>NC_133394.1:106257217-107714092 GCF_047511655.1 Castor canadensis
GAATTTATCTTTTAACAATTTTCCTCCAGAGCTTGGAAGACTGACAGTATCACAGAGGAAGCACTTAGAATTTCTAAATAAAAAAAGTAAAATATATGGAGACTGTTATTTAAGAAGTTCTCAGATGGGGAAAATGCATTCATTGTCTCTAAATTTTGCCTCAATATTAGTGAATGATTTAGTCTTTACTTATGGAAGGTCACAATTAATATGATATATTTTATTAGTTTTACCTAAACAAATAGGATTAAACTTCATATAGAGTTATATTGTCATAATTAATCAAAATTACTATTATATTAAGTATAAGAAGACAGACAATACATTTTACCTAAGAGTAGAATTATGATGTTACAAGTAGAAAAGTGAAGAAAAATATGATGTGGTTTTAAAAGTTATACATTGAAATATATTCTGTATTAATGACAATAGTAAATGGTGGCAGTACCAATTTATTAAGCATGGACAATGTGTTGTAAGTATTTTTTTTCTTTTTTTCTAAGTGGTTTTGCATGCTTTAGTTCTATTACTAGCAACTTATTACCACAGTTTTACAAATGGAAAAGCAGAATTAATGAGATTAAAAACTTGTGCAATCCCTGCACTCAAAAGGCTAATGCAGGAGGATGGTGAGTTTGAGGCCAGGATAGGTTGCACAGTGAGACCCTGTCTCAAAAAAACAAACAAATGAAAACAAAGTCAACAACAAAAACCTTGTTCTGTGTCATAGCTGGCATATGGTAAGGCCCACCCATGAAGTATATCATTATTTTACTAAGATGCACTGCCTTTGCTTGCATATTAGAAATGTTGCTAAACATCACACAACTCTGCTGTAATGTAATTGAAACTTCCAAATATTATACTTTCATTAATGACATCTGTCAAGAGATGCCTATACGATGACACTTACTGAGCTTTGTAATGTGAGAAGCAGGCAAGATCTAATCAAGCTGGATAATATAGAGAATCTCTGCAATTGCAATTTAAAAACTGCTGAAAAGATTATCACAAGGGTGGGGGGCAAGGGATCACCAGGCTGACAATAAAGGCCTAATTATAAGAAGGAACTCTTGCTGGAAGCATCATCCTGATTTGTTGCCATTTTTGTGTTGGGATTCAGATGTCTGATTGGCAAATTTAGTAGTCTTAAACCCACAAATCTCTGCTCACCCGAGATGGCATATCTGTTCTCCCTAATTTGGAGCTCTGCAACTTAAGTTAGGTATAGAAATAATAAATTCATGTTGTAAATAATTATACATTCTATTTAGGAATAACCTTCATGATTTGTGGTAATTAAGTTACTTAAGATAGTCTACTCTATTTAACAGTTATATATTAGCTGCTAAAGGTTTATTTGGAATATGTAAGATTAATATTAAATAAATGGTTTTATTTGTACAATAAAAGAGAACTGTTAAGTTTGAGGACAGATATTCACTATCTTTGATTTATGAGTAGTTTCGATGCTAGCTAAGCTAGATGTGTATGACTGTCCAGCTGGACAATTGCTGTGTTTACAGGATCAGATATACTTAAGTAATAAATTATTTGTAAAGGATAAAAGAAAATTTAGTATTCTAAGCATATGAATGGGATTGTTTAGGGAAATTTAGATTATTAAGATTATGAACTAATTGAATACCCACCAAAGGAAAAGTAATCATTCTAATTTTATATATAATTATCAAATTTATGAAAAAAATTTCATTTATAGAATGAAATGAAAAAGTTAAAAAATTCTTAGTTTGTAACTTTTTTGTCAACTTAGAAGAATTCAGTTGATATACTGAATTTATAACTATTCTTCCTCCTGAAACATGCTACTCCCAACCCAAACTGACTCATGACCCGCACAATCTTTGGTCTTTTGACAGACGCATTTTAGCATCTTACTGTAGTTGAAGTTGCTGTGCAATCATTTTTTGGGATGACATTGTGACCTGGGAAAAGTGGCAGATAACCCACCCACATTTCCCCTGTATCTAGGGACGATTCAGCTGTGTCTAGTGCTGGGCTAATGGGAGAAACACACAGACAAGTTATGGTAATGACGACGTTGTTCCAACTTGTCAGCATATTATAGGATATGACTTACAGTTGATTTCTACTAAACATATCATTCTCTATATAAAGTGTTTTAGTATGCGATGGAACATTATAATAATTAAAGAGTTAATAAACTCAAGGATTACATACATAAAATATTACTTTCTTTGAATTTTGAGTTAAGTAGGAAATTCCTTTCTTCACTTGCTGTTATGCGGCTAAAAACAATGTGGGGTCATTAGTTAGTATGCAAACTTAGTCTCTAAGTTTTATAATTTTATTTTAAGTTTGGTTCCTTCAGTTTCCTCTCAGAATCACTCCTATGCCAATCATACTAAAGAGACAACATAGGAAACAGCACTGATTAGACTACAGCAACATAACCTCAGTGGACACACATTGCTTACCTGTGAGCCTGTAGAGTAGCGTCCTGGAGTTCGGGAGCCAGACGTTTTCCCTGAGCCAATGGAACTCTCCGTACTTTTCCCACTACAGCAATGCGTGCGCAGGCATTTCCCATACTCTTTTCGTACCTAAACAATTAAATGTTAACTTCTGTTAGCAAGTTACTCATTTCAGCTAGGAACTAAGGTAAAAAATGTACATATATTTTAATTTTTGATAATGTATTTCTTTGCCCTACAAATACAAGAAAGTCTGTTCAGCATATATTTTGCAATGTGAAATAATTATATTAATATTGGCAAGGTTGAAATTTTGTGCAACTGGAACCTTTTCAAACACACACACTTCCAAATACATCAATCACATCTTAGCGGTATTATTTCTTAATTCAAACAGCATACATTTAAAATTTTCAAGACACTATGTTTAGCTTCATGAATTTTACATAGTCTATTGGCACAAAGATATTGTAGCTATTGTTCTTTGGGAGGAAATCTAGTGAGTAAGTTAAACAGAGTGAGGAGGATGAGAGAGGGGAGAGGGGAATGGGAGATAAGAGAGAATATTTAAAGACAGAAAAAGGGAATTATATCTGAGTCACAGCACATTCTCTGAGTGTTCACCAGGCAGTTTAAGAAAAAGGGCAATGTTGGACTAAGCATTTAAATCTATATTTCTTTTAACCTTTTTTCACTTAAAAGAGGTCAAATTTGTAAATCTAAAATAAAAAATTCATAATATTTTAAATTTATTTCTACAGAATAGTTCTACTCAGTAATTACAGAGAAATATAGCTACTTTATATTATTGCAGATTGTAGTATAAAATTACAGGAGGGAAAAAGAGATGAACATTTTAAATTTATGATTTCAAGCGGGGAAAACATTTGGAAAAAGTTTGTCATGTTTAAGTTTTTATTATTGCCTATTCAATTGAGTAGAAATAAAAAAAACAGTAACTTCCCCAAGTCATACCTCATCCCCTCATCAAAACAATGACGAAGGGATGGCTTATGCTGCTGGATACACGTTCACAAATTTACATGATAATACATCGCTATGCACTTATTCTTGACTCGTTATATATTTGATTTCACCCGCGTTCATAATTTCCACAGTTTAAGATGATATAGTATTCAGTGTAATTTCATTTAAAAACAAAGTTATAAATATGTGCTTATTAAAAGCATGTTATTTAGAATAAAAGACAGAGTACATTCTGCTTTCCCTGAAGAGCTCAAATTTACTGACTGCTTATTGTATTTTTTCTGACTGAATTGATGGAGGACAGGGGACATAGCTCAGCGACAGAATGCTTATGTGCACCCAGCATGCCTGCCATCAAAGCAGTGATAGAGAAATGGCAGGGGCAATCAGTGCATGAAAGAGTACCCATGGGGAAAAGGGGGGTGGAGACCAAGAAGGTTTGGCAAAGATTTACCAGAAAAACCTTCAAAAGATAAGTCAGAATTATTCTGTTTAGACAATGTTTTGAAAAAAACATGATAAAGGACAAGAGAAAAAAAGGCATTCTAGGTGGAGAGAAAAAGAGTGAGTACCAGAGTTTTGGTATTCTAACCTTTAAGGATTTCTACACTGTGGCCTGCCAAAGCTACACTTTTCTAAGGTATTTACATTCTCGTGATCTATTATGCAACAAATCTCTTCAATGAAACATTTACCAATAATTAGAAATAGAGATAATGATTTTTATTGAGTGTTTGCAGACTAATCCACATTTTGTTTATTTTTCTATAGAAATGATACTGCCCTTATTTTGTGCATGTTTCTGAGATGTGTGTGTTGGGAGGGTGTAATGAAGAAAATTCTAATTTTTAATCATTTTTTCATGTAGTTATGTGAGATAACTTCCTCAAAACAACTCAGGGAAATAATTACTTTCATTTTACAGATAAGGACACCAATGGTGCTCATTCTAAATTCCATGTTTCTAACACTAATATATGAAGAACACAGATGTTACATATTGTAAGCATTATTATCAAAGCAATCTACTAGCTTATCTCTTCCACACATAGAAAGAATAAGGGTAATCAAAAGTTGGTTGGGAAAGCTTAAAATGATCTCTCACCAAAGGTCAACATTATGACTACAGTTTGGTAATTTGCACTGAATTTATGAACCACACCTAACAGCCTAAAATTTCATCATAGCCATAGCCTTCTTGGCCCACCTAGCCTATTTTTCTAGATAAGTCAGTGCTTTTTAATGAAGTGGTTTAAACCTAGAGAAAATATTTTAGGAGAGAAAGAGAGGGAAAGAAAGAAAAGATAACTGATTTCCTGTCACAAAAGAAGCAATGCTGGATAAACCACAAGAATTCATCATGGACTATTTGCATTTTCAAGCAAAGATCGAATGTTCTGAACTGATTTTATAAACAATCGGCAAATGAAGAAACCTACTGATGCCAAGCTCCACATTAGCTACGTTACTAACTAAATCATGATGCTGACTTTATTTTGCTGTGATATTATTCTAAATGGTAAGCATATGTCTTTAAAAGAAGAAAGAAAAACAACATGGGCCATATCCATGAAGTATTTCTCTTTCAATGACAATAAAAAAGTACTTTGATTGTTCATTTGCACTTTATTTCACGTGATCCTCCATGTTAATTCCCCCCAATCAGATAACAATATCTTATTTCAGTTTGAAGACAGGAAAGAGAATATACCATACTTCTAGAATATTTCTTCCATTCTATCAGATCATAAATAAGATAATCTTGGGAGCTCTGAGTATACGGAATAACTGAGCATATAACAGCAAAAATTACCACTCTTAATGTAACCAGTGGAAAAATTGGTCACACAACCATACAATTCATACTCAGAAAAGGACTAACTCAAAAGTTTGATTTTTGTTAATAAGTTGAATTAATTAATAGTACTATAAAACAGAAGAATCTCAAAAATACAGTATCTTCATTATTTGAATTAAAATCTAGGAGCAACTATGTAAGCAAGGACATCAAAATTCAGTCAGATGACTAAAAAAAACCTTTTAAGACTTTCTGTAGCTGTAAGCACTTGATTATTTTTATAAGAAAAAAAGAACAAAAATTTTGTTTCCTATATCTTTTTATGTTGGGCCATGTTCTTGACACTGGATAAAAATGCCACTGAAATTAAAATATTCAAATCACAGATTGGGCTAAAGAATAATATGTTCATTACTTGTTAGTATTAAACTTAAAAGTAAGCTTCTAAATTCAGAGCATAGCAAATTTTTTTGTCAGATGCCAATAGTCAATACTATGGTGTGAATGTGCTCCCTCCAAAGTTCATGTTGGAAACTTGATCCCAAATTCACATGGTAGTGGTACTGGAGGTGGGACCTCTAGCAGGTAATTAGGATTACATGAGGTCCTGAGGGTAAAGCCCCAACAGAGCCATTAGTGGTTTCATAAGAAAAGCAAGAGACATCCAAGTCAGCTGCTTGCTCTGTCTCACCACACACACGATGCCCTTTACCATGTTATAAATCAGCAAGAAGGCCCAGCATCTTGACAATGGACTTCCCAGCCTCCAGAACCATGAGCTAACTAAATCTCTATTCTTTATAAATTACTTAGCTTGGACCAAGAGAACTTCTCAGGTTTTGTGAGGTAAGAGGCAAAACCAAGGATATTGTGAAAGTACTTACTTAAAAATTTAAATGTAAACATTGAGAAATATAATAACCATTCTTGATTTCATGGCTGTAAAAATAAAGGGCAGCTGGATGAATTGGCCTGGGAGCCACAGTTTACTGAACTCTGTCTAATGAATCCCAAAGTGAAACTTGAGGGCACATATATTTTGAGATTTGACTTGTATAAGAGGTTAAATATGATTAAAAAGTCTAGACTTGTTTATGGGTCCTGAAGCACAAAATCTCTACCTGAATATTAAATACAAATCCAAGTTATTTCAGTGACGTCTTTTAGTAAAAAAAGAAAAATAAAAGCTCTAATTAGAGAAACCATAGTAGTATTGGCTAATAAAAATATTCATGACCAAATTAATTTATGTATAAAGTACAAAATATTCTTTACTGCTTCATTCTTTATAGCTTTGTTATTGCTTGTTTATATTTTGGGTGATATTGAGGTTTGAACTCAGGGCCTTGCACTTGCTAGACAGGTGCTCTACCACTTAAGCAAAGCTCCCAGCTATTTTTGAACTCAGTTATTTTTCAAATTGGGTCTTCTGTTTATGAACAGGCAGGACTAAACTGTAATTTTCCTATTTATACTTCCCATATACGTGGGCTGACCTTGAACTGTGTTTCCCCCATCTCCACCTCCTGAGTAGTTAGGATTACAAGCCTGAGCCATCATACTTGGGTCATATTAACTTTAAAACTTAAAACTTAAGTTAATTCAGATTTCCAGCTAATGTATAAAATGATGATGTGTAAATCTATAATGCACTATATTTCAAGATGTTAGAGTTGATTATCATGGCCCAATATTCCCTTATTTTCATGAACAAATGTTATCTATTCCCTTAATCTCTTGATTTTACTCCCATCTTTCTGTGCATATTTCTCTTGAGAGTCAGTTATGACTTTCTTCTCCACGAATCTGGATATCTTTCCAAGTATTAGTTTCTCTAACTTCTCTGAAGTCTTTTTCAATACTAACCACTATTTCTGGACACTTTCTCCCGTCTTTAATTCAGCATGTTGTCTTGATTCTCATTCTTCTCCTCTGATGATGCTTTCTTTCCATCTTTATTCTTTCCATTTATGTGTCTTACTCCGTAAACTCACCAAGTGTGACAGATGGCTAGCTGGTGAACACACTAATTCCTTCACTTTCCAGGTAAAAAAGCTAAAGTGTTTCCCAGCCTCCTTTGCAGTTTAGTTGGTACCATCAATAGAGTACTATCTGATGGAAAGTGAATAGAAGTACATGAGCCTCTTCCAGATGTTTTCCATAAGATCCTCTATCACTTTCATGAACTGTGGATGTCAACACCCAAAATGACTACAAAATCATATACTGAGGTTGGATGAGTCTTCATCAAACTATGTCCTTCCATGTAGGACCTCCAAAAATTGGGCAATGAATAAAAAATAAACTTATATTGAGTTGAGCTACTGCAATTTGGGGAGTACAAACATTATTTGGGAGCATTCCATTAGTTTAAAATCTATCCATTTTACTATCCTTTTATCTTTTCTGTAATCTAAATGTATAGGCCTGACTAATCATTGCTCTTTTAGCCTGTATTTGTGACCACGGCAACACATTTTATATAACTGCCACTATCTAAAATTGAGGCTGAATAAAATTTTGGTTTGTTCTTGTCTATCTTGGTAAGTAGATGTCTTATTTGGATACTGATTTTTATCTTCAAATAAAAACCCCTAAGATAGAGAACTGTATCTTTTTTTCCTTATTTTTCCAAAGCAAAATTACAGTTGTTCTTTTCTGAGAATATTTTTTTTTACATTTTGCCACTTCATTTTCATAAAGCCAACTCTTTCAATATTTTATAATTATTTTCATCACCTCCATGTCACACATGAGAAAACTGGGACATGGAGAGGTTAATTAACTTGTGCAAAAATCACATAAGCTTTCAAGTGGAGGAACTAAAATTCAAACCCAGGGTCTACATGATCAGAGATATAGAGACTACAGTTTTAAAAGAGTTGAAAAATATAGGAATGGAAATCAATTTTGTGATTAAAAAAACACATTTTTTTTGCTAAAGTTGTCTTTTAAAATGATTATTGATGTCCTTATAAATGTGGAAAATTATAAAACAAAGAATATAAAAATTTTAAAACATATTCAAATCATTCAAGCCATATTTTTACAAGGTGCTTTTAAAGAAAGGTGTAGACTATTAAGTATTCCATTATTCATTTAAAAACAGAAATTTATATTATTTTAGCATAAAATGTCTAGACATTTTATTTTCTAGTGCCAACTAGTTTTAAAGAAGCACTTATATGTGTGTGTGTATTTCCCATTCTATGACATGCTCCATTTTAGAAGTTGTACTTTCTAATGCACAAATTCCATTTGTCTGTCAATGAATATATGAAAGAATATAAAAGCAAGTCTATAAGAAAATAATTTTGTGCATATTCCAAATCATGAAATGTGCTTATTGTTTTACTTGCATACTCTCACCAACTATTATGTTTTTATTTTGTGTCTGTTTTGTCTTTACTAGCATAAAAAATAAATTGAGTAATATATTTATTTCTTGAAAAACATATCAAGAATGATATATTAGAATATGTTGGGGTTCCTATGCTATCATGAAATTTAGGCCATTTAATCTTGAAAAGAGAATTCTAGCTTACCTTCTTCTGCAGGACACAATGGAAAATGAATATAAACATTCCCTGTAGAGAATTGAAAATGGTGAAGAGATACGCCATGATGACTGTGCTTTCATTAATATACATGAGTCCAAAGGCCCAGGTCAATCCTAACAGGCAGAGAAGAGCTATTGCACCTATAACCCATGATCTGTAGAGAGAAGAAAAAAATTTAGGGTTATAAAATAATTGGTCTTGCATTAACACCAACCATATCATACCAACAATACTGACACTGAAAAAAATGTTATGGTAAGTTTTATTGACAGAAAATGTGAGACAGGTGGTATAAGTACTTTAAGATTTTAATGGGGACTACAAGTTATCAAGCTTGAGGAACTATACATAAATGAAAATGTTATGAACACAGAAATTCATTTAAGCAAAAGCAGATTTGTGCCATAAATTATTGATGTATTTTAATGCATATGCAAATGTTATGGAGATGTAATTATGGTGAATGGCAAGGGAAAAGTTCTTTAAAGTTATGTTAGTCTTCACCATACTCATTGGTATGATAATATTTGTTTGATTAGACTTCCTCCATTAGTGCTTCATTTGATACATTTTTACCCTACTTATCCAAATTTCCTCTTTTTCTCTAAAAATTATAGTATTGATGGACAGAAACATAACTCCTGTTAGAGGAACCAGTATTTGGAGTACATGTGTGAGTTTGAAAGTCCTATTTGTCTGATTCTATAGGTATGGAAAATAAGTATGGTACACAGTGAATGTGGAAAAGCAGTTCTACTCTACTGGAATTACCCTAGTTTTACTTTCAGCTTTTGGATTACTGTCCTCTAGGTTATGTTGGACTAGGTTTTAGAAATTGGGAATTTGACAGCTTTGCTGAAAAGAAGCTTAAAGGCTCATCTCTTTGAATATCCATAAACTTAAGTGAGAGAATGAAGCTGAGAATGGGGATGGAGTGGTATGAATAGAGTAGTAAATAAAGCACTGAAAGCAATCCATCACTTTCACTTCATTCTGGGTTTCCATAAGTTGCCATTTGTAACAGTAATAAGTGGGTGACAAAAGTTCACATCTTTGTGGTTGGTCACACTATGTATTTACTATCAACATAAAATGAATTCTTCTAATAAATGGGACTTTTGTAACTGAAAATGGAATTTTTTTCAACTTCTCTTTAAGTAATGGGAAAAGGTCAAAACCAATCCAGATTCATGTGTACTCATAAACCCACCATTTTCTTTGCTGACACACCTTCTTTGAACTGGGTAAGCTAACATTTCTTTTCATCAGACTATTATCTTTCATGTATGTTGTCTGAGCAAGAAATACTTATGGAGATTGAAACTTTACAAAGTGAAGGGGAAAAATGCATATATTTACCATATCTGAAGCTGGGTTCAATGTTTTTAGAAAGAACTACATCTTTAGAAAGATATGGTTCTTTGATTTTGAAAAATGGATTATGAATATTTACTACTTTCTCCCACAATATTCAGGCATTATTTCAGATTTAAATGTCCACTAACTTTATAATGCTTAATGTAAAACATCAACATTCTTGAATAAAGATTCCCTGAAGGAGGTTTGCTATTGCATCTGGCACATTTGCTTATATGAATTAGAAAACATCTTAAGTGTTAATATTGTATTTTACAACTGGAATTAGAATTATGGGAACATACAAAAAAAACCTCTCAGCTTCTTACAGACATTGGAAAAAGAGCATGGAAAGAATCATTATTAAATAAAGACAAAATTACTCTGTGGACTTAGAAATAAAATGAAGAGGATAAAATACTGAAGTCAACTATTATCACTGAAAACACATGATGGTCCCAAGAGTTAAATGTTCTAAAACTGCAATGAGCACCAATTCATAAAGAAAATAGTAAGCGAACGTATGAAGAAGTAATGGAATGTTGAGAGAATGAAAACAAAGGACTCTTCACCAGAAGAACAAACTGAAGGTCTGCAGCAAGGTCACCCATAGGTTGCCAAACTTGGTTTATTCTTGCAGGACATATCATTTTAAAATGTATAGGAAAAATACTCAAATGCTATCATTGATGCCTGTGTTTCTTAGACTGGTACAGACTTGTATCTGTTTCAGATACTTAAATGTATTCATAAACAATTACAGGTACCAAATTTGAAAGGAAAAAAACTTTGCATACATAAAATTTAATTTGGGGGAAGACTTTTTTCCCTTTTAATATTTAATGTAGCAAATCACTAACATCAATTGTAAGTGGGTAATTTCATACCCAGAAGATCATTTTGAAGATATATCACAAAATCACAAAGTAAATTCACATGAATGGTACCCAAACAAACAACAGAAATGCAGACATATACAGCACAGCATACCACACCACAATGTAAGGAGGAACCTACAAAGCACAACAAGTCTGTACCACAGGAAGTTGTCATTACTGTGGCATTGAATTCAGGTGATATCCAATTAGCAGAGGTAAAGCACAACTTCTTGTTTTTTGGCAATACACCTGCAACATATTTATTCTGTATATAAGATGCATGCCAGAGCATTTTCCTGCACAGTTTGCTCTTCTGCCTCAATGTGAATGACAGAAGCTCTAATGATTTTCCAGTACTGATCTGACAGCTGGTTCATGGGACCACACTGATAAATGGAATTTATCAGCCATTCAGGTCATTCTTACTTGATGAAGGGTCTGTTATCCTCATAGCTAAAGAATGCATAGACATAAAGACAAGAACACCAACATTAGCATTTTATGACAAAGAATTTCATATGAAAAATATCTTCCTGTTCCCCAAAGGCCTTTGATCCCCACCCTAAAAACTATAATATCATAACCTTCCCTTTATATTCACAAGGTAAATCCTAAAATGACCATGGGAATTTAAATATCAAGGAATAAAATCAATTTCACAATTCTGCAGAATCCCTTATGTGACTCAGAAATTCCATTTTTTTCATCATGTGCTTACATTACTTGTGACTTGACAGACATTTATTTCTTAGAGATCACATTTCTCTAGAGAGTGAGAAATTTTATGAGCAATCTGGAAAAGGCTTGGGGGCAGGCTTAAAATGACAGATTTCATGTCACCTCAAGGTATCCTTATTCTGTAATATTATTAGTAAGATTACTTAATTATGGACAGTATGCTTCTAAGTAATTTTAACTTAGAGAAGACTAGCCTGAGTTAGATCTGAATGCTAGTGCCCTTTGAAAACATTCAATCTTGATTATTTTAAAATTCTGTTACTGAGAAAAAAAACTGCAATAATCTTTTGTAGTAATAGGGACAAACAGAAAACCTGTTTACTGTCACTAATATGTACTAATTGATTTAGTGTCATCCAGATAAAAAAATTCTAGGGCCAATTTAATAAAGATAAGTTATGGGTCATTTTGGATCATCTTTTTACAAACACAATTTTTGATCAGATAACTTTAATAGGGAAAAAGAGAAGAAAAGTGCTCTTTTTTTTCTTCTCTTGCCAGTGGCAATATATTTTCCTACATTATGCATATATAAATAATGCTCTCAGAAAGGCTCCATTTGTGATGCTTTTTGAATAAAGAGAACCACTGACAAAAATTCATTCTCCAGAAGATGAAATAGTGAAGGATGGGGTGAGAACCCAATGTTTCAAGCTAGTTTTCTTAGGATTTACATCTCAGCTCAGCCACTTACTAGCTATTTGATCTTAGACCAAAACTAATTAACCTGTGGCTATCTCAGTTTATACATGTATAAAATGGTAATGATTATAATGTAAGTATAATCTAAGTTCCTTTTGTTACAATGTATATTTCTTAGAATATTCAGATGATTTATTATGCTTTATGTGCTCAGAATATTATCTAACACATAATGTATATAATAAATATTATATACTGTTATTATTACTAAGTCTGTTTAAAAATTTTCTTAGTCAAAGAATAAAAAATCACCAAATACATAGCAGTTCAATTCATTTGAGGATGTGTCAGGAGTAATGTGATGCAGTAATATGATTTCAGCCAAAATATCTTGGTAATGAAGCAGAGAGTGAGTGACTAGAACTGTGTGTTCAATATGGTGATGACTAGCTACAAGTGGGTGTTTAAATTTAAATTAATTTAAACAAAATCATGTTCAAAATTCAGTTTTTCAGTCACACCAGTTTCATTACAAGTGCTCAAAAGCTTCACAAAAGCAGTAGACAGAATACCAGACAGTATACTTCTAGATCATTTCCATCACTGCAGAAAGTTCTATCAGATAATGCTGATCCTGTACAATCAAGGAGAGTTTCATGACTGGAATAACTTTCTACATTAATTTGTATAGTACGATGTCAAAGATGGTGGCTGAAATTAGCATATAAGAGTAGATACAAAAATACATAATTTTACAGAGGTCTATATAAATTATTTAAAAATTACAATACGCATTTGTACTATTACTGCTAAAAGTGACATATGTTTTGCCTTCAACATGAAATAGCAAGAGAGATAGAGAGAAAGAGGGAGAGAGAGAGAGGCAGAGAGACAGAGAATGATAAACGTACACAATGCAGTAGTTTCTATTGGCAATTATACAGACATGCCAGTTATTCCACCCAATCCCAAAGACAAAGCTCACTTCACTTAGAGTTAGCTTCAGCTATGTGTTGAAGAAATGTTCAGAGGGAGGTAAACACAACTGAACTGTGACATTTCTAGGTCTTGCCAATTAAAGCATTGGAATTGCTCTCCTTTACCATTTGTTTCTTCCCTTTCACTAGGGGAAAGTGACAATAGAGCCTGAGACCATGAAACGGAAGTTGCCTGCTGATGTGGTGCTGACATATTAGGGTTAGGCCACTTAGTCTAGATTCAAAAAATAGAATTTAAGCCACTATATTTTAGGGTAATTTTTACAGTGGCTAACCCTGTGCAATGTATCTAATTTTTATTTTTAGTTATAAAGATTCAAGTTCATATTCAATATAGAAATTCATGCTACTAGAAAAAAAGCTGTTCATTAGTTTTACCACCAGCATGACATAATTATTATACAATGGTTCAAAATCTACAGACACTAAAGATTATCTACAATATGTCAGTAAGTACCATCTAGAGAGTTAAGTTTTATAATGTCTCTTCATCAAATCAAAATTAAATTGATGGTACCAAAGCTAAATGCTATTGATTTCTTTTTATTTTAAAAAAGAAGATCTAAAGAATTAGTTGATAACACTGAATAATTTTCATTCTGATTTTCTTTCATCACTAAATGAAAGTCTATTTAAACAAAATCTCATTCTAGATTCTATGACTAAAATCATTCAATATTATTATTCTAGTTTTTATGATAATATGGACACAAAGGCTTAAAATGTTCTGGATAAATGGTAACAGGACCTTTTAGGTCACCTTATATGTATTGATTTATTGAAAATAAAGTGAGAAAGGAGCCACACGAGCAGAAGATCCAAGATGGCGATGGAGACAGAGCCGCAGACCTCATGAGCTTCTGACCCAGAGATCCTGCAGAGAAGCTGGAGACACGCCTGACTGAGGTAAAGCTCCAGGGACAGCCAAAAACACAGCACTCTGAAGACTGAGATCATGGAAGGCTTCACCATACCAGGATCTAATAAAAGAACAGCAGGCCTGCCAAATCCCCACCCCATAGGTCTTCAGAGGCGCTGCTCCATTCTGCTGGCTCTCCAACCCTCGGGCTGCGCCAGGCCACAGCTCTGTTCCAGATCCACACATGGCAGGACACCCGTCCCCCAGCCTCACCAGCCTCCAGCCCCCAGACCCACACCACACCAGAATACCTGCCCTTTGGCCATGCTGCCGGATCCACAACCACCAGGATCCCCACCACCAGTCTGCGCTGGACCCCAGCCTGGAGCCGGTCCCACAGATCACCAGGATACCCTCCCCTCCCCCCCGAGCCCACTGCCCTTCAGGCCCTGCTGAGCCCCAGCAACATGTGGGACAACCCGACCCCCAGGCCCTGCCTGGCTCCACCTCCGTGTGGAATGACTAGATTCCCACCCTGCTGGCACAGGCACCATCTTGGTGCGAGACAGCCACAATCACCAGCCTGCCAGGAGCCCCAGCTCTACAGGCTTCCCAGATAACAGTTCCACCAGGCTCCTGCTCGGCTGCCACTAGAGGGCTCCAAACATGCCTAAGACACACTCACAGACAGGACTGGACACTAAAGACTAAAAACAACTAGGTCTGAAACCCTACTGTTCCAGAATTGGTGATTTTTTTTTTCTCTAAGGGTTTGGCAGCCTGGTTTGCTGTTAGATCACTCTCCCATTTTTTTTCCCTTTCTTTCTTTCTTTTTTTCTCTCTTCTCTCTTCCTTTTATCTTCCCTTCTCTTTCTCTTTTTTATCCTTCTCTCATGATTTTGTTATTAATATTGTAACCCAGCTAATACCAAATTACACATAGTCCAGGGACAGAAATAGTACGTAGTGGAAATATGGGGAGAAGAAAAAGGGATGGAAACTATTCTTCTCCCAAAAATAAAGTAGTACAGGATTTAGAGCAAAATGAAGAAAACAGATACCCAGACCCAGACTCCAACAAAACAAAGAAAAACTATACCAAGGAACCCAATGAAGAACACAAGAACACCTGAAAGAATAAATTCTACAAGTAATTAATGAGAATTTTATGGAGATGCTACTAGACATGGTCAATCAAAATGTGCAGGAGTCACTCAAGACAACAAAACTCAAGAATATCAAAGAACACAGAAACAAACAAATGGAATCATAGGAGCCCTAAACAAACACCAAACTGAAACAAAGATCACCATAAGCAGAGAGATAAATGAACTAAGGGCAAAAATTGACAATATTAAAGAAGAAGTAACCCATGATATGGAAAACCTCATAAAAAAGAATGAAACAGAAATACAAATAAAATGGAAGCCCATTTCAGCAGAATAGTACAAACAGAAGACAGAATCTCAGAACTTGAAGATGAAATGGCAATTAAAGGAAAAATTGAAGAACTATTAGTTAAACAACTCAAGACCAGTGAAAAGAAAATGCAGGAACTCAGTGACTCCATCAAAAGACCAAACCTGAGAATTATGGGCATTGAAGAAGGACAAGAGGTTCAAGCAAAAGGAATGTGTAATATATACAACAAAATAATAACAGAAAATTTCCCAAAACTAGAGAAGACTATGCCCATTCAGATACAGGAAGGCTCCAGAACACCGAACAGACCTGACCACAATAGAGCTACCCAACGACATACCATCATTAAAACAAAAAACACAGAGACTAGAGAAAGAATATTGAAGGCCGTAAGAGAGAGAAAACAAATAGCATACAAAAAGTATACCCATCAAAATCACAGCAGACTGCTCAACAGAAACATTAAAAGCAAGAAGAGCATGGGGTGAGATCTTCCAAGTACTGAATGAAAATAACTTCAATCCTAGGATACTTTATCCAGCAAAACTATCATTCAAAATAGATGGAACAATAAAAATCTTCCATGATAAGCAGAAATTAAAACAATGTATGACCACCATGCCACCACTACAAAAGATTCTCCAAGGAATTCTGCACACAAATAATGAAAGCAAACAAAACCATGAAAGGGAAGGCAATACAAAACCACAGGAGAAGAAAAGGCAAGAAAGTAAAGAGTAACATTGTTTCAGCTACACATAATCAAACTCTTAATCAACAAAGACAACTACATGACAGGGATCACCACATACTTATCAATATTAACACTGAATGTTAATGGACTAAATTCCCCCATCAAAAGACACCAACTGGAAAACTGCATTAAAAAGGATGATCCAACAATCTGCTGCCTACAGGAGACCCACCTCATCAACAGAAATAAGCACTGGCTGAAAGTGAAAGGCTGGAAGAAGATTTACCAAACCAATGGTCCCCAAAAACAGGCAGGAGTAGCAGTACTTACCTCGGACAAAGTAGATTTCAAACCTACATTGATCAAACAAGATAAAGAAGGACACACCATACTAATAAAAGGGGAAATACACCAAAAGGAAATAACAATTATCAACCTATATGTACCCAACGTCAATGCACCCAATTTCATCAAACATACTCTGAAGGACCTAAAAACATATATAAACTCCAACACAGTGATAGTGGGAGACCTTAATACTCCCCTATCACCAATAGATAGATCATCCTAACAAAAAATCAATAAAGAAATTCTAGAACTGAACCACACCATAGATCAAATTGCCCTAGCTGATGTCTACAGAATATTTCATCCGGCTTCTGCACAATACATATTCTTCTCAGCAGCCCATGGAACCGTCTCAAAAACTGATCATATCTTAGGGCAAAAAGCAAGCCTCAGCAGATATAAGAAAATAGAAATAATCCCATGCATTCTATCTGACCACAATGCATTAAAACTAGAAATCAACAACAAAAACAGCATTAAAAACATGTAAAGAATTGGAAGCTGAACAACACATTGCTCATTGACAAATGGGTGGTTGATGAAATAAAAGAGGAAATTAAAAGTTTCCTGGAAGTTAATGAATATGAAAACATGATCTACCAGAACCTATGGGACACAGCAAAGGCAGTCCTAAGAGGAAAGTTTATAGCCATGAGTGCATATATTAAAAGGACAGAAAGATCTTAAATCAATGACCTAATACTACAGCTCAAACTCCTAGAAAAACAAGAACAAGCAAATCCCAAAACAAGCGGAAGGAAAAAAATAATTAACATAAGGGCTGAAATCAATCAAACAAAAACTAAAAAACAATACAAAGAATAAAGGAAACAAAAAGCTGGTTCTTTGAAAAAATAAATAAGATTGACAGACCACTGGCAAACCTGAATAAAATGAGAGAAAAAACCCAAATCAGTAAAATCAGAAACACAAAAGGGGAGATGACAACAAGCACCATGGAAATCCAGGAGATCATTAGGGACTACTTTGAGAACCTATCCTCTAATAAATTTGAAAAACTTGAAGAAATGAACAGATTTCTAGAAAGTTATAACCACCCAAAACTGAACCAAAAAGATATTAATCACCTGAATAGATCTATAACACAAAAAGAAATTGAAGCAGCAATTAAGAGTCTCCCAAAAAAGAAAAGTCCAGGACCTGATGGATTCACTGCTGAATTCTATCAGATGTTTAAAGAAGAACTGATACCAACTCTCCTTAAACTGTTCCATGAAATAGAAAGGGAAGGAACACTGCCAAACACATTTTATGAAGCCAATATTACTATCATCCCCAAACCAGAGAAAGATACCTCCAAAAAGGAGAATTATAAGCCAATTTCCTTAATGAATATTGATGCAAAAATCCTTAATAAAATAATGGCAAACTGAATCCAACGACACATCAGAAAGATCATATACCATGATCAAGTTGGCTGCATTGCAGGGATGCAGGGATAGTTCAACATATGCAATTCTATAAATGTCATACAGCACATCAATAGACATAAAGACAAAAACCACTTGATAATCTCAATTGATGGAGAAAAAGCCTTCAACAAGATCCAACACCACTTCATGATAAAAGCTCTGAGAAAACTAGGAATAGAAGGAATGTACCTCAACATTGTAAAGGCTATTTATGACAAACCTACAGCCAACATCATACTTAATAGTGAAAAACTGAAACCATTCCCCCTAAAATCAGGAATGAAACAAGAGTGCCCACTATCCCCACCCCTATTCAACATATTACTGGAATTCCTAGCCAGTGCAATTAGGCAAGAAGAAGAAATAAAAGGAATACAAATAGGTAAAGAAACTGTCAAAACATCCCTATTTTCAGACAACATGATCTTATATCTTAAAGACCCACAAAACTCTACCCAAAAACTACAAGACACCATAAACAGGTACAGTAAGGTAGCAGGATACAAAATCAACCTACAGAAATCATTAGCTTTTCTATACACTAACAGCGAATAAACTGAGAAGGAATATATGGAAACAATACCATTCACAATAGCCTCCCAAAAAAGAAAATACTTAGCAGAAAATTTAACAAAAGATATGAATGAACTCTACAAGGAGAATTACAAACTCCTGAAGAAAGAGATCGAGGAAGATTACAGAAGATGGAAAGATCTCCCATCCTCATGGATTGGTACAATCAACATAGTAAAAATGGCTATACTACCGAAAGCATTCTAAATGTTTAATGCAATTCCCATCAAAATCCCAATGACTTTCATCACTGAGATTGAAAAATCTACTCTAAAGTTCATTTGGACACACAAGAGACTGCAAATAGCCAAGGCAATATTCAGCAAAAAAAGCAATGCTAGAGGTATCACAATACCTGACTTCAAACTATATTACAAAGCAATAGCAATAAAAACAGCATGGTACTGGCACAAAAACAGACATGAAGACCAGTGGAACAGTATAGAAGATCCAGATATGAATCCACACAACTATACCCGCCTCATTTTTGACAAGGTGCCAAAAACATACGATGGAGAAAAGACAGCCTCTTCAACAAATGTTGCTGGGAAAAGTGGTTACCCGTCTGCAAGAAACTGAAACTAGATCCATGTCTATCACCCTGTACTAGTATCAACTCAAAATGAATCAAGGACCTAAATACCAGACCTGAAACTCTGAAGTTACTAAAGGATGGAGCAGGAAAAACTCTGGAACTAATACGTATAGGCAAGGACTTCCTCAATACAACCCCAGCAGCCCAGCAACTAAGAGAAAGGATGGACAAATGGGACTTCATAAAATTAAGAAGCTTCTGCACAACAAAAGAAATAAATGGTCTCTAAACTAAAGAGGCCACCCACAGAGAGGGAGAAAATATTTGCCAGCTATACATCAGACAAGGGACTGGAAATCAGAATATACAGGGAACTTACGAAACTAAACTCTCCTAAAATCAATGAACCAATTAAAAAATGGGCAACTGAACTTAATAGAACTTTCTCAAAAGAAGAAATTCAAATGGCCAAAAAACACATGAAAAAAATGCTCACCATCTCTAGCAATAAAGGAAATGCAAATCAAAACCACACTAAGATTCCACTTATCCCTGTTAGAATAGCCATCATCAAAAACACCACCAACAATATGTGTTGGTGAGGATGTGGGGAAAAAGGAACCCTAATCCACTGCTAGTGGGAATGCAAGCTGTTATAACCACTCTGGAAAAAAATTTATAGACTCCTTAAAAATCTAAACATAGACCTACCATATGATCCAGCAATCCCACTCCTGGGGATATACCCAAAGGAATGAAACACAGGTTACTCCAGAGGCACCTGTACACCCATGTTTTTTGTAGTGCTATTCACAATAGGCAAGTTATGGAAACAACCAAGATGCCCCACTACTGATGAATGGATCAAGAAAATATGGTACTTGTATACAATGGAATTTTACTGAACCATGAAGAAGAATGAAATCTTATCATTTGCAGGTAAATGGATGGAACTAGAGAATATCATTCTGAGTGAGGTCAGCCAAGCTCAGAAGACCAAAAATTGTATGTTTTCCCTCAAATGCGGACTTTAGATCTAGGGCAAATGCAGCAATGTGGCTGGACTTGGATCACATGATAAGGGGAGAGCACATTTGGGTGATATAGAAATAGGCAGAAAAACCGAAAACATGAAAGTGTTTGATGTCCCCACTCCAGAGGAGCTAATGCAGAAACCTTAAAGCAACAGAGGTTATCATGAGAAGGGGATCAGTAACCAGGGTAAAGATCAGTTAGAGAAGAATCAACATGGGTCATAACATGTGTACACAAAAGCAATTCTAGGAATATTTCTGTATAGCTATCCTCAACTCAACTAGCAAAAAGGCTTTGTCTTCCTTATTAGGCTTGTCTCTTTTCTTCAACAAAACTAGTGATAAAGGCAGAACAGGACCTGCCTGGAACTGAGAGGGAAGGGGAGAGAAGTGGGGGAGGGGGCCAAGGGGGAGAAATGACCCAAACAATGTGTGCACATGTGAATAAAAGAATAAAAAAAAAGAAAAAAGAAATGAAAGTGAAATATACACAGAATTTTAAAGACAAATGATAAAAAGAAATCCATTTTTTTTAGAAAGTATAGTTTCTTTGGTCAAATATAATTATTTTATTTTTATTAGTATCTAAAATTTGACTTAAATACTATCACAAAATATATCCTAAAATACATTAGAATCATGAATTTTTAGGTGTCTCTGAAATAAACTGACAATAATTATATGTATTATTATATTTTATAAAATTGCAGAGAACACAAAAAAACTATTAAAACCTAATTCTATGGAAGAGTAGCTCAAAGTGCATTTTCAAGAGGAGAGGTTTATTAACCAAAGTATTAACCTATAAAGTAAGGCTATGATAAAAAGAATCATAATATCAATATTGAAATATGATGAATGGACCAAAGCAACATGAATGAATTGAGTTAGTTTTAGGATATTCTTTCTCTGACTTCAGGAGTTATTGAACCAAACAGATTATTATTTGGTGTCTTTTAATATGTGAAATTCAAGATATAAAGGAGATAGATATACCTAAATAGTTTAAAGTATTCCCTTTTATTATATTTTCCATTTATTTAGATACTACAGCTAGTAGGATGAGTAAGGCTTGGTGTGAAGAAAGATTGTTGTGATGGGAAGTGTGTTTAAGAGTTTAATCCTCAAGTCAAAAAATCTGGTCATTAATAAGTCATAGTAAATGATGGAAAAATGAATGATTTTGGGAGAAATGTTAATCCCGTCAACTTCAAGATTAATACCTCTGGGAATTGCTAAAGGACTGGCTAATGAGTGTTGGTGAGTGAAGTATGTGTTTAATGGTGAGTAGCAGAGCTATCATGATAGTGATTACTCAACAGAATTTCCAATTTCAGTATGCAGTTCAATTTAATTTCCTTGGTATAAAACTAATTCTATCAAAGAAATAGATTCTCCCTCGTAAATTTGGTTTGAGCTGCTCTAAGTATAACAATAAAATGAGTGCATTTCTCAGGATAAAAGTATTTCTCATTCTTCATAGAAGTGAAAAGAGGATAATAAATACTAGTGTATCTGGATGTTGAAGGAGCTTTTGCTATTGCCCCTCAGGCAACAATGAGGCTTTCAACTTGGGGACTAAGAGGATTTACTAGTCCATACTCTAAAACAGCCAGAAAAAATGTGAGACAAAGAAAGAACTTCTGCTGGGTTTACTTACAGTTATTTAAGGGGTGCTGCTTTGCTATACTACCAACCCAGCTGTTCCAAGTCTTTAAGACAGCAAGGAACACAAGTCCATTTTAGAATTGCAGTGGGCACAGAATATATGTGAAGGTATAAAGAAGAATGAAAGAAAACCCTTTGCTTATACTAATCCCCTAGCCAGAAATCTTGGACAATGAACAAAGGACATTGAAATGGTCTATGTTATTCAGGTTTTAAATTGGTCAGACATTTAATAACCAGAATACACTTGCAGTGTTACAATATTTATCTAAGATAGATCTGCTCCCCAGTGGCTAAAGGATATTTAAGATGGCATACTAGGAGAATGATCAGAGAAAAACGTACACCATTCATTATCTACCTTCAGAGTGTTGAAAATGACTAATTGATTAGTTATGACTGAAGTCCTAACTGCTTTATATTTCCTTCAAATGTATTTTATTTTATTACTTTTTTGCTGCATTACTGTTGATTTTATTAAAAACTTAACAAACATATATGTAAAACAACCTAAACTTTTAATACAAATGTCTGACTAAACATCCTATCAGGCATGAACTTAAAGTAACACAGAACAACTAAGTGGGATTTATACCTGAAATATAAGTATCACTCAACTTTCAAAATTATGGTAAAAAAAACTATGCAACTTTTCACAAGTATAATGTAGAAATATATTCTTTAGTACAAAAAATAAATTCATACTTGCTGAACATATATAATATGATCAAATAGTATGTAAAGGGAAAAGAGTAATCAAAATAGTAATTGTTAATTTGTTTTTGCTGCTTTGAGGTGGACTCAAAGGATGACTTCAATTCTTTATTCCTTCCTTTTTCAGTGTGATTTTGCAATTCCTCTCATTAAAGAGATAGTGTCTACCAAATGTATTTCATGTTAGTGGGGCTATTCCATACTAGGTTTATGCTGTTATAGTCAATTCTCTCTTTATTTAACATTACAAGAAGACTAAAAGGAAAAAGGAATTCAGAATTCAGTTTGAGTCAAAGCAAAATATGAACAATTCTCCTTTATGCCTAAAGCTTTAAATCATTATGCGTTAAAGATATTAAAATTCTCAGAAAAATATGAAGGCTATATAATGTGCAGAAATTATAAACAATGAAGATGATTATATTTTAATTATGGATTTTATTGCTATTGAAATATCACTGATGAAATCTATATTCCTATGGAACATACCAAGAGGAAAATGAACTAAACAAGTACAATAAATGGTGAGAATATATCATAGACATTTTTATTACCCTGCCTCAATATCCCCATGAAATATTGGAAATTTAGCAGTAAAATATCTACATCATTTTTTTTTGTTATTGTTTTTGGTGGGACTCAAGTTTGAACTCAGGGTTTTACTGTTGCAAAGCAACACCTCCAGTCCATTTTGCTATGGTTATTTTGAAGATGGGTCTCTCAGCCTCTCAAGTAGCAAGGATTATCAGCATGAGCTACCAACACCCGCCAATATTAAAATTTTAATCACATATTTCCTACTGCGGATAAGTCGGCTAAGCCTGAAATTAAGAATTTAGATGAATAAATCAGGATCAATAAATGTCAAATGAGTGACAGTTAAAATTTTAATTACATTATTTCTATAACAATGTTATATAAATTTCTAGAACTCAATAGTATATGATCAAAAACTAATTTATCTATGAAAGAAGTTATGAGTATCAAGGAGGAAAATGAACAATGAATTATTAAATTTTATGTAGATAATATGTACTTATTACTATTTAGTATCACAATCTGTTAGATTTAGATCATAAAAATGAATTGGTAGGTTGCAATTCTGAATTCTTTTGCTGGAAGTAAATAGCAATATCACTGCATGACTGCTTATTAAGATTATTGTAGAAAAAGTTGTGTGCCAATGGTTGAAAGCATGGAGTTGTGAATTAGCCTATCTGACTTTGGATCCCAGCTGAACATGTTACTGTAACCTTGCACTATTTAACCTGTGCATACCTACAGCCTTCATCTGTGAAATAGGGACAAATACAGAATTTCTTCATGGGGATGTTGTATCTATTAAATAGAAGGGCTTAGTACATATATGTATAAGAGTACATACCTAAAATTATGAAATTTTAGTAAAAGTACTATGGAAAAGTATGTTATTACAAATGTTGTTGTATACTGACCTTATGACTTCCTAAAAGGGGTTGGAAGGGAAAAATACACACCTTGTCACGTTAGGTCTCCCTTTTTCTTAATTCATGTACTTAAAATCTAAGGAATCCAAAGAGAATGAAAGAGTTGCTGAATTTGAGTTGATCTTAAATATTTACTTTAAATATGTCCCAGTTTCTACAAAGTCTTGTTTTCTTTTAGATGATAAGTTTAGGCTCTGTAAATGCTTTGATTTTTTTATACTCTGAATTGAAATGGAGTTATAGCCAGACTCCTAATGAACATTAAAACAGAAATCTGGAGTTTTCTGGTTTACATGAGAAGGCTGAACTCAATTCACACATTGTGAGAAGTGAATTATGAGAAGCCGATGAGAACTTGACCTAAGCACAGTTGTTCTCAATGATCCACAGGTTGAGTTTGACACAGCCCCAGCCGCAGAAGAGAGTGAGAGGCAAAATGCAGCCCAGCTGCTGTGTTTAAGTTCAGAGAAGTAGAGAGCAGGTTTCTCTTGTTACAATGTCACACCCCTCCCTGGGAACTGTTGCTCCACCTCCTTGTTTACCATAGTACATAAGAGACTTGCAGAAAGAGGGTGAGGTTTGATCAACTGATGGAGGAGTGATGGGGGGATTTTGATGGGCTGCTGGCCATTGTTTGCCTCCAACAGAGCAGCTTTCTGCACTGATAACTTTATATATAGGCTTTAAGAAAGCTAAGCTGAAGAAAAGCTAAAGAGAACATTGGACAGTGCAAGTCGGAGGGCCAAGACTTTAAGAGAGATTAAAGAAAATATGGGACAGAGCAAGTCTAAGGAAAGAGAATTTAAAGACTAGAAAAGAAGCAAGGTTTTAAATAGTAAAGAAGTAAGGCCTAAAGAATAGTGAAGAAAAGAAGCAAAGTAAAAGAAGAGAATACTAGAGAAAAGAAGCAATGAGGCTGCTGTGTGTCTCCATCCGAGTGCCCAGCACACTGATCCCAACTTTCTGCATGTCTGTCTTCTATCATTTGTCCTTTCTGCATCTCCAGTTGCCCCTGGTTAGGTTCAGTAGAACAAGAGTTCATGAGAAAGCTAGCAAGGACACATATATCATATGGTGTTCTTAATTTTGACAAACCGCTAAGTAATGGCATTGTTTAACTAAATGTAAACATTTTACTACAAAATAAGGAATAAAAGACATAAGATCACTGTGAAATGTTCATTAATTAAGAGGTATATTATAAAGCTGGATTCATGAATGTTTTTCTTTTTACTTTTCAAAAAATTGAAAACTGGAATAGAGAAGGTGAAATAAATGAAATATGTCTATGTAAAGATATTTATATTTCTTTCTAATAGTTTTATCTTGTAGTCAATGAAAACTGTTGCTTTAGTCAGTAATATTTCAAGAACCATAAAATATTATCAGTGATTGGTATGATTCATTTATTGACATTTATAATTAAACTTTACATTGTTTCACTATTCACCAGGCCAACTAATGGGTCTGTTGTGTAATTCATAGAATTCACAAAATCCTGAAAACCTGTGACTACAGGGCTGATTAAATTTTGTCACTGGAATATAAAGGGATGAGGTAGTTTAAAGAATATATTACATATTTTTTGGATTTTGTTTTCAACTTAGAGTATGCACAAAACTTTAAGTAAAATAAGTCAAGAATTTAATAACTTATGTTATATTGCCAAAAGTGTTTCAACAGGTTGAATTTCTCTGATTCTGTCATACCATATGGTATTATCACATTTCTTTCTACCAATATATAACAGAAGCATTCATCATACTTTTTCTGTGAATAAACAACTTATTATAAATTGCTTGTAAGATCAACTAAACCCAAGAAAAGCACAACCAAGTATTTAAAATAATACATCTGTGCTTCCTATAGATTCTAATAAATGGAATCAGGGAGACACTGTAGTTCAGCAGAGAACTGAAAAATTTTATTTAGTTTTGGAAAACCAATTTAGTCTTTATAAGCCTCAGTTTATAAATACTATGATTTTTCATATTCTAAATTTAAGTAGGGATATATCCAGATTCCTAATGAATTATGAAATAGAAACCCATAATTCTCTGATTTACATGAGAAAACTAATCTTGATTCATAAAAAAAATTGTCTTTGTGTTGAGAAGGACAAGTTATAAAGAAGGTAATTTAAATTTTATAAGCTTCAGTTTAGTCATTTCCACAATGAATAAAGTAATATAACTGGGATATTTAAGACTTGAATGGACTCAGGGAAAAAATGAATGTCCATAGAAGAATTGTACTTAGAATGCTATTAGTTAGTAAGAATATTTTAAGTCCACCCTGAGTTCTTGAATTTATCATTACTGTTTATGAATAAACTCCACCGTGATTTTTCTTATAAAAAATTGAAAATATCACATTGTACAGCCAGAGCATTTAGGGAATGAGTAGGCCTAATTTAATGACTTGAGAACTCTATCTCAATTTTACTTTTAATACAGAAGCTCAGTGAGATATAATTAGACCTAATTAAAATTACTACTAAGAATCTCAATATAATCTTGCTAACTGATATAAATAAGAAAAAATAGTAAGAAATGTTATAGGAAACTTAAACAATGTAGTAACAAATCCAATTTTATGGATATATATATATATATAAGACTCCTGATCACAAAACAGCAAATCTGAAATTAAGTACATTTTAGACCAGAGGGTGTCTTCAATTAAGTACTAAGAATTAAGCAGAGTGTATTCTCTGATGATAATGAAATTAAATTCTCAATAAATGAAATATACATATATGCATATAAATCATTAACAATCATCCACACTATTTTATAAATAAATTCTATTTAACACCCTAGTAAGATAATTTTTAAATGTAATTTAAAAGAAAAATTTACCAGGTAAGGGTACTTTTTTTTTTTAATTTTTTTATTTTTATTTATTTATTTTTTTATTCATATGTGCATACAATGTTTGGGTCATTTCTCCCCCCACCTCCCACCCCTTCCCTTACCACCCACTCTGCCCCCTCCCTCTCCCTCCCACCCCCTCCATACCCAGCAGAAACTATTTTGCCTTTATCTCTAATTTTGTTGCAGAGAGAGTATAAGCAATAATAGGAAGGAACAAGGGTTTTTGCTGGTTGAGATAAGGATAGCTATACAGGGAGTTGACTCACATTAATTTCCTATGCGTGTGTGTTACCTTCTAGGTTAATTCTTTTTGATCTAACCTTTTCTCTAGTACCTGTTCCCCTTTTCCTATTGGCCTCAGTTGCTTTTAAGGTATCTGCTTTAGTTTCTCTGCATTAAGGGCAACAAATGCTAACTAGTTTTTTAGGTGTCTTACCTATCCTCATATCTCCTTTGTGTGCTCTCACTTTTATCTTGTTATCAAAGTCCAATCACCCTGCTGTGTTTGCCCTTAATCTAATGTCCGCATATGAGGGAGAACATATGATTTTTGGTCTTTTGGGCCAGGCTAACCTCACTCAGAATGATGTTCTCCAATTCCATTCATTTACCAGCGAATGATAACATTTCGTTCCTCTCATGGCTGCATAAAATTCCATTGTGTATAAATACCACATTTTCTTAATCCATTCGTCAGTGGTGGGGCATCTTGGCTGTTTCCATAACTTGGCTATTGTGAATAGAGACGCAATAAACATGGGTGTGCAGGTGCCTCTGGAGTAACAGTCTTTTGGGTATATCCCCAAGAGTGGTATTGCTGGATCAAATGGTAGATCAAAGTGCCTCCAAATTTTTTTCCAGAGTGGTTGTACTAGTTTCCATTCCCACCAACAGTGTAAGAGGGTTCCTTTTTCCCTGCATCCTCGCCAACACCTGTTGTTGGTGGTGTTGCTAATGATGGCTATTCTAACAGAGGTGAGGTGGAATCTTAGTGTGGTTTTAATTTGCATTTCTTTGTTGCTAGAGATGGTGAGCATTTTTTCATGTGCTTTTTGGCCATTTGAATTTCTTCTTTTGAGAAAGTTCTGTTTAGTTCAGTTGCCCATTTCTTTATTGGTTCAATAAGGGTACTTTAAAAGGACAAAAAATAAATTTAAGGATCCTTCATTTAACAGTTTAGTTAAAAATACCAAATAAGGTATTAAATAAAAAAATCTAATGGTACCTGGGCAACACAATCATTTAAAATATACCTCAGAATACTAAGGTGAGGTAAATTAATCATGCCATTTGCTAGGTGTATATCGTAAACTAAAAAAGACTTTTGGGAATATAAAGAGACACTGTTTGATGAAGTACAGTATTTTTTTTTTGCTGGGTCTGGTTTTGAACTCAGGGCCTCACACTTACTAGGCAGGTGCTCTACCACTTGAGCCACATTCCTCCAGCCTGAAGTTCAGTATTTTTAATGAAAATATAAAACAACCTGGAAAACTAGGACTATACAGCAGTTTCATTAATTTAATAGAATTACCTAATTTTTAAAGAATTCACAGCAAACATATATAATAAAGAAGCTTTATACACATATATGTATATGTATTAGTCACAGCATCAAAATAAGGATTCAGGCTACCCCTGGAACTCCCCAATATAATACTTGTCCTGGTGAATAAAATAAGACAAAAGAAAAAAAATTAAGTGATAAAAGACTTAGAATTGTAGATAATTTTTAAACTATTAAATGTGACATGATCTTTTCTATAGAAAATGCAAATGAACTGAGAAAAATTGTTGAAACTATTAAAAGTTCAGTAAATTTGTCAAGTTTAAGATCAACATGCAAAAAATCAGTATTATTCTTCTATTTAGCATTAACGAACTATGAAATCAGAGAAACTAGTTATCATTACAGTAGCAACGACCATAAAGAATTTATATAGGAATTAACTCAGCAAAGAATAAACTTTTACAAATATATAAAAAGACATAATGGAAGGCCTCATATATAAAGATATACACAAGTAGATAGTAACTTAACCTTTTAATTACATTGATTCTTTCAACTTTATATATTAACTTAAAGAAGAACATATTTGAAGAATTTTAACAACTAATTCTGAAATTTATGTGAAAATGTAATGAATGTCCTCCAGTAGCTAAGACAATTCTACAAGAGATGATCAAAATGGGAAGACACTCTACCAGACAGATACTAAGCAAGTTCTGGAAATAGCATGACAATGGTAGAGAAACATAAAGTATGTCCACAGGACAGAAAAGAGAGCACAGAAATAGAGATCACATATAAAATGGAGTGGCAACACAAATCTGCAGAGAAAGGAGAGTCTATTTGTTAAAGGATGTTGGAAGCAGGGCTCAAAATATAAAGAAGAAAAAAATGTTTTCAGGGAGGACAAACAGCTTAAATGTGAATAACACAATTCTTAAGAGAAAACACAATGTAGAAAAAAAGAAAATGCAGGAAAATATTCTTAATTCCTGCTTTAAAATAACCTCTTTTGAAAATGTCAAAAGCATAAATATAAAGAAAAAATTGATAGCTTAAATTTATATAAAGGAATTATAAATTAAACATCTCTAAATATTTGTACTGAAGTAAAAATAAACAGAGAGATCACAGGCGAAGATATTTGCAATGTCAAAAAACTGTTCAAAAATGTGTATCAATCAGTAAGTAAAGGAAAAAAGAAAAGGAATGTGGAAAACATTAATACTTTAAAAAGACAGAAGATCTAGTGGGAATAAAAGGGAATAATTATTTTTCAAAACAGGAAAACATTAACTGAGTTGTTGCACCATGTTACTAAATGGGAAATCTTTTCAATAACTTTCCATAGCTAACTAAGCATGATACAGTAAATTCAAACAAGGCAGAAAAATCAAAGAAATGCAATGACAATAAATATTCCAATGAAAATGTGCCAGCTTTTCAATTACACTTTGATATATATACTATATTTTAATATCCAATAATGTCAATACTTTTGCTAGTAAAGTATCACTGTTTATACTTGTGGTTTGTTTTCTTTATCTAACTGATAGCTTCTTAGACTATCAATCTCAGTTCTGTAACAGAGAGGATTTTGTGTTAGCAATTTAAGTATCTGGTTTAAAATGTCAGCTTCCACAGGCAATAACCCAGAGTATTCTAGACTACATCCTCCAATAGTACATTTACAGACATGCCAGGGACTTTGATGAGAGAACTTTTAAAAATACATAATTGTATGTAGTGGAAAAACTCAACAATTGGGACTCAGCCAATAGGAAATTAGAGTAGGAAATTTTTAAGTGTTGACTGATGAGCTCAAGATGCTTAACACTCCACTGTACTGTCCACACATTTTAATTACAAATCTAATGATTTAATACATAGTCTTTTTCTTTTAGGTAACTATGACATATACTTTCAGCACTTTTAAAATGAAGCAAAGAAAAAATACTATTTTAAATCTAAGTAAAATTCCTATTGTAAACCATTCCTTAAAAATAGGCAAATGAGAAAAGCTGCAGTCTGAACGTCTTGCTGTTATTTTTGCTTAATGAAGAGTATTCTCTTGGATCAAGATGAAACTGTTACTCACCCAGGGTATGGTGGTAAGTTTTGCAATCTATTTGTGCTGATTATTTTGCCAATCATTATCATAGGTACCATCTTCAATACCAGAGTCTTTTTTTTTTTAGTAAATTTGGGGTAAAATTAAGTACCCTATGCTGCTTAACTTTTTTTTTTTTTTTTGGCACTGCCAAAAGGGTGAATTCAGGGCCAAGCACTTGCTGGGTAGACACTCTGCCACTTGAGCCACTCTGTCATGCTGTTTTGCTTTCAGCATTTTTTGAATATGGTCTCACTCTATGCCCTGGCTAGCCTGAACTCTGATCCTCCTATTTGTATTTTCTGGAGCACTATGGATGACAGATGCACGTCACTGTGCCCAGCCATTGTTTACTTCAACCAATGGGGGTTGAATTCTTTACCTAGACTAGCCTTGAACCACAGTTCTCTCAATCGCTGCCTCCTGAATAGCTAGGATTACAGGCATGATACCATGACTGACTCTTAACCAGGATTCTTAAGATTTATATAACATGGAGGACATGTACGTATATAAGAAAAAGTGTAAGTAGTGCTCTCATCCGTGTCAGGGACTTTTCCATTTTAATGGGTTAGGTTCTACTGTCCAAGATAGTAAGTGACCACAGAAGATGATAAGTAAAAATTTTGGAATACAAAAACATAATAGTTCCAATAAAGGCCATTCCTTCCATTTCTTCTGATATTTTCATACAACACTTAATCCAATCTACTTTTCTACCTTTTCTCTTTCTCTTCAAAAATTGTATTTTATCCTTTGGAGTTCAAATTCCAACATCAACAAATTCAATTAAAATATTAAACTTCATTTTAGGGGTATTTCTATCACTTACTGCTTTATAAGAAATTGTTCAGGGCACCAAACTGAAATTAATAGTTTTCTCTCATCCTACAGGTGGTGAAAGTGTCACTGCCAAAGCATGACTTCCCCACTTTAAACTAATGAAACCCTAGCTGTGTTGAGGTTGTTGCTATCAGATATTTACTGTCACATTGCTTTGGTTTGGCTACGGTTTCAGTGTCCCACAAAGATGCATGTGTTGGAAGCTTGGTTCCAAAGTGGTGGCGTTAAGAGGTGGAGGACCTTTCAGAGGCAGAGCCTCCTGGCAGGGCATTAGCTTATAAGCACATCCCTCATTCCTGGAAGGAATTAAGGTAGTTCTCATGGGACTCTGAGTTAGTTGTTGTGAAAGGTTGTTATAAAAAAGTGCAAGCCCTGCAACTTTCTCCATCTGCCTTTCTGTCTTGTTTTGTGATCACCTCTGCAGGGTTCCTACCGTGATCCCAATTACTATGAGGTCATGTAGCCAGGGGGCCCTTATAAGAGCAAGCATCATGATATTTGAACTTAATGTCTTCAAAACTGTGAGTTAAATAAACATCTCTACTATATAGAATATTTAGCTTCAAATATTTTGATACAATAATAAAAAATTGACAAGTATGTGTTCCTTTTTGTTTTTTCTATCTACTAACATCGTTAGACCTCTTCTCACCCTTTTCTATATTTCACCTGTTTCGTGTTCCTACTTTCCTCTTAGACTAGCTTAACTCAGGATTTCTTACTTTTTCAACAAAATCTCTCCTCTCTAATGAGTGAAAAACAAAACAAAAAACCCAAACTTGAGAAGCTGAACATTTTTGGGGGAAACATATAGCATGATTATGGAAGATAGCAAATTGGACAAAAATCTCTAATAGTGCTTAATGCCTAACAACCCAAATACACTTCCCCAGTACATAAGTCATCCCATTCTTTATAGAGAATATTTCGCATCTTCCTCTTGGCCAAACCTCTTTCCTACCCCACTGCTTCAGCTGAATATTGCCTCTTATTTCCTTGAAAAACAGAAGCAATCTGACAACGGCAAACAGTGGTATACTGTCCAGACTCTCAGTCCCTTGTCAGTTCCCACACTCATTCCCTAGTTGTTGCTTCCATTGATGTTTAAATTCCATGAGATCCTGTTTCCACATTGCCTCCTTGCTGGACAACAGTCTTCTTAGGTGGCTGCACTCAGGAATTCATTTTAAATACAAATAATTCTAAAATCTGAATTTTTAATCCTGTCAAGATTACATTAAGGCTCCTATTAATTGCATTTGACTGGCCAGATTGTACAGATCATAATTTAAAATGTTAAAAATAACTAAAAGCCACTGAGCACTGCTGGCTCATGCCTGCAATCCTAGCAACTCAGGAGGCAGAGATCAGAGATCGCAGTTCAAAGCCAACCCGGCAAATAGTTCCTGAGACCCTATCTTGAAAAAAATCTTTAAAAAAAAAGGGCTGGTAGGGTGGCTGAAGGTCAAGACCTTGAGTTCAAACCCCAGTACTTCAAAAAAAAAAAAAAAAAACAAAGATTTTCAACACAATGTCCTTAGTAATCATTGTAACCCAATCAATAACAGGATTTAAAGCTTTTTAAGCAGGTTCTCTTAAAATGAATTAAAACAATGTTTACTGACAGGAAAATCTCTTAAAATTACAACTTCATATGTTTACAGACATATAATGTGGTATGACATGGAATATATGGTGATGGTTGAGGAACAGACTGTAAAGTTAGACTGTGTTGTGGAATCCTGCTTTTGGCACTGCTGTGAAGTCTTGAGGTGAAGTTACCTCTCAAAAATTTCAAAGGATTATTGCGCAGAGTAAACAAGTTCACACATGTAAAAAACTTAGAAAAATGCTTAGCATATAGCTAGGCAAGGAGTGGTCATCCTAACAGAAACAGATTATCTGGTAGCTAGTTAGAGAAATCAATTGGGCTAAAAAAATCACTATTTCTGTTTTTTTTGCTATATATGTACCATTTTTAGTATAATATTCCTTGAAATCATCTCATTTCTCTTGGCTTAATGTTTTAAAAGAAAATACATAACTACTATAATAAATAGCCAGTACAACTTACCATTACAGAAAACTATAAAGATACATAAAATGAAAGTGAATAGAATATTAATTATACTAAATGTAAATGTTAAAAATAAAACAAAATTTATGCATCAACAACTATAAAGTATGTCTCCAACTTTTGCTGCTCTAACAGTCCACTCAGCATCTGCAACTGGGATTACTTGGTTAAAAAGAAAATTTCCATTACACTTAAATGTGTTCACCTCACAGTTTTCCACATCTCAGCAGGCTCCACAAAGTTTTAACTTGGGATACTGAAAGGGTCAGTTGTTCTTACTGAGATAATAGTGAATAAAACAAATCTATTATTGGTTCTAATTCCAAGTACTAATGTGTTCATATATGCATGCACGCTTAGAATATTTGATTTAAAACATGTCATAAGTGTATTGTGTTCACCTCAATAATCTTTATATGATAGGTGACAGTTTTTAAACATTTCTAAATACTTAAAATAACTTGAAGTATATGAAATTTCCACTTAATTTAATAATTTTGATAGTGACAAGTAAACTATTAATAGAATCAATTGTATAACAATTGTATAAGGTACTTTTAAAGTTTATATGAACTATTTTTAGCTTTCTTTTTAAAAATCCAAGTCAATATTTCAACTTGCTATCTAATATTTTGATAAGAATAAAAATGCCTTAAAGATATTTTTCTGAGAATCACCTAGAAAACTTTAAGTCTGTGAACATTTTTATTAACAACTCAGAACTAGATGGACTGTTCTCCTAAGACTTCAAACAAACTCACTCTGCTCTGAATGTAGTAAAAAAGATGAGATGATTTTGAAAGGTGCTCTCTATTAAATATAGGCTACATATGTAACATATTAATATGAAGGAAAAACACAAGCATTTAAATATTCTAGTGATATTGTGTTTCAAGATTATGTCAATTTGCCTTCATTGTTTTAGAATCCAATCATCTGTAACTCCATAAGGTATTAATGTAATATAATCAACCTGAATATAATTCTGACTTAATTGTTTTCACCAACACTTAGAAACATAGTCTTGAAAATAAAGGTTATCTTCTGGAACAACACAATAAGTTATTATGGATATTATTAAGGTTGAACATTTTTCTGTTTATCCTGAACCTATTGAGACGCTTTCTTAGATTTCTTTACATATAGCTGGTGTCCAATCTCACTGAGATTCATTTCTTTTCTTTTTCTCTCTCCAGAAAAGAACTTTCTACTTATTAACTAAATGAGCGTTTCACTCCTGGAGCCAGTTCTTTAATAGTAGGAAAAGTTTGTCTTTAAAAAAGAAGGGATCATATCATACATAATTTTTAATGACACTATTAGTAAACAAAGCCAGTCAAATTCTAATGGGATTTTTATGGTGACTTAGCAAAGCTTCACCTTGGAAAATACAAAGCAACAAAGGCAGAAGAGTAATAAAAATAATCAAACCAAGTAGGGCATGGTGTTTCACATCTGTAGACTCAGCTACTCCAGAGGCTGAGTGAGGAGGATCACTTGAGTCTACCAGATTTAGATCAACCTGGAGACATAGTCAGACCCTGTCTCAAAATAACAAACAGACAAACTATTCTGTATAGGTACCAAGTTATATGCTATATACTTTACACATATTATATTTAATTATCACAAAATTCTGCAAAATACATGTATTTACAACTCACAGAAGAAACTAAGACTACAAAGCCCTCATATAACTTGTCAGGGACATAACCATGAAAGGACTGAGCAGAAATTAAAATCCAAATGGATCTGGCACTCAAGTTTTTATTACTCCTTTCTGCTATTATGACTTCCATTGGCAATTAAAGCACAAGGAGGAAGAAAGGAAATTTAAAGATATTTCTTAAATCATCCAGCAAAGTGTTGACCAGATAAAACTTAAGATAATGGGAGAGACAAGACATCAGAAATTAAGAGCAGGCAAAATCAGAAGTTTATATGCCAAAATCTGTCAAGGGAAAAGGGCTGAGAGATGGATATGGGAAAAGATAACTTTATTGATTCCTTGTTCCTTCAAAATAGGCACTAATTTTTTTCTCTGAGGTCCCAAACTCCTATTTTTATTCTTCAAAGTAACTTCTCATGTAATTTAATAACAAATTATATTAAAAATACTTTAAGGATCTTTCAATAACAGAAATGGGTGATCACAAAAACTATTAATTTTTATTTGAGAGTAAATGTTGAGCATTCTAAAAGGTCCTACAAACTCAAATTTTACCTGTCATAATACTTCAGCCATACTTCAAATTAATTTTGGCTGGCAACAATTCAACAGTCGTTTTATGCATATTTACATGTGTTATTTTTAATTAAATTAGACTTTTGCTATGATTACTGTATGTTCTAATTTCAAGAAACTCAACCAGAAAATTCTAATGCTTGAAATTTCTTTTCTTTCTTTTAATTTAATTTCTTTTAATTTTCTTTAATTTCTTTCTTCTAAGTATAATTACCAATTTTGAGGACAGGAGATAACTGACATGTACTACTTAATTTTAATTCCTTTTCAAGTTAAATGTGAGAACTGTTATCCTCATTTCCTCTTTATCAATCACGTACTCTATATTTTTTTCAAGAGTGCATCATTAATACAGCAGTGAGCTAGTCAAATCAGTGTGCTGTGATGACACCACAGGGATTTATTATGATGACCCTAAAGTTAGTTTGGAATTAAGGAACAGACATTATATTTTTTAAATGATAAAATAACATTCAAATAGATTATGATAAATAAGAGTAAGTCAGGGATAGTGTTAGGGAAAAGAAAGTCAGTGGAGAATCAGCATAAATAAGATATGAGGCAAGAGAGGGCAACATAGAAAGGCCAGAGCAGCACAAAGCATAAAATGAAGCTGAAGGAAAATGGAGGCAAAACCAAGAAAATTAAATGGGCTGGGGCTAGGAGTCTAATTTTGGGTGCCATGGGAACCTTTTTATGGGTTTTACCCAAAAGGGTTGCATGACTGTATTAACATTTTCAAGAGATTTCATTAGCTGGTGACAGCAAGAGCAAATTTCATGTAGTCCGACTTCAATCATTTCCCTTAATTGTTGAATCACTGGAGTTCAATTTAAGAAGTTATTGCATATTCCTGTATGTTCCAGTGTATTTCCTACTCTTTCCTGCACTAACTTCAAAGTTTCAGGTCTTATAGTAAGGTGCTTGATCCACTTTGAGTTGGAAAGAAAGAAGTCAAATTATCCCTATTTGCAGATGAGGTGCTATTGTACCTAAAAGATCCAGAAAACTCCACCAAAAAACTTTAGACAACATAAACATCTTCAACAAAGTAGCAGAATGTGAAATCAGTATACAAACCTCAATAGCCTTGCTATATACCAACAATGAGCAGAATGAGAAAGAATTTAAGAAAACAATTCCATTTACAATAGCCTCAAAAAAACCTCTAGGAATAAACCTAATAAAGGAAGTTAAAGGCCTCTACAATTTAAATTATGGACCATTGAAGAAAGAAATTAAATAAGACATCAGAAGACAGAACATTTTCCCATGCTCATGGATCAACAGAATTGATGTTGTGAAAATGGTTATATTATCAAAAGCATTCTACATGTTCAATGAAATCCCCATCAAAATTCCAATCACATTAATCATAGAGATTGAAAAATCAACCTTAAAGTTCATTTGGAAGCACAAAAGACCACAAATAACCAAGGCAATACTAAGCCAAAAGGGCCAAATCTGGAGGCATCACAATATACGACTTCAAATTACGCTACAGAGCCATAGCAATGAAAACAACATGCTACTGGTACAAAAACAGACATGAAGACCAATGACACAGAATAGAAGACTTAGATATAAATCCATGCAGCTATGCCCTCCTGATTTTTGACAAAGTCACCCAAAACAAACAGTGGAGGAAGACAGACTCTTCAATAAATGCTGCTGGGAAAACTGGATATTTGCATGCAGAAAATGGAAACTAGATCCATGTTTGTCACCCTGTGCAAACATCAACTACATTTTTTGCTTTGTGGTTAAAATGAAGTTTAAAATTTGACTATAGCAAACTATTTTGAAATGATGATGATTTAACATGATAGTAAGGATCAGACATAAGCAAACAAGAGAATATATGCTCATAAGAAGCAGATGGGTTAATTATGATCAAAGTCTGTTGTGGGGATATATGGAAATGTCATAATAAAATCCCTTACTTTGTACAATTAAAAATACATAGAAATGAAAAAAAAATAACCAATATGAGGAAAGAAGTTAGAAGGACACTGCTGAGATTCTGCAAAAGATGACAGTGGCTTAATGGTGGCAATGAAAGAGGGGTGAAGCAAAGTAAATTGAATGAATTATATATCCTAGAAAAGTGATACAAGAGACAGAAAGAAAGAAAGAGAGAGAGTCTATATATGTATAGGTCTATATCTATCTCTCTATGTATACATGTATAGGTATGTACATATATACACATATATGTGAAAGAACTTGTGTAATGAAAGCAATAAATATTTAGTGGATGAATTGTTTTAGAAAGACAGAATTCCAAAAGGTCTAATGTAGTGATTTTTTCCCAATACACAGAGCAAAGGGGTCCATCTTGTTCACCATCTTACAAAAACACACTCAAAAAACTGAAAACCCAAAACCCCAAACCCAAGAAAATGTTACTGACTTTCATGCCCTCTGACATGTACTAAAATTTTTGTCAGAAAAATGAGGTTTGTATCTTTAAAACAAATACTCTTACATTCTTACACCAAAATACATTTTATATAGATACTTATTTTCATTAAAAAATGATCCCATAGGGGGAATCCAGGATGGGGGTTTGGGTACAGAATCAGAACTGAGCTCTGTGACTCCAGAAACTACTTCGAGACGTGGAAGCTACAATTGGGTGATTCTGAATGTTTCTAGCCAAAATAATAACCGCCAACATATTGGGTGCACATAAAATTCAAGAACTGACCCTTAAAACAGCTTTTGATTACACCTAACAGCCAGGACAATCCTGGTGCAGAACAGCCAATATGGTGTGTCTACCCCGGAGGAAAAAAAGCCCTCTGGCCATTTTTCCCTTTTCTTTCTTTCTTAATTTTCTTCAATGAGCAGAAGATAGAGCATCAATCATAATTGAACTCTGTGACATCCAGGACCCATGGAAAGCTTACTTATGTCCCACTGCACTGAAACCAGTCCCAGTAAATGTCTGCCTTGAGAAATGCAGCATGCCATTTCTCCCTGCCAGCTGGTTTCAGAGCTGACTGTGTAAACATGCAGACCCAACAGGTGCGCACCATGCACCATGAGCAACTCCCCTAATTGCCCCAGGAACATAATCCAGCACAGACCCTGGGCAGATTGAACCTCCCCTTCTTAACAAAAAACACAAGCAGCAAAATGTAATCTAACACTGATAGTGGGGGTGGGATGGAATGCTGAACCTGCCTTGAAGATTGGGTGTGGGGTGAAGAGCTGGACTTTTAGTAACAAAAGTGGAACAAGTAACAAAGGCTGACAGTGGAGGTGGGGCAACAAGCCAACATCCCAGAGGAGCCAAACCTTGCTGGAGAAGGAGCTGACCAGACAGAGTTGCAGAGATAGGGTAGGCAGGGACCACCTTGTGAAAACAACAGATCTGACTATCTTGCACAAACTGGTAGGGAGTTACCTCAGGTCCCAGTTGCAACCTGTCCTTTGGACAGAAGGAACCAAATACTGTTCACAAGCCAGTCACCTGGTGAGACCACTTCAGAGCTTCCACTTTTAATGGATGGCCCATAAGACCAAGGAAAGTGGGGGAAAAACAAATCTCCAGCCACTTTCCCTGCAAGCTGTCAGATAAGAGGGGCACAACCCTTCCCTACAAAGCCCAGAATACCAAGAATCAATACCAGGATTGGACGCCAAAGGAGTAAGTCCAGAATTTTTACCGAGCAGTCAAAACTTTTTGTTGTTGTTGTACCTGTTTTTTTTATTATTATTATTATTAACTTCACCATCACAATTTTCTTATCCCTATTCTTGCCCCCTTCATTTTCCCTCCTTTCCTTGTGCTACAATCCACTGTTCTCCCTCTCAGCTATTCTTTTTTGCATCTTCTCATCTACTTTCAACCCCTGTCTTTGACTCCCCCTCCTATTCATACCCAACCTGTCACCACACTACCCTCCCTTCTACATACTAACCACACACTGACTAGCCTACTACATCAAACATACACATTCCCAGCACCCTGCACTCGCTGACACAAGCACCCTCCACTACAACAATGGAAATACACACAAACAAACAAAAGGCCACAAACCCCAATAGCCCCCATACTTTTTCCCCAACTCTACCTTTCTGCCCCTCCCACTTTAGAGGTACCTTTATCAATTAACCAAATTTTTATTTCTAGCCAAATGACCACTACTCCCCCAAAGCCCACTATTTATAGATATTATCACAAAGAAGTTTCCTATATAATATGTAAACAACTGGTCTGGCATGGAAACTGTGAATTCGATATTGCTAATTTACACCTCCAGGCCAGGGACAGAAATAGCACATCAACTTAGCTAACAACTAAGTAAGTCACAACACAAAAATTAAATTAAGGGAAAGAAAACAGGCTATTAAAACCACCAACTAACCAATTAAGAACATACTTGCACAGCATAATTGGAGTGATGGAGAGAAGAAAGGAAGGAAACTACACTCAGGAAAACAATTCAATACAGGTTTTAGTAGGAAATGAAGAAAATGGATACCCAGTTCCTGACTGCAAGAAAACAATGATAAATGTCACTAATGAGCCAAGTGACACCCACAAAAAAATCCCTCAAAGAGGAAATCATGAAGAGATCACTGAGAAATTTATGGAGAAGCTACAAGATACGGTTAACCAGAAAGTACAAGATGCACTCCAGAAATTTCAAGACACAAGTAAAAACCTTTAGAAGACACAGAAACAACTACATGAACTCAGAGAGGACTTCAACAAACACCAAAGTGAAACAAAGAATACTATACAAGAAGGAGAGATACGCAATAAAGAAGACAACACAAGATATAAAAGAGGAGTTGAACAAAGATGTGGAAAGCCTCAGAAAAAAGAATCAAACAAGAATGCTGGAAATAAAAAGCTTCTTTAGTCAAACAAACAAACAACAACAACAACAACAACAAAAAACAGCAAAAGGTAACTCCAGCAGACTGGAACAAGTAGAAGACAGAATCTCAATGCTAGAACATAAAATAGGCATTTAAAAAATTTTTTAAAAAAGAACTCTTAGTCAAACAACTCAAGAGCTGTGAAAGGAATATGCAAGAACTCAATGACTCCATCAACAGATCAAACATGAGAATCATGGGCATTGAAGAAGGAGAAGAGGTACAAGCCAAAGGGATATACACTATATTCAATAAAATAATAACAGAAAATATCACAAATCTCAAGAAAAATTTGACCATTCAGGTACAGGAAGCCAGCAGGACACCAAACAGACTTGACCAAAATAGAAACTCTCCACAGCATATTAGTAAAATAACTAGCACATAGAACAGAGAAAGAATATTGAAGGCCGTAAGAGAGCAAAAAAACCCAAATAACTTATAAAGGTAAACCCACCAAAACAACAGTAGATTTCTCAACAGAAACCTTCAAAGCAAGAAGAACATTGTGTGAGATATTTTGGGCACTGAAAGAAAATAATTTCACCCCTAGAATACTCTACCCAGCAAAATTATCATTCAAAATTGATGGAGGAATAAAAGTTTTCATGATAAACAGAAGCTAAAACAATATGTGACCACCAAGCTACTACTACAGAAGATTTTAAAAGGAATTCTATTCACAGAAGATGAAAACAAACCATACCACAAGAGGATGGGAAGTATTAAACAACAGGAGAAGAAAAGACAAGTAATAAGAGTAGCACTGATTTGGTTCACACACTCAAATCCTTAAACAACAAAAACAACTAAATGGCAGAAATCACCACATACCTATCACTACTAACACTGAATGTCAATGGACCCAACTTCCCCAAAAAAGACACCATTTGGCAACCTGTATAAAAAGGAAGATCTGATAATCTGTTGTTTACAAGAGACCCACCTTATTGACAGGAATAAACACTAGATTAGGGTGAAAGGCTGGAAGGTATACCAAGGTAATAGCCCCCGAAAACAGGCAGGACTAGCAATGCTTATGTCAGACAAAGAAGACTTCAAACATACATTAGTTAAACTAGAACAAAGAAGGTCACTTCATACTAATAAAAAGTGCAACACATCAAAAGGAAATAACAATCATCAACTTATATGGACCCAATGTCAGTGGACCCAACTTCATCACACATACACTAAAGGACTTAAAAAAATCATACAGATGCCAACACAGTGGTAGTTGGAGACTTTAATACCCCTCTATCACCAATAAATAGGTCATCCAAACAAAAAATCAACAAAGAAATCTTAGAACTAAAAAACACTATAGATCAAATGCACCTAACTGATGTCTAACAGAATATTTCACCCAACAACTGTGCAATATTCATTCTTCTCAGCAGCTCATATAACTTTCTCTATAATAGACCATATCTTAGGACACAGAGCAAGCCTCAAGAAATATAAGAAAAAAGAACTAAACCCTGCATCATATCTAACCACAATGCAATAAAACTGAAACTCAACAACAAAAGCAATAGCAGAAAATATGCAAACAATTGGAGGTTGAACAATACATTGCTCAACAATCAGTGGGTCATGGAAGAAATAAAAGAGGAAATCAAAAAGCTCCTGGAATTTTATGAAAATGAAAACACAACCTATCAGAACCCATGGGAAACAGCAAAGGCAGTCCTAAGAGGAAAGTTTATAACCATGACTGCATATATTAAAAGAACAGAAAGATCTCAAATAAATGACCTAATGAAAAAGGAAGAAAAGGAAGGAACACTGCCTAACTCATTCTAACAAACCAATATTACACTCATCCCAAAACCAGACAAGGACACATCCAAAAAGGAGAACTATAGGCCAATCTCGTTAATGAACACTGATGCAAACATCCTCAATAAAATAATGGCAAACCAAATCCAACAACATATGAGCAAAGACAAAAACCACGTGATGGATGTAGAAAAAGCCTTCAGTAAGATTCAACACTGTTTCATGATGAAAGCTCTAAGAAAACTAAAAATAGAAGGAATGTACATGAGCATTATAAAAGCTATATATGACAAACCTATAAGCCAACATCATACTTACTGGGAAAAAATGGAAACCATTCTCCCTAAAGTCAGGAATAAGACAAGGGTGCACACTCTCCTCACTCCTACTCAACATAGTCCTGGATTTACTAGCTAGAAAATTAAGGCAAGAAGAAGAAATAAAAGGAATATGAATAGATAAAGAAATAGTCAAAATACCCCTATTTACAGATAACATGACTCTATACATCAAAGACCCAAAAACTCTACCCCAAAACTCCTACATACCATAAACAGCAATAGCAAGATGGCAGGATACAAAATCAACTTACAAAAATCATTAGCTTTTCTATACACCAACAATGAACAAATTGAGAAAGAATACAAGGAAACAATTCCATTAGCCTCAAAAAAATTGCATATTTAGGAGTAAAGTAAACAAAGGATGTGAATGACCTCTACAAGGAGAACTACAAACCTCTGAAGAAAGAGATTGAAGAAGACTACAGAAGGTGGAAAGATCTTCTGTGCTCATGGACTGGTAGAATCAACATAGTAAAAATGGCTACACTACCAAAAGCAATCTACATGTTCAATGCAATTCCCATCAAATCCCAATGACAGTCTTCACAGAGATTGAAAAATCTACCCTAAAGTTCACTTAGCAACACAAGAGACTACAAATAGCTGAGGCAATACTGAGCAAAAAGAGCAACACTGAAGGTATCACAATACACAGCTTCAAACTATACTATAGAGCTATAGCAATAAAAACAGCATGGTACTGGTACAGAAGCAGACATGAATACCAGTAGAACAGAATAGAGGACCTAGATATACAACTACGCTCACCTTATCTTTGACAAAGGTGCCAAAATCATATGATGGAGTAAAGATAGCCTCTTCAACAAATGTTGCTGGGAAAAATGGTTATCTGCTTGCAGAAAACTGAAACTAGATCCATGCCTGTCACCTTCTACTAGTATCAACTCAAAGTGGATTAAGGACCTTAATATCAGACCTGAAACTGTGAAATTAGTACAGGAAAGAGCAGGGAATACTCTGGAAGCAATAGGTATCGGCAAGGACTTCCTCAGTAGATCTCAAGTGGCTCAGCAACTAAGAGAAAGGATGGACAAATAAGACTACATGAAATTAAAAAGCTTCTGCATAACAAAAATAATCATCTCTAAATTGAAGAGACGACCCAAAGAATGGGAGAAAAATCTTTGCTAGCTATTCATCAGACACATGACTGATAACCAGAATATACAGGGAGCTCAAAAAACTAAACTCCCCAAAAATCAATGACCCGATAAAGAAATGGGCAATTGAAATAAACAGAACTTTTTAAAGGAAGAAGTCCAAATGGCTAAAAAAACACATGAAAAAATGCTCACCATCCCTAGCCACAAAGGAAATGCCAACCAAAACCGCATTAAAATTCCACCTCACTCCTGTTAGAATTGCTACCATCAAGAACACCACGAACAACAAATGTTGGCTAGAATGTGGGGAAAAAGGAACCCTCATACACTGCTGCTGGGAATATAAGCTAGTACAACCACTATGAAAAACAATATGGAGGCTTCTTAAAAAACTAAAAATAGATCTGCCATGTGATCCAGCAATACCACTCATAGGGATATACCTGAAAGAATGTGACTCAGGTTATTACAAAGGCACCTATACACCCATGTTTAATGCAGCACTATTCACAAGAGCCAAGATATGGAAATAGTTAAGATGCCCTACTACCAATTAATTATTAAGAAAATGTGGTATTTACAAACAATAGAATTTTATTCAGTCACAAAGAAGAATGAAATTTTGTCATTCCCAAGTAAATAGATGGAACTGGAGAAGATCATTTTAAGCAAAGTTATCCAGGCTCAGAAGGCCAAAAATCACATGTTCTCTCTCATACATGGATTATAGACTTAAAACAAATGCAGTGACCTGGGTCACAAACAAAGGGGAGACTGCACACAGGAGAGATAGGGAAGGAAAGAACCAAAAACTTGAAAGTGGTTGATGTGCTCCCTGTAGAGAAGCAAATATAGTTATCTTGAACTGACAGAGGCTACTATGGGAAGCATACTAGATTGTAGTGAAGAGGTCTGGTAGAGATGAACCTATGTGGGTTGCAATACTCATGTATATGGAAACAACACAAAGAATCTCCCTGTACAGCTATCCTTATCTCAAACTACCAATAACGCTGTTTTTCTTAATATATTTTATGTTTTTTCTTCAACAAAATCAAAGAACAAGAGGGCAGAACAGGTTCAGACTGAAGGCTGGGAGGGTGGGGAGGGTGGGAAGTGGCTCAAGTAATGTATACACATGTAAGTAAATGTAAAAATGAGAAAATAAAAATTAAAAATTAGGAAAAAATGATCCCATGTTTTGTGTTTTGCTTAATGTTTAAAATCACTTGTATTCTCAAAATCCATTTTTCATTTTCAATTATGCCTATCGATTTGTTTAGAACCACTTCTTAAATAGCTAACACAATGCACTTTAGATATAGTGTATTTACTTTCATATTCTGGAAAGTTCTAAAGAATTTTTTCTGGAGATATCTTTCTTATCTCTTCAACATGTCCCCTTGATTTACAGACCATATTTCCTACTTAATCAAGGAAAGTAGGCAGAAATTCCTCAACTTACTGTTCTATCCTTGTTCCATCAACATATCTGTATCACACCTATTGTGTGACACTCTCGGTGAAAAAGCTTGTTTCCTGGCTTCTTTTAGCTTGGTAGAAGAGTCTTCTTTCTGGAGTCTAACAGGAGAATTGCTCCTTTGTCCTGGATCACATTCACTGCACTTTTTTGACACAAAACTCTAACAGTGATTCCCTATTCCTTTGTTTATACTATATTCTTAATCTGTTTCTTCCATGTTAAAACTATCCTGCATACAATTTCTAAAAATTGTTTGATTTCTCCCCTTTCCTTATGGAATTTTTAAAAAGCATTATCAAAGGCTGTTTGTACTCATCTGCTCATTCAATCATCAGTCATGGTCCATCATTTGTTTTACCATTGTAAAGAGGAAAGGAAGACTAAGCAAAGTTAAATCCTTTGTTAGGAGGAAGTTTATTTTAATTTTTGTGGTGCTATGGATGGAACCCATAGCCTTGAGCATGCCAAGCAAGTGCTCTACAACTGAGCTACATCCCTGAATCTCTAGCAATCAATTTAGACAGAATACAAGACATCCCCATTTATGGTTTTATTTTGCTTTATAAAATAAACCTTGATGCCATCAATACTGGTTTTCTAAATGATATTATCAATCAGCATTACCTAGGGAAATATTTATTAATAATGAGCAGATTGATCTTTTAATATATGTAATAGCACTAAGTACAACTTACAAAGAGAAGACTAGCAAAGGTCTTTGCCTTTGTTGGATTGGACAAACAACTCTTACGAAACTGCCTTAAAAGTATATCTGAAGAACAGGACAAAGAATGAGCCTTTTTTTCCCTAATTTTTAAATTGGTAGAAACTGCTACATAAACAACAAAGTTTGACTCATTTCTTTTGATGGTACTTGAAGAAAGTTACATAGATGAAAAATAATTACTTGTGTCTTATTTTATACTACAGAATAACAGGTTTAAAGATGCAATTTATACTAACTTGAGAAAAGTATGATGGTAAAGAAGATATATTCTGTGGTGCTATTTGATTTATCCTAATTTAATTTTATCAGGAACAGTCTGTGGAATTAATAAATACTATATTTTAGAATGAAATTTTAACTGCACATAAATAATAATGTAATGATTACCATCTCAGCAAAGTAAAGAATTGCACAGGCCATTACTCATTTGTGGGTAATTCTTAGTTTGGCCTATGAAATTTTTATTTTTCTAATTCCTAGGCTATCCTTTTCAATTAATGTAGAAAAATGAAGTCTTCAACAAAATTAACTGCTTAATGTCAATAATCTTTGTCATTAAAATCCTTGACATAGTATATTGTTCCTTAAACATTCATTGAAGGTCTACTATGGGCCAGGAACTATGTCAGATACTGAATGGAGAAAGAAAGACAATAGTTGATACATGACTATCTGAACAAGTTCGTGGAGAATGTCAGTAACATATGAAAGTTACAGGTGATCTCCTGAAAAGTTCTGAATGTACATTGATTTAAGCAAAATTATTTACTCAAATTAACACATACGTATGCAGATTATATGAAAATGTAATTTAACATAATGACTAATGTGCATCTCAACATTACTGTTTTTCATGTGTCAAGAACTCTAAGGTATTATAAGATAAATTTTTTTCATTGTACCAAGGAATCAACTATTTTTATTTTCAAAAAATGTAAATTTGATACTTTTGTGTATATTAAATACTACTTAAGTGAAAAAGTAATGTGAATATTTTCATATCTCTGCATGGTTAGAGCTTTCTGAACATACAAAAATGGACTTTGAGTTAAAGGACAAACTTTGAAAGTGAGAAGATGATTGACTAGAGAGACACTTTTGTAGATATTTATCTCCCATAAAGTTCTGTATTTCAAAAGGAGGTAAAACTCAGAATCACATATTAATATTTCAAAGTAAGGGTTGGGCATCCCCATGCTAAAATGCTAAATCCAAAATGTTCCGAAATATGAACAGAACTATTGAAAAGTTTCAGATTTTGGATTATTTCAGATTTGAGATTTTCAGATTGGGGGCTTTTTAACCAGTAAAGTTTATGTAAATATTCCCAAATCTGAAAAACTTTAAAATATGAATTTCTTCTGGTCCTGAGCATTTTAGATAAAGGGTACACAAAACCTATACTTGTTTACATTAGGGAGGCTTCTCTCCTTCTAGCAGGAGGGGAGGAGGACAACTCTCTAACACACCCTACATATTAGGGTTCTCTCTTGTAGTATAAAATCCGCCTTTTAGTGCTTGCAGATACCATCTGGATCTCTGAAGTGGGGAGGAGGGTGTGTGTGAAACTGATGCAGTGATTGTTCCACAAAATGATAGACTAATCTAAAAACTTTGTATTTGATTTTAATTTGTCCTGAAAATTTGCTTTGTCACAAATACAGGTATTGGATTTTATATTTTAAATTAGAGTTTTAAGGAAACAGTACGGAGAAAGCTTTACTATATTTTTAAGAAGATCAAGTCACCTCACTAGTCAACAAGTGGTCTTATTCAGCAAAGAAGTACACTGGTTTTCAATATAATTTTGTCATACTATTTGATACAATAAAAAACAGAAATGGTTTCAAAGTACAATCTAAAGGAAAAATAATAATCACTTACTTGATATTATCAAGACAGCCCGATTCAGGTTTCAGTATGGCAGTATGATGAAACATTTTATATAAAGCAATCCCAAGGAAGATAACATTAAGCTGGAATGCAAAAAGCAACATTATGTAGCATAACTGGAGTAAAGAAAACGACAAGTCTATTCTCCGTTACAAATGAATTGTTCTGGTAAATTAGTTCTCAGTGTGCTTTTAAAGGAATTGGATCACAGGTGACTGTCTAGTATTTTAGTAACAGCCAGAAGCCAGTTTGGGGAGCTGGGATGCACTGCATTATGGGCACCGTGTGCTACATACTTACAAAGACAAATTCAGCAGCAGTGTGCAACTCAAAGCTCGGTCTGTGTTTCAAATGAACCAACCAACCGACAAAGAACCATAACTATTCTAGGAGTGTTGCTGTTTCTGCAGGCAAACGTTTCTCTGAATTGATTATTTAGGATATGTTTTCAAATGTTACATTATAAAATATAAATATAAATATTATATAAAATATAAATATAAAATGTAATCAATACAATTTTGACAAGGTATCTTAAGAAGGATTAGACAATGCTGGTTAAATGCTGAAGCTACAACAAACTAATATTAAAGTAGAGGAAGCTTATCATGATGCTGTTAGGTCACTGAAACCAGACAGACACAATTTAAATTGTGTAAATTACCTACACAACTCACAGTAAACTGTATAGAAGAGCATATATTGAATTGCCCTTTACCACCTGACTAGTTCATATATTCTATGACTTGGAACTGATGGATACTAGGAAAGTCCAAAATTTACCCTATAATACAAGTTCATAATCTTTTATCAATCATTGGCAAATCCAAAAGAAAAAAAGACAGAAAGAAAATTTCAAAAGGGAAAGACTTTAAAATATCTATTTGGTGGTTAAAAAGCCTAATCCAAACGGAATGCATTTGGTGAGAAAACCTGATTTGTATTGGCATGAGGCTGTCCCTAGTCGTTATTCTACTTGCTCTTACCTTCCCTTCTCCCCCTTTTGCTTTCTGAAATATTTGGTTGCAAAGTGCTGCCTAGCATCTCATGTACCATGAGTACTGATTTATACTAATGTGTTTGATTTGGGGCAAATACATACATATACATATATACATATGTATATATATATATGTATATATTCCCTACCATATATATTATATCTCTACTATATGATATATAATATACTCTACTATATGATATATAATATACTATGTATTATGCTAATACATATTTAATTATAAGTATATGTAATATATAATTACATATATAATGTATAATATGTATAGACACATTAAGCAGTGTATGTACCATATTGCCTTTCCAAAGTCTGAAACATTTATTTCCAAAATAAATCTGGCCCAAAAGTTTTCAGGTTAAGAAACTGTAGACCTGTATTTTGTTCAAAGTCAATAGGCTAACATTTCTTTTCAAAATTGAATAGGGATTTTATGTTTTTTAAACAATAGTATCTAAATTAGTATAAATCAGATTGGAAATAAAGATATTATGCAGCTAAAAATAAAACAGGAAGATGATTCCAGAATACCTGCCTAACTGGTTGTGCCATTCTCAAGTAAAAAGTTTTGAATTTCAGTTTTAAAGATATATATGAAAAACAAAACTAGAAGGAACAGTCCATGTTCCATTTAAATTATCCTAAAGAAAAAGAATGGGAATACACTGTTGTCAAAGTTAATGTCATCATTGTTCAATTATCTGTGTAAGTACTGGATTATGCTAGGTTGGATTCCAGGGAAGTCATACATTGCACAACTCTTGCAAATGCATGTTTTCTTTTCCCACCAGTTTTGATGAACTATTTTACAATAAAAAAGTAGTCTATAATGAGGGCCTAATTGCTTGAGTTATGTAGGGTCAAATAAGTACATGTTCTCCCCAAATTAATCTATGTAAATTAAGGATACTCAGTACAGGGATAGTGAAAGTTTTATTTCCTGACCTAGGAAATACATAGTAAATTAGGAGTTCTCACCATAATTATCAAGGTCGCTGGCCCTATAAAACTCCAAATGAAGTAGGTGTCAAGTCGGAGCCAACATCTGCAATGAAACACAAGGGAGAGAAGGCATTATATCAAGAGTGAGCGAGTGACAGAGAAGAATGTGAACTGGAAAGCATTCCACTGGGAGACAGGAAATATTACACTGCTTGTTCATTTAAATGCTGAATTATGTGCCCAATTTCTGACAGCACAATTGATGGAGTAAGATAATTACCCCTGGAGCAAGCAGAAAAAAAATAGCACTGGGCCTATTTGTTAAGGCCTTTTGTGTCTGTCATAGAAATCTTAAAAAAAAAAAAAAAAAGGAAAGGAAAGAAAAAGAGAAAGAAAAAGCTATACACATAGCCATTAAATCAAGTAGCTTTAAGCTATCCTTTTCTCTCCAATTACTGTGTGCTACATAACCTGCCTATCAGCTGTCAGGTAAAGTGACATTTCATGTCAAGAAGATCTGAGGAAATTCAGTACAAAGAAGAAATAAATTTGGTATCAGAAGATTGAAGTTTAATTATGTCAGGCAGCCAACCTTTGAGAGTTCTGGAGTCTTAGAAAGTGCATTGTTACTTCTTATACTCTAAGGTTGCAAATGATCCTTAGTATCACATAAAGTTGATTCATGATCTAAAAGTAAATAATTAATCACTTAATTTTGGTCACATTTAATACTCCCCCAATTCTTAAAGCCTCTGGGAAATTACACTTTCTTTCTTTAAAATGACAGGAAGATAAAATAGAAGTGACTAGTTATGAAAAACATTAATGTAAAGTTTGAACAAATTATACATGATGCTAAAAAATAATATCTTGAATTTTTTGCCATTTTTTATATTTGAAACATAATTAAGAAAATGCATCCAGAGGTAAATATTCAAGAGTGTTTGGCTATGTGCCTTAAACCTACAAGTCTTAAGGATTTAAATATTTTTGTGATTATACAAATGTTAAGCCTAAGCACTAATGGAATGACATTATTAAGAAAGGCTTTTATAAATACCTATCAATAAAAGAATTAGTAAATAAAATATTTTCTGTTCTCTGGTAAAATATTATGAAAATTAAAAAGAGAAGTAGGTTTATATAGGTCCAAAGGACACACTTAAGAAAAAGTTGAGTGCCTAGGATATAGCTCAGAGGTAGAGTACTTGCCTAGAATGCTCAAGGCCCTGGGTTCAATCCCCAGCACCATAAAAACAAAACAAAACAAGATGTAAGTTGAGTGAAAACATAAGATGAAACATCTTTATCACATATATATTGAGTATATATGCAGTATGACATATATGTTATAAACATATACACAAATATAAATACTGCACACAATAATTTTGATTGATGCATATATACATAGTTTTTACAAGGAAAGAAAAAAATCATGTTAGTGGTTGCCTCTCATATGAGAGCAAAGAAAACTCTACATGTATCAAAAGGCTTAGTCATGTGTTTTATTGTAATAATTAGTGAAAGTATGCCAAAATACTAAGAGTTTTGCCAGGCACTGGTGGCTCACGCCTGCAATCCTAGCTACTTGAGAGTCTGAGATCGAGAGGATTGTGGTTCGAGGTCAGCCCAAGCAAATAGCATGCAAGACCCCATTTCCAAAGTAATCAGAGCAAATGACCTCAAACCCCAGTCCTATCATTAAATATATATATATATTATATGCATATATGTGTGTGTGTGTGTGTGTGTGTGTGTGTGTGTGTGTGTATACTAAGAGTTTTAACATTTGAGGGAGAGGGCCAATGATTATCCTTTTACATTTTTTTACATTTTGGTAACTTTTAAATTTTTCCAAAAAAAGTTAAAAGCTCCTTTTCTGAGAAAAAAATCCTCACAAAAAACAATTTGCAGACATTTGGCCTTCTATTAAGTAAAAAAGACATAAACTAATTTCAATTGAAGTATAATAAGTCATTCTGAGAAACTAACAGCTCAATATTTCCTATGCAGACAAGATAATTTCTATTTATTCAAAATAACCATAACAATCCTGCTTGAGAAAATGCTGTTAAGTGAACTAGTCAATACTTAAATTATTATCCATTCATTTGTTTGAATAATTAGTTTTCCTTTCTCTATTTTGTTATTTAAAATTTTGGTCATAAAAAATAGGGAATATGGTGTTTCCTCTAAGCAGATAGTAATGGAATTGAGGAATTCAAGTATGATATATTTGATACATTGTAAGAACTTTGTAAATGCTACAATATACCCCCATTCAGCACAACAATAAAAAAATAAAATAAACCAAAACTCAAATTTCAACTATGAATCTAGTCTTTCTTATCATAGGCTAGGTTGTCACCATCTTAATAAAGGGTGTGTATATGATTGTGAATGGTTGGTTGATCAGGGGAAAGTTTTGATGATTATCTTTGGGTTCTCAACAAAGCCCATGTTTTCCCTCAGGGTATAAGAACTAAGGGAAAATCAGGAATGTTTCCCTAGACCACACACACAGACACAGATACACACACACACATACACACACATACACACATACAGATACACACATACAGATACACACACACACAGATACACACACACAGATACACACACACATACACACACACAGATAGACACATACAGATACACACACACACACACACAGATACACACACACACACACACACAGATACACACATACAGATACACACACACACAGATACACACACACACACATACACACACACACACATACACACATACAGATACACACACATACACACACACATACACACACACATACACACACACAGATACACACACACACATACACACATACAGATACACACACATACACACATACAGATACACACACACACAGATACACACACACATACACACACACATACACACAGATACACACACACATACACACATACAGATACACACACACACAGATGTACACACACACATACACACAGATACACACACACACAGATGCACACACACACATACACACACATACACAGATGCACACACACAGATGCACACACACACATACACACACAGATACACACACATACACACACAGATACACACACACACATACACACACAGATACACACACACAGATACACACACACACATACACACACACAGATACACACATACAGATACACACACAGATACCCACACACACATACACACATACAGATACACACACACACATACACACATACAGATACACACACAGATAGACACACATACACACACATACACACACGCACACACACACACACAGATGCGCATACACACACATACAGATACACACACACAGATACACACACACATACACACAGATGCACACACATACACACATACAGATGCACACACACATACACACATATACACACACACATACACACAGATACACACACACATACACACATACAGATACACACACACACAGATGTACACACACACATACACACAGATACACACACACACAGATGCACACACACACATACACACACATACACAGATGCACACACACACAGATGCACACACACACATACACACACACATACACACACAGATACACACACAGATGCACACACACATACACACACATACACACACAGATGCACACGCACACACAGATACACACACATACACACACAGATGCACACACACACATACACAACACAGATACACACACACACATTCAGCGCAAGAATGGTGCTGGTAATATAGCAATATAATACAATACTAATGAAACAGTTAGGAATGATTGTTAATAGTACAGTCCTTGTTTGTAGGTCAAAAAAGTTTTGGAGAAGTAATCTTTATAAATATAGCACATTTTCAGCAAGTAATTTTTATAGGAAAATGTGCTTCAAGATATTCTGAAAAACGTTTTTATAGGTTAAAGACATAAATTAATTAACTTTAATTACATTATTAGTGATCATCTTGGACTAAGGAAATAAAACAAAATTTAATATTACCAAGTACTTTAAGTAACATAGTGTCATTGGATTTTGCCTTACAAAATTTTATTACTTTGAAAATAATCTCAGTTTAGCAAAGCATTATACCTCAGGGATAATGGTATCTGTTAAATATGAAAATGAAATTACAAATTATTTTTATTCTTTAAAAAATCTTTAATACATATTTATTGCAATAGATTTAAATTCCCTTCAGAACTGAATAGTGAATGAGGCAATATGAAACACTTACAATGTACTGAGTAAATCATCCCTCCGTTAGGGCTGTCTGAGCTTTACAGTCTCTTGGAAGGCTGTGTGGCAAGAATGCCTTTAATAATTTGATTGCCATATGGCCACACCTGCTGTTGTTTTTGGACACATGCTAGCTTTTCCAAAGCTTTCTATACTTCATCTCTTTCCCATTGCCTACTTTAAAATTTTTCATGGTTCTTGTCCTAGTTCACTGTGCCAATTTTGAAACAATTCTCCTCAGCTTTAATGTGAAGAACATAATCGTGGGGTGTACACATACCTGCCTGGGCATATCTAGCCTACCTAATCGTGTTCTATGAATCTGCACACTCAGTATCAGTTGGATACAATTCAAAACCACTGGTTAAGGGGAGATCAGGTCAAGTTGGTGAGGCATTTTGCTAGAGGAACACTTTACCGCAGCAAGCCCAGTAAGGTCCAGTTTATAAATTGCTAAGTAAGCCTATTAAAGAATATGATTTACCCACAAATTGCCTTTATCCACAAAGAGGCATTCAACTTGTGAAATTAGTAATTTTGATAGACCATTTTCATTTAAGATATCTCAAATTAATTTTTAAAGAAATTAAACCATATGTGTATAATCTACACATTATGCTTTTGGAAGTACTATAACAAAAGAAATGGAATATTAATGAAAAGGCAAGTGCATTCTGACCACATTACATCTTTACTGGAAGTAATACAAAAAGCTTCCAGTATCAAATATTGTCTAGGATTCAAAGGAACTCTTGCCATGTGCCACAGACCTTGCCTTGTCTTTTGTCATTAATGTAATACAAATATGCTATTAAAATTCTCTACGGTAGTATATTTTTTCAAATAATAAAAAACAACATATTATTACTTGTATAGTGAAGTCTTGCTGAATTAATATGAGTTTATTGGTTTCAACATTCTAAAGATGTAGTGTCAAGCCACAAGAATAAATTGTTCTTCTCCAGAGTTGTTCTACCTCAAAATGTGAGAAACAGCATTAAAATTAATAATAAAGATGTTTTTATCAGTATCACTGTCCCATAAAAAGTCAATTACCTATTCAGTAAGTACCTCTTCATGTTTACTCAGAAAAGAGAAAAATGATCCATATTAATTTCTTACAATGGGACAAATTTAGTTCTCAAAATAGGACAACAGAAAACCATACTTATGAAGTTTTTTGTTTCCTGATGCTAAACTACTTCTCGCTATTTTATTATCATCAGTCATTTTGAAAAGTCATGATTCTTTATTTTAAAAAAAATGGTAGGGCCAATATACATAAATGTCACTTAAAACATGTTTTGCAATGTTTTTAGATACCAATAACATAACCAGTCTGTGATTCCTCATTCAAAGTCAGTAATATAGCATCATTAAATTGCTATGGGACTTTTTGCTTTGTTGCTGATTTTAATTCATTCTTGTCAAACAGACACCTATTAGTCAAAGTTTTTGAAATAATGTAAATTAGCAATGGTATTTGCTATATTTTCTCCAGGATGCTAAATCACAGACTAAACTCTCCTTGGAAGGTATTAAAATGTAACCAGTAAGCAATCTTTGGCTAGCATTAGGCACTAAAATTAATAAGGCTTAATTATATCAGTTTATTTATGAGAGTTTAAAAATGATATAATCTTTTTTCTGTAATATATGTAGATATCTCTGCATTTGTACTCTATCTATCTATCATCTATCTATCTATCTATCTATCTATCTATCTATCTATCTATCTATCTTCTAACGATCTACCTAACAAGGTTGAAAGAGTAAGGAAAGTATAAAGATAACGGGGCAATAAAGAAGGAAGAAAAGGGGAAAGGGGACAAATACACTTCAAACATAATAAATGTAATCCTAAACATGCATTAACCATTTGCTAAGGATTTTAAAAACATTTTATTAGCATTTATTAGTTGTACAAGGAGATTTCATTGTGACATTTATATATATTCTTACAATGTACCTTGGTTAGATTCACTCCCTCCCTCAGTCTCTCTCATTCCTCTCCCCCATCTTTCTTTTATTGTTGTGCTGGGGGTACATTGTGACTCTCCCTCACTTCTTAAAACAATGTTGATAAGTTTCATTGTTCAATTTTCAGACTAGTATATTAAGTACAATGACTATACTTACCCTCCTTTGCCCTCTCCATTCACCCTGCCCCTCCCACTACTACCCATCCCCAAACAGAACTTGTTTTATATTCGTGTCTTTCATTTTTTAAGTATATATTCATTATTCAAAGGGGATTCTTTATAGTATTTTACATATGAATATATTGTACTTGAATCAGATTAATACCTTCTATTACTCTCTTTCCCTTTCCTGCCTTCCCTACACCCTATTTTTTAAGAGAGATTTTTGAAATGTAATTTTCATCATAGTGTATTTATCCATCTAATCCTGAAATACTTTGTGAGCAAGAGCATGTATTAGAATAAAGTTTGACAGTATCATATAGGAATAGAGTCTGATTAGTGGTAGTCAAGACTAGCATTTGTGATTCAGTCACTGTTTGGAATGTGAGAATTAAAAACTAGCTCTAAATATGAAATATAATTTGTGTTGTCATTATATTCTCGATCATAAAGTTTCTCCATTTGTAGTAGCCAAATAATAAAGCCAGAATAATGTTATAATTTAATAAATGCTTATATAAGCCAGACACTTTACACACATACATATATATACACATATACATTTATATGTATGTATATATACCTACATATACACAAATAAAAGCACACACAAACATCACAATAGTCTTGCAAGGTTCTTATAATAAGCCCAACTTTATAGATTAGGAGATTTGTAGTGAAGAGTTAAGTCTGAATTTTATTCTAGTCTATCTGTTTTCCAGAGTCCTTAAGGCTACTGGGTATGAAAGTCATTAGAATTCTTTGATTTCAATAAGAATGCAAGTATAACATTTGACTTTAGGTACATTTCATTGCATTTTGAAATAGGCTGTAGTCCTGTTGATCTCAAATACTGTTCCGACATGGCTACCTCATAATAGAAAAGTTTATGCTCAGTGCAGATGCTCACATGTGATGATACTTTCATGTCCAATGATGGGGTTCTTGGATATAACTTGATGACTCAATAAACCCTCAGTCTCTAGTATACATACACAGAAAATATGATCCTGAGTTTTAATAAAATTCATGTAAACATACACACATACTTTCCATATACTTACTGAATTATCTTGATACATTATTGAAAAATACTTTTTCAGTTACCTGTGTTATTTCCCACTAGACAAACTACAGTCAAACATATCTGGTGATAAAATATCCAGTAAGGTAGATGCTTTATGTCAATGAAATATAAATAAGAATATGTGCAATGTCATATAAGGATTGCTATAGAGACACTCCCAATGAAAATATGATTCTTTGAGTGGTTTAAGTGCTTAGAAATTGTGAAAAAAATTTATAAAAGAAATCTGTCCCCATAAATAGCAGATAAAATCAAGTTCAATATTCCTTGACTAATCTCTTCCTTGAATAAATATGATAATCTATAAAATCAATGATCACTTTTCTACACAAATAGCTGCATGGGTTAGATAACGATGTGAAAATAAAATAATTGGGGGGCTTTTAACTAATATAGCCTAGCCATCATTTTTATTTCTGCCCTTAAACTAGTGAGGTAGAGAGAAAAATGTAAAATGTAATAGATGATTTATAATAATTTTTAGATGACAATATTTGACTTCAATTATTTTTAAATTTGTCTAGTCTTCTATTACTCAGTGATTTCTGATTGGTTATAAATGTTCAGGAATTAATTTACATGTCTTTTAGAAACACCTTATCAATTTTCTGGCCCAGATTTTATCTCTTAGACTATTATTTTTTTAACCCCTTCCCAGTGCTCTCTTCCTGGGACCCATTTCTCACTCCTATCCTCCAATCCACTCGTGTTAGTACTCACTGTATGCATGAGACTGAGAAAAGCGCTATAAACTATGAATGTGACTTTTCTATAAATAAAAATTAACTGTTCAAACAGTCTGCATTTTGGGTATAATAATGAGGTAATTAAAGTTTAAATGAACTGATTAGTTTCAGATCATAAAATCAAAGTATTAAGAACTGAAGTTCTGTTTGAATTATTGTTAAGTCAATGCCAGCCTTCGTTATAATGATCTTCTGACAGTATTCTGTCAAGTGGCTTCACTGGATGTGCATATGTATAACGTATAAGGAACCAAGAGAAATACAAGAACAGAAATAAGATGGAAATAAGTGTTCATTATTAATACTGCAGCTAAGATTTGAGATCCAATAGAAGAAGGTTATTTTTAAAAAGACTTTTGATTATTTAAATGGATTTTTAAATGCCAGATTATTATAAATGTTATCATAAGTATATTTTTGAGTATATGTGAGTTTATAAAGAAGATTTTGTTAAACAAACATCAGAAAATAACGACTTGTAGAAGTATTGTGAATCAATGGCAAACTAAGCACTATCTCAAGATCAAATTATGCATGCTTCGTGTGTATGTGTTTTACACATAATAAATTCAACAGCCTAATAACACTTCATAGAAAAACACATCATAATCCATCAGCCAGATGGAATATGATAACTAGCTCTATCTGTATCAAAATAACATTTATTTAAAACTTCAAAAACAGTATTATAACTAAATTCATCTTCTAACATTGGTATGATTCTCTACTTTTTGAAAATGTAAGCAATTATTATTATTAAAGGTTTCAGACATAAAATTGTGTTGTTAGTATAATAAAACAATTAGATACACTAAGAGAAGATAAAAGGGAGGAACATCTATTATTTGGATTCCTATAATGTATATTAAATAGTTTTATTATGTATGGACTCTGTGAAACCATAGAGCAAAATTTAAGAAACATGAAGTACTAAAAATAAGTGAGAAAGACTTTCAAGACATAAAAGTTTACCATATGAGCTTAATAAGAATTTATAGAAAATGATAATATTTCTCTGAATTCCAGTTAATTCTAATTTAGATGAGACTGAGGATTATACACAGTTTTATTCTAATAAAATCAATGTAACACATAGGAAGATGACACTAGCAAAGAAACAATGAAACTTTAGAACAGAAGAGTTACATGGAAAAAAAAGTCATATAGAGAGCAGAGACTGGGAAAGGCCATATGAAATAAAATAAAAAGAATAAAGAATAGTTACAGAAAGTGGAACAACAAAGACAGATATAAAATCCTCTATGCAGAAATCTTGTGAATTATGTAAAAATTCATTAGTTATATTTTTCTTTGAGAAGATGTTTTCATTAAGCCCTGACAGAGACATTGGTATGTTCATTTCAGCTTCTTAGGTAAACACCAATGAGTGAATCATGCTTTTAATACCTGCTTCTTCAGTGAGCAAAACATCATTATATTGATGTGGAGTTGGATGAACTCCCTAAAAGTAGAAGTTAAACATTTTTCCCATGGATCCTGAATAGTTCTTTGTGGACAATTTTTTAAAATGTACAAAAGAGATACTAAAATGTTTATGCCTGCTTGTGGTAGAATTTCATTGAAGTTTTCCCTATTCTTTTTTCTCCCTCTCTCAGTGATCCTTCCTTTTCTCTATCTCTGTTTTGCTTTCTTTTGGGTTGGGAGAGATCATAATTGTAAAACTGAGCAATTAAGGTTTGTTTTCAGTCAGTGCCTGGGAAATAAATTAGCCTCTATTCTCACATAGGAATGTCAGTAAATGAGACCTTCAGTTATGGTGCAGGAAATTAAAGCAATGATGGCCAGAGCTCTAACAAACTCACCAGAGTCTGCTTATTATTGATTCTAAGAAAAGACAGATTTCTAGTATCCAGAAAATGACATCCAGCTCACAATTAATGACTAAAACACAAAGCAAACAAATTCAATCAGTTCAGTACCAGGAATGTTTGCAAATAAGTAAGGAGAAAAATAATCAACAATAAATAAAAACAAAAGCAATTCAGGAACTTCAAGGGGCAAAGTGGAATGGCTTAAGAACAATATTTGAAAAATAGGAAAGTCACAAATAATGATATCACTCAAATTAATTTCTTAGTGGGAGAATGCATTAATCAAAATATAAAATCCTATGATCCAGGGGTTTCTTCTGTTAATGGGTTTCTTTTTAGGTTGATGAAATTATTCTAAAATTAGTGGTAATGAGTAAACAGTACTGTGAATATTTTAAAAACAACTGAAGTATATACTTTAAAGGAGTGAATTTTATGGAAAGTAAATTGTATCAATAACAGGCTTTAAAAGAACTATGATCAATTTAACACCTCTCTTTAGAGGCAACTTCAGATAATTTTTTTTCTAATCCTACTCTGTTCCACAGCTGATACTGAGATCCACAGAATGAATTCAGATTTGACTACAGTGCACAGAGTCAGATTCAAAAATACTTATTAATAGCATTTAGATAAATGGTTTTATTAGAACCATCACAGTACTCAAGAAAGAAAAAAACTCAATAGAAATTAGATGGCCTCCTTTTAATTGTACTGTTGGTGCCTATGCACCACGATATGCTGTTTTCACTGTGCTCCCAATAATTCTGGCATCCTCGTCTTGTCACTCCTTTTATGAGTCCTAATTTCTGGGACGCAAACTGCTTTATTGCCAGAATGTTCATGCTGCTGACTGCTGGTGGAAAGTCATGAAATTTGGCTTATTAACTTCTGTACAAATTGATGTTATCTAACCTCATCTGAGCCTTCACCACAGCTTGGAAATCTTTTTATTAATGTTTAATTGGTACTTTAACAATTTTCCATAGTGCTCATTTCAAAGTTTTTCAAATCTTCTGTCCTCTCCATGTGACCTGACCTGTTCATTCAACAGAACCAGCATCTTATACTTGATGAAAACCATCCTCTGCTTAGAAAGTTACCTTACTCATTCCTTCCTTCACTCAACTCCAAAGAGAAAGATCATTTTACTATTAAAAAATCCTACTTCAATTGAAATAAACCTATCTTGGTTTATCATATGTCTGCTACTCTCTAGCTCTATAACCACATGCAAGGCAATGAATTAAAATGGTTGACTTTCTCATCTGTAAAATTAATACTATGGACCTGGTGAATTCTAAAGCCACTTTAACACTAAATCAAGGTCTTCCTAATCTTGTGTTTAGTCTTAGGCTCTTTCACACCCCAAGGAACTTTTTCCTCTATTCAGCTTATATACAATGAATACAAATGAGGTGGAAGGTATTTTTCCCTCCATTACTTTCCCATAAACTCTATACATGATTAAGATTTCATCTTTTATAAACTCCATTTTTTTCAGTGCTGGGAATCAACACAGGTCTGTTAAATTGCTTCAAGGATACATAGTACTTGAAGACTCTTCTTTCTTGCTACTAACTTATCTTTTTACACCTTCCAATTTGGTTTCTGCCTACAACACTTTCTCCAAGTAACTGTTGCAAAGGTCAAATGATTTTTCTGTAGTGCTTATCCTACTTGAATTAACTGTGACATAAATCACTACTGGTTTTGAAAAGCCAACTAAAACTTTCTCTCACTTTTCTAGACCTCAATCCCATGGTTCTCTTCTCTTTCTCCACTTTTATTTTCCCTTCTCAGTCAATATCCTAAATGTGGGCATTCATTACAGATTTATCTTGATGTTCTTTCTATTTCTCTAATCAAAGTTTCATTCATTTTCAGGATCTCAACTATTACAAAAGTATTTTCACTAGAATTACTTTTCAGTATTCTGTATATCTGTATATGTAAGTCTCATCAATTTTATGTTATATTAAGAATAAAATTTATCACTGTATTCCAGAAAAAAAAATGGGAAAAAAAGAGGAAAAACACAACCTTTTCTCCTTCCTATAGTCTACCTATTAAAGCTTTTCAGTGTCTAGGACTGACATTATAGGAAAGAGAGAAGCCATAAATGTGAAGAAATACATTGTTCTCATAACACACTGTTTTTCAGATAGCTAGCTCCTCATGTGCTCAGAAAAATAATAAAATTATAATCTTTATTATTCAGTTATCATCTAGAGAAATTGTACTGTTTAAGATAGCATCATGGTTATACTCAATAATGTTTTTCTTTTTGACTCTTAACATTAACCACATATTGGATTATACACACTTGCTTCTCCAGTTCCTTAATTTAGTGCTGTGAGGCAATGTTAGAGAATCCAAAGCTTTAACTACAACTGTATTCTAAAAGAGAGGAAGAAAAAGAAAGTAATCAACTCACACTTTATCTGTTCCGTAACTCCTGTAGTCCACTGCAGCTGACACAGCCACAATGAGTGCAGGCATCCCATAGCCGACCAGATAAAAGTACTTCCTACGTGAATGTTCACTCTCAAAAACCTCCACCAGCATGATATAGAGCTGGACTCCCTCCAGAAACATCCACGTGAAGGCAGCCAAGAAGAAGAAATGTAAGAGAGCAGCAAAAACAGCACAGGCAATCTGGGAAAGGAGCAAAAAATTCAATTGCATAACTACCATGCAGGATATTCATCAACTGCCATAAAAGCTAGCAATAATAAAATAGGTCTGCCAAAGAATCATCTAGACAAGATTCATAACACAAAAGTACTAAAAACTAATAAAATATAACCTTGTTTTGAAAACTGTCTTTAACCTTAATAATGGTTTATGGATAATAGCATAGTTTTAAAATAAGAAAAAATCATCACAGTTAGGGAAAAATTCTAATAAGAGCCTATGGATAATTACTGCTAAACTTAGTCTAAAGATTTTAAAATAGATTTCAGGAATTTTTTTTCTCCTGGCCATAATCATATGTATAGTAATAAATACAGATATGTAAATATATAAATAACTATCTGAATGTATCTATATAGATGTAGACATATTTTGTGGTGCTAAGATAGAACTCAGGGCATTGAACATACTAAGCAAGTGTTCTGCTACTGATCTACATCCTCATATTCTAGGTTCTTTAATTACAACTGAAATAGAAGTATTAAAACCAAGGGAAATAAAATTTCTTAAAACTAAATAATATCACTAATCAATGTCTTTTATGACAAGATAATTACTTTTAATTATTAATTATTAGTAATTTCCTGCCTTGTTTCAGATAGGATTTAATATGACATGAGAAAATTAATGCTGCTCTCAAGTAAAAATGGGCCTGGTTAAAATAAAATGCTCCAGAAATGTCTTCTTTCTCAGATTTTTTTGTTTGTTTGTTATTGTCTAGATAAGCCTGGTCAAAAAAGGAGATATATATATATATATATATATATATATATATATATATATATATATATATATATTTCCCCCCCTCAAGCAAAGTAAAATAAATTTCAGAGAACCATTTAGTTTTACCATTCTTATGTTAGTTTCTGAAATTCTCACTTCTTTGTGTCCTTCTTCTTTAAAATTAATTTATTTTTATTATTATTTTATTAGTATATAGTAGTTGCATAAGGAGATACATTGTAATATTTGCATATGTGCTTGCAATATATCTTAGTTAGGTTTAACCCCTCCATCATCCATCATTCTCCCTCTTCTCCCTTGCCCCTTCTTAGAACAATTTCAACAAGTTTCATTCTTGTTTTTCTATATATGGATGCAAAACACATCCACCATATTCACCCTTTCCTTGTGCCTATACACCTCCTATTGGTACTCACCCCCCACAAAAAGGCTTCTTCTTAAAAAGTACTGACTTTGCTACTGCCCTACTCGCAAAGGTCAACAAACTTAGAGAAATAATAAGATACAGTGAATCCATTGAGGAGTGTCATCCACTAGAAGTGAGACAAAAGATAGGTCAGTTTTCCTGGGTTAGAGAGATGGCAATGAAGGAGACATGAGGAAGTCAAATATCTAAGGAATGAGAGAAAATCAAACACTTTGTGTTGTGGGAAGCAGAAGAGGACACCTAACCAGAGTAAGAGAAAAGCCAAGTTTTAAGGAGCTGAACTCTCCAATGTTTTTCATGTCAATCACTGTACTTTTGATACTTGTGAGAAATTAGTTTTGTGCAGTATGCAACATTGGGTAAAGTTTGTTATACCATATGTAACATTAGGAAATGAAAATAAAAATGAGATTTCTAAATGAAAGGAAATCATACAGTATTTGAATCCTGGGTTAATGAAAGAATAAAATGATACCTTCTTTGAAAACAACTCAGTTTTTCATTTATTGCTTTTTAAAGTTAGAACTTCAAATATATTTTTTGTTATCATAGGGCTTTACTTTTGGGGAGAAATGTGCATTTTTGATTACTTATTCATGTATATGCATTTATAAGAAAAGCTGTTACATAAGTATCTGATAACCAATTAAAAATATGTTCACCATAATTGTATCCTTTACAGTCATTAATCATGAATACATAATCACAGACATGAATCCAACTGCATTTATATATAAAGTGCCCTATGCATATGGATACAGAGTACTAAATGAATGATTTATTTATTATGCTCATGAGTCTTTTAAAAAGTTTAAAAATTAAAAGGTTTCCTTTCCTTTGCAGTTCTAATCATGAGATAAATTTGTACCATATATGAGTCTTAAGTAAAATGAAAGGGCTCACAAAAATTACCAGGTGTGAAATTAATTGTGGCATATCAGACAATCAGTATTATTCAGTGGTAAAAAGAAATGAACTATCAAGATACAAAAAGACTTGAAGGAAATGTGTGTGTGTGTATGTGAAAAGTCAATTTGAAAATGCTACTTATTATGTAATCCTAGCTATATGACATTTTGGAAAACTCAAAGCTATAGAGACCCTAAAAAATAAAATCAGTGGTTGCCATGGCTTAGAAGGGAAGGAGGAAAGAGAGGGAAGAATAAGAGGTGCACAGAGAATTTTCAGGGCAGTGACAACACTCTCTGTATGATACTCCAAGGCTGGATTATGCTGTTACACATTTGTGCAAACCCAGAAAAAGCACATCATTTAGAGTGTATCCTAGAGTAAATTATGAACTACAGATTTTTAGAAATAATGATGTGTCAGTCTAGATTTGTCAACTATCACAAATGTTATCACTCAGGTGGGGGATATTCATAGTGGAGGAGGCTATGTGGGGCAGAGGTTATTTGCAAAATCTCTCTTCTTTCTGAAAAAACCAAAAACTGTTGCAATAAATACAGAAACAAAAAGAAATGTGCATTTTATTCATAACATTCATTACTTCTCTATCACAATAGGTCATGAAAATGGAGAAGTGAGTAAGATCTGAAAATTACTATCAGCTGAAAGAAAGGTTACTTTTTTTCCTCCAAAACTGGAGAACTGGACAGCTGAATTTGGAGAAACTCTTTAGTAATGTCAGTGACAGTGACTTACTGGTTGGTCAGTCCGATTGATTCCAATCAGGAACAGCAGCTCTGCTACAAAGAGGCTGATGCAGAGGTTTTTATGGATGGTGTTACGGTCACTCTGGAGCCCGCGGAAAAAGCAAAATGTGAAGATGCAAATCAGGAGACAAACAAGGGACAGCAAAATTCCAACCCATGTGATCACATCCAGAAGGAGGTCATGGACCGCATCACCATGCTGGAAACACGACAGAAAGACTGTAAGTTGCAATCACATATAAACAATCGTAAAGTTTTATAATGACCTGGATTCAGGAAGCACTATTTTAACAATGTGCCAAATGTCTCCATTCCCACATGAATAAAATAACTTTTTATTTGAATTTTCTGTTCCATAGATAAAGCATTTTCTCTTTTCTCTGAGGTGTGAATCTGTTGGATATTCAGGATGTCAACAGCATTTGCTGCTTTCTCAGCACATACATTTTCAAGATATAAATAACTGAAGCAGATCAACTTAATTCTGGCCAAACATTTCAAGGAAAAGGCTGATTTTTTTTAACCTACATTGCTTTTTCAGACTTATTTTTATCGACTTGTGCTGGGGAATACTGTACTCCAAAAATTAACTTATATACTAAGGGAAGTGTTGTCTCAACTGATTTTTTGACTTAGAGATATTTTGTATATAAAGATACAATTCCTGTGCCTTATAAATCTTTTATCAGAGTTTGGAAATTGAGTTCATAAAAGTATGCATTTTTATAAAATCCCCAGTTATTAAGTGAAAGAGCAAAAAGAATGAGGATATTCACTGGATTTATAGTCATATTGAATGGCTTAAGGAGATAAGGAAGTCTGATCCTTAAAGGGGTTTAAATGAATGGAGCCTGTTGTATATAAGTGGAAAATAAGTATTCAGAATCACTATACTCAACAGTAGTGTAAAAGAGGTAGTCTCACTAAGAAACAAGAAAAAGCTCATGTCTCTACTTCATGAAACTGCCTTCGGGGATCAGTTAAAATAGTCCTATGAGCTCCCCATTTGCCATGTTCTAAGATTCAAAACTCTATGTCCATCCCATGGTGATTTATATACACCCAAAAATGATTTCTTTGAAGCTTTAGAACTCATACTGGCCAATCACATAATTGTGCCAGGATGGAGAAGTAGAGTTGAGAAACTGTCTGGGTCTGTCAATTCCTCTTCTTCTTTTTTTGAAGGTCTTAAGTACCTAACTTCTATCAGTATAAGAATGGATAAATAAATAAGGTTAATTTAACTAATTCTAAATAGTTATAGAGCCAGGCTTGTTGGTGCATGCCACTCGAGGGGGCAGCCAGGAGAGTCGTGAGTTTGAGGCAAACCCAGGTAAAGTTAGCAAGAACCACCTCAAAAACAAAATAAAAATATGAGATCTGGGTGGCATAGCTTAGGTAGTAGGGTGCTTGCTTAGCAAGCAGAAGACCACAGGTTCAATCCATGGTATTGAAATAATAATAATGATAATATAATAATAATGAGTAGTAGAAAAAGTCATTTACTAGATTTACAGTTGCAAACATGAATAATTCTTTGAAATCTAATACAAATTTTTTTTAAAAAAAAGAGCAACCAGCAAAAGGATCTATATGGTATATCCCCCTTTATGGAAAAATTTAGAAGATGTAGATTTGGAAATGTCACAGGGAAACTCCCTGTGTAGCTATCTTAAACAAACAAAAATGCCTTTTTTTTTTCCTTTTACAAAATCAGAGAACAGGAGGGCAGAACAGGTCCTGTCGGTGGGCAGGGGGAGAGGAGGAATTGGGGAAGGAGACTGGGAGGGTGAATATAGTACAAATACTGTGTACACATGTATATAAATGGAAAAATGATACCTGTTGAAACTATCCTGGAAGTTGGGGGAGGAAGAGATAAAGGAGAATGGTGGAGAGGGTGAATTCAAGTATGATATATTGTAAGAACTTTTGTAAATGTCACAATTACCTCACTCAGCACATTAATGTACATATATATAGATTAATGACATTGAGTATATGGATATGAGCAAAGTTAAAGCATAAAAATGTGCATGGAACAGTTTTGAGTGGCTAAAAATCTACTGTATAGATCATACACGTTTTTTGTTTCAAGATGGAAGTAATCACATTATCTTCTACATTAAGTCAGCCCATCTTAAAAACATGTAAGTATCCAAGTTTTCTATTTTTTCCTTCAAGCTTCATACTATAAAAGAAAATTCTTAATATGGAAATTCTTAGAAGTGAACCACCATGCCATAATCTGAATCATAACAGTTCTCATACTGCCAGATATGACTTCAGAGTTACTATTTCATGAAGAGCTCCCCTAGACCAGTCAGTGAAACAGTCTTGAGATATCGTTGTATAACTCGATTATGATTCTCAGAAGGAGTGCAAATCATGAAAAAAAGACTATGTGAAATTTTGTTTTAACTTCTCTTCTCCAGAGGACACTACTAAAGTAGTGCTGGGACTCTGATAGGTTTATTATTTTTATGATTTTACAGTGGAGACTGCTTAGTGTTGCCTAGTTCCCTGAACAGAGAGCTGCTTGCTCTTATCTTTGATGCAAAGGGAAGATGCTGTCTTTGAGTATCAAGCATCAATGTTTAGCACAGCAGTCTTCCAGAATGGAAAATGGAAGGTATAATACCTTCTCAGATGTATCTGAAAGACCTAAAGCAGTAAAAATAAAGAGACAGAGAGGGAGGAAGAAAAGAAAAAGAAGGAGGAGGAAGAGGAAGAGGAGGAAGAGCTAGGTAGTTGCAACATTAGAAATGTTCTTGGTGCCTTCCTTCAGAAATCTCATGCAGAGTTATTAGAGAAGAATATCAGATTTTAAAATGCCAGTAGTAAAAATACATCCTACTTGAACACTGAACAAGAAAGCTTTTATGACTGTTCAGCTTGGAAAATATCAGCACCAACCATCTGTATGTACACAGTTCTGGGATAGAAGCACTCATCTAATGACAACTTAAATGTTTTCATTAAGGTGAAAGGAAAAAGAGCAATGGACATTAAATGCTAATAAGAAATGTAAGTTTAAAGAGCCTTGTTTGTAACAGTTGCCATAGTAGAATTTCCAGGAGCCCAGTGCTTAAAAAAAAATCAAAGTCCCTTCAATTAAGTAAAACTCCTAGGAATAGTTATAACAATGTGATAAAGGAACAAGCATTTATACATCAGAAGTTTTGTGTTTGTGATCATGACATAACTCCATTGTCTAACATTTAGTTTGCAAATGAGGATCAAATACATCTCACTAATATCAGATCTCAGCTATTAGTATGTACATGACACATAAAAATGTTTTTAAACATTGGTTTGGGATGACCGTATTCCTATTCTTCTTAGACTATATGTTCTAGAGCTGAACTTTTATGTTAGTATAGGTTTGGCCTTCATGCAGTCCCTCTCTGATATTTTTCTATTTGTAAAAATAATTTTAATAATTAAATTTATAATTTAAATTATGACAACTTAAAAATAAATAAATACATAAATAAATAAAAAGGTATAAAATATTATACGTCCCAAACTTAAGTTTATCCTGTATTGTCCTCTTCCTCAACTCTCAAATCTGCTCTTTCTTTAGTTTTCCCCATTTTCTATTCTTTGAAGTATTCTGGCCAAAAACTTATGAATCATATTGATTCTACTTCTTCTTCTTCATATTGATTCTCTACTTCTTCCACATAACCTAGTTAATCCATCAGGAAATCTTGTAGGTCTTACTTTGTAAAACTGAGAGTATCTTATCACCTCAACTGTCTATATACATGCATATCTATATATTAACAAATATATAAATATATAAACATATATCTCTATATAAACATACATCTCTATATAAATATCTAGGCAGGAATGATGGCACGTGCCTATTATCCCAGCTACTTGGGAGGGAAAGAGGAGGGCTGCTGTTCAAGGCTACCCAGACAAAGTTAGTGCAAGACCCTACCTGAAAAATTAACTAAGAACTAAAAAGATTTTGGGGGTGTACTCAAGTAGCAGAGCATCTGCCTAGGAACCAGAGGCCCTGAATTCAATCTCTAATACTGCAAAAGTAAAATAAAATACGCATCAAGCCAGGAATGGTGGAACACACCTATAATTCCAGAACTAGGGAGATAGATAGAGACAGGAGACTCACAAGTTTGAGGACAGTCTAAGCTACATAGAAATACCTTATCCATGTCAAAAAATATATATATACAAATATATGTAACATATATACATATACATATATATATATATATATATATATATATACACAGATATCTCCAACATCCCTCCTGTGCTCTAAGCCTACAGTGTCTTCCATCAAAATGAAAATAAAAACCAAAGCCCTTACAAAGGCCCACATAGTGATATGTGATCTAAACCCTGTGACGTAGCTTCTTACTGTCCTTCTCATTCAATTCCTTCCACTCTTTTAGCCAGCACAGTCATGTGAACAGCATCGACACAATTACTTCTATATATTCTTTCTTAACTTAGGTCAAAAAAGATAAATCAGGTAGCAAAAAAAAAATTACATTTATAACTTCTTTATAAGACTCATACCATAAACTAGTATAATTCATTGCAAAGAATGTCTGGAAAACTTATAAAACCCAACATTTCAAAAAATCAAAAGCTTTAAGAAAGTATCTTCCTAATAAAAGATATGAAAGATGTGAGAGAAAAATCTCAGAGGAGAATGATGAAATGATTTCTCAGGGATTACAATGGTTCTTTCCTCTCTAGAAAGAAATTTTTATAAAAACAATATTTGTTTTTCAACCTTCTATTCATATTTAAAATGAAAAATATTTTGTAAGACCTACAGAAAGTTTCTGGTTTTCATTTTATTGCATGATTTAAAAACAACTCAGAATATAATAAGACTGTGAAAATCTTTATCTTGATAGTCAAAAAGCAAATTAGCTGACATGATAAAGAGATTGTGAAATATTTTTTATTTTAATTGCATAAGTATAAACTTTGCCCCTCATTTTTTTCTTTTAAAAAATTTTTAGAAACTTGTATTTTCCAGGTACTGCTTGATTAATCACTTCATAATTATTATTAACGGAAGAATAGCAATTATCAAGAACTTGTTTTACTGTCTGCACAATGCATTATTTTAATGTTAAGCCACATTTGCCGAAGCACAATAGTCTTTTAAATATTTCTTCTGACATATTTGTAATTTTTAGCTAACATGAGGTTTTTTTTTTTTTTTTTACTCAGACAAACATATGGCCATTTGCTCTATGAGTGATGTATCACGGGAGCAGTTTCAACTGTGGACTTCACTGAAACCAGCAGGATTCCAAAAAGCCTATTTTCTGATAAATGTGGCATGAATTCTGTGAAATAAGTTGCTGGCATTTCTCTAAATCTTGGGAACCAGGTCACCAGACACAAAAGTCACCTCACAAGTTCAAGGGAAAGTAAAAGGCTCAATGGTCTGGAGAAATTAAGATTTCCTTTGCAGAACAAGATGAAAGTCACAGTTGAATAACCCAGTAAGAAGGAGAAGAATCTTCTCGTTCTTACTTTTTATAGTAAGTCAACCAAAAACAATCTAGCATAATTTTTAAGTATGTAAAAAAGTTTAATCTAAATATTTTCAGGTTTTCGATATCAAAAGAGAAACATTAGTAAAAAATGGCTACAAAAATATTCACAGCCAACTATCATTTGGATTCAAAATCTCTTTAGTTTCAAGAAACATAATAAGGCACACTGTACTTGAGATTTTCTTGCTGTAAATTAAAAAAAAAATTCATCATATTTGATGAACCAGATATACAACTACCATATCGGAGAAAAGAGAAAGCAAATAGTAAGTGGAACTAAGTAGCTTACAATAGCTGAGAGTTAATGATTAAGCAGTAGATAAGGAAAAAAATTAGGACTATCTGGGGTAAGAGTTAAAGCATGAAATGAAGAGAGTGAGAGAGAAAATTTCATCCTTAGCATATCTGAGTTAATAAAATGATTAATAACAATAGTAGTCAACACTGTGTCAGATTTTATTAGAAGGGCTTATTTATCGTACTACTGTACTCATTTTAACACTCCAAAACACTGATGTGATACTGTTACTATCTCTAATTTACAGATAAAGTGACTAATGCACAGAGAGTAGTAATTTACCCAAGATGATGCGAGTAGCATGCTGTAGAGACAGAGTTGGTGATGTGCAATTGCCCAGGTTTGTTCAGTACTTCCTAGTTTTAGCACTAAATGTTTACATTCTGATAAAGCCTTTATCAAGACATGAAAATCCTCAGATTTCACAGATAAGTCAGAATGTTGAAAAATATAAAATCTGTATGACAGCCTAGAAAATAGAGGTTCAACACTATGTTTAGTGTTCAATGGATACAGCATGATTATTCACTTTCTTTAGCTCATGTTGGTTTTCTCCTGACTATTGATGTAAATAATTATGTTCCCAATACTGGATCATGCATTGTTGCATCATTTTGGGTGATGTCTTGTAAGTATGCAAATTGCGTTGTCAACCTGAGCTCCTCCCTGACTTAATTTGTGTTTTAGCTATTGTGCCTTGTATTTTGATTGTGTTACTTTCATTTTATATTGTGAATATTCTGTGTTTTCTAATTGTTCAACTATGAAAATCAGTAACCCTATTAACAGAGTTTATATAACAGTACTGAAAAAGAAGGCTAAAGTACTGTGTAACTTTAAAGTTACATGGAAAGACAGGAAACTAGACTAAGGGAGAAAAATAAAACAGCATAATATACAATATCCAAAATGGATTTGGGACTAGCTTTGTGAAAGAAGGCTATGTTATGTGAATGTACCTACAGAGACAATCTCACAGGCAAGTTTCTGTAAATCAATCAAAAATTTTTTTTTAATCTACTCACAAGAGACACCAATTCTCTGTCAAACATCGTGGTCTTTGAATTAATTGGGTTTGCCACAAGAGTAAGCATTTATTATTGTTAGGTACCTGGTTATCTGTGTACCTGAGCACATTTCTCCTGATTCAGAGGTTGCAACTGAAATAGGATGAGAGTTTAAAAAAAAAAAGAGTGGGAGATTGTGTTAGCTGGTATGCTGGCCTTTGTATAAAGAAGAACTGATTTTTTTCAGATTTATGAATGATCATGTTTTCTGTGGTCTATTAATTTACGTGTTGAATCATAGCAAAAAAAAATGTTGTCTTTAGTTCCTGGGTACTTTGATTTGAAAAATCTTCTTGAGTTCTGTGAAGTTTTTAATAAAAGTTTAGAAGACAGAAAAGACAGCATCTTGTACAAAAATAAAGCAGGTTTTATTCATCTAACTGTGTAGATGGCCATGTAAAATGTAAATTTTGGAAAATTCTATTCAGGTTATGAACTCCTTACCAACTGAATGTCCTGTACAACTTCACATAGTATTATTACATTATAATAATTTTAAATAATAATAATAAAGAAGTGGTATGATATGCTTACCTGTGATATTGAGTACTCACAATGAAATTTTTTGGTCACTTTTAAATTTCCTCAAAATGTTCAGAAACATTTAATGAGATTTTTGACATTCAAGAAATGGAAGGGGATAGTCTCCTCAGACATTTGTCTATCAATGTAGCTGGCCATAAGAAAAGATGTTAAAATACTGGCTTTCTATAAAATCATATTTTCAAAGTGTGGGACAAAAATCATCTGTTTCTCTTTAATTTTGAAATACACTACAGGTGAGAGTGGAGAAAAGGATGGTAGTAAAACCAAAATTGCTGGATGATCTCTAAAGAAGTTACATGGAACCTAGGAAACAACGAACTAACTTTTCCTGAGTTGTTTGAAGCTCTTTGTTGATTAGCATAAAAATATGTACAGTAACAAAAAGATTCATTTTTACAACTTAAGACTTTTTCTAAAAATGTTTCCACAAAAGGAGAGTCAAGTTAAATGAGTATTTTTTAGTTCTTTATTAAACTGTAAGCTATTTAGAATCCAATCTCAATTTCATAAGGCAAAATTATGCACTTTAAAGCTACTACCCCGATAGTGTTTTAACACATGTTGACACATGCTCAAAAGTGTTTTAAAATGATGGACATTTTGGACACAGCCAGCCTACATGATGAAAAGGATCTGATGAACAAACAGCTGGTCTACCAAAAACAAGTCTGCGGACACAAAGTGCATGTATACTTTTTGGAGAGCTAGAAACTAATTCTGACAAGTCTAGAAAGCTATTAAGTAAAACTACAAGTAAAATCAAAACTGCTCCATGGCCAAATATTTAGTGGAGAAGCTTTCTAGTTTGATATTATCAAATCGGACTGACACAGGAATCAACATCATGCGGGCTAAATAAGAGCCGACCTGGGAATCAAATGACTTGTACTTTAGACTCAACTCAATTTCATCTCTATGAAAAAAGAAAAGAAGGAAAAAAAATAGGGAAAGTAATATGTCATAGTTTTTAAATTAAATATAGGTAGTCTATTCTATTGTATTTCACTTTTTAAAAGTCTTATATTCATGTATTTTTAAAATACACAGTAGTATTACCTAAAAATGTAAATATCCAATAGAACCTTTAAAAAGCACTTAAAATAATTGCTTTTTAAGGCAGAAACATTATAAAAATAGTATTTATCTTTTATACTTAGCTATAATATTAACTACCATTAAATATTACTAAGTGTCACTGCTAAATTTAAACAGCAGTGTGTAATTATTTACTGCATGGTAAATATATTTTTGGGTTAACAGTGCTGATTCTAGTTGGTTCTCAAAATGATGGCCAAAACCAAATGGGAGCCAGTACTCCATGATTTTAAGTTTCACTGAGAGCAAGGAGGAACATAAATGTTTGCCTATATTCCCTTTTATGGCCAATTAACTAAGTTCCTTAGAACTGGAAGGAGCCCAGCTTTCATACATAAAATTGTCCTGACTATCCTTTGACTAATGATTAAACCCAGAAGTTCTGTGAGACAATGTTTGCTGGGAATCATTTAGCAAATTTCCTTATTGTCAGATAAAATGGGTGACTTCTAAGTTTATTTGCTTTTAATACATACACAACACATTTTTTGTTTTTGATGCTGTGGGTTGGACCCAGGCTTGTATGCATAGGTAGAGCTCTATTTACCTATGTCATCAGCCCTCACACAAATCCCTGTTGAAAATTACTTTTTTAAAGGACTGAGTTGAAAAGATGTAGTTTAAGGAAAGAACCATAGAAATACTGTTATCCATATATATATTTTTATCATCTTACCACATTTCTCACAAAGTCATTTCCTTTGGCACATAAGATAAATTTGCCATGGTGAGAAAGAAAAGTTTTAAATTAGAATCAAATTGAATAAACCTTAAAGGAAATAGTAATTTTTCAAAACTAGATTTTAAAAGCTGTACAATAGAAGCTACATTAGGCCAAAAAATACCTAGGAAATATTGGTAGACTCATTATAAGTATTTCCTAGAGGCCTGTTACACGTCAGGTACTGGATAAAACAGCAGAAATATAAGTACAAACGTATATATATGCATATTTTTATTCCAGTTTTCATTTGATTATTAGGTCTCTTTTTTTCCATTTTTACAAATACATTTATTATATTATGTGCAGAATGAGAGTCTTCCAGATAATAGTCCTGAAGCCAATTATCCCACAAACTTAGAGTCAATAATCTGAGATAACAGTAAATTTGAAAAAAATCTTAAAAGTTCTATGAATTGGATTTTTCAATAAATAAGTAGCTCACTATACATCTTTAAGAAGTCATATTTACACTGGAATGATACACAGAATAAATTGACAGTTCCTTGAATTGTATGTAACAAAACAGGCACAGTAATTTAGTTCAGCCATATTTTGTTCAGATGTTTTTTAAATCTTATTATAGAAGTTGTCCTATCCACCTGTCTTACTTAGTGAGCTATACAAATAACTATTCTGGAAAATCTAGCCTAATTCCTCTAGAGCCCAGTGGTTTTATCACTTTATTTGCCCGATAAGGTGAAATAAAATAGGCCTGGAGAAAAGACAATCACTGAAGTGTCTCCATGTTAATAAAGTAAAATTTTGTGATCTGAAACAAATAGAGTACAGTGAGTAAACACTTCAACTAGTTCTTCCCAAAAATAATACAAGCAATTAAGAATATTTTTAGACCATGCGAATGGAAGAGTTTGTTGTTTATTTCTTTTGGTTGGTTGGTTATGTTTTTTCAGTGTGTGTAAGTTGGGGGAGAAGAAAAATTGCATCTACAATTTTTTTTAAAATTCCTTCAATTGGACAATATTAAAATAATCACATTTTTATTTCTTTTTTTCTCATTTTTTATTAGCATATACTCATTGTGTGGGGGATTCATTGTGCCAATTCCCAATAGCTTTACATTTTACATCAATTATATTGCCTCCACCATCTCTCCCGCCCACATCCCCCTCCCCACCCCACTTAAGATGAGGGAATATGGTGGATGGGCTTCATATACATAACCATCACTACTTTAAAGCATATACCAAATACATCTGACTGCAGTAGAACTAGATACTATTTTAAACCAAACACTGATCAAATGCCACCTTCAATACTTTATGAGGATCAAAAAACTGTATTCTGAATAGCACAGTATTGTTCCCTTGAGAAAGTGCATATGTATAGGGAAAGATGGTACATGTAATGCTTACTCAGAAATGTTGTGCATTTACACACGTAAACTGTACATATTTATACATACACATTTGACTTTTCTTTACTAGTTCAAAATTTAACTTATTATACAGCCTGATTTTAAAGGAGTCAATTATAGCTTATTAAGAATTTCATATACATTATCTCATTTATCTTGAACTATGGAGTAGTTTTCCATTTCGTTTCATTCATTTCCTGCTTGCTTTGACAATTTTGTGATTTGCGGTCAATTAAGTTCCATCCAGTACTTGCACTGTACTTCAACTCAATTTCATGATATGTGAAAATGAGTTTGCAAATGATACATAAAGTGAGGCATAGGGCAAAAGTCAATACTTTCCCTATTTTTTATATCTAAATTCAGATTCCTTGAGTTTCTATATAAAATTCTTCTAAGAAAAAATATTTCTCCCACAATGTGTAGTGTTTTTTTTCCCATTGGCATAGCATAGATGTGCCAGTTTTAATGATTCATTAAATCTTTCTCTGATATTCTTTTTCTGATAGCAAAACAAAACAAAGGAACATTCTTAGTTTTGATTTATAATTATACTTAAATTTGATGATTCTGATACTGGGGGACTTCATGATATCTATACAACCAATATTTTCACAAGTTGGAAAGTCATACTCAGTTATGGTAACATCTTGCCTCAAATACATTATTTGACAAAATATTGTAAAAAAAAAAAAAGGCAAAGCACTGGTCTAAACTCTCTTTTTGGGAAATCTTACCTGAATAGAGCTTGATAAACTCATTATTTTTATGAGAATCTCAATGAAATATGTGGGCTTTGATAGTTAACTGGCTCTAGGATCAAAAGCTTATGAGCTATGAGGATAGTTAAATAAATAGGGACTAATAAAATGATATTTTCAGAAAATGTAATAATTTTCAACATGGTTTTGTTGATTTTAGTATTTAATCTCTAACATAATTTTAAGAGAATGCTAGAAAAATTAAATTAGTCTCATTTAATCAATTACTAATGAGAACAAGGAAGTTCAGATGACTTACCTGATAGCATGAGGCAATTACGTAAAGAACCTGAATCAGAACCCTAAGCTTCTTATTCATATTTCCTTGAATTATAAATTGTAAACTGTGATGAAAATGACTGTTGTGATGCTCTAGAGTCATTAGATGTTTGCAGACATTGAGGAAAGGCTGTCCATCCCTATTATGACAGGTCCTGTTGCACTCTGGGCCATTCTGAGTTGACACCTTTACTCAATCCCTACCTTTTGGAATCTTCAGAATTTACATTTTCTTATAATGTACTTCTCATTAGGATTGCAGGTCCATGTCTAGCTGCTCCTTCTAGCCATGCTTATTAACTGATGATGTTAAAGAACCTAAGTTTTTAGGTGTGAGACTCTAAACTATGTATGAGAAGATTCAAGGTCTCTTTCTGCTTAAAAAATCTACTATGATACAGGAAAGAAATATTCAAAGGAAGTATGTTATTAACACAACAGAATGTCTTTTTTTTTTTTTTTGGTACTGGGGTTTGAACTCAGGGCTCTCTGCATGCTAGGCAACTACTCTATCACTTGAGCCATATCCCCATCCTTTTAGCTTTAGTTATTTTTGAGATAGGGTTTCATGCTTTTTGCTACCCACACTCCTGCATACCTGGGATTATAGACATGAACCACCATATCTAGCCTAAAAATGTAAAATGTACTAAAAATAATATACTGCAAAAAGCAGAACAATCCAGTTTTATTTCCTATTACTACAACTCATGTCTCAATTTGCTTAAACAAAACATCCTTAGAGGTCATGTTACTTTCTCAGACCCATCTTTTCTGACCACCCAAGGATTCAGCCAACACTCTCTCCTATGTTTTCACAGCATTCTCTACTGCAACTATAAGATATCTCTCAAAACAATGACTTTTCTGATTATTTATCCATACTACTAGGAAGACCATAAGCTTGTGTCTATCACAAAGACAGTACTCAAGTATTTGAGTCAAAAACAAAGGGTGGACTAAACACATTACAAAAAAATTAAGATTTAAAATCCAAAGTCTCTAAATATATTTCTACAGATTCCTCTTTTCTGTTGTTTACTTTTTTTTATTGTTGTGCTGGGTGAGGGTACACTGTGGCATTTCCAAAAGTTTTACAATAAATCAAATATATCATACTTGAATTCATCCCCTCCATCATTCTCCTTTATCACTCCCCTCCCTCCATTCCTGGAGTAATTTCAACAGGGATCATTTTTACATTTACATACAAAAGTTCAACTCTCCCATACAGTGTAAATTTTAGCCAAGTAATCAAACCTTGTAATATCAGTATGCGCCTATCAGTGCAATAGAAGGATATAGATATAGATTCTCTATAAATGGGAAATAAAAAATGTGTGTTTATAGGCATCTAGGGATATGCGCTGGTGAGGAAGGTGGTAAAAGTGATAGCTGTCATTCTTAAATGAAAGAGATGTGATATTTCTTGATAACACATGCAAAAATTTAAACTTTAGAAAATCATAAATTGTTAAGACATACAGCTCTAGTTGTGTAAGAAACCAGAATAAATGTGGTAACTGATTTTAGAAAGCTTAAAATTAAGTGGGTTTAAACTGGATATAAACCTATGTTGCCAAATACATATTTCTTAGAGAAAAACCTCATCCATACTTTTAGGAAGTATGTATAAATTTAGGGTCTTAACACTGATTAAATTTTCTTCTTAATAAATTTGTATTAATATGGCAGATATAAATATGAAATAACATGTGAATATAACAGATCATGGGGTACCTCTATTCCAAACTCTCATGTAGCTTTGCATAGTACTCAGAGTAAATCCCAAACCCCAAACCCTTCCTATGGCCGACTACACCTTGTGTTCCAGACCCTTTGGCTGTTCTGTTAATGTAACCATGCTCTCTTGCTCCTTCCACTCCAACCATACAGTTCTCCTTGCAGGTCCTCAAATATATTAAAATCATCCCTGGTTCAGGGTCTTGATCTTATTCTATCTGCCTGAAATTTTTTTCCTCTAGATGATCTTCAAAGCTTACTCTTTCATGTACTTCAGGTATCTGCTCCTAATATTGACACTGGAGTAAAAAAGAGCATGGAGACAAAATAATTGAGATAGCTAAGTTAGCCTTTAGTCTTGAGAAGTCAAAGAATTATCAGAAAGCTCTACTTTTCAAGTAGATCATTTTTCAAGGATATGAAATAATGATAACACAGCAGGAAACTAGAGATCATGAAGTCAGCTCAGTCTTCAAAACTATGAGGTCAATGGCCTTAGCAGAGCTAAAAAAACCGAGGTCATTAAAAAACAAACCTACTGTGACAGGACAGAGGTCTTCCCTGCTCTAAGAACAATAGTAGGGAATGGGGAGTGGTGGCACACACTTGCAATACCAGCACTCAAGAAGGTGACACAAGAGGATCATGAGTCCAATGCCAGTCTGTGCTGCGTAGGGAGATCCTGTCTCAAAAACAAATAAGTAAAACAATGTTAGGAACTTTCCCAGACGATAAGGGGCAAATCCTAGACAGTAAGGTACAAATTCCGTATGGTAGGGACTGAGCCCACACATAGAATTGTCATTAAATTCCTAACTTTTGCCTGTCACCATGGTAAAAATCACACCCTGGGTGGAGACCTAACATGACAATAAGAAATGTGTTGCATAAAGCAGAGTACAACCAAGTCTGCACCTCTAATATGGCATGACATTAAGACTGGGGCCCTGTCTACTTTGTAGATGTCTCAAAAGCTGTGCATCTTTTTTATTTGTTTGGGTCACTTGGGATTTTCTCTCCCACCAGCTGCCTCCTTTCTGCTCAAACGTAAGAATAAAGAGAACTGTTCCTTAGCTGCTGTGCCTCTGTCCGCTTGTTCTGCTAGACAGTACAAGAACCCACAGGGTTGGTAACACAACAGCATACTGTCAATTTCAAATTTTAGTAAATCTATTAAAGAAACATATTGTTACAAAAAGTTGTTTAATGGGAAAACCTAACAATAATTGTTGGTTCTAAAAGATTGTTAATTTTTTTGGATCAAGCTACTATTCAAGATAATGCAAAACTTGTATTTTTGAAATCATTTTCTTTTCATGGAACTATCCACATTTGATAAATTTACCACTTGTACATTATCTAATTTTTTAATTTGCAAAAATTTTTATTGGCATATAATAGTTGTATAAGGGAGATTCATTAGGACATTTTCATATGTGCTTATAATATATCTTAATTAGATGTACCCCCTCCATCATTCTCACTTATCCCCCCACCCATTCTTAAAACAATTTCAACAGGTTTCATTGTTCTGTTTTTATATATGTATAAAAAGTACATCCACCGTATTCTGCCCCTACTATACTCTCTCCCCTCCCACTATTTTCCATCCCTGGGCAGGACCTATTTTACCTTCTTGTCCTTCTTTTTTAGGTGTATATTGATTGTTCAAGAGGTTTTTGACTTGGTATTTCATACATGTATATACTGAACCTTAATCTGATTAACCCCCACTATTACTTATTCTTTCTCTAGTGCCCTGATCCCCTATTATTCAACAGCTTACAGTATATTTCATTATATATCTTCATTCATACACAGATAAATTGTGTTTCAATATTATTCACTCTCTTTGCTCTTCCACCTCCCCATAGTCCCCTCAGACAGATCTACTATCAAAATCATGTTTTTCTGCCCTGAGTATATATTTATGCATATCTAAGATCATATATGTATTTATGTACACATTTATCTTAAAGATCTAGCTTCCACATATGAGCAAAAACATCCTACCTTTGTCCTGAACATAGCTTACTTTGCTTAACATGATGACCTTCAGTTTAAATACATTAAAGTACTATATATTGAGTAGGATTTTAAATCTTTACCTACACCTGAATTCCACTACAATGTAGTTCAGAAAATACAAAATGAGCAATAAAAAATGGGAACAGGAGTCCAAAAGTTCAAGCAAAACATACTAACCATTTTATTTTCCACTAATGCAATCCATTTACCAAACTCCTAAACTATTTTTTCTCTTTGAACATCAAAAAAAAAAAAAAAAAAGACAAGAACTTTTCTGAATACTCACAAAGTCTTACAGTGTAAACTTTTCTAGAGTTTTATTCTAGCCTAGAAAAACTGTAGCTTTATAACATTCAAGACATGAAATTCATGGTATGGAATTTAAATTTTCCAAATTGTGGCCATTTTGAATCAATCAATACTATATTAATAATGAAATGCATATATTTTAAACAATAAATCAATATTTGTACTTGGATGGGGAGAAGATGGGACTGAGGTGAGAGGATATATAAAGTTTTAAACATAAAGATGCAATCATCAAACTAAGGAAATTAAAATATTACAAACACTGTCTTATATAAAAGTGCATTACCTAAATTTCTGTAATGCTTACTTTTTGTATTTAAGAGAAAAGACCTAAAAGTTTCCTTAGACAACAGAAGTACAGAGAACTACAGAGAAGTAGTTAGCCAGCTGTCTTTCCAACCTTGTGGTTTATGGTAGCAATTCTGAAAAGTTGTAAGTAGATGAGGCAGATTCTTTGGATGTTAGCATAATTGAGTATTTAGAGACAGCCACTCACAGCAGTTGGTTTTGTGGTTTTTAATCAAACAACAACAAAAATCTTTGCAACATCAGCATTATCAATCTTACAGCAATTTGAAAATAAGAATGAAAACAAAATCTAATTTGACAACTGCTGGATATTTAAAAGGTCATGTACCCTCCATCACAGAGTTTGTTGTAATGGACTCTGCCTACTCAAAAATTGTTTCATGGATTTAAAAGGCACTGGAGTTGCAAGCAAGAACAAAATACATTCCTTATCAAGCATCTAACTCAGTCTGGAGAGAAAAAATACATTTCAAGAGATGATAATGAGATAAGAGAAGGGCCCAGTGTTTTTGACAACCCATGAAAAGAAAGGTATTTCTTATTGAGTACTGATTATTTGCCAAGCACAGTCTTTAAATTTGAGATTTCTGAAAATCCAGACTAGAAAATTGCAACAGTTGTACAAATTTTTTTTTAAATTTCCATATGAAAAGGAAGAGGTAGAGAGTATGGTCAAATCTCTAGAATACATGAATGAATAAAAGAAAGCATGAAATAAAAAGAGGCTATGAGATAATTTTATATTTGGCATTTTGTCAAAAGCTACAGCTTTTTCAAATTGAAATTTAGTTATAAATTACATAAAATTCAACATTTCAGAAATAATCAAAACAAAGCTTTGATTAGTCTTCTTATATCAATAGAAATGTTCTTTATACAAAAATCTTAATTTAGTTTTTCCTAAGGTCTCTGCAATTACAAATTGTGAACTCCCATATAAATGCAACCAAGGAGAGAGAGAGAGAGAGAGAGAGAGAGAGAGAGAGAGAGAGAGAGAGAGAGAAAAGCAACATTAAAACAAGGAGCAATCTTATTTTTTTTTCCTTTCAGTACTGGGGTTTGAACTAGGGCCTACACCTTGAGCCACTCCTCCAGCCCTTTTTTGTGATGGGTTTCTTCAATATAGGGTCTCTCAAACTGTTTGCTGGCTGGCATCAAACCACTATCCTTCTGATCTCTGCCTCCTGAGTAGATAGGATTACAGGCGTGAGCAACCTAGCTGGAGTAATCCTTTTTTATAAAGGGAGATTATGTACTATTGACAGAAGATAATGATGTTTATGTATGGACTACATGGATGACTAATGTATCTGTTATTTTATATGACAGTTCACCTATATCTGTAATAATTGATAACTATTTCTTCTTTGAAATTTTTTCCTCAACAGAAATACATCACAAATTAGTTCAAGTACTTTTTTGAACTTAATTTTCATACACTTTAATAAAATTCCTTCAAACTATATTTGATCTTTGATATGGTACACCCACAATGAATACTGTTATTTAATTAGATCTTTGGTGCTAAATTAAGGATTTTGAACAAATAATCAAGTTAGGAAAAATTTTTAAGATTTAGAAATAAAACAAAACAAATTCTACCCTGCTCCAATATCTAGTACTTTATAGAAATAAAAATATTAGTGAAAACAATACTGAATGTGCAGTATGCATAAAAAGAAACAAATCAAAGGTAGTATGTGCTTTAGGCTCAGAAGATAGGGAATACATGTAGTAAGATGGAGAAGACTCAAATGGCAGAAAGATGACACTTACTAGATAAATCTAAGTACAGATTGTCCAAGACTTACAATGATTTGACTTGAAATGGCTCAAATTACAATTCTTTTTTTTACTGTAATGGTGCAAAAGCAAGATGTAATTGGTAGAAACTGTACTTTGGAGTCTGAATTTTGATATTTTTCTAGGATAGCAACATGAAATATAATCCTCTGTCATGATGATGGACAGTGGCAGTGAGCTATAGTTCATACTCAGCCAGGTCATCACAAGACTTAACAACCAATACCTGATAATATACTGCACAGAGTCTTTCTTGAACATTGTGTTTTGTTTTCATATTCTATCAAATCTACAAAATTCCCATCTGTGTCTCCTAAAGCCATTAACTCATTTCACCACTCTATTTTTCACTTTTTTTTTTTTGTGGCACTGGGGTTTGAACTCAGAGCCTCACGCTTACTAGGCAAGCGTTCTACCACTTGAGCCACTCCTCCAGCCCTATTTTTCACTTTCTATACAGTATTTATTAATTACATAAGATAGTCAACACTTCATTATATATGTTTTGTGTTAGATGATTTTTTCCCAGCCATAGGATAATGTAGGTGTTATGAACATTTGAGGTGGACTAGGCTAAGCAAGGATAATTGTTAAGACAGGTATAACACATCCATTTTAGAATTATGATATTTGAACTTGCAATGGGAATACTAGGAGGCAATTATAATGTAAACCAAGAAGCATCCATAGTTTTATCAAATCAGTGGTTAAATCTGAGTCTAGAGTTAACAACTAGAGAAGGAAATATGGGAATCATGAAATGATGTTTAGAGTCATGTGACTATATCAGATTACCTAGGGAGAAATAAACAGATACTTAGGATTATACTCAGGGCCAGAGTGACAACAAGAAGTCATGAAAATGAGAGCCAACTAGCACGGGAGACTAACAAGAACCAGCTGCTGAGGTTTTCCTAAGACAAAGGGAGGAGTGATGCAAGATGATAGCCAAATTATATTCACCATGCATTGCCTTACTAAATACATCCTATTCACTCTTCAGAGCTGGACACTTCTTTGGTAAGGTTTCTCTGAGTACTCCTGCCTCAGATAGATGATCCTCTTCTTTTTCACAAAATCACAGTAGAGGCCACAATAATTGTGAAAATTATGAATGCCACTGCAGCTTCACATGTCCACCATTCTTCCATCCTCACCCTCCTCAAAAATATGAGGCCTTGACAGCCCATCACTTCCACCAGAACCAATGGAATCTACTAATATCTGACCAACATGGAGAAGGAGGTTACACAGAATAGAAGACCCAGATATGAATCCATGCAGCTACACCCTCCTGATTTTTAATGAAAGCAAACTATACTACAGGGCCATAGCAATAAAAACAGCATGGTACTGACACAAAAACAGATATGAAGACCAGTGAAACATAATAGAGGCCCTGGATATGAATCCACACATCTATGCCCACCTTATTTTTGACGAAGGCACCAAAAATATATAATGGAGAAAAGACAGCCTCTTCAACAAATGTTGCTGAGAAAACTGGATATCTGCCTGCAGAAAACTTAAACTAGATCCATGTCTTTCACTCTGCATGAGAATCAACTTAAAGTGGATACAGGACCTTAATATAAGACCTGAAACCTTGAAGCTAGTGCAGAAAAGAGCGAGAACACTCTGGAATTAATATAGGTAATGACTTCCTAATAGAATGCAAATGGCTCATTAACTAAGAGAAAAGATGGACAAATGAAACTACATGAAATTAAAAAGTTTCTACACAGCAAAAGAAATGGTCACCAAATTGAAGAGGCTGCGATAGAATGGATCAAAATCTTTGCCAGTTATACATCTGACAAGGGATTAAAAAGCAGAATATACCAGGAGCTCAGGAAACTAAGCTCCCAAAACATCAATGTCCCAATGGCAAATTAATTCAAAAGAGCTTTTCCAAAGGAAGGAGTAAGTCCAAAAACCACACAAGGAAATGCTCACCAACCCTGGCCATAAAGGAAATGCAATTCAAAACCACATTAAGATTCTACCTCACTCCTGTTAGAATGGCTACCATCAAGAACACTGATAACCAGAATATACAGGTAGCTCAAAAAACTAAACTCCCCCAAAATCAATGAGCTAATGAACCAATAAAGAAATGGGCATGTGAACTAAACAGAACTTTCTCAAAAGAAGAAATTCAAATGGCCAAAAAACACATGAAAAAATGCTCACCATCTCTAGCAATAAAGGAAATGCAAATTAAAAACACACTAAGATTCCACCTCACTCCTGTTAGAATAGCCATCATCAGCAACACCACCAACAACAGGTGTTGGTGAGAATGCGGGGAAAAAGGAACCCTCATACACTGTTGGTGGGAATGTAGACTAGTACAACCACTCTGGAAAAAAATTTGGAGGCTACTTAAAAAGCTAAACATTGATCTACCATTTGATCCAGTAATACCACTCTTGGGGATATACCCAAAAGACTGTGACACAGGTTACTCCAGAGGCACCTGCACACCCATGTTTATTGCGGCACTATTCACAATAGCCAAGTTATGGAAACAGCCAAGATGCCCCACCAACGACGAATGGATTAAGAAAATGTGGTATCTATACACAATGGAATTTTATGCAGCCATGAAGAAGAACGAAATGTTATCATTCGCTGGTAAATGGATGGAATTGGAGAACATCATTCTGAGTGAGGTTAGCCTGGCCCAAAAGACCAAAATCGTATGTTCTCCCTCATATGTGGACATTAGATCAAGGGCAAACACAACAAGGGGATTGGACTTTGAGCACATGATAAAAGCGAGAGCACAGAAGGGAGGGGTGAGGATAGGTAAGACACCTAAAAAAATTAGCTAGCATTTGTTGCCCTTAACGCAAAGAAACTAAAGCAGATACCATAAAAGCAACTGAGGCCAATAGGAAAAGGGGACCAGGAACTAGAGAAAAGGTTAGATCAAAAAGAATTAACCTAGAAGGTAACACCCACGCACAGGAAATCAATGTGAGTCAACTCCCTGTATAGCTATCCTTATCTCAACCAGCAAAAACCCTTGTTCCTTTCTATTATTGCTTATACTCTCTCTACAACAAAATTAGAGATAAGGGCAAAATAGTTGCTGCTGGGTATTGAGGGGGTGCGGGGGAGCGGGAGGGGCAGAGTGGGTGGTAAGAGAGGGGGTGGGGGCAGGGGGGAGAAATGACTCAAGCCTTGTATGCACATATGAATAATAAAATAATAAAAAAATAAAAAAATAAAAGAACACTGATAACCGAATATACAGGGAGCTCAAAAAACTAAACTCCCCCAAAATCAATGAACCAACAAAGAAATGGGCAACTGAACTAAACAGAACTTTTTCAAAAGAAGAAATTCAAATGGCCAAAAGACATGTGAAAAATGTTCACCATCTCTGGCCATAAAAGATATGCAAATCAAAACCACACTAAAATTCCACCTCACCCCTGTTAGAATAGCTATCATCCAAAATACCACCGACAACAAATGTTGGTGAGGATGTGGGGAAAAAGCAACCCTCATATACTTCTAATACACTGGGAATGCAAGTTAATACAACCACTCTGGAAAACAATATGGAGGCTTCTTCAAAAACTAAACGTAGATCTGTCATATGATCCAGCAATCCCACTCTTGGAGATATACCCAAAGAAATGTTACTCAGGTTACTCTAGAGGCACCTACACACCCATGTTTATTGCAGTGCTATTCACAATAGCCAAGTTATGGAAACAGCTAAGATGCCCCACAACTGACCAATGGATTAAGAAAATGTGATATTTATACACAATGGAATTTTACTCAGCCATGAAGAAGAATGAAATCTTACCATTCACAAGTAAATGCATGGAACTGGAGAACATCATCCTGAGCAAGGTTAGCCAGGATCAGAAGACAAAAAATTGTATGTTCTCTCATATGTGGACTTTAGATCTAGGGCAAAGGCAGTAATGTTGTTGGACCTGGGTCATATGCTAAGGAAAGAGCACATATGGGAGGAATAGGGATAGATAGGAAACCCAAAACTTGAAAATGTTTGATGTCCCCACTGCAGAGGTGCTTACTTTAAGGTTACTGCAGTAACCTTAAAGCGACAGAGGTCAATATGGGAAAGTGACCGGGAAGTAGTGAAGAGGTCAGGTAGAGATGAATCAATTCGGGTTGTAACACACATGTGCATGGAACCAATGCTAGGAATCTCTCTGTATAGTTATCCTTATCTCAAACTAACAAAAATGTTATGTCTTTCTTATTATTTCTTACGTCTACTCTTCAACAAAACTGGGGAAGAGGGCAGAACAAGTTCTGCCTGGAAGCAAGTGAGGGGGGTGGGGGGGAGAGGGAGAGGGAGGAGGTGGGGAGCAGTGGGGAGAAATGGCCTAAACAATGTATGAATAAAGAAAAAAAACACAAACAATAACAAATGCTGGCTAGGATGTAGGAAAAAGGAACCCTCATACACTGTTAGTGGGAATGTAAGTTAGTACAAAAACAATGGAAAACAGTATGGAGTCTCTTCAAAAAACTAAAAATAGCTCTGTCATATGATCCAGAGATTCCACTCCTAGGGATATACCTGAAGGAATGTAAGTCACATTACAACAAAGGCACCTGCACACCCATGTTCATTATAGCATTATTCACAGTAGCTAAGCTATGGAAAGAGCCAAGGTGACCCTCTACTAATGTATGAATTAAGAAAATGTGATATTTATATACAATGGAATTTTATTCAGCCATACAGAAGAATGAAATTTTGTCATTTGCAAGTAAATGGATGGAAATGGAAGGCATCATCTTAAGTGGAGTTAACCAGGTTCAGAAATGCAAAGCCACGTTTTCTCCTACATATAGAATACAGACCTAATACAAATACAAGAAATATTATGAAAAACAGGTCATGAGAGAGGGATGACAAAAGAAGGAAGTTAAAAAGGTAAATAAGGTTGCTGTACTTCATATATAAGAATGAATATAGAATTTTAAACCTGTTGAAATCACTATAAGGGGGACTAAGTAGGAAGGAGGAAAACAGAGGAGATGAACCAATTTGGGTTGTAATACATATAAACATGGAAATGTTACAAGGAAACTCCCAGTATAGCTGTCTTAAACAAATAAAAATGTCATTTTGATTTTCTACAAAACCAGAAAATAGGGCAGAACAAGTACTGCATAGGGGATTTGGTACCAGTGCGAGGGGTGAGGATGTGGGCAGAGGGTATAGGAGGGTGAATATGGTGCTAATATTATGTACACATGTATGTAAATGGAAAAATGAGATCTGTTGAAACTACTCCAAAAATGGAGGGAGGGGGATTAAAGGAGAATGATGGAGGGGGTAAATTCAGCAATGATACGTTGTAAGAACTTTTGTGAATGTAACAAGGTATCCCCAACACAATAATAATAACAAAGAAAAGGAACTTACATTTATTGAAGGCCTGCTGGTATTAGACAATATGTCAACACTTTTATGATGGTTAAACTTAACTCAGGTGCTCAGAAGAAATGGATAAAAAAGTAAGGAAAGTAAGTCAGGCACCAGTGGCTTATAACTGTGACCCTAGCTACTTGGGAGTCTCAGATTAGGAGGATCTATACAAAGAATTAATGAAACAAAAAGTTGGTTCTTTGAAAAAATAAACAAGATCGATAGACCCCTGGCAAACCTGACTAAAATGAGGAGAGAAAAAACCCAAATTAGTAGAATTAGGAATGCAAAAGGGGAGATAACAACAAACACCATGGAAGTCCAGGAAATCATCAGAGACTACTTTGAGAACCTATATTCAAATAAATTTGAAAATCTAAAAGAAATGGACAGATTTCTAGATACATATGATCATCCAAAACTGAACCAAGAGGAAATTAATCACCTGAATAGACCTATAACACAAAATGAAATTGAAGCAGCAATCAAGAGTCTCGCCAAAAAGAAAAGTCCAGGACCGGATGGATTCTCTGCTGAATTCTACCAGACCTTTAAAGAAGAACTGATACCAACCCTCCTTAAACTGTTCCATGAAATAGAAAGGGAAGGAAAACTGCCAAACACATTTTATGAAGCCAGTATTACACTTATCCCAAAACCAGGCAAAGACACCTCCAAAAAGGAGAACTATAGGCCAATCTCCTTAATGAACATTGATGCAAAAATCCTCAACAAAATAATGGCAAACCAAATTCAGCAACACATCAAAAAGATTATTCACCATGACCAAGTAGGCTTCATCCCAGGGATGCAGGGGTGGTTCAAAATATGAAAATCAATAAACATAATAAACCACATTAACAGAAGCAAAGACAAAAACCACTTGATCATCTCAATAGATGCAGAAAAAGCCTTTGATAAGATCCAACATCATTTCATGATAAAAGCTCTAAGAAAACTAGGAATAGAAGGAAAGTTCCTCAACATTATAAAAGCTATATATGACAAACCTACAGCCAGCATTATACTTAACGGAGAAAAACTGAAACCATTCCCTCTAAAATCAGGAACCAGACAAGGCTGCCCACTATCTCCACTCCTATTCAACATAGTACTGGAATTCCTAGCCAGAGCAATTAGGCAAGAAGAAGGAATAAAAGGAATACAAATAGGTAAAGAAACTGTCAAAATATCCCTCTTTGCAGATGACATGATCCTATACCTTAAAGACCCAAAAAACTCTACTCAGAAGCTTCTAGACATCATCAATAGCTATAGCAAGGTAGCAGGACATAAAATCAACATAGAAAAATCATTAGCATTTCTATACACTAACAATGAGCAAATGGAAAAAGAATGTATGAAAACAATTCCATTTACAATAGCCTCAAAAAAAAAATCAAATACCTAGGTGTAAACATAACAAAAGATGTGAAAGACCTCTACAAGGAAAACTATAAACTTCTGAAGAAAGAGATTGAGGAAGACTGTAGAAAGTGGAGAGATCTCCCATGCTCATGGATTGGTAGAATCAACATAGTAAAAATGTCGATACTCCCAAATGTAATCTACATGTTTAATGCAATTCCCATCAAAATTCCAATGACATTCATTAAAGAGATCGAAAAATCTACTGTTAAATTTATATGGAAACACAAGAGGCCACGAATAGCCAAGGCAATACTCAGTCAAAAGAACAATGCAGGAGGTATCACAATACCTGTCTTCAAACTATATTACAAAGCAATAACAATAAAAACAGCATGGTACTGGCACAAAAACAGACATGAAGACCAGTGGAACAGAATAGAAGACCCAGATATGAAGCCACAACTATAAGCAACTTATCTTTGACAAAGGAGTTAAAAATATATGATGGAGAAATAGCAGCCTCTTCAACAAAAACTGCTGAGAAAACTGGTTAGCAGTCTGCAAAAAACTGAAACCAGATCCATGTATATCACCCTATAACAAGATTAACTCAAAATGGATCAAGGATCTTAATATCAGACTCCAAACTCTTAAGTTGATACAGGAAAGAGTAGGAAATACTCTGGAGTTAGTAGGTATAGGTAAGAACTTTCTCAATGAAACCCCAGCAGCACAGCAACTAAGAGATAGCATAGATAAATGGGACCTAATAAAGCTAAAAAGCTTCTGTTCATCAAAAGAAATGGTCTCTAAACTGAAGAGAACACCCACAGAGTGGGAGAAAATATTTGCCAACTATACATCAGACAAAGGACTGATAACCAGAATATACAGGGAACTTAAAAAACTAAATTCTCCCAAAACTAATGAACCAATAAGGAAATGGGCAAGTGAACTAAACAGAACTTTCTCAAAAGAAGAAATTCAAATGGCCAGAAACACATGAAAAAATGCTCACCATCTCTAGCAATAAAGGAAATGCACATTAAAACCACGCTAAGATTCCACCTCACCCCTGTTAGAATAGCCATCATCAGCAACACCACCACCAACAGGTGTTGGCGAGGATGCGGGGAAAAAGGAACCATCTTACACTGTTGGTGGGAATGTAGACTAGTACAACCACTCTGGAAAAAAATTTGGAGGCTACTTAAAAAGCTAGACATCGATCTACCATTTGATCCAGTAATACCACTCTTGGGGATATACCCAAAAGACTGTGACACAGGTTACTCCAGAGGCACCTGCACACCCAGGTTTACTGCAGCACTATTCACAATAGCCAAGTTATGGAAACAGCCAAGATGCCCCACCAACGACGAATGGATTAAGAAAATGTGGTATCTATACACAATGGAATTTTATGCAGCCATGAAGAAGAACGAAATGTTATCATTCGCTGGTAAATGGATGGAATTGGAGAACATCATTCTGAGTGAGGTTAGCCTGGCCCAAAAGACCAAAAATCGTATGTTCTCCCTCATATGTGGACATTAGATCAAGGGCAAACACAACAAGGGGATTGGACTATGAGCACATGATAAAAGCGAGAGCACACAAGGAAGGGGTGAGGATAGGTAAGACACCTAAAAAACTAGTTAGCATTTGTTGCCCTTAACGCAGAGAAACTAAAGCAGATACCTTAAAAGCAACTGAGGCCAATAGGAAAAGGGGAACAGGTACTAGAGAAAAGGTTAGATCAAAAAGAATTAACCTAGAAGGTAACACCCACGCACAGGAAATCAATGTGAGTCAACTCCCTGTATAGGTATCCTTATCTCAACCAGCAAAAACCCTTGTTCCTTCCTATTATTGCTTATACTCTCTCTACAACAAAATTAGAAATAAGGGCAAAATAGTTTCTGCTGGGTATTGAGGGTGGGGGAGCGGGAGGGGGCGGAGTGGGTGGTAAGGGAGGGGGTGGGGGCAGGGGGGAGAAATGAACCAAGCCTTGTATGCACATATGAATAATAAAAGAAAAAGGAAAAAAAAATAATAATCTTAAACAGGGTTACAAAAGTCAAAAAAAAAAAAAAAAAACCTTTGGGGGACCCCATCTCAACCAATAGCTTGGTACGGTGGTATGCACCTGTCATCCCAGCTATGTGGGAAGCTGAGATTTGGAGGATCATAGTTACAGGCCAGACTAAGCAAAAAACTTTGAGAGACCCCATCTCAATGGATTAAAAGCTGGGTATGGTGGCGCATGCCTGTCATTCCAACTAAGGCAGGAAGCAAAAAATAGAAGGATTACTCTCCTGACTGCCTGGACAAAAAGCAGGACTCTATCTCAAAAATAACCACAGCAAAAAGGGCTTGAGGCATGGCTCAAGCAATACAGTGCCTACCTAGCAAGCGGAAAGCCTGAGTCCAAACCCTAGTATCACCAAAAAGGAAAAAAGAATAAAGAAAGTGTTGATTGTAAAGAAGAGATAACACATCCCAATGATACATAGATGGATGGACAGATAGACGACAGATGACATATAGATAGATAGGTGATAGAGATAGATAGATGATAGATAGATAGATAGATAGATAGATAGATAGATAGATAGATATAGATAGTTAAATAGGTGGCAAGAGCAGTTCAGGGCACAGGTAGATGCAACAGGGTACCACTGTTTAATGTCAATAGCTATCAAGATTATTCAGCTAACTCTTCCTCATCTCTTTCCACATTTGTTAAGTAAAATTCTCCAGTATAATTTTGTTTCCTTTATTGATCTTCCTGTAGAGTTAGAAAGTGACAACTAGCAGATATAAATATATCTGTTCCAAATGGCTGATGCATTTTTCATTGTGTATGAATAAATTAGTGTTCTATTTTAACATTAGTCTAATGCAAATTTAGTTAGTGTATTTCTTTTTAGATTTCTAGTGATGATTGGTCTCCTCATTTTCTGTTCTTTGATCATTGAAGTGCCAAGCACATGTTATGGGATCAAAATCCCAAGAGACAGTGACACAAGAAACCCAAGATACACATACTCTGTAATTAACTGCTAAAGGAAAATATTGATTTTTATTTATTTTATCTCTTATTGACACACAATAGTCATCACAGTCATGATTCTTATATAATGATTGGAGAGAGGTTGTTAGGCAATAAACTGAGAAAAAAAATGATACTTTGTTGCTGCCTCAAGTTTGATTCATTTTTCTGAATTTATTCAGTAGGCTGGTTGAAATGTAGGATCCCAGAGCCTAACACTTTCCAGATTTAAACCTATCATTTGTCAATGTAGTCAATCATGCTAAAGTAGATCAATTTGTGATGCTTTGACAAAACAGGCTTTGTAGTCCTTTGAAGATCAAAATTTGAACAGTGCTGACACAGCTAAGGTAATTTAACTTTTGTGTTGCTAGCTGGGTGTGGATGTGGTCTCCTTCTGGGATACCTATGCCATTTCTTTCTAAATTGTAGTCAAAGATGATTTCGTGTGAAATGATTTGTATCAGTGGCATAACGTAGATAAAACCTTTGCCAAGCTTGCACTTTGCACAATGTGGTGAACATTAATACTTCCTCTATTTTTATGGATGTCAAGGAGATGAGAATTCAGAAGTATATAATTTCTTTTTGCTAAGTCATCCACCAATCTTTATAACCAAGGTAATAAGACCTTTGTATTTTTATGTCATAAGTATATATGGAATATAAATCCTCTTATGCCCACTACGGCAGCCCAGTTTAGGTGCTGAATACCCTTTACTGGGACTATTAAAATAACTGTCACATATGGTCAAATAGTTTCCACATCTATCATCCACATAGTATTGGAAATTATCTATATAAAATGCAAAGTAAGCCAGTGCCATTATTGTTTAGTAATCCCACAACTGTTTCTTAATTCCCTATAGAATAACATCAAAGATTCACTCTGAGACCCTGGAAAAAGAACACTTACCTGCACTTTATAGTTTTGAGGGGGTAGAGTAAACCATGAACAGGCAAACTTGCCCCACACTACCATGTTCAGGTGCAGAATTCTGGGGATTCTGAGAATTCTATACTCAGATCTTATATCCTCTCAGTCATTATAAAGCTATACTTTCTTATATCAAGGTATATTTTTGCCAGCTCTATTTATTATTTATAAATATTTAGACATATGGGAGATGTATGATATGTGGTCATCAATTCCAACTCTTAGTCTGAGTCTAAAGATGTTAAGCTCATGTGACTTTCTATATGAGGTCCGTCATGGCCACAGTCCTACTGAATTCTTCAGCTCATCTATAGTTGCTAACCAGCCATGTTGTATGTGTGATGCAGTAATCTAAACTCTTCATACCTTGCTCGATACACCACGAGATATAACATCTTTGTGTTTTTGCTCACACTGCTGCCTCTAATTCAATGTTCTTCACAACTTTCCTGGCTGAGGCTGATTTATTAATCCCTAATACACATCTCATATGCTATCTCCTATATTTTTTTGATTTTGTATACATGATTTTCCTATAGTATACTGTGCAAACTTCACTCTTACCTCTACCTTATTGCAATGTAACTATTTTGTTTCTGTCTTATCTAAGAAAAATTATAAACGTCATTGACAAAGCTAGTCTAGAGCTTTAAGTACTCATTTCCTTTCTACAATCAGTGAACCCCAAATAATTATGACAGAGGCATTAGAAGGTGAAATGCCAAGAGAATGAAGCTTTATATAACATGTTCATGCCCTGAGTGATTTACTGTTCCAAAGAAAAGTACCAAAGATAAATCTAAAAACAAATAATCTTGTATCAAATTGTGAGATTAATAATTTTAAAATTATACTTAATTTATAAAACATCTGAGGAAACACTATAAGATTTTTAAATGCAATTATTCATCTAGTTTATGACGCTCTTTAGGAAAAAATGTACTCTTTTCATTGGACATCTTGTTTGAAAACTTAGAAAATAACTTATTTTTTAAGATACATAATTTATGTAATTTAGCTTTCCTCCAACCACAATTACTGATTGGACTGAACATGGGAACCCAAGTCAGCCCTAGTTCCTGACCTATTGTTATATAAGGGAAGCAAGATTTTAGTTTTCTCAGTTATCCCTGGAGTATCTTGTTTAGGAACAAACCAGAAGTTTCCAACACTGATTTTTCCGGCCTAGAACTCCTGGATTTGGATTGTGCTGAATCTCTACCCTTTACAGTTCTCCCATGAGGGCTGATATGCTAAAACCCAGTCAGCTTTCTCTTCCATTATAAACCTATGGTCTCTATCTCTACACCCTCTATAAATGAAAGCCTGCCACGGTAGGAAGAAACTGATGCAGCCAAGTTAGCCATGTGTCTTGCTGCAAAAACTGCCTGTCACCTGGATTTTTCCTTTGAGTAGCGTCTTCTCAAACGGGCAGAACTCTTTCCTCCATGTTAGAGTTTTCCAAGACCTTGGCAGTACTGTACTCTGTGTATTTTGATTATCAATGCTTTTCCAAGAGTCAGTCTGACAGTATTTGATCTTATGCATAACTCTTTAGTCTTCAATTTACCCAGTACCAGCTTTCTCACCCAACCCCAATAGCCTTTGGACCTGGCATTTTACCTTACCCTATTCATGAGGTTATGGTCTAATATTTATTTGTACAAAAAAAAAAAACCAGGGAGATTTGGAGAAATTATACTTCAATTTTGTGAGCTATTTTGATAATAGGAAAAGAAAGAACCAGTTCTTTGACTCTTTTAATGGAATATGGCCAAAGAGTTCCTCCTTCTTGAAAAGAATTACTATGAAAGTGAAAAAATCCTAAAGTGAGATTGGTTTATGGAGTTAACACTATTTACAGTTAGTGACCCAATTGAATGCTAAAACATTTTTATTTGTGGAATATATCTTACCTTAACTTCTACATGTGCCATCAGTACTGCAAAATTGGTTAGGTGGTTACAAGAGCAGGTAGTATGTGTCTTATTTGTTGTCAGGAGCCGACAGCCTTGTGTTGACCAATAACCTGTCATTGTGCGCTTGGAATAGCTCCAAAATGAACAGTTAGGGTTGAAATTTTCCTCGGACTGCTACAATGGGGAAAAAAATCAATAAAGGTAGTAACTATTTTATGATCACATAAATTAGTTAGGCATTTTCTTTACACATAACACAACCTTATACACTGTTCTACTTCTTGTGGCGGTGTCTACGAATGCTTCCATATTAAGTGCGTCTCATCAATCTAAGCAAAATTAAATGTATTATGTTTGCACTATCTGATTAGAAGTGAATTTACTGGGTTTTTAAAACTTAATTCATATTGAAGGAATGTAGTAGTAATTTCAGAACCACATCAGTGAACATCTCAAACTGCAGAAGTAAATTGTTGGAAAGAACTAACATCTGAAAGAATGGTCTTTAGAAATCTCTGTTAAGTTTACAACTGTAATCTTTGCATATATGCAAAACTGACTTCACACAGAGACATAATTACTTGTAATACCACATATGAAATCTTGTCCAGCTCCATTTAATTTATTGCTAGCTTTTTAAAAAAATTGTATTGTATATATTTAAAGTATATATATAGTGTTTGGGATACATATAGATAGTAAATATGTTACCATGTGGAGAAAATTAACCAGTCATCTCATGTAGTTACCCATTTTGTTTCTTTTTGGCAAGAGCAACTCTATTTATTTCTGAAAAAAAAAATCACTACTATATTTTGTGGATAATGATTTGCTATATGTCAAATAATAGAAATAATATTTAAAGAAAACTAATATATTTAATATTCATGTTATAATGATATGAATAATGTGGACAATTAAAATTACTGTGTCATTATCTTACCTTGATATGTTTAACAGTAAACACCACAGGATCAGCCAAATAAACCTTATTACTGAACTCTTTGTTTATTGCTGCCGTAATAATAGGGGAATTGACGATAACAGAATGATTTGTGGACATTGCTTCTGTTCCCAACTTCATACTGGCGTTCTCCGTGGACAAATAAGGACCCAGGTTGTTATATAAGACAAAGGCTACTCTTATTTCTCCTAAAATAAATGCAAATGTGAAATAAATTGGAAAGAAATTCTGATTAATTTGTACATTCTACTTAAATTAGTAGTTCTAATTAGGTGGTAATCAAATCTGTAAAATATGCTTTCATACATGCACAAAAATCAAGCATTTCTTTGCTTGGCACCACAGTGCCAGGTCATTGGCAAAGAAAGAAAACTCAAACTGATGCTATAACTGCACATCAGTATTTTAAAAAACGGACCTCATTCCATACTCAAAACTGAATTTGAGATGTATTATAGAACTAAACATAAAATCCAGAACCATAAAGGTTCCAGAATGAAATATAGGATAATATCTTTGTACACTGAGAAAGGGAAAGAGGGCTTAAATAGGACCCCAAAAAACACTAACCATAATGGTAAAGTGAACTTTTTAAAAATTGAAATGTCAAATCTAACCATAAATTTCATTAAGCTAGGGGTGTGCTTCATTTGTAGAGCACTCCCTAGCATGCACAAGGCCCTGGGTTTAATTCCCAACACCAAAAAAAACCAAACCAAACCAAAAAAAACCACCAAGAAAAACGGCAACAAAAAACACCCAAATAAACAAAACAAACTTAAAGAAAGGCAAGGTAGGTGATACTTGAAATTCTAGCACTAGAGGGATTAAGGCAGGATGATAGTTTGAGGCCAGCCAGGGCTACATAATGAGTTTGAGGCCAGCCTGAGCTATACATAGAAACCCTGTCTCAAAAAAACCAAAAATCAACAAGAAAATAAATAAGCAAATCATAAACTTGGAAAAAGTAATAAGACTACTGAATATATAAAGCATTTATGCTAATCAATAATAAAACAATAATCAATAATAAAGTAATAGATAACACTTAAAATGGAAAAGGCATACAAACATGCTTTAGAAAAAAAGACAAATGAAAAGTCAGGGATGTATAAAACATGATCAACATATTAGTAATTAGGGAACTAAACATTAAAATAGCATTTCATATTTACTAGGATCTCTAAAAAAGAATGACCACAATGTGAATGAGAATTTTGGAACAATTGGAACTTTTGTATACTGCTAAGTAGGCATGTGAAATAGTTCAACTATTTGGAAAGATATTTGGCAATTTCTTTCAAAGTTAAACACATATTGACATCAATCCTTTCTACATGAGTAAAAACATATAACCACAAAAAACTTGTATAAGAGTATTTATAAAATCCTTGTTCATAATAGCCTCAAACTGGAAACAGATTTAATACAGGAACAAAAAAATGAAAACATATTAATGTTATAGAATACTATTTACTGCATCAATAAAGATCAAAGTATTAGTAGATGGTACATCTCAAAAATATTTTGCTGAGTTACAGATTCCAGGCAGAAAAAGTTATATATTATATGATTCCAGATATCTGAAGTCTAAGAACATGGAAATTTTATCTATAGAAATATTATTGAGGGCCAGCACTGTGGCTCGTGCCTGTAATCTCATCTACACAAGAGGTAAAGGTAGTAATATGCAGTCCAAGGCCCACCCTGGGTAAAAACCAAGACCTTATCTGAAAGATAAGAGTCAGAAAGACTGAAGGCATTTTCTCAAGTGGTAGACAGCTTGCCTAGAAAGTACAAGATCCCAAGTTCAAACCCCAGTACCACCAAACACACACACACACACACACACACACAAAAGCAGAAACAACAACCACAAAAGAAAGAAAATAATGATAAGGGGAAAGTCTAACTAGTTGGAGAGAAGGGGTAAAAATTATGGGAAGAGACACAAGAGAAATTCCTGGGTAATAGGATAGATTTATTTTCTGTTTTATGTGATATTATTGAAGATTGTATGACCATCAAATTCCTTAAGCTAAACACTACATGTGTATATGTTTGTTTTATATCAATTATATCTTAATTGCAGTTTAAAAGAGAAATAAGGATACCCAATTTTTACCTACCTCAAAACTCAATTATCACGTTCTTTTAAGGTCACTATTACCACAGCCACTAACTCCTTTCCCCTTATTTTTCCTTTATAACAATTGTAATCTTAATTGTATGTAATCCTTTTAAAAGCTAACCTTCTTTTATCATGTTCTAATTGTGTCATTTCTTTTCTTACAAAAAATCAAGCCTTATGTCTTTTCCTACACAAAGCTTTATTAGTTCACCCAGAGACAGGTACGACCCTAACTACTGTAATTATGAAGATGAGACAGTCACTGCCCTTTCTTTGAAACATGGAATCCAGTATACAAAGAAGACTGAGTCAAGTGAGAAGACAGACAAAATAGAAACTTAATATATATATTTGAAGAGGGATGACTGTCCAACATCTAAACTGTGTTCCCATGGTTGGGAATCCCCTGCTCTCAGGGATTCATACACACAAAATGCACAAGTGTTTTTTCCAGGTACCCCTGCTAGATGCAGAGCCTCAGACTTAAGGAGCTAGTGACACAAGGAAGTCAGAGGTCCTGTAGCAATAGCAAAAGCAGCATACAGAGACACTTGACCACAGTGACATCTCATGGCAGATTTTATACGATGTTGCAGGTTGCTGTCAGCCTTCCTGTTCTAATGTTTTCTCGGCCTAATATATCATGACATCCATTTTCTTTTCAATTATCCAGTGAAGAGATTAAGATGACATAAAGAAAGAAGACATTCTTTTCTCATCCATAGTTGTTATCACAGCACTGAGCAAATAACAGTACTTCACTACATACTCCCTGCTTCATCAGAGTTCATTTAATTTATCTCTCCAGATTTGGTACAAAAATGCTGAATTTTGGAAGGCTAAATTTAACAATATTCATGCATTTTTCTTGTTGATATTAACAATTTTATTTTAATTGGCTCATAATCGGCTAATAATTCATACCAGTTTCCACTTGTGGGTTTGTGTCATGCTGCCACCCCACCTTCTTTTATCAGTGCATTTAGTCATATATAATTGTTCCAGATTCTTCACTCCAAAATTAATGATATAATGTGATTTAAGAAGAAAACACTATATATTAATGTTGGTAAACAAATAAATGAGCACATAATTTTCTATAACTAATATAGACATATTTCAATACTTAATAGCTTTGCATCTGAAAGTTCATACATTTATTCAATAGAACCTTGTGCATACATTGCCATAAAGCACTATGATCATATTAGTGAATACATTAGACAAAGCTCCTGCTTTCGTGGGACTTACTGCCTGGAAAGACAGTCAGAGAATAAATAATAAACAGGCAGTTTATAAACAGTAATGCCACAATTTCTTACAATGGCAAGTGAATAAGTACTATGAAGAAGCACTGGCATAAAAATGGCTAATGGGAAAAGAGTGATTGGGAAGGAATGATTGTTTTAGACATTATGGGGAAGTTTCTTCTTAAAGAGGTTAAGATTTATTTTACGAAGAGAATGATACAGGCTGCCATGCAATGAAATATAAGAATCACATTCCAAGAAGAAAAGAAAGAAAACACAAAAAGTCCAGTTGTAGAAAAACACATGGTGTTTCTGAGGAACAGAATTAAGACTAGTTGGCTTGAATCCCAGAAAATATGCAAATGACAGCTGTGAGGTGAGGCAAAAGAGACAGGAAGGAAGTGGACCAAGTAGTAAGAGGTGGGCATAGTCAAGTCATGCGATTTCATTCTGAGTGCTATTACAGGCGACCTAGTCAGACTTCTGTTTTCAGGAAGGACCATTTTTCAACAGAAAATACTGTTAGCCAGCAGGAGCAGAGGCAGAGAAACCAGTAAAGAAGTGAACACAGGCCTAAGAAATTGTATTGCTGCTTCAAAACTTCCTTCAGTTCAGTTAAAAGCATAATGATTACTTAACACTTATAAAGCATTTTATTTTAGTGACAGCAAAAATAATTTGATTTTCTTGATACTGTTTAACAGGATCTTCTTTATTCAAAACTACTCATTCTGCAACATGAAGCAACAGCTTTAAGTTACTTGCTATGACCTGAAGTCATCTTCGTATCATCTCCCAGGTTCAAAGATCTTGCTGCTTTGGCAAAAAAATATGGTTTAAAATTTTAAGATTTGTGAAGCTTGAGACGTACTTTCACTATGAGATTACTTATTTATTGAATTCTAATTTTTTTCAGTGAATTCAATCTAGCAGTAAGCTAAGTTGACCTATGTACACCAGTTCCATTTTTTAAAATCATCTACTTATATTTAACTTTTTTAGATGCTTTGTGAAAGAAAAGTCAAAACATCCTTTCAAAATGATATTGAATAAAGAGAAAAACCATGTAGTTTTAAAAAATGACAAGTAAAATTTCCAGTGAAAACTTGGCAAGATAAATCTGTGAAGTCAGTGAGAGTTACTTCTTTTCTTGAGGAAAAAAAGTAAGAATATTTGGTTTTGGTGTTGTTAATTTCCCTCATATTCAAGTTTCTGACAACTGAAAAGTAACAGAACAATTTCCAAATCTGACAGAAAATTTTGTAGAATGAATACCATTGTAATGTTATTGGTACAGGAGATCCGAGGAGGAAGAAATGGAGGAGAAAGAGAACGGTAAAGGGAGAGCTCTTAGATGGTGGATCTAAAATTCCAAACCAAGAAACAATGAACTGACACAAGTTCAATACTCAAGCATAAAAAATAATGCTCTAATTTACCATTTCTGCCATTTTGCTTCAAAGTATTTGCAGAAAGCTGGATAGTGCTTCCATGGCCCATATTTTCTGGAAATTTCAGGTCTTCTAAGTTTCCTTCTGTGCTGAGCCTTGCAACTTCTAGTTCTGTGAGAAACAGAGACAGCAATGCACATTGAGACACATGTCAGAATTAGTGTAGAACGATGTCCAATATCACCGAAATATTTCTCAAAACACTAGCATTTAATTTTTTTTAAATAAAGCACATTAGGCTGGGGATGTGGTTCAGTGGAAGAGCCTGTGCCTGTCATGTGCAAGGCCTTGGGATAAATCCTTAGCACCAGAAAAATAAATAAATAAATAAATAAATAAATAAATAAATCATAAATAAAATTTAAAGGTAAAACAAACGAAAGCTTGCAAAATTATGTATGCAATACAAATATATCAATTATAAAACCTAAAGTATAAAATTCAAGGCCAAATCCTTATATTTTGTCATTAACTTGAAGTTGATTTTCAAAGTATTTTATGAATTAAATCTAAATCCTTTTATAATCTGGAGCTGTACTATCATATCAATATCAATCTATCTTTAAATCTAATAAATTTGAAACAGCTTTTCGTCAAATCTCCTGAAATGAACTCATTATTTATACCCTCATCCACAATAAAAACATGTACACTCTTTATAAGCCAAATAATGCAATTTTCCAACATTATTTTATCATCTTGACTCAAATGACTTATTTATTATAGCGTATAATTCAAACATACTGAAAAGACAAACAAGGCCTGTATTAAGAGGACAAAATATCAAGTAGTACAAAATATAAATAAATAAAGGCATACATAAAATTTTAAAAATAGACAGACCTCATGTGTAAGTGGTCTCGGGGTAATATACTCCATTTTGGAATGTCCCAACGAGTTTAATGTACATGATTTTTGATCTTGTTAAGCTAAAAGGTGATGGTCTGCTAATTTTAGAAAGATAATAACTCATCTCTATTGAAAAAAAGCACCATTTATATCTGAGGCACCAGATATACATTTTTCTTTTCCTTTTTCTGCTCTGCAAGGTCTCCGGACACTTACGAATATTGTCTGTGTTCTCCCTGACAATGTCAGTCTTCAAAAGGTTATCGGCCAGCACAAAAGCACTCTCTTCCACGGTGTCGAGCAACATGGTGGCTGCACGAAGTTGATCACTTGTAGTCAGGTCTTTCCAAGCATTCAAAGCTTGTGGCTGAAGGAGGTTGTTAACTGTCTCCACCATTGCCTATGAGAGGACAAACAGAATGCAGATCTCTAGTGAACCCAAATAGCTGTCATAAATTCAGCTGCACATGTCGCCCAGCAAGCAAGGATCAGCAGTGTGCTGATTGTCCTAGCCTCCCCTGTGACATGCTGCACCAGAAGCATTCATTATTTGTTCAGTAACAACCACAGCTAAGACTTTGCAAGGCAAGAGAAAAACCTGTTTCTCTGTTTTGTTTTGTTTGAAGTACAACAAATACAGCCATGCTCGCTTCTTAGAATCAATAGTACAGGCTTAAATAAGACTCTGATCACATAATTAAGATATATAGCTGGGGAACTATTGTTACATTATTTAAACCAACAGTTTTCCACATCACCCACAGAAAGTATGCATCACCATAAAACTGGACACTGACCACAGCAGAGATTAAAAGAATGATTGTAGACAGGGCAATACAAGAATTTGTTACCTCTAGGTCAAGGACTCAGTGAGAAAACACATTTTTTTTTTCCTATTTCTTCTTCTTTTTTTCTTTTCTAGCCAACTAGTAAAATGTTTAAATGGGGAAAGTATGAAAGCATACATCCTCCCAAGGGCTGGGATGCGCTCTATGTGGACAGAAATCTTCTTCATACTGTTTACTATTAGGGAAGGGAATGAACAGCTGGACTTCAGTACCCATGGACTTCAGGTGCTTTTTTCTTTAAAAATCAGCAGTAGATATGTCCACACATAGAGACAAACCACCAGATTTCTCATCACTTCATCCAAAAGAATAATCTCTGGAGCTACAACTTATATATTTGCTGTGATTTCCTTTAGTTGTAGGTGACAAAGAAAACCAGTCCTCCCAATAAGGTCTTGGGTTTCATTCAAACACAGAAAATGGCAAAATAGAAAAATACCTGTGGTTTGAAAGTAATCATCCCTGAACCCATTATGGCCAACACAGACACAGCTCCTAGGCAGCATGCACGCGCGTAAAGCAGGACTCACATTATTGACACATTAGCAGAGGGATGGGGTGAGATGGGAAACACATCTTCAACACTGCAGTGTTTTCTTCTGACTGGTGTTTTCATAGCAACCAACTAACAACTGTTAAAAATTCAGCTTCATAATGAAACACCTTGGCTGCCAATTAACACCAGCTTCAAAAACTAATTTGCTTTTTGATAAAAGTTGTTTTTCTTGATATTATCCCAGCTATTTCAAGTTCTAGCCAAAAATCAACATCACTGGACTATTAAGTAAAATACTCCTACTCACAACTTGTATACTTTGCATCACTGAAACACACACATGCACACACACACACACACACACACACACACCCCAAGTGAATAGTATGCCATGGATTTAAAAGCTGGATACCTTTATAGTGTGCATAGCTCCATTACATGTTCTGGGTATAAAGCATGACCTAGTCGCCATACAAAAGTATTTTCCAATCACAACAAAATTAACTGCTTTCCAGGAAGTTCTCTATAGGGGTAATGCCAACAAGATATGCCAAAAAAAAAAAACAGAGAGAGAGAGAGAGATTCCAGATAGGAAACAATCAAAAAGCTTAGATATGTTCTGCAGCCAAACTGAAGATATAGACATTTGAGCACAAAGAAGTATTTTTTCTGGGGTTGGATGATCCTTCAAATGTATTAGAAATGCTCTAGAAATCCCACAGGCAACTGAAATTATGCCTCTTCTTTGAAGCTGAGCAGCCGTTTTAGCTGCTAATGGTCTTAATAATTACTAAATAATATTGCATTGATAATTTAAATCCTACCTCAGGGAACATTTATTGAAGATAATACAGTATTTCTGTTCTGTTCTTTGTTGTTTTTATTTATTTAATTTAAAAATTGCAAAACGAGAGAAATAGAAAACTAAACAATATGCTCAACTCCAACATGTTCTCCAACAATGTTCTAAATAATTTGTTCCAAGACTAAATGATGAGGCAAAGAGTGTCTAGTGTGGAGATTGAATCAGTAATCAAAACCTCACAACAAAAAAAAGCCCAAGTCCAGATGGTTTCACTGGTAAATTCCATCAAACATTTAAAGAATTAACATCAATTCTTTTCAAAGTCTTTCAAAAATTGAAGAGGAAAGAATACTTCCAAACACATTTTATGAGGCCAGCATTACTACTGATACAAAAGCTAGACAAAGACACCACAAGGAAAGAGAATTACAGGCCATATTCCTGATGATTAGAGATGCATAGTTCCTCAACAAAGTACTAGCAAACCAACAGCACATTAAAGGACCATCCATAATGACGAAGCATGATTTATTCCTGAGATGTAAGGACAGTTCAGCCTATAAAAATCAATTAGAGTGATGCAGTCCCTGAACAGAAGAAAGGACAGCAGACACATGATTGGCTCAATGTATACAGGAAAAAAAATTGACAAAATTCAGTACTTTTTCATGATAAAAGCTGTCAACAAATTAAGAAGAGAAGGAAATTACCTCAACATAATAAAGGCCATCATATTCAGCGCTGAAAATCTGAAAGCTTTTCCTTTAAGATCTACAAGGCAAGGATGCCCACTTCTGCCATCCTATTCAACACAGTAGTTTACGTACTAGCAGTGAAATTAGGCCAACAAAAAAAGCAAAACACATCCAAACTGGAAATGAAGAGATAAAACTGCCCTATTTGCAGATGATGAGATCCATACATAGAAAATCCAAAAGACTTCATAAAAAACCATCACCACCACCAACAACCTGTTAAGAACTGATAAACTCAGGAAATTGATTAATACAGAATGTTAGCCTGCTTTCTCTAAAAAAACTGCCTTTCAATTTATACTAATGAATCAAAGGCACCTCTTATTAATTTATATTAGCTTTGCAGCCAAAAAGATAAAGGTCCAATATTTTTGTAATTGAAATTACTAAATATATTTTCAACAATTATATCCTCCCAGATAAGGCACCATCTTTATAGAAGCTTTCCATCTGCATTTCTATTAAAAGCTTAACTCGGCTGGTGGAGCGGTTGAAGTGGTAGAGCATCTGCCTATCTGACTTCAAGCTTAAGTGCTGCTAAAAGCTTAACTAATTTCCAACTTTTTTATAGAACAAATAAACTAAACCATGATCCTAAAAATCTAGGGTTGATGAGTTATGACACAATAGTAAGACTCAGCTAGTCTGCTAAAAAAACACCTGCTCATGAATGCATAAGTATAATTCAAAGAATTGTTAACATAAGAATTGAGAGACAGACAGCCTTTTTAGTGCTAAAATAAGAGTGTGGGATTTGGAACCACATGTACTAAATTTGTACCAGAACTCTGCCTCTTACTAGTTGTGTGACATTGGGCAAATTACTTAACTTCTCTGTACCTCACATGTAAATTAGGGATGATATTGTAACCAACTCAAAAGGTTGCCTGAGATGCTGGAGACATAGCACAGTGCTAGAGTGCTTGCCTTGCATGTGCCTTAGTTGATCCCCAGAACCAAATAACAAAACGGAAACTCTTAAAAGGCTGTCTGGCACATACAACTGCTGAAGATGGAATGTTATTTTGACTTTCATTTAATATCATAGTTCATTGTGTCTTCACTCAACAAACACAAATCCCATCTGATAGTCAGTAACTGGACACACCATACAGAAATCTGGAAGGAATAACTCTTTCTTAATGTTATCTTCATAATTTGACCTGTTACATGACTTAACTGCCAAAGACTATACTCCCTGGAGCTTTGAGGAAGAAGTGAGCCTGTCTTGAACAAACTTTGAGACATAAGAGAGTAAAGGTTTGAACAAAATGACCCCTTTTCAACTAGTGAGACATTAGGTCTATCTTAGTAGTTGTCTAATTAATATCAATTATTTAAGCTTTCCAAAGGTTACTGACATGTCCCTATTGTCAGGTAAGTGAAAGTCAATATTGTCACACTCCTCAGTGATAAAGAATACCTATATTTAATTTTCCTTTTATATTTATGGATTTGTTATTTTACCATAAAGATGACAAATCTTTATGGTAAAGATCTGGTTACAATTTTTCTGCCTTTAAAATGAGGTTGATTTTCATTTTATTTGGCTACACAGAAATGAGCCAACAGATACTTCAAACCCAAGTTGAATGATAAATGTATAATGAATTTAATAAAATTTAGAGGAGATATTTAAAGCCAAGCAGTTCTCACTGATTTATCTTTTCTGCCTTAAATTTTTTCCTGACTTGAAATGTTTATTCTAAGTTGAAGAGAAAAAAGTTGGTCCTGAACTTACCTTATAGAACTTTGTATTTTCATCATGATGGCTCAGTTCAGGAGGGAAAAATTCACCTGATGGTTTTGACATGAACAGACTAAAATAATCTAAAATTCTGGGAATTAATATAATCAACACTGTTTTTGAATTAGTGATTCATTTCTTTATCTTTTTACAAGCACTCAATAAGCATTAAATTAGAGATGGGCACTAGAAACTTGCATTACACCTCTGTCACTAAATTTCAGTGTGCTCTAGAACAAACTATGTTTTCTAGCTGATCAAAACAATGTGAACTACTCAGGAAAATAAGTCTCCCCATGTTTCAGCTTGAGAGAAGATAATGGTGCCTCTTTCCTCTTCTCATCACAGAGTTTACTGACTAGACTCTAAGTACATTCAACTTTGTTCTAATAAAGCAAGTATAAGGCAGAAAGATTCAAACATCATTTAGAGTCACATAAGGATTATGGACATCCTATGTCTCTCTGGACATATATGAACATTACAAAACATTATTGGAATGCATCATTAAATTCAGACCTTAGACAAATGTATTTGATTAGTTTTACTCATATAACATATAATTGTGGTATATTTGTTAAGGGTACTTTGTAGAAATATCCACGTTTTAAAAGGTAGAATTTAATTATTTGTTATAACTACTGTGTAAAACTTTTTGGGAAAAAGAACTATATATTCTTGCAATGACAACTTTTGTAATAATTCCAAGAGGATGTGCTTGTGAAACAACCTCAGATTTCTGAGCAAGAATACACACACAAAAAATCAATGATAAGAAACACATCAGTGGTACTTCTTACCCAGGTGAGCAGTAAATCTCAAGGTGGAAGGTAAGCAGAATCACCTGGGAAACTTCGTTACCCTTTTCCTCTGCTTGAAAGTCGTAACAACAAATAACTCAAGAGAAGGCATGACTTGTAAAAAGATTCATGACTTTAGCACCATTGCACTTTTTAGTCTTTTTAATCATAAGCTCATTTGGGTTTTCGCTTTTAGCTCAAGTCTCATTTGCTTTAAGAAGTCTTCTGTTAACACCAAACTATGCAGAATTCCCCTACTCTTAAACCTGTTTTGTTTTCTTTGTATTGTGAATCACTCTCCGAAAGTATCTCCCAGAGTCATTTATCTCTGTGACTACTATATACAGCTTCCACAGGTGAGAAGGCAGTGTTCCTGAGGGTGAGAACTTTGTTTCATTTACAAGGGCCAAAAACAGTGTTCAATAATTCTTTGCTGAGTGACTTGCCATGCAGTGAAAACTCATACTTAAGTGAACTTTTTCCATTTTATTAATAGCAGAAAAAAACTTGGCTTATAAGAGCAAAGGAGTAACTATAAACAATAAAACCCATATTTCTTGATTTATATTCATTTCAGAAATTCAATAGCACGATGGTCTCTAAGTTATTTTGGAATGCTATAACAAAATACCTTAGATTGGGAAATTTATAAATCACATAAGTTTATTATTTATAGTTTTTGGAGGTTGTAAAGTCCAAAACTCAAGATGCCTCCAGATTCAGTGTCTAGGGACACTGAATCCTCACATGGTGGGAGACACTGAATGCAGTGTCTAGGGACTCTGCATCCTCACATGGTGGGAGAAACAACCTGAACACTAATCCTATTCATGAGGGCTCTGCTCTATGACCCAATGATGCATGACATCCCACTGCACTCCACTGCACATTAAACTTCAATGTATGAATTATAGGAGACACAGCATCCAGATCACAGCAGGCTCCTACTTAGTGTTTATTCATTGTTAATATTTAACTATATTTTTATCTAGCTTTTCATCACTAGACTATGATGTTCCCAATGGGGAGATCATGTTCATTTGTGCTTTTCCAGAGTAAAATTAGTGCTTTGATTAATTTTGGATACTCATTAATACTCATTATACAAGGATAACTTATTTTTATTATCAAATCATTAATGACCTTTTATACAATCACTGAAAGCATGCTCTTTTATTTCTATAACTGTCTGATATGTCTCTCAGTCTTCTGGGACATTAATGTGTCCAGATATCACCATGGTTTGGAAAGAAGATAAACTGAATTAGAGGCAATTAAAATGATTAATTAGAGCTGAAAGGGAAAAAGCTGGCCTATAAGTTCCTGCAACTAATGCAGACCACTGTGCATAACAGCATATATTTTTAAAAGTTTATACGTGTACCAAAGCACACCTAAGCTAGTTTTCAATGTAATTCAATGAGGATTGTTTTATTTTTTGTTGTTGTTTTGAGACAAGCTTTGCTATGTAGCCCGTGCAGAACTTGAATTCACTATCTCCCTGCCTCTGCTTCCTACTTACTGGGATTGCAGGCATGCACCATCATGCCCAGCTTGAGATTTTATTGCATATATATGACATGCAAAAAACTAGGAAAAGCACTATAGGATGCGGTTAGGGAAAAAAGGAAAACATGGAGTTTGCTTTTTTATTGTTTATTCATTGATTCATATGTGCATACATTGTTTGGGCCCTCTCCCTCCCATGCCCCCTGCCCCTTCTCTCTCCCCTTCACCCCTTTTACTTCCAGGCAGAACCTGTTCTGCCCTCTTCTCCAATTTTGTTGAGGAGAAAACATAAGAGATAATAAGAAAGACATAGCATTTTTGCTAGCTTGAGATAAAGATAGTTATACAGATTCCTAGCATTGCTTCCATGCATGTGTGTATTACAACCCATATTGGTTCATCTCTACCAGACCTCTTCTACTTCCAGGTCACCTTCCCATAGTGGCCTATGCCACTTTAATTTTACTATATTAGCTCATCTACAGTGGGCACATCAAACACTTTCAACTTTTGGGTTTCCTACCTTTCCCTATTCCCCCTGTACTAGTTCTCACCTTAGTGTGTAACCCATGTCCAATAATATTACTGCATTTGTTTTAAGTCTAAAGTCTGCATATGAGGAAGAACATATGATTTTTGGTCTTCTGAGCCTGGCCAACTTCGCTTCAGATGATGTTCTCCAGTTCCATCCATTTACTTGCGAATGATAAGATTTCATTCTTCTTCATGGTTGAGTAAAATTCCATTGTGTATAAATACCCCATTTTCTTAATCCATTGATCAGTTCTGGGGCTTCTTGGATGTTTCCATAACTTGGCTATTGTGAATAGAGCTGTTATAAACATGGCTGTGCAAGTGTCTTTAGAATAACCTGAGTCGCATTCCTTTGGGTATTTCCCTAGGAGTGGGATTGCTGGATCAGTGGTAGATCTATGTTTAATCTTTTAAGAAGCCTCCATATTGTTTTTCAGAGTGATTGCACTAGTTTGCATTCCCACCAGCAGTGCATGAGGGTTCCTTTTTCCCCACATCCTCACCAACACCTGTTGGTGGTGGTGTTTTTGATGACAGTTATTCTAACAGGGGTGAGATGGAATTTTAGTGTGGTTTTGATTTGCATTTCCTTTATGGCCAGGGATGGTGAGCATTTTTTCATGTGTTTTTTGGTCATTTGGAATTCTTCCTTTGAAAAAGTTCTGTTTAGTTCAGTTGCCTACTTCTTTGTTGGCTCATTGATTTTGGGAGAGTGTAGTTTTTTGAGCTCCCTGTATGTTCTGGTTATCAGTCCGCTAGCAAATATTTTCACCAGCTCTGTGGGTGGTCTCTTCAGTTTAGAAACCATTTCTTTTGTTGTGCAGAAGCCTTTTAATTTCATGTAGTCCCATTTGTCCATCGTTTCTCTTAGTTGCTGGGCTGCTGGAGTTCTATGGAGGAAGTCCTTGACTATACCTATTGCTTCCAGAGTATTCCCTGCTTTTTTCTGTACTAGCTTCAGAGTTTTGGATCCAACATTAAGGTCCTTAATCCACTTTGAGTGCATATGTTTAGGAACAGACATAGGTCACGTCTTCTATGCTCTCATCTCCTGCTTTCTGACTGCATACGTGGTCATGTGTCACCTAACAGCATTACAACCAATAGCAGACCATACATCTATATCATGTCACCTAGTGACAAAGTGGCCATTTTAATTTGCTCAAGTATACTCTATGATGTCCTCACAAGGACAAAATTAGCTAATAACACAGTTTCAGAGCATAAGCACATTGTTAAGGCATGCATGACCTTGTGTGTATATATATATATATATTTGCATATATATCAGTGTATATCTACACACTCACATGAGTATGGTTTATATTGATTTATAAATTGAAAAAGTAAAAATAATGTTTTCTTCAATTATTCTTTATTTTTGACTTATTGATATAAAGCTTATCAGTTGAGAATAAAATAAAACAGAACAAAAGTTATCATTACTATCATTACTGAATAGGGGTCACTGTATTCCAATTTGGATTTAGATATTGATTCCAATCAAAATTTTACAGATCAAGCATTCAAAAAGTCTTCAAAACAGTTTATAACTTGCTGTTTTTTTATTAGAAATCAAGTCAAGTGACTAATACTTACACATCTGATCAATAAACCTAAGACACATTTTAAAACCACTGTAATTTACTATTATTAAGCATATAAAAATCTATTAATCTCTGAACTCCCTTTTATATTACAGTGAAGTATTGGCATTTTCAAATCTTATTTAAAATTAGATCGTATAACACAGCTGAACTTAATACAGTAATACCAGAACAAGATGAAAGTATAATTTTGTAGAAAAGACTCTGGTTCTTTAAGAGACCTTTCATTGGATAATAAAAGTATTGCTGGGAGGGGGGAAGGGGGAGAGCTATGGAGGGGATTAATTCAAGTATGATATATTTGATACACTGCAAAAACTTTATAAATGTGACAATATACCCCCACCAACCACAACAATAAAAGAAAGAAAGAAAGACAGAAAAAAAGGTAATCCAAGATGGGTATGGTGGCTCACACCTTTTTGCCAGCTGAGGCAAAAGTTGGCAAGTCCTCATCTCAACACACCAGCTAGACATGGTGGTATATATCTGTAGTCCAGGTACTCAGGAAGCATATGTAGGAGGATTGTGTGGGAGACCCTATCTGAAAAATAACTGAAACAAAAGGGTCAGGGGGGCATAGCTCAAGTGGTAGAGCACTTGCTTAGCAAGTGACAGGTCTTGAGTTCAAACCAGAGAACCACCAAATAAATAAATAAAAATGAAAAAATAAAATAAAAGTATTGTTTTTAGCAAACTGTATTTGTATCATTTTAAAAATAGTTTAGGTACCAGAACACCTATGGGACATAGCAAAAGCAGTCCTAAATGAAAAGTTTATAGCCATGGGTGCATATATTAAAAGGACAAAAAGATCTCAAATAAATGACCTAATGCTAGATCTCAAACTCCTAGAAAAACAAGAACAAACTCCAACACAAGCAAAGGAGAGAAATAATAAAAATAAAGCCTGAAATTAATGAAACAGAGATGCAAAAAGGTCATAAAAAGAATCAATGAAACCAAAAGCTGATTCTTTGAAAAAATAAACAAGATTGAAAAGCCCCTGGCAAATCTGACTAAAACAAGGAGGGAAAATATCCAAATTAGTAAAATCAGAAACGAGAAAGGGAAGATAACAACAAATACCACGGAAATCCAGGAAATCATCAGGGACTACTTTGAGAACCTATATTCCAATAAATTTGAAAATCTTGAAGAAATGCACAAATTTCTAGATACTTATGACCACCCCAAACTGAACCAAGAAGATATTAACCACCTAAACAGATCTATAACATGAAATGAAATTGAAGCAGCAATAAAGAGTTTCCCAAAAAAGGAAAAGTCCAGGACCTGATGGATTTTTAGTTCAATTCTATCAGACCTTTAAGGAAGAACTAATACCAACTCTCCCTAAACTTTTCCACAAAATAGAAAGGGAAGGAACACTGCCTGACTCATTCTATGACGCTAGTATTATACTTGCCCCAAAACCAGACACAGACACATCCAAAAAGAAGAACTACAGGCCAATCTCCTTGATAAACACTGATGCAAACATCCTCAATAAAATAATAGCAAACCGAATCCAACAACATATTAGAAAGATCATTCACCAAGTCAGCTTCATCCCAGGGATGCAGGAGAGGTTCAACATATGCAAATCTATAAATGTAATACAGCACATCAATAGAAGCAAAGACAAAAACCACTTGATCATCTCAATAGAAGCAGAAAAAGCCTTCAAAAAGATCTAACATCACATCATGATAAAAGCTCTAAGAAAACTAGAATAGAAGGAATGTACCTCAACATTGTAATGGCTGTTTATGACAAATCTACAGCCAACACCATACTTAATGGAAAAAAACTGAAACCATTTCACCTAAAATCAGGAAGGAGACAAGGGTGCCCACTATCTCCACTCCTACTCAACATAGTCCTGGAATTCCTAGCCAGAGCAATTAGGCAAGAAGAAGAAATAAAAAGAATATAAATAGATAAAGAAACTGTCAAAATATCCCTATTTGCAGACAACATGATCTTATATCTTAAAGACCCACAAAACTCTATTCAAAAACTGCTAGACACCATAAATAGCTACAGCAAGGTAGCAGGATACAAAATCAACTTACAAAAATCATTAGCTTTTCTATTCACCAACAGTGAACAAGGTGAGAAAGAATATATGGAAATAATTCCATTTACAATAGCCTCAAAAAAAATCAAATATCTAGGAGTAATCTTAACAAAGGATGTGAATGATCTCTACAAGGAGAACTACAAACCTCTGAAGAAAGACAATGAGGAAGATTATAGAAAGTGGAGAGATCTCCCATGCTCATGGATTGGTAGAATCAACATAGTAAAAATGGCTATACTACCAAAAGCAATCTACATGTTCAGTGCAATTCCCTTCAAAATCCCAATGACATTCATCACAGAGATTGAAAAATCTACCCTAAAGTTCATTTGGAAACACAAGAGACCATGAATAGCCAAGGCAATACTCAGCAAAAAGAACAATGCTGGAGGTATCACAATACCAACTTCAAACTATATTACAAAGCAATAGCAATAAAAACAGCATGGTACTGGCACAAAAACAGACATAGAAACAGTTAAACACAATACAGAATGCGGATATGAATCCACACAGCTATGCCCACCTTATTTTTGACAAAGGCGCCAAAGACATATGATCAAGAAAAGATAATCTCTTCAACAAATCTTGCTGGAAAAAGTGGTTATGTGCCTGCAAAAAACTGAAACTAGATCCATGTTTATCCCCCTATACTAGTATCAACTCAAAATGGATCAAGGACCTTAGTATCAGATCCAAAACTGTGAAGTTAGTACAGGAAGAAGCAGGGAATACTCTGGAAGCAACAGGTATAGGCAAGGACTTCCTCAATAGAACCCCAGCAGCCAGCAGCTAAGAGAAAGAGTGGACAAATGGGACTTCATAAAATTAAAAAGCTTCTGTACAACAAAAGAAATGGTCTCTAAACTCAAGAGACCACCCACAGAGTGGGAGAAAATATTTACCAGCTATACAACAAAGGACTGATAACCAAAATATACAGGGAGCTCAAAAAACTAAACTCCCCCAAAATCAATGAGCCAATAAAGAAATGGGCAACTGAACTAAACAGAACTTTTTTGAAAGAAGAAATTTAAATGGCCAAAAAACACATGAAAAAATGCTCACCATCTCTGGCCATAAAGGAAATTCAAATCAAAACCACACTAAGATTCCACTCCCCTGTTAGAATAGCTATCATCAAAACCAACAGGTGTTGATGAGGATGTGGGGAAAAAGTAACCCTCATGCATTGCTGGTGGGAATGCAATCTAGTACAACCATCTGGAAAACAATATGGAGGCATCTTAAAAAACTAAACATAGATCTGACATATGATCCAGCAATCCCACTCCTAGGAATGTACCCAAAGGAATGCGACTCAGGTTATTCCAAAGACACTTGCACACCCATGTTTATAGCAGCTCTATTCACAATAGCCAAGTTATGGAAACAGTCAAGAAGCCCCAGAACTCACCGATGGATTAAGAAAATGTGGTATTTATACACAATGGAATTTTACTCAACCATGAAGAATGAAATCTTATCATTCACAAATAAATGGATGGAACTGGAGAACATCATCTGAAGCGAAGTTAGCCAGGCTCAGAAAACCAATAATCATATGTTCTCCCTCACATGTTGACTTTAGATCTAGGACAAAGGCAGTAATGTTGCTGGACTTGGGTCACACGTTAAGGAAAGAGCACATATGGGAGGAATAGGGAAAGGTAGGAAACCCAAAACTTGAAAGTGTTTGATGTCCCCACTGCAGAGGAACTAATACAGGAACCTTAAAATGACAGAGCTCAATATGGGAAGGTGACCGGGAAATAGTGAAGAGTTCTGGTAGAGATTGAATCAATTTGGGTTGTAATACACTTGTGCATGGAAGCAATGCTAGGAATCTCTCTGTATAGCTATCCTTATCTCAACTAGCAAAATCGCTTTGTCTTTCTTATTATTGCTTATGTCTTCTCTTCAGCAAAACTGGAGAAAAGGGCAGAATAGGTTCTGCCTGGAAGTGAGGGGAGTGGGGAGGGCAGGCAGGGGGTAGAGGGCAGGGGGGAGAAGTGACCCAAACAATGTATGCACATATGAATAAATAAATAAAGAAAAAAAATTAAAATCCAACCTGTAACACAATATGATTAATAGAAATAGGGTTCAAATTTTCTATTGGGAAAGGCTCCACAACATAGAAAATTCCAAGGTGAAATTCAACATTGGTCGAAGCAAAGGGTGCAGCATGTTTTTATAAGCACAGAGGTGAAAAGGAATCACTTCGAAGAAAGTGAAAAAAAGTTCCTCTGTTAAAGCAAAGAACACATGGATTTCATTGGCAATAATGGTGAGCAAAGTAGAGATTTCAAAGAGGCTTGGAAGCTATGTTAAGGTATTTGTAATTCTTCCTGAAGGCAAGAAGAAGTCACTGAAAAGAATTTAAGTGAGTAGTCACACATGGTACAATGGTTAACATTGCTGTGTGTTATCCATGTTAATTTCTGCAAGAAGCCACTGAGGCACAAATTATTATTGTCCTCATCTTACAGTGAGAAAATTGAGACTCAGAGAAGTTAAGTAACTTGCTAAAAGCTAATTAGCTAACAAGGAATAGGATCAGCGTTCAAAGTCATGCACTCTGGCCCTGGGGCTGAAGAAAAATAGACATTCCAAAGGCAGTAAAGATGATTTGTTGATTCATTAAAGTCAGACAGTGAGGAAAATAAAGAAGTGCAATCCATAGAATGTTTGGTGGGCAATGGGGAGGCATTCCCTTGAAATGGAAATGAAGGAAGAGGAGCAAAGTTTTATTTTTTAAAGCAATAGTGATTATGAGTATGTATGTATTGGGAGGAGATTGAACTCAGGTTTGCCTATTTTAAATGACATCCTTTAAAATACATAGATAGGCTTGACTTGCACAAGAGAGCTGTTCTTGACATATTGTTTAGGCATCATAAATTGAAGAAGACTTATTAAAATCATTGATATACCTAACATTGCCCAGAAAATCTGAGTAGATGGAAAAGAACTGCTGGCACAGAGCTGCTAGAAACAGAAGAGAACATAAGGAAAGAACAGTGAGCAGTGGAGATGAAGAAGGTACTAGTCAGATACAACGTGTCATAGCGGTCACAGGAAAGAAGGTTTCCATCACTTTTTAAATTAGGGGTTGGGGTTGAGCTCACTGGTAGAGCATGTGCTCAGCATATGTGAGGCCCTGGGTTCAACTTCCAACCTAATGGGTTCCCTTCTCCCCCTCACCACCTCCATTGCTGGTGGAAATGTTGTAAAACAAACAAGAACGAGTCATAGAGATTGCTTCTGAGGGACGATCAGTTCAATTTTCTGCACAATTACTTCAAAGTAGAATATTAATTTATTCAACATGTATTTCTGGAGCATTTAGAATGAGCCAGCACTATTCTACGTGGTTGGTATATATCGTATGTCAGAGAAAATACTGTACTAGAACTGAACATTCTGGTAAGGAAAGCAAAAATATTGTATACCAAAAGAAGATGTAAAGCACCATGCAAAGTAAAAGGGATATAGGCTGGAGAAAGGTGTCTAGAATCAAGACTGCTATTCAGATAGAGAGTTGTTTGTGATTTAAATAGGATCACCCAAGTGGGCCTCATTTGAAAGATAATGATTAAAAAAATCCCAAAGATGTGGAGGAAATCAGCCAGGAAGGTTCTGTAAGAAAAATCTTCCAATCAGAAGGAACAACCAGAATCAACATCTTTCAGTGGGAACAAGCAAACCAAGTCCCTAAACCTTATGTGATATGTATGGAGTAAGGTGAAAGAAAACAGTAGAGGTGGGACTGAACCACATCAACTGAAGTAGTTAAGACTGCATGTAAAACTGGTTTGCAAGTAAACATTGAAAATTCAGTTATGGACATGGAAGGTTTGAGGTGCCTATTGCACGATAAAGGAGGATGTTGAAAAGTTAGATGTAAATTAATTCTAGAGTTCAAGAGAGAGTCTGCACAGGAGATAATGTTTATAAATTACAAGCATTCTGGTGGTGAAAGTATGAATCAGAGAGATTGCCACTACAGGAGTAACTGTACAAAGACAAGAGGACTATGTATTATGCTAGGGCATCACTCCATCCTTAATGACTTGGGGGAAAAAAGGAGGAAGTAGCAAGGGAGACCAGAAATACATGTTAATTTGGTGGGACAAAAATCAAACAAATTGTCCTTATAACAAGGGAGAAGGGTGATCAACTGTGTCAAATGTTTCTGATTGGACAAGTAAGATAGAATTTGATTCCTGACCACTGGTTTAGCAGCTCAAAATCACTAATGACCTTGGCAAGTGTTATGTTAGTGAAGTAGTGAGAGCAAAGTCCTGAAGAGGAGAATTCAAGATTAAAAAAATCAAGCAAGTCCAGTTCTGGTATATATCTAAAGGAAACAAATCAGTACCTTGGCAGGGGGAGAGGAGTGAATGTGAGGACAAGACTTAGCAATTGTGTCAGACAGTGTCAGAGTTTCTTCAACAGTGGACACCGCAGTAGGTAATTGGAAATATGGGCCTGGAGCATCAATTAAACAGTAAATATTTAGCTATCATTTAACATATGCTAAGTACAATGTAAAAGGCCCCAAGGATATAGAAATAAAAGTGGCACTGTTCTTTTCCAAGCAGCTCACTCAGTGAAAGAAAAGTGAAGAGACATTAAAGTACAGCTTGATAACTGCTGCCACATTAGAAAACTGAGAGGGTTATATAAGTTCACATAACAGGGCATTTATCCAGACTAAGGAGGACAAAGAATGCTTCTGTGGAGTAACTGACATATGAAGTGGGTGTTGACAGGTAAGACAAAGTTACTGAGATGAAGGCAAGGACAATGGAAAGCAAATCTAGAATGAATCTAGGAAAAAGTTAATGTGAATATAAAGACACAAACCACAAGTACTTTTGTAGTTTGGGGCATAGAATTCAAGGATGCAGGAGGCGCCAGCCAAGGTGTGAAGAATTACAGAAGAAAGATACTTGAAGACTGTAGTGCAGAAAAGGGATTTTTTTCTTAAGGGGCAGAAGAGATTAATGGGCAGATAGTCTTTGACTAGGGTCAAGTAATGATCACATCTGCATTTTGAAAGCATTACTCAGCTGGGAGGGAATGCATTAATGGAAGAATCTGGTATTTGTAAAGCAACAGGATTACTATTTTGTGAGACTCCCTTACCTGCAGGTGCTACCTGAAGCCATGAGAATGGATATCAGAGGGAAATGAATCAATAGTGTTATGACTCAGGCTAAAGCTTCCTAATGGCATTCAGTATCTAAACACTTTCCCACAGCCTTCCTATGTTGCATTCTCCTTCATTCTGTTGCTTTAGGCACATTTCATTCCAAGAGCTCTGCAACAGCTTCTCACTTGACTGCTCTGCCCTTAGCGACCTTAAGTGCTCTTTCTCCAGGTGGACACACAGGACTCGGGTTCCTTGCCATCTCCCTGAAAAGTTTTCCCAGATCCACACAACTTAAAAGGAACAGCCTCCTTTTATGGGGGCAAGGCATGTCTTTTTTCTGTTGTTGTTGTTCATTTATTTACATGTGCATACATTGTTTGGGTCATTTCTCCACCCTGCCCCCCAACTATACCCATCCCCCCCTCCCTCCCTCAGTTCCAGGCAGGTCCCATTCTGCTTATCACTGATTTTGTTGAAGAAAAGATATAAGCATAATAAGGAAGACAAAGTGTTTTTGCTAGTTGAGTTAAGGATAGCTATACAGAGAGATTCCTATTATTGCTTTCGTGTACCCATATGTTACGATCCATGTTGATTCACTCTAACTGATCTTTACATTGGTTCCTAAATCCCTGCTCATGATAACCTGTCATTTTAAGGTTTCTGTATTAGTTCCTCTAGAGTGGGGATGTCAAACGCTTTTATGTTTTGGATTTTCTACCTATTCCTATATCTGCCATATGTGCTCTCCCCTTGTCTTGTGATCCAAGTCCAACAACATTGCTGCATTTGCCCTAGATTTAAAGTCCACATTTGAGGGAAAACATACGATTTTTGGTCTTCTGAGCCTGGCTGACCTTGCTCAGGATGATGTTTTCCAGTTCTATCCATTTACCTGAAAATGAAAAGATTTTACTTTTCTTCATGGCTGAGTAAAATTCCATTGTGTACAAGTACCATATTTTCTTGATCCATTCATCAGTAGTGGGGCATCTTGGTTGTTTCCATAACTTGCCTATTGTGAATAGCACTACAAAAAACATGGGTGTGCAAGTGCCTCTGGAGTAACCTGTGTTGCATTCCTTTGGGAATATCCCCAGGAGTGGGATTGCTGGATCATATGGCAGGTCTATGTTTAGATTTTTAAGAAGTCTCCAAATTTTTTTCCAGAGTGTCTGTACCAGCTTGCATTCCCACCAGCAGTGGATTAGGGTTCCTTTTTCCCCACATCCTCGACAACACATGTTGTTGGTGGTATTTTTGATGATGGCTATTCTAATAGGGGTAAGGTGGAATCTTAGTGTGGTTTTGATTTGCATTTCCTTTATGGCCAGAGATGGTGAGCATTTTTTCATGTGTTTTTTGACCATTTGAATTTCTTCTTTTGAAAAAGTTTGTTTAGTTCAGTTGCCCATTTCTTTATTGGTTCATTGATTTTTAGGAGAGTTTAGTTTCTTAAGTTCCCTGTATAGTCTGGTTATCAGTCTTTTGTCTGATGTAGAGCTGGCAACTATTTTCTCCCACTCTCTGGGTGTTCTCTTCAGTTTAGAGACCATTTCTTTTGTTGTGCAGAAGCTTTTTAACTTTATGAAGTCCCATTTTTCCATTCTTTATCTTAGTTGCTGGGCTGCTGGCATTCTATTGAAGAAGTCCTTGCCGATACCTATTAATTCCAGAGTGTTTCCTGCTGTTTCCTATATCAACTTCAGAGTTTTGGGTCTGACATTACTGTCTTTAATCCATTTTGAGCTGATACTAGTACAGGGTGATAGACATGGATCTAGTTTCAATTTCTTGCAGACAGATAACCACTTTTCCCAGCAACATTTGTTGAAGAAGCTGTCTTTTCTCCATCGTACATTTTTGGCACCTTTGTCAAAAAATGAAGTGGGTATAGTTGTGTGGATTCATATCTGGGTCCTCTATTCTGTTCCACTGGTCTTCATGTCTGTTTTTGTGCCAGTACCATGCTGTTTTTATTGCTATTGCTTTGTAATATAGTTTGAAGTCAGCTATTGTGATAGCTCCAGCATTGCTCTTTTTGCTGAGTACTGGAAGGTGTGTCTTTTTTGATGGTACTGAACTCAGGGCCTCTAGCAAGTATAGTACCACTTGTACTATGTCCCCAACCCTTTCCATTTTAGTTTATTTTTCAGAAAGGGTCTTGTGCTTTTCTTGACCAGGCCAGCCTCAGATTGTGAGCCTCTACCTCTATTACAGAAGGGAATCATCATGGTCAGCTTGTTTTTTTGAGACAGGGCCTAGCTAACTTATCCCCTAGCCTCTTCTCAAAACATGATCCTATTCCTGAGTCACAGGTATGTTAGCACACCCAGTCCTGTGACCAGTCACTTTTAATGACATGGCTTTTCACAGTATGTCTGCCATTATTTATTTGTGTTACTTTGGTTGACCGATACACTTTCTATTTCTTTCCCAAACTCCAGCTGCTAAACTAGGATGGGAACTCCAGAAGAACTGTCTTTACCCCTGAATCCCTGCATCTGGGAGCAATGTCTGAATGAGAAGAACTCAGCAATTACTGGTAAAAAAAGATTACTGGTAGAAAAGACTGAGAAACTGTCCTACCTCTAAATGTGACCTGATATTGGGGCTGGATTTTGAAACAGAAACAGACTAGGTTAAAAGGAAATCTGAAAGACCTATGCACTTTAGGTAATGCTAATCTATCAGTATTATACCATACTAATATAGGATGCTAATGACAGGGGAAGCTGTGGGGGATGGGTATTTGGGAACTCTGCACTCCTTGGTCAATTTGGTGTTAATTCTAAAACTGTTGCAAAAAAAAAATACTATTAGTTAAAAAAAAAAAAAAAAAACTTTGTAAGCTCTTAAAAAATACAGAAATATATGAAATCTGAAAATTCACTTATAGAACTACCCCATAGCCTACCCAAAAAGAATTACTTTTGACTGTTGTGGATTTATCCACACTTGTAAATATTTGTATATATTTACAGACAAATATGTGTTGTTACCTGTTGCTTTTTGCTTGCTTTTTAATTTTTACTTGAAAATTATCATGCCTATCTTTCTAGGTCAATACAAAAATCTACCTCACTCTTTCTATGGCCCAAGAATATTCTGTTATTTGTTGTGGTAGTTATTCAATCAGTTTCATTAGAGTTAAGTCATTTTGTTGCTATGAACAACAAAACCACTGTGATCATTTCTCCACACTTTTTCTTTTTCATGGAGGAAGGCTACACTAGTTTATGGGTCTGCCACAAGCTACTCCTCATATTATTCTACACAAGGAGATCAACATTATTTTATAACTGTATGGCATGATTTATAAAGAAAGATAAAAGATGGATGTGAATTAAAACAGTATTTTCTGGCAGGATGTTTAAAAAGCTGGTAACAGCAATGACTTGGAAGGACAGCTGAATAACTGGTGAGAGGCAAGAGGCAGAGTTGAACTTGTTACTACACAGGAACACCATTCGAGCAAACAAGTTTGGTGGGATATCCTAGGATGGACAGTGCAGAGATTCTGGAAAGAGGAAGTTTTATTTATTATTCTGTCTTCTGTGCCTCTATCAGCTAGTTGAAAATTACTTGAAAGGAATAAAAATGCACTTTGAGAACAGTTTGAAATAATTGAAAAAATCTGTTACAAAATAATTTGAATCTCTGGCTAATAAACAATCAAAAGAACATTTTAATCTGTGTTTAGCATTGCTGTTGTCATAAATCTATGGTAGGCTGTTACGTCAGAACTGGATGACACTTTCACCATTTATCATTAAGTAAGAGAAAGAAAAATACTTTAGATGCACCTGTGAATGCTAACTGCCCAATACTGCTCTCGTACTAGACACAGAGTCAGTCAGTGGTGGCTACCCAGGTGCAAATCTGTATCTGCTAATACAATATTTACCTATTTGCAGAAAGCAGCTCTTGAAAAACAATCAGAAGTAGTTAGGTGAGACTTCTGGAAAGTACAAAGAGGGGCAACTCCTTTGGCTACTATCCGTTTTTTGGTTTTTTTTATTTCCTGTGTGATATTAGCACATCAAGACTGGAACCTAAGTAGGCATTTCTCATCTGGAGGGTGGAAGCCTTGACTTCACTAGATTTGTGCAGTTTTCAGCCTAATCCTGGACTGCCTCATCTGCAGTGTTTTGATGTGTAAGATAAGGAATGGTTTAAGTTGCTATAGTCAAGTTTCTGTCACTACTGTCTGTACAAAATGTACACATTAGGTAAGAGAAAATGTAAAAACTGTAACACTTGGGAGCAGTCCTAAAGAATCTTTTGTTTGGTTCTAAGTCATCAGGCAACTACTTTATCTCAAATTACATTTTAAAACTTCCATTTCTTTTCTGGCTTGTAACAGAAAAACTAATGATAATTACAGAAAGTAAGATCTTAAATCTGTAATGCTGTTTTTAGTATCTTTTTCCTTCTTGTTAGTTCTGTAATCATAAGACCATGAAACAAATAGGAAAGCAAACTGATGTGTATTCTCATACATTTGGATAGAAATAATTTCTAAGTACTTAAATTTTTTACGTACTTAAATTTTTTCCAAAGGTAGACGACATATATCCATGAAAGCAATGATGCATAGATCAGACTTTAAATAAACAGTTTGACAATTAAGTAATGACTTGGACTTTGATGTGGAAATTAAGTGAGCATAAGTGGATAAAAGGAAGGGAAAAGATGTTCTTGTTTGAGATGAAAACATTTTGTTTAGAAACAGAATGGTGCATTTTTTTTCCTCCATCCCTATTAGAATTATTTTCTGAAGCATGCAGAAATCATATCTATACAAATAGCATTGGAACATTTGCCTATTTATAGGAAATGTGCAAAATGGAAAAGTCAGGCATGACTTTGTTAAGCAGCCATCTCTGCCTGACCTGATTCGTTGCTAGAGAAATTTTCAGAGATTCCCAAAATGATGTTCTTTTCACGTCAAAGCAGGATCTCCTTCATCAACACCTGTCATTAAGCTTTGGAGGTTTTTCAGATCCATGAATTGACCTCTTCAAGCTTTTAAATAATACCTGTGTGACTTACTCTGCGTCCATTTCCTTATATACGATTTTACTGCCTTTTGACTCAATGATTGCTTTGTAGCAGCATTTAATGACTGAGATTTATTGAAGGGAATTCTTAAAACTCTTCTTTATCTAAAGAAAACTACTCTGGTTTTGTAGAGGGAAGTCACTTCCTTTGATCTCAATGCCTTTTAACAATAGATTTGGGGCAACAGAAACATACAGGGTACAGATTTATATTTTCTCTCTTACTGACACAAATCAAGTGCAGATTTATCAAGCTGTGAAATATATTAAGTTCATGGGGCTTTAACAAAGGGTTACCAAACCACAAGAACCTGCTGTGATTCAAACTACTTTCAGATGTCCTTTTAATTATATTAAATGAAAGTTTGGGTTGGCTTTGATGCTTATGGGCAAACATGGAAATCTCTTGAAAGAGCTGCTAAAAGTACTCCCTGTTGCTCTAGTTAATATACTACGTTGTATGCACACTGCTAGCCAATTTATTCTAGCCACTTTAACAAGGATATCCAGCCTGACAGGCCACAAGAATAGTAGCACAAGTCAAGCAAAGCACAAATCATTAGAGGACTACGAAAGTTGTTTGACATGCACCACAGAGCTCTTTGTCACACAGCCAATTAAGTGACCAAACAAGGAACTTGAAAATACTCATTAATTTCTTCCTAGCAGTATAAATGGGGCTCAGAATCTTTCTTGTCTTATGCTCCAAAGGCACACAAGTGAAGCTGGCATAATTCAATTTGCACTTTGTCAAAGGTGCAAGTGGCAACTTTGCTTCACAGAAAGTCTGAATCAGTGACACACAAAAAAATGAAAGGAATGGGTGAAAATGTTTAGATTTTATGTATGATAATATAGATACCTGGGCTTTGGAATTTCTTTATATTAATGAAATGTTGATGGTAATTTTATCCTTGGAAAGCAGTATCAGCATTGCTGAATAGATCCAGTAGCACTTCTTATCATTTCCCCCTTCTTGAGATAAGAACTTCAGGTGAGTCCAGGACACCAGACTCTCTTGGTCCTAGTCCTCCTTTCCCCTCAAGGTTGATCTTTAGTCTCTATTGCTGCTTTTCTTCCTCTCCCTGACCTCTTAATAGTGCAGTGTCCAGGGGCACAGCCCTAGGTTCTTTTCTCTCCTTACCTTCATTCCCTTGATGAATTCATCTACTATCATGGCTGTCAGCTAAACAACTAGCAAATGATAATGTGTAGGCTGACATCTCAAATAAGGCTCAAGCTTGTGTATTCAGGAGCGTATTTATCATCTATCTTGCATATCTACCAGGAATCCCAAACTTAATAAGTCTCATAGTAAACAGCATGGCATTAATCCACAAGACAGAAAATTGCAAGTGCTGGCGAGGATGTGAAGATATTGGAACCCTTTATATTGTTGGTGGTAATAAAATAAGGTACAACCACTTTGGAAAACAGTTTAACAGTTCTTCCTTTTGACATACAGTTACTACATCTTCTACTTAAGAGAATCATGTTTTAATCAAAGACTCCTTTGAAACTAAAAGGACCTCAAAGCAAATTGTGTTTGCATGTGAACTTGATATAACATTATGAAATAATTATCACACAAGAATTGAAACTTGGTTTCAAAAAAGTTTAAAAAAGTAACAATTGCTTTACTCTGCTCCAGCTCTGCATACAATAATAAAAAAATCATTACACGTATACCAAATGGTATGTCCTACCTCTTATTACCAAATAATGAAACTGCTATTTAGTTTCTAAGAGGTTAGGAGCATAAACTTCTTAAGACTTCTTAAGTCAGGGTAAGCCAGCTTTAAATTCAGGGCCCTTCAATTATTATTGTGTGAAGTTAGGACAGTCATTTAACCCTTCTTGGGTTGAATTCTTTAAATTAGAAACTGCAACAAATATACCATAGAGTTGCTATAAATATTAAATAAGAATTTAGGCTAATTGCTAAACATGGTGGACCATACCTATAATCCCAACACTCAGTGTTGAGTTGGAGGCCAGCCTGGGCTACACAGGCAAACCGTGTCTCAAAACCAACCAACCAAACAAACAAAATGTCCTATGTTTATTGTTCTGCACGATGATGGCTACATAATCAGTGCCTAATAAATGTAGTTACTCATGATAACAAGTCATTGGTATTTTTAATTACAGTGTTGAAGAAGTCAGGATATATATCAGGCAAGCAGCAGTAATGTCATCAGTGCTAATCATGTGACCTTGTGCCAGTCATTTCATCTCCTTCAGGTCTCAGTCAACTCATATTTATCTCTAATGTTCCTTCTGATAATATTACCAGGGAACCTTCTTTTGTTACTATGCACCTCATTCTTACTATCTTAAAGTATATTGAATACCAGGCCCCAAAAAAAGAGAGACAAAGGGAATAAAATAAAGAGATTTGCTGAATGGCCATAAAAAAAAAAAAAGGTCATTTCTTAAAGAAAGTCACAATGACTAAACTATCATCCTATGCCAAATTTAATGTCTAAGCCTTTCCAGGGTATCTCTTCCCTATTTCATAGTGTGCTATGAATATAGAAAGAGTAGAAAATATAAAACTGGTCTTTATTATTCAAACAGACAAATATTTAAAGTATATTTCACTGTGGAATTTTATAGAATAATAACCTACATGAAAATGATGAGAAGTGCTGTGTGTTATTGAGCTGAGCATCTCTGCTTCACCAACAATCTGTTTGTATTCAATCTTATCAGATATTTAGTCAATAGCTGAAACATTTACTCACAGTCAGTCAATTATAACACCAGGAAATCAGCCATTGAATAAACTTAGCTATTAATTTTCCATCAGAGATTCATGTCTGAATGACCATGCATTTCATGGATTTAAATACTGAAAGACTAATTATCCCAAAGGCCCCATTCAAAGGACAGCATAGATTGCAATGAAAAAATGTCCTAATATTGCTGCAAAATGATCTCCAGCTTTCAGGGATGAAGAATAATTTCCATACCTACTATACACACTAAGGATATAGTTTATATGCATAGATATATACATGCCTCCCAAAGCAATTTTTGTCTGAAATCTTAGACAAGTAAGCCCTAAGAGATTCTTGTACACAAATATTCATTATTTTATAAAGTAAAATGCAAATTAAGAGCTAATTCTCCTAATTGAGTCTCTTCAATCTTCAAATTATTTTTTAAATGTCTCCCTCTGAATGTCCTTTTTTTCTCATCCAAAAAGCTGTGAATTCAGAAGACTAACATACTGGGGTTTTTTTGTTTTTTTTTGTTTTTCTTTCTTTTTTTCTATTCTCTCTGCATGTGTGTGTTTAATTGCTTGGTTTGTTTTAAAAAAAAAAATCCTGAGAGAAAAAATGGTAAAAATTGATAAAGTTTAAGCTATACTTCCCAAAATGTGGCACTATGGCCTTTAAAAAACAGCAGAGGGAAAAAGGTTATTTTCACCTCCCTCCTGCCTTTCTCCCCTGAAGCAAATCATAAAGCTAAGAAAGAATTGTCTGACCTTCCCCTGAAGCAGGTCACAGAATCTTCATTACAGAAGTGCCCAACCTATATTCTAAGAAAGGAGCCAGAGATGGCAAGAAGAATCTGAGCAAACAGGCCTTGCTAAGCTCAGTTTATTACCATTATATAACACCCCTCCTTGACTGGTCTACTCTTCATCAAACCTGAGTACAAAAATGTACATAGGCTTCCCTGCTTCTTGGGGTCTTCATTTCTAAAGGTTTCTATATAACATACAAATTGTATTAAAAACATTTTTGTGCTTTTCTCTTGTTAATCTGCCTTTTGCTATGGGAGCCTCAACCATAAATCTTGTGATGGGTGAGGAAAAAACATCTTTCCTCTCTTATAGAATCAACACATGCTGAACAAGTTTAGCTGTCTATTTAATAACTACAGGGACCTCTGGTGTTGCTGAGGGACTGAGAAAACACCAAATTCAATCAAAGTGATTGCTATGTATTCCCAGAAGGAGAGTGTAACTGAAGAAAGCTAGACCTGTTCAACAGTACTTCAACCCAACTGAAGTGCTAATGTACAAAAATTCATTAATAAATATTGTCCACTAGATAGTAAAATCCTATGGCAGAGACTTACATGTTTTGTTCACCAATATTTTTAAGGATATAAGGGATTTCATGTACAGAATTAAAAAGTGGGGCATTTGGAAAAAAATGACTTTGTCAGTCAACACAAGCAAAAGACTTCAGGTAGCAAACACAGATCTCTGCATTCATTCAAATGTTTACTGTATTGAGCTTTTCACAACCTGACTAAATTTCCTGCAAGGTCATCAAATTCCTTTTGCTATATGATTTTATGCTAAGTGACTTCAAAATTATATATTCAATTTCTGTTTTATATTACCCAGATGGACTGTGGGTGGGAATATTCAGATCATAAATGAACAAATTGATATTTAGTACTTATATTAATCAAATCTCTTAAGAGTTTTGGTTAAACTAAATCAAAGCTGCTGTGTTATATTGGAATATAAATAAACTGATGAAGTTTAATTTTTATACTGTCAATCTTACAACCACTAACTTGATTGTTGAGGGCATGTCTTTATACATGCAGACTGGATTCCTCTTTTTAAAAAATGTTGTAATATGTGTACATATAACATAAAGTTATAGTAACACTCTTTCACTACTCTTTTCCCTTTGCCTTTAAGAAAAACAAAAAAGAAACAAACACAAAACCCACAAAGAAAAAAAAGCAAAACCAAAAAATACAGGGAGACAGGGAGCTTACTTTTGGGATTGTTTTCTTTCACACTAAACTCATAAACCTTAGATGGTTTAGTGCTTGGAAGCAAAGCAGATAAACTTAATTAAAAATTACTTTTACATTGGGATTAATATTTTTACAATGACAGAGTAACATAGTCACAAGCATTCCTTGAGCCAATAAACAGTTCCATTTTGGAACAGCAATATGATATAACAAGTATACTGGACTGTTGACTTTGATTGGATGTCATTTCTGAAAGACTTAATATTCAATGTATAAATGAAATGTTTGCATACTGTCCCCTATGGAAAAATTAGAGATTCATGTATTATACCCAACTCACCTTTTAGTGATGATCAAAATGTTCCCACTTCAAGTTGTACCTTCTCCTTAGTCTATTTGAGACAATTTGGCACTGCCAAATTTCTTTTTGGCACACATTCATCCTATGTCTACCTATTCCCGCCCTTCACACCCTCCCTGAATTTCTTTGGTTCAATATGGTATATTGTCATTTCTCTAAAAGATGTCCATACACACTATCACCATCAGAGACAATTCAACAACACATTTATAAAAACGCAGAAAGTACCTGGACATAGGCTCTGCAAGAGCGCTCTCTTTTCTGAAGCTGAATCCATTAAGACAGCAGATTAAACACAGAATAGAAAAAACAAGTTAGTGACAGAAGAAAACAAGAAAAATAAAAGAACACATCTACACAAAACACCTTTTTTTTTCTTTCACTAACTTCTAGAACAAAAATGAAAGCTAAGCAGTTGCAAAATGTAGTCAGTGGCTTGAATATAGTAGCCAATACCCTTTCAGAACAACCCAAGTGAACACTGGATGGTAGAAAGCTGTTAATGATAGAAAGAAATCTTTGAATATATTTAGTAGAAATTAGTAAAAGTCAATAGACTTCATTCATTTGAAATGATGCATTTCACATTAATTCATGGGCCACAAATGAAAACATAAAAAAGTTAAGTAAATCATGCCAAGGTTGGGAGCCCATTTTTTTTTTTAAAAGCAGATTACTTGTGGTTTTCATGAACACAATGTAGATGGTTAATATTCAGCATGTATTATGTGTTCATTGATACATACAAAAAATTATATTAATCAGGAAAATAGAAATGCCCATTCTTTATGACTATTTGATTCTTAGCAACAAATACCAAGACATAAATAACTTTGGACAAAAAGAATGTGATTAATCTCCTGACTTGTCACTTCTTGAAGAATTTCTCTTCACAGTTTTGATGAAAAAAAATACATTTTACAAAGTTGGTAGGGTAAGAAGCTTGTTTTTGTTTGTTTGCATACAGAATGATGTTTTTCTGGGCAAGAGGTTGACAGCAGCTCATATTCAGTCTAAAACATTTATTTTCTTGGTGCTAAAATGAATAATCAATAACAGTTCATTCATCTTGTCTAAATAAGTGACCTAAAATTTTATAAATTAGATTGTGGAATTGCCTCCTCTTCCCTACTGTTTTGTGTTCCTTCAATAGCCTTCACTGTTAAAATAGAAAATTACTGTGATGCTCTTTGTGTAGCTAATACTGTCCCCACTCTCATTCATGCTTTCTTCAATGAGCAGGGAATAGTTGCTCCTCTAAAGAATGGAGTGAGGAATGAGTGTAAGTAAATAGCCAGGGCTGTCATTTGGATCACTGACTCGAATCATGGTTTTGCAGGACTCTAAACCCTCCAGAATTTCAATGTGGAGTGCAATTGATTTGTACGCAGTTGACTTTGCAAATCTGATGGGTTATAACTGCTTCAGGGAAAGTGGAAACCACAGGAAATGAGAGCAAGGCAGCAAGCACATGAACAACCTTTGACCTCCGGGCTCCTTACCCCATCATGCAAATTAACATATGACAAACCACATTACATAAACAATTGAAAAGAGTCAAATGGGAAACAAAAGAGCGCATTAAAAAGCCTCATAAATGGAAATTTGCCCATTATGTAGTTATTTGATATTCAGAGTAGGCAAGCTGATTAGCTATAGCCAGTTAGAATGTGACATTAATTGCCAGCTCTACCTGATAGCCACAGACATCAACACCATTTTTAAATAAAGATACAAAGTACTGCTGTAACAAGTCATGTTATGGATATGAAACATTAATATAAATCACTACGTTTAGTACATTATGGTAACTATAGCTGGCAGCAATACTCATTAGTAGCCCGAAGTCAATCTGGGTAAATAACACATTAAAATCACAGCATGCCCAGATTACTAGGCAGCTGTGGATTATTCTATCGGAGACTTGGTTGCAATCTATCAGGACACAATTACAAAAAAATTCCCTTATGCTCAGCATGACAAAAAAAAGTTAATAATTTATATCTAATAAATAAAGATTAAAATTGTACCTGTTTTCCAAAGATGATATTGCAAGAAAAACTGTATCTGTTAGATAAGATATCTGGTTTTTCTATGTTGAACAAACCATTATTTAAAAAAAAAAATCCATTTTGATGAGTGAAACTTGTAGCCCATTAAAATACATAAGAACTAGATATACTAAAAGACAACTTAAAAAAGCTGGTTTTCAGTATAAAGGGGAAGGTCCTTTTAGTGAATTCAGTAAAGGAACATTAGAATTTCACTGTCAAATTCTTATTTTTTTAGATTAGAAAGACTATCATGACAGTCAAGGGCTTAAAGTATACTTTTGGTGAGTGGAAGTCTCTCCCACACGAACATTTGATGGTTAAGAATTCTACTATATTTTCACTTTGAGATTAATGTACCGTGTGATATTTCTATAAAAATAAATTACATTCTTTATGAATATATGAAATATATTTTTGTGTTTACAACTTGTCTGATTAATTTTCTGTAAAATGCTTAATGCAGATGCAAAAAGAATTCATAAAGTATATTTTTCCTGAAATTCGAAATATAGATTATTTTTATTTGCAATTCAAACTTGCTGACTATACTTAAGCATTTTAATTTTTAATGGCAGTGATATAAAATCTAAGTAATTAAAAGTAAAATATTTTAAGAATTTTAATAATATTAATTAGGTCAGACAATCTCACTTTTAAAAACATCTGTAATGGGTTATTAAAAGTGTCTTGTTAATATATTCTGAATTTCTACTATTAATTATTACAATAGTATTATTGTCAACTGTTTTAATATAAATTTTTAAAGAAAAAAGAAATAAAAGAAATTGCATTCTTCTGCATCAATCTTTTCATAATTTAGCATGTGAAACAGAGTAGCTGCTATGGAAAATAGAATTGCAAATACAAAATATATGAAATGAGATTACCATATAGTTTCTTTAGATTACAAATCAAACAATGCCATTGTTATAAGGAAATAGTGAAGCCAATTGAATATCAGTATTAGTTCTCTTTAGAATCATCTAATTCTACAGAAGGAAGAAAACTTAAGCAGGGAAGTTGGGCTAATCTTCCTACACCTTTAACGATACATACACCTAAGGTCCTTACCTTGTTTAAACTCCGTGCAGCACTATCTTTTCCACCGGGTGTCAAGTTCCTCAGTTGTACATCCAAGAGGCCAACCAGCTGGTCCATGGCACGGACGGAATAGGTGATGTCCCCAGCATTCAAATGATTTCTGGTCTGTTCAGCCAGCTCTCTAGCAATGTTGGCAGCTGTTTCTCCAGATTTCAACTGTGATTTTAAACAGAACAAAATGAAAGATACCTACATTAATACTTTTATTAGTCTCCTTTGATAGTTATTTTTGCATGTAAGTCTGAATCACTGAAGAAAGTTATTAAACTCTGTCTTCACCTGAATGCACTCCCCAATTTTTCTTGCTAATTCATCCTTTCCTTCAAAATCTGACTTTACATTCATGTCTCAAGAAGCTTCTCCAGAAGAATCCTCCTTCTGAAATTTTTCTCACCTTAATTATCTATTTGGGTGGGTGAATGTAAGGTGTTTCCTATTATTTTTCTCTGTAAGTTCCTAAATTTGGACTTTGATGAGTGTGTATAGTGAATCCCTAACTACATTCTAAATTCTCAAAGGGAAGTACACACTTTTCTTTGTGCCTAGTCTAGCACTTACTGAACTAAGTGATTACTGAGTAAACTCTCACCAGTGAGCTAAATGAATACTATATATTCCCGAATACTAAGTGAATAGTCACCAGCTGGTAACACTGTGAAAATTGTACCCTAAATAAAATCCCTGCTTTAAAAGTGATTTTGACCTTCCTACTAAATACATGACAAGTTTTGTTCCTAATACATTATGTAGTAAATTATTGCTTAGTTTCCCATATTTCCCTTTCTGGAAATGACACACTGATTTTCAAATACATTCTATAAGAATATATCAGATTTTGTCTTTAAAGTGACAAAGACTAATACTCCAGGACCATTAGAACACATTTGATAGCACTGAATTAATATGAAGTTAAGAATATATATTCATTCATAAGAAAGGCATGGGAAATACTTCAAAAAGGTAGATAAATATAATTTTCCAGGTTATAATCTTCTTTACCATTTTAAAGTTAATAAACTAAAACATACTTACATAATAATAAAGAAGTATGCAATGTTAAAATGACTCCATTAATTTGTACCTTTCAGAGATTTTTAATGGTTTCATATGTGACTTTCCAAATTATAACCTACCCCATCAGTACTTAAATATACACTAGTATCATTATTTAAGAATTTCTTATCTTTTCTATTTTCCTTTTGGGAGGCGGTCAAATATAGAACAAATACATAGTCATACCAAAGTATCTTCTCTTTGTAAACTGTTCCCCTAGTGAGAGTTTAGAAAGTCAGAATCATAAATAAAACTCTATCACTATCTATTCAGTGTTGCTTTGTGTTTGTAACAGGACTGAATGTTAAAAACAAACAAAAAAGACAAATAAATAAATTGGAGTGGTTGAAATATCTAGATTATTCATATTCCCACATAGATAGAAAAATCATAAAGTTTACTAACATCAAGTGCTGAAAGGTTTGTGGAGACAAATATCATCCCTATTTGCTACTAGTGAGAGTATGGCTCATTTATAGGGCAAATTGCCAGTGTCTATTAAGTTTTGCCATGTGAACACTGTATAACTCAGAGATTTTTTCTTATTACTGTCAGCCATAAGAAATAAGCCCCAGATGTAACAAAAAGAAATATTCAAAGATGCCCATTCATGCTTGTTCATGATAGAAAACAAAATGTCTATACTTTACTGATCAGGTATATGTGGTCCATGTAATAGTTTAAAAGTATGAAGGAGATCAATATTGTTAGCATCACTTTTCAAGATGCTACCTATAAAATAAATAACATATATTTTCTGTATTTATACATACATATATGTATGTTTTTAAATAAATAGAACAAAGCCTGTAAAGTGAGAAACAAAAAAGAAATCCTTATTTGTAATGTTTACATTTCACAAGAATATATTAACATTAAGTAAGAATATATGAGAGGAATTATTATACAGCTAATCAGCACTTTATAGAAATCACTGAAACACACACACACACCAAAAACAAACAGACAAACAAAAAATACCTGCACTGAGTTAAAAGAATTTGTAAAATACTTTAGGGTCTTCAAACCTGAAATACTTGAAAAACAAATGGAGTTCAGGGTTCAGGGGATGAGCATGTAACAAATTCAATGTTCAGTAAAGAAGCATTCATGGCCCATTGACAGATCGTCAAAATTATTTTTTGGTGGTCATAAAGTGACATAATGTAATTATAAGCCATACACTTTAACTTTTACATACAATTTAGAACAACTTATCCAAATATAATAAATTAACAAATACTAAAATTCATAGGCTAGTGGTAAAGTTCAGTGGTAGAGATTGTGCCTAGCATATGTAACACCCTAGGTTTAATGTCCAAGAAAGGGAGGGAGGTAGGAAGAAAGAAGGAAGGAAGGAAAGAAAGAAAAGAAAAAAAAGGGAAGAAGAAGGAAGGAGGGAAGAAAGAGGAGGGAAAGGGAAGAAGAGGGGAAAGAATGGGAGGGAAGGAGAGAGGGAAAGAGAAATTTCAGTATTCATCTACTATGAATTACTATGAGATGCTAGTGCCTTCTAAGTGTTCAAATTCAGCACTGCAACAATAGCTGTTAAAACCTGATACAAATGGTTGATGACTTTGCGAAACTCACTGTGCACATGACTATATAGACAGTTGGAATGCCTATAATTTTTCAGATCAATTCACTATTGATAGTATTTTGTATTTATTGTAGTGCTTTACCTTTTCTACTGCTATAGTAATGAAAATACTTATAGAATTACTGCTAGTTTATTTTGTTTAACATTTTGTTAGTCATTTATGAAATCATTTTGTTATTATTATATTGTTTCCTTCTATTTCTCTGTTGCGCATAAAGAGTAGATTTACCCACTGGGATCTTGGATTCACTTAAGTGTACCATGATGAAAAAATATTTTTTCATTAGTATGGTACTTATAAAACTAAAGATTTTTTTTAATCAACTTTCATTACATCTATCAATGATCATTATGAAACAAAATTATTTATTAAACAGAGAAAAATAAGAAATAATAGCATTGGCATTTTCATATTTCAGTTTCATTCTTCCCATTTTCTTTGTAGTTGTGTGAGTATAGACTTCAATATTCTTATTACATTGGGGTAGGAAATGATAAGGTAGGAAGTAAGAGTATGTCATTCCATTACATAAAAATTTAAATTCTTATATATAGTTAGGAAAATTGAATGCGTAGGTCATTAATAAATCAAAATATTACTGTTCCCACAGAAGGTAATAATGAGCAATCCAGCTATTTATCTGTATGTCAATAACAGATACTGCAATTTTGTAAAGCAGCTGCAAATGAACGATACTAGTTATATTAAAAATAGTAACTGCATTTTAACATTCAAGAAGTGTTTACTGGATGTGAGGGCGATCTGGCTGCGACATCTGTCACCCCATTGATCGCCAGGGTTGATTCGGCTGATCTGGCTGGCTAGGCGGGTGTCCCCTTCCTCCCTCACTGCTCCATGTGCGTCCCTCCCGAAGCTGCGCGCGGTCGAAGAGGACGACCATCCCCGATAGAGGAGGACCGTTCTTCGGTCAAGAGTATACGAGTAGCTGCGCTCCCCTGCTAGAACCTCCAAACAAGCTCTCAAGAAGTGTTTACTTATGAAGAAAAAACTTAATTAAAATTCCCATAAGAACTCTGAAATGCAATGTTCAACACCAATAAAGTTGTGAAGAAAAAAACTCCTTAAGTATAAGGAAATTATAAAATGTCTATAATAAAAATGTGAAAAATAAGTTTTTAAAGTAAAATAAAAATTGCTTTAACTAATTATTTTTCCTGACTCTACACTTTAAAGCTGAATAAATCATTACAAAACTTTTCATTCTTTCATAAATTATTTGAACACTTGTTATTTCCAGAGGAAATAAACATGAATGTTACACAGCTCTGATCCTTAGGAAGCTCACATTTTGCCAGTTGGGATTGGGACAGGGTCATAAATGCAGATAACTCAAGAGAGGGATAAGAAAGTGTAATAGAGAGAGTGAATAAGATCAAAGTATGTTGTATGTATGTATGTATGTATAGAAATGTCATGAAGAAACCCCTTACTATGTATAATTTAATAAATGTCAGTAAAAATAACATACTTATAGAAATAGAAATGTGTATGAGGCATTATGGGAATACATTATGGGAACACTTAGAAAGGGGTCAGAGGGCAATAAAGAGTAACAACTAAGTGAACAAATTTACAAGATAAGTCTAGGGTGACAGGATAAGTTGGGATACTGGGAAGGGAAGTTAAGGAGAAAGGGCACTCCAAGCAAAGGTGATGATATATAAAAAATAAAGTCTAGAAAAGCTGTTATTTGGGAAGATATTGTACAATAAAGAAAAAAAAAACATTTTTCTACCTTCAGAATCCAATATTGATAGTGTTACTGAAGAAAAACCTTGACGAAGCCCTGAATGTCTCATAGGTAGCTGGAATGGGATGAAAGGCTTTTCACCTCTGTTTTCATATTGTGCCCGTCTCCTTTGCTGCCTTAACCTTTGGGTCAGATTCTTCTCAGCTCTGCAGGCAGGCATGCAGATCACTGGAGAAATGTCTTACTGCCAAACTGTAACACAAGCTATCTTGACATAGACTAACCTAGTCTCCTGACCACCCTTCAAAGCTAAAGCCACCTATCAGCCACCATGACTGGAAACACCAGACCATGAAAGACGTAAAAAGAGTTTCTGGAAGACCTCTGCCTAGTCGCAGAAAAGAAATGAATATTCCTCCCCTTTATTAGTCTGTATCTCCCTCATTATTCCTTTCCTGTTGCCCTCTGGATGTAAAACCACCCCCCAAAGACTCATGTATTAAAGGCTTGATTGCCAACTGATGGGGATGGGCTTTTGGGAAGTGGCTGGATCATGAGTGACCTCATCAGTTCATTAGCTCATTGATGAATTCATTCATTTGTTTTGTTTGGTCTTTGTTTTTGTCACAGTGATGAAAACTGACTAACACATCTCTCAACCTCAATACTCACTCATCTCTAGGACATTGGTTTTTTTTCATTGGATTTTTCAAAAATACCTGCACTATCAAGTTTTTTTTTTTAAAGAATATATATATATATATGAATGGCTTGTTTGTTTTACAGTACTAGGGTTTGAACTCAGGGCTTTATATTTGAGAGGCAGGTGCTTTAGCTCTTAACTAGGCCTCCAATTGTCTGTCTGTCTGTCTGTCTTTCTATCTATCTATCTATCATCTATCTATTAATCTATCTATCATTTCTAACAATTGCATACTTAAATCAATTTTTGAATTTTTGGGGGTGGTTTTGATTGAACCCAGTTCCTTATGTATACTAAGCACATGCACTACAACTGTACCACATCTCTAGCTCCCAATATTTGAATTTGTATACCACCATGCTAAGGTCTGGGGATATAGTAGTGAATAGAATGGTTTCAGTAACAAGGACCTTACATACTAGTGGAAAAAACTATTTAAAAGATAACTGCATAATTATTTAATTTTAATTTTATGAATGCAATACAGAATCCCAGTGAGGTAAGATTAGTCTGCAGACATTTGTTCGTTTGTTTATTTATTTACATGTGCATACATTGTTTGGGTCATTTCTCCAACCTGCCCCCCTCCCCCACCCTTCCCCCCCTCCACTCCTCAGTTTCAAGCAGGTCCTGTTCTGCCCTTATCACTGACTTTATTGAAGAAAGGACATATGCATAATAAGAAAGACAAATCGTTTTTTAGTCTGCAGACATTTTAAACTCGTGTATGAAGATACAGAATAATTTAGGAAATACTTCTCTGAGGAAGAATGGTTAATTTGAAATGGAATGGAAAAGAATGGATTACACTGGGCTGTGGGTGGGACATTCCAGGCAGATAGAACAGTTTTTAGGAAGGAGGGGTGCAAAACCTAAGGGTGACAGCACCAAAGGTACTGTTACCTGGAGCTTAGGCAGCTGAAGCGTTGAGCATGAAACAGATGAGAGTGGTCCTTGTTTGGAAGTCACATGAAGAGTTTGAGAACAATGGGAGGGTACAGAAGAGGTTAAAAAGCAGTGGTCTAATCAGTTATGCATTTGAATCTAACTCTCAGGAGAATGGATTAGAAGGATGAGGAATGAATGAAAGGAGACCTGGGCTGAGGGGAAGTGGCTATGGATTAGGACAGGGGAATGGACAGAAGAGAACAGCAGAGGCCTGACCGACCAGAGAGAGGTTTATATGTACACCTGATAGGCCTCCTGTCTGTTGGATGTGGAGGGGAAGGAAAAGGAAGCACCATGCCCAGGTTTCTGGTTTACATAACTCAATGTCGATACCACTAACTGGATTTTCCCACAGCTGCTGTAATCTGAACTACCTGTGAGTACACTGTCAGCATCTGAAAGATCTCTCTCTCCAATCACCCTATATATTTCTCTCCCTCCAGTTATTATGGACTAATGGATTTATTTCAGCATGAAAATACACACAAACTCTCACGTTTTCTCTGCATAGAGGCAGGGAAATATGTTTTTCCTGGTTTACAGACCCGATTAAAATGTCTATCTTTAACACTTCATTAAATTTTACTAAAATTATTTCATAGAAATAAGCACACACACTGAGAAATATTATAAGTTTGTGAGGATTAGTACATTAATGTCTATATTGATTTGGAGAGATTAGATCCAGGTCTTGGAATAGGGGAGGGAAAACGTTCCAGGTTTAGTAAAGGAAAATAATTATGATAGAAACAGATACTACTCACATTTTAAATTTTGACACAAGTAAAATTAATTTTCTTTGAAATCAGCTTATGAAATTTATTATGTTAACCCTTAATCAGGAGCCAAAACAATGTAGGAGGGAATTACTCACAGTGTTTAAATACATAGCTATAAAACTACCATCTCTTTGAAAAATCTTATTTTACTACAAATCTAAGACAAGTGAGAATACAAACCAAATGCTTCACCTTATAATTAGAGGTAGGTTAAATAATTCTAAATCATTTACTTGCATTCCATTATAGATCTAAGAAAGTACAAGAGACAAAATTTAACCTAATCTTCGAGGGCAAATAACTAGCTTATTTTATATGTTACAAAATACTGATATCATTTCTAGAACTCCAATCGCTCTTCTTTAGAAAATGTAAGAACAGCCTTGCATTATCTTAAAATCTGCCCTGTAGTTTGTATATAGGCAAAAGAAAGGGACTTTGGTTTGTTGGAAATGAAAAGAGACTAAGTCTGTAACAATTCAACTGGTTCATTTTCACATAATAGTGGGACCAGGCCACGAAATTAAAAGCATTCCTCACCTTGCATGTAAATAATAAGGAAGCAATTCAAAATTATACTATCACAGAATTTTAAATGGAAAAAGGACTGGTAAGATGATAAAGTACAATGAATTTTTTTTAACAGTATGCAAGATTGAAAATATAAAATCCATTTTGAAAAATTAAGTCCAGGCTACAGATCAAGCTGAAGCTAGAAATTATAATTTTTTAGTAGTCATTAAGGAAGATGAGAAAATAAAGATACTTTGTCACATGTATTTCAGAAGGCAGGGTTCTGTGCTAACTTGTTGCCCTTCAATAAAAACTAATAAAAACAATTAGAAGAATATCTATAGATATCTACCTGTCTATGTACCCACTTGTTTTCCTGCTACATTTCTACTCATCCATTCATTCATCATTCATTCATCTACAGACTGCCACCCCTCCCCAATCATTGGGAGAAAGGTCCTTCTTAGTACAAGTTATACTTTTCCCTTTCTTTATCAATTTTGCTTTCTATTTATTAAATATCATTATTATGAAGTTTTTCTGGTTAGTTTGTTTGCAAGTAATTTGAAGCTTACATTTAAAAACTTAAATTTTCTCCGGTGAATGTAATCTAACCTCTATTATTATATAAAATTTAATCTTTAACTTCACTAGCATATAAGTAGCCCAGATTCACTTATGTGTCCAAAATCACTACTGTTCTTTGTCTGTTTTCTTCCTCGTAGTCTGACTGCTAAGGGGAAAACAGCATATTTCATTTTTAAAAGAAAATGCAAATATTATGTTTGCTTTTTCCAACTAAAGTAAATGTTTTGATTATTTTCCTTGTATATGATCACAATATTGCTGACAATCACTGAGCAAATATTTATACTGAAACTAATGATCTATTCAGTTATGCAGATGGGGAAACTGATCCAGAGGTTAATGATTTGTCTACCATAACTCACTATCACAAACCTCAAGTCAATGCTCTTTCCTTTAAAACGCCTTAGAGGTCCTGCAAAGCCAAGAGGAGGTTGGTATAGTCTAAATGGAAATGTTGAAACCCAACGCACATGCCAAACACAATCTCCAATATGATAACATTAAAAAGTTGGGGCGGTGATTTGAATGGGAATACTGCCTTTACAAAAGAGGCACGAGAGAGCTTCTCGGCCACTCTACCATATGAGGATGCAGCAAGAAGTTACTGCCTGTGAAACAGAAAGCAGGCCCTTACCACTGAATCAGCTGGCAACTCAGTGTTGGACTTCCCAGTTTCCAGAACCACAAGAAATAAATTTCTGTTGTTACTAAGCTACCTAGGAGGGGTAGGGGGAGGTGAAATGAGGGGATGGGAAAGAGAAGAGGGCAAAAGAAGGGAGTGGAGAAAAGCTGAGGTCCATGTTGGGTACCTTTCACTTCCTAGTGAGGGGCACTCTCCACCCTCCACCATCCACCCTCCACCCTCTACCTCCAACTTCCTTTCTTCTTAAAGACAGTCTGTTTCCACTTTTCCATCATCTCTACAGGCCCTGGGCCAGTTAATGGCTCTGGATTCCTTCTCAATCCCCTGCATTTTGCTTTTGCTGCCCCCAGTACCGTTGGAAACAAATGCTCCTCGCATGGCATACGTGGTTGTTGTTGGGAACTCTATTTGCTGAGAAAGATGAGGAAAGAGATGAATTCTGTGGAAAATGCTTTGAGAAGGAGGGAGAAAAAAATGGACAAATAACTCTGTGAACACTGCATAAGACTCTCCTTTAGTGAAGGGCTACAATGCTAATGTTTAAAAGTGCTAGAGTTCTGTGGTACAGAAATCTGCTCAACCATCATTTACATTTAGTGAGTCACATACGTATTTGGAGGGGTAGGTGCACAACCAAGTAAAGGGATGGACAGAGTGAAGAAAGGCCAGCCAGTTTAAGTGAGTGTAGGTATTCGGGTCACAAATAATCAGGGTGGGTGGAGGGAAGCATGATTTCTTGATGAAGGCAGAAGCAGCCAAAACACGGGTTTCATCACCAACCTTGGGAAAGTTAAAAGCCTATCAGTGCTCAAAAGCCTCCTGATATTCTTTTGAAGATTTTATAAATTTCAGGTATTGTTATAAATTTCAGTGGACTAAATTCTTCATTCTAATACAATTCTAATATATTATGTCATAACTTTATAGACTCAGGAGATTAAGCAGAAATGATCTGGAGGAACAGGACATACTTATGACAAAACAAAAACATTCCTCCATAAATCAAATGGGCAACAGCTGTCTGGTCTTTGAAAGGAATTATCTCTTTTGTCCTAAGATTAGCAGGGCTGCAGAGGAAAGAAAGGAATTAAGTATCATTATCAGTTCAAGTCACCTAGTAATTTCTGTAGTGAAATAGTCCAGTGATATGCAGAAATTATCATGAAAACACTCAGCTTTCTAGATGAATTATTACTGAATTTATATTAACCCCTGGGCTAAGTATCTAGGGAGTAGTTTTTAAAAGTTGCTAATGTAAAAAGATATGCTACTGATCTCTTAATCTGATCATATCCAGAAAGAGTTATTTGCCCTGGGGTCTGAGCTACATTGTAACAAAATCAAAGGACATAAAAACTGTGGCAGGAACAGTGCTGAAACTGGTGAAGTATCATTATGAATAGCAACAAGGATGAGATGCATCTGTAAGAGTGTAACTGGAGTCAATATAACCACTATTCTTCTATGATTTACGGTAAATAGATAGTTAGGGCTCATCTGCTAAATGATCGACTGGGTAGATATTTATAGATTATTATATAGCATATTATCGAGGATAAGCCTAGTTAAAAACAAATAGAGAAAAGAGCAAATGGCACAGGCAGGCTTTTAGTAAGGCCATCATTTGTAATATTTCTCAGGAAAAATCTCTTTCAGAAATTCCTCAGCATAGCTAATGTGCCATAGAAAGACTCTCTGTTTTAGGACTGCATAAATCCACATAAATTGCTATAATAAGGATTCATCCCGTAGCCCTTTTGGCATAAATGCACATCTGGTCTCTGTTTGTAATGAAATCATTTCAAAGGCCCACAGTGCATTAATAATAAAAATGTTCAACATACTGCAACCAAATAAGCCTTTGCAAATTTGAGTCTGCAAGATTCTGTCACACATGTATACTTTTAGCACTGATAAATGATTAGGTAAAAGAACATTTTTTCAAAAGGCCTAAGATTCCAAAGGTAGATTTTCCTACTATAATTATTACTTTCCCAGGAAAAATCCATATGTATATATGTAAACACTTTCACTTGCCTGATTTAGAATGCCTCATGGACCTTTATGTCTGTAGCTCACTATACCATAGAAATGTAATGAATAATGAAGGTATTGTAAGCAATACTGCCTGGCTTAGAGGAAGCTCATGGATTCATATGATAGAAACAACTGAATTTTAGAATTAATTAGCACACAGAATATTTGAGGTTGTCTTTCAGTCTCAAATTAAAATGAGAGAAGTTTTCCATATTTTTTTTTAAAAATCTTGACTTTTGTTTTTAGCAACAACAAAGGATATAGATAAAACAAAACCTTCCTTGTCAGTCTCAAGCTTTACCTTCTGTGTTATGTGATTGACCCAGGGAGAAGAACAGTTGCTGAGATCTGGTCCTTGGGGATCCCAGATTCCATCAGGAGCAAGGCATAGGTAAGTGGACACACCTACAACAATGAGAGAAATACATCTGTTTCAAACACTGGAACCATTTTTTCAAATGACTTCACATCCTTGCTATACTTAAGTAGAAGCAAAGGTAAAAATGAGATAATTAAATTAAGATAATGTCTATTAAATCCAAATATAATGCCTGGAAAAGAAATGACACAGGACAAAAGCTACACAACAAAAACATCTGATATTTTATAGCAATTGTAGAACTATGCTGGGTGTGAGGAAGAACTTTAGGAATTATACTGACATGGGACCTGCCTTCACTAGCCTTATTGCTGGAGCTTGTGGAGCAAGATAGGAGGGAGTTTTAAAGGAATCAGGAAAACATGGAAAAGGTCTTTCCAAGTGGAAGGGAAATATGCTGTCTTTTGGAGATGTTAAAGTTTTTGAATTGGGGTCTACTGGATGAAGAAGTTGTATTTAATGTAATTGGAAAGATAGGTAAAATCAGGTCATGAAGTCCTTGTCTATCTTGTGTGGGTGTAGGAAAAAAAATCAGTGGACACAATTAAGAAGAGGAGAGAAATGAGTGTATTTAGGTTTCAAAAGAGAACTCTGGCAGCAGAATGGAGGATGAATTTGAAGGAGTGATGTTGCCATAGAGGGGAAGCTATGGCTATAATTCAAGTGAGAAATTGTGAGGGCCTAGATCAAGGTATAACAAAATGGCCAGAGAAGCATAAAAATAGGACTGAGGTACATTGACAGTAACCTTTAAGCTCTCTGAAGGTTTCAGAAGATAGCCCTTAAAACTCTTCCCCAATTTTCACAGAACAATAATGACATATTTCAGTACTGCAAAGTGCTTTTAAATAAAGTATTTCACTAACCTTCACAAGAAATGTTCAAAGTGGGTAGGCTGTTATTACTTCTCTTTTAGAGATAAGGAACTGAGGCCCAGAACTAAGAAAGAAGGAAGTCTCAAGAGGCTTTCTGACTCTAATACCCCAGAAGACTTTAGAAATAATATACTTCCTCCTTTTCAGAAAGGGAAGGAAGAATGCTCAGCATTTTTTAACATTTTGCTAAAAATAAACAAATATGCACTTTTATAGAAACCAAGGTACTCTCCCTTGTTCCCACAGCTTCAAATGTCATGGAATCTGGAATGATGTATCCATACTGGAACTTCTCTAAGAAAAGCTTCTCTTTTAAAGAAACTAAATCAATAATGCCCAAAGACACAGTTCCTAGGAATCCTGGAATAGTGACATCTATTGCATATTTCTATATTTTAGGGAATAATGCAAATGTTTTTCAGTGTGTGACATATTAGTCTATGAAGAGCAAGGCATTGTAATAAGAAAGTTGGAATATTTCTGTCTTAAAAATGGTAAATAATATTGTGATTGGAATTAGTGAATACTATGATTTATGTCAGCAATAAAGCAGGTGAAGAGCTGTTTAGTTCTTAACTATTCCCTACAGGAAACAATGCAGGGTTGCCCTCTCTGGTGTGTAAGTAGGAACCTGGCTACTGCCAGCATGGATCTTGATGATGGTAAGAGCCTGTGACTACTACCGAACAACCACAATGACTGGCAAAAGGGCAGGGCAAACTTCGTTTTGTGAAATGTTTGGCGGGGCCAATAGTCATTGTCTTATGTAGAAATTCTCTATCTCATTTTCTGCATTCAATATCTAATTATTGGTGACAAACATATGATAAACTCCCAGCCATCAAGTATCACTGGAATGCTGTACTGAGATGACTATTGGGAGGAGGAGAAGCAAAAGCATCTACAGTTTCACTGTAATTTGATCCCAAGACCTGACACTGCCTGAAAACTACAGTTCTCAGAGGGATTCCTACCAGACTCTCACCCATGACTTCTGCAGATTGCATTTTCAAATTCTCACAATACCTTGCTTTAAAATGTAATTTAGCTGTGTTCAGAATCCAATCAAATGTGAAGTAATAAAATAGGTAGTTAACAACGAAAAGAAAAAAAAAAGAAAGAAGGAAAGGAGAGAAAGAAAAGAAAGGAAAAAAACCCTCTAGAAAATAAAGCTAAAGGAAAAAAAAAAAAAAAAAAACCTCCTTTAACTTAGTTGATTAGACAGGCTTAGGCTTACCTATAGTTCCTGCTGGGCATGGCTGCTTTGCTGTTTGTCCTTGACGGGTCTTAAACCACATGATCTCTCGGGCTTCCACAGCCTCACAACTCTCTTCCATAGCTGGGATTTGGGAGGATGCGGACGGCAGGTGTGTGGTGAAGTCGTCAAGCACCTCCGCAGCTGGAGAAGGTGTACTTGTACTCCGGTTTCTTCTTCCTGGCACTGAGGGGGTGGTGCTCCGTCCGGCGCTCCAAGTTGTGGTCCGAAGAGTAGTACTGGTGGTTGTGCTTCCCATGCCGAGAGGGCCTGTGGTAGAGATTCCTGAAATAAAATTTGAAAGAAAACACCACATTGCTGGTTCACAGATGGGCCTCAAGATGTCCCAATACTGTAGAAACCACTTCTCTTCATCAGGTCAGAGTTTTAAGTTTTTAGGGACTTCATTTCCATTTGAAATCAGGCGAAAATAAAATAATGCTAAGGACTCAGAGTGTCATTTGAGTTCCAAAACAACCATCTGACCACTGCCAAAACATTGCCTTTTTTATGGTTCTCTTCTCAATTTTAATCATAGAAATCAAAGTTACACCACAGCAGAACTCTTTAGTAAGCTTAACACTCTTAGCCTTTTTGACAATTAGAGGATTAAAACCTTAAGCCCTCTACTTAGTGTTCAAACTTGGTATAGGAAAAAAAAGAGTTATATAAAACACTCTATTCACATTAGGCAACATGAGTTTCTAAAGTGCAGCAAATAGGAGGGAGGTGAAAGAAAGAAAAGAAACAGAAATAAGTGCTCCTCAGATAAAAAAATAGAGAGCAATTCTGAGTATAATTCCCTTGCAATACATTAGAGTATTTAGTAATCTACCTTGATTCTTTAGAACGAACTCATCTTAACCAAGCTTTCAATCTTGACATTTGTTGATGTAAAGAATAAGTAGTTCTCAGGTAGTTAGGCTCCTAAATTATTTTCAAACATTTTTTTAAAATGAGAAATGTATTCTAAGTTCCAAATGACAATAGTTCGGTTCCTTGACCTGGTATTAACAGGTAACTGAACCTATAATGTATCCAAAGACTCTCCCAACAATACGAAGGGAACACTCACTACAGAGATTATCTTACTGGGAAACAATATTCATATTTTTATCATGGGAATACAAGAATACAGGCATTCTCCACAGACATACACACACATTCCTAGCTGTAAGAGTCAAGATCCGAGTTTCACTCACTAGCAATAAACTGTTGGGGCCTAGGCTCTAGCCTGATGCAGGGTCTCTCAGGTTTAAGAAGCTGTAGAAGCCCTTGGATGAGCCTCCAGCTGTTTGTCATTTTATTGTCTGCTTAGGGTAAGTTAACTACACATATGCTGAAGGACCTATTTTCAAGTTTCTTTTGCCTACCAGAAGAGGTCCCAAATTCATCATGGTATATTAGGTATATATAAAACTTCCAGGAGAAATATGGCAGGGCAAAGGGTATTAATTTCTGAGCATTTAATCAGTGAAATTGTAGCTTTTCCTGAAGTGATGCTATCTGCTACATCTTCTTGCTTCCTTCTTTCCCTTCTCAGTTTCCCTGTTCTTTTTCTGGTTTCTTTCCATGAAAAAGAAAGTGAGAAAGGAGAAAGGGAAGATATGTTCCCTGTTTATGTGTTCATAACTAGATCATACAAAAGGCCAAGTATCCTTTTTTCCCTTCTTCCACATACACAATACCCCACAAATTACCAACTCTTAGTGATTTTGTCTCATTCCCTTTGTGAAATCCATCTATTTTTTCTCTCTCCCCAAACGCCACAATCTTTGAGTTCATCATTGTTAATAAATGAATACAGAAGCCTTTCAAGTTTTTTGCTGATGAATGTAATAGCAGAGCAAAATGATGATACTTTAAACATTTACTTTCATAAAATAAAAGCTCAGAATTCACAATTATTGATCTTAAGAATTTAGTGCAACTTAAACAGAAAATGTAACAATTTATTTCAAAACATTAAATTCAATTGGTGCTTAAAATTATGAACAATTGGAGCTGGGGTGTAGCTAAGTGATAGAGAGCTTGCCTAGCATGTACAAGGCTCAGGGTCTGGTCCTTGGCTCAGCAAGAAAAAATAAAAATTATAAACAAAACAAAAATAAATTATAAACAATAAGCTAGGCATAGTAGCATATGCTTGTATTCATAGCTATTTGGGAGATGGAGACAGGAGGATTATCAGTTCACCCGTCCAGCCAATATTAGGAAGATCCTATCTCAAAAAACAACAAAAAAACTGTAAGGGCTGGGAGCAAGGATCAAGTGGTAGAAAGCATGTTCAATCCCTAGTACTGCCAAAAAAAGTGTAAATAAAAATGACTCTTAATACATATTATGTGAGTACAAATCAATGAAATGTTTTAAAAAATTACATAAAATAGGAATATTTAATCAAATTGAAATGAAATATTTGACACTATTAAGAATTAGCTCTAAAAACATGTCAATGATGTCATTGTAGGATGCACAGACATTTTGTACAAATTTTTCCCAACAATGTAAAAATTCTTTTTGACTTCTTACTACCTGGGGGAGTAGTAAGGCAATAGTTAAAAAGCTAACTCCAAATGTTTTCTCTGATTCCTTTAACTAAAATGATGCTAGCTCTCATTTGTACTTGTGAAGGGACCGTTCTGAGCAACTTTTAGTTTTTTGACAGGGACTATAATCTTTTCATTGATAATGAGCTTTAGTTTTGCTTTAAACAAAGCATTTCCAGTTCTTCTTTGTCTTTTTTTGTTTGATCGTGTGAAAGTGGCGATTCATAGCAGTTACCTGTTATTAGCTAAATAATCTTATGCTCAAGTTAATGTGTTCAGGAAAGTATCTGAGCTAGAGTAAAAAAAATGCTTTTAAAATAGAAGCTGTTTTTTTTCAATTGCCTTCTTTCTCTTCTTGAGAATTATGTAAGTACTGTACTGAAGAATGCTTTCAAAATGAATGTGCCTTTCTGCAACTTGATATTATAATTAGTATGTAACTAGGAAAAGAAAAAAGATTTGTTCAGCAATCATTTTCACTATACAGCTACATAGTTGTGCATATGGCAAGAAGGTTCTCCAGCCGGGTGTGATGGATCACACCTGTTATCCCAGCTAGTTGGGATGCAGAGGTTGGGAGTATTGTGGTTCAAGACCAACTGGGCAAAAAGTTAACAAAACCCCTGACTCAACCAATGAACTAGGGCCAGTGGTGCACCCCTATCATTTCAGCTATGTTGGTAGCATGAATAGGAGGACCATGGACCAGGCCAGTGTAGGCAAAAGCATGATACCTTATCTGAAAAATAACTAAAGCAAGAAGAGCTAGGGATGAGGCTCAAGTGGTAGAGCACCTGCCTAGCAAGCATGAAAGACCCTGTGTTCAAATCTCAGTACTTTCAGAAATAAACAAACAGAAAGTTCTCCAGACTGTTACTTCAATTATACAAATCATACACAAGAAGCAGTGGCATACTACAACAAGATTTTTTGCTTGCTGACTCCTGACATTAATTTCCTGTAGATTTGTTTTTAGCATAGACTTACTATATGTATCCTTGTACTCTATTAAGTGATCCAGATTTCAGATTTCTGAAGACAATATCCCAGTAGAATGAATTTAGCAATAGTAGCATGTGATGAAAATTAATGCTGTTTATTATTCTTCCTAAAATTACCCTGCTTAAAGCATTTTCCACCTTTTCCAGACGTACTTCTTATAAACTGGAATGTTACTCTCCTCATTAAAAACCTTAAGGGGTTTCTGTCTGCCCTCCAGACAAAAACAGAACTCCTTTATTTAATGTTCAAAACCCTTGATGAATTTCTCCCTCCAGACCATTTATAGTACTTCCTAATCCTTTCATTCTACTTTTAAAATCACACAAAATTACCAGTAGCCCTCCCCAACTGCTTACTTTTCCATCTACCACAGAGTCTTTGCATATGCTGCAAAAAGTTCCCGCCTCCATTTTTTACCTGGCTAAGCCCCATTTATCCTTTAGGACTTGGTTTGGATATCATGTCCATCAAGAAGCTAGTAGTGATTTACTACTAGCATGTATTTTGTTAAGATTATTTTTTTTAGCTTTGTGCCTTATTAAGAGTAACTAGACTCTTAGTTAAGACACGGATAAGTCAAGAAAGCAGTACTGGGTAGAGTATCACTAAAGATGGGAAAGGATACATAGAAATATCAAAATGGAGTAACTAAGAGGCTCTATGGTGAACAGCTAGAACATTTATCTTACTAACGTACCTTATGGTATCACCAAAGAAAACCACTAGACACTTTAAAGAGGAAATAATCAGTCTTCTTCCTCCCCCCGAAAATGACAATCCTGTAAGAATGATGATGTCCTCATCTCTCAATCATGAGAGTAGATATACTCTCATGAAGAAAAAACACTAATAAAAAGAGATTTTTGTTTAAGAGTTCCATTTGTTTTAACATATACTGGAAGGATGCAGTTTAATAATACTAGTGTTAAAGATTGATGTAGAACTTATATCTTTGGAGTAGTGCTGCAAAAAGATGGTCTACAAGCAGGTCATACCATTCTTTTTGACATTAAGCAGAATAAAAGTCAATTTTAAAAACTGTCTCTGATCTCCCATCTCTTCCCTTCCACTTTCTGCCATGCAGAAGTCCCAAGGGCTCAGCTCAAAGCCACCTTTTGGCAAAATAGGTACTAGTGATATATATGCTATTCCTCAAACCTAGGAAAGAACTTGTCTTCTTGCTAGGTACTGAGAACAAAGATCTACATTCACTCCAGGGTCATTGATTGATGAAGTTCCAGCCCACGTTACACACCCTATAAGAGTATGACTTTATCATCCAGCTGTGGCTCAGCGATATGACACTGCCAGTGTATAATGTTATCGTGTCCTCCCTGTTGGCACAGCCAGATTACTAGAGCTATCATGCTAAATGCCTTATGTAGCTCCATATCAGGAAAAGTCACTGTCTAAAAGAAAGTAAGCTTGAGTGACTAGTGACATGTAATATTTTACCCAAATTGTGCAATTTCCTTATTATTTTGTCATTGTTTCTCAGCTTACTGTGCTTATAAGATTGGTATTTTCATAGAAGTAGCTAAATAAAATTCCATTTTAAGAATTTCCTCTTACAACCTATTTGCCCTAAAAAAAAAAAAAACAAACTTTTAAAATTCTCTGGTCCCTGACATTTACTGTCCTCAGCTTATTTCATCTTTATAATTTGATTTATTTGCTAAAATTTTTTCTTTCAGCACTTCTTGAACAACTATTATTTTGAATGCTGTTGCAAGTTATAGTTTGTGGAATTTACTAATACAAAACAATAAAAATCACTAACAATTGTATAGAGCTTTACATTTTGCAACATGTTCTTTGTCTCTATTATTTCATTTGGTAGTTCTGGCCAAAAAATGTATATAGTAGTTATTGCTATAAATTATTAATTTAAAAATGTGAAAATATATCTTCCAATTGTAAACAAGTTATTTTCATACAAATAAAAGTAAGCTGTTATTTTTCAGTTCCATATTGCATGTTTTTGTTACTTTGCTACTAGAACTGATACTCTGGCCAGGTGCTTGCAACCCTAGTACTCAGAAGACAGGCAGGAAGATCATGAGTTCCAAGCCAATGTGAGCTACATAGAATTTTGTTCCAAAAACTCAGGGCTGGGATGTAGCTCAGTTGTAGAGAGTTGCATAGCACGCACAAAGCACTGTGTTCCAGCACCCCAAAAACTAAGCAAACAAAAGACATCTGACACTCTGAATTGCTTTATGCATTCCACAATTACCCATGTTACATAATCTTTTAGGAAGAGACTGAAAGAATAAAGAGTCTAGTAAGGCATCATTATCCTTGATTACAATCATTTATTATTTAAAATGAGTATCTTTTAAAAATATGAAACGCTTAAGTCAGAATATAAAACTATGCAATCCCAGCATATATTTCACTTCAGCGCGTTGTTTACCCTTGCTCATAAAGTCCAAAGCTTTTCTTTTTGATTTCCCTTTTCTCCCTACAACATGTACTTCTCTTCATGGTTTTCCCATCACAAACTTTGTTTAGTATCAACTTCATTCCAACAAACAATATTTTGAGTACTGCAGAAGCATTTCCTTTTTCCTGTCCTCAAAGTGTTTATTTGAATCCAAGGTCAATTACTGCAGAAAGCCTCCCCAGGGTCTGGTGGAGGAAAGGAGAAAACTAACACCGTCACAAAGCTGCAAGTAGCCTTTGGCTGCACGCACAGCCCTATCCATAGGAAGTTCTCCCTGACCCCCATGTATAGCAGTAGGTGGCAGATTTGATTATGCCTAGGTTTTAAAAAAAGTAACGTTAATATCACCCTTCACGAACTTACCAAATTCTTTTCAGAATCCACTTATAATAATACTTGGCTCCATGGCCTCTTGAGATAGTGAAATTCCAGACTATCAGCCATGTGGAGGCATATTTATTTTTGTAATTTGATCCATTTATATTTTCTGGTTCTCTCCTAGGGTATTATCCTTATTGTAACTAGAGAAAATTAAATGTTTTAATAAACATGAAATTGTAATGGCCTTATTATATAAGATAATAAACTAAAATATAAGATTTTGGGCATCTTATTAAAATTATCTGCTACATATTAAGAACCTACAATGCCAGAAACTGCTGAATGTTTTATACATGTGCTCTAATTTACATTCCCAACAACCTTTGAGTGGGTGCACTCATCTTCATTATGGGTATGAAAGAAGTCAAATTCAGCAATTCTTTCAAGTTTATATTGCTGGCAAATTTACACAGCTGGGAAGCTTACCAAAATCTCTCTCTTTTCACTAGGACAATGCTGTTGCTAGAAATTTCGAAATTTAGACATATGTATGTATAGGTAAAAATCCTAATAAGTTTAAGCCCAGACTTGGGGGAATTTATTGAGTAAACACTATGGGCCAAGCAATATTCTTAGTATTACACAGGGATGAAGCTATTTAATCCTGAAAACAAATCTGTGAGAAAGCACTGCTCTTACACTCTCATTTTACAGATGGTGAAGCTGAGGCATCAAGAAGTCAGTAATTTTCCAAAGGTTACAAGTTCATAAGAACAGAGGAACAACCAAAGCACTGTTACAGAGACTCGACCCTTAGCCATATGAACTTGGGATATTGAGAACTGACACACAGTGCATGAGAAAGTGGCCTGTTCTCTGTTGTTGAATGTAAAAGAAGAAATCCAAATGGGGCTAATTTATTCCCCTAAGTAAGAATTGTGTACCACCATGTAAGAGAACTCGTAGATTCCAGATACCTTGATAGAGTGTTTAGCATACAAATGGACATGAGCCATCAACAAACAATTGCATTTCCAGTATTTCTTGCTTGTTTATTATCTACCCTATAGGCATAACTGAAGCCCAGAGAGGTTAGGCAAATTTCCTGGTCTCACACCATTCATAAGTAGTAAAGCCAGGATTTTAATATAGGTAATTGACTCACATCTCATGTACCTCTGTACTCTGATGAACTGATAAAGGGTGAAGTCATTTTTTTAAGTGTCAGAGCATGGCATATATTACATGCCTATTGAAGAGCTCAGCTCTGGGAATTGTGAGATTAATTCAATCCATCAATATCTATTAATCAACTCCCATGTGGTAGGCATATTAGGAAGAAAATGCTGACTAGAATTACCATGTTCTTTGCCCTTGTGAAGCTAAAGCCAAAAGGCTTTACAGCAAAAGCTACTGAGGAAGATAGAAAATAGTAAGAGAATAAATATATAAATTATGTTTATTCACTCAATACATATATATGTCTTCCATAGTTAAGCACATCCAACCTAGAAGATGTTGAAAGGCAAATTCACAAGAATCTTAAAATTAATAAAATATTGTAGTGGTAACAGAGCTGTTCCCTTACAACATGAGATAAGTATGCCATCATTTAAAAGAGATGAACCTTGGACAAATTATGGTACCTCTCTGCCTTTGAGTTTTTTTATCTGTTAAGTGGAGATGATATCATGAATTACTGGAGAGAAAGATGACTATTTAAAGTCACAACATCTATTTAAAGTACTTAGGAAAGTATGTGGCAGAGAACAATTTACTAATTATTTACTATCAGTAACAACATTGTTATTTGCTTCTTGATGTCAACCAAGAATTACTAGTACTATATATTAGTTTAAATGCTGGGAATACAGCAGTAAACAATGAAAATAGCAATCAATAAAAAATTCTGCCCTCATACAGCTTCCATTAGTAGGAAAGATAAACAATAAAAAATATACATTATACTATATTTTAATAAGTGCTATGAATTAGAAGAAAGAATAAAGCAGAAGGTGGCACAATATTTTTTAATAGGCCACAGCCCCACCCTGACAGTTCAGAGTATAACAGGTGTTTAAAAGCTGCTTTTGCTGAGGAGCACTGAATTCTTTGACCCATGGATTAACTGAAAGCAGTCCTCTATTTTGTATTTACATCCTTTGCTCTGAGCCATTCTCTCTTGCAGCCACCTGGGAATCCAGGAAGGACAGGACTGATTGATAATATCTTTGCAACAAGAGATGGAGGAAACAGCCCTCAAGAAAAGGAACAGCAGTTCCCACAAGACAGACCACCTGAGAGGCAGGATTGACTCTTATTGAAACAAGACCTCACCTGATCAATCCTGAGACACTGAGCTGCCAGACCCCTGTGACTAAGACTGTTCAATAATTATGCATACCTCTCTCCTTGCTCCTATTTCTTCCTTTTATTTAAACCTGAAGCAAATGTCTGCTTGGAGAAGATGTTTGAAGATGACTTGGAATGCTAATTCCTCTTTCTGTGGCATCCCGTGCCAGTGTAATGAGCTTCCTTTCTCTGTCCTTCACTATTACTCATCTTTTGTGCAGTCTGTTGGGAACAGCAGCTACCAAGACAGACCCAGTGTGGCAGCCATTGTGGTTGCAGTAGAGTGTGTGAAGAAAAGCAGTGTGAAATGAGATCAAAGAGGTAGGGCTATAGAATACAGGATATGTTCACAGGCCCAGGACTTCATGGTCATGATGACAACTTTGGTAAGCCACTGGATGATGTGCAGCAGAAGAGTGATGTGAGCTGACTTCCATTCAATAGGATCCTGGGGTATGTTGAAGCATCACTGCATTGGAGGAGTGTATGTAGGGAGAACAAGTGTCTGCAGTGGTGCTGTTGATGGTTAGTATTCTATGCGATACACATGTACGCAGAAGAGCTTGGGAGTAAGAGAGCCAGTGGTAGCTTCTCAGTACGGACACCATGGTCTTACTGCACATAGTAGGCCTTTGGTATTTGGGTGAATGGATCTCATGTTTGTTTCTTCATTTTAATGAAACAAGATTTGGCTATACTGATATGAATTCTTCTGTAGCTCCACCTTAATTACTATTCCTTATTTAAAAATGAAACAACCAAATAAAGTTCGACTCCAACAGTACAAGAGCAAGTGGTAGAGCACCTGCCTAAAATGGGAGACCTGAGTTCCAAACTCTAGTACTGTCAAAAATTAAACAAACAAACTAAAAATGTTGGCCTTCCCATTATGATAAAATTTCTAAAAGTTTCAATTAATTGGAATGCTACAATTTTGGTGGTGACAGAAACAGGCAAACAGGTAATCTGGGGAATTCAATTCAACTTATTTCTCCACAAATAATAAAACGTTCTAAGAGCATAAGTAGCTGAATTGATGTGGATTAAGAATTAGTCCTTATATCTAGCCTCAACACTGAATTTTCTTAGTTTTGATATCAGTGTTATCTACTCATTGGAGTTATTGACTCATATTTGCAGTGACATATGTTTTACTCTTAATTTGTGAATTAAATTTACCTATAAAGGTAAAGGAATACCAGAATATAAGTGCTGTGTAGATTTAGTTATGAGATGTATGAAGGTAAAACAAATTCAAGAACAATAAAATTATTCTCCATATTTTGAAATAAAAAGCACAAAGTAATCAGTGACAAAGAGCCCACAATTTAAGCTCCAAGTTTTTTTTATTTTTAAGAATGCAATTTTAGTAACTTTGATTGATTGCAGATGCTTGTAGAATATTTACTTGCTAGTCTTTGTTACATATGCACCAGTTTCTAAAAAGCTGATAAAATGTAAAGCCCTATTTCAGGGTGGCTACCCTTCTTGGTTATTTGTTTTGCTATTTGTGTTTCAAGTTTGGAAAGTAGAATGACATTATATTACTTTTCAAGTACCTGAAACTCTTAAAAAAACAAAACAAAAAAAACCCTTCACCATTGATTTTTCACCAGATACACATAAATATGAAACAATCAGGAGATCTGGCTGGCTGCTACAATAAGAATATAAGAGAGTCCCTTTCCTCAAGGACTTTAGATAGTAGGTTAATTTTATCATGAGTTACAAGTCAAAACCTGGCTCCTCAATGTGTTTAACTAATAATGAGAATCACTGAATCTTCTTTAACACTAGTGAGACCACTGAGCATTTCATTTTTTAAGTAATTTAAATAGCAAAAAAGAGAGTTGCCTAACTGGTATACAAAGGATTACAAACATATTGTACTTTCCTCTCATATGCTTAATAATCAGTGCAGAGTATACACCTAATAAACAAATTAAATCATTCTGCACAATCACACTTAGACTGTTATGCTTTCTGAATTCAAGGAAACTTGACATTCCACTTTGTATCTTGTGCAAATATACCTGGCATACAGTAAGAACTCAGTGAATGCATGACAGGTAATAGAATAAATAGCTAACCTTTATTTGAAAAAGTATTTTCAGAAGTTCTATACATATACTACTGTGTCTTAAACTACCCTGTGATTTTGATAAAGTTTGATTTAAAATTTTAAACACCCACTCCAAACTAAATTTTATAATAAGATTTAGTAGTTTTAAATTTTAATTACACAATTTTAATCACTATAATACTAATATAGAAATAATAGACTTAGAGGCATCACATTAAGCATCACAAATCTAATCATTGTGCATCTAGAGATTACCTTGCTGTTCCCACTCCACACTAATCCTGTTTTATTTTAAAATAATTATAGACTTACACAAAGTTGCAAAAATAGACAACCCCATAACCTAGCTTCATCAGTGCTTATAACATATATAGCAATAGCATAATATCAAAGCCAGGCAACAGACACTGGCACAATTGTTAACTTGACTACAGACAGTTTTCAACAATTATGAATTCAGTTGTGCACCCTCCTCCCATTAGTATGTTGAAATCTAGCTCCAAGTACCTCAAGTAACCCCAAGTAACTCAAGAATGTCACTTTGTTGAGGCACAGCCTTTTGGAAAAGATAGAGTAAATTGAGGTTTTATAAGTGGTCTTTAATCCAAAATGACTGTTGTCCTTGTTAGAGGAAGGAAGTAAGACACAGACAGACTGAGGAATAACCAAGTGAGGAGAAAATGAAACATGGTCACCTGCAAGCTAAGGAAAGAGGCTTCAAGACACTAAACCTGTAGATGTCTTGATCTTAGACTTTGAACCTCGAGAACTGAGACAAAATAAATTTATGTTGTTTAAGACAGTTTCTGGTATTTTGTTATGGTAGCCCAAGCAAACCAATACATCACCATTTTTTAAAACCTGAAATCATTTGCATGAGTGTATGTGTGTATAGATTTACGTGACCTCCACTACATTCATGACACACTACCAAAGAATTGCCTTGTACTACTTCTTTGTATTCATATCCACTCATCTCCATCCCTATCTCCAGCAACCACTAATCTATCCTCTATCTGTACAGTTTCATCGTCTCAAGGATGGAACCACACTGCACAAAATCTTTTAGGATTGACTTTTTCCACTACTGATAATGGTGTTGACGTGTACGCAAGTTGTTGCATGTGTCAATAGTTAAATAATTTCTTTGTATCACAGTATGAATAGTGTAATCTAGCTTTCATTTTGTAGCTGAAATGATCTTTGAAAAGTGCAAATCAGATGTTGTTTCTCTTTAAAAGTGCCCAACTGATTTTATCAATTCAAAACACTTAAGCATCTTATAAGAAGCCCTCCAGTCTAGGCCCTGCCACCTTCTCCAGCCTACACTTGAGCCTCTTCACCTTTGCTCCTTCCCTTCATTCATCATGCATTTATTTCCTGCATCCCAAAAGGTCTCTTTACATCATAAGACGAGAATATTTCTGACTCCAGAGCTTTCTTTTCAATTTTAGTTCTTCTCTCTTCCCAGGCCCATTCCCTTTACTTAGCTAAGTCACTAGTCTTTGGTTATGTGATTTGTAATGACTGTAAGCAGAAAATGGGAAAAAATGAATGAAATTGTCACTTCAAATTACTTATACTTGTGTTCAAAATATAGTAATTTTGAGGATATTGATTCACGAAGAGAATTCAGGATTTCTTTCTTACTGGAAAAGAATCTTATTTTACATCACTAGCCCAGCTGAGCCAGGTGAATTCGAAGAAACAGATCTGTATGAGTGTTAGCTTCTGTACTTTCTAGTTGTGAAAATTTTTGACAAATTCCTAAACTGGGCTAAATGCTGTTTGTTAGAAAAAAATAATAAAAACAAGTAAAATAGATTTCTAAATGATGAGACATTAGGCAGACAGCACAGTTCTTGGCACATAATGCTTAATAAAAATATTGTATGTATTATGAATATTCATATAATAGAAACATCACAAACATCCCTGGAAGTTATTTAAGGGGAAAAGTCTTTGACTATATAATTTCCACATCCCCTCAAAGTTATGCATTGTGAACACAACTTTTGTAAAACAGAAATTCAGATATCTTTAATGAATGCAAAGAACATCTGCAATCTGAACTAACGCAATTTTGTAAGTCATCATGAATATCTGAAATAACAAAGGATATGTTTTACAGTACAAATCTACCAGGTAAAATGGTATCTGAAAAGAAATCCAGCTATTTATAGACCTTAAAATAATACAAATGGATAAAAGATTCAGTGTAACTATAAAACTTTTATTTAACAATATTTTTACTGTCTTGCTTAACAAAAAATCTCACTAATATTATCTTTTTAACATCAACCTCACACCTTTGAAATTAGTTTCCAAAACTGTGTAGAACCTACACCAGCTTGATTATGGGGAAATGGAAACAATTCAGTACCAAGAATTGAGCATTCAGCATATACTTAGAGTAAGTAGACCATGTTCTCCAGCAAAACAAAAATTTATTATAACAAGTCAATTCACTGTATAATAGAAAGAGTTAGTACTGTGAGTTAGTAGTTATTCCATTTATCTGATTTACAATTATATGTTATCAATTATATGTTATAAATGCACTTCACTACCATTGAAAAAGACCCAAGATGGAATTTGTATTCCACAATCCTCCAACTACCAAATAATCAGAAAATTCTTTAATATGTAGAAAGAAAATGAAACAGTAGACTGAACCAGCAAACAACAAGAAGTATATAGGTTTACAGAAAAAAAAGGGGGCCACAAATAAAGCACATGATTCTGTGTTTGGACTATGAACAATACTTTGGTGTCACTGCAAATATTCTACACAAATGAAAAAGTAGTGGTGACAGTCGTTATGTGACAGTGATATATAGTCCTCCTTGCTCTTAGTTTTCTGAAATATGTGTATTTTGCCAGCAGGATTTTTAAATTTATTCTATTAACTATTAATGAAAAGCAACAGATAGATAAACAAATAAATAAATGCAAAACAAAGCAAACAGAAAAACACCCAAAACAGCAACAAACTCCAGAAGAATAGCTTTCCTATTACAGAGAGACTCTTAGATGGCTCCCATGATTCCTAGCTACTAGTATGGTCACCTTTCTGAATTCTCTCCTAATGAAAGTGGATGACACTCCTATAGTTGCTTACAACTTACAGAATATAGATAAAATGGTGTGACGTGCATGGCTATCTACACATCATTGTTGCTTAATGTAATAATTAGCCTGGCTAAACTCTTGCCCAACCTTGGAACTCTGCTTATCTCTAAGGACAGAAAGCCTGAGGCAATAAGTTTCTGTCAGGTAGGCTAGCCAAAACTAGATGGATCTAAGACAGGCTGCCAGAGTGCAGGCCAAACAAAGTCTAACTTCATTATTATCTAATTTCCATACTACACCTCCACACCAGCCAGCTTCCAGGTCAGGAAGCACCAGACCATAAAAGGAGCCAGTATATGAGTTCTGGAAAATTGCCACCTGTTTCAAGAAAAATCATGAATATCCTACTTTATAGTCTATTCTTGCCCCTCATTCTTTTGCCCTATATTCATGACTTTCCCACCCTCAATGGGTTGAGAAATTGATTTGCAAGCCATGCTTCTGCTTCTCCATTCTCTGTCCATTAAACAAACTTGTACTGATGGCTTCAACTTTGGTTTGCTTTCTAGGCTTTAAGGATACTGAAGTAAGGAGGCAGAATCCCCGAAAGTGGGTGAGGTGTCTGTTTCCTACAGTTTGTGGATATTATGATTACATTACATAAAAAATTGGAACATTCAAGGGTCAAGAAGGCTCTCCATTATGTCTTTGGAGAAGCAATGAGCTATTTAAAATAGCAATGGTATAAGTTGCTGAGAGCAAAAGACAGTGAGAAACTGAAACCCTCATTTTGAAGGTCTGTAACAACGTAATGCTGCTAATATGAGCTTGGACACAGATTCTTCCCCACTCAAGATTTGCAACAGGAACATGGCCTAGGATTACCCTGTAACTGAAGCCTTTTAGAGGACCCAGGTAGGCCAACACTCCTAGCTCTCAAAATCACTGAGATAATAAATTGTTTTAAGCCACTAAGTTTATGGTAGCATTTTTATGATAGTAAAAGTTTGAGAATTATAATTTCAAACATACTTTTTTCCATTTCTCTATTTGAGCAAGAATTCTCACCCTTGGTACCAAAGTGACATTTTAGACCACACAACTCTGTGTTGCATCAATGTGAGTGAGAGAGCTCTTCCTATAGTGTAGGGTATTTAGTAACGTCCTTGGGCTCTACCTACTAGAGAGTAGCACTCACCACCCCAAAACATTCCCAGAAACTGCCAAATGTCCTTTGAGTGACAAAATCACCTGTGAAAAAACCCACTGATTTTATAGAATTTCTTCCCTTGCCTCTAATCTTTATTTGTTCACTGAGAGAGCTACTGCATGCTGCTGATGGTGTTAGAGTCTTTTAAATGTATACTAATCTAAACACGAAATGGCTGGATGGTTGCTTTTCAATTTGTGAAATGGCTCAATGGCTGTAAGTAAAATTGGGTAGCTTGCAAAAAGAGAGATTATGTTTTTTCAGTGTCTACTATTCAATGTTTCTAAGACATACTTTCACTAATCAGATATTAATATTTAAAAATTGGTTTTACTTTGCTGTTTTACTTAAGGAGAACAAGCATAACAACCTATCAGGAAATTAATGAAAAGCACAAAACACAAAGCATCCTAACTGCATGATTGAATTGGGCTGGGGGTGGGGTGGGTGCTGGTGAGGGAAAGAAATTGTGGCAGCTTCATGCTTCCTGACCTCAGAGATTGCACTGTACAGAATGAATTCTGTGAGCGCCTTGTTTATCAGCCTCTCAAAGATGTTCAAATGCCTCTAGTGTCCAGTTGCTTTCTGAGTGAGAAATCTGAAACGAAACTTCTTGGTTCATTGCCACTCCATTCAATGATTGCAAATTATTAGCTTTTATATACGCATACCTCATAGATGTGTTCTCAAGTTAAACATTTAAGGAAGAAATCAGGGAAAACAAACAAACCTGCTCTCTGGAACAAGTTTGCATTTTCCCCTTCCCATTTATTATACAGTTGGATTCACATCATTAACATGCAAATCATACTGCACCACAGTGCACTTTAAACAAAGAACTGAAAGCAGGGTTTGTAATTTCCTTATTGGTTGATAAATGGATTTTCCCCTAAAAAGCAAAATGAACTCTAGTCCTTTTCTGTTCCATCTTTTTGACCTAAGTAATTTCAAAATGAAACAACGAAAACATTGACTACTTTCCTCATCTTGTTCAAGGTCATGGCTTGTTATACATTTTGATGTGAAAAGTTAAATTCTTGTCTTATGAATATAAATTGGAAAAAAATATTTATTTATTTATGTATTTGCTTATTTAATGGTGGCCCTGGGGTTTGAACTCTAAGAGTTGGGACATGCCTCCACTCCTCTTTGCTTTAGTTATTTTTCAGGTAGGACCTCACTTTTTTGCCTGGAGCCAATTTTGAACAAAGATACTCCTATCTATGCCTCCTGTGTAGCTCAGATTACAGACAGACACCACCATACCAGGTTGAGATGAGGTCTTACTAATTTTTTGCCTCAGGCTGGACTCAAACTGGGATTCTACTGATTTGGGATTACAGGTATGTGCCACTGTGTCCAAATCCAACCCACCACCCCTTTTTTTGCCTGAATTCTGCTATCTTCTTTCTTAAAATAAATTTAACATTAGGAATAGAAGGTGACTTGAGATTGAGTGAATAAATATCTGATTTACATCATGGAGAAAAAAATCAAAAATAAAATAATAAATAAATGAAAACAAATGCTATAAATTACATATCCTAATGTTGCCAGTACTTCTAAGTATTTGATAATATAAACTATTATGGAAAGGACAGAAAAATGAAAAATAATTTCAGAGACCCCCTTCTACAAAAAAAAAATACTTTGCAGAACTGGAGTTGAACTCACAGCTTCATGCTTGCTAAGCAGCCACTCTACTTGAGCTGAACTCCCAGCACTCAGATATCCTTTTCTTGAAGAAGGAAGGATTCGCTGCCTGCAAGATGCAATACAGCTAACAATGATCCCACTACTCCCTGTTCATTTCCATTCTATCATTCTCTACCTTTGTTTACCTCAGACCTTCAATAACAGGGTTTCTTCCTTCCTCTACAGACTTATTTATAACCACAACCCATTGGTGATCCTTTGAAACACTTTTTAGAACTATTTGTTAGAGTGTTTGCCCAGCAAGTGCAAGGCCCTGAATTCATTTCCCAGTACTGCAAAAACAATAGCAACAACACTATTTGTAGTGTAAAAGATAATCAGGTTGTTAGAGCTGCAAGTCCATCTGTCACTTTCATGTGATACTTTTCATTTATGGAGCAAATATTTACTGACTATGCACTATGGATCAAATATTTTCTAGTGGCTGAAAAACAACAGCAAATGAAATAATCAAAAATTCCTCCTGTCATCAGGAGGCAGATAATAAACACATAAAATACATGTACATTGAAGAGAGATAAGCACAAAGGAGAGTTTGAAATTTAGATTGGTAATGAAGCAGGCCAAAGTGGAAAGTGATATTTGAAGGCAATGAGGTAGTGAACCATGTAGGAGGAAGATTGATTATTCAAGATGGAAGAGAAAGGAAGATGTGTCTCTGTAGACTTCTTTCCTTAGCCTTTGAAATATAATAGCTTTATTGAGATGTAAGTCACATGCTAAGCAATTCAGCTACTTAAAGTATCTAATTCAATTATTTTCATTATATTGTCAGCATTGTACATCTAACATCACAATACATTTTAGAACATTTTCATCACCTGAAAATGAAACCCATTATTAGTTATGCCCCATCTCCCCCACTGCCCTGCCCTAGCAAACAACTAATCTCCTATTTATATTCCATTTATGAACATGCTACATATTTAGCCATCTACCTATTGATAGACATTTACATGGTCTCTACTTTTTGTGTACATGTGATAATTTTCACTACCCTGAAATGCCTTGCTAAGGACTTCGTCTACCAAATTAGATATTAAAATTTCTGTTAAGGTTTATAAACATAGAACGGACTCCTGTTTTAGGAAGATTGATTTGGCTAAAGAATATAGAAGAGAGAGAGAGAGAAAGAAAGAAATAATGAAGACCAATTCTGAAGTTATAAACTACACAATAATATGATCACACAGAATTTGAGTAGCAGACATAGCATAGGAATAGAGCACAAATAATATTACCTAATGAACAGGATAGCTTACATTTTCAGATTGAAATATGTAGATTTTCTAAAAAGGCAATAGAAAAAAAATTCTTGCTATTTCTATTTTTCTAGAAAATACTTTCTCTCTCTCTTTTTTTAAACAATTTTTATTGCTGTTTCACTTGGAATTAAATAAATGAGTGTGTTTACAGATGTAATTTATAAAAATATTATCAAGAATAATTCTGCAGTTGTCACATAAAAAAATTGCAACTTATAATGTCATTCACATATCAGTACTTATTACTATGCAGACTGAATTCAAAAAATCTTTTAAAAATTCAGTCATGAAGATTGATACTTCATGTCAATATATAGTTCATAAAATATTAGGATGCAAAAGTAATTTTAAAAGTTTTCTGCTGCACTCTCTTAGAAAATAATTTCAATTATATTTCATTTTTGGAATATGACACATATTCCTAAAAGTAATTTGCTGTCATAAAATACACACAACAGTGACATTTTGACTAAGTGACATTTCCTATGAAGAAGAAAAGGTAGAAATTCATGTGTATCATGAAAGTAAAAATCCATTATTTCTTATCAAGGACTCCAAATGTATTTGGTAAAACTGTATGATAAAGACTTCTCAAAGAACTTTAATAAATAAACAATTATACTGTTCTTCTTGATTGACCAACTTCAAATACCATAAACAAAATCTCTGCTCACATTTTACTATAAGTGTTGGGTGATTGTACGAGCCTAATATACTACTTAAGTGTCTTTGCATACCATTAATACACAAGTCAAGTCTCATTTTATATTGTCCTACTTTAAATGATAAGCACATAATTTGATCTTAGATTCATTTGTTGGATAACTATTTGAGGAAATATTTACTGCCTCATTTTCAAAGGGCAATGCTAGAAACTATCAAAAACAAACAGAGATATTGTACAGAATCAAAATATAGTCTGTCTGAGTCATATGGCCGATCTTCTCTACATAAATGGGGGAGTTTAATTTTGCTTCATTCTTTACTCTCTTTCCAAATTCTTACTCTTACTTCATCCATCTAAATATTTTTTCACCAGCTTGCCTCCTCTACTTCCTGTCTCCTTTTCCCTCATACACAGTCTTACTCCTCTTTAGCTTTTTTAATTATTTACCTTACCATTGATGCTTCAGGACACACTAAGTCAAAATATGGCACTCTGGCATTGAGGAAACAGGAGAAGCAGGCCATAAAAACTAGAAAAAGTTTCCATTGGCCTTCATCCCTAAAGTGGGCCATTAAAACAGAGTTGAATTTCTGTGGAAAAAGGTCAGAAGACTCACTCCAGGAGTCCAGCCCTCTGCCCATAGGAAGGGAATGACACTCAGGGACATCAAAAATAATCTGAGGAAAGAGTTTTTGCAGAGAAGCCCTCTGAATTCATCACCATTGGATCAGACCCACACTGGTCCAGTGCTGTGTCCCCACAATTACCCCTTCTTCTTCAGACTTATCATAAGTTATCCTTTTTTCTTTGTTTTTTCTTAACTTATTAAATTAAATTAAATTTATTTTGAGACATAATATTGTTATGTAGCATGAGTTGGTCTCAAACTTTTTGATCTTCTTGCCTTAGCCTGAATGCTGGTATTAGAGATATGAAGCACCAAGCTTGGCTTAGGTCTTCAGTTCTAAATTTCCTGTGCCAATTTAAACTTATATTAAATATAAATAACTAATACAAGTTTTTACATAATTAACTTAAATTTGTATGCTTTTAAAAAATCTGTCTTTTGTTAGAAGGTTCTCTGTCATGAGCCTCTATAATGGGGGAGAAATTTTTTTCTCCCCAATAGTCTTTAATAAAATCATTTACATTTTGTTGTAAATTTCTGTTTGGCTTAATCTAACCAGTGACATACAAATATCCCTTAGCATAGCTATTTTTATAATTAATTAATTAATTAATATATTTACTTGGTGCTGGGGATCAAAAGCAAGACACTAAGCATGCATGTTAGCCAAGCACCCTACCTTTGAGCTAAAGCTAGCATGGATGCCTGAAAAAACAATATGGGCTGGGTGCCAGTGGCTCACGCCTGTAATCCTAGCTACTCAGGAAGCAGACATCAGGAGGATTGCATTTGGAAGCCAGCTCCAGCAAACAATCTATGAGATCTTATCCCAAAAAAACTCACAACAAAAAGGACTGGTAGAGTAGCTGAAGGTGTAGGCTCTGAGTTCAAACCCCAGTCCCACAAAATAAATTAATAAATTAAAAGTAAATAAATAAATATGGGTAATGCCATCATTCTTTCTCTCCTTTTTTTTTAACTAACAAAAAGAATGTGAATGCCAACTCCACAAACATTTTTCCCCATGATGCAATCAAAAGAAAGTGGCACCAAAAGTCAGTGTAATCCTAATAGTGTATGAATAGTGTTTGCTGTGCTTGTGACTCAGAGAGGGCAGCTGAATGCTGTGAGCTTGAAAAGTGCAGAAGGGTTTTCCTTTTGTCTTCTTTAATTTTGTTATTCAACAAGCTCATGGAGGGTTGATAGATGTCATACTACCTTTAATCCCTAAAACAGAATTACAACAGACATGAGAAAATAACCTTCCCTCTAAGAGGGTTTGAGGGTGTACTCAGGGGAGAGATGTGTTAGTTAATGCCAGGAAGTAAAAGGAGCCTTCAGGAAAAACTGTGAGTGTACATAGAGTTCCAAGACTTCAGAAGTGTGTTAGAAGGCTTAGAGGCATTATGAAATCTGACAAGCAGAAGAGAATGAAGTAACTTGGGGCTCGTGCTGATGGCACCTGAATTTCTCTTAACACAGAGAATACATGCACTGAGGTCAAGCTAACCAGCTGCGGGATAAACTGACATCAATAAAGAGTGCAGATCATGCTGTGGGTGCAAGCTGGCACAGATGATGTGACCATGAAGAACATCAGGCCAGTGACTAGAGGGTCTCATGCCACCAGCAAGCCTTGCATTAGTGAAGGGCTGTGGTATTTATTGTCTCCTCTCTTATACTAGAAGTTGGTTTGGTGTTTCCCCATAATATTAGCATAAGAACAAGGGATTTATGGGAGCTTACTATGTCCCCAGAGACTGGGAACCAAGCAAAGAATGAGAGACCAAGATTCATAGGAGCTACCTACATTTCTACTCTGAAAGTGAAAGGAGGGCTGTATAAATTTTTTCATGGTCTGGAAAAGGTGCTATTCTGAACCAAAAACAACTTTTTGGAAGTGTTAGTAGTGTCCACATAAAACAGGTAAAATTATATTCCCAGGGAGCTGAACAGGAAACACAAATGGCCAGACAACTAGAAGAACATGCATCATTCCCTTTCACAGAAAGCTCAAATATTCCTCAATCGGATTATACAAAAATCTCATGAAATTGCTTATAACACCATTCATTTTTCAAAACTCCGCTCAAGCCAAATATTCATTTTTATTTATTTCCCTAAGAGGAAACTAAGGCTGAAGTCCATCAAAGCCTGCCACAGAAGAATTTTTTAGCCCTTACCTGTCCTCTCCCCATCCCTCCTATGCTTAATCACTTAGGATCCTGACATGGTCTACCAGTAAGAGTCAGATGGATGTGAGAAAATGGTGAGGAAACCCACTAAGAACCTGGTTATTTTTTTGTTTTGTTTTGATCTTTCATATTATTTTTATTGTTTTTACATTTACTGACATGTATATACATTTTTGGGGCCACTTACCTCCCTCTCCTTCTGGGCAGAACCTGTTCTGCCCTCTTCTATCTGATTTTATTGAAGACAAAACATAAGAGAGATAAATAAAGACACAGTATTTTGCTAGTTTGGGATAAAGATAGCGAGATTCCTAGCATTGCCTCCATGCACATGTGTATTACAACCCACACTGGTTCATCTCTACCAGACCTCTTCCCATAGTGGCCTCCCAAGTTTAAGATGACTGTATTTGTTCCTATACAGTGAGCGTATCAACCACATTCAAGTTTTAGGTTTCCTTCCCTTTCCTATTCCCCCCATAACCTATTTTGCATGGCAAGATTGTCACCTACAACTCCAAGGAGAGAGAAAGTTTTGAAGAATTTTTAAACTTTAAATGAAATTCAGAAATTGTACTGTTCTATAGAACTATATCTTGAATTTCAAATATTGGAATATTTTTAAGATTGAAAGTGATGTTTGTAGGGCAAATGGTGTATGTGTTGGGGCTGGGGGCTATCAGGGCAGAGAGGCACATGGGATGGCTAGAATTTATTTAAAATCTATTCGATTATTTTAGTACTTGGCAATGTTAATCTGCAGCCTTTCAGATACCTGTGCTATTTTGGAAATGCTGTCTGTATTACACTCCCACAAGCTCTAAGTTGGTAGAAAAGCAAAAGCCTAATATTGTTTCCAAAGCTACAGAGATTTAAAGAATTTTTTTTAAAGTTGCTTTGGATATGTAGGAATAGAATAGTTAACTGCTAACAGATACTGTTATTAAGCAGCCAAACACATATCAGATTCTTCTTTTGTGCAGAGAAATCTATGAAAATATTAAATAATTCATTGATGAATAATCAATTAATTAATAATTAATGGTTTTTGAAACAGGGTCTCACTGCAGCCTGGACTGATCTTGAAATTTTGACCTTCCTGTCTCAGCCTCCAAATTCCTGAGATTACAGGTACACACTAATACACCTGTATCATTTTATTTATTCTTAACATCAAAATTTTATTTTATAATTCAGACCAATCTTATACTGGGTTGTGGCTCAATGGCAGAGCGCCAGTCCAGAAAGCACAAAGCCCTGAGTTCAAGTCTCTTATAAGCTCAGTGCTTAGTGGCTCATGTCTGCCATTCCAAGCTATAGTGGAAAGCTGCTATTGGGAGAACCTCAGGTCTAGGCTAGCCTGGGGAAAAAGTTTGTAAGGCACCATCTCAACAGAAAAAAGCTAAATGTGGTGGTGCATCTGTCATCCTGGCCATGGCAGGAAACATAAAATAGGAGGATCACTGTCCATTCTGGCCTGGGCCAAAAGCCAGACACTATCTCCAAAATAACAAAAGCAAAACGGGCTGAAGGCATGGCTGAAGTGGTAGTACGCCTAGCAAGTGCAAAGCACTGAGTTCAAACGCCACAAAGTACCAACAAAAATAAATAAATAAATAAATGTGAAAACAAACCAATCTCATTAGTGAGACAAAAGCAAAACACTTGGCAAATTATAAACATTCATACATAAACAATAGCTTCTATATTTTATCCTAACATGCTAAAAATCACTAGGTTCTGCATCATTCTTTAAATATTTGAGCATTTGGAATAAAAGTAACAAAAGTGATAATGTACATCTCAATTCAACTCAAACAATAAAAAAGAACAAGTAAATAAAACATTATGTAGTATGCACTGACATTACATTACTTGGATTTTACTTCCACATCGTCACAATTTTACCATGTTTCTCAAGTTGTTCTTTTATGTCTCTTTGGGGCTGTATTCAGAGAACTGTCTCGATTCAGTGAATGCCACATCTCCCTCCCCCCAGTTGGTTCAACACCAGATTCAAAAGAATTCTGCTTGAAAATTCCATCATTTGCTCCAGGTTCTGCTAGTGACCTTTGTGTTAATATTTGTTGCCTCTGCAGTATAAAATTATTCTATCCACAAATAAAGGGAATTGTAGATCAAAATTCTGACCTTCTTAAAATCAGTATTACGATAGTTTCTGCAAGTGTTTTTGGCAGTGAGTTGTCACAATAACATCTAAAAGCTTGACTTTCTGGTGATCTCAGTTTAACAGAAGTATCTGATACTCTGGGACTTTGAAATGTTCAGAATCAAATATAAAACAGGGAAGAGCCAGGGTTTTATGTTTGACATGCCGATATTTACTGAGTCTCATGAAAGGCTTTTTGCTCAGGGAAATCTAGTGAGTTCACCTTCTTGCTCAGAACTGGAGCTTGAGTTCAATGGGGAAGCTGTTATTGACTTAGAGAAGTTATCTTTATAGGACAGTTTTCAGTATTTCCTGCCAATTCACTGATAAATTATAATTAAGACAGTTAATCATTAATGAGTAAATTGATTTGAAAAGATTTAAATGAATTATTCATGAAAGCATTTGATGTCCCCACTCCAGAGGAACTAATACAGAAACCTTAAAAACGACAGGTTATCATAAGCAGGCGATCAGGAACCAATGTAAAGATCAGTTAGAGTTGAATCAACATGGGTCATAACACATGGGTACATGAGAGGAATAGTAGGAATCTTTCTGTATAGCTATCCTTAACTCAACTAGTAAAAACGCTTTGTCTTTCTTATTATGCTTATGTCTTGTCTTCAACAAAATCAGTGATAAGGGCAGAACAGGACCTGCCTGAAACTGAGGAGGGGAGGGGGGAAGGGATGGGGGAGGGGGCAGGGTGGAGAAATGATCCAAACAATGTATGCACATGTGAATAAATGAACAATGACAGCAAAAAAGGTAAAATCTTTTACTTGGTAATTTCATTTTTTCCAAGGATAAGCTACAGAATACATTCTTTCCTATCCCACCATAGTGTATACCTTCTTCTACTTAAATATACCCAGATTATTTTCAAGATTTTTTTTCTTTTTTGCAGTGCTGGAGATGGGCCTTATGCATGCTAGTAATGAACTCTACAACTGGGTTACACAAATCCCCATTTTCAAGATTTTGATGACACCCTAATTACTATTAATACAAAATATACTCTCTAAATGTTTGTTTAAAACCATTTTCTATTTATTCTCTTGCAAACCTAGGCATTCAAAATAATCAATGCTGACCAAACCTCCAAAAAGAGAATTGCAATATAGGATTTCATTCCAAACACCTGTTGGAGCATAATTATAATATCTGTTACAAAAATCAGTCTTTTCTAAAACTATGCCAACAAAAATCAATGTTTATGAAGCAATGCTTGTATGATTCCAATCTCTTCAAACTGTGCCCTCATCCTGCCAGTGAGATTTTGTGCCTTTGTTGCCAGTAATAAATTATTTCCCTAAGTTACAAAATACCTAAATCCTCTCACAACCAATGGAATATTTTGTTGCATAATGTTTAAGAAGAAAGTTATTTTACCTGAATGTATCTGTGTTTGTGTGTATACTACTAGGATAAATACACTTTCACTCTTCTCTAAAAGACATGGGATGTAATTACTGAGAATGACACATATGTTGAACATTTCCTTCTCAATGATGAATGGATCTATGTTAGTAAGTTCAGGGTGTCATGCTAATTATAGAATATCAGAATGGAAGATTCATGCTGTTGATATGGTTTGATTGGCACCTCTCAGAGAGGAGTCACACAGTATTTAAGTTGGGAAGCTGGACTGCAAAACTGGTTTCTGAAATTCTAGACATGTGTTCCTTAATGTATACCACTGGTGTTCTAACTTAGTAAATCAGAATCACTTTGGGGATGATACCTAGAAGCAAGCACAAGGTCTCTCTCCAAACACAAAACAAAACAAAAATCACTTCAAACACAAAGCATTAAATTTGGATGTACTCCAAGGACTGAGAGATGCTTCACAAATTTTAGCAAACATCAAAATGACCTGGAGAGCTTGTTTTAACAGAGTCCTGACTCACCTCCTAATGACTCTGAACTCAGCAGTCTAGGATAGAGCTCTTGAATTTGTAGTTCTAACAAGCCCCCAGAGGAGACAAATGCTGCTGGTACAAGGACCTGACTCTGAATTGCACTTTTAGGAGATCAAGAATACTAGGAGATACAGAGACTTGGTGCAGAGGCAACCTAATTTCCAAGAGTGGTGGTGATGACCATGGTAGACATAACACCAAGGAACCTGTGTGTAGGGCGAACACTAGGTTTTGTTTTTATCCAGTGTGCATAGTCAACATTGTATCACAGGTTTCCACTTTGAACAACACTAACTTCATACCAGTGCTCCCTTGAATATGACATCATGGAGAAATCATCTTGTTCTGCTTTTTCTTTGACTTTCCAAGGTTTAAAGCTGAAAGAACCATGTCATGGTAACCCTTAAATCCTAGAGAAGCCAAGAAATTTTCCTTTCCCCTTGAGTCCTGGCTGTTCTTGATAGAGATGTTACTGAAGTGATGCTTTATGACCTGCAGGACTAAATCTGAAATGGTTCCATAGCTTCCACTACTCACTTGGGATTTTTGCTGTCCAGAGGACTTAGTTAGGGACACTCCCTTTTAGAATGCAGAAACCATGCTGAGAAAAGTCAGTCCCCAGATGAAAAACGTACTAGTTGTCAGTCTTCTCAGCAGAGACACAGACATCATAGAGCAAAACCAAACCAATCCCACCATTCCCTGGATAAATTATTAACCCTAGATACTTAAACATAATAAAAACTTAGTGAGTTTATGTTAATTAGTTTGGGAAATTATACACCAATAGATAGTCGTAACTTCATCTTGTCCAAAAGGTATTATTTCTATTTTGACTTGGTTCTGTCAAGGAGGTTGCTCAGTCATGATGTTTCTCTATTGCATTTAATCTTCTGCTCCACTGGTTATTTGATTTAATGCAACTGTCTAACAAACCTTTCAGAATTCTTTTTGAAACAAACACCTATCAGCACTAACCATTTACCAGGCATTTGTCTATACCAATAACTTACTGATTTATTTTTTTTTTTCTTGTGTTTTTCTTTTACTACTAATTTGTGTTCACAACATGTTTTGAAACCTCTGTCCCCATTTCCCAGATGCCCAAGTTTGCATCTTATAAGCACAGATTCCACATTTCAGTACATATCTGATTCCAAAGTCTTTGTTTTTAACAATCATTACCTCTCTGATCCCATTAGGCATCGGTTCCAGGACTCAAAACCACAGAGATATCAAAATTTGTGAATGTTCAAGTCCCTTATATAGCATGGCAGACTTTTTGCACATAACCTATAACAGTCTCCTATGTACTTCAAATCATCTCCAGATAGCATATAAAACCTAATACAATGTAAATGCCATGCAAACAGTTGTTACACCGTATAGTCTATGGAGTAGGGACAAGAAAAGATTCTATGCACACCCAGCACTGCACCTATTTTACCTTAAAACTACCTTGGTAGTTGAGAAGCTAGTTTTCCTAATTAGAGCTATGCTTTTGGTGGGCATGGTGGTATACACCTATAATCCCAGCTAGGTGGGAGGTTTTAGGTAAGAGGAACACAGCCTGAGGCCAGTCCCAAGAAAATCACAAGACCCTATCTGAATAATAAGCTAAAAAAAAAGGGCTGGGGGGTGTGGGTCAAGTGGTAAAGTGACTGTTTGGCAAACATGAGGCCCTAAATTCAAACTCCAGCACTACTAAAAACAAAAATAAAATAAAATTTAAAAGCTATGCTTTTCAAAAAACAAAACGAAACAAAAACAAGATGATACAACTACCCTATTATATATATCCTATTTGAGAGCTCTGTCTTCTGTCACAAAGAAACAGTCAACATCCTCAGTAGACTAGGAAATAGATTTTATTATTTATATATATACAGATACTTCTTAGGTTGACCCAAAATGATGAGTGGCTTAGCACAGTAATATTTAGAAGTATGGCTCAGGGATAAAAGCAAAAATTAGGATTAGACCAAAGTTCTTATCCTGGCTTCCTCATTTTCTGTTGCTGGCAAAGTTACTTTCCAGTTGTTGAGAACAGTGATAAAAATAGTAATAGTGACCACATAATACTCTGATGATTGTTAAATGAGAAGGTATAAAATACCCAGAAGAGTAAATGCCACACAGCAGGCACCCTCATGGCAGCTGTTAATAACAGGGAGAAGTTCTGAGCAATGACTGCACAGGAATGGGCACTCAGTGACAGTGCTAAGCCTGAATACACAGGAGAAGCAGTACAGATGGGATAGTGGATGAGAAGATTTGTAGGACACTGGCAACAACAAAGGGACCAACATATTGGCACTAGTCCACTGTATTGATGCCAGCCTCATAAAAGTCTTCTACTCCACCCAGATCCAGAGAGATAAAAGGATTAGTTGGCAGCTGCTGCTATCCTGTCTCTGTTTGTGGGCAAATTTGTTCATTTTCCGATCAGCAAGGCAAATAAATCCACATTTTATTCCAACTCTGATAATCCAATTTTGAGCAAAGCTAGGAAATAAAGGGCTTAAGTTTACCTTTGTATTGTTAAGAAGAAAGATTTAAAAGGTATGTGGTAGGGACAGATTGTACTGCTCATTCATGTGTATTGTCCTAAGCCAGTTGCAGAGAAAGAACAAAACAGTACAAATGTAACACAGCTGTGTTTCTTAATTTTAAGTTGTTTGTTAGAAACCTGGGGAGTTCCTAGGAATGTCTACTTAGCCCAAATCTGCTGAATAGAAACTCCCTACAAGTAATTCAGAGGTGTATCTGTAGCTACAATCTTTGTCCCCCAAACAGTGAATGTAGATAAGCACCTTTATTTCTACTTTTAGGTAAGTATACAAGATTTTAGGTAAATAAAAACAGGGTTTATATTTTGAAAAATAACCACTAACTTTTAGAATAGTGCTATTTTGTTAACTTAAACACAGCTAATACCATATTTCTTTAACTTAGATAAGCATCAGAAAAAGATAATGTCATTTATTTCTTTAAAATGAATAATGAAGCACTGGCTTGCTTCCTTAAATTGGTTTTACTGATTAGATAACTGACTCTGGTTAGTGGTTTCCTTTTCTGTAAGAATAATGTCACTTTAATATGACATACCACAGAAATAGATCACTAGCACAGATCTATAATCACAGCTGTTTCCCAGCATTTAATCAGAGCAAAGTTATAAATAAGAGTGTTTTAAAATTTATTGACACTTGAATTTCTTCTTCTTCTTACAGAATGGCAGGAGGTTATTGTTTCTGTGTCATGCTTTTTCATACTTACAAATCAGAAAGAAAAAATAGTACTAGGAAAAAGTGGAATTTAGTTCTGTAAAACCAACCCAATGATGTATTAATAAATGCACTTTCAACTAATAACTTTCAACGTCAGGAATTAGGAAAAACAAAAACACTTAACACAAATCATGAGTTAAGTATTAGAAAGGTAAATTTTACCACTAATTTACCATATTGCCATTACTGATATTTTTTGTTACCTGATCTGAAAATTATTTCAAAGATTGTGAGTATTCTACTTAGCTTCCTTTCTGCTTATCTAACTTAATACATAAAGTGTCGGAGACAAGGCTCCCTTTGTGAGCCATTCTGTCTTGACCTTGCCCACGGTTGTTTGTCCCAACTTCTCCATCTCCAGCACAAGATGGCGCCGTCCCTGCTTCTCTTCCTGGATCTGTCTCTCGGTTGCGTTAGCCCAGGCGGATCGCGAACTCTGCTTGGGCCCAAGCCTTCCCGCAATCACAGGAATAGCTACAGCCACGTTGGGCGCCAGATGTCCCGTCCTGCAGGACACATCAGCGTGGGCAGCGAACCTAGAAGGGGAAGAATGAAGGGACAAGAGACACGAAGGAGACAGCAAGACAGGAGTTCTGATCAAGCTGCAAAATTTTATTGTTCACACAGGGGTATTTATGTGCTGAGGGAGTGAGGGGTATGACGAGGTTCAGGCTGGTTGGCTGGTTCTGCTATAGGACTTCTGATAGGGTGCACGTTCGCGCCAGCGGCAAGGTAAACTCCCGGAAGAGAAGCAGGGACGGCGCCATCTTGTGCTGGAGATGGAGAAGTTGGGACAAACAACCGTGGGCAAGGTCAAGACAGAATGGCTCACAAAGTGAGCCTTGTCTCCGACAATAAAGAACATAAATCACCCAACAACTTCACATGTTAAATCAAAATCCTTTAAATTAAGATATTTAAAATTTTTACTATCTATCCCTTAAATAGACTTTCTATTTCTATCTCCAGATAATAAATAAAACTGAAAAATGCATAAGGGAATGAGATGAGCCCAGGAATGCTCACAGTGTAGTATATACACATATATTTTATATGTACAAAATATCCCAGCTATATTTTTTCTCTATCAATCCAAAGAGGTGATTGTACTCATAGTCATCATTTTAGACATTTCTGAATATGTTGATAATAAAAATATTTCTTTCAGGAGGCAAGACTTCTTTCTAAGTTAAAGATCAGTAAATTAAGGACCCTGAACAAAATCTGATCCACTGTCTGTTTTGTACAACCTACAAATAGGACTTTTTTGTATCTTGTAATAGTTGGAAAAATAAAAAGAGAAGATAATATTTCATGGTATGTGAAAATTATATGAACTTCAAATTTTAGTGTTCATAAAGTTTTATTGAAACACAGTCATGCTCATTTGTTCAAATATTATCTATGGCTGCTTCCAAGCTACAACCACAGATCTGAATAGTGATGAAGACCTTAGATAGCCTGCAAAGAATAAAATATTTACTATCTGGTCCTTTACAGTAAAAGACTGCCAAGTCCTGCTCCATATCATTTTATTTACTGCTTCTTCTACATCAAGAGGTATCTCAAACTCAGTATGCTAACACCTAAATCATTATGTCCTTCTAATATCTTCTTAACAAACCAACCTTGGTTCTTTTTATCTATAAAGCGTTATTTGTATCCTCTTCTTTATTGTTACCACTTATCAATCAAGTTCCAAATGATTCTGCCTCATCATTTCTAACATTTGACATTGTCCCTATTCCTATTACTAAACCTTAACACACAGCTGTCATGTAGACTATTAGAAGAGTTGTCCAGCATCTCTCCTAGCTACTTATACAATTTTACACTGCTTTAAAGCATTTCTCAACTTTCTGCCCCATCACACTTAAGGAGTGTTGCAATCCCATTCTTAGGTACTTTGCTTTATGGTAGCAAAGTCCTAAGAGACATTCTGATAGGCAAGACAACCTCATTTTCCATTTTGTTTTTGTTTTGTTGTTGTTTGGTTTGTTGGTTTTTAGTGGGCTTGATTTTCTTTTTTTTTTTCCCTGCAGGGTCTCAGTAAAGTAGCCCAGGCTAGCCTGAAACTTCTCCTGAGTGCTGGGATTATAGATGTGTACCATCACACCTGGCTTTCATTTTCTTTTATAAACAGCTGTTTGACTGATCTCGTCATCTTATTCCAGTACTTCCAGCTGGTTTATAAAGCCCCCCTATAATCTGAGGGGTGACTGAATTTCCAGCCTTTTATTTTACAGAGCTTTTTCTCCTGTAGAGTCTCTAATCCTAGTATGATTAAGAAATTCTGAGGCACCAGAGAGTCCCTGAATTTGACATACTGCTTCATGCCTCTCACTATGCCTTTGGTTTCCCAACCTGCTCGTATAGTGAAATAATGCTTAAACTGTGGAATCACCTGCAACTGTCCTCTAAGCTCTGGCATTGATGACTCCTTTTTTTCAGTTCTCCCAACAGACCCAAAGAGCTTATCTAATTGCTCTTATTAATTATATATCCATTGCCCTCTACTGCAACTTCCTTGAACTAGGGATGAGATTTATATTCTCAAAACTTAGCAATCAGTAAGCATCCAATGAATGTTAGTGGGAAAAAAAAGAAATTATATCTGTCATCTTTTAGGTGAATATCAGGCAAGAATTATTTTCTTCATTAATAGGTCATAGAGCCTATATAATATTGAGGCATTAAAGTACATGCCAGATGTGCTTTGTAATACTAGTGAGATGCCTATATTGAAAAAAGAACATAATTAAACCTGTTATGAGATTTTTGCTAGTCCCATTTAAGTTTTTAAAATGAAAATAGTATACTATTGATAGATCACTGTTCATTACTGAAAGTCAATTCATTCATTAAGCAATGTGGAACAAACATTCTTCAAAGTTTCTTCTGGATTTGACTGCTTCTGGAAAACATTCTTAAATATAAAAACTAAGTCAACTTTGAATGTGAAACTTTTGGTCTTGTTATTTTATTTCCTTTTCTTTATTTTTGATTAACTTTTAATTTCACAATGAAGAAAATGGTTCCTACTTTATTACATAAGTGTTGCAAAGATAGTTACAGTTCTTTCTCATAGATTTACTTCTCAATCTCCCTACTTTTTAAACATTATATTATATTGCTATAATCATGCTATATTACTATATTATTATATTATATTACTACAGTATATTTATCTCCTCTTACAAATGGATATTACTAAACTGGATTAGCTAAACTCCACAGATTATTTGCATTTCATTCGGTCTTTCTTAGTTTTTGTCAGTGTCTAAGAAATCATAGTGTTTAGTTGTCACATCTCCTTAGTTCCTCTGGTCTGTGACACTTTCTTATATTTAACTTGTTTTTAATGATCTTGACAATTTTAAGGGGGACTATTTACAAAATAGTCAGCTATTTTGTAAAATGTCATTAAATTTTTGTTTAATATCCTGTTTTTCAACATTATATTCTGTTTAGACTTTTGGAAAGATGACCACAAAGGTAAAAACCTAATTTTAATTACAGTATGTCAAAGGCACATGCTATTAATTTGACTTATTGTTGGTAAAGTTAACCTTGATCATTGAACAAATGTTGTGTTTTCCTTTTCTCCAAAAAGTTGCTTTATTATTAATTAATTAAATTATTTATTTATTTTACTTTCCATACTGTATTCTTTGGTGGCAAATAACTAAGCGCAGCCTACACTGAAAGTGCAGAAGTTAAACTCCATTTCATTGACAAAGGGATTATCTACAAAATTATTTGGAATTATTTTCTACATGAGATTTGTCTCTTTGGCATTTATTCAATTATTTATTTGTAATAGTATGGGGTCATAGATACTTATTTTATATTCTAGTTTATAACCTATTACTACATTATTTGTTTTGTTCACAAACAGTTTCAGCTTTGGCCATGGGAGCTTATTTGGGTTGTCTGCTTTTGTTTCCCTTTGACGTATCCCTATCACTTTATTTTTTAGCACTTCCTTCACTTTCTTGGTTGTATGTCTCTAAACACATTTTGTATATTTCCTGACCTACTCCTAGAATTAGCCATTTCTCCAAGGAGGCTGATTTCTTTTATTGTTGAATAATATTTGAAACCAAGACTTGGATGCTGAATGCTGTCTTGGCTTCATTTTGTCAGGAAAGTATTGTTAAGTGAACTGTGGAGCCCTTCACTACAATTCCCTCAATCCTTCCAGTGAAGATGAAGAGAGGCATATTTACACACAAATGTGTTTTCACCAATTAAGAGGCAATAAATTCCCAAATGCTCTGGCTTATAAGTATGCAAAGTTTGAGGATTTTTAAGAAAATAAACTATATTTTCTCTGCAAAAGAAAACCACAATGTATCAACATCTATAATTACCCCAAAAGTTAAATATGATTTCAGTGTTAGGAATCACTATAGCTTACACTTTTCAAATCTTGCTTCTCTTGTTGAGCTTTATAAATGAAACCTGTTCTTTGGGACTATGACTGGGAAATCTGGAAAGAAAGAGTAAATCTCAAATATTAAGAACTACATGTAAATATCAACTGAGGAATGCAAATCTTATAGTCAAAGAAAAGATGCTTCAGTGGGTGACTTTCTGCTAATACGTGGTAGGTGAAAGACCCAGGACACATGCTGGCTTTTTTATGTGTGTGTGTTTCTGGGAAAGGAATGATCTTCAGTGTAATTCAAGTAGTAATAGACAGAAAGTACTTTTTAATTTTTTTCCAAATATTTTCATAACCATTATACTAAAGGTCTGCAGCCAAAGGTGAAACTAAGTCACAGAACATAAAATAGCTTGTAAATGATGAGACGGGAAATACACTACAAGAATCTGAGTAACAATATTTCTCTCCTCATACAGTGGTATACTAAAAAGAATATAGTTGGTCTTTAACTTGGCTCCTGGCACTTCTGTGCTATCTCCTAAAACTCTTGGAATTCCTTGAGAGATAAGAGGTGTCCTTTGTTCTTCATCATGATTCCTTTCAACCAGCCACACATGGGTTTATGCTAATGAGGTGACTCAAGGTAGGTTCTCTATAGTTTCAGTATGTGATCTGATCAACTGAAAAACCAAACACAGGATTAGAAGGTGAAAACTTTCAGTTCCACCTTTTAATTTCTGGAATGAATTGAGAGAGACTGGAGATTGGGTAGTACACACTCTTTAAGTAGGAGAGAATTTGAGTTGGGGAATACATCAAGGTGCTTAAGGGCAGTGGGCACTGATAGGCTTAGAAGTCTTGTGTGCTACTCATCCCCGTCCCTTGTCTCATACAGCTTTCCTACTTGTCTTTTCTTGAGTTGCAGGTGTTTGAAGTTGGGGCATTTGTTTGGACTGAGCCCTTAACTTCTGAGGTCTGCACTAACTTTGAGAGTTACTGTCAGAATTACATTGAGTTGTATGGCATCTTGCTAGTTGAGAATTGGTTATTGTCAAGAAAGACTAGACATTTGGTGTCACAAGTAGTGTTTGAAAACAGCACACACACAAACAATATGAAGACATGCCTTAAAGAAATACACATAAAAGACATGTACTTCCTAAACAGTCCTTAATTCCAAACTATCTTTTCTTAGTGTCTTTAATGCAGGAGCAGGAAAAACAAAAACAACAAAAAAAGAAGATTGCTCAGATTTTGAAATTCCAGTTGACCAATTCTTTTTAAAAAGATACTATTAGGCAGTGAGACCACAGCATTCTTAGTTTAAAAAAGGAAATAGCAAACTAAGAAATAAAAAAGGAATTTTTAAAAGACAATCTAAAAAGGAAATATGCTGCTGTGATACAACAGAATTCTAAACTTTAGGTAGAATGTTAAAATACTTCATCCTTTCAAATCATTGACTACGTGAGGGAGGCATTTATGTGGGCATAAAAGCAGGGAGAAAGTCATTAGGAACTGCAGAAAGGCAGAAAGAAGCCTGCCTAACACAGTGGTTCCTAAATGCCAGCACATGAACATGAATCAATGTTTTACGGTATGAGTATCCTTTGCTCTGAAATTATGTCCTTTTTTCCTGCCATTGAGGAAGGATCTAAAATATCCCTTCTTTTATGAAATGATGACAATGGTAATTTTTAAAAAATATACATAATTAACATCCTTACTTAATAAAAAATAAAAATTAAAAAGACTTGGTATCATTCAAAAACAAAGTATGCATGAAGGCCTGGATTCAATTTATAGAATCAATAAAATAAACTTTTAAAAAAGAGGGAAAAATGTTAAACCTGTGTTTTTCATCTCTCATGTATGTGTGTATATATGTGTCTATGTAAGGTACATATACATGTATTTGGTAAAGTTTTAACAGGACTAAGAGATGCTTTAGGGCAATGTAATTTAAATTGCCATGATAGTTCGAGCTGGTCCTAAGGTTATTAACACATTAAATATCTAGAGTTTAAGTTTATAGCTGGATAAAAAATGCCAAGCACTATCTATCATCAAAAAACAAAGTATTTGTCTTATTTCTTGAAGGCAGAGAAAGAACAGATAAATCTCTAGTTAGACCTGGTGGTATAATCTAAGCTCTCACAATGCTGATGCTGGATGATCCTGAGATCCTGTCTCAGGATTAAAAAAAGCAAATAATTTTAATAGCATTAAAGCCTAAAGCTGAGCTTCATTTCCATGAGAGAAGTGTATGCAACATTTGGTAGAAAGCAGGTTCCTATGTTTATAATGTATATGTTAGTCTAGTTTGCTTTAGTGCTTTGGTTTGTGTCACTCATCTTGTGAAAACCCCTTGGAGAACTATAAATTAATGCTGAGAACTATAAGTAAAACTATAAGTAACTGTTGAGAATTTTAAGGTGAAGGGTTTCCATAAATTTAGTAGTTAGCTTTGTAATTTTGGTTATTAATCCCTTGTCAGATGTGTAACTGGCAAAGATTTTCTTCCATTCTGTGGGCTCTCTTCAGTCTAGTGACTGTTTCCTTTGCTGTGCTAATGTTTTTTAGTTTCATGCAGTCCATTTGTCAATACTTTCTCTTCATTGATGAGCTAATGGAGTTCTATTCATAAAGTTACTACCTAAGCCTATAAGGTCCAATGTGTTCTTCACTTTTCCTGGGATTAATTTCACCGGTTCAGATCTTTTTTTTTTTTTTCTAACCTTTTCTCTAGTTCCTGATCAGATCTTATATTAAGATTTCTAACTCAAGAGGATAGTCAAATATATTTTAAAAAGTAAGAAACTGAGTTAAGGATTCCTCTAAGGACAAAAATACCTACTTGATAATTCTACACATTTTGAATTTGATTTATAAATATTTTTCACAATTTTGTACCTTTTAACTAAAATGCATTAAGCAGACTAAATAAACTGTGGCATCTATATTGCAAAGACTGTTACTTATCCTACTAAATCAATTATTTATTTTACCAATGTAATATCAATGTTCAAAGCAGGGTTCAGAGAAAATATAATAAACTTTCTTTTCAAGCTCTTTAAAAATAAATCTAACTAGCAAAACAAACCAATAACAAGCCCACTCTTCACATTTTGTTGTTTTTCCATCCAAGTCCTCTTGGACACGTAAATGTTGAGGTTGAAATTTTAAATTGCTTTGAGAAAACTTAGACACCAACAACATTCATTTTTGCTATGGTACTTTTTTCTCCATAAACATACATAACTACATAATCAATTCCGGATAAACTAAAAACAATGTCAATCTTTTTTCTAGGTTTGTGGCAAAACAATTCTTTATTATGTCATGTTGGCAGTGCCTCTGAGATTTAAAAAAAAATGCATCCCATCAATTGTATTATGTTAACAACAAATGAACAGTTTCACATGGTGTCAGAGAGGCTTTTCCTACGCAATATTTCAGAGATAAAAAAATATGTAATTTTAGGAAGCACAGCCTAAACTGGTATTCTTAAAATACTAAAGCACTCTATAGTAATTGTCTCTAAAAATGACTCTCAAACACACCAATTTAAGAACTTCAATTTATAATTAATGTTAAATGTACATAATAAATGTTTTTGAATATATTCCTTTTTGAGATCTACACCTTTGCTCTCTTAAAATGCTACCAAAACTCTTCATATTTTTCCTACAGTTCACATAACTCACTATGTTAAAAAAGAAACAGATAAAATACATGAATATTAAGGTATGCAATAAAAAACAGTAGATGAATTAGATAAAAGTATAACTGTTTTAAAACAACAGATATGAGATATTGAATTCAAATTTCATTTGCTGAATGAGTAAAAATGCCATTTGGTTCATTGTTTAAATTCATTTTCATGATTATGCAATGTGCTTTTGTATTTCAATAAGGTAACACCAGTGGGGAGGTGATTTTTTGGGGGGACTACATTTTTAATAGCTACATTGTTTTGGTAGTGATTTATTACTGAATTCTACCCAAAGTTGTTTATTTTTCCTCTCTTTTTGATGATCCACAAGTGATAGTGATATTACCTAAATATTTGGAGACAAAAAATTAGGTTTTCATTTTACATTTAAGTTTCTACTTTACTCCTGTACTTACATAACAGAGAAGATATTTAAAAGTGTTATAAGAACTAATATCCTTGTCCAAATAGAGTATCTATTTTAAATTTAAATGTTGCAAAGAAAGTGATGTCCAGAGAGATTCCAGGAACTGGTATCTTTCAGCTATCATTTTATCTGTCATTAATGATGACATTTCGCACATAGTTTTGAACTCTTTGGTCTAGAACAAAATTGGACACAAGATCTAACATGGATCAGGACCATTCAGTTAGTCATTCAAGTTAAACTTATCATAAAGGAGAGAGAGTAGTCATGTTTATTCTTAGCATGGTGCATGTGGTCATGGTGTGTGCCCAGTAAATATTAGAAAATGTGGGTTGATCATCACAATGTTCTGAGTTCAAGAACTCCCTCCAGTTTTGTTTCCATTAACACCTGTATCAAGAACTGTACATATCTATTAGAAGTGAATGTCCACAATGGGCAGAACTAGGAAAAAAAAACATTCCTTAGAAAAAGTGTCTTAAGGCCAAAAATCTGCCTGCTACATTATGTCGTAAGTCAAGAAAATGTTCTTCAAGTCAATCTGTTTTACAAAAGCATTCTGTTTACATGTAGTGTGTTTATGCTTAAAATACCTGTAACAATGTTTACTAGAATATGAAAATATTTTAAGCAGTCCTCAAATTAGGAGTAAACTACATGTGTTTGGTTATGTTGATTACATTTTCTTTCTGTTTGTAAGAAATGAAGTCACAGCTGGCATTTAGATATTAAATGAGTATAATATTTACAAAAAAGAACTGGAAATTTACCCCAAAGACAATTAAAAGCAGATACTAGAAACAGAAGATTCAGAACTGTTTTTAAACAACACACATAACTCCTATAAAATATGAATAAAAACACCCCCAAATTTTGTGCAGTTGGAGAATGGAGATCTAGTTTTGAACCTCACCCCCCCCCCATACACAAAAGGAAACAATATAAAATAATCCTGAAGTCCGAGGTAAGGAGAAAGCACGTATTAGAATTCATCCTAATGATATGGAGAGCTGCAGCACTAAACGAAGCTGGGTAGAAAGGAAAGAAAGCAGATAGCATTGAGAAGTTTGCACTTTAGCAGAGTGATATGTCATTGGTAATGCACTGCTAAAAATCACTGGATTTAAAGTGAAGTTTGAGCACCTCTACAAGCAGACTGGGACTTTACAAATAGTAATAAGTGTCCTAATAAAAGAACGGGGCATTGGAAGGGAGGCTGTTGTGAGAAAAGAATAATATCAAATAGAGAAAAGAATCAATAGAACTTAGAAAAAGCAGAGAAAAAAGAAACCCAGACCAATTTAAAGAGAGTAATTCTCATACAACTGTGGCTGAGATGTTGTATTAGGAGAAAATTGATTATTACTATCATAACCACTGGTTACCCTTTTTAACTTTTTAAAATGTATACCCTTCCTCTTTATGACAGTTGGCAGAGATAGGAGCTACCTGGGCAGCTTCCTAAGTGTTTGAATATTGGTATCAATAGAGTGCTGGACTGGTTGAACGGTGTCCCTTGCGTCTGTCCTGATCTGTACACTTTGACATCAATAGTGCATCTGAGGGAATCCTCAGTGTATTTTCGTTATGGTTATTACTTGTGTATGACAGGATCTTTAGAATAGAGAGCAGTTCAATGGTAAGTGCAAGTACAAACTCCAGTTCTGTCCCAGAAAACCCCCAAACCCCAAAGCCAAAAAACGAAAACCAAAAAAATCTGGTCTGAAAATTTGATTCAAGTGGTACAAGCACTAGTCTAGCAAGTGTGAGGCCTTGAGTTCAAACTCCAGTACTACCAAAAATTAAAAATGAATAGATAAAATGGAAAAAAGTAACATTCTGCCCCTTTATTACTGTATTTCATTTAATATAATTTCCCATTTGTGTCACAAAAAGAGAAAAGCAAAAGGCTTCTATGATTAATTTAAAGATGCTTCATAGTAAAAAAATGTATCTACCTTTATGTGGTACACACAGGTCCTTCCCCTTAAACTGGCAAACATTTATTTACATGGTACTATAGAATTGGTGAGGTTTTCAAGAAAGCTTTCCTCTCCCATGTGCTATTGCTTCATTTGTAACTGGGTATAATATTTCTAATGCAAGGAATTTATCAATGAATAATTTTTAAAAGTGTTGTCAATTTGTTCATCCTTTTCTTTAAAAATTTCATTATGTTGGGATTTTATATCTAGACACAATCATAAATATGCACAAAATATAATTATAAGGAATATTTATTGAAATGTCACTTATGACACAAGCTAATTAGAATTATACAAAATATGAGACTAGCAAGACTACATGATGTCCAGAGGAACCAAATATTGCATAAACATTAGTAATATTAGGGAAAAATATTTATTGATATGAAAGATTTTCTCATGACTCATTTTGAAATTAATAAAAAGACTGAAAAAAATGTATGGTAGTGTTCCCAACAGAATAGAAGGCTGGATGGCTATACACTAAGACAACAGTTTGGGGAAGTAGGTATATGGGTAATTTATTTTATTTTAAGTTGTTTTTAACACGTTTTATATGAACAAGTACAACTTTTCAATAGAAATTATGTTAAATTATGTACATAAAAATTATGTTAAATTATATAAGAATTATTATAAGATAATATAATATATTAGTATATAAGAATTATTATAAGAAATTATGTAAATTATTATAAAAATAATTTTTATAAAATTATATAAAATTTCATAACAGATGAATGAAGGAATTGCTGGTAACAGAATGCTATGCTAATCAAAGCTGTAAAATATCCTGAATGCAGCTGGGTGTTGTGGTGCACACCTATAATTCTACCTACTCTGGAGGTGGAGGCAGAAGCATCACAAGTTTGAAGCCACCCTGAGAAAAATACAAAAAAATGTGGAGGCCAGGAAGGGAGGCTCTGGGGTGTGGCTCAAATGTTAGAGTGCTTCCCTAGCATGCAGGAGGCTTTAGGTTCAATCCTTAGTACTTCAAGATAAAAAACACTGAGGCTGGTGGAGTGGCTCAAATGGTAGAGCACCTGCCTAGCAAGAGTGAGGCCCTGAGTTCAAACCTCAGTACTGTCAAAAACAAAAAAAAAAAAGAAGAAGAAGAAGAAGAAAAATACTGAACAGAACCCATTAATAGGGACAGTGATGGCTATAAACAATTGATTTATGATGTAAACATGTACATTTCCACAATTTAAGTGTGTTATTATATTTCTATTCACTTCTTCCTAAATTGCCATGCCTCCTAACAATATTTATTTCTGTCACAAAGGGTTACTAACAACCTAACTAAATTCTGGACCATTAACTAGAATTAGGTAGAGAGTGATAATTGTTAACAAAAATTAATATATGAAAAACACTGTGGGAGACCTGAGTAATTTCTACATATCTTTATATAAGAGATTTCCAAAAGGAAGGTATCAGGTGGGATTCCAGATTTTGTGCATCCAGGAAAATGAAAATACAAAACTAAGGACTACCAAAACACAAAATTATCATAAAAAAACTTATTGAACAAACTAGAAATGTATTTTATGACTGAAACTATCCACAGTAAGCTTTAAAGATGAATGCAAAGAAGAAAGCTGGCTTACATTTAAGAAAAAAAAATCCATCTTTCCTTCTTTTCCTTCCATTTTCTTCTTAATATTTAATTGTCAGCCACCATACATTCATTAGTAATGTAGGAGGTAAAGGTCCATTTGGTTTAGATTGCTACAGTTTGGTATAATTTGAGTGCTCCTAAAGACTCTTATATAAAGACTTGGTCTCATGGAGGTGCTGCAGACTTTTAAGAGGTAAGACCTACTGGGAGGCCCTTAGGTCATTGTAGGTATGTCCTTAAGAGGGATTGTGGTGGACTGGATATGTGGCTCAAGAGATAGTGTACCTGCCTCTCCTAGTAACTGCAAAGCCCTCAGCTCAAATCCAAGTGTCACCAAATAGAAAGAGAGAGAGAGAGAGAGAGAGAGAGAGAGAGAGAGAGAGAGACTCTACACATTCTCTTACACTCTGCTTCCTGGCTAGATGTGTGACTGCTTGCTTTGACAAGTGTACAGGCCACTGCCACCCAGAAGCCAAACCAGTTTAAGTTCATCCATCTAACTGTAGACTTTGACCTCCAAATCTGTGAGCTAAATAAATATTTTCCCTTTATAAAGTTAATGGCTTCAGGAATTTCATTGTAATTACACAAAGCTGACAAATACAAGGCAAGAGTAATTACAGGTTGTGTGGCTAAGTGTTAAAGAGATGTAAATACACAATAGCACAACAGAGCAAGAGGGAGAGAAAAATCAGTTCAAAACAATGAAAGTAGTTTGTGTTTCTGGGAACCAGACAAGAGATGAAGAAGGTATTTCATTAAGGCAATGAGAGTTGAGATGGACTGAGAGCTTATTAAGGAGGATCTTCAAAGCAGAGGCCTTCAGAGTATGAAACTGTGAGCCTTTTGCTATTTATTATTCATGTTTAGTCAGTCTTTTTTGGCACTTTTTATAGGACAAAAGTAAATAGTTTCTAATTTTTTTTGAAACATTTGTTTGACTGTTACTTTTATTTTGCTAATTGCAGCTGCTATTTGGGAAAAGTTAGTGCAGAAAGTAAAAAAAAAAAAAAAACCACAAACATAGAAAGCAAAGATGAAATGGAAAAACACGAAAAATATAATTTCCAAAATTTTATTCATTTTGGAGGGAGAGGCCTTCATGGATGTGATAAAGACCTAGTTTATTATGGAAATTCTTATTTACACTTACATAGATTAGAGTAGGATTAGATTTGGGTGTTAGTGACAGAAAATCCAAAATAGCAATGGCTTGTTCAAAGGATCATTTTATTTCTCTGTCAATGAAAAACAGGCTTTCAGCACTGGTATGGAAGCAGGCATTTTTTTAATCCTGTTGTTTTGCCTTCACCCAATCTACTTTGTGATCTACAAAGGTTCCTGTAGCATACTGTGCCAGCCAGTAGGAAGGATAAGAAAAGGAAAGAAACGGGCACCTCCATGTACACACCACCTTTTTTTTTTTTTTTTTTAGTAACACTATTAGCCGAGATATGAAAATTTGCTGAAATGTAAAGTTGAAAAATGTCCTTATCTCCAGTAGCTAAATGTCCAGCTCAAAATAAGGGGTTCTACTATGGCAGATGAAAGGAAAAACTGATAGGTGGTAGGCATCTATCAGTCTCTTACATAATTTTTTTTAAAGATAAACCAATATTTATTCAAGATTGTTGCCATAGGGCTTGCTATATGATTTTGAATATCTATAAATTTGTTTCCATAGTCTTAGAAATGACACCAATCTCTCTCAATTTCTAAGAGTGAAGTAAATTAAACAAGTTTTACAGAATGAAAAATGAATCAGTCTGTCTCTGTCTCATTATACTTTCCTGACTTAGCCTCACATTTTGAAAGATTTAAATCCCTGGTGTTCTTTATTCTTCCTTTCCATGTGATTCTCTCCCTACTGTATAGAAGAGGAGATAACTGCAAGAATTATAAGTTGCTCCTTTTCTTTTCTTACATGTGTTTCCTCATAGTCTACTATTGAAAGCAATTTGTACCAGCCCATAAGGAACCAGTGTTGGAACACCTGTTTCCAATTTCCAATATATAAGCTATCATTCTTAGTGTCGATGATACGCATTCATGACGAGAAGCCTCCATTTAGCTGATCTTCTCAATGATATGATGCTAAAGTCCTCATCCACTGAAAACAGCAAATGATGCCGCTTCATACAAAACTCAAACTGCTTTGAAGATAATTCACCTTTCAGCCTTAGGACTATCACAAACCTGATGGACTTTATTCATCTGGAATCAATACATTAGTAGGATTCTGACTTTCTAAATAATGGAGCTGATTTTTTTTTTTTTTTAAAGCAAAAGCACCTGAGTAGATGGCTCTTTAACGAGATGCTTTTTCTCCCAGGGGAAGATGACTCACAGTCCACAGCTGTCTTTGTGTCTATACTCAAATGCAGAAGAAAACTGAACTCACTGGCCTTTCAATCAAGCGGCCCCCTAAATCTAAACTCTGAAAGCATGAAAGCAAAATGATGAAGAACTTAGAGCTTTCCGAGCACCCTCTTTAATTGCTCTAAAAGCAATTAAATACCTTCGTGTTAAAAACGCATTAAACAAACACAAATGTAAACTTGATTATATGCTTATCACTGTTGAAAAATCCACTAGAAAAAAGAAAGAGAAAATGGTGTAAAAAATAATTTTTTTTCAAGGCAAATGCAAACATTTACCTTGATTCTCTCATGTTGATAATATTTTGACCAATTTAATTTATTTTCATGTTTCTCTGCAATTTTCTTTTGTTATTAAAAGGTTTCACCCGTATGGAATTTATTCACTAGCCTTTTAACATATCTGTATTATAAAAATTCTGTCATACTCAGGAAATCACTTTGAGAGTGTGCCGTTTTATAAAATGTTTCCTTTAGGAGTTTCCACTAATTAAACAAATGATTGCAAAATACCCCTAGTGTCAACTCTGCTGGCTCTTAGAAAGGGCAACTGACGCCAACCTTTAGTCATCTACCTCCAAGGATGATGGCCTGCTGCCAGACCCTTGCCCTGTCCATAGGAAAAGTATCCATTATAATAACAATATGTGCAAACAAAGAGTAGTCTAGGAAGCCAAGAAATCAAAATTCTTAAGAAAACAAGAGACAGATACAAATGATTTCACTATTCATATAGGTATGCAGCAAGGGAAATTATTTCTCCTCTGAATAATTTCTTCTACTTTATCTAAAAATAAAGTATTTTTTTCTTGGGGCAGTTAGGGACATTGTCTAGCAAGCATGAGGCCCTGGGTTCCATCCCCAGCACTGACAAAAACAAAGTAGAAAGAAAGAAGGAAAGAAAAATAAACCGTTTTCCATTCTGTAACTTTGAAATTATGTCCTGGGTATGTTTCTCCTTTTCCTCACAGAGAATTTGTCATTTAATGTGAAATATTCTTCCAAACATACCTGTTTACCTTCTTAAATTCTCAGAGTCTTTATCAGTTGCATAAAGCTTACATAAAGTTGTAGGCCAATGACAGTAAGCAGAAGATGAAAAGTGTGGAGAATAGAAAACTTTAAGAAAGAACTTCCCTCGGGATATAGGCTACTATGATTTTGACTTGAAAATCACCTGAGAATATTTGTACAGCTTAAGGATGTATGTGCAAATTTTAGAAACTCCATAATACAAATGCAAATCCATAAGTGAGCCTCTAGCTTATTAAGATGGCTTGGTATAGATGGATAAGCTTTGGTTATGCCTAAGGGTGTTCATACTTTGAGTTTTCAAATGCTCCATGTTTAAATTGATGTTTTCTTTACAGAAAAATGGAAGAAGAGGAGAAAAGTTAGGACCTAGAGTAGGGAAGGCAAGAGATGAAGAAAGAAGGCTCTGGAGGATTGGCTTGCCTTTTACAAGAATGAATTAGGTAACTTTAAAACTGTATCCAATGTAAGCTTTCTTAATTTGCAATGATAAAGTACACCTGGAATTTAGTTAATACTTCCCCTTTAGTTCAGATGAAGTTTGATGAGATAATCTCTGTTAGATTTGTAGTAGATAAAAAAAAGATGCAGCCAGATTTTTCATTATTATAAAATACATGAAGTAGGCTACTTTATAAGGAAAAAAAGTATACTTTGGCTCCAAAACCTAACATTGGTTGGGCCCTATTGGTTCTAACTCTGGTGATGATGTTCTTGCTTGCATTGTCCTGAGGCACCAGAAGGCATGTGACAGGAGTCTTTCTAAATGCACTTCTGGCTGCCTGTCACTTCTGTCTCTCTCCCTCTTCTCATGAAGCAATGAAAATTCATCATAGGGGCTGTCCCCTAAAGACCTTATCTAATCACTCTCCAAAGGTCCCACCTTTAAACATCATAGTTAGCTTGTTTCCACTCTCTGAAAGGAATGAACACATGACTTTGAGGTTTAAAATCCTTCATGAGTTCAGGGAACAAACCACATTCAAACCCAATAGCAGAGAGAAAAGAAGCAATTCCAAAAGACAAAATCTAAACCAAAACAAGCTAAAAACAACTCAAACCCTATCCCCTGTCCTTTCACTAAAGAGGGAAACTTTCCTGGAGTAACATATTTTGATAGATGACTAAGGGGCATACATTGTTTTAAACATTCCCTTCTTTCCAACTCACATTCGAACTCATGACTAGTAGCTTTTCATTTCTGATTTCCAAATTATCAGACTCATAAATTCTCATTTCAAAGGGAATATCAAGAAAACTAAACAAGCAGAGAAAGACATGGCTGCATTATAACTTCCTGAAGACCTCAGCACAGTAACTTGCAAAAGTCACTGAAAAAGAGAAAAAAAGTAACATAGAGAAGTCCAGTAGCATTCCCCCTGTTAAAGGCAATGAATAGAGATACTCTTTCATGTAGAAGAATGAGCTCAGGCTTAGATTGGTAAAAGTATACAGTCAAGCTGTGTTATTAACAGTCACAAACCATTAGTGCTGTCCTTTTCTTTCAGTAAATGAGGAAAGTTAAATAAGATAAACTAATTAATTCATTTTTTTAAAAAGTAAGATTAAGCCTGTGTCATTCATTTCATGAGAACCTGGATTTGTCATTTTTTTGTAGACTGCAATTTTTCATATGTCTTATCTCCAAAACTTAAAAGAAATTAAGAAGAGAAAAATTCCTCCAAGTCCCAAATTTAATTACAAGGCCTAGAAGATGGAAGGGAAGAGAGATGGAGGAGGAAAATTACTGAAAAAGTTATAGGCCGAGAAGAACCAAAATCCATTTTACATCCCTAAATGTCTGTGGCAACATTCACCTGAATTGCGCTATGATCAAGTCACACAGCATCCTGCTTACAACCCCAACCAATCTAAAACTAGAAATCCTTCTCCTTATAACCTGCCCTCCTACCCCAGAGCATTCTCTGCTTCCCATATTGCTTATCTATTGCCCACACAGGTTCAATGTAAGCAGTTTGTAACTTCCCCCAATTTTTGCTATAAAAAATAGTCTTATCTGTGGTCCAGCAGGCATTTCTTTTTTTCCCCCAATGCTGCTATAGGGATCAAATTCCCAGTCTTGCACATGTTAGGTAATCACTCCAACTAAGCCACATCCCCAAACCCCAGCTGGTATTTTCTAATTACCACCTAGCCTCACTCCTTGCTGCTGGTAGTTGCAGGAACCTGTCCCAGAATTTGGTCCTTTTTGTGGCTAGCATCTGTAAAGGCTCAATCAACCCTTTTATTTCAAGATCCATCACCTCAAGAGTTTTGGTCTGAGAAAATAAAAACAAACCAACCAATACAAAGGAGAAAAGAAACCTGAAAAATTATGTCAATTATTAAGGAAACAATCTACAATAAGAATACATTTTTTTCATATTTTGTGTCTCCAAAACTTAAGGAAATTTATAAGGGAAAATTTCTATGAAGTCCTAAATTTAATTACAAGGCCCAGAGTATGGCAGGGAAGAGGAATGGGGCTGGTTAATCAGCTAGCAAGCTATAAGCGGAGAAGAAATAAAGACCATTTTTCTGTTAAGAATGACAATCTAAGTGGGCATGGTGGTTTATGCCTATAGTCCCAGTACTAGGGAGGCTGAGGCAGGAAGATCCTGAGTTCATGGTCAGCCATGGTTACGCAGCCAGTTTGAGACTAGCCTAGGGTTACATAGCCCAGACCTGTCTCAAAAAAAGAAAAGGAAAAAGAAAAAGAAATATAATCTAACTAAAAAAATATACAGTTGTAAAAAAACAAAAAGAATGCCATGGATAGCAACACACATTTGAAAACTACCACATAAGGCATAAAAGTTTTAAATACTGTAGCACATATTCCCTTCTTTCCTCATTTCCCCACTCCACCCTACCCAACAAATTTCCTCCACAGAAAACCTTTCTCAACACACTGGTGGCTATAGTAAGTGACTCCAGAGATGGAAACTGGCATTCAACTCAGATTTTCTTACAGGTAATTCTCACTTTTTCAATGCACTTAGACAAACGAATGCAAGGTAAATTGTAGGTAGAGTCTATGATTTTTCAATAAATTATGTATCTATGTCTATCCTTACTATCTGGGTATAAGACCACTTTTAAATTGTTTGATAAGTGTTTGAAATTTTTAGTTTATAGAGAGTCATAACGAAACATTTTTTTAATATGAAGTTATATACAATCAACTTTTCTCTGTTTTCCTCTAAAATAAAACATAACAAAGAAAAGAAATAAATTAGTGAACATCTTTAGATCTTTTCTTGAAGGTAAAGAGCACAGATCATTTTTATTTCTGACCAGAGAAATTACAAGATTTTTTTTCAGTTGTTTGCTTTCATTTTTGAAATGAAAATGGGTTTTGGGATTTGAACTCAGGACCTTGTGTTTGCAAAAAAAAAAAACACTCTAAAACTTTAATCACTTCTCCAACCCTTTTTCTTTAGTTTATTTCTCAGGTAGGGTCTGTCTGTTTTTACTATAAGGCAAAATTGGACTGTGGTCCTCCTACCTCTGTCTCCTGCGTATCTGAGATTAAAGCTATCATGCCTGGCTTGTTTTTGAGACAGGATCTTGCTAACTTTTTGCCTGGCTCTCCTTGAACCCCAGTCCTCCCATCTCTGCTTCCTGCAAAGTTGGGATTTATAGACATGGGCCACCATGCCTTACCCACAGTTTAGTTTTCTTCTGTGTGGTAAAGCTTCATTGGTATAACAGAGCTGGGGGGTGGTCTTCAGTTTTTTTTGCAGGAAGATGTTAGACTTTCATGTTATTTATTAGACATCTATGTCTTTATTAAACCAAAATAACTCAAATGTACATGTTCACACGTAGTTTTAGTTTACTTCATATAAAGATCTAACAAATAAAAGAATGATCTTTTAAGAATGAGTTTACCTGCCTGAAAATCTTACATTAGATAGAATTTTCAATAACACTAATGCTTAATTACCACAAGAAATTCTATAAACATTTCCCGTTTATTTCCAAGTTTCCTTTTTTATAGGGTTAAGTTCACATTACATCTGGTAAGCAATTCGGAATCACTGTAAACACACTCTTAAAATAGCTTAGTGTTTTTCAGAAACTGTTCACAAGGTTTCTTGATTTTAAATTATCTTTATACATAATGAGATGGTCAGAGTGGTTCATGAACATTTCTTTTTCTCGCCCCCTGTGATAGACTTAGTAGTAATTACTTAGTAGTAATTACTAAGTATCATCATGATGTGGTTTGCACTCAGCTACAGCTTGAGGCCTGGGTAATATGATTCATGATAATGAGAATTTGATGAGAAACAGACAAACTTTGTCAATAATAGCAAAGAGGGCTGTAAAGCTTAGCCCGTAGCTGCATAAAAATATATCAGAATAATGAAACTCTCCATTGACAGTTCCATTAATGGCGCTCTCACTTTACTTGACTTTAGAATTGACGCGGCAGTGCACCGCCCTCCTCCCCGCCGGGAAGTGAGTATTTACTGTCAGCAGTGTGCAATCTTTTCTTCCTTGAAGACTGTCGTGGTGTTGCCTCCCTTGAGTTGTCTCATAAGAGGCAGTAGTGGGAACTACTCAAAAACCCAAAGTTAGCGTAATGACTATTTCGTCTAAGGATTTGGAGATCCATTAGCTGCAGACGGCAGCCTTCTTAGACCTTTTGAGAAATGAAGCTACCATAATTTCTTTAAGTGGGTGTGTTAGTCAACTTCATACTGCTCTAACAAAATACCTGAGAAAATCATCTTAAAATTATGCACCTATTAATGGATGGAGCCATTCATGAGGTGAAACCCCTCATTATCAAAGCCCCACCTCTGAATATTGCTGACTTCAACACATGAGCCTTTGGAGGCATTCAGAACACTGAAAACTTTCTTATCCCCCATTTGTTTTCTTAAAAGCATCTTTGACTTTCCAAAAAAAAAAAAAAAAAAGCACATAGAAACTTTTTCTCCTCTCCCTTTCCCCTACTACCAAACTCTAACCTCTCTTGAGTTACCCATCGCTGAGCAAACTGGTTATCATTTGGTATGTTTGTGCATTACACCTTCAAAAGAACTTTTCGTCCTGTTAATCTGCCTGTTGATGGTTTAATTCACAGACTTTCCTTGGTTAAACCCAAGTGGATAGAGGAAAAGTTTTTTTCTTTATAGTTGTATTTTATTACTTCTACCATATCCTCTAATTAGAATCTTTTTCAGAATCTACCATTTAATAACTCAATGAAATACTTTATCTTCACCATCTTATTTCTGTATTGTGGATCAATATACCTACCTTGCCAAGTTTTCCTAAGAATTGGAAATAACCTATACGAAGCACCTGTGTACCAGGTTCAGAATTGCCATTCAGCCAGTGGTCATGACTTTTCTCATTCTTGTTTTATTTGCTAATGGATTTTATAACAGTATTTTCTAAGTCTTAGATTTCAATTTTTCTTATCTTATTCAGTATTACTCTTACTGTTACAGTCAGATAGAAAGTGAGTACAAGTCATATTTGAAATTACATGTTTATAAAGGAAAAGATTTCAGAATAAAAGGAAATCACTTACCAATTTTCTTCCTACTCAAGAACACATAAAAAGTTCCAGAAGTAAATTTGTTTCATGATAAACGTGAACATTTAAAAATAAAATGTTAATAAGTATTATAGTAAGTGTTCATGAATATCATTTTTATTCAAGAAAAAATATTAGCTTAAGGAAGACATTAAGGTTTACATGTCTCTTGGTTTGAAATTATGGGTACTTGAGATTCTTAAAGTTTTGGAAGTGCATGATTGTCCTAAATATCATGTATTCAAATATTATTAGCAAAATTGATTAAAAAATATAAAATCTCATCTCAATCATTTAATGCAATCTACTCTGAGTCACAGGAAAACAAAACAAGACAAAATTCCAGTGGGTTTTGTATAGGAAACATTATACTTAAATGTTTTCCATTTGGTTTTAACACCTTTTATGACTCCAAGATTTCTACCTCAAAATATTTGCACTTTCAATGTAGTGAATAGTTTTTTGAGCTTAAAAAAAGGCTAGATTAATTCAATCAATCTATATGAACCACAAGGAAAGAATGAAATCAGTAAAAGTGTAAATTTTCGAAGTAATGTTGTTTTTCCATTGATTAGATATTCTTCAATCAGTTTCTGGAAATAATTGTAATTATTATTCCCAATTCCCACTAGTTTAAGGGATCCAATTAAGTAATGATTCTAGCTATATCCTACAGGGAAAAGAGGGGAGCTTTCATTTTGGAATTAGTCTATATCTGACAAAACTGAAAGCAATTTACATTTGGTCACCTATAGCATTTACTGAACAATTCAAAGTATGAGTCATTCATAAATATCATGATTTGTAGTCTTTTCATTGTGAATGTACCCATTCCATATAAATTGTAGTTAGATCATAGCTTCCTTCACATTGCTGTTACAAATTACTACTATGCTATTTTATAACATGCCATGTTTCCTTTTAAAAATATACTTTTTTAGATTTTTGCTTTTACTAATATTTATTTTGTTTTAAAATTTAAAAAAATATTGTGAATATATTTTCATGATTTTGCCTTGGGCCTCAGCAAGTGACTAACCCAATTTCAGTGTATGATCACTAAAGCTCCTTACTAATATGTTTTAAAAGATGGTAAGCCTGAGACAAAAAGGCAAAGTGCTTACCTTTGTACCTTTCTTTTTAATGCAAAATGAATCAAGTGCCCTTGTAAGAATTATGCCAGTTATTTTTATATAAAATTTTAGTAACCCTTACTTTTCCTACCACTTATAAAGTATGATGCATTTATTTGCATAACCAGCAAAACTAAAATAAATTTGAGAATAAAGATATCAACACATTTTTTCTTTAATTTCCAGAGAGTGATGTTATTTAAAGTTTTTAATTTTGCACACAAAACTCCTTAAGTTGTTATCTGTAGACACTTCAGGGACACCATATGGCTCTACATGTTCCTGATGGTCAGAATGAAGAGGAAAACATGATTTTTGACAGTCAAATGATTGTGCGACCAGGTTTTCCAACAAGGTTCCAGATGACGATGGAGCTAGAGTTTGGATGTGGCAGATTCAATGAGAAAAACACATGTAAGATGATGTAGAGAGCAGAGTCAATTGTCAGAGACACTTGCCAAGTATCAGTCTGGTAGTTAGGAACAAGGTATAAGGTCTACTCAGTTGTGTGGTGCTTGAACTGACTCAGGGCTCACCTATGTAAAGCTTCCTCTGCAGGTTTTGGAATTTTTGCCAACCATCCAAGACTTGCCACCAGCAACCCCCTAATTCTGGTCACACTTGCCAAGGGTTTGAATCTGTAAAAGACAGTTGCCTTGATCAGCTCTTTGGGGAAGCTTACACTCTGTGGACTTTCAGCCAGAGTCACCCTAAGTCAGCTTAGTGTGAGTTTTCAACAGATAACCTTAGTAATATTATTTGGGTTGGTTATGAAAAGATCTTCTAACCTGGATATCTTTCCAGTCAGTTCTAGAGACTGGTATGTTTACTGCCACTAGTGTTTAAAGAGAACTCAGAGGCAGCTACATCCATGCCAACTACAAATGTGTCAGTGTAGTAAGACTGTAATTGCATTCTTACACAGCTCTAAGACTTTCAATTCTTAAGGATATTAGCAATAAGCCCTCTGTTATCCTTCATTTAGCATGTAAGACATCTTCTTCAAAACACTTGGTTTCTTTTCAAAAGCCCAACAATGAAGTAAACAATTTTCTGCCACTTTGCTTCTGGTGTGAGCACTACCTACCAGTAATCAAACTGAAAGATAGAAGTGGGTGGAAGGCACGTCAGAAATCTTATGACGCAGATAGAATCTTCTTTTTGGCAGTTCAAGCCTTTCAAAGAACATAAGAAAATCCAAACATGGTGTTGGTATCTAATGTAGATCTCATACCATCTATTATCAGTTTGTTCTGTTTTCGACTTTCATAACATCTAGTTTCTTCTAATCTGACTGGCCCAATAGTTTTACTGATTGCTAGACAGCCTTTGGGATTTCCTTTCCCATACAGCTGGTTTTATTGCTCCAGTGCTAAGGTCCTCATTGGAGAGCAGCTTAGGCAGCTCTGCAAAGATCTTTTCCATAGAGTAACTTAAATTGGGTGTCTTCACTAGAGCTGAAGATCTAATAGTGATCATGAATAGAGATGTGGTGCAGTTCTGACTGTGTATCCTTAAGTCTCAAGAAGAGGGGCAGAAGGTTCTGCAGATGCCAGCAGGAAACATTAATTCTTAAAATCTATAAAATACCAGTTCCCCAGCTCTCTTTCTCTTGCCCTCAGCACATTTCTCACAAACCCAAGCTTCTCATTTCACTGTCTCTTTTGTACATATCTTCCTGATACTGCTACAGTTGATTATATACTTGTTTACATTATCAAATTGAGAAGTTCTTTTTTATTTCCAATTGTGGTAAGAAATTCACCTTTAACTAGTTTTTAACTCTGTGGTACAATATTTTTCACATTGGCATATAGCAGATCTCTAGAAGAAGTTTTGTTTTGTTTTTCCCAAAAGCATTGTTTCTTTATCAAAATCCAGCTGAACTTCATTTGTAACCAAAACTAAGAATTAGAGTTATTATTTTAAATAGATATGTGCATTAGTATAGTTGAGATGACATTTTATATCATCTGTGTTTCACATTTTGCTCTCTTCTCAAATTTCACACCTATAAAACAAAACATTTCATATTCTAAAATCCCAAAGGATATTAAATCAATTCCACGTGCTTAAAAAAAGGTGAGTGCTTATGAAGCGAAAGAAACTTCCAGTAAGAGTGATATGAATGGACTATTAATTTCTACAGCCACTAATTTATAGGGCAACTGATCATAAATTAAGTGCCTGACATTCAGTAATAGATGATTACATCTGACATAATGAAGTTATAATGGAAGGTGTCCGCACACTGCTTGACTATTAAGTGCCCATTTATTGTCCCTGCACCAGGTGTGATAGTGATAGGCTATACAAATCATCCAGAAGAAATGTCAAAATAGGCTCCTTTGCTGATAAAGCACCACACATGTTTATTAATATAGCAGCTTGTCTTAGGACTGGCCCATCTGCTCACTTAAAACAAATCACTTTCTTATAAATATTTCAGTTAAAACCATGACCATTAGTAATGGTTTTCAGAGCAAAAGAGATAGAAAAGGGAAAATTGTTGAGCTTCAGTAAAATATTATGCTCTTACTTTTGCCTTTGATATATTTAATAGGAGAAGGGGTAGGGAGATAGCTTTTAATATGGCATTTGCTTTAGATTAGTGCTGCATGAGTGTAGGCCATCACAAATGGTCCAGGCTCCAGCTGCTGCTTATGCCAGGTGGGAAATAGCAAATTTCACCAATGTTTTCAAAGTACACATTTCAATAAAGTGCAAAATGAGGTACTCAATTAAGAAATCCTCCAGAGCAGTAGTTCATATGCATTTAAACTTATCAGAAAATATTTTAACTCGGTGGATTTTATAAAGAAAATGATACCACAGATTTTGCTGGGGGTGGGGTGATTTTAAAACTCTGAGAATTTGCTTTTTTAAAAACTCATTTTCTATACCATGCCAACATCACATTTTTATATACCAGGGGGAAACAACAGAAGCAAAATTTGAATGTTTACTTATTTGCTTTTAACTTTAGGATAGCAGAAGTATAAGGCTAAGACATTTTCCATCTGGTATCCGGGGTATTATATGCTTGCAGTGCAGTCCAGATGCTCTGTGTTCTATCTTCAAGAATGGTTGTGTCTAACAAACAAACAAGTATGCCCTAAGGTACTCCTCTCAAATGAACACACATATTTGAAATAAAGAAGTACAATTGTTCAAAATACTGAAACAAAGAAAAGGCATGAACCATTTGGTGATCCAGAATGGTTCTTACTCTATAGCTTTAGTTTCATTTATTCATTCATTAAAACCCAAATAAAGCCTGGCAGGTACACCTTGCAGGCTCCAGAAAAGATCTTTCTTAGACTCAGTATCACAGAAATCCACTAGTCATATTTTTTTAAATAAATTATATCTGGGATCACTAACTACCTGGTGACCAAAAGGCTCAATTCAATTACTTAGAAAAGGCTAATGGTCTCAGACACTCTTGAAATTATTATTATTTTTTTTACATCTCCCACAGATTAAAAGGAAACACGTGCCAATTATATTTCATGTTACATGTACTTCCCAAAGTATTAATAATGGGTAGATCATCAGTTTGACGTGAATTGGCCTTGTCTTCCAGAACAGTACCAACAACTACTCAAATTATCCAAATTAGACATCAAGGAATTATAACTGTCTTTCATTTTTCTATGCAAAATAGTTGCATTAATTTCTTCTATGTATATAGTTCTTTGTGGTTTTCCACTGTGTATAGGATATCTAGAATTCTAGGTTTAATACACAAAGACTATTTTAATATATGATTCAATTCATTTTGTCAGTTTCTTTCTTTCTAGTTCATACCAGCATCAGTTATTCATACTGGAGCCTTAGTGTTACAGGGAATGCAGGGTAATCTGAGCAATAGGTTAACAGCTTAGAAATCTGCTATCCTAGAGTCTAAAACAATTCTGGCTTGTAAGGTTTCAAGATTCTTGACTAGCATGAGAATCTGGCCTCGTGGGCTTAGCAAATGCAAGCTTTTCACTGGTTATGTATTTGCACTTTGCCCTGTTATTCTCTGCAGGAATTGCAACCCTAGGGCATCTAGTGGAATCCAGGCATTGTTCCCTCAGGCACTGCTTCTAAATGTCTCCATACTTATCTTGGGATTTGAATTTGCCTGTTTCCAAACTCTTTTGCTACACTTGGTGATCAGAGATGAGAAGTCACACATTACCCAGAGGCCAGTAACTAATGTGGAAAATGGAGGAGAAAGAAGGAAAGAGAATCTTCAGAGAACTGCACTGGCAGGAGGGAATTCTGTAAATGAAATTTTAAGGAAAGGCCACACCAATATGATTGGATTTACTTCCCTCTGGGCCATTTTCCACCCTGTAGCTAGAGTCATCTTTTAAAAATCGAAATCAGATTATGCAGTACTTTGTGTAAAAACCCTTCAGGGATACTCACAGCCCCTATTAAAATAAAATAAAACCCCTATTCCTTTCATGTCCTAGAAGCCTTGCAAGATAGGCTTATGATTTCGGTCCTCTTCAAATGTTTCAGAAATTATCCATTTATTAATTTTTTAAAATTACATGTTCTCTCTTCTGTCTAGTGTGTATGCTGAATGACAATAAAGCTCTGACAGACTTGGAAACTTTGCAGTCCCATCAATGTCCGGCAAACATGAGGCACTAACTAGTATTTGCTTTGTGAACAAATGAATTAGTGCACCATGAATTTCCTACTTCAGGGCTTTTTTTTAATACACTATCCCTCAACTTTAATGATGGCAAATTCACTTTTGATATTCTTGTTTCAGTTCAGTGGTCACCTCCTCAGAGTAGCTTTCCTTGACTACCACTTTATATCTATTTTATAGCTATAATAATAATGTATTTAAAATGTTCATTGTTTAATCAATAATTTGTCTATTGTTCATTTTCCACACTACAAAGTCAAGCTAAGAGGTCAAATATATCTTTTCTCATGTATAGTATTTTATCACTTGAGCCCAGCAGAACTCACTGCACATAGTAGGGATTCATTATAATATAGCCCCATCAAAAATTGATTGAATTAACCTGTACATATTTGAAAATAATTTGTGGGAAAATCCCACTTGTCATTTTATTTAATAAGCATATTTTACTCACTTGCCATTTTATTCAATGGCTCAGAGTGACTGGAAGAAGAGGACATGTTCCTCCACTTTCGTCTGAATCTCCCCACACCTCGTATCCTATGATTATCTCTATACCCAAGATAGATTTGGGATATTTTTGTATTCACACATCCTAATATCCAGTAAAAACTCACTATTGGACATGCCATATTTTATGGATAATTTAAGAGGCATTAGGATAATTTAAATGGCATTAGGTCTCCCATTTAGACTCTAACTCATGTATAAGATGCAACAGTAGGGCTGAGACATGGCTCAAGTGATAAAGCATGTGCCTAGCACTTGTGAGATCTTGAGTTCAACCCCCAGTATCACCAAAAATATATTAAATAAATAAAAATGCAACATATAAAAAATATTTGTTGACTACTGAATGTGAGTTGGACTCTTTCAGAAGAGCAGAGAAAAGCATATACCTCCACTACCTAGATATAAGATTATTTTAAATTATTTGATACATGGTTGAGATTTTTAGCGTATAGATATTCATAGGGAAGTATGCTTTTCTATTTTTAAAAAGATTTTTATTAGCTTATCATTGTTGTACTAGGGGTACATTGTGACACTTACAAGAATATTTGCAATGTATCTTAGCTAGATTCAATCCTCCCTCATTCACTTCATCCCCCATTCTCCACTTAGAATAGTTTCATCAGGTCTCATTTTTCCACTTTCATACATGAGTAGATAATATTTCTACCATATTCATCTTCTTTCACCCTTTCGTATGTTCTCCCACCTATTACTAGCACCAACCCCCAGACAGGACTTGTTTTACCTCCTGTCCTTCAGTTTTGAAAAAAGGACATTTTTGTTTGTTTAAGACAGGTAGATAGGGAGTTTCATTATGACATTTCCATGTCTATAGGTATAATATCCCTAATTAGTTCATCCCCTCCATTTTTTTCCTTCCTACCTTAATCTCCTTATGGTGATTTCAACTGGTTTAAATATTCTGTATCATTCTTGTATAGGAAGTACATTAACTATATACTTTTTAAAAATAATAAGTTGAAAATATATAATAATTAACCCAATAAAATGAAAGGAAGGTAAGAATACTGAAAACTCTGTTGGATACTTTCTTTATTCTTGTTTTGTATGACGTGTACTGAGCTTCAGACAACAGCAACAAAGCATTACTAGTAAGTAAAATTAATCAGTATTTGTATAGTATTTGTATCATGAGGCATTTTTAATAGTTGATACATAAGCAAACTTGGGAAAAAAGGTTGGTGGAGAATCTGAGATACTGTGAGTATGGGATTAGTTCATGGTCACATCAGCAAATTAGGGCTTCAGTATTAAATGTAAACATGGTTATTCAAACTTTGTCCTTCCACTTGATTCCACCCAAGCGATCCTGATGTTGAAATTAATAGTGAGGGATATTTTCTCATTTTTTGTTAGAGGTTTAATAAATGGAAATAACTGCTGTACCCAGAGGTAAAACTAATAAAGAGAAAAACACTTCTTAATATTGAGAGAGCAAGGGCTCTTAGTGTGAAGACAATGATGTCTGGGGAATTAAAGGGACAGATAATAGCTAAAGTCATGGTTTCATCTACAGAAACCTGTGCCTTTTAATAACTATAAAGAAAAGACTCCTATTCTAGTGGTGATATGAAGCTAATATATCTATCACAGTTTTGATCCCTACTGTCTGGGTATAAAGTAAGTCTATAGGAAAGAGATCTTTAATTTATGCCAATTTACTCTGACAGAAAAAGGTAATTTATTATCTAAGGATTTACTAAATATAATTTTTGTCATCCCTACCTTCTAGATCAATTGTCAAGAAGAATTGTTATATTCAAGAAGATACTCCTGGGTGGCATGAGTGTGTGCATGCATTCGTGCATTGTGTGAGCATTCCTAACAAGTTGGAACTTTGCAGCTGTGAGTATTCAGCAGGTGGTGAAGAGGGTGACTGTTACATTTGGAAGTCAAGGCAGACCTTCTTCATTCCCTCAGGCTCTTGTGATAGCAGCCAACACAGATATCAGCCAGTTATCTGTTCTAGGCAGTAAGGTAATTAATTTTTACAATCTAGGTATAAAATTATTAGAAAATAATAACTTTATTGAATATATAATCATTAGCCACTGTGGGATAAGAATATTGGAAAATTTTTAAATAGAATATTTTATCACAAATAACAGATAATATTTAGTATATTACTTTGCATACTATTAATAATACATTATCAGAATGTCTAACTTTGTATTGTTGCAGGAGGACTGAGACAGAGACTGAGAGGGCACCAAAGTTTTCAGGAAGCAAGTTTATTAAGTAAGCTGGCAGAGACTCAGCAGACTCATGTCCAAAGGCTGAGCCCTGAGAACAAAGGGGGATTTCCTTATATACCATTTAGAGCAGGTGACAGAAATGGGGGTAGGGGATACAGCTTGTCCCATACATAATCACATGTTAGTTCATTGGCTGTTTTAACCTCTGGGGCAAGGTGACCCTCCTCTGGTCTCCAGGTAACATTCCCAACTCTGGTTTTTCCTTGTTTTACTGTAGTATGCATTAATCTCTCTTCTTCCTCCCTGCCTTCCTGCCACAGTATGGTGTACTATTTTAGGTACCAATTTGAAAGAAACAATAAGGTCTTTTATGAAAACACTGAAATAAAGTGAAATAAAGATATTCCATTGTATAGAAGACAACAAGCACACAAAAACATGTTTGTCATTGGGTAGGAAATAGTACATTAGTGTTCAAACTACTCATGTTATGTAGTGCTCTTAAGATGAATAATGAAGAAGGTAAAAATTTTTTCTTAAAAAAATCCACAACAACAAAAAACTCCAAAGACCAAAACTGTTCTCCCAGCACTCAGGAGGCAGAGGCAGAGAGAACACAAGTGTGAGGCCATCCTGGGCTTACAGTAAGACAATGTCTCACAAAATCAACGGCCAGAGATATAGCTCATGTATAGAGTGCTTGCCTAGCAAAGACCCGTGTTTGATGTTCACAGCACTACAACCCCCCCAAACATCAGCAAAAGTTATACTAGTTATGGTCAGTTTCCGTCACTCTGTGCTAGTAACTATGTTGCATTAAGTATTACTTGTTACAGTAGACAGTATTGGAAATAAAATCACAGTTCTCTTTGTATAGATGACAGTTTGTCACAGCAAATTTTTATAGATGGTTTGAATCCTGGCTACAACACTGTCTTAAACTTATAAATGTAAAGATCCTCTCTATGCCTCTATTTCTCTCTCTCTGTCTTTCTCTCACACACACATGATTTTTTTCATGTGACAAGAATCCATGTAAAGTGTTACAATAAAGCTGGGAAAGAATGATAAATGTCTGTACCAGATCTGCTCAAGAAGGTGGTAGTAATGGAAAACCCTAAATGAATATTATTTATAATTAATGATGTGGAAGAAGGAATGAGAGGGATATATGGATCAGTTTTATTTTAAACATATGATTTCAAACTAACTTACATAAGGGCTGTGGATGTAGCTCAGTGGCATAGTGCATGGTTGGTAGTCTGTGGCTCGAGGTTCAATCCTAACACACATACACACACATACAAGTTAATTTACAGACTACATGATAGCTTTTATCACTTCTACTAACTAGCAACACCATTGGAAAAATTTATGATGTTGAAAAATATTAAACATTTTCTCTTAGAATAAGGTATAGTAACTATGTTCCTACTTTCTGAATAAGTATAAATACAAAGTAGACAAGGAAAAGCTCCATCAGGGAACCACCATATTGAAGTCAAGGATTATTAATACTTGAGGTGCCATGAGTCACAATGAACCTGAAGGACAATATCCAAGTCATGACAGTTTCAAGCATCTATTTGATGACCTTTGAGTATAAAGAATTCATTCTGGCTGGGCACTGTAGCTCATACCTATAATCCTAGGTACTTGGTTAGAGCCCACCAGCTCAAAAAGTTGATTAGACCTCATCTATACCAATAAAAACCAGGCTTGGTGGAACGCACCTGTCATCCCAGCTACATGGGAGGTATAAGTAGGAGGACTGTGGTTCAGGCTGGCCTAGCATAAACATGAGACCCTATTGGAAAAATAACTGAAGTCAAAAGAGCTAAGGACTTGGTTCAAGTGGTAGAACGCCTGCCTAGCAAGCACAAGGCCCTAATTTCAACCTCCAGTGTCCCAAAGAAAGAAAGAATATTATACCATCAGCCAACAAAGAAGAAGAATATAAACAAATTCTTTTCTTCTCACTGGGCTCATATAGAGACCACCAGTGCAAGTCATCTAAAAATCTAAAATGAAAGATTATCAATCGTACTCTTTTTAGGATAGTATTGTCATCATATGAATTACAGATTGCAACTGTCCTACAAGAATGTGCTAAGTTGTTTCAAATTATAAATGTTAGCACTTAAACAATAACTTATGATTAGAAAGTGTGTTGTAAGTTTACAAGATCCTTGTACTACTTCCTGAAAATACTGAAAAAGAACATTTTACTATAAGTTTAGATTTTAATTTCAATTAAACTTAATCCAAATTCAACTAGCGCTTGATGTTAGAAATATCATGACGACGATCATTACCTCTGAATTTGAAAGTAATAGGATCCTTGTGAGACTAAAGAGGTAATGTGTAGTGTTTTTCTTGTATTTGATAAAACATACACAGTTAATAAATGGAATTTTGTTATCATTAATATTAACAAGTTATTTACTCTTTTCCTATCAGACAGTTGTCATAGAGTACTATAAATGAGCCTGCCCACCAAACACTACTAGAGCGGCATGCTATATGCACATATCACTGAATTCTCTCGCGCTATGAGTGGTTGAAGGTAGGGAGTTTATATTCTAAATAGTGTTTGCCAACCAGATAAGTTTGAAAAGCACCATCAGAGAATATTAGAGAACAGGCCTGGAAACTCTTGAATAAGAATGCCAGATGTCACATTCCTATTTTATTTTAATCAATCTGAAATGTTTTTACATTTCACTAGATGATACTGTGTTCTAATGTCTCTAATTTGTGATGCTAAATCTTTGTCTACAGCCTATTTTTAATGTAGATGTACCAGGCAGGACCATCTGTTTATTTTGAACTTTAAAAAATATTTTCAGTGTGTGGATTTGCTGAATATAATTCAATTCGCACATGAAACTTAACGCCTGGCATTATTCTAATTCATTGATTATGTGCCAATTGAACCATGTTTATATTACTGAGTTTATTATAGGAAAAATGAAAAAAAGAAGAAGCATTTTTTTCAAATGTGAGCAAATATTTTAGCTTTGAGAGCATAAATTGTAACTGTCAAAATCAGCAAATGTTCCAGTTATTACTCAATATTAGAGTTCTTACTGAGATCCTACCTAAAGAAAGGCTACAAAATAGATGTAAGATTGTTTTCACCAGTTTCAGTTTCAGTGATAGATTGTATCCAGTAACTATGAAATACTTTTATACCACAAAGTGTTCGAAATGTCATTCTTAGCAATATAGATGGAAGACTTAGAAGTGAATGTCTTTTCTTGGTCATTGATATGAATTTATCAACCTTCAATTGCCAGTGATATGAAGAATTCCTTCCTAGGTTGCTTCCTATAACAGACTGCTAAAGCTATCACCAAATTGGACAGAAAAACAATGAAACAGACCAGGAAAAAAACAAAAACAACGAAATCTCAACTGAAGAGTATACCCCCAACTGGTACATTTGAATCGCCAGTAATAATACATGTCTCTGCTCTGTACTCTAAGTCAGCTTCTATACTAGTTCCCACAACTTCCGCTTCTTTGAGAGATTCTGCCTAATATATAGATGCTTCTGAGGTAGGTATTTCCCATGTGAGTGGTCAGGAGGCAAAACAAAGACTGTGAGAAAGTGGAGCAGGCAGGGACACATGACTTTGAGAACTGCAACTCTTAATGAGCCTGCTAAGAACTACAATGCATTAATTTACAAATCTGCCACAGAATAAACAAAATAGTATCTTTCATTTCCACTTAAATAAAATTAGAAAATGTGTCTCAAAGGCATGTAGCACTTATTTGCATAAGGAAATATTTAATCAATTCCATAAAATTAACTACAGAATTGTAACAAACTTGTTTTCATAATGAATGGCTTAAAAATAATAGTGCTTCTAGATGAAGCTATTTTTTTTAAAGTCCTGATTAATGAGACATGTGTCAAGAAAAATTACTATAATGGTGAATGCTGATTCAGGACCTTATTTTTATTAAGTAGTTTATAGTGAAGGCTGTGATTATTTTTCTATTTATAGTGGCAGCTCTGGTTAATTACCTTGTAATGTATTGTGACATTAATGCACTAGTAAACTATTGAAATTTACACCCTTATTCAGTAATAAAATCTGCAAATTGAAGAATGCACATAAAGTCATCTCAGGCATAACTTATGTGACCAAATGCATGTATGATCACATTAGAGTTACAGAACAGAATCAAATTTAGTCATTAAGTTCCCTGGAAGTCACATATAACAGCTACTTTATAACTGTGGAGTACAACATTTTATTCAAGGGTATTTTTTAAGTTGCTACTGCATTTTCCTTACAGTTACTAACAGCAGATTACACACAATTCAAATGCACTATATCATAAATGAAACATTAGGATAAATAAATTCATCAGTACCATAAAATACTTTTATGACAGATGGTAGGAAGGTCACACATGGATTAAACCCAACATGATTAATAGGTAAGAGAACATCCAACGGGAGAAGAAAAAGTGAGATATACATGTTTACATATACACATGCAAACATACAAAAAAAAGTAGTTTTTGAAAAAAGATGTGCCAAGTAACTAAGCTACTTCAGATAAGACTAGAATAACTAGTAAAGAATCTGAAGCAGTGCTCCATGTTGTTGCATGTATTGTTTACATTTTCTATAGAAAAATACCCTGTGTTAATGCTGCTAACAATGTTTGCATGTTTTAAATGTTATTGTTTTGTATTGCTAGATTGATTAATATCAGAAAATTGAGTATTTTTTTAAAAAAATATAGCCAAGTTTACAGAAGGAGTAAACATATGAAACACTAATACCTGAAACACTATCAAGTGTGATAGAATATAGAGAACCACAGGCAAACAGTGAGAGGAACGCTGATAGAGAATTATCCTGTTTTCAGTATGTATAAAATTATAGCACAGACACAGAAAAAAAAGAAAGCTAAACTGGTTAGCTTGTGTTAATTTATATGTAGTTCAAAGGATATTGTTATATAATCTTACAAAAATATTGTAAATAGAATAGCAATTATTTAAGATCCTAACCTGTCACAAATTCAAATATAATGTATAAAACAAATTCTCCTCCTCTCTCTATTGATAAATAGAAAGATGACAGATAGACAGATGAATACATATATATATATGGAAATAGCTTATAGTTCCAAGCTAATAATATTATCATGCTAACTATGCCATTTCCAACAGTTATCTTTAAATGAAATATTAGTCTTACAAAAAAAAGGCACAATCCTTTTTAATGGAAATTTGATTATTTATAAAAACATCATTTACTTAAACGTTCTTAACAATAACAGCAAAAAGAACAACAAAACTCTACAGGGCTGTTACATGAGCTGGTTAGTAAGTGTAACTGCACTAACCACAGAGCAATTTTGGAAGGTCTGTGTCAATGTATGATGAGGAATAATATGAGAATGAGAAGCTGTCAGGATAATCAGTCTAAGGTAAGCAGAACAATTTGAGGTAAATATCAAGCAGAGGTGACTGCTGGGTTATTGTCCTTCATCCTCCTCTTCCTCTTCCTCACAGTGCTGTAGCTCAAACTCAGAGCCCTCTGCATGCTAGGCAAGCATCGTCAGCCCTTGTCATTCATTCTTTACCAATTCAAAACCATCATTACGAGGCGATGCCATTTTAAAGCCAAGCTCTTAACAATAACTACCAACCTACCAATGAATTCTTCACGGTCTAGTATATGTTAGCTATTTACCAAAATCTTAATATGTGTGTGTCACCTCATTTAATCATTCTAATAAATGCAAGGCAACATTATTATTCATGATCTACAGATGACAGGCAGAACCTGCTCAAGATCATACAGGTCTGCCTACTTCTGAAACCCATTTTCATTTACTGTAACAATGAACCCAAAATACTAATAACCAAATGCCCAACTCTGTTCTCCATCCCTAACCCTCAAAAAGATAATAAAGTTTGTATTTCTGATCTGTGCAGTGGATGAAGACACTAAGTTAAAAAGGGTCTAGAACTCCAAAGTTTCTTTTAAAATTCTAAACTCCATTTTGTAAGTGGTCTTTGATTTACTAAATTTCATTTACTTTTTATATGCCTACCAATGATAGTTTGCAAATGGCTCAAATTCTTCTCCTCCTGTAACTATGTTCTGTGTCCTTACCAGCACACAGCAGGGAAAGCTTCTCTGAAGAACTGGTGACAAAGCAGAGCCCTACAATATTCATAGACACTTCCAGATGGACAAGAGCTAAGAGACCTTCTCAGAGGAAACAGTATGGGCAGAACTCACACTCAATAAAGTCAGATCCAATGATTAAATAATTAGCACTTTTGAAAAAAAATGCTGCATTACTTGAAACCAAAAAAGATTAACCTTGGAGTAGTTGATATTTATAAAATTTGAAGACATGTCTGTATAACATCAGCTTTAAACACTATGAAACATTTTGAAAATCACGGATATTTCATTAAAAGAAAGAAAGGATTCTGTATTTAGATTTTGAGTTGGTGAATGTTATCTTTACCTTTCCAGTTTTATTTTGTGTGACTATCTTAAAAATCTTTAATAGAAATAGGTGATATCTACTTAATAAATTTAATTTACAACTTTAAAACTAAATGATTATATTAACACTAAAATGACTTTGAAAGGAATAACAATAAAATGACAATTTCCAAGGGAAAAAAAATCTGTCAATGTGACTTTGATTAAGACATCATAAGCCAGGCACCAGTGGCTCATGCCTATAATCCCAGCTACTCTGAAGGCAGAGATCAGGAGGACTGGGGTTCAAAGCCAACCCAGGCAAATAGTTCACGAGGCCCCATCTTGAAAAAACCCTTCACAAAAAGGGCTGGTGGAGTGACTCAAGGTGTAGGCCCCAAGCTCAAGCCCCAGTACCTCCAAAAAAAAAAAAAAAGTGCTGATGGAATGGCTCAAGTGGTAGAGTGTTTGCCTAGCAAGTGTGAGGCCCTGAGTTCAAACTCCAGCATTAAAAAAAAAACAAAGACATTATAATGTAAAAAAAATCAGAACTAGGAAAAGAAACCCAGGTATAAAAGAGGCTAGATGTGGTGGCAAACTCTTGTAATCATAGCACTTGGGAGGTGGGAGGCAGAGGCAAGAGGATCTTAATGTCTATGCCAGCCCCTGCAAAAAGGAGAGCAAGACCTTGTCTTAAAATCAAAATCAAAACAAAAAGGCTGAGGGAGTGATTTAAGTAGTAGAGCACTTGCCTAGCAGGCTTGAGGCACTGGATTCAATCCCTGCCCTTACCAAAACAAGTAATGGTTATCTGCTGATCTCTCAATCTAAATTGGTATTCAGATAGTCTATCGCTAGTTGTATACGGATCCTTAAAGCCTTTGTGTTTTGGTTCAGCAACATTTCTCACTTTAGTTTATAAGTAAGACTTGCTCTGTTACCAAATAATGCACACTCTTCGTTTTCTCCCTAGCTGCATTATAAAATACATATCTATAACAATTTCAAAGGAATTAATTACCATCATCAAAGAATGAATAGTTTTTTTTTCTTTAAATAAAGAAAAACACTCACCTCTAACAGGGGGTCTTTCTAGCTCAGAATCAAGGTGAATTGGTGGAGAGATGTAGGAAACCTGCCCATGATGTGCCTGCCCTGTGAACACAAAAAGTTAAGAAGGCATTGTAGTTACATCTTCTTACTTCTTATGATGTCATGTTATTTCACTTCACACTGAACTAATTGCCATTTTGAGTGTACACAGATCTGCTGTAACTTAAGCACAAAATATACATTCAAACATCGTACAATAAGGTTTTTTTGGGGGGGGAATTTTAAGTCACTATGGAGTGATAATTTTTAAATGAATTATGGGGTGCTGGGGATTTGATTGTGAGGTAGAAATCTTGGCCAGCACGTGCAAGGCCCTGGGATAGTTCCTCAACAGAGGAAAACATAAAAACAAACAAAAAGTTATGAGAAAAATGAAATGGAAAAACTTCAAAGACATAAAATTCAAATCCTCATTTTTTTATTGAGATTACACAGACATTAAATGTTCTGAATTTGCTCCAGTGTTTGTAAACACTTACTCTCAATTTCTGTACTTAATTTCACTACAGATCAGTAGGTTTACATCCTAACATGCTTATTGTATTTAATAGAAAAATAATTTTAAAAGTAGAAAAAAATTTAAATTTTTTATTAGCATAAATGAATTGCAAATTGTACAAAGAGCTTTCATTGTGATATCTACAACTTGCATATGTCTTTAACTAAATTCACTCCATCTTTGTAATTCTTTCTTAATCCTACTCCCTCCTTCCCCTCCTATATGAGCAGTTTTTGGTGGGTTTCACTGTGCTGTTTTCATACATATATATAATGTACTTCAATAATATTCACTACTTTCCTCCCCCTCCTCCCCAGTCACCTTCTCCTTTCCCCTTCCTCCAACTAACAGGTTCCCTTGCTCAAACAGTCCTCCTTTTATAATCATGTCTATTATTTTATTTTAGGTCTAAAGTCCACATATTAGTGAAAACATGCACTATGAGTCTTTCTGAACTTGGCTTTCTCACTTAATAGGATGCTCTCCAGTTCCAAGATGGAGTCATTCTCTATTCCTTGCAAAGCATTTTATCTGCTCACACACTTATTTGTAGTGCACTTTTGTTTTATGAGTTAGAAGTTTTAAAAACTGTTAGCTTATCCAAGAACAGCCTAGGCAACATAGTGAGATCATGTCTCAAAAAATATAATTGTTAGCTTAAATACAAAAAAAAAAACCTTCTAATGCTCATAGTAGCTATCATTTATATGATGATCCAGCAAGTAATTAGGATTTTGAGGCAAGAAAGCTCAATTACAGAATCAATTCATTTTCTAAAGCTACTTTATGTAAAGAAGATCTTAGTAGAAGTGGAGAACCCACCACTTTCTTTCTACATGGGAATATGCAGTTATATTTCACACATTTACTATAGCAATTTACAGGGTTGTTAATCTCTTTTCCTAAACAAGGAAAGTTAATGATACATAGATTATGGTAACAGTTAGAGTAACCTTCCTGTTTCAAGTAATATTCGACTTGTAATAAACTCTGCTGATTCCTCTTATGAGGCACATTTCAAATAATTAATATGGCTCCCTGTTGATAGTAGCTGCTGTTGCTCCAAGCATTTTTCTAGCCAATAGTAGAGACAGTAGAGAGGCTATAATATACACAGTTCCTCATAATGGTAACTAAGAATATTGCACATCCACTGGCTTTGTTTCAGTGGAATACTAAAAACACTATTATAAAAGGAATACGTTACCATTCTGCACTGTTAGCAGCCCATGTTTAATACTGTTTATTAAAAACTTCAGATTACCTTAATTATAAAGCCACCTGTTCAGCTATATTATACACTTGGCTGCAAAAACATTTCTATTTTAAGGCCCTACATCATTTCATATGAATTGGCTTGAAACCCTGGTTTCTGTAAATAAAACTAAGATATCTTTCACTTTACATTGAATCAAAACAACTTCAGCATGTAACATAATTATTGATTTCATGTCTTCTACTGGAACATAGCTTTTACCATATATGACAATAACTATAAAGCAGCTGCTTTTACCCAACCACGTCACTATGATTGGACTATGTTTAACATGTATGTATTTTTAAATCAAAGAAACAAGCAGATGAGAACAAGTCACTTGCTCATGCGCATGCAACCAGTAAACAGCAAGGCCAACAGCATCTTGACTCCTGATGTGGTGTTTTAATTTATATTATGTTTTTCCTCTAAGAGTTTCAGTATACTAAATCCTGGAAAATCTTGCACAGGCTTTAGTGATGAAACTGACATAACAGCTTGGGAACTGCAACCTTCATATTCAGGCTGAAATAAACAGTCCAGTTATATGCCAAACTTGCTTATCTCCTGGGAATAAGCGTGTAGCTTTAATGGTGCTCAACACAGATACTTTTGGTAGCACAGACATAACAGTGTATCCATCACTGAGGTTGCTGGGAATATCACAGAGGCAATGGGGCAAGGATTATGGATAGTTAGGTCCTGAAGTTGGTTTGTCATAATTTTCTTTTTTTTTTTATTCAACAGATATTTATTGGTCGTGACATCTCAACTACTTTCTAGGCATTTGGAATACTTTAGTGAGCAAAATTCACAAATTTCATACCCACTTTTGGGCTTACATTTTAGTGGAGTGAGACAATAAATAGAAAGCTTTATAATGAAACTGTACAGCATATTCTCAGTGGGTAAGTGTTATAGAAATAGACATACATTCATATGTATTTATATACATTACATTGGTACATTAGCCATGGACACTTATGGTGTAGAAGGAACACTTTTGAGTCTGATTTTCTGATGAATTTTCAGGTGACGATGATATGTGGATGATTGGCGGTAACTTCTCTGGCAAACAGAGCATGTATAGGGCTTCTCTCCTGTGTGGATCCTCTCATGAGCCTGCAGGTTGGTTTTGTGGCTGAATGACTTGTCACATGTGCTGCATGTGAAAGGCTTCTCTCTTGTGTGGATTAAGTTATGCACTCATAGGTCTGATGCCTGATAGAAGCCTTTGTGACACTCACCACAAACAAATGGCCTTTCATTCCTGTGTCTTCTCTGGTGGGCTGAAAAGTGACAGAGATACCTAAAGGTCTTGGGACATTCCTCACATTTGTATGGTTTGGTGGGTCCTTGGAATTTTTCTTGGCGTTTTTTCCATGTTGAATTTTCCTCATTGCTCTGGTGAGTAGGAACAGGCACAGGGGAGGACTGCTCTGGACTGGATAGATACCCTGGTTGCACCTCCATAAGTGACTCTTGATAAAATCCCTTCAGGGACCTGGAAGTGACTGGCCTCGCACTTCTGTAGTTGTGTGGGTCCTCATTAGTCCTGGAGTCATTCTCTTTCTGACTCATCTGTTTCCAAGGGAGTGTTTTGAGTCTGGGAGGATGTCCCCATACACTCTTCACTTGAGGTTTCTGCTAACTGTTTGAGATGAATGATGACTTCTTTCAAGGGCATATTCTCAGAAAAGAGGGCTTCTTGTCCCTGCAAATGGACATGGACTAAGACAGGTGGTTTTATGCAATCGTCGGTCAGGTCTTCCATTAATTTCTCCAAGTTTCTGCCACTTGACTCCCATTTCTCTTTCAAAGTGGACCTGTCCTTGCAATATCCACTAATAATAAACTGTTCCAGAACTAACTGAGAAATAATTTCTTCCTTGGTATGCTTTTCTGGCTGCAAGCATGAGTGAAAAACCTCATAGAGTCTTCGCAACTCCTGCCTTACACATGAGTTATTGTGTTGAAATGAGGTGAGCTGAATGCTTGAAAACTCAGAGATTTCTTCTTCCTTTCGGACAGCAGATCCATGGCTTTGATTAGGCTCTTGACTTCCTGGTGCAAGATCATTTGGGAATGGTTGACACTGGAAGGAGTTTCTGGGATTTAAAGCCATTCCTAGCAAGAGTTCTCAGAAAGAATGAACTTTGGACAGCATCTGTTATCTGTGTCCCGGGGTATCTGTTTTTAACAACTGATGTATATTTAAAGACTGTAAGCTGTAATCCTAGCTACTCAAGAGGCAGAGATCAGAAGGATCAAGTTTCGAAGCCAGCCTGGGCAAATAGTTCATGAGACCCTGTCTCAAAAAACCCATCACAAAAAGGGCTGGTAGAGTGGCTCAAGGTGAGGCGTTCAAGCCCCAGTACTCCTCCTCAGTTGAGCTGCAAACAGCGTGATCCTGGGCTGCACACTGGGCTGTGGTGCCATGGGTTTTCTTCCTGTCATAATTTTCATTCTCTCTCCAAGGAGAAATCTGGCAAACTGCATGATGGGTGTGGCAGGGAAAGCCTGAGTGGTTGGAACTAACTGAGACTCTAAGCCCTCTAGAAGAAAGTCAGAAAGGCAGAAGTTGTTTTTTATTTGCTGATTGAGAGTTCTGATTTACAGAATTAAAAGTAGAAACCATATTTGTCTTTGACTTATTAGCATGAACCAAATTCTTAAAAAAGATTTCCACTTCAGTTTAGATCAGTGGCACTCACATGTTTATCTCCACAAAAATATATAGGAACTAATAATGTCTATTCTATTCTGTGGCTAACTAAGGCAGCAATTCGCAGAGAACAAACTGCTCTTGATCATGGAATGTACATCAGAAAACAGGGAGAGGGGATTTGAAAAATGACCACTAACTCTGTAAGGCTCTCACCTCATTAAGTGCATTAAGTGTTTTGCAAAATTCCTAGTAATTCTAATAAACCACAATAAAAACCATAAGTCCTATAAACATTTCTCTTAGACTTTGTGGTGAATAATTTCCAACAAAAAAATGTGATCAGGGCTTGGATGGTAGGTCAGTGATACAGTACCTTCCAAGCATGCTTGAGGCCCTGGGTTCTACACCCAGAACCACAAAAAATAATGGAAGATAAAAAAGCAATCAGTTCAAAAAGAGCTTCAGGAGGTAAAAACCATGGCCAACACATCCTCTTTGGAAAAATTTGACAAGAGTACTCTTAGGGAACACATGTGCACTTTCATTCATCATACTAGGCTCTACTGATTCACTCTAGTGAAACATAATCACAATTAAAAAAATTAATTTGGAGAATAAACATTTAAAATATTCAATCGGCCAGGTGTAGTGATTCATGCTTATAATCTCAGTTACCTGGGATGTATAAGCAGGAGGACAGAGGTCTCAGACCAGTCCAGTGAGAAAACTAAACCCTATCTGAAAAATAACTAAAGCAAAAAAGGACTGAGGTGTGGCTCAAGTAATACAGCATCTGCATAGCAAGTGCTAGGCTCTGAGCTCAAACTCCAATACCTCTCCTTCCTATCCCAGAACAATCTTTGTATGTTTGCAAAAGCATATTTCCATTTATTTAAATTATCTTTTAGTAAGTAGGAATAAATTATTTTTGAAGCCTTGCAAATGCAGGTCACAAGAATATTTCATTATTCCTATTTCTCAGTATTCTACTTTTCCCATCACAAATAAAATTTTGAAATTTTGTAGATAACTTTTATTTAATTCTTTTGTGGGGGAGTAGAGCTGGAGTATTTCATTTTTTTGGCCCAGAGGGTGTAGGAGGACCCATTCATTAAACCTTCTTGATAGCTATTTCTGGATTTATTAGTTATTGACTGACTTTCCCAGCTATAGAGACATACTGAAAATAGTATCTTAATAATTTCCTGTTGTATTTTTTTCTTATATAAAGTTTATCTCCTGGTTAAGATTCATCTATATACTCAAAGTATTTAATTCTTTGGTGGTACTGGGGTTTGAAATCAGGGCTTCACGCTTTTTTGGTTGGCTGTGTCCTGCCTGAATCATACCTCCAGCCCTTTCTGCTAAAGGTACTATTATTAGTATTATTTGTAGAACTGGGGTTTGATCTTGGGGCCTACACCTTGAGCCACCTACCAGCCCTTTTTTGTGAAGGGTTTTTCAAGATGGGGTCTCATAAACTATTTGCCCTGGCTGGCTTAGAACCATGATCCTCCTGATCTCTGCCTCCTGAGTAGCTAGGATCACAGGCGTGAGCCACTGGCACCTGAGTTGCTAAGGTTATTTTTGAGATAGCATCTCAGTTTTTCCCCAGGTTGGCCTGGACTGCAATGCTACCCACAGTAGCTGGGATGTCAGACACACACCACCACATCCACCTACTGGCTAATATGGGGTCTTGCCAACTTTTTCCCTAGGATGCCCTTGAACCACAGTTCTCCTGATATCCACTCCTGAGGAGTTATGCTTACAGTTATGAGTCACTGACACCCAGCTCATAGTATTTCATTCTTTTGTGCTGCAGAATTTAAACTTAGAAGATTGATTTTATAATCTATGCAATTTAGAGGATAGAATTTCCTAGTGATCTGTTTCACCTGCCAGTTTAAGTTCCTGTTAAGTACATAAAAAGTATGCAGACCATGTTTAATTAAAAGAGTTAAAAGGAAGAGGGAAAAAAAGAAAAAAAAAACAGTATAAGCTTCATAGCTAATAGCTTATAACATAGTTTATAGCCAAGGAGTCTGGAAGATGAAGGAGATCATGATATGCTTTGGCATATCCTTTACCACTTTGGCATAAGGATGGTTTTGATCAGAAGGCAACTGAGAATCGACAGATGCACAAAAGTTCTGTTTCCTCTGCTTGTATCTGTCCAAAACAAGGAATGAATCTCCTTTTGAGGAAATGCCCTTCGTCCCCCTCACCACCTTCAAACCATTAGAGAAGAGTGGCCCTCATCATGAAGATGAGAAGTCAGCAGCAGGGTGAGCTGGCATAATAGACCTTAATGAAATAGTTAGTGCCTATCTGCCACTACTTCTCTCTAGGCAGTTCCCACAACTTATGGCTCTGCAACCCATACTCTCCTTCCTCTGTTAAAAGGACATATAAGCCCCTGAATGCAACTGATTCTTTGAATTGCATTTCTTTCTATGAGCTCCCAATTAAGATAAAAGAACAGAGGGAAAGTTTTCCTTTCTGACAAAGGACAGTGGCAATAAGGAAATTGGAGGATAGCTTCTGAGCTAGTTTTTCACATTTATTCTAGGTAAAATAATGCATTTGCATGGAGATATACATATTTATATATGCATATTTACATGCAAATATCTATATTGAGATAGAATTCACACACCATGAAATTTACTCATTTAAAATATTTAATTCAATGTTTTCTAGTATATTCCCGGAGTTGTGCAACTCACCATTGCAATTAATTTTAGAGCAATTTCATCACCAACAAAAGAAACTCCAAGTCCATTAGCACTCAGTCCCCATTTCTTTCATGCTGTAGTAAATCTATAGATTTTTCTGTTCTGGACATTGCATACAAATGGAATTGCATGTCATCTTTTGTAATCAGTTCTTTTCAATCAGCATAATTTTTTTTAAAACTCATCCATGTTGTAGGAGTAATCAGTGCTTCATTCTTTTGTCTTGCTAAATATTATGCCATGTGTAGGCATTCCATGTGTTACTTATCCACTCATCACCTGATAGACATTTAGAGTCTTTTTCACTTTTGAATGTTATGAACAATAGTGTTAAGACCCTTCAGGTTCAGGTTTCTGTGTGCACTTCTCTTGGGTATATACCTACATGTCAAATTACTGCATCATATTGTACTTCTGTGTGTATGTTTTTGAAGAACTGTCAGATTGATTTCACAAGAGATTGCATCTTTTTGCTTTTCATAGCAAAATACCACAGAGGTGTTTTTCAGTTTGTTTGTTTTTTTTTAAAGATGATGGAATAGTAAAATCAGGGTTGATCAGGTGTTGAAATAATTAATATTAAAGTAACTAAACTCTAGAAAGCACACAATCTCCCCAAGTGAGTATAGAAAGATAAAGCACAGAATTGGGGCTTGGGGTTGTACACTCATCCACACTGACAGGAAGGAAGGAGAAAATGACTTAGCAAATTGGAAATAAAAGAGCAGCTTGTGTTCTGAAATGACAATGTGAACTATTCAGTGTCAGGTATGCCAAAGATGTAGAAATTTGAAGTCTGGTCAATAGATTCTAGTGCTGTAGCAAAAATCTGAAAAAGCCATTATTTTTGTATCTTCAATCTCTTTTTCAACTTCCATTTAATTTCTATTGCATTGAAGAACACTGTGCAATTTCTACTGAAGTTCAAATATAGAAAGGATTTGACCAGCATTTGGTATGGGAAAAAGGTTTTCTCTTCCTATTGTCAATACTTCGCCTGCACATCTAAGCACAGAAACACCATATGGAGCGATAGAATTTGGAGAAAAGACATGGTTGACTTACAGTCCCAAGTGTGGGTTACATTTTAGAATGAAGACTGATATCCTGGGAAGCTGGAGACTTTTTCAAAAGTCAAATCAAGATGGTGGGTGTCCAGACTGATTTCAGAGATAGGAAGAAAGAGGGATGTGTACTGCTGTCCACAACCCTCATGCTCTCCTACCCTGGAAGCCTCCTGTAGAAAGCGTTAGTTTCTAGGTATGTGGACCACAATCTTTCAGGTGTGTTGTGACACTAAAAATACTGAGAACTAGTTATTTATGTAAATTCATGTTTGCTTTCTTTAGAAGATAATTCTACAAGTAGAGGTACTTTAATGTACAGTTGGGATCATGGCACTAGAAGCAGGACTTTCTGTGTTGTTAACAGGACTTTTTGTTGTGGTATGTGCATTCTGCCACATGTTAGCCATATAACTCAACAAATTAATTAGCCTCAAGTTGTTTAACTTCTTTGCCTCAGTTTTCTGATCTGTATGACAGGATTACAGAAGCAATGACCTCATAAGGGTGCTCTGTACGTTAGATGTACGTAGAACAGTCTTTGATGTAAAGTGAATTATTTGGTAATTTTCACCTACTTTACAAATTCATTGTTTCATTAACTAATTCATCAGCCACAGGTACATTTCAAAGTGTTTTGCATTCATCACACATAAAAATAAGTGATAATTCATACCCTTATGTAGGAGGAGGTAGAAAGTGAGTAATAAATATAATTATACCAACTATATTACATGTTTGAGATGCTAAGGGCAATAGAAAGAACTCAGTCAAAAATCAGGGGTGGGGTGTAGCTGCGTGGATTCATATCTGGGTTTTCTATTTTGTTCCACTGGTCTTCACATCTGTTTTTGTGCCAGTCATGCTGTTTTTATTGCTATGGCTTGACAAGAGAACTACCTTATAATCCAACATCATCTTAAGTGAAGTTAGCCAGATTCAGAAGGCCAAAAGTCACATGTTTCTCTCCATTGTAGAATATAGACCTAATACAAATACAGCAATAGTTGTGAAGAACAGATCATGCTAAGAGGAGGTCACATATAAGAGAGGGAGGGTAAAAGAATGAAGTTAAGAAGGTGAATATGGTTGATGTACTCTTTATACAAGAATTATTATAGAATTTTTAAACCTGTTGAAATTGCCATAAGAAGGGGACTAAGATAGAAAAGAGAAAAATAGAGGAGGTGAACCAATTTGGGTTATAATTCATACATATATGGAAATGTATATTAAAAACCTCACTGTATAGCTATCTTAAACATATAAAAATGTCATTTTTTTTCTTTCACAAAATCAGAGAACAGGAGGGCAAACAGGTCCTGCCTGGGGAGGGGAGTAGTACCAATGGGAGAGGGGAGGAGTTGGGGAAAGGGTGTAGGAGAGAGAATATGGTGCAAATACTGTGTACACCTGTATGTAAGTGGAAAAATGATACCTGTTCAAACTGTTCTGAATAGGAGGAGGAAGGACAAAGGAAAGAGGTAGAAGTGGTGAATTCAAGTATGATGTTGAAAGAACTTTCATAAGTGCCACAATGTACACCCACCCACAAAACAATAAAAAACTAATTTGAAAAAAAGAAAGAACTTGGAATGGGGTAAAGGGAACCTAGAATGGGAGTGACAGCTTGCAATTTTGCTAGTGTACTTGGAGAATGAGTAATTTAATAACCATGAAGAGCATTTTAAGAGTTCAGAGATGACAAGAGATGCATCTGACTTTGATAGGAAACTCTAAAATAAAGATAAAAGGAAAGACAGGGGTTCAAGTCAAATTTCATTTAATTAATTAATTTACTGTGCAGTGCCTGGGAATAGAAGCCAGTGCCTTCTGCATGCTAGGTGTGTAAGTTGGCTTTCTGACACTGTGACAAATACTTGAGAGAATTCAACTTGTAAGGAGGTTTACTTTGCCCAGTGGTTGCAGTCCATGACCACATTCCGCCCCCACCATGCTTTTCAGCCTGTGACAATGCAGCTGCTCCCCTCATGAGAACGTGACAACCTAAAACAGACAGGAAGGGGCCTACACATATTCCTCAAAATATTCATAATATCACAACTGACTGAGGGGTAGAAAAGACATAAATAAAATATGGAGGTATAAGATTGAAGAAATTAACATAACTTTCTTCTTAAAGTGAAGGCACATTTTGCTAACCATAAAGTCTCCTTTGGCTTCTCCAGTTACACCATCCTTCAGTTCATTTTTCTTCATTTTCTATGTAGTGCTGTAAACAAGTTTAATAGTTTATGGCCCTCCAGGCAGATTTTATGTTTTTTTGTGTTTTTTATTTTTGTGGCTTAACATTTTCAACGACTGATCTTGAATATTTTGCTCTAGAGATATGATACGTCCCCTGTTAAATAAAATAAAATAGATGCCAGAATTTTGCTCCTGGAGTTTTTAATAATCTTATCTTTTTCCTTTCCCACTCTTTAGGTTGATGGTAAGTTACACTTCTCTGCTCTGCCACACTAATCATTCCATGTGGCAATAAAGGAAACCTATGCTAAGCGACATTTAAGAATGGTATATGGAGAGCCAGGCATGATGGTGCACACCTAAAATCCTAGCTTTTCAGGAGGCAGAGATTAGGAGGATCATGGTTCAAAACCAATCCTGCAAAAGTTTAGCAAGAACACATCTCAACCAATGGCTGGGTGTGAGGGTGGTGCTTTAGATCTTGTCATGCAGGAAGTCATAGGTAGGAGGACTGAGGTCCCAGGGCAGTCCTGAGTGAAAACACAAGATTCTACCTAAAAAATAACTAAAAAAAAAAAAAGGGGTGGGAGGACGAGGATGTGGCTTAAGTGGTAGAGCATCTGCCCAACAAGAGCAAGGCCCTGAGTTTAAATGCCAGTATTGAAAAAAAAAATGGCATATGGAATTTTCTAAGTTTTTGTTTACTTGCTTTTATAGTAATAGAGATCAACCTTAGAGCCTCATACATGCTAGGGAAGCACTCTGGAATTGAGCTATACTTTCAGCTCTGAATTTTGTTATTTTAAAAACACTCTGAAAGTAGCTAAACTTCCTTTAAAAAAGTATAATTACTTGTTGAAAATAATCTTTGCTGTGTATAAAAAAACACCAGAGGTCAATGTGCTATTTGTGCTGCTGGAAAACTGGGCATGCCTACCCATTATAACAGTTCACTTTTTTGTGTTCAAATCCCACTCTAACTATAACCAACTGGCATTTATATAGTCAACTTTCAGGTGACAATATAACAGCAATCAAAAAGAATCATCAAAGAAAAGATTTGCAAGGTTGCCTATTTGATACCTGTCTTCTTATGCTGTCTTATTTGCTCCCCTTCATCTTACTAATCATACATATCTTCAGTCAATTTAGTAAAATAAGAGGGAGCAGAGGTATAACAACATGTTTGATTTATAAAGGATACACGCCATTCATGAGGGCAAGGGGCACTGATGGATTTCTCTAGTGGATTCTCTATATATCTGCTGCATGGAAAACAGATGGCATAATCTGAAGTAGGAATACCTTAGTGTGTGTGTGTGTGTGTGTGTGTGTGTGTGTGTGAGAGAGAGAGAGAGAGAGAGAGAGAGAGAGAGAGAGAGAGAGAGAGAGAGAGAGAGAGAGAAAGAGTCATTTCTTCAAGGCCATGCTCATTCCTGCCCTGTGGCTAGTAATAAGAATTCCATGTGACCAAGGACACATCATATACACACTGACAGCTTTCATCTAGATGCAGCATAACAATTCCAGTGTACCTTGTCAGAGGCGAGAGAGAAGAGCACTAGAATTACACATAACAAGTAAGGGAAAGGACGGAAAAGCTGAGGTCGGAGAGAAGAATGAATGGTCATCTAGAAGAAGATTTTGGCAGTGCAAGGGTGGGCAGAAGGAATGTTAGGAGAGGAAAAAGGGGACAAGAACCACAGGTGGGGGCAGGCAAAAGAGATGATTATGAAATAATTAAAAATTCCAGAAATGCACTAAAAAACAAATAAGAATGTATGTCCATTATGTAGCTTCAACAGCAGTCAATTCAGGGCCCGTATTGTTTCATTTACTTCCTAGATGCCCTCTTTCCCATTCAGAATATTGTGAAGCAAGTCTTCCTATCATATAATTTCTTCTGTACATTATTTAAGTATATATCTATAACATACAAGCATTTTTTTAGAATAACCATAATGTCATTGATACCTACAGTTCAAAAAGGTATATTATGAAAAATGAATTTAATATGAAATTCAGTAAAATAATTGTTGGGGGGAAAAAAAATCCCAAATCTGAAAAGCAAGAAAGTCTTCCAGTTTCCAAAATATCACATTGGTCCTACTGTTACCATTGCATTGGAGCAAGGAACATTTTACATTTATGATGAAATTTAGGTGCTCACAGATATGGAGAGCAATCTATTTTATAAAACCATGTAAATGTTTTTCTTTCTCTCATAAGCATAAAAAGTAGACATGGTACTTAAATGACAAATGTTGGATTTTTAAAGTACCATTTAAAAATTACATAAAGTCTCAAAAACCTATTGTAGAAAACAGCAATAAACTAAAAAATAAATATAAAAATTATAAAAAATTTATGACATTTTTAGATTTTATTTCATACTCCTTAAAAATAGATAGGAATGAATTCATTAAGAAAACTGAGGGTCATGTTAATAAACAAATGATTATTTTCTGAGAACATGACACTAAGAAGCACTGTGTAAGTATAACTGCCCATGTTCTTAAAAGGCTGTAATTATAGCTCTACAAGGTTTAGCACATTGTCAAAGATTACACAACTCCAAGTACAGGAATCAAATGTCAAAAAGTCAGGGACCTCATACTTTATAGCCCTTTACCCGAATGTGATAAATATAACTTTTAAGGTAAAAAGAAGAGGCATTTATGCTCAGTTCTCCATTTCCAGGCTACCTAAAGTTAAGTGCTTATACCTCTCGAAGACTGAATCACAGGATAATTAGGATTCTAAATCTTACTTTTTTCTTAGACAATGAGAAAAACATTATGTTCTGCTTAGTAAGAGGGCAGGTGTATCAGTCCTCTTTTGATATTTAAAAAAAATTAATGGACGGCTTAAAAGGGGATAAGGTTCAGTAATAAAGATCTTTCCTTGAACCACTGTAATTTCTAAAAGCTGGACAAATAACACTTGAAATGGACTTTTTCAAACCATACACACCCACCTCTCTTCTGTTTCTTATCATTATTATATTTAATCCATACTTTGCATATAGGACAGTGAGAAGAAAATACTTTACTCTCAAAATGGTTAGTAAGACCTGTTCAGCTGAGAATGTGAGTGTACAAGGCAGGGAGCTGTGACAAGCTAGATTAGAAGTGACACATTTTGAGCAACATAAGCAAAATTAATCAGCAGAATTGTGATGTCAGCATGAAGACCAGGGTCAATGATACCAGTTGTATACAGAAAATACAGCAGACTCTTAGTTTTTCATAGCCAGAGCAATTCTTATTTAAGAATTGAAGTTACCTTTGATTATTTATAGTTTGTGGTTGGTAGAATAATGGTTTTCCAAAGGGACCTATTTTATATTCCTGGAGTACATGTATGTGTTACCTTATATGGCAAAAAGTACTTGAAGATATGATAAAGACTGGAAGAATATTCTATCAAATCCCTTGAGTCCTTAACAGAGGAAATGGAAGGAAGAAGAGTAGGTAGACAGATGGGTTTCAACTAACATTTTTGCCTGGGCTGGCCTCTATCCACAATCCTCCCAGTCTCTGCTTCCTGCAAAATACCCTCATCATTTTTAAATTTCTTTTTCTCTTTTCTTTTCTCTTTCTTTCCTCCCTCTCTCCTTCCCTCCCTCCCTTCCTTCCTTCCTTCTTTGATAGTAGCAGGGTTTGAACTCAGGGACTCACATTTGCTAGACAGGCATTCTAACATTTGAGCCTTATCCTCAGCCAGGGCAATTTCTTTTACTACTATATTGTATCTTTTTCTGGAGTTATTTTATGCTCTTATAATACACACACACACACACACACACACACACACACAGTCAATTATTTGAACTGTTTCCATATTAAAACTTCGTGATATTTTACATTTATTCAAGCCTGCTCTATAAAGTAATTCTAGAATTTCAAAAGTTTAACTACACTTTTCTAATGCACATAGACTTTTTTCATTACATTTTTACAAAGGTATCATGACCTAAAGTGTCACCAATGGCCCAGTTAACATGACACTGTTTTAATCAGAACTAGGAGACATTTTATAAGGTGATGTGATAATAATGATTGCAACAAAATGTCCTTTAGAAGTTATATATGGGATGTCCTGATGATACTAGCAATAGGAAGTGCCATCAGAAGCGAGAAGTTATATATGAGAAAATGTTAATAGAAATATATGTTAATTACCTACAAATTATTCTAGAGTTTCTTAAACTTATTTTAACAGTTGCTATAATAAAAAAAAAAAAAAACCAAATTATCCCTTCATTTCTGTAACCTGCCTTGCAGAGAGAATAAACTGAATGGGGACATGTTAGTGAGGTCTTTACATAGGACAAATCAGATATGAAACTCAATGATATTTGAAAGCATGTCACTACCATTCATGAGTACTTTCTGTCATCCTAGAACCCAAAGGAATATCTTTGTCATTTCTGGTAAAAACACACATGAATGATATGAAAGAAATTAAGACAAAAGTTAAAATTACTACACTTCAAATAACAAAAAAGGGAAATACTAAAACTGGGAGATTTCTTTAAAACACTGAAATCAATTCATTGTATAACTAACTGCATTTAATTGAAAAATGCCACAAATTTGATAACTATGTCAACTCAGCCCCTGCATTACTGAGCAGAAAACATTCATGGGATTCTTACAAAGGCCTTTACCAAATGAAAGACAGCAACTCATCCAATGCTGATTTTCTTAAAACAACAGAATTATTTAAAAGGTGGAAATTCCATCATTAAGAGAAACTGTGAAAAACTTGTATAAATTGGCACTATGTTTCTATTATTCATCTTTTAGAACTGAAAATAATTAATGCCTTATGGGAAAGAATTGTAATTATATGTTTAGGGGACAGGGTTATGATGCTTGAGAAGTGATAGTAGAATTACTTTAAAGGAGAGTAGCAGGGTAAACTTCCCCTCTAGAACCACAGTAGCTAATGAGCAAGAGGAAAACTATAGGCCAGAGTCACAACAAAGCCATTTCTCCCTGGAGTACATAGCCGGGAAGCTAGCCTGCTGTTCTTATGATTTAAAGCTTTGCTTTAAAGGCTGTCCTATCTAGCTAAGAAAATATAATGTGTTAATTTTATTTCCCTCCTTGCTGATACATCAGAAAATATCCAATCACACTAACTTAAAAAGTAGAATAAGCAAGCATATTAAAGACACCTGAAACAAGGTACACAGATAAAGAGCAACAAAATGCTAACCATACTCCCTCCTCTCTCCAATGATGGAGTCCAAGATATGAAAAGTAGCAGCCTGGATTTAATGGAATAATTGCTGTCAGTGAAGACTGTGAAAATATAGATCTCAAAGTAAAAACTACTCATCGAGGGTGTCTCTCAAATACTGCCCATCAGGCAGACATGCTTTACATCAGCTGAGTCAACAGGTCTTAGAGAAAGCAAATCTATAGGATTAGAACAAGAACTTTGGATAATGGAGTTATGACATGCTAAATGTATCACAACTTCATTCAGAGAAGAGTGGAAATTTTTAACATATTCCATTATGGGTTCGGTGTTCAAAGAAGTTATTTATATGTATAATGGTATTTATATGTATATGGTTAGGCAAAATAATGGAAGAGTGAGAGGAAGAGGATTTTACAGGCACATACATAAAAATTTGTGTGTAAAATGAACTTCTTTTAAATATGTGAGACAGGTACATGCTTACTTTCCCTATAATTAGGTCAGAATCTCGTCTTTCTTTTCATCGGTTCATATGATCTGTGAGGAAAGCAGTCCTTCAGGATAGCATATTAGTTATTTGAGATCAATATATGTTCCCAAAGACTACAAATGAAGAAATTCCATGCAAATGTATTGCATACATATACACACAGGAACAAGATCAAAATGATTCAAGCATAAGAACAGATTGGCTCACAGAGAAACAAAAGAATGTGGATATTTTCCCAGGATGATTACAATGAATTTTACCACCTTATTCTTTCCAAGGTACTTTAAAATATATTGTTGTATAGAATGAAACTGCTTGTAGTGAAATTTTGACAACTCCCCTCTGCATGCTAAAATGCTGTCAGCTGAAAAATCTGAATTCTTTGTGCAAATTGTTCTTTTTTGACAGATTTATCGTACTTTTATGTTTGCAGTTTTAATCAAAGAAATTTGGAAACCTTAGAATTTAGCTTTGCACTCAAAAGAACAGCAAGCATTACTAGCATTATTTGGAAGTACTAGGCATTTCTATAATAGTTATCTATAAAATGAAAATTGCCATAGATGTGAAAATATGAAGTAGTAGTATAGAATTTCATTGATTTTTAAGACACTATCTATCTATAAGGTTTTAATAGTGTACAGTTATGTTTTCTTTTTTCAGAGGCAGATACTGTCATATTTCTAAAAAAGGCTATTCTATTTAATCATTATTAATTAATGTATGATTAAATGAATCACTTAGTTTTTATCATATTTCAATTTTGGTTTCTTATCTATTTATTATTTAATTATTTACTTATTTTTGGAGGGCTTGAGAGTGAACCTAGGGACTTATACATGCTAGGTAAGCTCTCTACCACTTAGCTACATCCTCAACCCTTGGTTTCCATTGTTTTAATGAAAGAAAGAGTGAATGGATGAGTGAGAGCTATCATAGCAAAAAAATAGATGAATAGAGCTTGTTTTCATATTTGCACACCTAAGATTTAATATTTAGAAAATTCATACACGAAATAGAAATATTTACCCAATAACATATACGAACTGATGCTCATTAACATTTACAGAATATCTAAAATAGGGGTAGGAGGAAGTGCAGAAAACAGGACATAAATTTCATAGTTTGAAAACTCAGTATTAACCATGAAGAACATCTTTGCCTCCCCCATAATTCTAGGAATACACATTGTTTTCAAATAAGTCCTGCATGAAAAATCAAATCCAATAAATTTCAAAAAGTTTGTTTTAATGATAAAAAGAATTTATCCATTAAAATACACACTTAGATAAGTACTATCGCTCAGGAATTTTTGTAATTTTTGTTTTACTTGGATGTTTTAAAGATTCTCATCGATGTCAACAGTGAACAAAAACAGGACTGTGTAGGAGAAAATTGTCTGGTATTATAGCTTTATTTTTTTCTTTCACATTTCAAGTAAGTAGTACCCAACAGATAATTTACCTTGTTTCAAGTGAGATTAAAATTGCTAATTCTTATTCATAAATTAAAAAAAAAAACAGAATATGAAATAAGCAAAGAAGAAATAAAAATAGCTCCAAAGAAATCTTTGTAACAAAACAAACCTACATGCACTTAGATTTTCAAAAAATGTGCATTAGAATTACATGCATAAAGCGTTCCTTTGTTTCAGGATGCTTTAGCTTTCATTATTAATCATGTTCAGTTTGGGAAGACTGGGGATACAGCTCTACCAGTGAGCTGTATCCCCAGTACTTGCCTGTACGTGTGAGTCCCTGGGGCTCCATAACTAGCATTATAAAATAAATAATGAATGAATGTACAGATGAATGAATGAATAAATATAATTTAATAGGGGCAGAGGTTTATCTCAGTGGTGGAGCATGAGGTCCTGGGTTTGATCCTCAGCACCACACACACACAAATGGGAATTGGAGTTGGTTTACCTGCTTCAATACCCACTAAAATCTGAGTGCAGATGGCCTGGCTACTTAGAAGATTGTGCCACATATGAGGAGGCCACAATTGTTCCCCAGAACATGACATTGCTTGCTCACAGAGAGACAATATGAAGTCCACGGAAAACAGAACTTTGAGGATATCATCCAGAAGTCGGTCTGCAAAAAGCAGCCAATGAGAAGCAAGCAGAGTTTAGGGATGAATGAGACAAAGCCTTGATAACAGAATTATGAACTTTATAGGACTGAAGCCAGCCTCGGTTTTTGTAAGCCCAATTATCTGAGAGATTAATTCCTTTATTTTAGCTCTAGATAATTTGAATTCAGTTTTTCTTATGTTAAAACAAAAGCAACTTGAATAATATTCCATGTACAAAATGTGTGTGTGTGTGTGTGTGGCAAGAAGTGTGTTTTTTTCCTTTAATAAGTACATACTATAAAAGAAAGTTAATCACTTCAGCTCTTTACCTTGGTCATTAAAAGTTTACTGATATGGCTAATTAATTTAGCCTTATATAACTCAAATAATGCATCTTACTATATTGCTATAGTTACCATTTTAATTTACTTTTATTTTTGAATCAGCCTACATTAATAATACGATTGGATTTCATACAGATGTACAGTGTACACAGTGCTCATTACTTAGCAACAAAGGAGAGATGACACAGAAATATGAGCAATTAAAAAATAAGGAAACTTGGTATATTGCTTCACATGTTAGTAAAACACTTATATATGTTATACTACATATACTCGGAAACATGAAATTACTCAACCATGAAGGAACATGTTCATTTCAGGAAAATTAATTTTATTAAAATTTAACATGTTTGAACTACTGTTTTGATATGCATTTTAGGTACATTAAACATCAGTGAGGACGCTTAGTAAATCCTATAAGCTGCTTATATCTGACAGTAATGCTGGACTTGTTATTACCTCCTCCAGTGGTAAGGAAAGAATAAATGATGTCTTCGTGAGGCATTACAGTATTCTACTGCTTTCTTTTTTGTATTTCATGATAATAGTGACTTTGAATACCACAGTTCAAAGTTCCACCTATAATGAGAAGTTCTGGTTTTTTAATGAAGAGATAGATGCTGCCCTTTGCATTTTATTCTACTACCTAACACCAAAACTTTCTTGAGATGAATGTGAGATTCTGTTTTTAAAAAGGCTGAACAGGAGAAAGTAAAATTATCTTAATTAATTAATGATCTGCTCCACATTCTGCTGTACATAAATCAATGTCTCTTGTCAGTATTTTACATCAGGTATTGAAGCTGTACACAAATAGCCTTGATATTCTAAATGCTGTCTACTCATAGAGATGTAATCTCAAGAAAAATAATCACAAAATGCTGCCAAAAGCCATTATCCATGGCTCCACTCTAGTGATGGCTTTATTAAGATGGCTTTTTTGTGATCTGGTCACTAACCTCGTTTCTAAAAATAAGCATAGTCTCAAGTAAATTATCTGGGTAGAAGAGCCATGAGGTGTAGTCTACAGGTTTACCCAAAAAAGCAATGTTGAATACTGCTGTGTTGGATCATCTGTGAACTGAGGGGATGAATGCTGGGGAAGTCTTCAGGTTTGTGGAACTTCTCAATTATCTTTTCAACCTGGTCAATGTGCAGAGCTAACTGTGAAGGATGGTGGACTTGTCTATACCAACCAAGTACAAAGGAGACCAGTACTGAAACTGTTTGAGGAAGCAAATCTGTTCACAAAAATATCAACTTGACCTTTTATAAAGTGTATTTTAAAGGGAAAGTTAGTTGTTAGAACACTTTGACCACATTATCCTGACAATATTATGCACATGAGGGACAGTTTTTAAAACCCTTCCCAGTGTTATGCTTCATGACTTACAATTGATCCTGACACTAAGACCTCTGTAGGAGTCTATCATCAACCTTGTTCTTCACAACTCATTAAAAAAAAGTTCATTACTAGAAAAGGCTCAAAATATCTAAACAAGTATCTTTATTTCCTAAGAAAATTCCAAGAACTTCTTGATTTTGTGAGGTTCCCTATCAAAACAACTTGAAGGGCTCTTACTCTTACTTCTACCTCTGCTGCCTGGACCACTTATTCTCAATTCACCAGTTGTCAGACTAACTTTTTCACATAACACCTGCATTCTTCTCTACTGTGGCTGGGAACTTTATGGACAGTATCCTTATTGAAAGGCCATTCTACTTTTTTTTTTTTTTTAAGTCTACAGGTAGGTGGCCAAAATGATGATGCAGATAAGATTCCCTTGTCTGAAAGTAAACCCATAAAATAATTATCTAGCAGGTTACACCAGGTTTTCTTAGTGTTCAAAATGTCGCTTAATGTTACAAAATAGCAGTCATTCCTCTGAATCCCACACTAATAGCTCAGGTCCTACTGCAATGGTATTCACTAGGAAACTCTGCAAAAATTATACACCCATGTATTTCTAGATAACTACCTATATATCTTGAATGCAAACAATATATACACGTACATTTTTTTAAAATTTCTGTTTCATTTCCTTGTTGTTATTACAATGTTAAGATGGTTAGTCCTTGCTAGACCTTGTAACACTGAGCAAAAATAAGCTTCACTAACTCTGATCAAAGTCAGCTTTCCTAGAATGCATAAGGTTCAGTGGTGAGGTAGTGGGGTACCATAGTTGTAAATACAGTTACATACTTGTATACTCCACGGCCTGCATATATAATCTATTAGCTTCAGTTTATTCATCTATAAAAAGTAAACAACAGCAAACCCTTTTCATTGAATTGTGGTGAAGGTTTTTAAAAAAATTATGTACATGAAGCGGAGTGCCTGTTACTTAAGTATCCAGTTATTGACCTCGTGTTATCAGTACTGTTTGTTTCACTTTTATCTCACTGTTCTTGTCTCTGAGACAAAGGAGACAATGTCAATAAAGTGAATCAGATCCCATCTGAGATGTAAGGCATTCCTGCTTGGGGACTAGGAGAGAGCATTTGGAGATGATATTCTTGGCTGAGGATCAAAGCATTGTTTTTGACTGAAGTGCACTGGGCAAGCTGGTTAGCTTCTTCCAGGTTTTGTACTCCTGTTTGTAACAGAAATATTGATGAATTTGGTATAGTGCAGGGATTAGCAAACTACAGTCTGCAGACAAAATCTGGCCTCAGACTGATGATAAAAGAATGATTTGTCTATTTTTAAAAGGTTTGAAGAAGAAAAAGAAGTAGTAACAGAAAGAGAGACGGATGGAAGAGAAAGAGGTAGCACCCAAAGTTTCAGCAGCCATGGAGACAACTGTAACTTACAAAGACCAAAATATTTTCTATCTGTCTCTCATAGGAAAAGTTTACTGATCTCTGTCATAGAATTATTGTAAACATTGAAGGAGCCCATTTATGCACTATACAAGCAAAGGACCTGGCATAGTGGTAGTTTTTATTCTTGCTATTGGCTTTCTTTTTATTTTATTGTTGTGCTGGATGGGATACATTGAGGCATTTACAAAAGTTTCTACAATGTATCGAATATATCATATTGGAATTCACCTCCTCCATCATTCTCCTTTAAGACTTCATTTAAAGAACACATAACAGGAAGCACAATAATGGATGTTGTTATGCTACCTTTAATTGCCAATGTGAATATATATAATTTTCTAAGCACTATTAGAACCTTCCAAAAGAATTCTTTCTACGGTTAAAAATATGGCAAAGGAGGTTGTACAATATTCTTTGACAAGAATTATTTGGTAAAACAAATTTAGACCATTTTGTTATATGTAGCTGGAGTCAGTCCTCTGTAAAATAACCTCAATTTCAAAAACATAAACTTGCGTTAGCACACACACAATGACGAAAGTACCACTGAGGTTCCTGAAGGTGTAGACCTATCATTTGTTCAATTTTATCATTCACATGCTATGGGATTCACAAAATGAATTATCAATGTGATTTGATATAATTTTAGCTCTGAAAAGTTTTTAAAGCTGGCAATTATTTTCAACCCCATTATTTTATTGCTAATCACTACTATCCAGGGCACCTCAGTGGGAGCTAGTGAAAGTTGTTTCAAAAACAGCAAGCTACTGATAACGTCCATAAGGTGCAAAGGTGGAAATGAAATACAATGTGAATAATGATTATAAATTATCATTTAGTCAACCTCATCCTTCCAACTTCCCAAATGCACTAGAAAGCTATGCCTTCCTATACTAATAGGTAGGTGTGATCCACTGATTTTTTTTTTCCCAAAAGTAATACAGCAAGCCCACAAAGAGGTGAGTATGAAAATCAAGCAGATATGGTAAGAATGGAAAAATATAATCCTCCAACAATAATAATGACTTGGTTCCTGAACATGAAAGAGAAAATTAACTCATCCGTTAATAACTGAGAATTTGTTTACATGATAGTCAATTTTAATCTAGAAAAGAATGTATGTTGTTAGGGTTTTATTCCCCACAATTGGGAAAATATTTGGATGTTACATGTATATTTTTTCTTGATTTGTCAATGGTTTATGTAAAAATATACTGTTGTAAAAGATAACATGAAAATAAGGATAATGATAAACTCTGTATTAAATATTTTACAATCTCACTGCTGTATTCTCATAACAAATTAAGTCATAAAATCAACAAAGTAGCTACTATCTTTGTCCCTATTTTACCAATAGGGAAACTAAGTCTCTGTGCAAATTAGGTTTTATTTTTTTCCACATACTCTGCATACACTGTGATAGTTTCAGGGAAAACTGAGCCCAAAGATAATACTGGAACATGATTTAGAAATGCCATTTTGTAGAGTACTGAATTTCCATATTTGTTTAAAATTAAATAGTCGATATTCTGAAGTATTAGTCATCATGTGCCAGTCTGGATATACACTTTAGACATTGGAGTTCTAACAGAAACTCTAATTTTCTTTTTTATTATTTTATTTTTTTAACTTATTTATACACACGGTCTCACCATGCTGCCCAGGCTGGTCTCAAATTCCTTAGCTCAAGGGAGCATCTTGCCTCTGCCTCCTGAGAAGGTGAGACTACAGCCATGCGCCACTGCTCTGGGCTCTTAGTTTTCTGATGTCATAAGTTTACCTTGCTTAAATTCTCTATAGATACAAACATTTGAAGACACAAAAGAAGAAAGTTATCATTTAACTTGAATTGGCCATGTAAGGAAAAAAAGGCAAGGTCTTCTGAAAAATCCTTTAAAATTTTTTGTAGAAGCAAAGGATGCTGTGCTTAAGAATCAAGGGCAGAGCCACTTGAGAAAAGAGAAGAGAAAGTCTGTAAATGCTGAACCTTAGAAACATTGTGGGTAAAGGGTGAGCATCTCCACCACAAGATCACATTGTACAATTACAAAAACAAAAGTACAGAGGATATAAACCGCAAAAAAATTTGTTTCCTTGTACTTTTTCTTTCCTTTTTTAAAAAAAAACAAACCCATTTCTACTTTTTTAGGATTAGATCCATTGATGCTAAAATTGTCCTAAAGGAAAATATCAAATTTTATTGCAAATACTTAACAACACTGTGTAAAAAAATGATCACAACAATTACCAAAAAAGGGAGTTATCTAGAGTAAGCATGAAAAACCCCTGAGGAGTAAGTGAGTGTGAAACAAGAGATAAGTAGGATCAGATTATGCTTGTATTTTCCACCATGCTGGCAGAATAACCTATTTGGAGGAGTAAAATAAAAAAAAAAATCCTTTTTGAAAGACTAGTAGCTCTGTTGAGTGTCTCAAAGAACTAGGCAAGCAAGGGATCCCCAGTGAAGATGAAAATAATTCACCTGCAGGTGGTAGTTGATAAGCTGCAAGAGTGACTTATTTCATAAATATATATGTACGTGTGTATATATATATATATATATATAATTTTCAAATTTGCATTATACAAACTCTGCAGCCACAGTTAAATGGAGTTCAGATATTCTCTCAAGGTCACATCTGAACTGAAAGGAATGAAATGCAAGAATTCTAATTGGTAATTTGTCTTTATTCATTCTTGATGTATTCTTTTTTAAATCTTTTGAGCACAAAACTCATTGTTTTTCATTTTTTGGAAAATAGTTATTATTTTCTATTTGATATACAGAAAGATCCTATGAATAGCTCTTCAATTTCTCTTCTGTAGCCTGCAATAAAACTATTCATGTAAAATGCATTTATTGCGTAGGAATTTTCTGAGCTGCTTAGGCATGAAAAGAGGTTAAGAGATAAGGAGTTATTCATGTGAAAGTAATTGTGAAAGCAACAGTAATAAGTGACTTTCTTTCGAATAATTTGCAGTTAATATCTATGCTCAAAGTGGTCATTAGTTCACAAGCAAACATGACAGAAAACTGAAGGAGGCATCACCTAATCGTTTACCTCATTTTGGCTCTACAACTTACAAATGAGCAAGGCCTCTTACAACACTGCTACCCTATTTTTTAAGCGAGTCAATCACCGCCAAGTACAATTGAGTTTCTCTTCACTAAGAACATCTCCACAGGCAAGTGAACAATCACTTGTCTTCCCTTTCCAGAAGCCTCGATAACAGGAAGCTTTTATTTGTTTCAAATTGGAAGAAATAGACAACTAGAAAGGAGTTATGGCTGCACAGAGAAGCATCATTTAAAAAAATGAATTCATGGAAAAACATATCACACTCATTATTTAAGACAGGTGCTCTCTTTATAGGTTAATTGTTTTAAAAATCAGCCACTTTGGTCTTTTCAGAAAATATTAAAAGCAGAAACTTTCCTCTTTAGAAATATTAGTAAAAGACACCACAAAACTATCAACTCCTAGAGAGGGGAACATTCTAAAGACAGTATGCTGTAATAATTTATTCACTATGTCTTTACCTTGTGAAGACAAAATGACCCTCTGGCTAATATCTGGGTGACAGTGTTTTTTTCTTCCCATTTGGTAAATATATTTGTGAATAGAAGAAATGGAAAAATAGATTTGTCTGAGTATGTCAACTAAACTAAATGACATATTTCATACTGTTTCAATAACCAAAATAAGCATGATCTACCTGGTTGTCTTAGGGTGCTATAACCTTACCAGCTATGATAATGTCTCTGCAAAACTGATCATAACATCATGGATATGGCATGCTGCATCCTTTTTCAAAAATGAATTTTCCATGATTCAATGTGCTGGTCATATATACCAAGATTTATTCTACCATCTGCAGATCTTCAGTAAATTTAAAATTTACTTTTTAACTTAATTTAACATTCTTCTTTTTTGAAATTAAGTAAGTACAATGCATTTAAGTAAAATTATGACTACACATTTCTTTATGGGTCACACCATATGGTGAGGCCCATTTGTCATCATAGTTTCCACAGAACTCATCATAAAAGCAATAGGGAGTTAAGAAAATGAACTATAGGATTTAAACTATTGTTTTAAATTTGGGAATATCCAGTGGCTACATGGAAATCACATTCACAGTGCAAATGACAACAGAAGAGTATGCTAAGATGGAGGCAATTTGTTGTTGCAAGAGAATAGAAAGGTAATGTTGATAGCTCAATAGATAGTACTCCTGGTTTCTAGCCTCCAAATAGTTAAAGAAAGACATACTTCCATCAGAAACTGTGACTCACAGTAGTCATTCTCAACAGGTGAAGCTATGTAGGATGAGGAGGTTTCATAATCTGAATGTGTATTGGGGTGATAATAATATCCTAAATTCCCTCTCCCCCAAACCAAAATCAAGAGGTAATGGATTGAACTAAAACAATGACAGTGGGGTGGACAGAGAGGTTTCCATGTAAAATTTCTTTTTTCATTCTTTCCTTTCTTTCCACCCAAAATCTAATATTTGAGAATGTGAAGAGAATGAATGCAAAGAGTATTTTGCTGCATCAAAATGTTCTGCCTTCTGATTATCTTTATTGTAAATTAATGAAAAAAGCCCAAGGACTTGACTTAGTGTAAACCAAGTAATTTAGAATAACATAAATATGAAAGTCAACTCCTATGATAGGAGCTGTGCAATATTCCCAAAGTCTAATTCAGAACTTTACTTATAAAAATATGTTTTAAGTTATGACCAATTAATTTTTAATAGTGTCATTGTAAAAATTATTTGTTTTGAAAGAAGGAACTTGAATATGAAATACATGGAACAAGTGAAAACTCACAAGCATTAATGATCATCTGGCATAACCAAGGGAAAGTTACTGAAATTTGCTATAAAAAAGTAGAGTATAAAAGTTACAGAAATAATCTCTCTGAAAAGAGTAGAACATGTCTTAATGTTTTAGTGCTTTAATACCCTCATTTAGGTAGACAAGCCAGCTATTCAGAAAGACTCATTATCTAAGGGACTCAAATAACATTTCAGTCTATTTTTAACAACAGGTGCTAAGCAAAGGGCACACTTCATTTATGATTTGTACCTCATATTTTACATTCCAGCTCTGATTATGTAACACTTTCCAGTGCCTTTTGTGTAACCTTTAGCTTTGGAGTTATATAATGTATGTTCCAGTATATTAACATATTTTGGAAAAGTGTAAGTATTTAAAAATTAATTACATTTTGCTGGAAATGAAGACTTGTTTCATTCCTTAGAGAATTCTTTGAAAGCTATCAGTCATTTTTATTATGAAGTTACCAACTAGATACTTAAAGTTTAAACTTACCAATTATAAGAAAGCTTTGTATGCTATTACTTAGCATATAATTCCTGTGCATAATTAGAATATAAATAAAAGGTAGTACATTTTAAATTCTGTAGAAAAAAGCAAAGGTAAAATAAAATCTTTTATGTAACTGTCAACATACCTGATAAACCTTACAAAAAGGGGTTATGAAATCTGAGACTTTTCTTTAGCGAGTCACAAAGCAATTATAAACTTTCCTCAGCATATTTGGTGATTAATTGGGCTGCTTTCATGTGTTTCACACAGTAAAGCCCTCGGAGGACATTTCTCCTCTCTTGGAGTTTTTCCATTTTTAATAAAGACCTATATATACATATATATGTAATTACATTATATATATATATCATATGTACAGCTGTATCATTTAATAAAAAGTGTTCTAAGAACACATAAATTCAGGAAGTAAATCATTTTTATTCTACTAATCAGTATGATCAAAAATTTAAAGTGTATTTTTCTTAACAATCATATGCTGAAAATATGTACAAAATAGTCTGAATAGCATAGCTTTAATCCATGTGTATATGTTACAAATGTACATTTCTATCATATCTCCTTTGTTAAATTTGATTCAAATATTTCCTATTCTCTACTTATATTTTATTTTCAAAATTATTTTTAGAGGTGAAACAATATTCATTACAGTTTCATCAATGAAATTTGAAAAGAAAGTAGTGGGAAAATAAATTCCTCTGTCCAAAGTTTATCATTACTTTGGAGATTTAATTCACATTATAAGCCACTGTCCACAGTTTTCCTTGAAATATATCAAGGAAATGAAGAGATACAGAAGTTTTGTATAATTCTCAGTTGCTGTTAAGTTACCTCATTTGGGCATTTAAATGATATGTTAATTTGTGTAATGTTTTATATCTCTATCAATTACCCATTGGACTCCTATGAGAAGTGAAGGAGACTGCTGTCCTAGCTAGGCTTCCAACCATCATCACATTCCTTTCATTTCCATGTTAGAAGGTGACAATATCTCTTGAATTTGTTTAGAATTTAAAAATATCCATTTCATATGAAAGGTGTCAATAGGCAAAGTTGTTGAAGCTAATTTTGCATCACTTTGGAAATGACCATGATTTAGGCAATAGTGGAGTAAAGAAGAATTAAAAATGGCTGAAGAACAAAATTTATATCATAATTTATCAATTCCTTTTTCATTTCTCTGTTAAACTTCATATTTGTTTATGATCTATCTACCTGTTTATGTTTAACACTTACATGTCCCTTACGTGCCATTCATTGTTGTAAGCATTTTACAAGCATTATCTCCCTTTTCTTAATAAGCTCAGATTCAGGTGCTATAATTTCTACTTTATAAGTGAGAATATTGAGGCTCCAAGAGGCCTAGTAGGTTGTCCTAAGTCACTCAGTAACTGGTGGAATCATTTTTGAACTCAAGCAATGACTGTTATAGGATATTAGCTAAATATCCTAATCCTTCAACCTTTCATCAAGCTGATCATAGTTCTCACAATGCACACCAACCTAAGCATCCTCCAATGGGCCAGCTCTCACATACTGACATCCTTACAAGCTTGTGCCCAAAGGTTCTGAATCCAATTCTTAGGAAAGAGCGTTATCAAATGGGAATGGCATGAAAATGTACAACTTTATAGTAGGTATTATTATTATTGCTATTATTAATGTAGTTGAAGACTGCCTTCATCTTTGCTATCCTATGCCCCAAACTGTTGTTACACACTAAACAATGGTAATAGGGACTGACTGTGTTTTGGTCATTGCATCTCCAGCATATTACACAGAGACCATAAAAAAGTGAATCAATATTTAATATGTATTTGATGGATCAAAATAAATTAAAAGATTGTCTTTTTGTTCCCATGAACAACCACCAGGCAGAGTCTTCACATTTTGGAATTGTACAATGAAAAGAAAATTTAAAAATTGAATAATAAAAGGGCCCAAACAGACAACTTTATATTTATTTGTATCTGGTTGTATCTTTTTATTTAACATCCCTGATTGATACAGGCTATCCAAGCCCATTTGATTTCTGATATTGTCATCTAGCCTATTAGGCTATTCCTTCCAAAAATCTGTAATCTACAATGTACATTATCATATCTTGTATACCTCCACTAAGGTAAGTGATTTAAAATACTGAGGAGGAGAGGGCCAAGGACAGCGCTATCAACATGCCCAGATTACCACTTCTAGGCTAACTGCTGAATCAACAAAATAATTTATTACCTTTAGGTGATTCAAACTACTTATAAGGATGCTATATTATTTTTGGCTAACCCACAAGAAATTGGTATGTTTCTTACATTAAAACTATCAAATATCATCTTTTATAAATAAGAAAAAAACCATTTTTCTCATTAAAAATAAGCTTTTTAGGCCTATGGAAATCAAATACATACTTAATCATGCAGTCTGCTTGGCTCAGATACACAGACAATGCTGCTGATGGCAAGTAATGTCACCTGCCATAATCATAATGAAATCCCCAAATGAGTCATAGAATCTACCAAGTCACCAATGTCAAGAAATGCAAGTTTAACTTCTATGTGGCCCTGAGGCAAAATTGATATCATATTGAAATACTGTGATGTTAGTATTTTCATATCACTGTATCAAATACTACATGACAATCTCATGCTTAGACAACAGAAATAAATTTCTGGTAACACCTGGTTTAGACAACAGAGCCTATGGATACTTTTCTTATCAAAATCCAAAGTCCTTAAGTGAGCTTGTGATACAACAAACTCACTTATAATTAGAGGACAACATCAACAGTGACTGTGGGATTCTTTCTAATTATGGATATCCTTGTGCTTGAATTAAGGCTTCTTTAGTTCTAAAATGAAACAGACCTACACACTCAGACTGTGCCTATCAAAATTTCTGGGATGGAAAGCTCCTATCTTTCCAGTATCCTTTCTGAACTGACTCCTTTACTGGCATTGTCTTCTTTTCCTATTGGAGTGAATTAATTATTACAAGATGATTGTTAATTTTTTTCTTGTTAAAGGAAGCTTCCAGTTTCTAACACATAGTACTTTTAGGGAAGATGAGGAAAAACACCAGAAAAATGGCTGTCATAATCATTGATATGTGAATGATGCACTTATCTGTATTCTTTTGAAACCAGAAAGCCAAGGGATTCTAAATGATTTTTCTTTTAATCTGACCATTTTCCCCATTTGTCTGAGGCTTACTGTGTTTATCTGTGGATAACTGCTGTCATATTTTTAGAACTACTTATTAAAACTCATGTCTTGAAGTCTTGCTCAATATTGCTAATTAACTTCTTCATTTCCATAAGCATGCTGCTAAGACACACTACTGTCACAAAATTTTTTAAATGAATACAAAAAATCATGCAATATAAACAGTGATACAGCTGCTTATTGTTTATACAGCTCCACAAATAATGGCCCGTGCTACAGCCAGAATCAGTGAATATTATTCCTTCTCATTAATGAAAAAGAAAGGAGTCTAGTAAAAGCTGTGCACATACTTAGGATACAGCCAATACTGCACCTCTCCCTACAGCACCATTGATACTCTGCCAAATGATAACTATCTTCTGCAATCCCATTTCAAGTGATATAGTCAGTCCACTTTAATCACAAAAAAATTGCTTTGGAATTTATGAAAGGATCAATTCTAGGCTGGCAGAGTAGCTCCAGCGGTAGGGTACCTGCCTAGCATGGACAAGTCACCCGAGTACAACCACCAGTACCTCCCTTCCCCCAAAATAAATGAAATAAATAAATAAAAGGATCAATTCCATCACCTATTCACTCTAATCCATTTCAGGTCTAGAGTCAAATTTAAGAATTTGATAAATATTTATTAATCTAGTGAATTATGGAAAATTTTGTGAAATAATTAAGGAAACTTAGGTTTTTCTAAATTGGAGAGAGAATACTCGGAACCTAAAGATAGATAATCCTGATGCTGTGAATGAAACAAGAAACTGATTTATCTTTTAAGCTCTCTTTTTTCCTGCAATTTAGGAAAGCTTAAAATTCCCAAGGCTTCTGTGAAGTTTTATTTTATTGGTTTTCTATTTCACATTATTTTAAATAGGCATAAGATCAGAATTACCATATATCTTAATTGGAATGGGTTAGAGTATGAATAACTAAATTAAACTTCATGCAACAAGAATCAGTGACTGCATTTTCAGTTATAATTTGCGGTTAGTACAGTTGCTATAAAACTGAAAGAATTAATGGAAACTGAGCAAAGATCTTCAGGACAACCAGCTGCTACTCACAGCCACTAAGTATTTCTCCAGGTAAACCCTAGTGATACATATAAAGAAAAAAGGAAAGGGAGAAGTTAGCATAAACAAAGGTTTCTCTTAAAAATACTTATCTCACTGGGCATGGTGCTGCACACCTATAATCCTAGTACTTGGGAAGTTGAGGCAGGAAGATCACAAGTTTGATGCCAGTCTGGGCTAAACAGTGAGACACTTTCTCAAAAAACCCAAAAGAACAAAACAAAACAAAAACTAAAGAAGAGAGTTGTTTCATTAAGTTAGAAAGTACTTTCAAGGTCAATTTTAAACACTAAAAAGTTACATTACCGAACCTCTTTTAATCATAAGGTAATATTTAAATCAATACATTCATATTTAAAAACTTCCAAATTTTATAGTCTTATATGGGTCAAAGTTATCTGCTGTTTCTGCTTTCAAAGAGAAAAAAAACTAGGAAGGCTTGGTGGAGTGGCTCAAGTGGTAAAGTGCCTGCTTAGCAAGTGAGAGGCTCTGAGTTCAAACCCCAGTACCGCCAAAAAAAAAAAAAAAAAAGAGACAGAGAGGGACAAAACAAGCAAAAGTTCCACATCAGCCTGATTCAGGGCATGCAGGTTCTCTGGTTCTCTATGTTCACTGAGACCAGAGCTGACAAAGGTGAGTGCCGCTCATGCTGGCCTGGAGCAGCCAGAATAAATGAGTATAGTCAGAAAGAGTGATGGACCTCCAAGCAGCAATGCAGCACTCAACAGCTCTTCACCTGTCCATGTTAGGGAAGTCCGTGGGAGTGGATGGAAGAAGCAGCCACCATGTGTTACATTATGTGTTAGTATACCTGGAAAAACTAGGAACATAAATGAAAAGTTCAAATTTTGCCTAGCCCCAGTTATTTTTACTATGGTACGTAACGTTGCCTTTAGTTACAGATGGAGATGTGAGGTATTGCCCATGGTGAGGATGGGACTCTGCCTTCATAAACTCTTTCAACTATAGTTGCAGGTTTAATTTGTCTTTCTGCCCACCCACATTTTACCACTCCTCTCCCCCTCTTGCCAACACCACGAGCAGTTGCAAAGCCCAGAAGATTGTCTAGTCTCATATCTCATCTCACTATGTTAATTTATTCCAGCTATTCAAGGAAAGGATAAATAGCACTCTGGTTTTCCAGGACAAGCTCATGAAGGGACAAGCCTGTCCCTGATCAGACTGCTGTTCTCTGACAACCATACGGAGTATAATTCTGTGAGGACACAAAGCAGGACCATTTAATAAAACATGCACTTTCCTGCCAGAGCAGCCTAAGCCACCGAGGAGGTGGTACAAATATATATTGCTGAACACACTTCTAATACATTAGGAGAAGTAGTCATGCTAAGATATAAATTCCATTTAAATGTTAGAGTAGTGATTTTTATTCAAACCTAGAATCACCTTTAAAACTACTATTCCAGAGTCTCAATTCAAATGACAATCAGGATCTAGAGCTCTGATATGGTGGAGTGTGGGAAAAACAGAAAATCAGCACTTTGACCTGCTCCTGGAGTGACATATGTTGCCTCCTTGCAGTGAGTCATTAAATAAGAGATTGAGAAAAACCTATTTAAAAGCAATTAACAAAAAGAGCTACACACACAAAAAAAACCTGTAATTTTTCATTATACCCTGTAGCTTAAACTAATCTACTAGGGGTTATAACCTATATATCAATTCTAAAATTTTAGTGGCTTGTTGAAATAGATTGGTAGGCTCCACTTCCACAGTTTCTGATTCAATCTGGTGGCACCTGACAATTTGAATCTGTACCATGTTCCTATTGGATCAACCCGTTGCCTATATTACTGAAGAGTCAATTACAATATGCATGTGAAAGCATCACAATGAAAATCCCTTTATACTACTAACACATGCTAATTAAAAAGATTATGTGTATGGTGCTTGCATGCAACATACACAAATGCATTGATATTTCTGCTGTGAAATGTATAAATATTCACATTTATGGAATAAATGATGACTATGTTTAATGTAAAAAAACAGTTACAAGAATTCTATGTGCATATACTTACCTTTTATTAAAAAGGAATCAAAAGAGGCTTCTAATTCACCAAAGCATTTAAAATCACAAGATTATTTGCCTCTCAAATAATTTGATAAAATTGCAGTTAAAATTCTAATGTCCATTACAAATGATTTTAATATGATACCACTGTGATAATGACCATCAGTCCTGCTTTCCTCATGGAAAGCATACATTGACTTGTTTTAATGGCTTATAGTATGTGTTCAATTAATACACACCTCACTAGTAACAATGATCACAAAAATCGTTATAGTTGTACAAATTTTTTAAAAAGCTGATATCTTGGTTGACCAGTTTTGCTTGTTTTACTATCAAAGCTACATGCAAAAATTTTTCTTGCAGTGCTGGATATCTAACTCGGAGAATTATTCATGTTGGGCAAGCATTCTATGTCTAAGCTACAAACCCAACTAAATGCAAAAATTTTAAATCTTCTATGATTAGAATGGTCCACTCTTTAATTTAAATTCAATGTGGACATATTAACATTCTATTTTCATTTCATGTTGTCGCCTTTTCAGTTTCTGTTCTTACAAACAACTAATGAGAACTGATGATTCTGTTTGAAGGTCACTAAACTGAATAATGGAATGCAGCATAGCTATTTCTTAGGTCTCTGGCATGACAGATCAATGCACTGTATCATTCACTTGTCATGAAAGTAGATGCAGTGTGGTGTGACTCTTCCTCAGGGCTCTATAACCAAAAGGCAGATGAAGCAATCTTTAGCAATGCCCATTATTTGTAAGAATTGCAGCAGTCCTCTTGTCCACGGCTTTGCTTCTCATGGCTTCAGGTACTCAACTGTGGTTCAAAAATATTAAACAAAAAATTCCAGAAATAAACAACTCATGTTTTAAATTGCACTCCATTCTGAGTAGTATGATAAAATCTCACACCAAACCACTCTGTAGTGCGTGGGATGTGAATCACTTCTCTCTCCAGCAGTTCCACACTGCAGACAACACCCCACTAAGTTAGTCACTAGGCAGCCCTCTCAATTATCAGATCCACTGCTGTGGTGTCACAGTGCTTGCGTTCAAGTCATCCTTCTTTTATTTAAGAATAGCTCATGCCAGTAATCCCAGCTATTTGGGAGGGGGAGACAGGAGATCATGGTTCAAGGCCAGCCTGGGCAAAAGTTAGTGAGACTCTATCTCAAATGTTGTATGATGTAGTGTTTCAAACCTGATGTGGTGTTGCATGCCTGTGGTCTCAGCTACTCTGGAGGCAGAGGAAGGAGGACCAAGGTCCAAGGCTAAGAAACAAAACTAAAAGCAAAAGTGGTGTGGACCAAGTGGTAGAGTACCTGACTCTAAGAATGAGGACCTGAGTTCAATCCCTAGTACCTCCAAAAACCAAAAAAAGAAAGAACACAATACAAAATAGGTTCAAACGCACAAAATTTTTCTACAGTATATTGTTATAATTTTCCTGTTTACTAGTAGTTATTTTTAATCTTAATATGCCTGATTATAAATTAAACTTTTATTATAGGTGTGAAGGTATAGGAAGAGCCCAATGTATGTAGAATTTAATGCTCTCTGTGCTTTCAAGACTCCACTTGGGGTCTTTGGGATGCATCTACCATGGATAAGAGGGAGTGATATACAATTGTTTCATTCACAACCCAAACAAAGCAAGACAACACAACACAACACAAAACAAAATAAGACAACACAATACAAAACAAAATAAAACCTAGAAATAATGTAAGGTCCTTTCTTAGAGTTTCATTTTCTTTATAATATGTTGGCATTTTTCATTTATTTTTCTGATCACAAAAAGGTAGTAATTATTTCATTGTTAACTGTCATAACCACAACAAGAAAGCTTTTTTTATATCTTATTATAGAATTATGAAAAATTATCTGTCCTTTATTATTGTGGGTTATTAGGCTAATTTTGAGAAATTTAATCTGAAAGTTCAAGAGTTGAACATGTACAGAACTTTGGTAAAACTCAGAAGAGCTCAAATCTGAACTATCCAGACACTATCTACAAATTTTAAAATTTGTACTTAATATTAAAAAATTGGATCTTATGGTTATTAAAATATGTATTACATAAATTGAAAATGGGCTTGTACTCTATAAACTCATAAAAACTTTTTAGAGGAATTTTCCAATATAAATAAAAATACACAATGATCTACATTCCAATTCATTTTAAACTGTTTAAAAATTTATCAGTACATATTGACCAGTCTCATATCATTGCATATTCATTCTTCTATGTATAACTTTAATAGCTACACTATCAAGACATTTAATAAATGTATACAAGCAATCTAACAAATGTATACAAAGTTAATGGACAATGTACAAAATATATAGGACCCTATGGCTTATGAATTGCTTTTGGGGAGAAAAGATTCCCATGAAAAGGATTTATCTACACAGAAATAACAACTGAATTTTCTCTCTTTCTTACTACAGAGAAGTTGCGTTCACATGACTTCAAGTAGTTCTTTTATGTAATTAAGATATTGCAAAATTATGTTTTTAAAGATGCACTTTTTATTGTACCCTATATGCTATACAATAGCATATTACTATAGCTATACTCTGTAAGGATAGGGTTCTTTAAAAAAACTCATTGTATTTTATGAACTGTTAATGGAGTTTCAAAACTATCTTTGATTATACTTAACTTGTAATAGTTGAATTCCGACCCTAAACCTGCTATAAATTTAACTCCACAAAATTATTATTTTTAATGTTCAATTCCTAATGTGAATTCTGTCCTGAATTCAACAGTGTTATGACATAAATCTTTTCTGTTGGTGTCATCTTACTTCAGTAGTAAATCAGAAAACTAGAAATTCCCGTCCTCATCCACATATAATTGCCTTCTTGTTCAACTGTTAGGTTTAGGACATTTCAGCTTGTCTTTGCTTATGGAATGTGGCATTTGAACCTTTGTTGTGGTATTTCAGATTCTTGATTCTGGAACATGATCAGCAACATGAGTGAGGAGCCCTGTTCATCACTGAAGCACTCTGCCATGTTTCTAAAGCCTTAAAAATCAGTTCCACTAAAAGTTGTCATGGAAACTGGCATATCTGGAAGGTCAATACATTCATCCTCAGGGGAAATTCAATGCAGATTATGAAACACATGATATGTCATTTTGGTATATTAATTATTTTGAGCTCAAGACAATTGAGGGGAAAGAGATAAAAAGCCAAGTGGGACTATATTACAAACTGATCATCCCTAATCCAAAAAATTGAAATACAAAATGCTTCATAATCCAAAACTTCCTGAAGCCCAACATGACAACACAAGGGGTAAATCCTACACCTGATGTCATATGACACATCACAGTCAAAATGCAAAAAATTATCTTAAGATATTGTATAAAATTACCTTTAGGTTATGAACATAAGATATATGTGAAACATAAGTGAATTTCATATTTAGACTTGAGCCCCACTCCCAAGATACCCCATGATGTATATGCTGTATATGCAAATATTCCAAAATCCAAAAAAAAGTCCAAAATTTAAAAAATTATAGTCCTAAGCATTTTGGATAAGGGACAATCAACTTGTACTAGGAAAGATTAAATTCTGGCATAAGATTATTTCTTATTTAGGAAAGATGAATGAGGGTAAATATGGTAGATGTATTTTGTTTCATATATGAAAATAGAAAAATGAAACTTGTTGAAATTGTTCTAAGAAGGGAGGAGGGGAAAACAAGGAGAACAATGGAGGGCGTAAATCTAATTAAGATATATTGTAAGCACATATGCAAATATCACAATGTATCCCCTGTACAACTATTATATGCTAATAAATTTTGAAAGATTGTCATCATTTCATAGGTACCAATATTTCATTTAGTATATTTCTAGAGAATAACTGCATAGTGTGTATCTCCATGCTTCATGTTGACCGGTGCTTTTAAAACCTGTGGTGAACTGTCAGATGCAAGTCTTCACTTGTAGGTCTATACTTTCCACCTGGACACCTGCATGTACACTGCACTCCTTCTTTTTTTCTGTTTCACCCTGTAGCCTCTGATCCACTCAAAAATGGTTCAATGAACTTCACTTTTGTGCTATTTTAAGCATTACTATATTTTTAAAAATTATTCTTTTATTCACATGTGCATACATTGTTTGGGTCATTTCTCCCCTCTGCCCCACTCTCTCACCCTCTCCCCCTTTCCCCGCTCAGTTCCAGGCAGATCCTGTTCTGCCCTTATCACTAATTTTGTTGAAGAAAAGACATAGCATAATAAGGAAGACAAAGCGTTTTTGGTAGTTGAGTTAAGGACAGCTATATAGAAATAAGCATTACTATAAATGAAAATTTTTGTACACATCTCTGTACACAAGAAGCAAGTCATAGTACTGTCAAATAACAAGTGACCTCCAAATACCCAGAGAAAAGGAGCATCTTATCTCTGAAGATGGATACTGAAAAAAATGTACAAGAACTGGCCTTACCAAGGTTCCTCAGCTTAACACGCCTAACTTGTACCCCTTTGTCTTACCACATTTTCCCATGATGTCCCATCTTCATCAAATGTAGTATAAAAACACTGGGCTTACTCTTGCTTTTTGATGTTTTGCTTTATTTTGTATTGGTCTTCACTTCTTTATTAAGGCTTCTTTGTCAGGAAAAACTTAAATAAATTTAAAACAAAAATTTGTAGTCTTTTCATTTGCCAATCTATCTTTGGTTATAGAGCCCCAGATGAGAATCCAGAAAGGGAGAAAGAAAAGATTTTTTTCTTCCCCTACATAGGCATTGTCAAGAAGCTCTCCAAAATGGTCTTAACAAATTGTACATCAATTAGCAATGTATAGAAATTCCTCACTTTGTCCTTAATCATATTATTAATTACTGGAGGTTGTTTAAATCCGGGTTAGGAAATAACTTTTTAAAAGTGACAAATGCATGTTCTCTTATTCATTTCTGTCCATTTATTTTCAAAGGAAAATTATGCCCATTTTCCTTATATTTCTCTGTTCCTTTCTTTTCTTTCTTTATTCTACTTTTCACCATTTTGCCAGTTTTGCTCATAGATAATAAACATGAGAGTATCATTAGCAATACATCTGGATTCAGAAAATGAAAATAATGTATGCTAAGTAGATTTAAACCTAATAAAGATCCAATCCCCAAATCTCTAAAGTCCTTCAAATTGCTCAGAATCTCTGCAAACTTTCTAACTAATTCTTCTAAGCCTTTAATAATTAAATCTTTGTTTCTTCAGATAGTTCTGAGAAGTTAACACATACACACAATACAACAATTCACAAACCACACTATCACATTCTCTCGTAGGCTTTCAAATACTATATACTTTTCTGTTGTAAATATAAAGTATCACAACTCTACAACTCAGAGTTGGGCAACTATGAAACTCAAATCTACATCTACAAACTGAGTTTCTCTGACAGGTAACTTTATATCTCTTGTAGGTGCCTAACAGTGTTTGTCTTTAAGGGAGTAAGTATGTGAAACCTAGCACAGTTTGGAGGGGTTGATGGGTAGTCTATAATACTAGTTACTATTTGTTCTCACTCTACTCAGAATTGGTAAGTCCTTGGTATCCTTCATTCGCTTCTTCAACTTACTCAGTTTGGCTTAAATTGTAGTATGCACACACTGTCTTCCTTTTTTTCCCTTGCATGTTTTTTGTGACACTTGTAACTTCTTAAAATCACTGATCCACACGTCATAGCAAGAAGTCACGCAGAGTAGTAATCTAAATGAGGCTCTGGACTATATAGGTAATATTCGTGTTATTTAAACTCTCTGATCCTGACTTTTTCATTTGGAAATGATGAAAAAAAATGATCCACTGAATGATTACCTGAAAATGGCTGTCAAAGAAAACACCTAACAAACAATAGCTAATACTGCTATTTTTTGACAATGCCTTCCTTTTTCTCCTTGTTTGCTTTTGCTACACTGAATGTTCCATGAGGCCAATGCCTTGTTCACTGTTGCAACCACAGAGCATAGAATAGTGCTGGACCTCAGCTGTACTTAAAAGTATTTCCCAACCGAAGAAGAAGTTTAAAAACAGAAATGAAGCAAATGTCACAACTGGCTATTTGAACAGCTATTACAGAATAGACTAAATTCTTTGTTCTCTGTGCTAAAATAGGTGGAAGCACAGATTTCTAAGATGGAGCCTCAAGTATTCAGAAATCTCTCTCTCCTTTTTCTCTCTCTGCCACTGTTACCAACCCTTATAAGATGTGCTAATAATGAACTGCAAAACAATTTCAGTTCCACCTGCCTGCCCTCTGGTGGACATGCTAACGAGCAGTGAAATGGCTCCAGAAAGGACACCTGATATGAGTGGGAAGCTTAGTCACAAATAAGTCATCTTTCTATGACTGAGTTACTTGTAGAAATAATTTTGATTACTTTCCTGATTCATTTACCAGGAACATCACTTTTTGGGGAAAACATTAATGTTTTAACATTTGTGAAACTTTTTATCACTGTCTCCTGTCCAGCTAGATGTTACATGAATGACAAACACTAGGTTTAACTGTGCTCATCTCTGCTTTGTACAGGGTGATTATACTTAGAGCCTGAAAAGCAGAATGCTACATTCTGGAAAGTTTTAACCCTCAATTATTAAGAAAGAAAAATACAGGAAAAGTAAAAAAAAAAAAAAACATGAGAAGCTGGCAGACATTTGGTGGCAACATGATAGGTTTTGAGAACTTTGCAAGTGTTGGCTGGACTCCCTGAAGATTCAGCAGCAGCAATGTCCTTCTAGCAGCAGCTGTCACTACAGGCAATGAAGAAGGATTGGGAAGAAAAAAGGGGGAGGAGGAATCCTCTGCACAGGGAAACAGCTGATGCATAAAAATACAGCCAGGCTGAAATTAGCAACAAGTTGCTGACGACTTTCTTTTTTGTAAAGTTCGTTCAGCTACTCAGATGGAGGTAAATTAAACTTCAGACACAACATGGCATGTCAAGTGGCACTGTGAAGCAGTCGTAACCCAAAGGCTGAGGACAAGTTTGATTTAAGGGCCCAATGACTTCAGGCTCTATTTTCTGTTGAGGATGCACCATATTTAACTAACTACACTGTTCAGAAAGCAGATTCAGCTACCTATTAACCACGTGACGGTTTCAAAATGTTCAAGATTCTCTGCCCAGCACTTACATTACTCAGCTGTCAACATAAAGGACTCAGATATATGATGAGAAAATTACATTTTAACGAGGTGCCACGTATGCTTAAAGTTCTTATTCATCACTACATAGCCACAGCTTTTACTGGAGACACAAAAGCACTAATTAGCATATTATAAGGACAGAAGGTTCACCTTATCTGTATCATTAAACTGTTATATGTGATGGTTTTCTGTTGGTTTAACTTCTACCATCTTCAGCATATAGAAGAATGGTTTGTTTATGTGATCCCAAATGGCTTTTAAGAAAATGTGGCTTGCATTTGGGGAGTTGAAGAGAAGGTACAAGCTTGCAGTTACAAGTCTTTAATATTCTATTGTTAGTACTTAATTACCTGATGTATTTGTCACTAAATCTCATCCAGTAGATTTTTTTTTTTGATGTGTTAGACATACTAAGTTTAGAAAATTTTGGAGTTAGGTTTCTCTGCCTGTTCTTATTATCAGTCTGACCCTACATCCTCCATTAATAAGAAATACTGGAAAATTTGCAGATTTATTTAAGAAAAATTAGGTTTTTGGGGAGTGGTTCTGGGGTTTGACATCAGGGCCTCATGCTTGGTAGACAGGAACTCTACCACTTGAACCACTCCACCAGCCCATAAACTTAGATTTTTTTTTTTAATGGATAGTTTAGAAGCAAAGTGTGAGTCAATGCCTCACATCTCACTCCTCTTCATTACTGAATTTTGAATTTGACACAAGGTAGTTTGGGAAAAAGAACAGCTAAGAGGGAAAGTCAGGTAATAGTAGTTACTAACAAAGGAAGTTGATTCTTTCATATCATATCTACCAGGACATCATGCAGTTCTAGAATCATGATGCCAACACAAGAACCAACCAAATAGCCTGTGAAATAGCTAAGCATTACTTGGAAGTTTTAAAGATCTAATTTACCAAAGAGCAGATTGAAGGCAATGATAAATGCATACTTTACATCATGTTTTATATGATAGGCTATAGGCTCAGTTAAAAGTACATTTGAAGAAAATTATAGATTTAATATAGTTCTAGATCTGGTGCTCTTCACAGAAAAAATCACTTCTGCTCTGATTATATTCAAATGCTAATGCTTATAAACATTTTGATACAGGTGTTCAAAGCTGAATCACTGGTTCTTCAGTCAAAATGTATTTTCCACTTTACTCAACATTGTAAGACTACTGACTTTAATTTCTTCTAATTAGGTGGGGAAAAAAGTACATTAGGTGTTAGTGTGCTTTGGCACTTCTCTTTAATACTTGCTAAACTTCTTTTAGATTACCAAAGTTCACAACAATGGATGGAATAGGAGAAAAGCTGAGGCTAGAGGAAGTGTGTGGGGGTGGGTGGGGGGGGTTGGGGACTGGCAAGGATGACTGAAGGGACTTAAGAAACTTCTAGATTATAGAAGTTGTTAGCAATTATTAATGATGAATACCTGAGGAGCACAAACAAATTTAATACTAACATTTATATTCTCATAATATCCTGAAAAACACAGATTTAAAATTTTCATCCATCCATTCTTTCATTCATTCATTCATAAAACCATTCCACAAAAATTTACAGAGCATCTACTATTTATAAGGCATTCAACAAGGATTGTAGGTAAAAATGACTATAACAACAACAATAATTATTTCAAGATTATTTCAAAGTGACTCAAAGTCTCATTATTTCCCAAAAGTTTTTTATAAATTGGAGATTCTCTGTACTTGATTTCTTAATATGTGAAATACAATCACATATTAATGTTTTAAAAAATTAGTTACAAATATAATTGTTTTGTGAATACTAAATAGCCATATTGAAATGTTTCTATTCATTTTCACACTAATTTTATGCTAGAAAACCACAAGAATGCCAAGAATTTTGCATTTGATATAATGCAGAGTAACTGATGTTCTGAAAATAATGGTTTTTTGAGAAAAATGAGAAACAAATTTTAAACTTCTAGACTTTATGCAAAATAGACCTTTCAATGTCTTTCTAAGCAGAAACTTATAGTCCACAATAAGCATGTGAAATAAAAGTTTGAAACATTTAACAAAAATCAATTTATTTATACACACATTGTTGAAAACAATGTTTCTGAGATTGTACCAGGCCTCAAGATGCCTTCCCTTTGAAAAGAAGGCAAACACAAATTCATGAAATGGAGCTGAACTAAAGACACCATGACAACCTAGCATTTTGGAAATGTGTGGTAGGAAAAGCAAGGAACTGGAATTAAATGACTTCTAAAGCCACTTCAGAGACTTATTTCTGAGAAGCAAAGTGTTCCATATACCTTCATATACTTCCTCAAAATTTACCATGCTAGACTTTAAAAATAATCCTATAAGAATAAAATGAAAGCAAACATCTGATTTCATGGTTGAAGAGTAGATAATAGTTTTAGAATAAAATCCAAGTTCATTATCTAAGGGCATAAACTTTAAATTATATTCTAGAGTTATGCTTAGCACTAATAACAGGGCAATTTTTGAGTAAGTTATATGAGCTATAATGCTTTAGTTCTCTTGTTTAGAAAATGCAGAGAGTAATTGGTATGAAGCGATTAGGCTGCTACTGTATTATGCCTTCTATATGCATTATCTCATTAAAATTTAAGAATAATCTCCTGAGGTAGGTGCTATTTTTTCCCATCTCACAGTTGAGGAAACCAAGTGAGCAAAGTGCTTACAGTCAAACAAGTGAGGGGTAGAATTCAAATTGAGCCTCTTCAGACTCCCAAGTTCATTTTCAGAACCACATACATGCAAGGATCTGCACAGAAATTTTGTCACAGAGAAGCAAATTTGCCTTTTATCTTCCCAAGCTAGATCTTTTGATATTCAGAATATATATACAGAATATACAACAGAATTAAAATACAGTAACCCTTTACATAAAAAACTTGAAAATGATGATTTAAAATACACACACACAGTTAAAATCACAGCAGAAAGTCTCAGACTGTTATCAAGATATGGCAATAACAAATACACTTTTACTCCACAGACTTTTATAAGTTTTTGACCCTAACCTATTTGTTTTAAGTTGAGGTTTTTGTATGTAGACATTGAGAAGACCCATAGCAAAATGGCAATGAGAATACACTAATGGCAATTGCTTTGAAAAATGTCAATGTAATTTACTCTGGAAAAACACCCAGCTGAAACTGTGGAATAAGATGAACAGCCTCTATTAATGCTAATTGAAATTCTCATACCCACACATAGCATGCAAAAAATTTACTTCTACACTTATTCTTTCCACTTCTAAACTGCAATACATCCAGGCCAAAGTACTAGCTTTTTAATTTAAGCATTGGTATGTGCAAACTGATATTTTTTTTTGGTGATTATATTGACAAACTTAATACAGGTGAAACCCCATTCTCAGTAATACAGTCCAGGTCTTAACTGTGGTGGTTCAAATTGTCTAAAGTGAATCTTGAGGCTTTGAAATTCAAATAAAATCTGAAATTTATCATTTCTCAATGTTTGTCACTTCCATAACATCTTTTGACAAACACAGGCATAACAACATATGGACATGATGTCCCATAATTTAACTCCTTGTACAAACAAATAAGTAAAACTAAATGAGTGTTATCTCTATATATACCTAGAGGGATAATATATATGACTATATAGTCATATATTTATTGATGCATGCCAGAAACATTTTTTTGGTAAGTTTCTATATATTTGTAAAATATGGAGAGAAGAATTTGCTTTTATTTATCAAATTGAAATCTGGACTGTGAATGAATTTTAACTTATGTGTTATTCTGAATAAAATAATATATGATCTTTAAAGTAAATAAAGTCTAAAACATATTATTGCCCCTTTCATGTATAACTACAAAACATGGTAAGTTTTAATTTCTTCTGAGGCCATTAGAAATTTCTTCATGCGCCAACTGAGTAAAAAAAACTGAAACTATTTATCAATAGATTTTTCACTGTTAAAACATAAATTTTGATTTAAGAATATCACATCTATGGAAGAATTGTCTCCCAGAATACTCCAAATCCTAAGCTCTTGTTCAGGTTCTCAATTGCAGAGTGCACTGGGTTTAAACACCTTACCTGTACAGTGGTGAAGCAGAAAATGCAGCTGTTTAGATTTTTTGAAGACTGGGAAGGAGCTGTTTTGTTGCTGTTGCATACTTAGGCTTTTCCTTCCATGAAAGGCAATTCAACATATCATCAGCATTACTGATTATGGAAAGAAGTGCTGTCACTCTGAATGAAGCCTCTTAGGGATTAAACAAAATGTCACCTAATTTCTCATTCTGCCTGAAGAAGAGGTGGAAAGCCATTCATTTTTTCAGTCATCTATTCAACAAGTAGTTATTCAGCCTCACTTGTATATATGTAGTATATTATACTAGTATCTGATAAGACAGAAATAATGGATAAATACATTAGAAGAATGTAGGTTGGATGCTGTGATCATGTCTGTAATCCAAGCTACTTAGGACTCCAAGGATCATGGTTGGAGGCCAGGTGTGCAAAAATGTAGATACATCTCAACAAATAAATTGAGTGTGGTGGTAAAGTGACTGCTTAGCAAGCATGAGGCCCTGACTGCATGCGCACACACACACACACATGCGTGCAAATGTACAAGGCAAAGTCATTGGCCATATGAACTTAAAATTTAGTTCTGCAAGAATGTGTACATAACGGACTAAAGTAGAAAGCAGAATGACATACTAGTAAAAGGAAGGCAAAAATGCAGAAAATAAGAAATATTGAGACCTAAACTCTCAATGATAAAACATAATTTAATTTTTGAATTGCTATGCTACTATCAATTTCAGACACCTGTATCTGAATTTTCTACAGTATCTTGGAGAACGTTATTATGGATTGTTAGAAAATTTGACTTTTAAATTAAGATAATCCTACTCAGCTATTTCAAGCTTATTCAAACTGTTTTCTGCATTGTCTTTTCTTACAAAAATTGTGAATTTTTTGATGCCTTATATGGAGGTTTTAACAGGGAAGCATAGCTACTCGAGTGCCCTCGACCCACAAATGGCTTCTTTTATCAGGGATGTTTGTCCTGTTCCACCAAGCACACAGCTTCGGGATGGACACAGATGGAGCAGTGAGGGAAGGGGACACCCACCTAGCCAGCCAGATCAGCCGAATTAACCCTGGTGATCAATGGGATGACAGACATTGCAGCCAGATCGCCCTCACATGCACATTGTGAATTTTTTGTACTTATCAGTTATGAACATTTTCCCCTATGTATCATGTAGGTTCACTCAGACATGTACACTCAAACTGACAATATTCTTCAGTATGGGTGGTCATATATGATGCTTTCTGTGAGGTAACAATATTGGTGCATTATTCCTGCAGCTTTGTATCAAGCTAATCCTTTGACATATTCCAAGTAGAGAACACTTTGGAGAGCATTTCACAATTAATTTAAAAGAATGACACTCAATCTTAGTAAAGGTTTTGTGTACTTCACTAAACAAAGAAACCAATAATGACAAACGTCTTTCAAAGAAGAAGGGGTAGTTTGGAGGCAGGCCATGTGAGAGGGCAAAGTGTCACTCTATCGCAGTTACACACTTTTAGAGTGAAAAGTGATTACAATTAACTTTTCTGAGGTGGCAAGACAATGAAAAAGTTTTAGGTACACAGGCCAGAAGACTACAAAGGAAGTCTAATCACAACACACAACTATCTTTTTGAGAACAATCTTCCCCTAGAATACCATCAAAAGTCAAACTTACCTGATCTACTGTCCAGAGGTCCAAAATCCAAAGAATATTTCACAACATGATAGTTATTCCATACATAAAGTAGGTTGTCTCTGGGGTTGTAATCCACAGCTGCTATGTATTGATAAGAATTGGGAAAGGGAACATCCACCAAGCTATCCTTGCTTTGGTCGGTGTTGTAAATATAGTCAATCTTGTTCCCAGTGGCCTCATTGTCATCATCCTCATATACAGATTTGACCACATACAGAATCCCACAGATCATAAATGCATTGGAAGCTGACCTTTTATCATATGCAGTATCCCACGTCCCTTCAATCCGGAGGGTGTAAGGGTTCAATTGACTAATGACAATTTTACCATTGTTTTGTTCCGTTGCATAGATTACCCATAGCCCATTTTCATCCACTGCCAGGTCAATGTCAGATTTGCCTCCCCACCGGTAAGGGGAGGTATCATGGTAGTTGGCATTTGCTATGATAGCCTCTCCACTCTTTATCCTAGTCCGCAAATCAAACTTTACTATGTTCCTGGTCCGTTCTTTGTTGAAGAACAAAGCTCCATCATACACTACAAATCCAGTACCATCCACCCTGTGAGGGAGCTTGTAGGTAGTAGTCGGCCTTCCAGCAATGAAGTCATCTTTGGATGAATACTCAGTCAGCGTGTCAGTTCTGTAGGGGGTCCAGGGCATATAATAAATCTTGTCTGAAGCCTGCAGAGGGTCTTTACACCATGCCCCAGATTGGTGGTCAGATTCAAACAAATGTTCACTCTGATACACTCCTTTTAGTAGTCCAGGACAAAGAAAAACTGTTGGAAGGGAAAAAGTTAAAGTAATAAATATATTAATTCATATTTTCTCACATACTCTTATTTTTCACCAAACAAAATGCAACTCTAACAAGACATACCCACCACCACTTGTTTTGCTGGGATTTTTTTGAGAACACAGTATTTCTCCACATTAATCTTGCCTTTTTTCAAAATCATTTTGATTTCACTTGCTGAAAAATTTGGCTTTTTATGCATAACTATGCTTTCTTATGGTTTTCACCATTGTAAAACATGTGTTATAATATTTTTCATATATGTGTCTGGTGCAATGTATGTCTATGTATTCTATAGACATTGAATAAATACAAGAGTTTATACACAGTATTTTTATTAGTTCATTGAAGAACATATCTTATTTGGAAATGGAAATATATTGTTTCCACTCTGGTGAAATTAGCTGTGCAATAGTTATCATTAAGAAACAGATGGATATCCCACATTATCTTTTTTAAAACAAAGCAAAAGAAAAGCCCTGTAATACAGGCCATTGACCTTCTTCTAGCAAAAAGATTCTTGAAGCTGCTACAACACACACAGAGCATGCAACCCACACGATTAAAAATGAGTGATGGATGAATACTGGAAGGAAAAAGAGAAAGGGAGAGAAAGAAAGGAAAGAAGGAAGAGAAAAGAAGAAAAGGTGAAAGGTTACAGAAAAGAACCCAAGATCTAGATTTTAATCAGTTAAAAATGTCCTGTTAAATACAGTAGTATTGGAACTTAAAAACATGTACCATTTACTGTTACATGAGAAAAGCATTAAAAAACAAGATTACTTGCTATATTTTGCTGCTCATACTTCAGAATGACAATGGGTAGGATTTGCCTGCTGTTTAGTATAATTCAGTAGCATATGTGAGAGTGGTAGAAAGAAAGTTTGGCAGACTCAACTGTAATGAAGGGGCTAAAAAGCAATGTTTCCCAAAGGATGGTCCTTGAAGCACCTGTTGCAAGTGGTGTAGCTGGAAGTTACATTGAAGGAAAAAAGACATCCTTAGCCATATTTGTTTGAGAAATATTATGTTAAATATAAATGTGATAGAGATTCTAATAGCTTAAGTACATTAGTGCCTCTCCAAAGCTGAAGTTGGGAGAGTAAGCAAACTTCACAAATTAATTTGATTATGGAAGCTTTTGGATTGTAACGTTCTGCTGAACCTGCTATGGGAAACATTGCTCTCATACATTTGCAAAATGAACACACTAAAAAAAAATAACCATGCAGTCTACTGTTATTATCTGAAATGACTAGAAGTATCCTAGATGGAAAAATTAGGAAATCACAAAGAATTTGAATGGTAACCTATTTTTAATGACTAAAGGATTATTCTTTGGCATTAATGATTAGATTTTTAATAGCAATTATAAGAATAGAGCTAATGGAAGACAACTTAAGATGAAGTTCATATATATGTTAGTGATTATTGAAAAGGAAAGTACATTACTATAACATACAAAGTTAATTTTGAAGAAATGCAAAGTTTTTGGGGAAAAGCTGGCTTCCAAAATCTTCCATAGCAAGGAGATGGGAGCATTTTCAATTTATAATCTAGATTAATATTGATAACTATAAGAATTTCTCAAGATTTTTAACATTATTGCTTTCATTATAAAGAATAGGTATCCTTTGTATGTAAATTGTATATAACCTTCATGTTAAAGTGAGTAATAAGCCCTTGGTTACTAAAATAATTTAGCGTATTTCAGAAAACAATTTTCCTTTTCCCTCAGTAGTTAAAAAATTAGAGGGGAAACCATACCAGAAATAAGGAGACTAGTACAGAAATAGAGACAAATCTAAAGCAATCATTATTCTTCACAGCTATTGGACAACTAACTGCTTATTTAAAAATAAAAAAGGATAAAATATACATTGATGATTTTACAATCCTAAACTGTGTTAGGATAGAAGATCAAACCAGCACTGATCAGTATAACAGATTAAAGTGAAGTTGAGCAGCAGAAGCAGTAAATAAACTTCCATAAAATAGATAAGAATTAATAGCAAAATTATTTTAACTAAATGTTAAACTGTTAAATAACTTAGCCTATAAATAATATATAATTTATGAAAGGTATTTAATTACCTTTTTGTTCCACTTCTATTGGAGAGAGAGAAGTAAAGAGAGAAAGGAGAAAAGAGAATAGATTAATGGTACGGTATTGGCTAAGCACTTTTTATTCACCTCTTCCAAACTGAAATTAAATAATTTATTTCACTCATACTTGCTTCATTGAATATTATTTTTTTTAAAAAAAACAATTTAAAAAATTGACATCAACTTTAAAACATGGTAGAAACTTGGAAAAAGTAAGGTCAAAATTAATCAAGCTAATGTTGAGTAAACATACATTCCAAACTTTAAATACAGGAAATGCAATATTCGTAATAAGAATACCAGTAGCTCCATTTGAATGGGAGTTCAGCAAGTAAACACACAGAGAGCTTTCAAACAACTTGGTTAGTTTCACTTACAAATATTATGGCTTATACCACTATTTAACATAATAATCTTTATTTTTAGCAGCTCACAGAATGGATCTCTTCAGAAGAAAAGACTCTGCAACTCATTTCCTAAGACTTTGCACTTTGCATAGCTTGTCAGTCTTATGAGAAAAGCACTTTATGATGCCACACTTTGATGGGGAAGGACCTAACCCTGAGTAAATGTACTTCGAACCCGTACTGAACAAACATCTTTTCCACTCATCTATATTTGACATTATTGTGGAAAAATGCTGTCTTTCAGAAAAATCTTTAATCAGAGGATTGATGTAAACAATGAGCCTTTGGCTCTGGCCTTTTCCGAAATTCTTAACAGAGTCAGCATACACTTGTACAAATAAGAGATTATCAAACACGCTCTGCTTATGTCTGTCTCAAATTCCATTATTATTGTTAAGGTACTGATCATTGAATCAGTGACAATTCTTGGAAGATGCACTATATTCATGAAACTCATAAGGTGACACCTTTATTATGTTATAAATGTGTCTCATTAGTCATAATTTGCTTACATCCTAATGAGATGAAAGAGACAAGAAGGAAAAGGCAAAGATTTTGGAGGAGAATGGGTTCATAATATAAACATAAGAAATCATAAATTACGAATGATGTAAAAGTAAAGCCACTTTAGTGGAAGGGGTGAACTGATACATAATGCACAGAAAATAAATTGAAAACTCCAGAAAAGCTTAAAAAACAAGCGAAAATTCTGTTTTGGTTAATTACATTTGGGTGAGATTTTTGTGCTTTGACATAAATTCATATGTAGTTAATTCCTGTCAAATCCCTACTTATTTCTATCCGTTTTTCTTAAAAAACATCAATATAATACATGAGAATATAAAGTAGTATACACAAAAATTATGCTTAAAAACTTACATTTAATTAAATTAAAAATCTTATTTTTTACAATTCTTCTAGAACTCTTTTTTTAAAGAACTTTCTTGTATTGCCATAATTTGCCACCATTCCCATTTACTCTTTATTGAATTCAGGGTTCACTGGGCTGTATCACTCAGCATAGGTCAGTCAAAAGCTTTATCCAGGAGAAGCCGGGATAGAAGGACACAGGGTGAGGATGGGGGATCCTGGTAATGTGAAAAGATCTCAGGGCTTCCTCAGTGTTGGGATCAGGAGATAGGCCTGGAAGAATCTTCTACAATATTGGAGTCAAGAACAAGAAAAACAAGGCATTTGGGGACATCTTTGGGCTTCCAGAGCCAAACCCTGTGAGGTCAAAGCTGCTGGGGAAACCAGAAGCAAGCAGCCTGCGGCCAGGCTGCTCCCACCATGACTGCCAGCTCCCTGGATCCCAGAGTCAAGCAAGTCTTGTAGTTTTGCTTACTTTGCAAATTGGTTAGATAATTCAACTTGGAGAAGGCTAATTTCTGCTGTAGATCAGCAGGCTACTATTATGGCCAATTTCAAAAGATCAAAATTATATGCTGTTTTATTCTGCTTTTTCATACAAAGACTTTATCCAAAAGATGCACTTTTTTACTTTAACTAGAATACTAAGCTGTATTCAGTCTGACAACCAGAATAAAGATAACTAGCACCTTAAAAATTATTTAATCAAGTTTCAAAAGTTTGAACTCGAGGCCAGTTACAAGAAAGGTTGAGGTTGGGAATATGAGGTCATACTAAAGTTGACATTTTTCAAATATGAACCCCTGAAGTGTTTTCAACTAATTTGGTTCCCAGAAATAGTTCTCTCTCCATGTCCTTTTGATAAGTACCTATGGAAGTCTATATATTCTAAAACATGCAATGTACATCCAAGTTTTGTTCTTCAGGGCAAATATCCTAACTATTTATCAATGATGGTTTTTCGACAAATACTTAAGGATGAAGATCTATATGAGAGAAAGTAGTGACTGTGAATCAATGATATTCTGTAAATATTATCTTCCACTTTAATGGAATTTTCATTTTACAAATATCTTTCATTTCTATTATGTCAACTGTGTTTTGGTAACATGTTGGTTTTAATGTCTGGTCTTGGTCTAACTTCCAAGAAATTGGCACAAGCTCTAGCATAAGCAAAGCTTTTCTCTGTTACTGGTTACTCACAGTTAAGATTTATTAGGCAGCTCTGCTTTAGAGAAAATTATTATGGTCTTGCCCATGTCATGACTGGCTGTAGCTCATTCATCATTTCTTTGCTATTTTCAAGACTGAAGTAAAACAGTCCTATAATTTAAGTTGAAACAAGCATACACAAATCATATTTCCATAGCAAAAACTGGCAAGACAATATAATTTGTCATTGAAAAGCTCAGTAACATTTAGAAATGGCCAGTCAATGCCTGTCTTCTAATTCTGATGCTAGAAACTTCCCTTCTATATATAAAAAACAAGAACATCACTATATTCTACACAAACGCACAGTGCCTAGCACATAATAAATATCCAATGTATACCCTTGAATTAAATACATAATCCAAATAATGGTGAACAGCTTTGTTCCTTGATATTTTAAGTATGTTATAAAAAGAAAAAAATGGTGAAGCAGAGTGTGATGTATTATGTAAAATCATAAGTGCAATACACCAAGTATACAATTATCTTCTAATATTTTAAAGAGTGGGGATGAAAGAAAATTTATGAGAAATTTGTACTATCGACTCATTAAATGTAAAACAGGAGAAAAACAAAAATTAAGAAGAGTGGGCACCAGTGGCTCACGCCTGTAATCCTTGCCACTCAGGAGGCAGCAAACTGGAGGGTCACGGTTCAAAGCCAGCCCAGGCAAATAGTTCACAAGATCCTATCTCAAAAAAAAACCCTTCAAAAAAGAAGGGCTTATGGAGCAGTTCAAAGTTTAGGTCCATAGTTCAACCCCCAGTACTATAAAAGAGAAAACAATTCAGAAGAAAAAGTCATACAGATGAGTATAATTTGTGAATCATACCGACAAAATTTTGTTGCTATAAAAACAGACTGCAAAGATCTAAAACCATAGGGTTAACATACTCCCTTCTTTCCTTTGTGTAATGAGATCATAAATAAATGAATTGCATGATGACGACTGTGCTGGAGACTCATTCAGAATCTCCTGTCTTTTAGCTGGTCCAATATGCTGAATTCTGACATTATAGCTGTCATTGTTCATTTCCAAACCTCTTTTCAACTAGTTTCTCTCCTTTTCTCTCTTACTTTTAATCCTCAAAGTATTTTTATTGTCCATTCAGCCTCTGTAAATACATTTATATATTTCCTTAAAGTGATTTCATCATGGTCCTTTGTCAAACTTAACGTCATAAGGTATATCTTGTGGTTAGAGTAAACGACAAATTCAAACGAAGGGTAATTTTATTCAGTATAAAAGAAACTGGGAAAAGGAGACTAGTAAATTTTCCTTTCAATCTGCAACAGTTCATAAAATAGATATAATATACAGCTGTGTTGCTGCTTAGAAAACTAAGATGTTACCATTTCTAACCATTTTTGCACCATATGCAATACTTTTGATTGCATTCTTTAATCAGAAAAGGTATGGATCAGAGAGCATGTGCAGGCATTGCCAAGCTATTTCAAACTGCATTGAAAATTACATAAAAATAAATTTCTTGCACGCAAAAATTGTTAGTGCCATAATTAAGAACTATGAAATTGTATCTAATTCTGATGCTATTTAAACTTTCTTTTCTTTTAAACTGTAAGTCATATATCATATTTTCTATCTACAATGGAAATGTTCCAAATGAGTACAATGTTATAATCTAATAATGCTTCTATATTTCTGTAATATGCCAATAGAAAGGCACTTAAGGGGACAGACAATGGCTATAAAATATTAAATAATTTATAAGCAAATATTTCTTCATTGAAATGTAGTGGTGTTTTAAGCAGAATTATTTTCTTAGTTCCATTTGGCTTAAAATATTAAAATATGTTTGGGTATCCTTATTACATGCTAACTGAGAAGTGAGGGAAGTGGTACAAAGGTAAACTAAAGAAGTAATAAAAGGATCAGTTTTAGATTAAAAATTGCTGGTATATCATCCATAAAGAAAGTCATCTATAACTACATAATCAAAGGTTCACAGTAATATTTTATATTTGAATAGCACATTACAATTTAACAAATCAAATGAATCACCTGATTTAATTTTTTAAACAATATTGTGATGTGGTATTTATTAGTCCCATCAAAGAAGAGCTAACAAAGCTGAAAATGTTGAACACCAAGGTCAACACTGGTAGGTGGCATAAACCCATTACTTGTCCATTATTACACACTGTCTCTAACCACCTGGAGACAATGAAACACATTTTTATCGTGCTCTTGCTCTCCATTTCCTCTGCCACCAAGTTCACGAACGAGCACTCTCAACAGGAGGTAAGTGGAATATCCCTGAGGGTAGGCACTGTATCTCTTATAATACTCACTAATTAAGCTCTGGAGTTTTGCACAGATGCTAATAACATTTAAACATCACTGTTTTTTAAAACTGTTTATACATTTTTTCATATGTGCATACATTGTTTGGGTCTTCTACCTGTTCACCTCCCCTATCTCCCTCCTACCACCCCCCCCAATACCCATCCCTGCTTCCAAGCAGAACCTGTTCTGCCCTCTTCTCCAATTTTGGTGAAGAGAAAACACAACGGATAATAAGAAAGACATAGTATTTTTGCTAGCTTGAGATAAAGATTGCTATACAAAGAGATTCCTAGCATTGTAGGCATCATATCTCTTATAATACTCACTAATTAAGCACTGAAGTTTTGCACACAATGCTAATAACATTTAAACATTACTAAAATTTTATAAGATAGATATTTTTATTATGATTTTTCAAATAAATAAGCTTAGGGATAAGGAGTATGACTCTATGGTTAACAAGTGGTAGAGGAGGGATTCAAATCCAAATTTTGGTATAAGTCATTACTGATACTCAATAAGATGAAAGATATTCACCTCCAGTGCCAAATACATAGAAAGACCTCCATTAGTATTTGCCATGCTTCTGTGCAATCAATGTGATGACTATAATGTTTTCAAAGAAAGGGATGGGATGACACACTTTTTAATGCTATCATGCATTGTGACTAGATGCACACATCTATTGAGAGAAGATAAAATAAGAGAAAAATGATCTCCACATTTCTGGCCAAGTATAAAAGAGTTCTCAAATTATTGGAAATCAACAACTGTTCAGCATCTCATGTCTTCCTAAATTATTATTATGAACAGATTAATTCTCTCTTCTTCCATTTCAAATCCACCAAGAAAATATAAAAACTCTTCAGTAAACAGAAATAAGATCTGTGAGGTTCATTAAAATTTTTGGTGTATTGCATATCAAAAATTCTGACAGACATCTGTCTCTGTTAGTAAATAAAGTGCTAATCCTTTATTTAATGAGAGACAGGAGTAATCTCTGCAGTTCAGCTTCTAAATTATGTTTTTCAAATAACACCCATGCATCAATGAATAAAAGTGCCGCTCAAGCACCATGTATTACAATGGCTTTATGTAATGTGTTTCCCAAATTAACACCTCCTAATGAATTTCATCCTGGAGTGTAGAGATTGAAAATGTCAATAATTCATAAAATGCTTTCACAGCCCCATTCTAATTTAAACACTTAAATACAATATCTATATATGCTTTAGAAACTGAGACTGCCTTTTATTCTGTATTAACATTCCATTCCATTGATAGATCCTCAAAATCGTTCAAACTGTTAATTTAGCCTTTTAAAGGAAAATGGTGCTATTAGCAGACTCTTTTTTAGAATCTACTAGTAATAGCTCTAGTAAAAAAAATAATTTTTCAAAGTTGGTATTTGTAACACGTAAAATCAATATTAAATTTGGTTCATCAAGGATGCACCCTTGTTATAAAATGCTTTGTCACGCTGTGTAAGAGCCACATGGAATTTACAGTAGCTAAACAAACAAAAAAACAAAGGAGGCAGAGTTACTTCACAAGTGTATAAGACTATATATATAATGACATATTAGATTCAGTGAATGCTTCTGTGGAGTTCTCATTATATTCAATGCCCTTCGAACTATAAATACAGATAAAAGTAACAATAACTTCCAGTGCTATCTATTTGTGACATATTATCTATCTGTGCTACTGGCTGACCTTGGTCAAGACTTTCAACCATTTGACTTCCAGTTAACTCTTGTTTGATGGGGATAACAAATATCACATCACAGTGTTGTTCAAAGAATTAAATCAAGTGATACATATGAAAGCATCTTCTTAAATTATAACAAATAGGTGATTAGGCTAGGATTAAAATACCTATCAGCTGCTAAAGTTACCATGTGAGCAGCCATCATGGAGTAAACCCTCCCAAGTAATTTTCAATTTGGTGGTATGAACATGTTTTAGAGGATGAACAGATACTTACAGACTAACAATTAGCAACTTTCAGTATACTTATTTGCCATCAACAAGCTATTCTCAAATGCTTTAAAAAAAACCTGTGTAAAGATACTAAAAACAGGCAAGAACAGAAATGAACTGCAGAGACATGGGGAATTTTCAAGACAATCTGGAGTTCGACAAGGCACACAGTTTTACTAACATTAAACTTCTCATGGAAAATGTCATCTAACTGTCTCTAAGACATATTTTTGATGGAATCTTACTATTATGTTCCATGCATGCTGCTTCATGTATGCATCAAATATGATATTAAAATGAATTTAGGTTGAATCCCAAAAATTTAGTAAATACTTTATAATGAATTTTCTTAAATACCATTTAGTCTTAATTGATACTTAGCAAATGAGAAAAATAAAATGAGAGAATTAATATAGTAGCCCCAAATCACAGTTTACTTGTGAATCTTTAGTAGTATTATAAACAAATTACTAAGTAATGTGATAATTTTTGATTTACTCAATTCTTTTCAGTGTTGGGGATCAAGCCCAGGGTTTCATGACAGCTATCTTAATTTGAGTGTTAGAAGCTAACTTACTTTATTTCTGACAGGACTATAATGACCATCTTTCTGTCTTTACCAGAGCTTTTAAGCTCTTGTGAATTAATCTTGGAATTGAAAGTTTCCATCATCACTTGATGCAAGAGACTAAGAAAGGGAAACCCAGAAAGACATTCAATAAAAAATGAATGAAATGACAAAAAACAACGTTTGAAGAATGGCTGAATACTGCAGAAGAGCTGCAATGCAGTGATATTTTGAGAAATTCATCCAAATCCCCCACCCAACTTGAGGTTGGATTCATAACCAAAAACTAGAAAATAATTTGTATTTATTGTTAGATGGTTCACATCAACAAGGTTAATAATACAAATATGGCCTCCAGAATTGCAACAAAAGTAAATGAAATTAATTTCAGAATTTTTTAGTAGAAATACAAGTCAAATATATGCTATATCAGTCAAATGATCCCCTTTGAAAGCAGGTTTATGGTCTTTATTCATTCATTTTTTTTAAGGGTTTGATAAAATTGGAATGAAAAGTCATGGAATAAATTCCAAGTCTTTAGATTCACTGCTACAATTTTTCTAAAATATATTTGTTATATGCATATATATTTTAACTTTACATCATATTTGTTCTGTACATTGTTCTGCACAGGGTTTACTTGTTTTTATTTGACGTAATCTGTATGGGTATTTATTTCTCAACTTTTGCCTACTCTGCAGCCACCATCGAGAATGCTCCACCTCTGACCTCCTAGTGAAGCCAAACACTATTTTTAGGTTAAATCATATTTCCATTCCTTCAGGAATAGTTCTTAACTTATTAAAGCCCATATTGATTTCTGTATAATTTCAATGCAATTTACAGGGAAGAAAGGAATTTTCAATAATATTTTAATCCAACAATTGCTAAACACTTTCTGGAAAGATCCAGATAGGAAATAATTTAGGCTATGTGGTCACACACAAGCCCTATCCCATAGAAATGCCGTCTTACTTTTATTTTTTTAAACCCTTAAAACCTTAATAGTAACAACTCACTGGGTGTTTTTCCATGGCCACAGTGTGCCAGGTCCTATACCCATTCATTTCATTCATGCTGTCTCATTTACTATGCTCTCAGCACTTGGTATTTGTTACTGTCTCTATCCTTCTGAAAGCACTTAGATTTTCTTGGAAGCAGAGAACACTGACTCATTCACCTTGCCATTATCAGTTTCTTTCTCAGTGTACTGTTTAATCTGGTGGACAATAATTGCACTGACATACTTTCACAATTATGGGTAAATGGTTGTAAGAATGAACTTGGTATGAACAAGGGAGAAAGGGAGAAATCATCCAGATGGCTAAGTATGTCTTTGCTTCTACTAAGGAGGCACATGAAATACTGCTTATACTTCTTATGTCTGCATTATATATTTATAACATCTTTATCTACTTATGTAACTGTACACTGCAAAATATTCTAGTCAGTTGTTAAGAAAGATTTTTAACATCACTGAGGATTTCTCAGCGATACTTGTTAGTCTCATTTATTTGGTATTTACACTATGCCAGTCTATTTGCATGTGATTTGTCTCTGCTGTCTTATTTAGTCCTCACACCACCCATGTTGAAATGACTGAGACCACTATATACATGGGGGATACTGAGTACAGCAATTAGCAATCTGGTATTTGAACTTTGGAGCCTGCACTCTTAACCCCTATGACATTTTACCTGGCATAAAAAGGAAAGTGATGACCAGGCATGTTGGCTCAATCCCATAATACTAGCTACTCAGAAGGCAGAGACTGGAAGGATTGTGGTTGGAGGCCAACCCAGGACCCCCCAAAACAATGTTAGTAAGAACCCATTTCAACCAATAAACTGGGTATAGTAGTTTGGAGGAAACAGAAGGATCCTGGTCCAGACTGGCACAAGGCAAAAATACAAGACCCCATCTGAAAACAAACTAAAACAAAAAGGGCTGAGGATGTGATCTAAGTGGTAAAGCATCTGCCTAGCATGCATGAGGCCCTGTATTTAATCCCTAGCACTGCCAAAAAACAAAACAAAACAAAACAAAACCTAAAAAACTAGCTAGCATTTGTTGCCCTTAATGCAGAGAAACTAAAGCAGATACCTTAAAGCAACTGAGGCCAATAGGAAAAGGGGAACAGGTACTAGAGAAAAGGTTAGATCAAAAAGAATTAACCTAGAAGGTAACACCAACGCACAGGAAATCAATGTGAGTCAATGCCCTATATAGCTATCCTTATCTCAACCAGCAAAAACCCTTGTTCCTTCCTATTATTGCTTATACTCTCTCTACAACAAAATTAGAAATAAGGGCAAAATAGTTTCTGCTGGGTATTGAGGGGGGTGGGAGAGGGAGGGGGCGGAGTGGGTGGTAAGGGAGGGGGTGGGGACAGGGGGGAGAAATGACCCAAGCCTTGTATGCACATATGAATAATAAAAGAAAAATGAAAAAAAAAAGGAAGATGATTATGATGATAATAATAATGAACTTATATTTAGTGAGTACTCACTACTTACTAGTTGATTTAAGGTTTTAAGTAACTTACATGTAGTATTCATTTAATACTCACATTACTACTCCTAAGGCAATATTATAACTTCAATATCACAAAGAAAGGAACTATGGTATAGATAAGTTAAATAAATAGTAACTGTCAGACACAAGATACAAGCCAGGTCTCTGGCAGTGTAGTGCCAGTGCTAAGCCACCATCTTCCACATGCAGGCAATGCTTGTAAAATAACCCCATTAATTGAAGGAGGAGTTACTGTTCACAGCCACCTGTATTACTCTCTGACTGTTACCAGTGCTTTATCTGGGAAATTCTATTATTAAAGAAAATGATTGGATGGTCTGCTCTTAATGCAAATATCTGTTTGTGATTTCAACTAATAAAACATTTAGAACTTTTTTTAGTAAATACAAATAAATTATCTTAAAGGAAGTTTTATACAAAGTTTTGTTAAAGAATCTCTTCTGAGAGTTATCTGTGTAAGGTCTCTTTTCAGGCAGAACACCATTTAGAGCAGTATCACATTCATTTTAGTCCCATGTAAGGCACTTGACTTAAATCAACAATGCCTGACAGTGGTGCAAAATATTCCAAGGTAGAAGAATTAAATATGCCAAAAGAAAGTGGCACATATGTAACTATTTCCTACCCTTTTATTTTCTGAATTGAAATAAAAACACATGTTTTATTAACTAGGTGTCTCAGTAAATTTGTGGAAAGAGAAGTATCTCAATAAATCCTCCTGTTACTAACTTATTTTTTTTTTGTCATGTGCAACTTTCTTTTTTTTATTTTATTTTATTATTCATATGTGTATACAAGGCTTGGGTCATTTCTCCCCCCTGTCCCCTCCCTTACCACCCATTCTGCCCCCTCCCTCTCTCCCCCACCCCCTCAATACCCAGCAGAAACTATTTTGCCCTTATTTCTAATTTTGTTGTAGAGAGAGTATAAGCAATAATAGGAAGGAACAAGGGTTTTTGCTAGTTGAAATAAGGATAGCTCTACAGGGAGTTGACTCACATTAATTTCCTGTGCGTGTGTGTTACCTTCTAAGGTAATTCTTTTTGATCTAACCTTTTCTCTAGTTCCTGGTCCCCTTTTCCTATTGGCCTCAGTTGCTTTAAGGTATCTGCTTTAGTTTCTCTGCGTTAAGGGCAACAAATGCTAGCTAATTTTTTAGGTTTCTTACCTATCCTCACCTCTCCCTTGTGTGCTCTCGCTTTTATCATGTGCTCAAAGTCCAGTCCCGTTGTTGTGTTTGCCCTTGATCTAATGTCCACATATGAGGGAGAACATATGATTTTTGGTCTTTTGGGCCAGGCTAACCTCACTCAGAATGATGTTCTCCAATTCCATCCATTTACCAGCAAATGATAACATTTTGTTCTTCTTCATGGCTGCATAAAATTCCATTGTGTATAGATACCACATTTTCTTAATCTATCCATCAGTGGTGGGGCATGTTGGCTGTTTCCATAACTTGGCTATTGTGAATAGTGCCACAATAAACGTGGGTGTGCAGGTGCCGCTGGAGTAACCTGTGTCGCAGTCTTGTGGGTATATCCCCAAGAGTGGTATTGCTGGATCATATGGTAGATCAATGTCTAGCTTTTTAAGTAACCTCCAAATTTTTTTCCAGAGTGGTTGTACTAGTTTACATTCCCACCAACAGTGGTTCCTTTTTCCCTGCATCCTCACCAACACCTGTTGTTGGTGGTGTTGCTAAAATGATGGCTATTCTAACAGGGGTGAGGTGGAATATTAGTGTGGTTTTAATTTGCATTTCCTTTATTACTAGAGATGGTGAGCATTTTTTCATGTGTTTTTTGGCCATTTGAATTTCTTCTTTTGAGAAAGTTCTGTTTAGTTCACTTGCCCATTTCTTTATTGGTTCATTAGTTTTGGGAGAATTTAGTTTTTTAGTTCCCTATATATTCTGGTTATCAGTCCTTTGTCTGATGTATAGCTGGCAAATATTTTCTCCCACTCTGTGGGTGTTCTCTTTAGTTTAGAGACCATTTCTTTTGATGAACAGAAGCTTTCTAGCTTTATGAGATCCCATTTATCTATGCTATCTCTTAGTTGCTGTGCTGCTGGGGTTTCGTTGAGAAAGTTCTTACCTATACCTACTAACTCCAGAGTATTTCCTACTCTTTCCTGTATCAACTTTAGAGTTTGTGGTCTGATATTAAGATCCTTGATCCATTTTAAGTTAATATTGGTATAGGATGATATACATGGATCCAGTTTCAGTTTTTTGCAGACGGATTGGTAGAATCAACATAGTAAAAATGTAGATACTCCCAAAAGTAATCTACATGTTTAATGCAATTCCCATAAAAATCCAATGACATTCATTAAAGAGATCGAAAAATCTACTGTGAAATTTATATGGAAACACAAGAGGCCACGAATAGCCAAGGCAATACTCAGTCAAAAGAACAATGCAGGAGGTGTCACAATACCTGACTTCACACTATATTACAAAGCAATAACAATAAAAACAGCATGGTACTGGCACAAAAACAGACATGAAGACCAGTGGAACAGAATAGAGGACCCAGATATGAAGCCACACAACTATAACCAACTTGTCTTTGACAAAGGAGCTAAAAACATACGATGGAGAAATAGCAGCCTCTTCAACAAAAACTGCTGGGAAAACTGGTTAGCAGTCTGCAAAAAACTACCTCATTCTTTAGTGACCATTGTAGTGTGCTTGTGACAAGTCTGTAGCATAAGTCGACTGGCCTAGGCAAATATAGTTAAGTAATGAATAGTTTCTATTTACTGTCCTTTATTAACTCAAAACATTGGTAATAAGTGACAGAATTGCCTGGTTCCAAGAATGGTGTCATACTCATTTAAATTTACATTCTTCCTGTGAGAGAGTGGCAGAAGGAATGAATATTCCTTAAAAGTTAGTTAAAATTAGCTAGGCCAAAGAAAGGAAATCTGCCAAAAGGCATTTAAGCCTCTAAGATGATTCAACATCCAAAACTAAGAAACTGAACTTAAAAATTAAATTAAAGCAAACAGAAAACAACAAAAAGTGTGCTTTCTCTCACATTCTTTGTAATGCTCAGCCAACATCTGCTAAGCAATTCAGTGAATGTAGTTTTTGTTTCTTTTAGTGAAATGTGTCAAATTAGAGGAAAAGCAAGTTCTAGAGAATAAAACAAATGACCACATTATTCTCTGCTCTACCGGACCACTGGCAACACACTTTACAGTCTATTTAAACCAACCAGCCTCAAACTTTTTTTTTTTTCCCCTTAAAAGCCATCTGTACAAGGGTCATAAAACAAATTTGCTAGTAAGAACAATGAAGAAGGAACTACCAATAACAAATTATCAGGTGTAATTTTCTCATTTTTTAATGAAATGAACTTCTTTGCAGAGAAAAATAAGCGCTTCGAATCCAGTGTATTGACAATAGGTAACTGAGTCAGTCTGTTGATAGATAAATAGCCTTAATTTCATGTTTGTGTATAAATGTACTTCATGAATATTATTATATCTTCAACATAAGGTGATCTTTCTACAAAATAACTTTGAAGATCAAATAAATGTCAAATAGAAATGATATTTTCTCAAGAATCCCCATGTTCTAGCATGCTTTGCTAATCAATGAGGAAGTTAGCTGTCTGTGTTCATGGATTCATCTCCCATGGTCACTGCTTCATCTCAGCAGCAAGAACAGTACCTGGAATACAGCAGCTACTCAATAAGCATTTTAGGTTTGCTAAATCCATACAAGGATTCTTTATTTTACATGCCTTTGAATAACTGGCACAACCTTACTCATAGAACAATTGTGAAATAAAAGGAAAAATGTGCATGTGTGCACGTGTGTGTGTACAGCAACTGCTATGCTAAAATGAATATTTCTTGAATATAAAGTTTAAACAATACAACAATTTGCTATTTTGGACTAATATTACAAACACTTAAAAAAAGGGGAAAGCAAATAACTACTACGTTCTGTTCATCATACTGCATTTTTAAATAATAAAGACTGAAGACATAATACCTTGCATTTTGAGACACTGTAAGCATGATTGAATAAAGATGTATTGAAATCAGAACCATATATATAAAAATTATTAAGTATAAAAACCTTACTATTAACCTCCTTAAATATCAAAACAACTCTTTAAGATAGGAATTATATTATCACTGTGAATTGTAACTTAAAAGCTAAATTTTAATAACAACATTTTACAGTAAAAAAACTGAAAGAGTAAAAATTAAATTACTTGCTGAAGGTCACAAAATTTATAAAAGACAATTAGGCTGTAAGGTTTAATTTCACTGGATAATCCCCATAGTCTCCCAAGATTATAGATCAGTTTCTACTGAATAATTTTTCTTACCCAGAAAATGAAGTACTACACAAGTTGGATGTCCTATTTTAAAGATATTTCAAAAGTCAGTGGATTAAAGAATATACTCAAATATACATTTGAATGTAATCTTAATTGTGAATTAGCACTGGATTTCTATCCATATATTAAAACTATGTGGCATACAGAATCTGGTGTCTATTTCCAAATAAACAATATGCAACATTTTGCAATAGAGCTTGGAAGCAAGTTTTGAGGTACTTCATGTTTATCAAATTGATATTTACAGATCACAAACAATGCAGTCTCAACCATAGTCTTTTTTTTTAACCTCAGTTTTCCTATTATGCATGTGACATAGTCAAGTTTGACACTGCTGTGTCTATAAATTTTAGAGATGAGAGATTTGTGACAGAAAATGTTAACTCCTTAGAAATGAAAGTTAAAATGAAAGGCACATAAAATAGAAAACAATGAAAGATGCTGGTGTGCTGCTGAGTTTTGAAAATGGATTTGTCTTCTTTAAATCAAACAGAGTTTCATTTAATATTGCAAAACTGATGTCTTAATTTTATGTACAAGTTAAGTTTATGCATCTGGAGAAATCAGCAGTCTTTTATGAATCCTCTCCCTCAGTTTAGTAAACTGTATATTACATATTTGAATTCAGGGCCATTAAACTCTTGCAAAGTGTTTATTGCATGATGCATATTATTGGTCCTGTCACTGAACGGTGTCCTCTTTCTGTTTTATAGCCAATGTAGCATTTCTCCATGACACCAACAGATTAGAACATTTACTACCAGAAAAAGTATGTGAAAATGGAGCGCACTTCCTTTGCTACAAGCTAACTCAATAAATCTGTCCAGTTTACTGACGTTCACTTTCATTTAAAATCAGAACATATTTATCTTGCACATTTCAAGAAGGCAGAAGAGAATGGTTAAATTCCTTTTTTTCTCCTCTTGGCAGCAATGCTACTTTGTTAATGTTAATAAATGCCAGTTTAATAGGACCAGATGTATATTCCTGATATGTACTTGGGAATATTTAGAAAAAGGTCAATGAGAGGTATATGCAGATTAAAAGATTCTATATATTGTTCCTAAACTTAGTCCTGCTTTTATTTTTTATTATTTATGTATTTATCTGTCTATCTATCTATTTTGTCCTGTGGGAGATCAAATTCAGGGACTTGTACAGGCTACACCAATACTCTACCACTGAGCTACACTCCTAGCCATGGTCCTTGGTTTTAAACTGATAATTTATGGATAAACAAAATGGTGGGAATAGCCAGTACTTGTACTATTGCAGAGGAAAAGATTTTTTACTTTGAAGAAAATTCTTCCTTCAAGTCTTCTTCCTTTTCTAGTCCCTTACCTCTGCCCTTGCAGTGGATATGCCTTATGTAATTGTTTCAATAGAGCCATTCTGACTAATTGGCAAAGCATACAAAGGTAGAATAGATGTTCACAGATAATACAATTTCCTCTTCAAGTTATATGTGACAATAATGCTTTCTTGTTTATCACAATACAGTGATAACAAAGTAATAAATGCTTCATGAACCAGCCCATAGCTGCAAGATAGTTACAGTACCTCTTTTAATGCAACCCCACTTGATTGTAAAATATCCTTGTTTACACGACAAAATTTTTATTATGACATATTTGATTTTATTTCTTAAAGCTGTGTGTGAATGAATGCCTTCCTTTCATTTTTATACACTGTTTCCTTGCACATAAACTTCCCCCATTTCCACTAGAAAAAGTAAGTTCTAGAGTCACTCTTTGTTTAACCAATCTTCTACAATGAAACATAACAATTCCTCTATCTCTATGTCCTGTACATACTGCTTATCATTTAACACTGCCTTTAACAATCACCTACATGCTAATTGAATTTGTATAAAATCTCCCTTCTTCCATGAAGGTTTCAGTAGTATTCTATGTGAACCACAGCTTTTGGGAAAGACTACTTTTGAAAGATAAGTCCTAGGAAGAAAGGTTTACTGAAATTTATTACTTTGGAGATATGGAGTAAGATACCGTTCCAATTACTAAATTAACAAGAAGTTTAGTAGCTACCAGAATGCAAAAAAGGTGCAGTTTTTTATGATATTGGCAAACTGTTTCAAAAGTTAAATATTCAAAGAGGTGGTAAGATGATTAAGATTTTATCAAATCAGATTTACAAACAGCCATATTTTCATAACACTAAACTAATAGTTTGAAAATATGTACTTGAATGATGCTTGCAAATATTTTGAGTTCTTTCAAAATAACATATCCAAATATTCCTATGTGGTAAAATGTCCTAGCTTGGAGACCCCTGAAATTAGAACCAAAGACAAGGACTTGGATACAGATAGCTAATATTAGGGGGTGATCCCAACAAGCAAAGGTAAAGAACAGGGAAAGAGGTACAGAAGAGGAAATGCCGAAATATAGGAAATAATTAAAGTTATAGTTGCTTGCAAGGAGGACCAAATTCCACTCAGATTGCTGAGAAATATATAGACCACCTCCAGAATTGTCCAACTGAAATGCTGGAAGCTGGAGTAGTTATGCATGGAATTCTTCTCCCAAGTGACAGAGGACAATCTTTAATAGTATGAACTCCTCTGTCATAACTGATGGCAGAAGCGCTGGTCAAACAGGCTACTGGCCTTAGAGAAGGTTTTAGGGCAAATGCAAAAAAGAGAAATGGAGGGCATTTGAGATGAGAAATGGGTAACTAAGGTAAGCCTGAGCACCCCACAAAATAGTGGTTTTTTTGTTTTGTTTTGTTGGTACAGGGGCTTGAACTCAGGACCTTCACCTTGAGCCACTCCACCAGCCCAATTTTAGTGAAAGGGTTTTTGAGATACCATCTCGTGAACTGTTTGCCCTGGTTGGCTCCAACTGCAATCCTCCTGATCTCTGCCTTCTGAGTAGCTAAGGTTACAGGCAAAAGCCACTGGTGCCCTGCAAAATAGTTTTAAATCAGGTTGAAACCAGGGTTGGGCCAAGAATATGTGTTACATATGCTAGAGTAGTTGCTCAATGAGTATGTGTGTGCTCACATGTACACACGTGAACAAAATGGTATCTAGACCTTAATCTTTAACTTATTTTCTCACAATACTGAGCTTTAAATTTACTTAGCAGTCATTTCAGTTTGGAGTATTATTAATCTTTTTTTTTTTTTAACAAAAGATTACTATTTTTTTTTCACTACTGTAACTTTGTAACATCTTTTCCAGGGACACTCACTTAGAGTGGAAAGTTCAGAAAAGAATAACAGCTAGAAACCTAACTGTTTTTTACACATTCTGCAGAACTATGAAAGGAAAAAGAAGACTTGTGGCTGAGCCTGTCTATTCTGTCAATCCGGTTCTCCAAAGAAACAAGATACAACATCTAGATTACCTTTCCTGAGTTCACAAACAGTAAGACAGAGCTGATGACTAGGGTTTTGGCAGAAATCATAATTCTTTCCACTAGCTCATTTCATACAATAACATTTATTTGGATTTAGTCCTTGGCTAGCTCTTCCTCTTTTGATAAGACAAAACATATTTCAATAGACCTTTATCAAGGCCTATAACAAATTACTTAATGAAATACTTCCTATGGAAAAACCATTGCTCATTGTGTAGGCTGTTATTTCTTGGCTTTTGAAAATATAGCATAGATCACATAACAAGAGCAGAGCACATACAGGAGATATAGGAATAGGTAGAAAACTCAAAACATGAAAGCATTTGATGCCCCCACTCCAGAGAAACTAATACAGAAACCTTAAAGCGACAGAGGTTAACATGAGAAGGGGATCAGGAACCAGTGTAAAGATCAGTTAGAGATGAATCTATATGTACTGTAACACATGTGTACATGAAAACAATCCTAGGAATTTTTCTGTATAGCTATCCTTAAATTAACTAGCAAAAATGCTTTGTCTTCCTTATTATGCTTATTTCTTTTCTTCAACAAAATTAGAGATAAGGGCAGAACAGCTTCTGCCTGGAAGTGGAGGGGGGGAGGGGGAAAGAAAGTGGGGGGGGGCAGGGAGGAGAAATGACCCAAACAATGTATGCACATGTGAATAAATGAATAATAGAAAAAAGAAAGAAAATATACCATAGAATAGTACTTTGAAGAATTACCTTAAATACAGTTTAATGCAAAAACAAATCCAGAATTCTTAAGTAAGAACTATAAAACTAACAGGGAACATTTTCAATTTCAACTTACATATTTTTGCTTGCTAACTTATGTATATAAAAGTGAGCCCTTGCAACTTTTAGATAATATAAATCTAAACTTAGATCAAGGTCAATTAATCTAGCCCAGTGGATTAGCCAGGATGTAGAAGTATTTATAAGCAATTTAAAGGCAACAGAATGTATACTTGGGTGAAAGCTGGATATACAATAAATACTTGATGATTGATCAACTTAATGAACTTAATATTAAATTTGTAGAATTAACTTGAACGAAGAGGAAGAACACAGGAAAAAATGGGCATACTCAGTGCTCATCATAGAAGTATAATTGGCTCCCAAATGCTTTCACATTGGAGGAAATGAACACAAAAGATCATTAACTACTAGTATAATTAACATAAAAATGCAGTACATTTATTAATGTAAAAGTAGACTGTAAAATCTAGTCATACAGTAATATACATATTTCCATACTTCAGTAATGACCATTACAAGTCTCATCATTTTATTCTATGTATTTTTTTTTAATGCACAGGATATGTTGCAGGATCTAGTCTGTCAGTCATTATTTTCTGGGTGTCTTGGTGCTGTGCAACTCAGATACCTAGGTTTATGTGAAAAACATATGCTAACAATTTTTGTGAAAAAAGGGAAAATTTTAATTCTAAAGCAATGGATTTCAATGCAGAAACAAAGGGCAGAAGTATATATATAGAGAGAGCTACATTAAGAGAAAAAAAAAAAACCAAAGTCAGTGATGATAAGACACATTTGCCTTCATGCAGATGACAGCCATGTCTTGAATTTATGTAAGCAAACAAAAATTCACATAGTGTATCAGCTATCAAACTGTTTAAACCAAAACTAAAAACTTGTGGGGACTGAGATACAAGATAATGAATTGCATATTTTAATTCTCAAATTGCACCCAAATGACTGATTACTATATGCCTGGCATTATGTTAAGCCCTTTACAAACAATTTCTCATTGATTCATCTTATAATTATCTTCCTGATGTAGATGAGGGACCTGAGGTTCAGTGAACTGAATGATCTAAGACACACAATTCACAATTGATGGGCTTAGAATTTCAACCCAGACTTGTAAGACAACCAAAATGCTCTGCTGTTGTTTGTGCATGTAAGAGTGTGGAATGAAATGTAAACTATAATTTTCTTCACAATGTTTCCTAAAACTCTCAAAAAATGTTTTTCCTTGTTCAGAGCCAGTGGTTGTTCTAGCTGACTTTACTGATGCAGTGGTATCTATTGTGTCTTCGATGATTCTATTGTAGCAAAGGCTCTAAAGCGTGTGCTTTAAGGTAACACCGTTGGTTTGTAGGATCCCCTCTTGCCTACTGGATCTTAATGTTGACAGAGAGTACCATATACTCTTCATGTGGTAGAAGTCCACAGTGCAAACTAAATGCCATCTACTACAGTGAAATATACTCTCCTACTAAAATACTAATAGGCTAAGAATATTTGTTCACAACTGTGAGTGTTGACAGAGATGCTACAATAAGAGATTTGAGAGATCTCTGAAAAGAAATTGTGTTGTAGCTGGCACCGGTGGCTCACGCCTGTAATCCTAGCTACTTGGGAAGCTGAGATCGAGAGTATCACATTTTGAGGCCACCCTAGGCAAATAGTGAAATTCCAATCTCCAAAATAACCACAGCAAAATGGACTGGAGGTATTGCTCAAATTGTTCAGTACCTGCTTTATAAATGTGAAGCCCTGAGTTCAAACCCCAGTCCCACCAAAAAAAGAAAAAAGAAATTATGCTCCAATATTTAAGTTTCTAATTAGGTCACAGAGATCTAAGGATTTGTTCTTCCCTAGGTACCAAGTCCACCTGTTGGTAACTTTTATTAAAATCTATATGATTCATAACTTTCCAGAAAGCCTTCAGAGATGTGTTATCAAATTTTGTTCAATATGAAAATTTTATTAATACTTTGGAAAAGTGTAATGTCTGCTGTATGAAGTATTAAAATTATGTGAGTGGAGGCTCCTGTAGGATAGCATGTGAAAAACATTTCACTCAAAGTGTAGTCAATGCAAAAAAAAAATGAACAAAAGCAAAAACAATGAAAATCTTGTCAGTAATATTTATTTGAAATATATGAACTTTGCTTTAAGAAGTCTATTAGATCCAATAGTTACACTGATAGGGGAATACACTAGATGATAATATAGTGTAAAATTAGTGAAGAAATATATTCAAGAGAACTAACAAGATTCTGATATTTAGATGTATTTTTAATACATATATTTTAAAGGCAAACAGACACACACACAAATTTAGCACTTTGTCCTATATCCTAACCGTAAAGTATAGCACCCTTGGCTCGATATAATTCATTCAAAATTCTACTTAAGAACTCAGAAATTTAATGAAACGTTAAGAGTACTTTTGTGAGGCCAAATGGGCAGAAGAGTAAGCCTCCAGGTTAAAGTCAATAGCTCTGGTTGGAAGGTATGTGGAGTCCTGATGGTAAGGGTCAGCAGAAAGTCAGCACCCCCCACCATATATGAAAGGGTATTTTAAAATTCAAGACTGGATGAATGGCCATTCACCAGTCTGACCTTTTATCTATCAATATCACTCATTGATTCTGAAAAATGAAATCATTAGTAATTTTTATTTTACAGATATAGACAGGCAGAATTTTACACAAGCTGTGATTCCAAAGCCTGGGATGAATCTACCACTGATTTCAAAACTTTTTTTGTTTTATTATTGTTTTGTGACTAGGGATTGAACCCTGGGCCTCATACATGCCCTACCACTGAGATAGAAGTCTAGTCCCCTACAACTGCTTTTAATATCATGGTTTCGATTTGGACAACATGAGGGTTAGTGGAGTGGCTCAAAGAGTAAGAGGGCCTGCCTAGCAAGCATAAAGCCCTGAGCTCAAGACCCAGTGCCACACTGCCCTCCTTCCCCCCAAAAAAAGAAAGAAATTTGGACATGAAAAACTCACATCATTTTTAAACGTCCTTCAATTTGCTTCTATTAAGTATCACTAGTTTTAGAAATAAATAAGATTTCCAAGTTATTTTAAAGCCTTAAATACCAAAGTCAACCTGAATATGATAAAATTATTTGCTTTCTTAAGTAATTATTGTGTAGGAGATAACCTACAAAGCCACTTAGGGAAATTAGATGTATTTTTCTATTTCAGTGTTATACTATTGCGCTTTGTAATTCTCTATATCAAAATGTTATCTCCCCTGTATACACCAGAAATCTGATTGCAGTCATTCTTGAAATTTATACTAGCCACAACTGGAACTATTCAGATTTATGTATTTAAAGATAATTTATTCAATAAATATATTGGATTTTTAAAAACTGAGCTGAGTTGTAGTGGTTGAGAGGGCAGGCTTTGGAGTCACATAATTTCAAATAGGTTCAATCCTGGTTCTATTACAATTTAGCTATGTAATGCAGATTGAATTCCATGTAATCTTTCTTGGTTTCTGTTCCCTCCTTATCAAAAAGTCATAATAAAATATTTGCCTTTTTGGCTTATTCTGAACCTTAACACAACTATGTACTATTATTGATTTATTTTTGATGGGACTGAGGTTTGAACTCAGGGCTTTGTGCTTGCAAAGCAATTCTACTGCTGGAGTCACACTTCCAGTTCATTTTGCTTTTGTTATAAGCCATTGGGGTCAGTATTATTATTATTTTTGAAATGACTAACATTTAAAAATTATCAATGATAAACACAAAACAGGAACATAGTATTTGCTCTTATAGATTTAAATATTTTTTCTAATATGACTTATGAGCCAGTTAGAGTAGAATCAACATATTCAATAAAATACAAAATTGGGCTAAAATAAAATGGGATAAATTAATGGGAAACTTTAAGAAGCAAATACAATGTGCTAATAAAAGGCAGCAGAATGCAGTAGCAAGAGCAACATGACTACTTAGGAAATAGTCTATGCAGAAGGTATGGCTTAAGCTTAAAGTTTAAGAACTGGCAAGAAAGGAATAAGGAATAGGTCGAGTTTCAATTTTGATCAGTTTTGCTTTTAATTGAAAAAAACTATACAAATAGAAAACACCATGAGTTTCTCTGGATTGTTTATTGTTTCCCCTGTTCCTAGCTTAAAAAAAAAATCAACCACTTAAGGAATTATGAAGACCTTAAAACTTTAAATAATCAACAACTGAATACAATAATACCTTAAAGTGTTTTAAACGTTCCTTAAAAATATTAAGTAAGAACAATCAAAGCTTTCTTGCTAGTACTATGGAAAAACAGCAACCATAGTTAAGGAAGGCATTTGAAAGATCAGATTTATGACTGCTACACAAAACTATACTTAGAATGAGACAAATTATAATGGTTTTATATTCCTATAATCCTAAAATGACACTTATTGTTGGCACAGCAGCCAATTTTTCTCAATGCCAGTGCAAATTCTCATGATACTTTTCATGACTAAACATGAAAATATCAGCAACATTTAACAAAAGGGAGATGGCAAGTTTAAGAAAAGCCCAAAGCTGTGCCAAATGACCCGTTGCATTTCTGAAGGGGGACACCTGAAATTCAGGTAAGGTAAATGTAGCGATCTTAAGAAAATTTAGTTAAATTATACATTGCACTCACAAGATAGGGGAATAAATAAAAGAAGGAGAGGGTGACCAGTTCAGAATTTGAATTAAATTAATATATGCAATGACATGATGAGTTATACCATCTATCTGCCTATAACAGGGATCTGTTACATTGTGGCAGGAATGACAGAACATGTGGGTTTCCATTGTTTTTCCTTAATTCTTCATTTGCTTCAAAAAAAAAAAAAAAAAAAAAACTCAATGTACAAATGGATGCCAAAAAACGTTTCCAAGATTTGATTAGACAAAGAAAATTTTCATATGCTTAGAGAAAGTTAAACAGTCTTATGAAAACAAGGTCAAATAAACACCTTGGATTCAGTAGAGGAGATAATATTAACTGGCACATCAAAATAAATCAACAAACCACTGTTTATTTTTTTAATCAACACTCTCACACACTGTATTTTATCTTTCTTTGGGAGCATTAATACTCACTAATGGGCACATTTCCATATAAAGTGCACTTATTGGTAAGTGGGGAAACTGGTAATATTTTTTCAATCTTAGATTTTGCTATGATATCAAATAACAAAGCCTGAGCAAACTTGACCTTCTTTAGCAATTATGTTTATGCTCATATTAAAATTCTTCCTCAAGTACTAGTGTTTTTCTCTGAAGTACTGTTAATTAGATTTTAAAGAGGATCTTATGTACTTTTTAAGCCTATGGGTTCACACTTGTGATGACAACTGACATTCCTATGGTGCAGATAGCATTCTTTTTCTGGCTTCTAAACAAAACTTTATTTTTAATGTGAAAAGGAAAATAATTAAAAAACATCAACGCAAACAATAGAAGAAATATATCATAAAGAAATATCATATAGGTGAGTGAAGGAAAGGAACCTAGATTCTGTGAAGACAAGGTTTGGTCTTTTTTTAGTCCCCATTTTTTTTTTTTTTTCATCTGTCTCTCTGAGTCACTGCCCAGCAAGATTGTCCTAACTTGCTATCTGTAACAATGGAAGTAATGGTCTTGATGTCTATTTTTTTTTTAATAAACGGATTATTTTTCCTAAAACCACACTGTACCATTTGATACTTGTTTTAAATGTAAATTCAGAAATTTATTTCCAGATGTTGGGTGTATAAATAAAAGCCTTTACATATGTTTGCCAGACAGATGCTTCCCACAAGATGTTTATTTAGAAAGAATTAAATAGCAATTTTCCACCATAACTCTTTTCACTACTCAAGCTAGATAACTGAAAAGAATTTTTGTATTTATTGAACAATTTACAGTTCTCAGAAGCACTTTCATATTATAGCTGTGAATGGTTCACACTTCTTATTGAAGACTAAGATACCAAAACATAATAAGCAAAGTTATTGAACATTTATTTTGCTTGGGTAATATTCTAAGCATTTAAATTTATTTAATTCCAACAACAATTTTATAAGGTAGATAGTATAATTAGTCCCATATTACTGATGGAGACTCTGGCACAGAGAATTTGAGTTAATCACTTAAGGATCCAAATATATAATAATAAAACTACTTCAGAGACAAAATCATAAAATATAAAGAAAAGTTGTGGAGAAAATAAGAGGACAAATACATTTTGTCAAAAGGGGTAAATATATTTTTAGGAAAACGTTAGCATATACAAGGCCCTGTGTTTGATCCTCAGGACGATAGGGGGGGGAAAAGCTTATTAGTGTCACTGAGTTTTTGAACAAGAAAGATTCTAGAATGAAGGAAGACATAAATTGCTCTTGAGTGCTAAAAATGGGATCAGTCACAAATTATTTCAAACAAATACAATTTTTTTAAAAGATAAAAAAATGCAAGAGTGAAGATTTAACTGGACTCAATGATTTGAAGAGGTTGTTTTTGATATATGTAAGTAGACAGAATGAAAGAATAAAAACAATAGTGGCAATTCATTTAAAAGGACTCTAATTTGTATCCAATGAGCCAAACAAAATTAATAACTATACCTAAAGAGATTCCTGGGTCTGTTCATACAGGACAGTGATGTCTGTTCTCTTTTCAGAAAACCTGATCATTTTGATGTTAATTGTTCAGTTGGAGAATGAATAGTTGAAAATTTCTCTAAATGCCAAGCAGGACTAAAGAGCTGACACTAATATGAAGTTATAACCTTAAGAAAGTGTTTTGTTCATGTACATAGCTGTAGGTGGGCTAATCTAGAGGTTTGAAACTATAAAGCAGTTTGTTGTAAAAACCATGAAAAAAGAAAACTGGGAAATTTAGTAGGAAAGAATTTAGCCAGCATTCTTAATCTGTAGTCAGCCCTGTCTGTAATGGACTGAGCTCCAGAGCAGTTCTAACACAGTCACTTTTAATTTGTGGCCTTTTCCTTGCATGCTAATTCTACAATCCTGTAATCCTCTATTTCATGATTTTTCTTCATTTTTTAATCCCTAATCTTCATGACCAAAGTTAAACTGTGCTCTTATCTCAGCATCACCCCTTTAGTACTGCTCAGCTCCTAATAAGTCAAGATACTCATCCTTCTGGAAACTTCATCGTATCCCTAAATGTGATTCTTTTGTTAAAAAGTGTGTTCAAATCTATATTTTCAGGGAAAATTTAAAAAGGATGCCTTCTCAGCTACTAGGATTTATTATCTTCCTTTAATTAGTTTCTTGTATCATTAACGTTCAGTTAGAAGATGAGGGGAGGCTGGGAGTGACATTATTGTTGTGTGCCTTACAAATATACTTGATCATGGAACCTTTCTTTCCCACCCCATCATACTACGTGGCTGATACTCCACAGAACATACACTGGAGAAGACTACCACACTTCTTGTTCTTAAACTCCCCTCAGTTTCTTTGACAAGGTTCTTCACTAGATTCATTGTTAGCTGCTTTGAATTTCGGTACACCTTCTCCATGTACATCTCTAATGTCTTCCCACACCAGCCATCTAAATTTTCCAGTTTTGTTCTCTATCTTCTCTTCTTCAGTTATTTTCAGATTTGCCTACCACTCCCCAGATCTCTATTATACTTCTACACAAGCGATACTGAAATATTCTTTTCTTTCCTTAGTGGTGGTACCTTGGTCTGCTTCTCTACAAAGGACAACATATATATATATATGTATATATGTATATATATATATTTTTTTTTTGGTGGTACTGGGGTTTGAACTCAGGGCCTTGGGCCTGCAGGAGCTCTTCTGGTTGAGCCACTCCTCCTGTGTGTTTTTGCTCTGGATATTTTTGAGATAGTCTTTCTTTATGCATGGGTGAGTCTGGATCAGGATCCTCCTACTTACTTCCCATAGTAGCTGGGATGATTGGTGCACACCACCACACCTGTTTTTTTCTATTGAGATGTGGGTCTCACAAATTTTTTGCCCATATTGGCATGCTAGTCTCTCTAGCTCAGCCTTCTGTGTATATGGGATTATAGGCATGCATCACCTAGCTCAGAGAACATTTTGCCTAGGCTGGACTTGAACCACAATCCTCCTGATCTCCTCCTTCCAAGTAGCTAGGGTTACAGGTGTGAGCCATCAGTGCCCAACCACTACAATGCCACCTTAAGAGATCAAACTGGTCAATACTTAGTTGTATAGTCTTGGGTTTAAGCAGTATTTTCTCAGCATATTTTCAAGTAAAATGCTTCAAACAGTTACTATTAGTTCTTATTATTTTTTCCTAGTCCAAGTCCCTTCCTGACTTCCAGGTATGATCACTGTTGAGCCCTGTATATTTTATAAGAAGATTAACATTAATATATTTAAGATTTACTTCTAACCCCACATGATTGAACCTATATATCAACCTTCTTGATTTTTCTTTGGTAAATAATGGTATCAGTAATGTATAATCACTATGGCTGAAAAGTTATTGGCTCTTACTGTATTCAAGACTTTGCTAATTTCTGCCAACTTTTCTTCACCATTTCACATCAATCTCACTTCTTCCTAGCATCATAATTTTGCACCCCAGGTCATTTTGAATTGCTTGGCATCCTGACTATGGCTTTTGTGTGCTAATTCATTCATCTAGCCTATCCATTCTTGAATCTAAGATACCTTGACGGTAAATTGTTCTGGTCTGATCATGTGTTTGCTTTCTTTTAAACTCATAGGTAAGTGAAGCTCTGTTCACTCATCAATGAAAAGTTGCTGGTTTGTTTTCTACAGTTCTGTAACGTGATACCTACTTCAGTTCCTCAGCTGGGTTAAATTTCTTATTTTCATATTCCAATTTACTGAGTAACAGACTTAATATGAGAGTTTTTAATCCAATTATTTGTTTTGTCCAGTAAACTATGAGTACTCTGAATACAGAGACAATGACATATTCATATCTATATCTTTATCACTTTACAGGATAAGATATTTAGAAAATAAATAACATGGTATTTGTTGAATTTATTTGTTCATATTTTCTTTTTTGTATTTATTTATTTTTTAAAATTAAGATGTATCCATTGTACAAGGGGGATCCATAGTAAGAATTCCAAATAGGTTTATATTATACATTGGTTAGATCACCCTCACTGTCTCTCCCCATCTATTCCTTCCCAACTCCACTTAAAGCAATCGCAAAAAGTTTCTTTGTTCTATTTCATGTAAGTATATGAAGTCCACCAACCATATACCTTCACCTTAATCTCCTTCATTAAATCACCCCCCCATACTGTACCTACTTTACAGTACTTTTTTTACTAATATTTAAGTTGATGTTCAAAGGAGTTTCTCAACGTATTCTAGATGTGAGTCTACTTTACTTTGGTCCATTCAACCCCTTCCATTGCTCTCCCTTAGCTTTTTACCTCCCACCACCCATTTTTTCAACAGCTTCAATACATAACCTTATATCCTCTATTTTCACAGATGTTATGTTTTATGATACTGTTGATGCTCTATCATTCTCCTTTCCTTTCCATTCTTCCTTGAGTTTCATAGAGCAGTTCCACTATTACAAACATGTTCTAAATATGAGTTTGTATGTGATCATGTTTGTTTTTGCATATATTTTTATCTTTTGGATCTATCTTCCACCTATGAGAGAAAACATGCAGCCTTTGTCTTTCTGAGTCTGGCTTACTTCACTTAACATGATGTCCTCCAATATTTTCAAGGATTGATCCATATACAAGCTGTTTCTCTTCCTTCAAGTAAGTGTTGTTCATTTTGACCAGTACCCACACTCTCTCTCTCTCTCTCTTTTCCCTCTTCCAGACTGCAACTGCTTTTAAGTATGGCTTATCTACAGTACTTTATCCCAAGTTAAGCAATTTTCAGGTACTTTGTGACTGATAATATACTATATTTTACTTGAAAATTCAATACATTCAGCATTACTTCTACAAAATTTTATAGATTTCTAGAAGTTATCATTAAGTATATAGGAGTCACTGAGCATGTGGTTAAGATACCAGACCACAAGTGATTGACAGTGTTAGAAGTTAACATCCTCATAGGTCTGTTTACTCTCATAAATGTCACATTTTGTATTCTAAAAAGAGTGATAAAAAAAAAAACTCCAAACCTGATTTATGCTCTTCAATAAGTTTAGACAAAACCTATAATCCACAAAGTCTATAACCCACAAGGCCCTGTGTCTTTCTCTAACCTTCTATTTTCTTTCTTTTGTAGTCAATGCACACTACATTGAAGGGCACAATGTAGCAATTGATAAATGACTACTGAAAAATGTTATGGAAAAATTAAATGTTAGAACAGTTGAAAAATATTATTTTCATTTCCATTTTATACTCTTTTAGAATGTTTCTGATATTCAACTTACCTCTTTCCTTAGTTTTTCAGTCATTTAAAAATAAGCACCACATCTTCTAGAGTGCCCTCTTAAAATCACTTTTAGAGAACATCACTTTTCTTCACCTAATTTTTATGTCTGTAAACCTGAAGGATGTATCTTTTTCAGCTGCCTGGCTATATCCCAACATTGTTGCAAACATTGTCAAGTTCATATTTTAAAGTGCTCAAGAATTCTTTAGATGATAGCTGTTACTAAGTACAAAACATTATTATCATTTTTGATATGATTACATTTGAATGGGGAAGTATAAATTGAAGTCCCTAGAGGAAGAAGCACACTAATGGTTTAAGTGAGATGCTAAAGCTTCAAGATAAACTAATTTAAGTCAATGTCAGAGAGTGAAAAAGAAAGTGATTTTAGCATCATGTCAAAATGGTCTTCCATTTACATAAGATATAATTTTAAAGTGGATTTTCTGGAAGTCTATGGAATATGTAATTAAGTCAGTTTATAACAGTGGCTAGAATCAAAGGTTGAAACATACCATGGCTGAATAAAGAATCACACAAATATGATTCTCTGTAGTACTTATCACACAAATTTCCTAAGATAAATTTAAAAACTACCAAAAAATTTTCATATATAATTAATGGACTGTAAAATATAATCATGTGAGAATGTCACAAGAACTAGAATGGATGCAACCTCTTCCACTTTGCAAGACCAGTTTTGGCCATCATGATGCATGGCCCTTCCATGGGGCTAAAAACAGTGAGACCAACCAAGCATGGAGCAGTTTTGCTCTACCACAAACTCCTGTCATGGTGGACTGACTGTCTTGCCACAGTGTCAAAAGCAACAGGGCCAAATGATTATGGGCTGAAACCTCCAAAACTGTGAACCAAAATAAACTTTCATTTATAAGCTGATTTCATAAGGTTTTGTCATAGTATAGAAAGATGATTAACACAGTGGTTAAGTGGTAAAATATAACAGGCTAACATCAGATTGGGAAGTGAGATTCCATGGTAATAACACAGACTCTCTGAAAAAGAACAGATGCATAAAATTTGCACCTACCATATAAATTTGAACCCTTGTGTGTTTGTCCAAGTTGGATACTAGCTCAACTGCAATAAGACTATAATGTCCCCTAAGCATAGCTATAATCACTGGAACCATTTGCTGGAGAATTCAGGACTGAAATACAGAGGACAGTTTTCTTGGAAACAGCTCTGCTATTTGTACCTCTTTCATGGGTCTGTTCATGTTTCACTGAACTTTTTTGTTTCCACCTATTTTTATTAATGCTAATATAATATCAATATCAGCCAAATATGTTTGGTTTGAAACTTTATTGAGGTCTATTTTTAATCTATTTCATCATGAATATTACTTCTTCCTTGAAATTTTCAATTGATTTTCTTTAGGACTACTACTAGTACAGAACTTTGTATGGTTTATTTTTGTACTTTACCCATCCAGCATTATAATAGCTATTAGTGCACTATGTTATCTCACCTTTTAAATGCTAAGTTTTTTCAAGGATATTGAGGCTATTTTTGTATTAGTCTTCAATTGATTTTTTCATTAGTGCTAGTATCTGGTATATTAGGCAACAGGCTCTGGACAAGAAAGTTATAGTTCCTTCTCACATATAACTTGGGGACTGTACCACCTGTATTTCATATAAAAGGTAACTGGTAAATATTTAGAATGTAAAGAAGAAAACACTTTGAGGTGATTAAATTCACAGTTAATGTACCATCAAGATCTAATATCATTTGCATGTAACTGGTCAAGGTGCTATCCTGGGGAGGATAATAGTTCCAGGAATTGAATATTCCAGAACTTTGTGGGTTCAAGACAAATGTAAACTCAAGAATTAAATATTTGATCAAGAAATTCTGGCCTCAAAAACTGACTACCAGACTCATATATATCAGTAAATGTCTTAAATGATTATCTGTATTTAGTAACTATTTCCTACACCAAAAAGCAAATGCCAAAGTGTGTTATCGGTCTTATTTCTGTCTATCCTATTCTTTTTTTCATGTTGAATACTTAACATGGTAACTATATTAACTTTATAAATATCAATTTAATACAGACTTGTTGAGTAAATAAAAAGTTTGTAACTTCAAATGGTAGCCAAGTTTTCCATAAATTATATTTACTTTCTTCTTTATACATACAATTAACATATGCAAAAAGTCACTAAATTTTTTAATTTGTAGGACAGAAAAAAACAGCATAATTATATTATGGGTGATGGATTATAGTGTTTTGAAGTCATTACCATTAGTTTGGTTTAGAAGTAATTTGAGAATTATATAATGTGTGTGTGTATGTGTGTTGCTCAATATATGAAGAAGCAGAATTTTAAAGATCACCATAAAGCAGTGGTAAAATGAGTATCCTACTTAAGACTTGAAGGCATAATTCATACTTTTAAGTATTCAGAAACTCCTATGTATGATTAACTTTCTTGACAAAGATTTTGGACTTTCTACTGCTCTCATAAGTGGACTCACAGTATATCTGTTTCATATTAGTCTAGATAGTCTTTACCAGATTTCACAAAATGCTATTTAATATCAAGCAGAAGAAAGCTGATACTACCATTCCTTTCTTGCCAAATATTAGAAAATTTAATTAAATAGACATTTGACGTCAAGAAGGCAATGTTGAAAACTAAATAAACTTTATCCTTTTAACCTTATTGACTGACCAAAGTAACATGAAAACATCAATACCTCTCTGCAATGAGAACTCAAATTGGATGAACTTTGTCTCTGTCAAGGATGTGATTACTAATGGAGGTGGCAGAGCCAGACTTAAAATCCAATTACTCTGATGTAACAGTTTAATCTTAGATTTAACATAATCTTTAATAATCTTTAACGTAATCTTTATTCTATCATGTTCAAACTTCTTGATGACTTGCTAATACTGATTTTAGGGGTCTAATATTATAAGTTTTTTTTAGTTATGCCAGTCAGAATTCTGGCATGATGTTTTTGGTTTGTCTTATGTCAAAAAAAGTAAAATTTGGTGGGATCAGGGTTTTCTTTGAAGCTTTAGAAAGGTGAACCGTAGTTTAAAGGTTAATTTTGTTACTTTACCAAATGAGAAACTAAATAAGCAGTGGTAATAATAACAAGGTAAAGAATAAGATAAAACAAAAGGATTTACTTTCTGTTATTATTTCAATTAATAGTTCTCATTTTACCAGAAGTGGAGATCAGTAAGCCTTACAAAGTTAAGAATGAAAAGGTCAGTGATGTAACACTATCTTTAGCTCTAAATATTTTTATTTATAGATTTGAGCATTTTCACCAGAGTTGTATATTATTTTCATCCAAGGAAACATCATAACAAATGGAATTACAAAATTATTTAGGGGCATGAGGCATTTGCATGTTTGTGCATGCTTGCAAAGCCAGTATTCAGGAGGCTGAGACAGGAGGATCATGTTTGAGGAAGAAAAGTGAAATAATTGATTTGAACATAAAAATTTTTCAAGATAAGAACTCACATTTGTCCATGACTGGTCAAGAATACACTTAAGTTAGCTACATATATTGAAGAAGGATTAGCAACACTGGATTTATTCAAACTATAAGAAATTCAACAAAGTACAATAAAATAGTAATATGAGATTGAATTGAGGAGAGGTTCTTTAAATTTTAAATAAGTACTTACACTATAAATGAGAGAAAGAAGAGAGAGGAGAGAGAGAGACAGAGAGAGAGAGAGAAATACTGAAAATGCTAACGGTCAGTTAGGAGACAAACAAAAATCAAATAACCAAATCTTGACTGTACAGTTCTTTTTTTCATGAGATTTGAGAAATATAGAGAGTAATGAAAGGAAGTACAGAGAAGAAAGAAAAGAAAAGGATTGTTAAATGTACTGAAGAAGGACCTAGAAGAAGCAATTAGAAATATTATTTAGAAGATAACAGTTTCTGGTAGGCCAAAGGAAGACCTTACTTAGTAAAGGAGGTGGTATGACTGCTAAGAGAAGAGTTTTAAAAAGTAAAGTTTGACTTGAAGTTAAGCTTCTGAGGATAAAAATCATCTGAATAATTCAATTTATTGGAAAATTGGTGAAAAGAAACATGGTGGAAAATGATATATCATTAAAGCAATTATCTAAAAGAAAGCATCTTCCAGCCTTGCTGCCTAGTTCATGTGTATTTTCTCCTTTTCTAAGTAGTACAAAGTAACTTAGCTTCTCCTATTGTAGGTATTTTGATCAAGTAAACTCTACCAAGTGATAGATGTTGTGAGATACTCCAAAGTTTGTTCAATGAAAACTCCAAATCAAGTCACTGTACAGATTCTTAAAGTATATGCCTCAACTGTTAGCAAAGGGTAATATCATCAATAGTATTGGGTCAAGCACCTTGCTAGAGAATTAAAGATCACACGTTTAATCTTATTTGGCTTTACCCTGTAGCCTGAGCCATTAGCAACCTGGAGTAAACAGGTTATTTGTGTCAAGTGGGCAAGTGCTTCCCTGCTGTTGGAAAGGGTAAAAGAAATTACTCTTAGATCAATAGACATAAGCTTACCAGTAAATATTTAATATCGTTCGCCTTATCCCACATAAAGCAAAACAAAATTAAAATTAATTTTCACCAACAGGGAAGGGATGAATACTTTGTACATTAAACCATTCATGATTATAAAGCCCTGAAAAAGAATTGAATAGACTTACACTTAGCTGACTCATGGAATTTCACAATATAATTGCATAGTGAGAAAAGCTAGATGTATAGATAATTTGATCCTGGTTTTGTAAAAACTATATTCATGTACAATTATCCAAAGAGAACATAAATAAGAACATAATTAAGTTTTATATATATATATATATTTTTTTTCCTGTCCTTGTAAAATCACAAGTGTGTTATATATGCATAAAGTAATATACAAAGGATGGTCATTTTAATGTTACGGGGATTTATCTCAGCGACAAAAATGCAAGTAAACTTTAGTTTCATTTTCACATATATTTTGGTAGTATTTTAATTATTTGCTTATTATTTACTTATGTACACAGGAAAAAAAGACTTTTTTTTAGAAGAAAAAGATGACTGTCCTAGGTTCAATTTAATCTGTCAGTTTGAAACTAGCCGTGGACTATTTATTTCCTCATAGCTATGGTATGAACGTATTTGCAATCAACACTTGATAATGAGGTTCATTCTGTCCCTAGCAAACAAAGTTTTACCTGCATTCAATAGTGACTGTACTCTTTATCACAGAGATGAATGGCTAGTCTCACCAAAGAAAGAATTCAAGAGTGGATACAAGAGGAAATTTTTAAAAAGCAAATTTGTTTGAAAAAAGATAGATTTTATTGAAGTAGAAGTGTTCATATAGTGATAGTACACCCCTAAAGAAAACTTATGGTAGGCAGCTTGACCAAGTAGTCAAGTGCCCTGAGCTCCCTGGTCTTAGGCATTTTTATGGATAGGATTTAATAATTATGTGTATAATTGTGGATTTTACCAAGAACTGGGAGGGAATTTGTAAGAACTGGGAGGTTGTGGGGGTGAATGGCAAATGGTTTAATTAATAAGATGTCCTCAGAGCCCAGTGGTAATTTGAGAGGAGGGTATGTGCATAAAACCACAATTATATGCAATGTAAATGAGAGTGTTGAGTAAGCTCCAGAGTTGGGAATATCTCTGTTGAGGTCCTTGCTGTGGACCTTGGCCACTGTACCAAGAAGTAGCCTCAACAGTTATCAGCCTTTACTATAGGAAAATGGTATACCAGGATATTTAGTAAAATGGACTAGGATATCTTGCTGCACCTATTCCCCAGCTCCCTTCTTATTATTCCCATTCTACCTACCTACCTCATATCACTCTTTTTAAAATACAAATTTATACGCCATTAAAACAAACCCATGGTAGGCTGAATAATGCCTCCACTCCAGGAGATGTTCACACTTCAGTTCCTAAAACCAATGAATGTTTTATCTTAGGTAAAGAAGCTTTGCACTAAGTTTAAGTAAGTATTTTGAGATGAGATGATTCTGAATTATACAGGTGGACCCAGTCTAATCATATGGGTTTTTATGAAAAGGAGACAAGAGAGTAAATGTTAGAGAAAAGACATAAGGGCAGAAATTAGTGGTTGAAGTGATGAGCTCAAAGACAGAGGAAAATGCTATAAGCTAAAAAATGTCAGTGGTTTCTGGGACAAGTTAAGAAGAAGAAAAAAGAAAGGAAGAAGAAGAAAGAAAGAGAAAGAAAGAAAGAAAAAGAGAAAGAAAGAAAGATTCTGCTTTAAAGCCTCCAAAAAGGATTGTTGCCCTGTCAATATCCTAATTTTAGATTTCTGACTTTTATAGCTCTAACAGAATGAAGTTCATTTGTTTTAGATGAGATGGAGAAAATTCAGGGTGGTATGGCTATAGATAGTTCTGCAGCTTTAAACTACCATGTTATCTGAGACTTAATACCATAGCAACAGGAAACCAATGCAGAAGCTTGACTAGCAACAAAATCTTATAAATAAGATGAAGTTTGGGGCAAGAGTCAAGGAGTAATTGATAGTGACCACTCTATTCACAACTGCACTTTCTTCCTTGTAGCAATAACAATAATTCTTACTATCTACCTACCACCCTCATGAAGAAAATTCAATGTGAAGTAAAACTATCCTGATTAGCCTTGTTAATTCTCTTACAAGAAGATATTTAAATGCTATTTCTTTAGCATAACAAAAAGATACAACACAAGAGTCAAAGAGACTAGATTCAAATATCTCCTACATAAGGACGTTTGGAGGAGCTATTTAATTTATATTTTATGTTCCTTAATTATAGAACAGAAATCTTATCACCCAAAAACCACACTGACATAAAAATACAATGACACTGTACATAAAGTATTTTAGTGCAGTTTTGGCATATGACACTTGCTCACTAAATAGCACTTTCTATTAGGAAAAAGCTCTTAATTTTCTCTAACAATTTCTCTTGTTCCTTTTTTGATTATGACAGAGGAAGAAAATCAAGTAGAAGAGTCATAAGCTATTTTTATTAAATATCTCAGAATATATTTTCTCAATCAGTTGTTTGCTGAGCTGTCAGCTTCTAAGTCATTCTTGTTTCTACTTCAATCAGAGAATGAATTGCTAAATGTTTAATGATTAATTTGTGTCACATAGTTACTTAGCAACCACCACTAATATAAAATTAGATCTGAGTTTCTGTGAAAGTCTACTTAATGGATTGAAAGGTAGATAAAAGGTAGTCACTGCCAGAACTTTAACTCTTAAAAACATCCCCAGATAGAAAGATAGAACTTGCTCACTCTCTTTCTCTCCCTCTCTCTCTCTCTCTCTCTCTCTCTCTCTCTCTCTGTCTTCAGTGGCACTGGGGTTTGAACTCAGGGCTTTGTGCTTACAAAGCAGGTGCTCTACTGCTTGGGCCATACCTCCAGTTCATTTTTCTCTGGTTATTTGCAGATGGGGGTCTCGTGAACTATTTGCCTGGGCTGTCCTCAAACTGTGATCCTCCCAATCTCTCCTTCCTAAATAGCCAAGTGAGCTACTGGTGCCAGCCAGATAGAACATCTCAAGAGTCTAAATTAGGACTATACAATAATGTTTTTATAGTTTAATATTCTGAATTTTATGATTCAGTTTTTTCAACTACAGGTAGTATGAAAGACTGACTTTAATATAAGTAAGCTTCCAGTAACATTAATTGTGTGCTAGAAACTTTTAATTCTATAAAATCTATTTTTGAATAGTCAAAATAACTTTGAAGTAAATGCTTAAATTGAGGAAATAATTAATTTTTCTAAAGCATTGGATTAATTTGAGTATTTCTAATAAACATCTATCTTATCATCCAAAAGAAGAAAAGAAGGTCCAGCCTTCTATGCTTAGGTTGGAGAAAGAAAGGGAGGGAGGGAGGGAAGGAAGGAAGAAAAAAAAGGAAAAGAAAAGGTCAACATAATTTTTATAGGTTGATGTCAATCAGGCCTGATAATAAATAAATGTTACTTTTAGTGAATCACTCCTGCTGGTGTTCATGCTACTTCCTGAGGATAAAGATAAAGTATTTCAACTTTGGGAAATATCATCTGATACTCTCAAGTAGCAGCAACTATCAAGATTAAAAAATACAGTACATCACAAACTCTTGAATTATGTATCAGAATCAGTACTAATCACAAATGTAGGCCAATATTGATAAGTGAATGGAGGAGTACAGAGACCTAGAGACACAGAATAACATATGTTTCTCTTTCTACACTTATCATTCATTCTCAAAAAGAGTAACACATGCCATCTGTTGCAGAGTGGTCATTTATAATTAATGAGTTTCAAGCTCGGTATTCAAAGCTATTTAATATGAGCATTAGGCAGTGCCTGACAAAGTAGAATGAGAAATTCTTTGTCATGTTAATACTTCCCATAATATTCTTTTGCTAGGCAAGAAAGTTTCTTGACCTTAATCTTGATGAGTTTGGGTGCATAGCTGTAGGTAAGTAACAGATCTGGACAAGGTGGAAATTCTTAATGGGAAAAAATTCCCATTAAGGCCAAGGAAGTTTCTCTCTGGTTCAGTGGTTGCACAGCACACATAAGGCTCTGGTTTCAATGCCATCCCCTCCAAAAAGACTTCCTATTAGGCTCTAATACATACAAGTAGCTAGCTTGCAATTCTGTTGGTGACTGAGCAATCAGAATGAATCCAAGAGAAAAAAAGCATTCTTATAGAAACAACTGCATTTCATTTTCAACAAGTGTGAATATGATTTCCTTTCTGAATGTTTTCTGCTATCTTGAAAAACATCAAACGGGTTTTCTAAAAGATAAGGAGAATAGGGGAGCAAGTGAATCAATGAAAACCATACTAAAGAAAAACTGTTAAGTTCTGCCTTGGGGGAAGAAATTAATTCTTCCTTTCTCTCCATATTTCCTTTTTTTTTAAACTGCAGTTGACTTGGCATTTATGAAGTTCTATGTTACTAAGAATTAAACTCATTTCAAGCTGCTCTAAAAAATGACACCAAAAAAGATTTCCAAAGTAATTTGGATGCATAGTCTAAGGCTTCAAAAAAGCAAATGGTTACTGTGCAGTGATTTACTGCGTAGTGAACATAAAAGAAAATTGCACACCCACCCTCCCTAAAAATCTTCACTCATTTTCTCCAGGCAATTTGGAAGTAAATTTATGTGGAAAGCCATGATGCTTAAGATCCAACCATATGCACAGAAAGAGCACTCTTTCATAATATTGAGAAAGCTGGATTTTTGATATTGTAATATGATATCATTAATTATCCTAATTATAGGCCATAATAAAGGCAAATGAAGACCAAAATGTCATGCAGTCACATTAAGACTATTTTGAATTCTGATATTTCTCTGAAAGAATATAAATTAAAATGAAGCACTGGATACAATGCAAAATTTCAATTAAACAGAATATATTTTAATCTTTTATATTTTTGAAAGTAAGCCTTAATCCTCTTCCATCTGTAGACCACAAAAAAACTTTTTTGGGAATTTAAAGAAATAGCGTAGCATGAGGGCAAAAGAACTCAACTGGTAATTTCACTTACTCTGAGTCACAGGTTATTCATCTATACAAAAAAATTAAAAGATAAGTTTATAATTGCTTTGTAATTAAATTCCACTGCTATAACCTAAAGACTATCTGTCTAGACTCACATAAATATATGCTCAGTCAGTATTTGCTGAATGAAATAAATGAACACAGCTAAAGTCTACTTGAAAACATTTGAGGATGTTGGCCTCTCATTACAGCAACTGTATGTAGATTATTATGCATGAGAGAAATGGAGCTAGAGGTAAGAATACTAGTACCAGAATCTAACACTAGTGGAGGAATGTACAGGAAAAAAGTCCCTAGTAAGCTTGTGTTTCATTTGTGTAATTGGCAGTCTAAAGGGATGCAGAGTAGGAAATTTAGGTGATAGAAGAACCCACAGAAACCCAGTGGGCTGAGTGTGCATTGGCAAAATTTGCCTGATTTATCCTACTTATTACTCTGACATTAGAGAGTAACCCCATAGAAAAATCTGGTCTAAGAGCTAAACCATATAGTAGATACTGTGTGGCTGAAAGCAGAAATTTAAAAATGAAGAATTAAGGCAGAGGTGTGGCCTGTTCAATGACACCAACAGCAAGGGAACTTGAGAATACCACAACTTTACAATGCCTGGGGCTCTCCTCTGGGCATGATGGAACTGCCTATCAGAAGACACTGAAAATGACTAAACTGAAACAGGCACACTAAGTTGACAGTTATGGCAGACTGAATGTGTTCTATTGTGACCATCGCTGTACAAGTTATTTTATATATACTTCGCTTTCATTTTACAGAAGCTCTGTGAATTGATTATAATCCCTGTATCCTGTGTGAAGAGATTCATTCACAGAGCAGTAAAAGATTTTCACTAGAATACAGACAGTATCTAGCAAAGCCAGAAGGTAGTCAACTCTCTTTAACTCTAAGGTTCTCACACTTTAACCCCTAAGTTATATTCTGTCATGCTTAAGAGAACTTGGTAAGGCAGAGAGAGGAAAAATGTGGTAGAAGATGACAGAGTCATATAATGTTAAAGAATGATGCCTCTGCCATAAAGACATATGTAGAAACCATTTCTTCCTTTTCCCCTATATTACTTGCTAGTCTACTCTGCATAATTTTCTGTTGTAGTTGAGGTAGAAAAGAAATTAACATAGACAGAAGAAAGTTTATTTATAATATATTAAGAACTAAATGGTATTGAATTTCCTTCACAGTCTTTGATTCTATGTTAATGTGATTTCTTGGAGGATGACAGAATGATGAGTATATAATGGGTTCTTGGAAGTTAGGAACCAGTCATATTTATATTACTAAGGACATTTGGACAACTAAGCTTTAAATCTGGGAAAAAACTAAGTTAAATTAATACATACACAGAGAAGACCTGGAAGTCCATAAGTAAGTATTTAATGAAAGTACTATAAGCTAGTTATTGTAAGAGATTCCAGTCTGTTCAAAGACAAAAGATAATTTAAATGGAAACACACTATAATTATTCATCACAATCTAATTCATTTAAAATGAACTAACTCATTTTATGTATTCACTATTTTTGCTGCCTTATATAAATACTATATAAATGTAATGTAGTAAAATTCATTTAACTAAATTCTAACTTGTCTTGGATTTGCCTTGGGTTTAGTATAGTTATAAAAAAATTAAAATGACTTTGGTTTGCAATGATATGCTGAACATCTTATATCCAGCCAGTCCGTGGTATCTAAGGTATATGTAAATGCATTTTGCAAATGTATGAATTATGTGATAACCTTTATTTAGAATGTGAAACTGTATTTATTAGTCCATACCCTAAGTATATTCATCATTAAATAACTACAACCTTAGCGGCTTCAAACTACACAATCTGTCAGAAATCTGAAATGGGTAATAAGGGATAAAATAAAAATTTCCAGCAGAGTGGTGTTTATTCTGGAGCCTCTAAGGAAGAACTGTCATCTCCAGCTCCTACAGCTACTTAGCCAGTGGCTCCTTCTTTCATCTTCAATGTTCATCACTTCAGCCTTTGCTTCTATTGTCATATCTCCTCTCTCCAGCATACACCCTCTTGTCTTCTTACAAGGACATTGATGGTTAGATTAAATCCACCTGAACAACCTGGGATGTTCTCTTCATCTCATTATCCCTCAGTTAATCACAGCTGACAGGTAACAGATTCAGAGGTTTTGGAGATAAGGACTTGGACTTCACTGGCTTACTTCAACAAGCTTGTGTAGATAGTTAATTATTTGACTTTGGATTTTATAGGAGGGTTTTGAAAAAATTTAGGCAACTTAAAGTTTTACAGTATTCATAGGAATTATGTAATTTTACTATATGAGAAATTCCTAAAAATACATAATATACATATAATATTTCTCTTACCAGCTACTCACTTTAACATAGTAGCACGTTAAATTTAAATATTTGAATGACTTGTTTCCTAAATCAAGTAACCAAATCTTTCTAGTTTCTTAAGGTTAATAATTGGAACAGAACATTAATAATGCTAATTCACTATGTTTTAATTGATTTTTTCATTCATTTAGGAATGTTTTATCTAGACAGTTAACTTCATAGATTTAACTCAATATCATATGTATTATAGGTTTAGTATATATTATCTGAAGTGTGTGGATTTTGGATTTTTTAAAAATATTTTCATATATATAAGCAGATGTCTTAGGTATAGGGTCCAAGTCTAAATACAAAATTGATTTATGTTTCATGTATACCTTAAACACACACCGGAGATAATTTTGTACAATATTTTTAGTAGTCTGTCTTTTTTTTTTTGCAGTTCTGGGTCTTCAACTCAGGGCCTATACCTTGAACCTTTCTACCAGCCCTTTTTTACGATGGGCTTTTTCAAGATAGGGTTTTGCAAACTATTTGCCCAGGCTGGCTTCAAACTGTGATCCTCCTGATCACTGCCTCCTGAGTAGCTAAGATTATAGATGTGAGCCACCGGTGCCTGATAGTATGTCTGTGTTTTGACTGCAACCCATCACATGAGCCCAAGTGGGATTTTGCACTTAATTCAGCATTCAAAAAGTTTTGGATTTTGAAGCATTCAGATTTTCAGTGATAATCAACTCATATAAGACAATTTCAGCAAAAACTACTTTTGGAAAAAAAATTTTTTTAAAGCCCTGACCTTCCCATGTTTGGATTCATCTTTCCCAATGCAGTATACTTTAAAACAAAATAATTTAACCTCATGTGTTTATTTATTTACACTAGTCAGCTTAATTAAGCTCCTTATAAAAATTTCTTTGAGTGCATGAAGTATATAATTTAAATAGTTCAAGTAGAGCAAAATAAGAACAGCTAACCTAGCCCCTCAAACTTGTACTTACTTTATAATGAAATTCCTAAAACAAATATTTTCCTGACTCTGGTGATACTCTCAATTCACTTCATTTCCTTACTAATTAGCATTGACATGTACACTTATTGATTTATTATCTGCTATAATTCTATTAGATCCTATCTGCATGCTGGTACCATCTGCTGTTTGATTTAGTCAATTTAATTTTACCTTCATGTTATGTAGTATGATGTAATAATGACTGCAAAATATATGTAAAAGAGAATATCAATTTTTGTTCGGCAAACACATTCCAATTCTCATTAAGCCTCAGAAACTTGAAAGAAATTGGTGCTTCATTACCAGTGGTAGCAATAGTCTTGATTGCTGGTTAGTAGCTCCCCAAGTCCTTCACCTCGAGGTCTTTGGAGCTGTTGTTCTCTCTGAACCATTTTTCCAAGGCTGTTTCTCCTGACTATTCATTCTCATTCTTTAGGTCTCAAGTAGTCTCTCTAGAGTGGCCTTTTATCATACTATATATAAACTGGCATCTTCATTCTTTTCTTCCGTAGAAGCATATTTATTTTCTTCCTGTATTTTATTATGTCATACACTGCTTCATGTTGCTATCTGCCTTACCCATGAGACTGTCATGTTCATAGGCAGTTAGCATAATGACTGACAGTTGGCACAAACTTTGATAGAATTATGAAGCTTTTACATCTATGAGAGTCAAAGTATAGAGCAACAATTGCTAATTATGGTATCTTCAGAAATCAGGAGACATTTTAAATGATTAAAGTGAACCAGGGACAGCACAATCCGCGCTGGAAATCAGCAGCTAGCACAGATTGCACATAAGGGGGCGGCACCTACCAGGCTCAAGCCTACAGCTTCCCATAGGACTGCAGGGTCAGTGGTGCAGGCTTTATGTTTAGTGTGTCTTACAGGTGTTTGTGAGGCTAGATCACTATGGACATTAGATCAGAGGGAACATTTTTAGAACTGATTTATCTGAACAAAGTCTTTATGACACTGTCCTTTTGGGGTTGCTTTCTAGATCACTCGATGTTACCTTTTGGAGACCTGGTTTTTCATTCTCTCCGCTATGATTTTGGAACTAATATATTAAATTCCTGGAACTCGTGAGGAAAGCTAAGAGTAGGGAAATTTCGGGACTCATACGCAAGTTGCCCAGGGATGGCCTTGATCACCCTCACCTGGCCAGGAATCAACCACGTCCCTCTGAAATCATTGATTATTGGATGGGAATCTTCTGATTCCTCCCTTCCCATAGACTAGCGTAAGTTTTAAATCACCTGAAAAAGAAAAGCAGACTTTCTCTGCCAGCAGACTCCACCTGTGCCCCACCATGCTCCCCTTTGTATTTCCCTTCCCTAACATTTAATAAACTCCTTTTACATCAATGTGTCCCGTCATGAATTGTTCCCGGTGGGTCACAAAGAATTTGAAAGTCTTCTGATCAGACTGTACCATCACTGTTAACACTGGTATTTTACATTTTCCCAATAAAATCTCTTGTTTTTAAAATTTAAGTTAGTGAAGGTTGCAAACAAATATTTCTCTAGCATCTAATTATGTTCAGAAACAGTTTATTGTCCTCTCCATGCTCCACAGTGTAAGGAGTTCCAGAGAAGTCACAGAATAGAGAGAAGTTTACGAATTTTACCTTGCTCATCTCTAGGTCCACTTCCAGTTCCTTTTGTATTTTAAGCATTTACAAAACTGCTTTTGTTTTACATTCACTATTATCCCACATTGTTCCTTCTGCTAAAAAATATCACTCTTTTCTCAGGAAAGTCTGCTTATTCTTTTGCACTTAGTTCTTAGTGTCATCTCTAGAAAAGCTGGCCAGAATACATCATTCCTCTCCCTGCAAAGTTCCAGCCACATTTGGATCAGTGTTCTTTGCACATTGCTAATATGGAATGCTTAATTGCTTTGATGAACTAACAATACTGTAACTTGAGGGACCTTGAGACCCATCTGACTGAACTGGAGGACAGAATCTTTACCTTAATTTTTTACCCCCAGTACGTGTTATGTATTAGGAACTCAAGAGAGGACGACTGAAGAAGATAAAAGAGCAGGGACTCCCAAGCAAGTGGTATAATCTAGTTGAGAATATTTCTCATGCACATATGAAGCAGCTTCACAAAGTAGAAAGAAAAAAAAAAAAACAAAAACAAAAACCTCTACAGGTTTATAGAAAAAACCAAAGACAGATTTAGAATTAGTGTATCTAAAAAAATATACTCTACCTATATTTTCTATAACTATGTTTTCTAAACTGATGACAGCAATTTTTAAGGGTATCTAATATTTTTGGCATATAAGCAAAGTTTAGCTATTAATAAATTATTGATTTATTTGCAAAAGCTTTAAGGATTATTGTTAGGTACAAGATACTATAGATACAGGAAGAAACTACAGTAAGAAACTTTGGGAAAGAAAGAAACTACAGTAAGGGAGAGAAAGGATGGGAAAGGACAAATTCTGTTGCTGTTTTTATAGAGTTCATTCTAAAAAGTTAATTTATGTAACTGACACTCTCAGTGGGAATAATATTTAAACAAGATGGTACTTGCTATATCATAAGCATGCATATGGAAGAATAATATAATATGAAAAAAATGCTTGCTCGTAGATTCCCTGAGGAACCAAACAATTAGAGAAACTAAAATTCATGTGATTTTTATTTTTTATACTAGATCTTTCCTTTGAATTATTAAGGTATTGCAGATTATAATTTTTTACATTCATTCTTTTAACAATAAGCATAGTTATTCTGGAGTATCCATTTGTCTAATTTTTTTTTTCAATCATTCAGTGCATATTTATTGAATGTCTCTTGCATGTCAGGCAGGCACTGAGGCACTGGATATTAAAATATGTTGGTATTTCTATCTTTTTAAAAATTAAAATATCAATTAATTTCAGTAGTGAGTTTAAAAATATGCTATTACTTATTAACATAATAGGAATCAAGTATATGCATATAAAAATATGCATGGATTTGAACATTAGTTTCAAAGTGTACTTAATTACTTAAACTTAAATGCTTAAAGACAAAGTTTTAATCTAAAAGTGTAATGAATTTTCTTATTGCAAAAAAGACAAAACTCAAAATGTATGTAATCATTTGTAAATATTAATTCTCTAGTAATAGTCACTTCTCATGTTCTTTTGTAAATCACCAGTGTAACTATTAAGATAGCTAATGTGAATAGTGAGAAAGTCTTAAGTGCTATAAGACTGGCTTAATCAAACACTCATTTCTGGGAGCTCTCCAAATTGTGTACTCCCCCCCCTCAATTTCTTAAGAAAATTCACCATGAGAGAAGGTTGAATAAGTAATATGTGCTTTGTGTTTTGGAAAGGAAGAGACAAAGAACTGAAGAGAACAGCCAGACTGTGAGGGGCATAATGTGTGTGAAATTGTATGCCTTGAAAGAAACACTGTCTGTCAGCAGGATACAAAGTAAAGATTCTTTGCTCAGAATAGTCTAAGTAGGTGGTGGTTGGTTGTTTTATTGTTTTCTCTCAACACAAATCTCTGTAACCTGACTAAATGAAGGCAGCAGTTCTTGAAGATGCTATAATTTCAATCTCAAATCAGGTCAGAAGTGATGGGGGTGGGAGAAGAGGATGGAAGAACAATGATGTGGTGTTGGTAAGTGGTGAGGTTTAACCTCTTGAATATTTGGGTCATTTCCTGGGAAGAAAATATCCACTAAGGAAGAAAATCAAACCTCAAAAGAAAACACAGAGGCTATAAAAGTCACAATGGAACTAAGGCATGACAAGAACAGAGACAAGTATTGATTCATCTGTACTAAATTTTATTAGAAATGGAGTATCTGTGAACAGTCAAGAAAATAAGAACAGAAGTAAGAAGACTTAGACAATGTTAAATACAGCTTTAGTGATTCTGAAAAAATGAGTACAAGACACTCAAAGAAGTCTATCTAGATTGCCTTCATTTGCAATCACTAATTTATTTTCTTTTTGCCAACATGTTCCAAAAGAAAACCATATCGTTTGATTCATTCAAGGTAAGCTTTTTTCTAAAATTGTCATTGTTCAATTATGTAGCCATTTACTGATTCCTAAAATTCTGTGCAAAAATTATTAAAAGTTGGGCTGATGACATAGCTCAGTGGTATAGCACTCACCTAGTATGTGCAAGGAACAGGGTTTAATCCCCAGCATTGTGAAACTTCCTTGAATATTTTGCTTCTTTCATACAAGACAAAGAACTTTGTTGAATTTTTATCCATATTACCTCTAATATGCTTCATTATTATAGACATATTTTCCTAACTTTTTTTGCTTCTTTGCATTTTCCCACAAAAATAATATTGCCTTAAAAATCAATATTGCTAAGGAAACACATACAGAATGTGTATAGAGAAAGAAATATCGATAGTATTTGTACATATCATTAAGGAAATATTTAAAAACACCAAATACACTTAAGTGTCACTTAACAGTGGTGATATGTCCTGAGAAATGTCTCAAGTGATTTTGTCACTATGCAAACATCAAAATGGGAAACTGTACAAACCTAGGAGGTATCACCTATGACACCTTTATATGGCATCATTTATTACTGCTGGGATATAAACCTGTAGCATGCTTCTTTACTGAACACTGTATGTAACTGAAACAAAACAATAGCATTTGTATATGAAAACACTGAAAAGGTACAGTAGAGGCACTAGACAGGAGAAATTTTTCAGTCCCACACTGATCTTCCAAGACCACAGCCATACATGTGATCTGTCATTCATCAAGACATCATTATGCCATCGTTATGACTGCGCTATATATTCTATGGTTTGTGGTCTTAAGATCCAAACTGGAAATGGATATTACTCTTGAAAAACAAGCATAATAATATTATTGGGTTCATTTATTTAATAGTTGAATGAAAAAAATTTCAAATACAAATAATTTCTAAATCTGGAGTATGCATATTAATGCAGTAGGAGTCTCTTAGCAAGAATCAAAAAGAACTCACAAAGTACAGGAATTTCATTAATACAGATAATTAAAAATGACCTCCTAATTTACTACTTAGATAAGAGGCTGATTGTAAGTTGTAGGCAGCATTTTAATGGCATAGCCAGTTTAAGCTGTAAAACTTCATGAAGTGTTTGAAAAAACAAATGTTTTCACTGATTCAGCTGCTGTAAATAAAGGCACACAAACTTCTTAATCAATATCTAAAAGACCTGGACTCTTGAAGCACTTGCGTTCACCACATCCCACTGCCATACTGATGGAGATTATGAAGTTAAATACTGAACAAGATTAAAATAACTTATGAAAATATGGGGAGAGAAACAGCTAGTCCTTAAGAGCAAAGAATGGAAGCAGATGAAAACCTTGGTTCTGCCATCCTCTAGAGTCTATATTCTACATGGTACCTGTGTCAACCTGCCAAAACTTCAGATTCTTTTTCAGTAAAGCAGTGATATTCACACCTGCCAGGGTATTAGGAACTGAAGAAACTAGTGAGTGTGAACATTTTAATCAGTGGAGTAAACAGCATGAAATGCCAGTCAATTACAAGGCTTTTAAGTAAGGGAATCTTTTCAACACTGGAGAACTCATGCATTTTATGCTTAAGGAACAGAAAAATAGTGGGAGATTGATCTAAATCAAGAGTTATTACTAGATCAGAGAAAATCAGCAGAGTGAGATCTAGAAAATTATAATAGTTTAGTTGGACTAAGGAGCCCAGCCTTTTTGGTAAGGAATCATGCTACTTGACCTCTGTTTGTCTTTCTACTAAACAATCCAACTTGTCAATGAGTCATGATTGTTTTACATTTTCTTTTGTATTATTTTTAAACCATTTTAACTTAAATGAATCCCAATTCCGCAATGCACTTTTAACTGAAACATACTGAACATAATTTAAACAAACATGATCAAGCTATGTTATTAATTAAACCAATGTATAAAGTAGCTAATGGGTATATCTAAATTTATAACTCTTATTTAATGGAACTATCAGTAAAAATTTTAATAATATAAGGAACAAACTCTAAGGCAGTCAGTAAAGTTTCAGGATTATCAGAAACCTCCAAATATAGGATCTTAAGGAATCCATTTGCCCATCTCTGAAAATTTATGAAAAAGAAAATATGTAGTATACTATGATATTTTTATGCAAAAGTGTATGAGCAAGTGAATTAAGTGGATGGTATTTCAAAACAAATTTGGCAGAGCATTTTGGAATAGTGATCCTCAAAATTGAAGAGGCAGTTGTGAAGTTTTTTACTTTTTGAAAATTATGATAAAATCTATAACTGGACATTTTATTTCCACTTTCATGTTTCAAAATATGAAAACCAAAGTAGAAAGTAAGTTTTCTAAAACTACCTTTAAAAGTGAAGTCTACTTTATTGTATATTTTTATAAAATGCCATTCTAAAACAGGATTCTATATATTCCACAAAGACATTATTATGCAACCCAGGAATAATTGTCCAAATGCCAGGATGGCCTGTGAATTTTATTTCTTGAAGATATCAGTAGTGAACAGTAAATTGTTAGTATGGGCTTTATATTTTTCTTAGAAGAGCCTGTAGAAATAACAACGTAAGAAAGATAATATAATTGAGATTTCAATAAAACCTACACACTTAAATTTTTCAAAATAAAGACCAGTATATGAAACTTTACTACATAAACTTTCACAACCAATCACACTATAAGGCAAAACATGAAATTTTCTTTTGATTGCTTTCAATATTATTCTTAAATTTCAATTATTTTTTCTTGGCCAAATTTCTCTCTATTTTTGAAGTCTGCAACGCTTCCAGGTCATGAGTAATGTGCATGAATGAGGCAAAATTCAGAACTATCTCTTGGCACATGAAACCTGTTGATCCCCAGATAGTCCGCTCCTTCTGAGACATCAGAGGAAGCTGAAACCTGGGATTTGCTTATGATCCCAGGGGTTTCTATCTGTGGGATGAGCTGAATATCTAATACAAGAATATAGGATTTCCTGAGTGATTTTCACTAAGAAATCCCATGAATAATTAACTAGCTAGATCAAAAAACCTTTTTTTTTTTTTTGAGATGGTGAGTCTCCCTTTGGTAGAAAAGTCAGAAAATGCTCCATTTTAGATTACTTGATTCTTCATTATTCCTGAAGAAAAAAATACATCACTGGCCTATATTATCTGATATAAAGGTTGCAAAGACAAACTTCTGGGGATTTAAAAAACATACTCTGAAGAGTTCTTTAGCTCACATAAGCTTTGTATTTTCTTACCAGTCTGTTCCCTCTGGATGAATAAATTTCTGATTCTCAAAAGGCTGACAGCACATGAAACTTGGATATAATTGCTCCAATCACATTCAAATGTCACATTCAACATCAATGCTATTATATGTACAAGTGTAAAATTTCCTATTTGCTTACACCTGGAGGGATGCAGGATTGCACATCTCCTTAACCTTTTTTGTAAATATTTAGTTTTTGAATTAAGAAAAGAGTCTTAAAATAGGTATTCATGTATAAAATGTATCCCCAAACTTAAATGCTGTTGGGACATGCATGCAGTATGTAATGTTGCCAATGGTGGGGAGGGTGTATGATCCTCAGAATTAAAATTCATTCCTCATTTTTGGATTTATGTGATTACTTTTATGGTTTTCTCAGAGCATATTTTGTCAATGCATGCAAAGCAGAGCTAAATATCTTTTTTCTTATAAGAAAAGTACATGAATATACATACTGTAAGGGACACATTCATACTGCACTTCAAGGTATTTGTAGGTTCCTGGACACGGGTCTGGAAAAACATCAGGACCTGCCACCACTGCACACTGGGTTCTGTTATTGCATCTGAAATTAAAAGAAAAGAGATGAAGAAAAACTAAGTTTATTGCAATGTTAAATTATTATTTACATCAACACTTTGTTTCCAGTTATATGGATTTAAACAAGATTTTGGTTGACTTAGCGATTTAGACTCATTAAAGAAACATCTGTCATGAACTTTTAAAAACTAGACATAAAAATAAATCTACTCAAGCCATCATCAAAAACACCCCCAACAACATGTGTTGGCGAGAATGTGGGGAAAAAGGAACCCTCATACACTGCTAATGGGAATGCAATCCCACTCCTGTGGATATACCCAAAGGATTGCGACACAGGTTACTCCAAAGGCACCTGCACACCCATGTTTATTGCAGAGCTATTCACAATAGCCAAGTTATGGAAACAACTAAGATGCCCCACTACTGATGAATGGATCAAGAAAATGTGGTATTTATACACAATGGAATTTTACTCAGCCACGAAGAAGAATAAAGTCTTATCATTTGCAAGTAAAGGGATGGAACTGGAGAACACCATTCTGAGCAAGGTTAAGCAGACTCAGAAGACCAAAAATCATATGTTCTCCCTCATATGCGGACTTTACATCTAGGGCAAATACAGCAATGTTGTAGGACTTGGGTTACATGACAAAAGGAGAACATATGCAGGAGGTGTGGAGTTAGATAGAAAACCCAAAACATGAGAGCATTTTATGTCCCCACTCCAGAGGAATTAATACAAAAACCTTAAAGTGATAGAGGTCAACATGAGAAGGGGATCAGGAACCAATGTAAAGATCAGTTAGAGAGGAGGAGGAGGAAGTGGAGGAGGAGGAGGAGGAGGAGGAGTTGTAACACATTTGTATAACAAAGCAATGCTAAGAATCTCTCTGTATAGCTGTCCTTATCTCAACTAGCAAAAATGCTATGTCTTTCTTATTATTGCTTATTTCTACTCTTCAATGGAACTGGAGAAAAGCACAGAACAGGTTCTGCCTGGAAGGGGGGTGGGGAGGATTTGGTTAAATACAGTATGATTTTGGAGTAGAAGTTAAGTATTACTGAAGCAAAAAAACCTGGTTCATAAGGTATTATCAAAGAGAAGATGGGTAAGAAGGATTATTTGACAGGAAAGACACACTCCCATTTCAAACAACATACTGAAGAAACTATAACTACAATTTCACTAGACAAGTGGAAAAAATTTCCTGATTATAATGACATTCTTTTTTTATATTATTTTATTTTACTGTATTGTGCTGGGTAGGAATACACTGTGGCATTTGCCAAGGTTCTTGCAATATATCAAATACATCATACATGAATTCGCCCCTCCACCATTCTCCTTTATCCTCCTTTCTCCCCATTTGAGAGATAGTTTACATTCATGTGTACACAGTATTTGCACCATATTCACTTTCTTACACCCTCTCCTCACCTCTTCCCACTCCCAGTGACATTCATTTTAAGGCAATAAAATGCAATTGAAAAACTTTTCCTAAAACTCAGTAAAAACTTAATATTTAAATATAAAAATGAATATTTTAATGTACTTTATAATGCTACTTATATAAATTAATATAATATTTTTAACTACATAAGAAAAAACATTTTCAAGAATTGGGTCTCATGTTCCTTATGTTCAGCCAGATATTGACACCATCCCCACAGATTATAGCTTAAAAATGTCAATATCCTATAATTTAAAATAATATCGTCAAAGGTCTAAAGAAGATTATAAAATACCACTATGAAACAAAAAGACAAACTTAAGCATTTTTGTGATATTTGGATTAAACATATTTGGTCTAATTATTTTTTGGGGAAATGCATGTAATAAAATTAATTCTTGTTTGATAAGGATACTCAGTTCTCAGTGGCCTTTTTGCTGTTAAATTTTGTTCAGAAACATTCTAAGTTCACAAAATTATCCATAGTAGATTTTTCTGTAGGACAATAGTGGTTTATCCTACTCATATTATTGGGATGAAACGTACACTTAATGGAAAGGTGGCTATCTCTCACATTCACTGCACACAGGCAGCTTGAGGTTTAATTGTACTCACACCTCTTAAAAATGGCAGTAAAGAAAATCCATTTGAAAAAGATATCTCAAATTAAAATTTAAAATTTTTAAAATTATATTATTATTGTACCAGGGGTACATTGTGACATTTACAAACGTGTTCTCAATATATCTTCGTTAAATTTATCCCTTCTATCATACTCCTTTAGCCCCTCTGTCCCCATTCTTAGAACAGTTTCAACAGATCTCATTTTTCCATTTTCATACATGGGTACATACTATTTCCACCATATTCACCCTCCTACACCCTTCCCTTGTATCTTCCCCCTTCTGTGGGTACCAACCCCTCTAGACAGGACCTGATTTACACTCCTGTTCTCCATGTTTGAGAAAAAAAAGACATATTTGTGTGTTTAAGATATCTATAGAATGTTTCATTATGACATTTCCAGGTATATTTGTATTGCGTTCCAAATTGGTTCATCTTCTCTATTTTTCTCCTTTCTACCTTAGTCCTCTTCATATTATGAGTTCAAAAGGCTTAAAAATTCTATATTCATTGTCACATAGAAAGCACATCACCCATATTCACCTTCTTAACTTGCTTCTTTTGCCATCTTCACAGACTTGCTTTTCATTCTTGTCATTCATTGTTTAGGTGTCTGTTCCTTAGTCAGTGAGATTTTTGCCTACATATGCATTCTGCTTAACGAACTTTAAAAATGAATCATTTGTCACCATTGTGAGATATAAGTATCTTACTTATTGCTAATCAAAGATGAGCCAAAATGCTTTCTAATTAATGAGATGGTATAAGTGAAGTCAGATATAAACAAAAAAATGACAATAATATATTTACAGTCATCAATATCATTTTTGTACAACAAACAGCACTATATTATAACATCCACTTTTCAAAAGAAATTAGTATTCTATAACTAATTTCTATAATGAAATGCTCTTAAAAATCAGAGGGAAAAGTCAGATTCAATCTGAATTTTTTTGATGTAAGGTGCATTATAATCATTACGATATTGATGGTGTAAAGACTAGCTAAATCTTGCAAACAAGATTTAAAGATTCTGTCCCTTCTTAGTTTTTTTTCTAATGCTTGTTATTGTGAATCAAATGAAATTAACTTCAATATTTAATCAAAGATTTTTTGAACAATTCATCCACAAAGAAGACTTTTATAGTTATTTCAAAATTTTCAAAAGTTAAGTCATTCTAATATAATACAGATGAAAAGAGGAAAATAAAATAATCTGATGTTCTCATGGGCTTTAAGCTCAGATGTTTCATTATTTACTTTTAATATAAATATAAATTAAAAATGATTTTCAGTATCCTTCATGACTTATATTAAAGATATTTTTAAACCCACAGTAAAGTAAGAGAAAAAGGGTGCAATAATATAGCCAAACACAACCTAATCCACTAATACAGAGAAAAACATTATAGTCTTATAAAAGTACTGAAGGATTGTTTACAATGATAAAATTTTCAGTATTTTTTTCATTAGAAACTTAAGTGAAAACAATCTCCATGCCAGCATGGAGTCAGTGTCATTAGAGTGTGACACTGACAAATATTAGATTCTGAGAAAGTCCTCTTGAAATTTCAATTTTCACAAACAAAGCAATGGGGCCAATTCTTTTATTACTATACAGAGTTGATGGGCTTAGAATGAAAGTTCACTAGGAGAAAAATAGTATGTATCCTACATATGCAAAAGGCAAACTTTTGTTGTTTTTATCAACATTATTATCATTAATATTGGTAATTTTTTCAGGATGGGTTAATAACACTTCATTACAGAAAAAAATGCATACATGTGAGAGAAGCAGTGACCCACTAAAAAATAAAAAGCACATAAACTCTTGGATGTAGAGTAGAAACCAGAGAAAACAGATTAACATTAAATCCAAATGAACAAATAAACAAAACTCTCCAACTACAAGACATGCCTGGGGGTGGAGAAGCAGCTCACTGGTAGAACTTTTTTTTGCCAAGCTGTGTGAAGACTTGGGCTTGGTCCCTAACACCACCAAGAATAAATTTAAAAAAATAAGAAGTCAAGTTATTTTTGTATGTAAACTACTTTCCTTTAAATATCATGGGACAAATCTGAGATTTATAGTAAAAATGCCCTTGATCTGATAGTGTTTCAAACTTAGAAAGCATATATCCAATTTGTCCTTCAGTTTTTTCATTTGAGTTGATTTTATTTTTCCAGATTTATCAACTAATAAAAATGTACACATTTAGGGTATACAATGTGATGTTTTATTGTATACATACAGACTGTGAAATTATTATGACAATCAAGCTAATTAACATATCCATTATGTTGGAGTTCTTTTTTACTTTCTTAACAAATTTCAGGTATACATTACATTAACTGGCCACCATTCTGCACACTAGACTTCCAGAACATACTCAACCTGCATCACTGAAACTGTATACTCTTTGAGGAGCATCTCCCCATTTCCTCCATTCCCCAGCCACTGGCAACTTCCATTCTAACCTCTGCTCCACTAGGATTTACTTCCATATGTTCCACATAGAAGAAAGATCATAAAATATTTGTCTTTTTGCCTGATTCCTTTCATTTACCATAATGTCCTCCAGATTTACCCATGTTGTCATAAATGACAAGGTTTTCTTCTTTCATAAGTCTTGATAATAATCCATTGTGTTTGTGTGTCCATTCATCTACTGATAGACACTCAAGTTAATTCCCTATCTTGGCTATTTTGAATAATGCTGCAATAGACATGAGAGTACAGATAATCTCTTTACAATGTTTATTTTATTTCTTTGGATATATGTAGACAAGTGGATCAGATTCATACTGTTTTCCATAATGGTGGTACCAATTTACATTCCCACCAACAATGTACAGGAGTTCCCTTTCCTCCACATCTTTGCCAACACTTATCTGGTGTCTTTTTGATCATAGTCATCCTTGACAAGTATGAGATGAAACATCCTTGTCATCTTGGTTCACTTTACGTTGATGATTAAGTTGACCATATTTTCATATACCTGTTAGCCATTTGTTTGTCATCTTTGAAGAGATACTTTTCAGGTCCTTTACCAATTTTTAAAATTGGATTGTTTGTTTTCTTTCTATTGAGTTGTTTAATTTCTGTATATATTTGGGATATGAACCCTAAACAGATAACATAGAACAGTGGAACAGAATGCAAAGCCCAGCAATATATCTGCATGTTCATGGTTAATTAATCTTTAGTAAAGGTACTGTGAACATTTGATGGAGAAAGTACAGTCTCTTCAATAAATGGTGCTGGAAAAACTAGGATCCACATGCAGGTGAATGAAATCAGTCTTCTCTCACACTGTATGTAAAGATCAACTCAAAATGGATTAGACTTAAAATAGAAAACATAAAAATGTAAAACAACTAGAAGAAAACATAGAAAAATGAGTTTTTGGACTTTGCCACAAAAGTAGAGGCACTAAAAGTAAAAATAGCAGGTGGGATTGCCTTTGCTTAGCAAGAATAATTACTCAGCGAATATACAATTTACAGCATGGAGGAAAATATTTGCAAACTTACTTGCTACTTTTTTTTTTAATAAGAATAACTCCAATTTATTTTGATGACTTGAATTCTTGGGCTTCAGCCTCATCAATCAGAGAACTCAGTGCCTTTTCTTTCCTTGTAGCCGTAAGACTACATTTTGCCACTATTACCTAGTACTATTTGCCACTTCTTTCAAAGATGAATAGTACTAACCTCACTTTCCCAGAGGAAATATGAGTGGAGGTATTAAATGCTTTTAGATGCTCAGTATCAGAAAACAGTCACTGGATTCCACAGCATGAGCTGAAAACCATGATACAGCTATCTTGTTAGAGAAGGAGTCATATATTTCACTGTCACTCTAGACCCTGATTTTGTTCAACCCTGGCATCGTCTCAGGAATCTAATGAGGTAAAGACCAGTGGTGAAATATCTGTGTGGCCCAAGGTTCATCAAGTCACGGTGTGGGTCAGGAATTCTGAAAGGTGCTGAATTCAAATTAGCACTGTATAATCAGGTCTTTCAACAGAACTTGGCATGCAACAATCACAAATATCAATTTCTGGGCATAAAACAGAAGGAGTGATAGGATAAATGTTCCCAAAAGAAATAAAGTATGAAATTTCGATCAACCCATATGCAAAGCTCCACTTACATATAATTCCATCTATTGCTAAGTTTATTTAACAGATATTAGTTGATGTGATGAATTCTATTAGTTATTAGCACTAATTTTAAAGCAATGTAGCTTTATTTGAAAATGTTACATTCCTTAATTATAGGGTTAGTGACAGAATACAAAATCATTTGTTGCTAATCTGTTCATTCTAACAAAGTTTACAGGAGTATGGGGTCCAAATCACTGAAGTGTTATAATGAGGGGCTGGGGATTTAACTCAGAAGGAAAGTGCTTGCCCAGCAAGTGCAAGGTCCTGGCTTTGATTCCTACCACTGGGTGAGGGGGACCTGTTATATGGAAATGTCATGTCTTGGTAAGATTTTTTTCTATTTGCCACAACATAGTGTAGCCTACAGTAAACATGATATTGCTCAGGTTATGTGCATATCAACTATCCAAAAAAACTTAATATTACATATAAAATTATAGTCTCTTCTTTACTGATAAATTCAACAAAATCGTACTCCTTCTATTCCATTATCCAGATTTTAAAAATAGCAGTTATTTTTTTGGTCTCATTTAATTACATTATACTTACAGATAAGGCAAATAAAAATAAAGTATGGGATATTCTGAGTGTTGGTAGATGGAGAGAATGGCCCAAGGACATGCGTGGATTTGAAAATAGTCAAAATAGCAATGCAAGGAGGAGCAGTAAGAGCTCCCAGTCTTTTTTTTTCTTTTTTTTTCTTTTTCAGTGCTGGGGATTGAACCCAGGGCCTTGCACATGATAGGCAGATGCTCTACCACTAGCTATACCCTAAGCCCTAAAATTTCTCATTAGATAAGTGATAGATCGATGATGATGATGATAGATGATAGATAGATAGATAAATAGCTGGTATTGGTTGATTTCCCATCTGCAATGACCTAACATGGTACCATTAAAATAATTTTAAGTAAAATATTCTTGCATTTCTGTACTGAAAATGTAACCAACAGGGATCCTCCATTAATAAACCTTTTAATCACATATTCCTCTTTCACTCTAAAGTCAGTATGTACAAAAAAAAGGCTATTTGCAGGAGTGTGTAGGAAGTTTTCTTATGATACCTCACTCATATAAATGTATAGGACTTTACTGAAGAACACTTTTTTTTTTAATGACAGGATATAGCAGTGTGAAAAAATAAAGGAGACTTGTGAGTCTTTTTGTTAACAAATAATGGCTACCAGTTTACATTAGCACTCACTAAATGACAACCATACAAAAAGCATGTGATAAAACAAGCACAACCAAGTAATATGCCTAAGGAGCTCCTATCACCTAGCATATAACAACTCAAGTGTTTTAATAATATGAGAACAAGGCATTATTTTCTAGGAGAAAAATGTTTAAAAATATCTTGTAATGAAAAAAAGAAAAAGACTCCATCATAGTATAATGTTTAAAATCTCAAAATCATTTAGGGGTTTCAGTTGTCAGGTGGAAATGTAGCAATAAAAGAAATCATAAATAAATGTATGGGTGTCTACAGCAATTTGCTCAATGTCAATCAATAGAGCAATTCCCTTTTCCTTCAAGATAGTTGGTTCCTTGTTTTCCACTGACTGTCATCCTGAGACCTGCTGATACAGCATTCATTTGAGATTTAGAAGACCGGAAAGGGAAGACAACTATATGATAATGTGTACATCATAAATGGATCGTCTGGATCATCTATATTTCAAGTGATAACGGACCCCTATGGACAGAGATGAACAAATTAATCCCCCATTGTTAAAAATTCACCCCTTCTTACAATACAGCTATACATGCAGTGTTCATAAAACTCATAAATCAATTTGCTGATGTTTTCCACTTAGAATTTTAAAAGAGTTAAAAAATAATACAGCCACTTGTTTAGTATTTTTATTTTTGAGCAATTTGATTCTGAAAAGTTAACTACTACAGAGTCTTCTAGAGGAAACAGTGCTGATGTATGTGAATGAAGTTCTGTGATTCACAATGTGATTCTGCCATCCCAATTCCTTCATTTTCTATATTCTTTTATTTGCTATTTCACAAACATGTCTTTACATTAGAGAAACACAATTTGACAAAAGCAAGTGAAAACATGAACAAAGTGGCAAGGAATATAGAAACTCAGTATTGTGCTATGCTTTTGTGGTTGCTTTCATTGTTTCTACATCAAATTATCACAAATTAAGAGCAAATTATTAATTTGCTTGCTACAACAAGCAAATTTATTCTCTCACATTTTTGGAGGTCCGAGTTCCAAACTGAACCATATAGGGCTCCAATCAATATGCTATATTGATTCCATATGGAAGATGTTGGAAGGAACTCTTCCCTTTTTTCTAGACTCTAGAGGCTCTCTCTTGGTTTAGGACCCCATATCACAACACCTTCGCCTCCCTACTTCTGAAGTCACATCTGATTTTTTTTTTCCTTGAGACAGAGTCACTGTGTAGCCCAGGCTGGCCTAAAACCTAGAATTTCTTGCCTCAGTCTCTGGAATGATTGCAGGCATGATCCACCACACAGGGATTGTCCTACACCTTTTAAAAGGACCTTTGTGATTACATTTAGGGCCTACCTGAATAATCCAGAATAATCTGTTCTTCTCAAGATCCATAACTTTATCACTTATCAGCATTCAGAGCTGGGCTGTGGCTCAAGTGGTAGAGTGCATGTCTATGTAATGAGAGGCTGTGGGTTAAATCACCAATCATGAGGAATGGGGCGAAAGTCCCTTTAGCCACATAAGGTAACATTCACAAGTTACAGATATTAGAATGTCGATATTGTTGGGAGTGCCACTATTTAGCCCACTACAAATACTTAGGTAAAAAAGCATATTGCAAACAGTCTTCTGGGGTGATCTCCTTGAAATCCCAGTTATTAATATATATATTAATATTAATTGCAAGTGGGTGTAGTGGTACATGACTATAATCCCAGCTACTCCAAAGGCAGAGGCAGGAGGATCACAAGTTTGAAGCTAGCCTGCTTTACATAGCAAGACCCTATCTCAAAAATAAAATAAAAACAAAAGGACTGGTGGCACAGCTCAAGTGGCAAAGGGCTTGCCTAGCAAGGGCAAGGTCCTGGATTCCACCCCCACTGCCACAAGAGATGTATGTCATTGCATTAGAACATGGCTGAAGTGTTTACTGTCCTCATGGTACACACATATGCCTTAAAAGGATGTGCTGCCCTCCATATTTTTACATATATATGTAGTATATACTCCATATAAAGTCTTCCAGTATAAGCAAAGATTTTGAGTTTAAGTTGGCTAAAAGATATTGTTTATGTGTCTTAGGTTTGGTTACAGTGGAATTATCAGTATACAAAACTTATTCCTGTATGTGGGAAAATGAGCAAGATTTAGTTGACCAGCAAAGACGAAGTCTGAAAATTTAGTGTAATACAAAGACATTATTTCCCTATGGACTAAAATGTTTCTTTAGAAGCAAATTTAAAAATAGAAATTTCTTCAGATTTAATTACCAGAATATGTACCTAAACGTTTTTGAACCCTGAGAACTTATTCCTAGGAATTTCTAAAACTGACTCAATAATATTCTGAAAATACAAAAATGCATTTGATGATGTAGTAATCTTGAATGGAAGTCTGATTCACAAATATTCCACAAATCTCTGGGCAATATTTGATAGAACAAATTATCATAATCATCAGTCACCATCCATACAATATTCATGGAGCCCATTCCAAAAATAAAATGTTACTTATCTCAGATACATGAATACAATTCATAAAAATAAGCAGCCAAAATGAGTGGAAATGAGCTTTAAAATTAACAAATTCACAAACATTGCTTGGAAAAGCATTTCAGTCCTGATTTTGTAATAGTCATTTCTAAGCTGTAATCTTTCAGTAGTTCAGTGCTACAACAATGGTGAGATACAATTATGAGAAAGTTTTTCTTTAAAAATAAATGGAATCGAATTTGTATTAGTTTATTACCATCTACTCTGGCAACATTTGGGAGCAGAACATCCTTTACTTGCATGTATGGTTGACCAAATAGATTGGAGTGTGTGCTTGAATTCATTATTTGAAAGTGTAGCAAATGCAAACACAACTCATTTTCTCCTACATAGGAAAGAGAAATATTTCTGTATAATTTATTATATTTATATATGTTTGTTATATATTTATGTATTTTATATTTATAATGTGTTAATATATAGTTTATATGCATATACTTTTCTTAAGTGAAGACAATGTCCACATCTCTTAAGTTAAGTAGAATATTAATATCTGAATCTGTTTTCTAGGACTACTTCTGTTATTTCTCTCTCTTTTTTTTTTTTAAATCAGAGACTGACTTACCATATTATATTTCAAGAAGTGCTACAAGGCATTTTTTTTATCCTCTGAGCTACAAGAATTCCTTTCTGCATTATTGGGCTAGCATGAGGGATGCCATACTGAATCTTTTAGTTAATACTTTCTTCTTGTCAATATGTGGTATGTCCAAACTACCAATATGGATTAAAAAAACAAACAAACAAGTAGAAACAGAATCATACCTTGAGAATGAGAACTGGAAAGGGAATTTTACTAGTATTGTATACAGAAGAAAGTTAACATTAGTGACTCTTAATGGTAAACCATAAGATAAGCTAGGAAAAATGCAATGGGGGACTACGTCACATTTGCTTTTAATAAAGTATTTAAAAAGAGGAAAAAGAAAATTAGTAACTGTGTACATGTGTGCATGCACTTGGTCTTTATTTAAAAGATTCTAAAGTAGGATTACAATGCAGAGGGAAATAAAGTTTGATATTGAACTCTTTAGAGTCAGAATCTCTAGCTCTGTCTGCATACACAGATTTTTGAATGGCTCATTAAGTTTTTAAATTATGCACATATAATTTTAGACATCTACAAACTTTACAAATATAATATAACAGACATGGTGCCCCCCCATAGCAAACATGAAATAAAGCTCACAAATGCCAGTGATTAAAGACCAATAATTTTCATGGGCCCTTCTCCTCTGACATGTTTTTCCTCTTACTTCTACTGGGATGGTTAAGAATGGTTGTCATATGAAGTCCAATCATGGCCTTAGAGATACCTTTCAATCTTACATCCCAACTGTTTCAGTTTATGGTACCACCAGGAAGCAATAATTGTAAGAGAAATGAGATGCCATTTCTATTTATATGCTTTAGGTGGCAAAGTTAGCAAACACAAATAAAAGTGCTTTAAAAAAAGGATTATATCATTTCATATGTTAAAAATTGGAAGATGGGTTGGTTCCAAGTAGGTTAATTCAATGACTTAACAGAGTCATTCCCACATCTTGAAATCTATGAAATTCTCCTGAATTTTTCTGCATCTCAATATGATTACTACATATCCAGAGTTACCTGAGATGATAATACAAACTACAAAAAATTAAACCTTCCCTTGTGTCTCATTTTAAGAGTAAGGTTGTTCTACACATAAGCCACTAGAAGACTACCCTTCAAAGAACAGTGGCCTAAATGAGCCAGTGCCTAGAAAATGTCAACATGCCTAGCCCTAAAATCGTCACACCAGAGAATGACATCCACAAGACTGATTTTACTTAGTAAAGGATCATCACTTTAGGGCCAGAGGGGCACCCAGCCTCCTCTTAAAGACCTTGACATTTAGAGGAGAGTGAATGAATCAAGGTTTGGTAGTGAGAAGGAAGAGGGTGGAAGTACTAGATGGGCTGCTGGTAGGCAAACAACAATATCTGACACACCATTCTTTCAAGTGCCCTTCTCTATTAAAAAGCACTTGTTCCAGTTCATATATGAATTAATTATGCAACCAGGTCTACCAAGTGTCCAGATGTAAAAGCTTGGTCACCAGGGTGGCAGTTGTTGATATATATATATATATATATATATTTTTTTTTTTTTTTTTTTTTTTTTTGGCTTGAACTCAGGGCCTTACACTTGCTAGGCAGGCACTTTACCATTTTAGCACTTTGCTAGCCCTTTTTTTGTGCTGGGTATTTTTGAGATAAGGTCTTCTTTTTGCATGGGTTAGCCTCAAACCTCAATCCTCCTGATCTCTGCTTCCCAAGTAGCTAGGATTACAGAAATGAACCACAGGAACATAAGTGGTGTTGTGGATCTTTAAGAGTCATTGAGGGAGTGCCCTCAAAGAAGACTGTGGGACCCTGGCTTCAGGCTCTCTCTGTTCCAGGTTGGAATCTGACTGCTCTTCCATATGCTCCTACCCTGATATGCCACCACCATTTCTCTAACCAGAGGTCAAGCCAGGGGCTATCAAATCTTGCACTTTGAACCTCCAAAACCGAGAGTTAAATAAACCTTTTTATAAGTTAGTGACTTCAGTTATTTCATTGAATAGATAAAAAGCTGACTAATACAGAACCTCTTATTTAAGATAGTTTAAAGTTTGTAACACAGTCAACAGAAGTAAAAAAAGAACACAAAACCTGGAACCTGAAATTTTTTTCAGAATTAACAATAATTTTACTTTTAAAGTATATGGTATGAAGCATTTTAGGATGTACAGAATGATTAAATATCTTATAAAATAATTCCTTTTATATTCAGCAACATTTTAAGGCTTCAGTGAAAGAAGAGAAAATCTGGCACTATAATCTGTTTTTAAAAAGAATGAATAATCCTTGAAGAAGTAAATTCAAGTATTTTCTGGTTTGCTATTTTAATAATAAGTAATACCACTCTTGGGGATATACCCAAAAGACTGTGACACAGGTTACTCCAGAGGCACCTGCACACCCATGTTTATTGCGGCACTATTCACAATAGCCAAGTTATGGAAACAGCCAAGATGCCCCACCACTGATGAATGGATTAAGAAAATGTGGTATCTATACACAACGGAATTTTATGCAGCCATGAAGAAGAATGAAATGTTATCATTTGCTGGTAAATGGATGGAATTGAAGAACATCATTCTGAGTGAGGTTAGCCTGGCCCAAAAGACCAAAAATCGTATGTTCTCCCTCATATGTGGACATTAGATCAAGGGCAAACACAACAAGGGGATTGGACTTTGAGCACATGATAAAAGCGAGAGCACACAAGGGAGGGGTGAGGATAGGTAAGACACCTAAAAAATTAGCTAGCATTTGTTGTCCTTAATGCAGAGAAACTAAAGCAGATACCTTAAAAGCAACTGAGGCCAATAGGAAAAGGGGAGCAGGAACTAGAGAAAAGGTTAGATCAAAAACAGAGGAAATTAATGTGAGTCAACTCCCTGTATAGTTATCCTTATCTCAACCAGCAAAAACCCTTGTTCCTTCCTATTATTGCTTATATTCTCTCTACAACAAAATTAGAAATAAGGGCAAAATAGTTTCTGCTGGGTATTGAGGGGGTAGGGGGGAAGAGGGAGGGGGCAGAGTGGGTGGTAAGGGAGGGGGTGGGGGCAGGGGGGAGAAATGAACCAAGCCTTGTATACACATATGAATAATAAAACAATAAAAATAAATAATAAATAATTGGTGTTTCTTCATTGAAAAGAAAAATTAATTAATAAATATTTTAGGGAATGCAATTTGAAGTTTTAAAGAAAACTATCTATTATTAAATGCAAATAAGGTTAAACAATTGTATTCATTTTATTATTCTGCTTTATACTTATGAGACTATAAATATGAAATAAAATATTTATGCCTAATGCACCATTCTAGAAAATTTTATAATGCAATAATCACACAAATCATTACTTCATGTCTCAACCTTGAGAGAAAAAATATTAATATCAACATTAACAGCCATTCTCTTCTTTAAGAATTGTTTCTCTTAGAAGACGAGAGTTCACAAATTTTTCTGAAAACTAAAACCTCACAATAAAAATTGAAATATATTTATGATGTTTAAGATTAGAGGAATGCTCTGATGTCAAGCTTTGGTTTCCAATATTTTTAAGGATACAATTTTCTTTTATTAAAAACATACAATTTTACTGTAGATCTGAGTTTGTATTTACTATTTTTAAATGGATTTATACCATATCATTATGACAGATTTTATTTGAAAACTGTACAAAATCGAAAAAGGAAGTATTTATGCTATGACAATACCTGAAATATAAACTAATTTTGAGGGAAAACAATCCACAGCTGAGAGCTCAGAGATTATTAGTGACATGAAAATGACCAAGAATTAAACTCAGAAGTCTACATATGGACCCACAGTATCATAAGAAACAAAATAAAGTATGAAATCTCTCCAGGCTTTATTTTTGTTGATTTGTGGGTATAATCTGTGATTATTCTGATGCTTAAAAGCAATAAAATAAAGGACAACACAATCTATAACACAGAAGGGTATAGATACTCCATAAATGATGGGTTATAAGTCTATGGTACATAACTAATACTTAAGAATAAAATAATAATAAAGGCTTAAAGAAGGCAAATGATATTTAAAAACTTGTCTCTGGTAAGTTTTTAACTTGGAACTCCAAACAAAATAAAACAATGGGCAATCAAGTGAGGCAGCTACATCTAAGCCTCAAAGAGTTGGACTTTTGGTCAGTTGGAATCAATGCAGAAATGTTACTCAGCAGAAAACAGCCTCTTAGCACTGCAAAATTCACTTTTCTTCCTTCACATTAGATCACTGTCTACAAGAATAATTAATAAACTATGATCTTATATCACTATGTCCTTAGATTTTATTCCTGCACAGCTTAATTCAAATTGTCTTGGTGAACAGAAATAAAAGCAGAAAACCATTTATTTAGCTAGGAATAATTTCCAAACCATTTCTATCTCCAAACACTAACAATATTTTTGACTTCATAGGATACTTTCCTATAGGTAGTAATAATAAAGAAATCTGTTCATTTTCAGAGGTTAAAGGAATGGAATATATGTAGATGTAGTCAGAGAAAGTATGATTAAAGTTACATATGTGCTTTAGATCAAAAGACATTTTCAAAGTAACAATTGTACAAACAAACTACTTTGTCCTTCTACCTTTTACTATACTCATGTGTAAGACAATATGCACTGTAACAGAGCTCTACCTCGCTACATCTGAGGTGAAGTACATTATGATGGAAATGTAAATAATTTATAATTACAGGGTATCATAACTTCAATAGTGGTCTCAATGAGAGACCACATACACAGAAAAGGACATATATAACATCATGCGTTTATGGAAATATCTTTGTACAGAAGCCTGAAATTGAAGATTATATCATCTATAGGATCATATCTGCTTTCTGGTAAAAGAAATTCATTTAAGAGGGTTTCCTGAAGCTCTTCCTCCTCTCTTCCTCACAATATCCAATCAATCTCATAGACTGTGTGTGATCCTCTACATTTACAGTACACCCCACTGTAACCAGCATCTCCGTACTTTTTACTATATTCCCCTCTTTTCTTCAGAATAAAAAACAAACACCCAAGCATGGCATACCAGGCTCTTCATCAGTAATCCCTACTCTCTGATTAAACTGGGTCTCTGGTGGATCTAGAACGGGAAATGCTAAACAGGAATATCTGAAAGTGAATCTGTAGGCTAGAACTTCTTTAATTTTTATTTTATGGATAAACAAGAAGAAATTTAACTTCCCAAAGGCTGTGAAACCAATGTGGACCCTTGGAAAACAACTAAATTCTCTTTGTTCCTGAGTCAAGGTATTCCTACTTCCTTTATCTTTAGTAATGAGAAAATAAAAGGCAGATTATTAGATATTATGTGACATTATCAATCTTTGTGACCTTTTGTTTCACAAGTCCCATTTTCTAAGTAGTGAACAAAGATTTATGAATTTAACCAACAAATATTTAAAGCTTACCAAATGTCCAGTGAGGGGAAGACTAAGGTAGATTAGACATGCCACATGCTGTAAGGAGCTCAAAATCTTTTAGAGGATACAGACACATAAGTGAGTTTTTAATATACAATGGATTAGGTGCTATGTATATATGCATGGTATATATCATATATAATATGTATATATATATATATATGCATGTATATGCATAGGTATCAGAAACCTACATTAGGAAGACAACAAGGGTGTTGATATGTACACATATCTCAGTGCTACAAGCAAGCATCAGGACCCTTCAGCAAGCATAGATTCTCTGCAATACTGTGCTGTAATGTGCCATGGTGACAGACAGTTGCAGTCTGCTGAACTACTCCTGCCTCTTACTCCTCAATGTTTATTGCTCCCCTAAAAGAGATTTAGACGGTAACTTAAATCTCAGATATGAGAAGAAATAACTTGAGGATCCTCTAGTCTTCTAACAGATATGTCTGAAATATTTAGCCCTTTCCACTATAATACACACATGCTTAGTTACTAAAACAAAGAAAGATTTTTAAAATGAATAAGACTCAATTTTTGCTGAAATGTAAATATGAAAAATGGTTTAAGGAATCTGTTAACAATAGTACTAAAAAAAAGACAACTTTTTTCATCGCTTTTGGTATTATGTAGGAAATTTCCATTACATTTTAAGGGATTTAATCTCCAGAAAGAACCATGTGTACATAAGTGGAATACCCATACTGATATTGATTTGAGTTACCATTGATTGGTAATGTATTTTTAAACATATGCAAGCTTAATAAACATTTTTTACATAAGGCAGTGTGTGTGTATATATATATATATATATGGATATGGAGATATGTATATATAGCCACATATATATATGTATATATATCTCCAGTGATCGTAACTCTTGAGGGAGATAAAGTTTGAGTGTGTCACAGAGCTGACAGAGAGTCCCTTGAGGCAGGAAAGAAGGTGGCTGTTTCCTTCTGTAGCATTCCATATAGTCTAATTATAGAGCAATACCTGTATGGGCTTGTGGGAATGACAGAAATCTTGGAGAATGCTAAAAGGGAAGTGTAAGAATGAACAAAAGAAGGGAGGGAAACACATGCTTTTTATTGGTTGCCATAATCCATTTGATAAATAAACATTTTACAAAGAAAAGTCTAAAACATGTAGACATTTGGCAAATGTGTGCAAACTGAAGATGTGTTTGCTGATTTTATGAGGGAAAGACTACTACTAATAGTATACCACTTGGAGATACAGAAGTTTAACAAAGAGAAAAAAGAGTGGAAGATAAAATTAAGCAGTTGAAATGCCCACATGGACATCTGAAATGTGTAAACGGACACAAATAAGTACTCAGCTAGCAACCATGATGGCAAATGCTGGTTGAGGGGGGCAGATGAAGCTAGGATATTCACTGTTTCAACTATCTAAATCCTGCACTGGTTTTCCTTTTTGTCAGTGAAGACCGAGTTTAGGATATTGGATACAATTGCTAGATCTCAAATTGACAAAATTTATAAAATTATAAGGTACAAATACAAATATCCTTTTTTTGATGTACATCTTACCTAGGAACCAAATAATTCATATCTATAGCATTTTTAATATGAAGTTTTAGAATTTAGACTCCAAACTAAATGATATAGGTCCCATAAATATTTACCTTAATCTTCAAAAGCCTTTGAAATTCACTGAATGCAAAAATGAAAAAATGTGTCATAGAATGTGACTTTAATATATTCCACTTCACATTCTTTACTACAAGTTTTCTTTTCAGTTAGTAAATGGTCTCCTATGCCTTTAATTTTACATGGAAAAAATAAACTAATACATCTGTAACAAATGAACTAGCACATCATAGTGCTATTTACTTTTTTTTTTTGAGACAGTCTCCCTATGTGCCCAGATTGACTAGAAGTCTTGATTTTCCTGCACCATCTTCCTAAGTGTTGGGATTACAAGCATGTGTTAGCCTACCCAACTTCCACTTTAAGATTCTGTGTTACACTTATAAGAATTAGCACCTGAAGAGAGCACTAAGAAAAGCATTTCTAAAATTTGTGTCATTGTCTATTGACAGATGAAAGGTATACATCCCTACAATTATAACTGTCCTTTCAGCAATAAAGAAACATTTAATTCTTATTTCAACATCAAAAACAATGCATCAAGAGAGTACACAAGGAACGTATGAGGATAGGAAAGACACCTCAAAACTAGATAGCATTTGTTGCCCTCAACGCAGAGAAACTAAAGCAGATACTTTAAAGCAACTGAGGCCAATAGGAGAAGGGGACCAGGAACTAGAGAAAAGGTTAGTTCAAGAAGAATTAACCTAGAAGATAACACACATGTACAGGAAATGCGAGTGAACTCCCTGTATAGCTATCCTTTTCTCAACTAGCAAAAACCCTTGGTCCTTCCTATTACTGCTTATACTCTCTCTTCAACAAAACTAGAGATAAGGGCAAAATAGTTTCTGCCGAGTAGCAAGGAGATAGGGGGGAAAAGGAGGGGAAGAGGGTAAAGGAGAAGGTAGGGGAAGGGGGGAGAAATGACCCAAACATTGTATGCACATATGAATAAAATAAAAATTAAAAAAAAACATGCATCAAAAAATCACTGGAAGAAAACCAAATACATTGGACTAAGTCTATGATTTAACATTGACAAGGAAGCAGGTATTTTTCTTTCTGATATTAGTGAGTCAGCATATTTAAAAAATATTTATAATCTTAGCAATTCTAGAGAAAATACATCCACTCAAAATTTAAAACTATGATAATATATTTCTTTTATTTAAATTGAATTCCACTTTGCTATGGCTTGGATATAATTTGAGTGACTTCCAAAGGTCAATGTATAAAGTTTGGTTCCCCAGAGTGATAGTATTAGGAGGTGCTCTGCATGTTTAAAGAGTGGGGGTCTAGTGGGAGAACCCTAGATCACTGAGGATGTACCCTTGGGATTGTGGGTCACCAGTCTCTCAGTACCAATTTTCTGGCTCAAAATATGATGCTCACTCTTAACCTGCTCCTGTCACTGTCATCCATACTAGAGGCCCAAACCAATGGGACTACCAAACTTTGTGAACTAAATAAAACATTTCTACTTATGAAATTAGTTGTCTCAGGTATTTAGCTGCAATTATATAAAGCTAGTAATAGAAATTATATATTTAGAATTCCACAATAATAAAAGCAAAATAAATCTTACTTAGGAACTTCACTCATGTGTATGCCCAACTTGCCATTTCATATTGCAATGGATCAGTGTCCAGCATATAAAAATCACTGATGAAATTTTTCAAGCAAGTTTATATTCTAAAAGAAAATCATGGCCTTAGCTGCCTAAGAGAGATTGGTGATATCTGCCTGGGAATTTTTTTTTAAAAGATTGGGAAAAACTGCTGGCGATTGCACAGCTTTGCTTGAAAGGTCAATCAAATAAATCTGGGGGTGCTGAGAGCCAATATGCTCCCCTACAACTGAAGCCCAATGGGTGCAAAAAGACAGATTTCTGATTACATCACTTGATCACCTGGATGAAGAGAAACTTAAAGCTATTTGAACTTGGGACTTTTCATTTAAAATAACAATTTATTTCTCTTCTAAGTTAGCATTTTAAGTTACGGTTGACTTCCTTGCAAAGGAGAGTCCTGCGTAGCTGGGTTTTTTTCCAGCTGGACTCCATTTTTGTCTTGTGCATAAATATATGCGCAGTGGTCAATTCAGGCAACCATAACCTTTACAGCTTAAGCTGTCCTATTTCTCACAGTGCTGCAGGCTAAAAATCCCAGAGGAAAGTCCAGCAGGGTTGATTTCTGAGGAAGACTTTAGTCTGGGATACAGGAAACCTCATTTTTTGTGTGTAGTCACATGATCTTTCGTGTGTGTGTGTGTGTGTGTGTGTGTGTGTCGTGAGAGAAATATCTTTCTCTGTCTCTTATTGAACTCCACCGTATTTATTCTACTTATCTTTTACAAACTTACGACTTCATTTAACCTTAATTACCTCTTCAAAGCCCTATCTCCAAGTATAGTCATATCAGAAGGTTAATGTGTTGATGTATGAATTTGATGGGGGGCAGCTATCTAGTATATAGCTGAATGGGTTTATTTATGTTATCGATGACCTTTCCATTGGATTGTAAACAACATTCTTCATTTTTATATCATTAGTACTTAACCCATTTTTCTGCCCAAAGAAAGTGCTCAGTAACAGAGTAATGTATTGCTTAATCATTCTATTGATAACACTTACATGAAACCTGTTCTTACAGAAAAAAGGTGGCTATAATTATGACAAATATATAAAGTTGAAACTCAGAGGAGCATAAAATAAGAGTCAATATTGAAGAGCTTATTGGTTCTAAACATTTCTCTGCAAGATGATTTGTAAAATATACACTGTAACATGGCTGGTGATACATATATGGTAAATATTTATGTATTTATTTCAGAGGTTAGCATTAATTGTTTTGTTTGGCTTTTGCAGTACTGGGTTTGAATTCAGGGCTTTGCACTTGTTAGTCAGGCATTCTATAGCTTGAGCCACACTTCCTGCCTACAGTCAGGCAGAAAATATTTTAGGCTTTATGGAATAGTTGGGCTCTGTCACAAATACTTAACATGGCTATTATAGTAAGAAAACAGCCACAGATAATAAAGTGTTAAAAAATTTAATTTAGAATGGTGGCCACATTTGGGGAGCTCTGCTTTATTTAAACCAATCAACCCAAAGAACCTGTACTTCAATTTCAGCAACAGTATCTTTCTTTAATTTTCAGACCATATAAAATATAAGATGAAAAATAATTATTAAAATTCTCTAAGTCTAAGATTAAGTAATATAAAAAATTCCCTTATTTTAATTACATTGCTTTGTTTTCCGTGCATGACCTTGATATATTAAAAAGGTAACCTTCCAGAATTCTGATGCAGTTATGTACAATGTGGACCACTTGTTAAAGGTTAGGCATAACACAGAAAATAAGTTACATTTTCTCTTACACACTTTCCAGTTCTGTTAGAGAATATTAAAGGAATTCTTTTTTAATATGCATATGCAAACTTTGTCAGAAAAACTGGTTAATCTAGCTACTTCTTTTACTTAATAAATATTTTGAATTTCTTAATAAAATTTTTATTTTTAAACAGTATTAAAGTGATCTTCAAAATAACTTATTTTAAAACATTATACAATAAATAATTCATGCTCTTACCTCCCCGTCCCACCCCAAAGTCCAAGTCTGCCTATGAAGAGTTCTTATTCCAAATATCACAAGCATCACTACTCGGAAAATATTTTCAACACAGCAGCTACTGGATAAAGCTAGTTTATGTTAGAAGTGGTTTCATATAGCAAATAATAGCTCAGAAATCTTAGTAACTTAATGATCTTTAATTTAGCAAACAATATAATATGTTTAGTGATATTTTAGTGATTTGGGAAATAGCATAAATACAGAGGATTTGTATTCATGGTTCACATTTCTCAATTTTCATTACTCCATTTGTGTTGTTTGGGATTATAATTATCCTTGCAATATGATCTTAAAAAGTCATTCCTCCTTCTAATGGACAATTAATGACTTGATGAAATTTCTACTTTTTCTCAAATGTGAAGTGCTTCCACAAACTACAACCTTTCCTCCAGTATTTTAAAATACCAGGAAAAAAATTCATTTTGTCTCAGGAAACCCAATGATTGAAGTTGATTACGAGAAATAGACGGATTGCTCAAATCTCTGTTTTTCAATGAATCCTTGTTATATTTTATAATGTTGCTTTACATCTTTGATGCTTATATGACAAAAATACGTTCAAAAGATATCCTCCTTAAATGATTAATGACTCATTGCCCAAAATATGAATGGATTTCTCCAGCTCAATGTCACTTCACTGTTAAACTGTCATCTTCATCATGCAAGGTCCCAGGTCAAATTGTGAACACTTGCTCATTTTGTTAACTTGGAAGTCAATTTTATGACAGTGTCCCAAAATTATACCCTGCTCCTCCCAAAAAAGTGAAAAGAAGAGACAAACAGAAAAATACATTTAAATGAAAATACAAACATACACAAACAACTATAGAGGCTGTTATTTACACTTTAATATTGTAAGTTAAATTTTATACTCACTTTAGTTAATATATCATGACAAAATGTATACAGTGAAGAAGCTTCAGTCAAGACTAACAATATGATTGCATATTGAAAATGGAAAAATATCACTTTCATTCAATGTTTATTTGCAATGATTCTGAATATGTATTACTTTTCCAATTTACCAATTAAAAAAGAAATTTAATAAGTATAGTGAGAAAATTAGTCACAAAGTAATTTTGATCATAGTTTATAAAAATGGCATTTTGCTTTATTAATAGATTTGTTGTTTTGAGTAGGGTCTCACTAACTTTGCCTAGGTTGGACTGCAACTTACTTCCACCTCCCAAGTAGCTGAAATTGCAGGTGAGCTACACTATAAATTCTTATAACATGTGCTATACAAAAACACTGTTGCTCAAGACAAAGATAAAGTTACATTAGTTCTCTTGGTAGATGCAGTTGCCCTAAATTGTACGTCCTCCACTTTTATATTGTTAGTAGCTTCAATGTTTAAAAGGGAAGGAAATATTCCAGAATATGGCTAGCAGCTCTGACTTCAACTGCACACGCTGGATAGGGGTGTCACAGTGAAATCTTGACAAGACTTGACTATCACAGAAAAAAAAATGAAGTGTGAACTCAAATCCAGATTACACACATATAAACACATACATAAAACTATTAGCAGATCAGTATCTTGTAGACTGATAAAGGAGAGAAAACATAGGTGCTTGATTCTAGGCCTAATTCTGGTCCTGACTAATTTTAGGATTGACACATTTATTTCTCACCTACAAAAGAAAGATTTGGACTATACTTTTTCCTTTTAAAAACAAAGGATACAAAATTATAGGATAACCAATCATTTAAATTTTCCCAGAGGATGTTTTGTGTTTTGAGAAGTACAAAAAAGGTGCAATAATGGATCACCAAAATAAAAAGTAATAAAAAGCTAAACCATTCCATCAAGTACATAAACTACTAATCTAGCAGAAAAAATAAAGATCCTCTCCAAAACAAAGAATAAAATACAAAGGCAAAGTAAATTTCCTGAGGACTAAAGACATACAAGTAAAAGACAAACATTGTCTAAGAATTAAAAGGAAAAAGAGCTCCAGCTTTAAACTTTTAATATGGGAAATTTAGATGCTGCTACTATTAAGGAAGAATTAATTATAGACAGATATCTTAATAGAATGCCAAATCGCAGAGGCATACATATGTGATTACCATATTACCTTAAAAATTTATGGACTTGAGTTTTTACTAACAAATAAGTCATGGCACATCCACACACAACTATTAAAAAGAATGAGGTAGCATTACATTTACTAGCATGGATATCCAAAATATATTTTCCTGTAATTATCTAATTGCAGAAGATCCTATTTTCTTACGTATAGTAAATTTAAGTGTTAAAAGTGATTACTTCTAGGAATTAGGACTTCAGGTTCTTAAGAGAACATAATAATTTAAAGAAAATCTTGAAAGAAGGATAGTATAAAGAATAATGGAAAGGGATGACTTTAAAGTCATAGGAAACTATTCTTATTACATCCCTGGTATTTTCAAGGTATAAGATTATAATAAAAAATTACCATATCCACTATGCCTCAATTTCCTTATCAATAAAATTGGAACAATATCTGGATGACTGGGTTAGATGAGAAGTAATTGAAATGATATATGTAGAGAGCTTAATAGTGTCTGGCTCATAGCCACGATTAAATGGATGCCTGTTTCCTTATTTTCCTCCCTTGTTCATTAGTGAAAGGCAGTGATGTTTCATATTGTAGACTGTTCTCTCCCCCTAGATAGAGAATAGAAACATAGCTTATTAAACAGTTAGCTTTACAGACTTTAAAGATTACTGTGAACAGAAACTGTTTTAAAACAATATAACCACCAGCCCCAAACTAATATAAATGACATCAGTGACTGGCAAGAATGACAGTGGAGATAAGTCCTTGATTTGATTAGCTTAGTGACCTAGAAAGGAATGTGTCTCACTCCAATTTAACTGAAGAGAAAAGTACTCATTAAAGCTTTTCTTCAACTTAAAAAAAAAAACAAACAAACACCCAGAACTCACTCCCTAACTCTTAAAAGCTACTCATTAGAATTATGGATTAAATATACATTTTACTTTAATTCCATTTTTAAGGTGAGTCTTAAAAGAGGTTAGTGTTTTCCCAGTGTCTTCATCTGGCTTTGCCACACCTGAGCACCTCATTGCTAAAATGTATGTTAGTTCAATATGATGTGCTTTCTGTGCGTTTATAGGTAGTTACAGATAAATGTCTTCTCACAAAGATAGAATAGCTGTGGGTAATAAAAATTTATGTGAAACATATTTTGATTTGGAGAAAGTTTATAATCTTTCCTTTAAATGTGGTGATGTGTAATACTTAAGCAGTCACAAGGTGAAAAATACACACTTGTGAAAAAAATGAAAGACAATCTCTAGATGTATGACATATACATAATTGTAAAGTTTTTGCTTACATATTAAAATCTGAATTTCAGCATGAAAACTATACTGTGAATTTTTTTACAACTTATTGGTAAATTCAGCATAGCACAATTATTTTATCAATTAAAAAAACCTGAATACATACAAAAGAAACTTACAGCAGCTCATAAAGTTTTTGTCGTTACACTGGTGTTCTCATAACTCCTGCAAAGTTCTAGTGACTCACCTGCCATAAAAAATTAATGTTAAACTAAAATATTGTCTTTTTTCCCATGTAAATATTGAGACTTCAAAGAAACATAGTCATGATTTTACGCCATGGCCTACTGTTGTGAGAAAAGGAAGATTCCCAAATAAACAGTCATGAATTCTGGTCCCACAATTTTTGCAAGACAATACACCTCTATTAATTTTAGTTTTATTCTTTTGTAATTGAGAGTAATAATTTTAAAAGTTCAAAGATAAATTGCTCATATAGTGATTGCATAGAGTACACACTCAATAATCACTTATTGCTATTAAAAATTGTGAGAAAGGTGCTACATATTGCCATAAATCATGTAACCATATACATATGAAAAATAATGAATTGAAGATGTGACTCAAGTGGTTTTGAAGGACTGAAGGATGGACTGCAAGAGGTCCCACAAGGCAATAAGTGGTCAAGGAGACACTTCTCCTCCCTAAGAAATGCCTGTTTGCATCTGAAAGGCATCTCTGCCCTCAGGCAATGCAAATAGGCTATAAAACCTCACTCCCCACCCTGGCCCAAGGGATCATCAGTTTCCAGGTCCCCCTGCATTCTCCAATATGCAGTCTTTCTCTTCTCTTTTGCCCAACTAAATTCTCTACAAGTAAAATCTTTCCGACCTCTGCTGTTACAGTCTGTCTGTGCTGTCATTCTCAGAGGAGGCTGAAGAACCCTGAGCACCTGAAATTCCTGCACGTGTCATCTGTGCATCATATTTGGCGACTCACGAAGGGACCAGCTGTCACCTGAGGTTGGTATAGGTTGTGCTAAACTGGGAAAGACTACCTAGGAATGTGACTGTGAGCATCCAGCATTCCAGTGGAGTCTGTTTTCCAGGAGAGACCCCCCACCACGGCCTAGCTATGGTGGAACTCTCAGGTCGACCTTTTCTCCCTCTCTCTCTGTCTTGTTAAGGAGGGTTTCTCCCTTGGGAAACTGAGGAAAAGGTCCAAGCCCACTATAGCTTTACAGCAGGCGATCTGAGGAACCTCAGAGGCCAGGCAGGGATTTATACTGCACTGCCATGCTACGTGGGCGGAACTCGACTTCAGTGCGTCGAGGCTTTTTCTTTTTTCCTCTCCTTAAACACTACCACTCTTTCAAGATCTGACCAGCTTAAGGGGAAGTCCGAGAACAGCAGTTGGAAAGGAAAGTTTGTCTTCAAGCCACAAAAGGTGTTCTGGCCAGGGCACTCCCCATTGTCACCCAAAGGCTGGAGACGCAACTTCCTGACCCACCCTGAGGCTCCAAAGGCAGCTAAGTCTCTGACCCCTCCAGCCATGTCCGCAGCAAACAGACAATCAGATCTCTTATGCTTCCTTCATGATTTCTGTGGCCGAGAGTGTCGGTCACCTCTTGCTTCCAGTGCTCCAGTACTGCCTTTGGGCAGGATCAACCTGGACAGCAGGGATGATCAATAATCCCTCATGCATTGAGCCTGGAAACTCTCTTTTCCCCCAACCCTCAGCCTCTCCTTCCCCTTTCCCAAGCAGTTCAGGATGAGTGTCCCCCACCTTTGCTGTACACAGCAGTGAGCTTCTTTCTTCAGAGAGTTTGAGAAAAATCCCTATAGGCATCAGAAAGTGATAATCTCCAATTTAGGCTTATCTGTCTTTGTCAAGCATCAGATTAACTGGTTAAACAGGTTCCACAGCCTGCCCTCAGGAAAAGAAAAAAAAAAAGTTAAAAGGCAAAAACCTCAGGTCTCCGTTTTTTGCCCCTTAACAGAGCAAAAGCCTCCAGATGCTCTCTCTCTCTTTCTCTTTTCATAAAAAGCATATATGCCTCACATGAAATATAGGGGAACAAAAGTCTACTTCATCAAGAGTCCCCATCCATGCCTCTAAAGGGGTCCTCCTTCTGGCCATGCAGGCCCTCTTGGTTACTTTGATAGAGTTGTTTTTTTAATTACAAGCATTCAACTGGTAGAGGAGAACTAGGACTGCCTTGGTCGCAGGGCAAACAGGCAAGTCGAAATAGATGTGAGCTTGGTCAAAGATCATCTCAGGGGGGTGGGTGCAACTGAGATATCTATCTGTAAATCCTCCATGACTCTACCCATTAGTGGCAGCAGAAGGAGCAAGGAAGAGCAGGAAGCCCTCTCCCAGTAGAGTTTCTCCTTATCTGGGGATGCTTAGATAAAAGGAGAAACCTTTGTTAAGGTGACCAATTTTACCTGGTTTCCCTTTTTAGATGGGAAATCAAGCCTCAAGGATCCAGGAAGGATCCCCCCTTGCCTGCTTATTAAAACACTGGAAAGACTTTGATCCAGAAAGTCTTCAGCAAAAGCAACTCAAGTTTTACTGCACCCAGGCTTGGCCACAGTATCCCCTGGGAGATGAGGAAAGATGGCCAGAAGGAGGGAGCATTAATTATAATACCATTCTTCAATTAGATATGTTCTGTAAAAAGGAGGGAAAGTGGACAGGGATGAAGTTCCATATGTTCAAACGTTCTTTTTCCTAAGAGACCACCCAGAATGGCTAAACAAATGCAGGCTAGATACCCAGACCATGGTAACCCTTTGCAAAAAGCCCCCAAACTCCCTTGAGCAAAAAAACCCATCTAATGCTCCATCAGCTCCCCCTCTTCCTCCTTACCCAGCTACCTCACACACCAGACACTGTCCCACAGGACTCTACCCCCTCCAGTTAATTCCTGGAGGGGACAGAGCTCATGTTCCTTTCAGAGTGAGTGAACTTAAAGAAATAAAAAAAGATTTAGGAAATTACACAGAAAGCCCATATCAGTACATCCAGGTATTTAGAGAAGTCAGCCAAAACTTTGAACTGAGCTGGAAGGATGTAATGTTATTGCCAACTCAGACCCTCACTTCTCTGGAGAAACAGCGGGTTCTAGATCAGGCAGTTGCAGCTGGAGACGATTATTACTTAGATAAAAGTGGCCCTACAGGCCTGTCTCATACTGGGCCCTCACAGGAGTAGGAGGAGGAGGGAAAAAAAAGACAAAGGCACTGGATACCTAGAAGGGAGCCTCAATTCCGAATTCCAACAGGAGATCAGGCAGTGCCTAGGTATAACCCTAAGGGGAACCCTGAAAATGACAAAGATGAATGGACTCGTAACCATTTCATCCACTGCATTCTTGAGGGTCTAAGGACAGCCAAGGTAAAACCTCTTAATTACTCCCAAATCACAGCTGTACAGCAAGGACCCTTAGAAACTCCAGTAGCTTTCCTACAGAGATTAAGGATGCTTTACAAAAGCATACCAACATTACACAAGAGTCACAGGAAGAGGAAATCATCCGAAAAGAAATTTCTAACATAGTCAGCACCAGATATCCATAAAAAGCTTCAGACATTGGTGGCTGAAGGGAGCAGATCTGGACCAATTGGTCTGTGTAGCCACATTTGTATACTATAACAGGGACTTAGAAAAACAAAGGAAGGACCTGGAAAAGGAAAAGAGAAAGGATAAGTGGCAGTAGGCTCTGATCACAGCACTCAGAGAGGCTTCCCCTGGGCAAAGTCCAAACCCAAGGACATGCTTTCAATGTGGATAGGCCAGCCATTTTAGGAGGGAGTGCCCCCAGAGAAAGCTACCTCCAGGACCCTGCCCCATTTGTCGGGGAAAACATTGGAAGGCACACTGTCCCTGGACCGAGGTCAGAGCCTCCCACCCAATGATGGGTCCTGGGGCCTCCCATACAGGCTTCTCTGACCACCATAAAATCAGGGGAGCCCCGGGTTTTATTCATGATTGAAAAGCATAAGATCAGCCTCCTTATCGATACTGGAGCCAGCATCTCAGCTATTCCTTTCTCTCCCTGACCCAGGTCCTCCAAGAAAATTACTGTTCGAGGCATATCAGGCCAGCCTCTACAATGTTATTTCACTCAGCCTTTAGCCTGCTCCTCGGGAGATTTCCATTTCTGTCACTCCTTTTTAATTGTCCGAAAAATCCCTACTCTTCTGCTAGGGTGAGACCTTCTATCCAAATTGGGGGTACAGCTACTTTTACTCCCAGGAGAGTACTTTTGCTTGCCCCTAATAGAGGAACAAGTAGACCCCACAGTGTGGACGGATGGACACACTGTGGGATGGGCATGAACAGCTGCCCCAGTCCTAATTCATCTCAAGGACCCCTCCTGGTTTCCCCATCAAAGCCAATATCCTTTAAAGCCAGAAGTTAAGGAGGGGCTAATTCCCATAATCAAAGACTTAAAGAGACAGGGACTGCTAATAGAATGCTCCAGCCCATATAATACTCCTATTCTCAGTGTCAGGAAGGGACCTAACAAATGGAGGCTAGTCCAGGATCTCTGCCTGATCAACAAAGCTGTAGTGACTCCACCTTGTAGTTCCAAATCCCTATAAGCTTTTAGCCCAAATACCTCCAGGTACCACTTACTAATCTGTCCTGGAGTTAAAAGATGACTTTGCATTCCCTTACACCCTAAAAGTCAACCTATCTTTGTCTTTGAGGACCCCACAAGAAAGTCTGGACAAGTCACTTGGACTGTCCTCCCCCAGGGATTCAGAGACAGACCCCACCTCTTTGGGTTGGCTCTAACCCAAGACTTGGCAGAATGGCAATATCCACAGCTACTCTGCTACAATATGTAGCAGAGCTACCTCCTGCTCTGTGGACCAAATGAGCCTGTCATTTCATGAGCCACTGAGTCCTTACTAAATTTCTTAGCAGATAGAGGTTATAAAATCTCTAAAGAAAAAGCCCAATTGGGTCAGTCTAGGGTTACATATTTAAGTCTTGTCCTGGAGAAAGAAATGAGATCTCTAGGAGAAGATAGAATCCATCCAATCCTGATGTTTCCTCTACATGAACTCTAAAGCAATTGAAGGCCTTTTTGGGGGGTCACAGGATACTGTAGAATTTGGATCCTAGGATATGCAGACCTAGCCAGGCCCTTATATCAAATCCTTAAGGAAGCACAGAAGGATACCCAGCCCTTTATTGAATGGGATGACGAGTCAAAAAATGCATTCCACAGCTCCAGTCCTGGGTCTCCCAATACAAGACAAGTTTCAATTATATGTCTATAAAAAGGGAGGACTGGCCTTGGGCATGGTGACTCAGCTCCAGGGCATCACTCCCCAGCCAGTAGGCTACTTAAGCAAAGAGTTAGATCAGGTAGCCAAGGGATGGCCAGGATGCCTCAGAGCAATGGCCACAGTAAGCCTTCTAGTGCTTGAAGCTCAGAAATTTATCCTAAACCACCCCCAATGGTTTATACCCTACACGACCTAGGGGGAATTTTAAATTCAAAAGGAGAACTTTGGCTGTCTGACAGCCATCTACTTAAATACCAGGCCCAGCTTCTGGGAGGAACAGAAATAACTTTAAGGACCTGTCAGCGCCTAAACCTTGCATCCCTGCTACCAGAGACAGGGAAATCCTGAGCACTTGTGTGAGGAGGTACTTATGGAAAATTATGCTGCCCAATCTGACTTAACTGATTGGCCCTTAAAAAACCCAAATCTAGAATTATACACTGACGGCAGTTCCTTTGTCAAGAATGGTGTCAGACATGCAGGGTTTGCAGTTGTGACAGAATTTGGCACCCTCAAATCAGATCCTCTTCCTCCTAATACAAGTGCTCAATTGGCAGAATTAGTGGCCCTAACAGAAGCCCTAAGACTGTCAAAAGAAGAGAAAGTAAACGTCTACACAGATTCTAAGTATGCCTTCCTGATCCTGCATGCTCATGCAGCCATTTGAAAGAAAAGAGAAATGCTAACCTACAACAGCAACAGCTTGTCATAGGGATAAAAGGGAGGTTACTTTAATAGTTTTAGGGATAACAACATTAGTTGCAGCCCTTGCTGGAATCAGCTATGGGGTAATTACCAATCATGTAACTGCAAAAAAAAACCTAACCAAAGTGGTAGAGGACACCTCAGACCAGGTAGGCCTTGCTATTAAGGACATGCAAAGGTTTTTGTCATCCCTTGCCTGTATGGTAATGGACCACCACCTGGCCCTAGATTTTCATCACCAGTACCTCCTGTTGCACATATATAAACACTTCAGGCATTGTAAAGGAATGTGCAGATTATATTCTCCAACAGGTTAAATGGCTCCGGGGGAGCAATCTCTTGAAACTCTGGTTTCGACTCAGGTATGGGAACAAATAAAATCCTGGTTTCCCTCCAGGACTTGGTTCCTACCCTTTCTGGGGCCTATAGTTGCCATTATTCTCTTGCTTGTGTTTGGGCCTTGCATTTTAAACTTACTTGTCAAGTTTGTTTCTTCTCGCCTAGAATCCATCAAACTACAAATGCCTCTGGTGGAGATGAAAACGACCTACTACCGTGGTCCCCTTGACAACTCCTCTCATGGTCAGCCCTGATGCTGCAGGCCCCTTCATCGCCCCCTGTCAGCAGGAAGCAGTTACTGAACAGACTTCGTTGTCCCTATCCCTAACAGCAGTTAGGGCAACCATTGAGGGGGGAATGAAGGACTGAAGGACAGACTGCAGGAGGTCCCAAAAGGTGATAAGTGGTCAAGGAGAAACTTCTCCTCCCTAGGAAATGCCTGTTTGCATCTGAAAGGCATCTCTGCCATCAGGCAATGCAAATAGGCTATAAAACCCTATGGGATCACCATTTTCAGGGTTCCCCTGCATTCTCCAATATGCAGTCTTTCTCTTCTCTTCTCTACAAATAAAATCTTTCCAACCTCTGCTGTTACAGTCTGTCTGTGCTTTCATTCTCAGAGCAGGTTCAAGAACCCTGAGCACCTGAAATTCCTGCGTGTGTCATCTGCGCATCATAGCTTGAAGCTTGAACTTAAACCCTGAGTTCAAACCCCAGTCCAACCTCCCCCTCAAAAGAAACAGTAATAATGAATTAAAGTAAAATGAAATTTGGTAATAGAAATAATAGATATCTCTGACAAAATAATCAAAAAATAAGACTGGAAGGACAAGAGAAGAGGAATCAAAAATGAATATTTAATAGTAAAAAGAAATTCTGTGATTGCACTAAAGAAAGGTGAAGGGAATTAAATCCAGAAGTTTTATCATGAGACTAAGCAAATAATCATAATTTCAATGTTTTAAAGGGGATTAATATAATTTGCATAATGAATATCACTTGTTTTTTATTTGCTATGTAACAACATTTGTACCAAATAATTTTCAGGCATCACATCGTATAATCATTAAAATTTAATCATTACGCTGACTAAGAAAGGTTGATATTATTCTTAACATATTTTCAAAATATGGAAATGAGTGAAATGAGGTTGGCAGGGACTTTATTTGAGGGTAAGTTTATCTGACTTTGAATCTTACAATGACCACAGCATTTTTACTCACAATATTACTTACAAAATTATAATTATGCAATAAAAATGCTGTGTAGCAATCAAAAGATATTTTGAAACAGCTTTGAAAGGTGAATCACTCATCGAAAACATTGATTAATAAAAGAAAGTTAAAAAAAAAAAAACCTCTTCTCTCAAACTCTGCTTAGTTCACAAAGGAAAATTATGATTAACCTAGAAAAATATTTTCATAAATATTTTAAAAAATCAAGATGCAGTCCAAACAGAACTGAAAAATAACAATAAGACTTGCTGAGCAACATGTTTAAAGAATTAAAAGTCATCTCCTTTTCTAAGCATGACAGGTGGAAGTCAATACAAGTTTCCCTTTCTTTTCTTTTTCTGTCTCTATCTCTTCCTTACTCCCTCCCTTCCTCCCTTCCTCCTCTCTCTCTCCCTTTCTCTCTCCCTCTTTCTCTCCTTCCTTTCTTCCTTTGAAAGGAATATGAGGTCTCAGCGGGCCCCAACCCCCTTGTTGGAGAAACCAGTACCAAACATCCCATGTAGATAAGATAAGCAATGAGGCAGGGCTCAGTTAGGGCATATAGAATGTGAGGAATGCAAGATGTGAGATACGAGCAAGATGTGAGATACGAGCAAGATGTGAGGTACGAGCAAGATGTGAAGTACGTGCAGGATGTGCTCTGCCTGCTTGTCTAATGTTGATAACAAAAATATGCACGCCACTGCAGTCTATATAAGATTTCCCCCTAAGAGGCTCAGGGTCTTGCTTTCCTAACCGGTCCTGCGTGTCCGTGTGGGAGCTCGACCCTGGCTAGCCAGTCCAATAAACTCTGCTTTGTTGATTGCATTCACGCCTGGCTCTCTGTCTCTCGGGGGAATAGGATTCCGGGTCCTAACATTTGGAGGTCCCACCGAGATTTCATTTTTCTCGAGAGACAGAACCTGCCTGCGAGAAAGCAGGGGCGATCCCAAGTCCTAGGCGTTGGGAGGGGATCCCAGACCCTCATTTGGAGGAACTTGAGTGTTCCATTTGGGCCGCGGCGGGGATTCGGCCAATCCCCAGGGAGATTCATTCTGGGAATCTCGCAAGGAGGACCACAGGGTCCTATTGGGAGAGGCTTTCCTCTCATTTGGGCTCGAGCATTTTAGGAACCCTGGCGCCAGGTGAAGAACTAATTGAGCTAGTCGACCGACCACCCGTCAAGTGGACGCCTTTCGGCCTGATATCCCAGTTGGACGGTGAGGAGGTTGAATGGGGTGCGCACCAGTGTGAGAGAAGGACCGGTCCGAGCGAGTGCTGGAGAGTGTTGTGTGTGTGTGGAATTATTGTTGCCTTTACCCTTTTTGTTCTATCTCTCTTGGTGTTTGAGTCTCCTTCCACAATGGGACAGGGACAAACAACCCCAAAGTCTCTGATCCTTTCTCACTTTCCAGAAGTTAAAGAAAGGGCCTTAAATGCGGGTCTGGTCATCAAGAAAGGTAAGTTCGACACCTTTTGTTCTGCAGAGTGGCCCACCTTTGGAGTCGGGTGGCCCATTCAAGGTTCCCTCTCCCTAGACCTGATCACTAAGGTTAAAGCAGTCATTTTTCAGCCAGACAATCGAGGCCATCCAGACCAAGTTTCTTACATTTTGGTTTGGGAGGATCTGGTGAGGAACCCTCCCCCTTGGTTAACAGTTTTTCTGACCCACCCCTCCAGTTCGGCCCCCGGGGCTAAAACCCCAGTCACGCCCGCCTTGGTCATAAAGGAGGAGGAAAAACTTCCTCTTCCCACCTTGACCGGTCCTCAAATTAGGGCATCTCCTTCACCATCTCCGGTCTTACCAGAGAGTTCCCCCCTTTACCCATCCCTCGCAGGGGCAGAGGAAGATCGGCCGCCTCCATACATGACTCCCCCTGGCCAAGCCAGTGCCCCGGAGGAGGAAATTTCCTCATCCTCCTCAACAGGACTGGCAGCAGGAGGAGGAATGGGTCGAAGACTTCGCCCCCGAGGGATCTGGGAAAGGGAGGGGGAAGACGGGCCCCCCTCATCAACACAGGGGGAGGAAACTGTCCCTACACTTCCAGTCCGGATGGTGGGCCAAGGGGGACCGGGAGGAGGGCAACAGTTTCAGTACTGGCCCTTCTCCTCCAGTGATCTATATAACTGGAGGACGCAGAACCCGCCCTTTTCTGAAGACCCCAAGTGTCTCATAGATCTCCTGGAGTCCATCATGCATACACACCGCCCCACTTGGGATGACTGTCATCAGCTGCTCAATACTCTTTTTACGACGGAGGAACGAGAGCGCATCCTCAACGAAGCGAGGAAGAATGTCTTGGGGGATAATGGGAGACCCACAACTCTCCAACCGGCCATAGACGAGGCTTTTCCCCTACGCCGCCCTGATTGGGATTTCGGGACCGCAGAAGGTAGGGAGCGTCTTCGGATCTACCGCCAGACTCTGATGGCCGGTCTCCGAGCGGCCGCTAGAAGGCCCACCAATTTTGCAAAAGTAAAAGCAGTCATTCAAGGGGAAAACGAAAGCCCAGCCGGTTTCTTAGAGCGCCTCTATGAGGCATACCGTCAGTACACCCCGATTGACCCTGAGGCGGACCTCCACCGGTCTGCTGTGGTACTCTCATTCATTAATCAGGCAGCCCCAGACATTAGGAGAAAACTCAATAAACAGGAAAACTTAGGGGAGATGACTATAAGGGAAATGCTACAGGTAGCAGAAAAGGTCTTTACCGCTAGGGAAACTCCAGAAGAAAGGGAGGAAAGACAGAGAAAGGAAGACAGGGAAGCCCAGGAGAAATTGAGAAAGGAGGACCGGGAGTTCCAGGCTAAGGAAAACCGAAAGCAACAGAGAGAAATGGCTCGTATTTTCCTAGCGGGTGTCCGGGACCAACCCAGAGGAGGGGGCCACGCCAGGACCCCGGATAAGGAACACTGTTTTTACTGTAAGGAAACGGGGCATTGGAAGAGAGAATGTCCTAAGTTAAAGGGAAGAAGAGGGTTTGGAAGGAGACTGGGGGAAAACAGGGAAAGGGAACGAGCAGTAGAGCAGGCCAGAGTCCTACTAGCCGGAGAAGAGGACTGAAAGAGACGGGGCTCAGACCCCCTCCCCGAGTCCTGGGTAACAATGCATGTGGAGGGGAAGCCGATGGGGTTCATGGTGGATACCGGCGCCCAATATTCGGTTTTAAACAAGGCACATGGACCTTTGAACAAGGCACGAACAAGTGTTGTTCAGGGGGCCACCGGTACGCAGTTATGTACATGGACTACCAAAAGAAAGGTGAACTTAGGAAAACACCAGGTCACACACTCCTTCTTGGTCGTCCCTGAGAGCCCCGCTCCCCTGCTCGGACGGGACCTACTCACCAAAATAGGGGCCCATATCCATTTTGAACCAGATGGAATAATTGTGACTGATCGAGAAGGGAGCCCGATTCATGTCTTGTCCCTATCATTGGCTGACGAGCATCGTCTGTTTGAGAGTCAACAGGAACCAGGAGGGGACATGACTCATTGGGTAAAAAGATTTCCCACGGCCTGGGCGGAGACTGCGGGAACCGGCCTCGCCAAACACCTCCCGCCCGTAGTTATACAATTGAAGGCTTCTGCTCTCCCCATTCGGGTGAAACAGTATCCTATGCCTGAGGAGGCCCGAAGAGGCATAGCCCCTCATATCCACAGGCTAATAAAGGAAGGAGTACTGCGACCTTGTCAGTCTGCCTGGAATACTCCTCTGCTCCCTGTCCGAAAGCCGGGAAGCGGGGACTATAGGCCTGTGCAAGACCTACGAAAGGTAAACGAGCGGACGGAGGACATTCATCCCACCGTTCCAAATCCCTATACCTTGCTCAGCCACCTACCCCCCTCGCAAGTATGGTATACAACCCTTGATTTGAAAGATGCTTTCTTCAGCATTCCATTGTCAGAAATTAGTCAGCCGCTATTTGCTTTCGAATGGCAAGAAGATGGGGGCCAATCCGGACAGCTCACTTGGACCAGACTGCCGCAAGGATTTAAAAACTCTCCCACCCTGTTTAATGAGGCCCTGAGCCAGGACCTGGAACCTTTTCGTCGGAGCCACCCACGAGTCACTCTATTACAGTATGTTGATGACTTACTGTTAGCGGCAGAAACCCGAGAGGAGTGCATCAAGGCTACTGAACACCTGCTAACGGAATTAGGTGAGCTGGGGTATCGGGCAAGTGCCAAGAAAACTCACATCTGTAAAAGGTCAGTGACGTATTTGGGTTATCGGATTGCAGATGGGGCAAGGTGGCTGACTGATGCCATGAAACAGACTATTCTGGCTATCCCATCCCCAACATCCACTAGGGGGGTGAGAGAATTCCTGGGCTCCGCGGGGTTCTGTAGACTCTGGATTCCAGGATTTGCGGAAATAGCCAGACCCCTATATGAGGCCACCAAAGAAGCTCCAGATTGGAGTTGGGGAGAGAGAGAACAACAGGCCTTTGATCAGCTAAAAGACGCTCTTTTGCAGGCCCCTGCCTTAGCCTTGCCAGATCCTACAAGACCATTCACTCTGTTTGTAGATGAGAAAAAGGGGGTAGCCAAAGGAGTCTTGACCCAACAGCTAGGTCCCTGGAAGAGACCAGTGGCATACTTTTCCAAGAAATTAGACGCAGTAGCGGCAGGATGGCCCCCCTGCCTCCGCATCATAGCGGCCATTGCCGTGCTGGTGAGAGAAGCCGATAAACTAACCTTTGGACAGGCCCTCTGGGTAATGGCCCCTCACCCGGTGGAGGGAATCCTTAAACAACCCCCTGGGAAATGGATGACGAATGCCAGGCTCACCCACTACCAGGGGCTCTTGTTGGATTCCCCTCGGATCACATTCACAGATCCCGTAATCCTGAACCCTGCCACCTTGTTGCCTAACCCGGAACTGCAGACACCTGTCCATAACTGCAAAGAATTCCTCTCCGAAGTTACACAGGTACGGGCTGACCTAAAGGATACCCCCCTGTCCGGCTGCAAATTAAACTGGTACACGGATGGAAGCAGTTTTTTCCAAGATGGAGCCCGAAGGGCAGGGGCAGCTGTAGTCGACCAAGAAGGAAATACGGTATGGAGCAGCGCCCTCCCACCCGGAACATCAGCCCAAAAAGCGGAATTAATTGCCTTGGCAGAGGCCCTGGAGAGGGCAAAAGGAAAGCGAGTCAATATCTACACCGATAGCCGCTATGCTTTCGGTACCATCCATGTCCACGGGGCCATCTATCGCGAAAGAGGATTCCGCACAGCAGAAGGAAAACATCTAAAGAACCTAGCCGAAGTCCAGCGTCTATTAATGGCAGTGGAAAAACCGAAGGCAGTGGCAGTGATGTATGTCCCGGGCCACCAGTCTGCCAAGACGCCGGAAGCTGTCGGTAACAACAGAGCAGATCAAGAAGCAAAGAGAGTAGCAATGGTGAGTCCTCCCATGGAGACAGGGCAACCTTCCACGGTTGCGGCGATAGACGTGCCGGTCCCAGAGCTCCCTCCGCTACCCCCCCGACCAGAATACTCCACAGAGGATTTCACTTGGATGAGAGCCCACTCCCCCTTTAGAGAAGGGGAAGACGGATGGAAAAGCGACTTGGAAGGCAAGTTAATTCTGCCTGAAAAACTCGGACGATTCCTGTTGGCTAACTTACATAAGTCCACCCATTTGGGGCGGAGAAAATTACTAGACTTGTTGACATCTGCGCAGCTCCGATTTCCGAACCAGACCATAGCAGTCCGCCAAATTGTGGAAGATTGTGCCAGCTGCACAATCATGAAACCAGGACGAAGGGAGGGGCACCATACAGGTACTCGGGAACGGGGGAGGGCTCCGGGAAGAAGTTGGGAAGTGGATTTTACTGAGGTAAAACCGGGAAAGTTTGGGTACAAATATTTGCTGGTATTCATAGATACCTTTTCAGGCTGGGTGGAGGCTTTTCCTACAAAGAAGGAGACGAGTCAGGTAGTGGCAAAGGCTTTGCTAGAGGAAATCATACCCAGATATGGGGTGCCCGAGGCAATTGGGTCAGATAACGGTCCGGCTTTTGTTAGTAAGGTCCTGCAGGGACTAGCCCAGACTATGGGGGCCAATTGGAAGCTACATTGTGAATATAACCCCCAGAGCTCAGGGCAAGTAGAAAGGATGAATAGGACACTAAAGGAGACTTTAGCCAAATTGGCCCTGGAGACTGGCGGTGATTGGGTGATGCTCCTTCCCTTGGCCATCTTCCGAGTCCGGAACTCCCCCTATGTCCATGGGCTAACTCCCTTTGAGATCCTGTATGGGGCTCCACCCCCCATCATTCAGAGGACCTTAAGCCCAGAACTAGGTGATCTGGCCCCAAATTACCTGACCATGTTGCAGGCTTTAGCTAAAGTGCAACAACGGATTTGGCCCTTAATTCAAGCATACCACGCTGTTAAGAGGGACCCGGCTCCGGAACATGGCATAGTCCCGGGTGACATGGTATGGGTTAAAAGGCATCAGTCCAAAACCCTAGAGCCTAGATGGAAAGGACCTTATGTTGTACTGTTTACTACCCCTACCGCCCTCAAGGTTGATGGCATCGGACCTTGGATCCACCACTCCCACGTGCGTCGAGCCAATCATCAAAAACAAGAAGGGGTCAAGGAGTGGACTGTACGGCGGCACCCAGACAACCCATTAAAGCTAAAGCTTTTGTGGCCCCGGGAACATGCAGAGCCTTCAGGAGCAGCCACGGATGGGGTGGCTGATCGCTCTGATCTTGCTCAATGCCCAGAGCGGGAGCCTCGCAGAAACCAACCCTCACCAGCCCTATAAGCAAACCTGGATACTCACCGATGGGGAGACTCATACCACCCTCAACGAGACTACTCGCACTGCCCCCATAGGAACTTGGTGGCCGGAGCTTCAGTTCTGCTTCAGAGACATCAATCCTGCCTACAAGTCTACTGCCCCGGAGTCAGCCCGACGTTATGGGTTTTATGCCTGCCCCGGCCACAAAAAGAACCAGGAATGTGGGGGGATACAATACTCCTTCTGTAGGTCATGGGCATGTGTCACATCCAATGATAGTGAATGGAAATGGGGGATATCAAAATCAGACCTAGTCAAATTTGCCTTTGTAAATGGGATATTAAGGGGGCACAGAATTCCAATACCCACCCATAAATGCCAGCCCACGGATCTAGATAGAATCAAGGTCACTTTCACTGAAACTGGCAAGAAGGACACCCCTGGGTGGATACAAGGTAAGGTATGGGGACTTGTATTTTATAAATATGGTGGACATGCTGGCTCGACCATAGTGGTCAGATTAAAAATTGAGCCCATAGGGCCACCGTCCACAGCTGTAGGCCCCAATAAGGTACTTAGGCCGCCCAATGTAAAGCCATCTCCCCAACCTTCCACAACTCACCACCTTCCCTCAACCATAGCTCGGGCTAATGTTACAACTCCAAGACCATCAGAAACCAGCCCTCCCCTGGTGAGGCCCAGTCTCATGACCGCATCTAAAGACCCGCTCTGGGAGCTAGTGGGTGCTGCCTTCCTGACGTTAAACCACACCAACCCTAACATGACTAACTCCTGTTGGTTATGTTATGATGTGAGGCCCCCATTCTATGAGGCAATAGGGCTAAACACCACTCACGATACCTCATCTGAGGAAAACCCTAGTCAATGTTCCTGGGGAGACCGTAAGAGAGGTCTGACCATACAGCAGGTAAACGGCCAAGGAACCTGCTTAGGAAAAGTGCCAAAGAACAGACGGGACTTATGTACTGTTATTAACGCCAGTTCTACCTGGGGAAATGCTATTAAATGGGTAATTCCAAAGGACAATGGGTGGTGGCTATGCTCGCAGTCCGGACTCACCCCATGCCTATCAACTAAGGTGTTTAACAGCTCTAAAGAATTCTGTGTTATAGTGGTTGTGCTGCCCCGCATCCTCTATCATTCGGAGGAAAGTCTATATTCATACTGGAATATAGGAACAGGTGAGAGAAAGAAGAGAGAGCCTATTTCTACACTAACCATTGCTACCCTACTTAGCCTAGGGGTGGCTGGGGCAGGGACCGGCATAGCCTCCCTGGCTACTCAACATAAAGGGATGTCTTCGCTGCGTGCAGCCATAGACGAAGATATAGAGAGAATAGAAACCTCCATTAGCCACCTAGAAAAATCCCTCACTTCCCTGTCTGAGGTAGTACTTCAAAACCGACGAGGTCTGGACTTGTTGTTCCTCCAAAAAGGGGGACTATGCGTTGCTCTAGGGGAAGAATGTTGTTTTTACGCTGACCATACCGGAGTTGTTCGTGACTCCATGTCTAAACTCCGAAAGAGCCTGGAACAAAGAAAACGAGAAAAAGAGGCAGGGGAAAGCTGGTTCGAGTCTTGGTTTAACCAGTCCCCATGGTTGGCTACCCTTTTATCTGCACTGGCAGGGCCAATAATAATCATCCTACTGCTTGTTACCATAGGACCCTGGATTCTAAACCGACTTATGACTTTTGTCAAAAGTCGAATTAATACTATCCAACTTCTGGTCCTCCGCCAACAATATCAGGCTCTTCATCCTCTCGAGGATGATTCCTCAATTTAGGCCATAAGAAAGGGGGGAATGAAAGGAATATGAGGTCTCAGCGGGCCCCAACCCCCTTGTTGGAGAAACCAGTACCAAACATCCCATGTAGATAAGATAAGCAATGAGGCAGGGCTCAGTTAGGGCATATAGAATGTGAGGAATGCAAGATGTGAGATACGAGCAAGATGTGAGATACGAGCAAGATGTGAGGTACGAGCAAGATGTGAGGTACGAGCAAGATGTGAAGTACGTGCAGGATGTGCTCTGCCTGCTTGTCTAATGTTGATAACAAAAATATGCACGCCACTGCAGTCTATATAAGATTTCCCCCTAAGAGGCTCAGGGTCTTGCTTTCCTAACCGGTCCTGCGTGTCCGTGTGGGAGCTCGACCCTGGCTAGCCAGTCCAATAAACTCTGCTTTGTTGATTGCATTCACGCCTGGCTCTCTGTCTCTCGGGGGAATAGGATTCCGGGTCCTAACACCTTCATTCTTTTTTATTTTCATTGCTGGAGATCAAACCATGGTCCTTGCTTTAGTGCCACACTACACCTTAACCCAGTAAAACATTCTTAATAAAAAGTATTACATGAAACTTAAAAGAACCTATTAAATGTTTAATGTGTCATATTGTGAGGCAAGGATCATAAACAGATAAATTTATATACATAAATTAATAAAATGTGGTTTTCACCCTCACTGAGTTATTCTATAGTGGAAAGAAGGATATGGTCAATAAAACAAAAAGGATGAATATCATACATCACAACTTTAAGATCTGTGTTGGGACACACCAGTGAACAAGGGTTTGCTAACAAAATCCCTCAAAATGGGACTCTGGTCCTGCAAAAGGCAATTAAAGCAAAATATGTACATAGAGATGTTCTGTGAGGTGCACTGAACTACAATTCCTAGAGGGCAAATGTAGCCTCCAGTGGTTCACATCTGAGATAGAAGGATCTGCTAGGTAACGTATATCCATGAAATGGTGCCTTTTACAAAACTGGCATTGGTATTATTCCTCTTGCTTTTTTTTAAATTTTATTCAAACTGGAAACATACTTGATTAATTCCTCTTGCTGTGCTCTGCTTGTTGTACGACTTTTGGTTTTTGGCAGCAGCATGATCTAATCTTATCATTTGGTCATGGCACTTTAAATGAACATGAGGAGTTAGTTTGCTGAAAGTAAAAAGAGGTGTTAACTCTCTGACCACTTCTTGCTTTGGGAGGTGAGGAAATTACAATCTGAACTGCTCCCCAGGTTCTAGCTGTCAGCAGGAAAGCCAGAAGTAATTTATTCAAAGTCCATTCTCTGTTAATGAGCGCATTAGTTAGTCTCTGTGAAATATAGACCGGCTGACTTGTTTTTCCACATAACTTGCTACATGAAAGACTAAGTGGAAATATAGATATTAAAATTATTAGAAAAGATAGTCAATATTAATCAGATTTTAATATGAGACTATAAAGTGATGTTTAAAACTGGTTGTGAACACAATTCTAAGTGAGAAAATTTCAGAATCATTCTCTTTATCCATTATTTTTAAGACAAAAATTTAAAAATCCTTTGAAATGAAATTGCTGCTATTTCAGTTTATGTTTGCTTCAATAAAGTCATCAGCACAGGAGTACATTATATTGAGTTAAAGATTTTCCTCCAATGATGCATTAGTAATATTTTGGATGATAACCTTATTTTCCAGAGAAAACTTTCATTTGTATTCTTCCTCTCCAATTATGTCTTTCCTACATCTATATCTTATGTAATTCTGTTTGTTTGTTTGTTTTATATTTTGGCAGTACTGTGGCTTGAACTCAGAGTCTCACACTTACTAGAGCCACATCTACAACCCCTTATCTTATATAATTCTTGAAATATTCTTTTTGAGATCTATATGTATATAAACCTTGGCAATCAATTTCAGAACGTAATACTGATATTCACTTCTACTTATGGATACAGCTGTTTTTTGGGTTTTGTCTTGTTTTTGCTTTTGCTTTTGTGTTTTGGAAGAACTGGGGATTAAACCCAGGGTCTTGTACTTGCTAGATAAGTGCTCTACCTCTTGAGCTCTGCCTCCAGCCTTTTTGCCTTTATTTTGTTTTGGACATAGGAACTTGCTAATTTTGCCTGGGCTAGAGTAGAACTCAAGATCCTCCTGCCTTGGCCTTAGGAGTAGCTGGGATTATAGTGTGCATTACTACACACAGCTATTTTTTTTCACTTTTTTGGGTAAATTTGAATACGGTCATTATTTTATTAATGTATTACATTATTCAGCACAGTAATACTATGTTGAACATCATTTGAAGACCATACCACACCATACACCAAAGAAAGCTGTAAGTTCAAAGGCCTCAACAACCCAAGATTTTTTCATGGTTACCACAATACACTGATACTACTGATGCATTGGAAAGGTTAGCAGAAAACTATGGGTTAAAAGTGGGCTTTCCCCTTCAGACTACACAGACACTTTGAAGTACCACTTCTGGCATCTTTAAACCTTTTGTACTTACATGGGAAATAATCTCACTATTGCCATTGGACTGGCTGCTTTAAGCAACCAGATTTCTTTCAGGGACATGGGAACCCAGTGTCACTGGCTTAAGATATGTGCTCAGTTCTACTGGTCACTGATAGAACAATAATGTCACCATTTTGTGAATCAGCCAAAATGGCAGCCCCACCCTTAAATAAATTCCCGTGCTCAAAGACAGCCCCACCCCTACCAGAGACTACTGCACCTGTACTAACTTTCTTACCCTCCCCCTTCTATAAAAGCCACTGCTCGCCCACACTCGGGGCTGTGCCATCTTTTCCCTGGCCAGCCTGGCAGTTTGGGCCTGCCATTAAACTTTGCTCTATGGATGTGAGACTTTTCTCATGAGCTTTCTTTGAGACTGGCATTTTTCCTAACATTTGGTGCCAAAACCCGGAATCGGGTTGAGTTCCTGGCACTGACCTTGCTCTCCTGACTTTCCTCCAGGATCTGAGCAGCTTTACCAGGACCCCTGATCCTAGAAAGTGCCACTCTCTCACTAGCTTACAGGGAAGGTCTTCCTCTCCAGCACGCCTCCAAGCACCATCCACCACCGGCCAATCTTCCTTTAAGGTCCGCTCTCCCTCTGTGAGTCCTCCTTGCATGCTGAGCTGTGGTCTCTCTCTCTCATTTCCTCAAAAACTCTAGCGCTAGCTTGCTCTCGTCCCGGGAACTGGGTTCCCCACTTGGGACTGTGAACAACCCTGTGGTCAAGATGTTCCCTCTGGGAGTTGTGTTACACATTTCTCTCTCTCTCCTGAGGACCTGATATTTCGGGAACACCCATAATATCTCTCCTCAGGTCAGGCCTTCACCATGGGAGTTGGACCTTCCAAATTCCTTCAGACTCCCCAATGGGATGTCTGCTGGCCAACCTTGGGCCCCTCCGCCTAATGACTGATCTTAAGCCATGAAAGCTCACTTTTCTCTGTAATCGGGCCTGGCCCCAATATCCATTGGGCAATGTCTCCAAATGGCCACTTAATGGCACTTTGAATCCCAATATTTTAAGGGATCTATGCAATCTCTGTGAGCGTGCTGGTAAATGGAAGGAATTTTCCTATGTCCAATCCTTTCCCTATCTCTGCATCAAACCCTCCCTCTGTATTTTCTGTTCCCCTGCACAGATTCTCTTAGTCCATAAACCAGTTTCTAAATCAGCCAGTTCCTCTCCCAAACCTCCTCCTTCCCCATGTAAACAGACTTATTGCACTGCTTACCATGCTTATCTCCTCCTATCTTCCTGAAAAACTTTCCCCATCATGGAGTTAAGCAAGCCACTCCTTGCCAATTCTGGCCTCAAGGCGATTCCAGCTCTGGGAGAGCTCATGCTCCCTTCCTGTGGGCTGAGACCAAGCCCCAGATTTGTTCAGGTACACCTCATGCTACATTGGTGGAGTCCTGTTTGATTATGACATCTGACTACTGCTTCTCTTCCTCACCCGTCTAATGTCTATTTTTCCTGAGACAGCAACTGGAGAGTGGAGGTTTCATTTTGCTGAAAGTGGGCCAGTACCAGTCAAGGGAGCAACCTAAAGACACAGGTGATGGCTAATCCCACAGGTGTATGTCATGCCTCCAGGCTCTGCCTTCCCCTCCCTTACCTAAGATGTCAGCACACCTTTTCTGCCTCCTCCATGGTCTCACCATGTGTCCTTTGTCTCTGTCTGCCTTCCCCTCCCTGGGCTTACTGGGACCCTGCCTCCCATAAAAAAACCTGTAGCATGGTACCTTATGACTTAAGTTTTTACAACTAGTTTGCCAGGCCTCTCAGTCTAAAGTAACTTTAAGTTAGCTGCTTTACAAAAGCACTTACAAAAAACTGCAGCTGCCATGCTCACACTGTAACTCCGCCCCCACAAGGGGAGGTTAGAAAGCAAACAGGAGCATCTGTGTACAGGATGCTGGCTTCTGGACACAGCAAAAACACCTGCCGTAGCTAAGAAAATTCATAGAGAGGACCCAGTACATCCTGGGCTGCCAGCCACACGTGGTGATGGCTGTGGCCTGCCGCCATTTCCCCTAGAATAAATGTGCACAGGGTACACAGGAAGGGGGGAGGGGTGACAGGCCGCAGGATCAGGCCTAGGCAGTCAGGATCATTTGTCCCAGGTGTGTGTGAGGGAGTGGTGCCTTGCACAAGTCCTGCTCCTAGCCCCACCTCACACCATGGGGCATCAGACCCAGCCCTTGTAAGCCAATTGTTAGCTCAAGGTTATAGTTCCAGAAATAACAAAATAGACATTATTGTGGTCTCTAAACTTCTCATTTAGAATTTTCTATACCTTTGGCCTCAACATAAATTTTTCCCTCCAAATATTAACACTAGTTGTCCTGTATGGTACTGTTATTGACCTGAAATGCCCTCTGAATGCCCTTCTCTAACTTTACAAATGATTTATTTCTTTGTTAAAAAGGTAGCCTTTATTAAAGAGGCTGCCTGCTGTTAGCTAAAAGACAGGATCCTAACGTTTTGTTCTTCCTAGATGGGACCTGCACCTTCCAGCCTTCTGGCTGGTAGGTGTTGGAAGCTTTGTACTGAGGCCTGGCCTCAGTATGCCTTGGGTGACCAAGAGAAGTGGCCTTCACAGAGTTCCTTAAATTACAATACCATACTCCAATTAAACCTTTTCTATAAAAGTAAAAAAAGTAAACTGAGGTCCCCTATACAAATTTCTACCATCTAAGCCACCCCAATACTCAGAACCTCTTAATGAGTGCTTCCCTCTTCAACAGGCAATGGTAGGAAGAGGGCAAGTCTTATGTCCCCTTCCAGTTATCAGATCTAAGGGGAATTTAAAAACATCTAAACAGCTGTACTGATGCCCAGACAAATACATCCAAGCCTTTATCTCTGTGATCCAAACCTTTCAACTGACATGAAAGGATATTATGCTTCTACTAGACCAGACTCTTATCTCATTAGAAAAGCAATGGGTTCGGGCCCAGGCCACTCAGGTTGGAAATGATTATATGGCTCAAGCAGTAGAGTGCTGCTTTACAAGTCCTGAGTTCAAGTCCTGAGTTCAAGCCCAGTACAGCCAAAGTAAAAAATAATAATAATAACAATATTTGGGGCTGAGGAAGTAGCTCAGTGGGAGAATGTCTGCCCAGCATGTGCAAAGCCCTGGGTTCAATTCCCCAGCATTACTAAAAAAATTAAAAAATGGTAAAGAAGATAAGTGGCACTTCAACCATCTCATAGTAGAAAAACGTAGTTTAACCTAGACCAGATCCCTCATTCTTCAAGTGAGGAAATTGAGGCCCAGAACAGTTCAGAGACCTGTTCTCCAGAGTGTCAGGTGTCAATGTAAAATAACAACTTTACTTTACCTTTTATCCTCTTACCTTTCTACAGCATCTTAAGGACACTATCAAAAAGCATACCACGGTGGACTCAGAGTCACAGGTGAAGAGGTTCTCCTCAAAGATAAATTTCTAACAGTCAGCCCCAGATATTCGTAAAAAAATTCGGACTGTGGCTGAATGGAAAAGTCATTGAACCAAGTAATACAGCTAGCCATGTCTGTATTTATGGCTATGTCTGTATGTCCAGGACCTTACTAACAGGAGAGAAAAAGATAAGAGACACCATGGTCTCATTGCTGCTCTCATAGAGGGCCCCACCCAACTGGGGCCTGAATCCTGAACTTGATACCATGGTGGACAGGAGGGGCACTTCTGCAGAGAATGCTTAAGGAGGGACAGCCCAGGAGACAGCCCAGCCCCCAGTCAGGACCCTGCCCTCTCTGCAAGGGTAACCACTGGAGGTCTAAGTGCTCCCACCTCCAGATGGAAGGCAAGGTGCCTCCTCCTATAGATTGATGGGTCTCAGCCTCCTGTCCACTCTCCACTTCTTGGCATCAATGTTGAGCCATAATGGCAGAAAAACAAAAGGTCATTTAGCTCCTAAACAGTGGAGCCCATTTCTCTGTTCTACATTTTTCTTCTGGTCCCTGGTCCAATGACAAAAGTTATCATTTGGGGCAAATCTGGCCAGCCCCTAGAACACTAGTTTACCTGGCCACTGGCATGCTCTTGGGAAGACCTCCTCTTCTGTCACTTTTTCCCCATAGTACCTGAAACTCCAGTGTCCCTGCTGGGATGGGATTTACTATCTCAATTAAAGGCTCAAGTTCTCCTCCCCCCAGGCAGTTATCTCTGCTGCCCCCTCCTTCAGGAACAAAGAGACTCCACAGTGTGGACTGATGAGATGAGTGTAGGGTGAGCCAGGATGGCTCTCCCTATTCAAATAAAACTCAAAAATCCCTCACAGTTTCCACACCCAAAACAATATCCCCTCAAGCATGAGGGATGATGAGGCCTTATGCCTACTCCTTAAAACAATAAGGGCTACTAATTAGTTGCTCCAGTCCCTATAATAAATTTAAAATTCTTATAAAAGTTAATTTTGAAATACAAGTTACAAAGTAAACACCTGGAAAGGATATAGCTAGGTAATAAATGTATTTTTTGAGAAGTTAAAGGAAAAAGGAATGGTTTTTTGGATGAGAAGGGATTTTGTAAAGGAGGATTTGTCCTAAAGATTGTTTCAAATAGGAGGGATAAGGACAAACCATCAAAGGGTTTAGTATGTTGTATGAAGGTCTGAATAAGTTTGAAAAGTGTATAATAAAGCTTCGGTGTGTGATAAAGTTAAAGTTGAATATAACCTAAGAGTTGCCTAAAAGATTTTTAGAGTCATGTCAAACTAAAATAAAATTCTCTATGTCTATGAAATAACAAGGTTATCTTAATATTGTTCTGCTCTGAGTAACATCTACAAAAAACCATTACAGAGAAAGATTTTATCAAAGAAATTATTTGTGTTTTCTGCTGATCTTGTCAAGCTTTAAGTACTACTAAATCACATATTTGCCTATGTGTCTTAAATGACCACCTTATAACAGTGTTATCTGAATATGGTACAAACATTTAAAAGGTTAAAAGTGTCAATTTATATAAAATAATGAGCTAAAGCTCTCTTTTACCCAAGAGTGTTACATTTAAATCCTGACAGTCCCTGCCTCCCACAGGTCACCTACCTAGGTGTGGCCTTAAAGGGACAGACTCACTCCCTGAGTCATAAACGCATCAACCCAATCTTCCATTTCCCAACCACCATACCATAAGACAGCTTATAGCTTTCCTGGCAGTTATAGGATTTTGCAGAATTTAGATCCCTAGGTATGCAGTCCCTGAACAGACATCTTTTTATGTTCCTCCTAATATTCCTGTTTGGGTCTTAGATAATGTATGGCCACCCATTTCTCTCTCTGTAGTTGGAGGAGTCTTGGAATCCTCTAGGGAACAACATTTCACAATGGTTATCATGGCCAATGCCCATCCTAATGCCTATGTTTCTTGCTCTCCTATTCTTAAGGTTCCTCCCTTGTATCATACTTCATGTCTGCTATTGCTAATCAAAAATTTAACCAGTTGTACCTCCAGGGATACCAACCCCTTCAAAACCATCCAGGGGACTGCACTGAGGGCCCCCACTAGGACACAGGAGCCTGAGGATCTTGCCCCATACAATGCCCCCTGCCAGCAGGAAGCAGCTAAAGAGACCAATGCTTTGCCCCAATTCCTGATCCTCAGCCCCTACCCTCATCATTATTAAAGAAAAAATTGGGGATTGATAGAACAACAATGTTGCCATTTTGTGAATCAGCCAAAATGGCAGCCCCACCCTTAAATAAATTCCCGTGCTCTAAGACAGCCCCACCCCTACCAGAGACCTCTGTGCATATACTAACTTCCTTACCCTCCCCCTTCTATAAAAGCCACTGCTCGCCCAGACTCCGGGCTGCGCCATCTTTTCCCCGGCCAGCCTGGCAGTTTGGGCCTGCCATTAAACTTTGCTCTATGGACATGAAACTTTTCTCGTGAGCTTTCTTTGAGAGCGGCGTTTTTCCTAACAGTCACCAAGTCTGAAAAACAAAACAAAACAAAAAACTACCTCATATAAATGAGACATAAGTGCAATCAACTTAAGTGAAGAAAAAAAGGGGAGAAGCCAAATGAACATACAATTGAGCCTTTATTAGGGAAAGTTTACATTAGTGAGCCAGAGTAAAGATAACTGTCATTTAAGATTTGCTTTAGTGTTGGGGGTAGCTCAGTGGTAAAGGGCTTGCTCAGCATGCTTGAGGTCCTGAGTTTAATCCCAGCACCAAAAAAGAAAGAAAGAAAACATTTGCTTTGCCAATGGACACTTCTCCAATTCTAGATAAATATTAACCATTCTATAAAAAGAATAATCATACTGCACCTTTGCTGTTTAACTTAGAAGTAATTTTACAGCATAAGAAAAACACCATATACACGTGTACAGAGAAATTTTTATACCGGAAATTCAAAGTATAAAGATGAATATATTAAATTTCTGTAGCAGTAGTATAAAAATGGATTAAAACATGGTGTACTTTGATCACTAAAGATAGACAAATTCTAAGTTTCAAAAAAGAATATTTCCTTTCCCCAATACTTTTTCCAAGTTACATACATAAACTAATGCAATATATAAGACAATATATTAAATATTATATATTAAATACCTTTCTATAAATTTTGACAAATGACTAGATTCATCTAACTCACACCACTGTGAAGCAAAAGATATTTCATCCCCTAGTTGCTTCTGTCAAAGCCCTTCTCAACACCACCCCCCAAAAACATAATTCATTTAATTTAAGTTACCAAGAAATCATACTTAATAGTGATGGCTTCTTTATCCAGTGTTATGCTTTTGAGAATCATCTCTTTGGTGCACACATCAGTACTTTGGTTCCTTTGTATTGGTGAGTAATGCTGTACTGAATGAATATTCCTCATTTTCCTTATTTACTCTCCTATGATTCAGCTTCTAGAGTATTTCCTGTGTTATTTTTATTTTTGCTATTATCCATAAAGCTGCTATAAATATTCTTGTAATTGTATTTAATGGCTGCATGTTTTCATTTTTCATGATAAATATATTGAATTAAAATTAATGGGTGATAGGGTTGAAGCCATGGCTTAAGTGGCAAAGCATCTGCCTGGTAACTATGATGCCCTAAGTTCAAACCTCATTTACTGCCAAAAAAAATAATTATTAGGTGATAAAATTCATACATATTAATTAAATCATCTTAATGTGAGTTAGCAGAATTATATTGATAGCTAATGTAATTAGCTATATATGAAAAGCCAAACTGATATAGGTAAGTATGCGTTGGTGAATGAAAGAGGACCAAGAAAGCAGGCAAGGAAAGTGCTATGAGTATAGGATTTACTTAGGAATGTGAGTTCTTTCACTATCCAGGAAACAGTCTTTCCATTTAAGTTTATATTTTAGAGCTGGGTATGATGGTACATGTGTGTAATCCCAGCATTCAGGAGGCTGAGGCAGGAGGATCACAGGTTCCAGGCCAGCCAGCCAATACTACAAGTGAGATCCTGTCTCAAAAAACCAAATAAAAAATTATATTTTAGATGCTCTCTCTCTCTCTCTATATATATATATATATATACATACACACATTTATTTATATTTATGTTATATAAAATATGTATATTTATATATGCATTTAAAATATAATACATATGTAAATTTTCATGGGAAACTGACAGTTATCTAGCTTGATAGTTTCTGCCTTTTAATTGAGATATTTGGTTTATTTACATTTGAGGCAACTATTAGATTATGTTTGAATTACGCCTATTGTCTAATTCATCTCATCCCATATGCATTTTGTTCCTCTTATCTGCACTGCATTGGGAATAGATGAATCCAGTATTTCAGTATTCAATTTTATCTCTCCTATTGGCTTTTTATTTATGCCCATTTTAGTTTTCTAGAGTTGTGTAGTGAAGTGTCATAAACTAGGTGGTTGATTCAATAAAAAATTATTATCTCTTTCAGCTTCCAGTGATTTGCTGGCAATCTTTGCTGTTTCTTGGTTACCACCTCAGGATGATCTCAGCCATCATCTTCACACATGTTCTAACTTTGTGTGGCTGTATGTGTGCACGTTCACACACGTTTCTTGCAATTTTTCCCTTTTTATAAAAACATACGCCAGTCATACTGGATTAGAGGTCTATCCTACTCCAGTATGACCTTATCTAAACTAATTACATCTTCAGTGGCACTGTTTGTACCAAGACCATGTTCTGAGGTGTTAGGAGTCAGGACTTTAAAATGAATTTGGGCAGGAGGAGTGGTTCAACCCATAACAATGTCTCTCTGTATTAATCTTGGTCAAAATAGTGCTGTATACATTTTAACACACCACAGATTCGAAAGAATAAAATGCATTCGAAAATATTAGTTCACGACAAAGCTAAGAATCTTACAATAGTGCATTCTCAATTATCACACCCTGGTCCTTTGTGTCCTTATTATGGTTTGCTACTATAAATGTTATATACAAATTACACTCACTGTTTTTCTGTTATACAAACGTGTTTCATAATAAAACTAATGATATATGTATTTGTTACATAAAAATACTTATGTAAAACCCAGACACCAGTGGCTCACGGTACTGGAAAGACTGAGATTGGGAGGATTCCAGTTCAGGGCCAGCCCAGGCAAAAGGTTTGCAAGACCCCACCTTACCAAATAGTTGGACATAGTAGCGTATGCCTGCCCTCCCAGCTAAAATGGGAAGCTTAAAATAAGATTGTAGTGGAGGCTGACCTGAGTAAAAAGTGAGATCCAATCTCCAAAATAACCAGAGCAAAAAAGGCTGGAAGCATGGCTCAAGTGGTAGGGCACCTGCCTAGTAAGGCAAAACATTGAGTTCAAACCCTAGTACCATCCCCCCAAAATTATGTATTTACATTCCTACTCATATGTATCTGTATTTGTCCATTTCTTATTGCTGTAACAGAATAGTTGAGGCTTAGTACCATACAAAGAAAAGACGTCTTTTTAGGTACCAGCTCTGGAAATTAAATAGTATAGCGCTGGCATCTGCTGAGCTTTGGTGAGAGCTCCCCCTGGCTGTATCACATCATAGCAGAGAAGTAGAAAAGGAAACCCGTTTTCTGAAAGACTAACTCTTTCCATGAAACAAGCATTAATCCCTTCTTTGGACAGTGCCCTATGACCTAATTATGCTTCATTAAGTCACTAATGACTTAAAGGATCTACTACGTCCACTCCACCACACTGGGAACCAAGACTTCAGCACCTGAATCTCAGAGGATTAACCATACCCAGACCACAGAAATGCCTATATATATCCCAGCATAGACATGCATTCCTACACATACACATATTTCCATTGTAAACAAATCCTTTCTATTTATTGCTAAGTGATTCTTTGAAGTGTTTCTTCTTTACCTCAAAGGTGACCACATGCTTATCTGATAGCATTTGCCTTTAGCCTAAAGAATATTTTTTGACCATTTCTATAGTTAGGCTGTTAAGAGAAAATTCTGGATGTTTCTATTTTACCTTCTTTAAAATAAAGATATCTTCAGGGGCATTATTTAGAATGAAATTTTTTTTCAATATAGAACTTCATAATGTTATTTTATTTTCTCATGGCTTCCACAGAAGCTAAAGAGAAACATGTCACATGTTGCCCACACGTTCATATAAATACCTTAATATGTTTATTAGAGTTTAAAAATCCCTATCTTGCTATATCTTAGCTGTGCTATTCCTTATTTCATTGTTTCTTTCTTCCTCTTTTGGAAAAGGGTAGTATTTTTCTTGCTTTTTGTGTTATTATATTTTTTGGTTGAATGTGAGCATTGTATATAAGAGACTAAGAACTGAAATGATTATACGTACAAGCAGAAAAGGTCCTATCTCTTGTTCACACAGGATGTACAAAGAGCCAGTTGCATATATAGTTTATATAGGTGTTTTGGGGCACAATTCTGCCCTTACACTGCCAAACCCATATGCTGAAGTCTTAACCCCTGTATCTCAGAATGTGATGATGTTTGAATATAGAATATTTCAGGACCTAATTATGTAAGGATATTAAAGTAGGCCCTATTTCAGTATTACTGGTGTCTGTATAAGAAGAAATTGGATATACACAGAAGGAACACAATGTGATCACACATATAAGTCAAAGACCTCAGAAGAAAACAACCCTGCTGACACCTTCATCTTTGACTTGCAGCCTCCAAAACCATGAAAAAAATAAAATGATGTTTAAGTTACTATGTGGGTGATTCTTGTGTGGGTCTTTGTTATGGCAGCCCTATAAAACTAACATTATAGGACTTTGTTGTTGCTTAATTAAATTTGATTCATTGTAGGCTTAAAATTTAAGGGCAAAATCAGAACCTTCTCCATAATTTAATAGAACTTGGGAGTCAAAATGCTTGTAGTTTTGTCTTAGTTTTTGTGCTTTGTCCTCAGATGCCACAGACATATCTCGGTTCTTCTCTTTTGCCTCAGTCATACTGTACAGGGCCACTTTCTGGTGTGCCTGCAAAGACCAGAGCAGCCATGGGGTTTCTTTCAGTCCTTATCTCTGTCCTGGGTAGACTATGCATCTGTGACTTGGGTGACTTCTTTCTCAAATCTCTCACCAGTAATGTAAGGCTAACACTGGGTCACTCAATGGACAGTGTCTGTGGGATTTTCTCAATTCTGTCCTTTACACTCAGATTTTAGCAAGGTGGCATCAGTGGTTCAGCTCTCTTAGCCATCCCTCCCCGCTTGGATGGAAGAGAGGAATCTCCTGCACCTCTATCCCTTCTCCTGTGGTAGGCTGCAGCAGCCCCATGTAGACTTATCTTAACTTTTATTGTAATGCTGAGACAAAAGCAGACTCAGTGGTCCTGTTCTCTTAGGACACACTTCTGGTTCTCTTTTCCTTGCTCCAGCTTTTGTCAGGACCACTTAGTGAATTTCAGTGGAAAAGAGACAGGAAGTGAGTATAACTTTATCTTGTGCTCTTAGGGATTTTAAATTAAAAAATTTCCTTCAAAAGTGAAAGAAGTTGTGGATTGCAGGAGAAATCACATTTGAAATTTAATTCATTTAAGTAAGTACTCTTTGGCTCTTACTCTTGGATAGGTTAAAGTAACTGACTGTCAGTTTGTCTTTATTATCAGGTTGAGAAGGACTCTAAAACTTCGTGAAAGCAGCAGCCTATTACATTTCTTTTTAGTGATCATTTCTCACTCCAACTGTTTCTCTCCCTTTTCATTTATTTCTCTTCTTCTCTTGCCTGTGTGTTTTGTTGTTCCATTGGTCTCCACATATAATTTGCAGTTTCCATTCCACTTTTTCACAGCTAACAATTATCAGGTATTTACTGAGTACAGATACTATATTAAGAATATTGCATATCATACAGTGTTTAGTTTACAAACAACTTTACAAGAAAAATAAGTTAATAATGTTCCCTTTAACAAATATGTGCCTCAAGTAACTTGGACAAGGTCATAGAGCTTGTGATGAGTGAGGTTTTTTTTGCATTCTAAGAAGTCAATTCTCTATTTAAATATTTTTGTTTATTTATTCACATGTGCACACATTGTTTGGGTCATTTCTCCACCCTGCCCCCCTCCCCCATCCCTTCCCCCCTCCCCTCCTCAGTTTCAGGCAGGTCCCATTCTGCCCTTATCACTGATTTTGTTTTGAAGAAAGGACATATGCATAATAAGAAAGACAAAGCGTTTTTGCTAGTTGAGTTAAGGATAGCTATACAGAAAGATTCCTACTATTGCTTTCATGTAAATTTAAAGACAGGTAGTCTGGATTTCTAAGGAGATCTTGACTATGTACAATTTTTAGTTCCCAGAATATTAACACTTATCTCTTTTCTAGGTCCTTCAGAGATACGAAATAATATTCCCATGGAGTAGCTATAATTCAGAGGTGATTTGCATCCAGCATTAATACTGCAATTCTATCTACCTTGTTGTTTTATTGCAACAGGAGCACACAAATGATGAAATAAATGTAGTATTATGCATGAAATATATGTCAAACTTAACTGTGGGTGCCAAAACAATATTTATACTTTAAGACAAACAGACAAAAACCCTACACTATAGTACCAGTTTTATCGAGTTATAGCTTTAGGAATAGAGGAGTAAGAAAAAAATGGTGTTGGAACCCTTGGCCTCACACTATGTAAATGAGGAGAACACAATGCTCTCTCTTGGTTGCTCTTTCTCTCTGTCTCTCTCTTTCTCTCTCTGCAGTGCTGAGTGCTGAGGAAGGCACCAAATTACTCTTCTTAATATACAGTTTCTCCCTTCATTACATGGAATAATAGCATCTATAAACTTCACAGAGTTGCTACAAGGAACAATAAGATTACATATGATGGCATATTTCAAAACAGGCCAGGCATCGTGGCACACACATGTGGCCCCAGCTACTCCAAAGGTGGAGGTAAGAGAATTGCAGTTTGAAGTCCAGGCAAAGTAAACACAAGAACCTATCTAAAAAACAAACTAAAAGCAAAAACACTAAAAGAACTGAGGTCTGGCTCAAATGGTAGAACTCTTGCCTAGGATAGATGAGGCCATGAGTTCAATTTCCAGTACTGCAATGAATGAATAATAAAGAAAGAAAAGAAAATGTGTGAAACACTTTTCAAATGCAAGATGTGACATTGCTTTTATTACTGAAAAACTCCAAACTTTAAAAATTATCAATGCTGTTTCTTAAAATAATAAAAAATGAAGTAATGAGCCATTTAAAATGTCAATAACTTGTACTCATAAATAATATCAATGCTACCCATATATGGTAGGTCAACTGAATGGAAAATACTATAGAAACTTAAGAAGGCCATTTATCTCAGCTGATAATTCCCACATACTCATAATTTATACTTACACCTTGTAAGAAAAATAAGAATCATGTGCAATTATCCTTAGCAAAAGAAATAAAACAGGCAGGCAAACAGAAAAGTTGTTTGGGTGTAATGAGGTTCTGAAAAGGTAGACGATAATTAGCTTTTATAAAAAACACCAAGGACCAATATCTAGGGTAGATTATGACACTAGTTCAATTTTTTTTCCATTGACTGAACAGGCGTGACACCAAACTGCACATCTAAAGGCTGAACAAAGACTCTTCCTAAGCTTCTATGCAGAAGAAAAAAATTACAATGGAAAGAGCAACACAGAGGGCAACTCCCTCATTGATTTTTAAACCATATATGCTTTGATGATGACTATTGCTTCCTTTCATTAACTTGAAAGAACAAGCTAGCACCCACGGAGATTTAAAGACTCAGCAAGATTTTCTCATTCTAATGTGACTTTCACAGTATTTATATAGGCATTTTATTTAACATGAAAAATTACTATTAAAGTCTCAAATTTTCTAGCATGCAAAAATAAATATTTTAGGTAAGAATTTAAAAATTAAAAATTAATTTCCATGTATTAGTGACTTTAAATGATAATTTAGATTAGACATCATCAAATAAACATGAAGGAAGCAGCAACCAAAATGAACAGTGATTTGATTTGTCCTATTATAAATTATCTTTCAGTGTGTACATTATAAGAAGTTATCTTAGTATTCTACCTCAAAATTCTCTTACAGACATCTATCTGATATAGGTACATAAGGAAAAGTGGCTGTTTGGTTGTTTGTTTTGGTTTTATTTTGTTTGTGGTACTGGAGTTTGAACTTAGGACTTCATGTTTACTGGACAGATACTTTATCACTTTAGCTCTAGAGAGGGTTTTTAAATGAAATACTACTAGTTAGATTGTTCTTTTTGAAATGGTACGCTTACTTTTGGCAACTAAAAAATATTGCATTTTAGTAAATCTTGATTTAAATAAATTCATTTTCTTCCCTTAGACACTTAGCCTAGTCAATAAAAGTTTAGTTATCACTTTCTATACACTCATTCATTATCTATTTTATAATAATTATTTCAATAGTAATACATAAAATGGAGAGAATAAAAATATGCAAAGAAAGAATATTAGAAATCCCTTCGACCAGTCTACATCAGCATTTCACAATTGTTGATCTATAGAAAATCAGTCTCATTAAGTCCTAACAGTATTAATGATGAAAGAGATTCACCAGTCAAGTTCTTTAAAGAAATGCTGGGTTAATCAACAGCAAACAGATTTCTTTATTGTAGAAGTTTACAAAGCACTAATTTGCCTTATAAATATCCAAACAGTGATAGAGTATTCTACTTCTGTACATTTATTTGGCCTAAGTATCTTCTGCTAAATTTTTTCCAAAACACCCAATGATATCTTATTGGATTATGAGTATTCCACAAGACTAAATTCAGAAAGTGCTGACCTAGATCAAGTCAGGATTCTGAGGATATCACTAGAAATAAAGAGAAAAAGGCAAATTCATTAAGCATCTTGAAGGAAAAACAACATAAAATTTCCAAGGGGACAGTGAAAAAATATGCAAGAGAAGAACCGGTCAATGACAACTGCCATGATTTTTTTGGCCTGGAAGAAAAGAAAATAATGGAATTACTAACATGAATTGAGATGCTGACCAAACAGACCTGCTATTCACTTAATTATGCAAAAACTGTTCATAAAACATTCAGTATTATTTAGACTTGCAAAGTGGGTAGTGAAGGAAAAACAATGGTCCTATTTCAACCATAATAGCTTGATAAGTAAATAAAACCATAATAGTTTAACTACAATATTCTCCAAAAGACAACATAAGCAGACATCTTTCAAGTGTCTGCCCACCACTCCTTTAAGACTACCATCTGTTTCCCTGTCAATACAACAGCTCCATTCCCATTTTGCAAATGACACATATTCGTATAGATACTTTGTGACCAAGACACACAACCTAGTCTATATGTTCTTTCCTCTATATTTGGCTATCCAGCTATGGCTGTTTTCTTAAACTGCAGACTCCTAAGCAAGCTTGCTTGCTTGCTTGCTTCCTTCCTTCCTTCCTTCCAGCAGTAGAGTATTAGAACTCAGGGCAAGATCCTGTTTGCTTTACTACTACTTGATCCTTTTTGCTTTAGTTATTTTTTAGGTAGGCTCTTGTGTTTTTACTGCAAGACAGCCTCAGCCTTGATTCTTCTACCCATGGCCTTCTGTGTAACCAGAATCACAGGCCCTCAGGACTATGCCTGGCGTTTGGTTGAGATGGAGTCTTTGGATCTCTGCCTCCTGAGTAGCTGAGATTACAGATGTGAGCCAGTGCACCCACCATTATGACTTCTATCGGAAAAAGTGTGTGTGTGTGTGTGTGTGTGTGTGTGTGTGTGTGTGTGAGAGAGAGAGAGAGAGAGAGAGAGAGAGAGAGAGAGAGAGAGAAAATTATGAAGGATGTAAGAGGGGAAAAAAGAAGGAAGAGGGGAAAACATATAGGTTCCTGAGTCCCTGATATCATTACAGTTCTTTGTCCGAAGACAATGCGGTCAGCGAAAAACACATTATCCCAAAAATCTTTCTTTTAAAATTACTTTTTACTAAGTTCCTATCACTTGTAGCAAAAAGGCTTATGATTAAAAGGGAAATGTCATGAATAAATTAGATACATAAAATTCACAGTGTCAATAGTGAAAAAAGTACTTCATCTTTTAAGAAACATTATATTAGTTAAAAGGTTAAAGTATGCCTAAAATATTATAAGTGTATAAACACTATAATGATTTAATGGCCAATTCAGTTCAGAAAACTGGGATAATATACTGTTTCAATCTAGACAGAACATTAAAATCCATGTAAAGTATAATAACCTTGAAATTCTGATTCCATGGGAGCAGTGTTTCACATTTAAACTAGGCAGGTATGCAAAACACATAGATGCAGAGATCTGTCATACTTCTCTTACTCTGGGGTGTTAAAATGGCAGTACTGGGAGGCATTTGCCCAAAGATTGGCAGGGATTCTGTCAACGACTTAGCATAGTAATTGAAGGGAAATCCAGAATGTTTAGACAGAATTGATTAGAATTAGTCTCTACAGAATATCATGCCAACACATGGATACAATTATCACACATGTTCAATGCAAATGACTCTGATCCTGGCAGTCTGCATTATGATTTGTAGATGAACTCAAATTTCACAGAATTTTTTAAAAATGGAGAAAGAAACATACTACAACTTCAGATACAAATAATTGATTGCCCTGAATAAAAACCAAGATGAATGATTTATATCATTAAACTACAAATACAAGTCCACAAATTAATGATGGGAACACACATAACCAAACCCATCACACAATCATGATGATAAGCATTTTTCTGGCTAATTTCAAATGCTCTCAGCATCAAATACTTGTGAATGCTACAAGATGTCCTTTCAGAAAATGAAAAATCTTTTCTATCTACATAGTAGTTTTAAACTAAAGTTCCCAAAGAGTCTCCTTCTGTGTGTGGTAAAATCCACTAATTCTCACCTTGCTGATCTGCAAAGCATATCATTCTCACCAAAGTCTTGCTTGTCTTCTCAGCATTGATCAGTTAGCCTAGTGCGAAGATCTCGCATTCCTGAGGCTGGGAGGCCTGCGTGCAAGCATAGCTATACTTGCTTTGTAGAAATAAGGGCTATATAAACAGAAAGGACCACTACCATGCCATGGAAATTCTTATTCTCTGTGAGGTTTGTATACAATCAAAACTAACAAAGTCCCATGTTACAGTTTAATGCTAAGATTCTTAAACAGGACTGCACCTTCACTGTATTTTGAAGTTGGTAAGTTGAGTTTGGCAAAAGTAATTCCCAATGTCTTTATAGCCATCTCTGAGACATGGAAGAGTTATGCACACCAAACTGGAATAAGACCAAAATAAAATGGAAATAATAATGTGTGGGAGAAAAGATCTATCGTTCGTTCTAGGGAAGCATCCCAGAATGGAGAAGCATTTTTCATTAGGGAGGTTAAGATGTCAAACTGAGATTCAGACTCGTACCCTTCATTGTCAAATTAAACTAAACTTATCTGTAAGATGAATAATGCTAAATGAAACTGCCTAATGAACTCAGTCATGAGTAAACCATATTATAAATACTCATTATTCTCCAAGAACTTCTTTGCTTTAAAGTCAATGATTGTTCAAAGAATCTCAAATATGTATTATTTTTGTCTTACAAATCATGAAGCCACTGTAGCAGTTAGTATCAGGTGGGGCCTGTAAGCCTTATCACACTGCTAGAACAGGATGGCAGCTAAGTGGACAGAGACTCTGAGATCATAATGCTGAGTTCTCGCTCCAACTTTTTCCAACTAACAGCTGCGTGATTTCTGGCCAGGTTATTTAACCTCTCGATGATAGTTTTCTCATAATGTAATATAAAACAATGGTTGTGCTTATAGTTAAGGATTGTTATAGAATTAAGTAAATTAACTTAGTCTTGAACACAGCCGTATTATTGTATATAAGCTGTTATTATCACGATCATAATCATTACTCTCTGTACCTCTTCCTATTATGTTATCAAACTGTCTTCAGTAAGAGCTACCCGGTAATATGCACAGATTTGGTCCAAGAGTTCTTGTGACCAAGGACTGCTCTTTACTCTTTATAGCTTTGTTTCAGTGTTGTGTTTTCTCTTCTCCATCCTCTATCCTCCATCCCACCAAAGCAGCGTGCTCAAATATTAAATGAAACATTGATGAGAAACAGAGGCTTAAGTTATTGGGAAATTAAGAAAATATAAACAATCAGGGTGTGCTATGAAGAGTATTGTTCCCTTTGGCATGGTCAAATCCTGCCACTTATACTTTCGGTAATGCAGATTATTTTTCTAATTGTAATATATTAAGAGTTAGTGTTTATTATCAATAATTACCACTGAACCAGCTCTGAAGGAAAATATATGAACAGCTTTGAAAGGATGACTTTTTTACAAGCTACAAATAGAAAGATAAAACTTAAATGGGTAAAATGGATAGAAGAATAAGACAATACAAATTTCTGCAGAGTAATAGAAAGACATGCCCCTTAACACATAAGAAAATGGTAACTGATAATAAAAACAGTAATCTGAGGCAACAAAGACTACAGTGTTTATTTTAATTTCTTTGAAAAAGAGGAAACTCAGATGAAAATTATTAACTGAAATATACTATGGTTTTAGGTAGTCAAAGTGACATGGCTATTGTAACATGAGAATGGGAAGAGAAAAGAACTAACTCATAAATACACTATCTCAGCATTAGATACACTGTATGATCTGAGTAGTATGTAACATTTTATTTAACTTTCATTGAAACTATATATTCAATATTGTTTGTTTATTTTTGCAGTACTGGGGTTTGAACTCAGGGACTATACCTTGAGCCACTCCACCAGCCCTTTATTTCTGTAGGGTTTTTCAAGATAGGGTCTCACGAATATTTGCCCAGGCTGGCTTCAAACCGAGATCATCCTGATCTGTGCCTCCTGAGTAGCTAGGATTACAGGCGTGAGCCACTGGTACTCAGCTCAATATTGTTTCTTTTTAAAGATTACAGTAGTGAAAAATCAGGAAGGTAATATAACAGTGATTTCATGAACAAGTAAAAAGTTGTTATTTAACCACTATCTTTATCACAAAAATCTGTGTTCTTTCACTAGCACCAAACTGCTTCCGGAGTTTTCTCCCATAAAGGCATCACAGAAGATGGAATTAGAAAATGAGGGATTTATAACTATAAATGAGAAAACATATTTTTGGTTCTAAAATTAAAGCTTTAATGAATACTTTGTTGTAGTTTTTGATCCTTTTGGAGAAAGAAATTTCACTACTTCAAAATGCCAGAGGGTAGAAATACTACCCAGAGAAAAAAATTACCTTTAAAAAATATTTAAGGAGAATACAGTCAGTGACTCAACTTGGTTCTCATCTAGCCTTTGTGTTTGCAGAAACACGTTAAGTTACGAATTGTATGAAAATATGAATACTCGATGATAATTAGTTTAACCCAATTAAATGGAGCTTTAGAGAAAGAGAAATGAAGCTGAGCAACACCCCTTGATAAAAGCCATTCTGCATAAAACATTTGTTTAATTGCACTGATATTTCTGACTCAAATCATCACGAAATCATAGAAAAAAAGCTAGGTCTTAGGTTTGTGTAGATTTTAAAGTTAGAAATTACTTAATATCTTTACTCACAGCTTTCTCATTTAATATAATGGCCAAATAAAAAAACATTTAAATGTATATTCTAAATGTAAAATGCCAAGAAAGTATAACTGAATGGAATTTCATCTTCTTTTCAAATATTTAAGAGCTCTTTTTTGTAGCTATACACTTGTAGACCTACCTGATCTTTGCTGTGTGATATACAAAACTTTAAAAAATACTGCCAATGAATGAATTTTTCCCTTCATTAGCGAAACACTGGTGGCTCACACTTACAATTTCAGCTACTTGAGAGGCTGATTTCGGGAGGATCATGGCTCAAATTCAGATGGGGAAAAAGTTTCTGAGAGCTCATTTCAACGGAAAAAAGTTGGGCATGGTGGTACACATCTGACTTCACAGCTACATGGGAACCAAAGTTGAAGGATTGCAGTCCAGGCCAGAATGAGCAAAAAGTGAGACCCTATCTCAAAAACTGTCAGAGCAAAAAGGGCTGGAGGTGGGACTCAAGCAGTAGAGCGCTTGCGTAGCCACACAAAAAACCCCAAAACTTAGGTTCCTCAGTTGCCACAAGTGAACCACTCTATTGAGCAATGATGATAATGGAAAAGGCAATATGTGTTGGGGGCAGGGTCATAATGAAACATTTCTCTGTCTTTATTAATTTTGCCGTGAAGCTCAAACTTCTGTAAAATAAAAGTCTAAAAAATTTTATTGATATGGCACCATTGTCTCCCCAAGAGGATATGTTTTCATTCTTCAAAAATGAAAAGTGGATCGTCTACATTAGTTTTAACAATACACCTAGAATTCCCAGCCCATCCTTCATTTTTAGTCCTCCTTCCAGAAGCTGAGTTATCTTCTCCAGGAAGCCTTCCTCACACACCATGCTGAAGCAAGTGCTTTACCAGTGCTATGCTACCTCACCCTGGGTTGACTTCATCTAGTTTGTATCTTTCTGTTGTGCATTTTTATATATTTTCCTGACCTATCATTATAAGTCTTGGAAGGGACAAATGGTGCATATTCAAGAGAAAAAATATTCAAATTAACAAGTAGAAAAAATATGTATACATATATATGCTGAAAGAAACTGCAGGTATTATAACCAATACATATACTTATAAATATATATACCATACAAATATAAAAACATCAATTAATGTTGGTAGGTATGTTCTTACATATGTATGACACAATTACTGTCCAAAAGAAGTAAAAAAATTAGCATAGCAAATCTAATGTTTACAAACTCAGTTCACATACTTTTTGTCACATATACTACTTAGTACTCATATTCATAAATGCCTTTCTGAACATTCTATATAAGCTACAACTTGACCTACCACACACATAAACATGCTTACTTCATCCGGTCTATTCGCTGTTTTATCCCAGTGCCAAGAACAGTGCTTGGCACATATCAGGCAATAAATAAATAATGGTCGAATGAGTTGACTGGATGATAAACAATACTTTACCTTAATGTAATTACATCCAAGGTTCAAGGTTCATATGGCATTGTTTCATTTTCTACATTTCAATTTGTACATTTATGGCTATATTTGGGTCGATATTACCATCTAGGTAATTCTTCAAAATGATTTCTGGTTTTCTACTTAAAAAAGCAAAGCCATCAATACTTCAAAAATGATTGCAAACACACAGTATCCGCACCTTTTAATATAAGGATAGAATTTATCTCTAAAAAGTCTGAAAAATGGTAAATTAATGATATGCATACTGTAGTATAGTTTTAAAAGAGATGACATAAATTTTTTTAAAAATGTATTTCTTAACTATATATAAAAATATTGAAACTGCTTTTGGTATACTTTACCCATTAAGTAACATTATATTGTTGTGATTAATCTTGCTTTGACAGAGACTTTTCTTCATTTCAAATTTTTATAGACTTTTCATATTCTTAGGTTCAAGGCATGAGTAGAATAGTATCTGACATAGATTAAGCTACCCTTTCTCAACGAGGGGTCTGCAAGATAAAATGTATATAAAATGACTTTATTATTTTCTCTGTTCTCTCAAGGATTATAAGACTGTGTCATTTCAAATGTATAGGAAAGAAGCAATTCATTATGTATTGCCTTAACAGGTACTCGGGGCTTAATTTTTTCAAGCAACCCAGGGTGGGAAGGGCTTGAGTAAATACAAATATTTGCTCAATGAATCTTCTGCTAAAATGCTGTTTTCTTGCAGGGTTCCTTCCTCATTATTATCTATCTAGCTGTGTAGTGACCTCAAATCCCAGGAAATTATCCTGAATATATGTCATGGCCTCATATCCTACATCCCATCCATCACTAGTTGTCTCACTGCCTTCTTGCCTTCCTGAGACTCTAATAACCTACAAGAGCTGTTTGTTAACTCCAATATGGTATCAACAGTGAACCTACAGCTCCATTCTGAAGCCCTATTTTTTTTAAATGTAAATTTAATAGATTGCCATTGTATTAAATTCATTCAACAAATGTTTATTATTTTTAGGTTTATAAAAAAGTACTGCAATGTGGCCAGTCAGACCTTGGAAGATCTGGGACACTGCTATATTTCTGGCCTCAGTCCTCCATGGCCTTGCACTCTGAGCACCACTCACACACTGTAAACGGAGTTGTTAAGTATGATCATTGGCCACATTGTTTCCTCTACTGGGAACACTATTTCCATCCTACCTCTATGCCACTCCTGACCCTTCTGTGTTTTGTCTGATGTCCCTTTTAGAGTGATTACCCATGATATGCACTGTCATTGTTCCCCAGAGACTAGGTGATTCTTTTGTTGAACATGAACAGTTTGCCTATACGTCAGAGAACTTCTACTAATAATATACTTCTTATGGTTACTATTTAAAATATTTGTCTCCTTTAATAGCAATGGTATACTCCTTATCACTAGCATAGTGCCAAACACATATTGGGAACATAGCAAAAACTTGTTGCAACACATTAGACCAGGAAAAATTATGATCAGTGTACAAGTTACTAGCAAATACAGATGATGATGGAAGAGACTGCATCAGATCCTAAAAGATGAATGTGTTTTATCTTTGGAGGAAATCTACAAAAAAAAGTATTATTTGTGAAAGGATTGCTTCCTAGAATTCAAACTTCATGAATGAGGATGATAATACTACTTGTGTTACAAATTCATTCCTATCAAAATCTTCTTGAAGTTAAAGTATAGGACTGTGACAACAATGGGCTACTTAAATACAATGCTCTTTAAAAAGTTAAATTATCTTTTGATACACTTGTTTTTGAAATGTTACCTTTTATTTTTCCTAATTGTCAAGATGGCCTCTTAAAATAAGCAAGATATTTCTAAGTAAAAACTGGTCTTATCAGGAAGTTGTGAGTGGATAATAAACTACAGGAAAAGCAACTGAATGCTTAAGGAAGAAGGTATGTGAGAAAGATTAAATGCAAGAAGGCAGAAGAAGCAGATTAAGGTGTGAATTAGGTAAGCCTGGGTTATTTCCTCAGGTTGCACAAATGTTATTCTGGGTCATTGTGGTAAAATTTATAATTGGTAAAAAGGTGAACAATTTTGAGTTAGAGGGCTTTCAAAATCATTTCTGTTTACAACTTACCAATATCACTTCTGATATATGTATTTTCCCAATGTTTCTTTTTCCTTCTGAGATGAAAAGTCTAAACTGTGAACAGGGGGTTTTCTCACTTTTTTGCCTAATTTTCCAGAAAAGCATGTCATTTTAATAGTTACTTTATAATATGAAGGGAGAAGAAGTAGAATGTTAAAGAGTGAGTTCTGGAGTATGACTGTTTTGATTTCAATCTGATACCACTATTTACTAGCTCTGTGACTTTAGAAAAATATCCAAATTCTCTTAAGTGCAGTTTCATCATTTTTAAGATGGGAACAAAGTATTTATCTACCTAGTTGTTGTGAAGATCAAATAAAATAAACCACGAAAAGTACTTATAAGAATGCTTAGCACATAAACTGAATTTAATAAATGTTAAATATTCTTTTACTTTTTTATCATCATTGTTTTTTCTAATTATTATTAATGTTTTGTTCATTATTTTTATCCTACCACATATAAAACAAGTTACCTTAATAGATCAGATTGAATTAGTAAAAAAGGTTTTTGGGAAATGGGAGACAATGATGAGAATGAGAATTTAAGTAATTTATTCAATGAATTCATCCTCTTAGTGTTGTACATTAAAACAGTATGTGGACATTTTTCTTCACCCAATAGCCGTAATATCAATATTGCTATTGAAGAATTATCACTCTTACTTAACATAATAGTCTAACATAGTAGGATTATGTTCTGGATATAAAAAAATTTATAGAATTTTTTAATGAAAATGAAGAGATTTGGCTCACTGATGTCGGGTCAATGGTATACATAATTTTACTTTAAATGACTACTTTTTGGAAAAGTTTAGAAGACATTCAGTCCTACGTTTTTCTTTGTTTTGTACATATGCCCCAAATTTGGTTCTGTAAATTCTCAGTAAACACTGAAAGTGGACTGACTTGATATAAATAATATACCATCTCAGCCACAGACATGCGGGCTGCCTCTTTATGAATAATTACTGAAGTCTAATTGTTTGACTGAAATTTTGCTTACAACCACAGAGAGATGAAAATAGCAATTTCTCTTACCCTCAGTCCTCACTTGAATAAATTCTGGAAGAGATTAATTGGCTTTTACTCATTTTAGGGCAGAGAAGGACAGGTGTAATTATTTTTCTTCTTTAATTTTAAGTCTCATAGCAAAAATTAAAATCACATAGGTAAGAAAAAAATTGAAAACTTGCCTTGTTTTACTCAAGTTAATTAGCTCTGCCATCCTAGTAACAATAAGTGAAAGGAAAATTAACAATTTGAAAGATTTGACTAATGACCACTAAGCAAGTTTTATTGCTTATATTGAAACCAGTTAATATGCTTACGAAAAAATTTGTATTAACATTAAGAATAAAAACATTGGTCAAGAAAAGGAGTTAAGAACATCAAAATGCTATCAAAATTTCAATTCTGAAAATTTTTTAAATAAAAAAATTTCCTTTTCCATTCAGATTTATAGCTAAAAGTACTCAAGAAATTTACAGAAAGGATAATTTATCTTAAGGTCTAGGGGAGAGGTATCAGTTGTTATTATGTGTTTATCATAACTGCTACTGTTAGAACTCTAGACAAGAATTTTTCTGTAATAATTTCATTATAACTGTCATGATAAAATCTATCTGTTATTAAAATAAACTATATGACTGAGAAGTGATATAAAAAGGACAGGATAAGGAAGCACTATCTAAAATTAAAGTCTTTAAGACTATTCATTACCAGCATGTTTTTTCTTTTTTTTTTTTTAATTTTTATTTTTTTATTATTCATTTGTGCATACAATGCTTGGGTCATTTCTCCCCCTTGCCCCCACTCCCTCCCTTACCACCCACCCCACCCCTTCCCTCTCCCCCACACCCCCTCGATACCCAGCAGAAACTATTTTACCCTTATCTCTAATTTTGTTGAAGACAGAGTATAAGCAATAATAGGAAGGAACAAGGGTTTTTGCTGGTTGAGATAAGGATAGCTATACAGGGAGTTGACTCACATTAATTTCTTGTGCATGTATGTTACCATCTAGGTTAATTCTTTTTGATCTCACCTTTTCTCTAGTTCCTGGTCCCCTTCTCCTATTGGCCTCAGTTGCTTTTAAGGTATCTGCTTTAGTTTCTCTGCATTGAGGACAACAAATACTAGCTAATTTTTTAGGTGTCTTACCTATCCTCACCCCTCCCTTGTGTGCTCTCGCTTTTATCATGTGCTCATGTCCAATCCCCTTGTTATGTTTGCCCTTGATCTAATGTCTGCAAAACCACACTAAGATTCCACCTCACCCCTGTTAGAATAGCATGTTTTTCTTGAATGAGGCAAGTTCTCCAAAGAATTAAAGGCCAGTGTAAATTAACATACAAGAGGGATACCGCACATCCATGTTTACTGCAACATTATTCACAAGAGCCAAGCAGCACAATCAGCTTAGCTGCCCAAAACTCAATGAATGGATAAGAAAAATGTGATATATCTGTGATATATATATATACACACACACATATATATTCACACACACATGCACACACACAATGGAGTATTACTCTACCATAAAGAAGAAGAAAATCATGCCATTTGCGTAATCTTATCCATTTGCAAATGGATGGAACTGGATTTCATCATATTGAATGAAATAAGCCGAACTCAAAAAAATCAAATATTGCATATTTTTGTTCATGTTCGGAATCTAGGCCTAAAATGATAAAAATAACAGTAATGATGGGACTTGAGTGCAAAAGGGACGTTGCATAGAGGAGGGGTTCAATAGGAGAAGGTAAGTGGACAGGGTGCTATGGGGGTGAATAGGATCCAAGTATGTAACTTGTAGGTATAGAGACTGCATAAAGAAACTGCCAACATTGTTTTTTAGAAGACAGGGAGAAGGTGGTGGGTTAAGGGAACATAACAGAGGGTGCAGGAGTGAACTTACCCAAAATACACCACATGCACATGGTATTCCCACATGAAGCCTCCTTGTCCCATTAAGGAATATTAAATTAAAAAAACAAAACAAAACAGAATCTGGGGCTGGGTGTGGTTGGTCCAAGCTTGCAATCCCAGGTACTCCGGAGGCAGAGGCCAGAGGATGGTGAGTTTAGGGAAAAGTTAGTGAGACCCCATCTCAAAAACTAATTTAAAAAAAAATGGCTGGGGTCATACTCCAAATGGTAGAGAGCTTGCCTAGCAAGTTTGAGGTCCTTCATTCAATCCCCAGTACCACAAAAAACAAACAAACTGAAAAAAGTCTTAAGGAGACTTTATTAATTAAAACAAAACAAAAGAGAAAAAATAAAAGCGAAAAAAACAAGCCCACAAAATCATGGTCCTCAAATGTACTCATAATAACATAAATAAAGTACCCTAGAGAAAGTTACAATTTACATTAAATATACAAGTAGAAAATTAGCTAAACACTTTCTTTGTCTCCACCTACATAAGAAATGAAGGCAAGAGAACAAGAAGCATTTAAATCCTGCTGATGCAGATTCAAATACCTGGGCTTCTCCAGGCATCTGACCTATTACAGCTCTACTTTCACTTTATTTTCCATCTCCAGCAGTGCCTGGTTCCACCATTCTCTTAGCCCTTACATGGATTTATTTTAAACTGTTCTCAATATTAGTTTAGAATTAAAATAGCTCACATATGCTCAGCTAGTTACCACTCAACCATCTACTTGCCAGTTTCCAAAGTTTAGGTATTGTCTTTTTTCCAATTCTTCTCATTCTGCAGAATTTTCTTTACTGACATTTTAGTGAAGATTTCAGAAAGTAGAGAAATTAGTTTAAGAGTTAAATCTTTTATATTTACCTAGACACATTCCTATCCTGTATTGTTAAAGAGCCCCCACACCATTTTTTTAATGAAAAAAAAAATAGCCAGTTTTACAATGTTAACATACATTTGTAAAATCTTGGAAAAATATCTGGCTTTAAATATTTTCTGTATGCCATTTTACTAAGTTTTATTCTTTCAATAAGCACTCCAACAAAAACTTGAAGCTGATGAAATTTTAACTATTTGCTCTTTCAAGGATGAGTAGCCAGCTGCACATTTTTTGCTTGGTCAGCAGTAACCTCCAGGAATTAAACTTGCTTTCTCCAGAATGTAAAAATCCTTTGCTTCAGAATGCTTCTTTTGAAATACTTGGTATAGTCTGATTGAAGAAAGAAAAAAAAATAGAAGCTTTAACTCCTAGAACTTTTAACTGCAAATCTCAGTGGCTCCAGGGGTTCTGCCTGGAATGTATCCTGGTGGCCAGAAAGTAGTAATGAGTCACCTTGTGGGTTCTAGTTACTATACAGGAGAACTGAATGCCAGGGAAAAGCTGGATTAAATTAACATAAAAGTTGCTTAACCAAGAATATGTAGATAGCCTCCAACTTACTATGGCATGAGTTATGATTTTTCAGCTTTACAATAGTGTAAAAGTGATATGCACTTAGTAGAAGTCATGTTCTGAATTTTAAATTTTCATTTTTCCTTGGGTCAGTGGTATGTGGCATGATATGCTCCTGTGACTCTGGGCAGAGGTGGCAAACCACAGCTCCCAGTCAGGTTAAAGACCATAAGAGTAAATACCCAAAATTCTTCTACAGTGTACTGTAGAAATTATGTATTATAATGTACATATGTTAGGCAGATAAAATGCATTTTCACCTTATATATACATATATATTTTATTTACAATGGGGTTATACAGGTATAACCCTTTGAAAGTCAAGGACTATCTACAACACATTAGGCAAAGGCCTAATGATAAAATTACCCAACAAGACCAAGTATTTCAAATGTAGGTATTGAATAGCAGGGATATTTCATTTAAAAAAAATAACATCAGCATCTCCTTCCAAAGAAAATCATTTTCTTGGCTTTGACACCTAACACTTAATGAATTAAAATTACAAAAAAAAAAAAAAAAAAGAATGGCAGAAGTTGTTCTTGGGAGATTATAATAAAAAAAGATAGATCAAATAGAAGAACAAAGGAGATCTGTGACAAGGCTTATTTACAAAATTAGTGATAAAAACACTGAAATAAAAAATGGCATGGCTCTTCTTATACATTTACAATTGACAATTGATGTCATGTTGAATTGCAATGTGCTTTTCAGTATGAAATGGTACAATGAAAGAAGAAAAAAGAATGAAATCATGATAAATCAACTCTCTGAAGTGTAAATGATACCTTGCACATTATAAAGATAATCAGTGATTGTTCCTACTTGTATATATTCTCTATTTGCAGTGCAAATTTGTAACTGTTCCCTGAAAGAAAGGGGAGTTTCTCCATAAATTGTTTCACTTGCTTTCTGCACAAATTGGCCCTGTGACTTGGCTTGGTTAATGGATCAATTAAAAAATTTGACTCCAACAGGCTTAAAAGTTGCATGAAAATTGGACCTTGCTGTTGATTTCTATTTCTTGAAATCTTACGACCACGTGGACTACCCTGCTGGAGAATCTGAGACCAAGTAAAGCTAAGTAGTCCCTTCTGAGCTTCCCTCCTTCCCAACCAAGGGTGTCATTGCCAACTATGGTAATTGTGCCTGTGGCTACCTGGTCCATCAAGCCCTAGTAGCAGCTCCATTTCAGATCAGAAGAACCATACAGCTAACCAACAGAATTGTAAATTGGATAAATTTTTATTACTTAAAGACCCCAAGATCTGTTAAACAGAAATAGTTAACTGTATGGTAATTTTATGCACTATTTAAAACTTACAAGGATAATAAGATAACTGACATTTTGAAAAAAAGTATTAAAATACAACAGCCTTTATTATAGGAAATATGAGTGTTCCTCACATTCATTCTATTCCATGTCTCTATGTTTCATTATTATAATTATTATCAGAAACACCTTGCTACTCTGTATACTTTTCATGACAACATCATATTCAGGAAATTATTCCTCAGTTCCAATGTCAGGCTAAGAATGTCTTTACTGGATTCCAACAAATCCCTGATCACAGATCAATTCCAAAGCAATATTAAGCTGAAATTATCTATCAATATAACTTTAGGTTCCTCAAAGTCAAGAGATGTCTTATTGACACTGATGCTCTAAGACCCATGGCAGTATTACATAAGAATATATATTTATCTTATGTTTGTTGAGCTGAATTTACTATGAGCACTCTGATTTCACTTCCATACAGCAACGAGCGAGATCCTTACACATCAAAGAGGCAGATATTCAAGTAGAATCTATAATAAATGTTAAGAGTATAGGTAGAGCTTTTTTTTGTTTGTTTGTTTGTTTGCTGAGGGAAGGAAGTACTGAATCTGTCTTTAGAATCTAAACTATGCTAATAAAATTATGAGTTTAATCAAACAAAGGTAAAGCTATTACACAGGAAACACTGAGGCAACTTGATTTGGGGCAGGTGCTGTTGGATTCTTGTTGCCTCGTATCCAGTTCTGTACAGGTGAAGAAACTTTGAAGGAGAACTTCTTTATAATTGAGCAGCGATCTTACAGGAAGCTTCACAGTTATTTTGGTGGAAAAATAAACGATGGAAGAACAAGCTAATGACCACTAAAAATAATAAGTGCAAATAGAGACCTAGAAAGAAAGTGTTCAAGAAACAAATGGTTTAGAGAAAGGAGTTGCTTTGGGTTTCCAAGCTTAAGAAAATGTACAGTAAAGAGAATGATAAAAAAGAGGAAAACATGAATGTACTCCATCAATCACCAATGTATATGTAAGATTATGTGAGAAAATTACCATTATAATGAGTGCTAAAAATAACCTGTATTTTGTGATTCTCTTTGGAATCCTACACCTATGAAAATAACCCTGTTAACTGTAGTCTAGATTTCAAGAAATGAAATAAGAATAAGCAATATCCACAAAATCCTAAACACAAAATTTTATTTTAAGAAGAAATTAGATATTATAGGATTATGAAGAAATATTAAGAATCCATTCAAATTAATGGTATTTCTGATTTTGGATACCAAAATAGGAGGTTTTCATAAAACATAACACAAAATGTTTATTTTTAATAATATTGAACACACTGTACAGTAGGGGAACAGAACCGAGAGCCACAAATTTGTATTAGAAATCCAATATTTCATATTCAAATCATCGATTAACCTTGGAGGTTGCAGTCAATAGCTACACGCACACTAACTAATCAGCAGTTAAGATGGTACTATTTTGGAAAAAAATAAACCCTAAACTTTTACCCATCGAGTTGTTTCTAAAGACAAGGGTTCTCTTGTGACCCTTGTATTACTTAAAATTCTACCCAATATGTTAAGGAGAGCAAAATTTAAATTCCTTTCTCTGATTACTGAAGTGAAAATTACTTTCTAGTAGTGATGAAATTGTTTTGCCCACTGCACTATTCAGCAGATTTCACTCATAAAATAAAAATAGAAAATGGCCTTAAATTATACTTTAAAATGTTAATTATATAAGTTTCAGGCATATATCAGTATAATTTTATATTTTTGGAGAGACATTGTTTTTCAAACTTTTATTTCTAATACTATTTAAGCATAAAATATATTGCTAACTCATAGAAATTATATACATGTTAATTACTTTGAACAAGTCATTTATTCAAGTTGATATTTCTTTCCTATGATTTATTAAAAGTTTTTAAGAGTAAACATTTTGGGCAATTTTCTCTCAATGTCTAATCTACTCATAATTTTCAATATGATCTTTACTATATTTTCAATAGCTTTCTTTTGATCCAACAAAATAGTTCGTTGAAATATATATTTCTAAACTCTGAGATGCTAATTTCCCTTTCCCATTATTTTCTATAGAATAAGGGCTTTTTTTTTCTTATATGGAGGTCTTTCTGAAACATTTTGAACCAAGTTCTAACTTGAATGCATTCAATCATGATTTCAAGTATCACAACTGACAAATTCAAATACATATGTATTTGTAGTTCTTTTACATATACTTTTATTTATCTTAAAGAAATGTTATGATAGTTTTCAATGCATTATAAATTCCCAAAAAGCAGTAAAGGACTCATTAAATTGTATGAGGCAGTTTCTTCACTAACACTATTGTTTCAGCTCAAGCCTTCATAAGTTCTCTATCAGTATTTCCCAAAATGTGTCCCACTCAGCTGGAGTACCATGAAAGAACGAATCCCTGATGTCCATGCAGTGAAGGGTGTTTGCTTTATGTAAAGAACTAGCTTCTTTCTATGCATCTAGAATGGTATTCATATGGATCACACCTGAGAGAGCTGCCAAAAGTAATTTTCTACAGGGCTTAGTCATATTTGGAAAATACTAATAACATCCTATAGAGATATATAATGTGCATAAATGTATTCATTGTGCTAAATCTTGTGCCTAGCTACAAGAATAGTAACAATAATACAAATAACAAATCTGTTTATGTTTGCTTAACTTTTATTTCCAATATGTAACTGATCATATAATCCTTTTTTTACATACTTCAAGTGGACCTCCTCTAAAGCCAACGTTCCATTGACATAGCTTTGGGAAACAGCGGAGCTAACATCAATCACCTGCTTTGCCGCATTGTCTTTTCCAGTGTGTTCATGATATTCTGGCCATAACGCTCACTGTTTTTTTCAAAAACACAAATCTATTGAAGTTATATCCCTGTGCTTTCAGGTCTTTGGCAGCTTCCTATTCCCTATAGAACAAAATAAAAATAAATTCCCTAATTTGATATTTGAGATCAGTGTGCTACCTTTCTTTTTATCCATCACAGTCTTCTGCTACTCTGCCATACACAAATCTCTCTCTGTGTGTCTGGTTCTCTCTCTCATGCATGTGTGCACATACAGACACACATGCATACACAAGTAGTTTGCATAAATTCTTTCTCACATCTCTGTTGCTCTTATCTTTTTCTAGACTATGAACACCTGAACAACAGTATAAATGCTCTATTTATTTTTGGGGGCAATTTATTTGTTTGAAGGCTGGCTTCAAACTTGTGATCCTCCTGCCTTAATTTCCCGAGTACTAGGAATGTGACCCAAAACTCAGCTCAGGTCTACTAATCTTTTCTGTTTGATGCCTACCACAACATTAGGCACATTAAAAATATTTAAGGATTATTAAACTCACAAGAGTCATACTTCAAAATAATGAGAGATTCCTTAGACTCTTCACCCTCAGATGTACCTCACATTAATATTAACTTTTGTTTACTTTCAAACTATACTTATTTTTCCTTATCATTTTGCTATAAATTAAGTTTCTTTTCATTATAAGAGGTTCTTTGTAAAACTCTTTCTATATTCTGAAAACGCTTATGGAAAATTTCTTGCCTTGGTTCCGTTAGGAGAGATGGACAATTCTTTCTTTCTTGTTCCATACCATTCACACATTTTTTTAAAATGTCTTTTATATTCAGGTACTATTTTTAACATAAGCATGAAGCCTTGACCAATAAAAAGTTCCTACTCTCATAGAGCTAATATGCTAGTTTAGTGAGACAAGAATAAATAAATAAAAATTTAAATAGATTATAATGACTAATTGTCATGTCAGAAGAACGATCAACCAAGCAAAGGGATAGAGTGATGAGTGTGTCTGATGAGGGATGAGGTTCAGAGATTACCATTTTAGACAATGGGGTCAGAGAAAGTTCATGAGGTGGACTTTGAAGAAGATTGAATTAAAGTGAACATCACTCCATATGCAATATGTCTTTGCTTCACACCTTGGTTTCTCATTCTCTACTAGATTTGATAAATTTACATTTATTCATTGAGCAATAAATAGGGTGATTATTGTGCTAAAAGTTGCTTTAAACTTAGTGGGACTTGTTGAAACTATCAGGAGCTAGTCTTTGTATTTTGTATTCTAGTCTTTGTATTTTAGTCATCAGGATCCCAATTGGTTGTTCATAGCCTGCAGTGAAAGTATCTGCAGCAGGGATGAACAGCACACAGAATAAGTGGTGATTTTAAACATTAGCTGCCTCATAGCACACAACTGCAATTGCTTAATAAGATCAATCACTTTCTGAACTGCACACTACAGAGTTTGGAAAGAGATCTTTCTGAAGTTTGCCACATGGGATAAATTCAATTTTTTTAGATGATTCTCATTGTAAGCATGCATAATGCTGTTAGTGAGAGTACTGCATGAGTAGAACCCTGACAGCCTTTAAGACTTCCAGTATATAGATGATTTTCACCATTGGGCCTCCCAGTGACTATGAATATTGTAATATAGTCAGCAGCAGTACCTTTTCACTTTGTGATATTTTCTTGTGCTCTAGGTAGTTCAGTTCCCTCTATACAAGTACTATTCTTCCAATTTTGTTTAAAAAAATTAAGCATGTGAGAAATAGATTCATAATTCATCAAGCATCCTTGCTAATATATTTTAAATAAACTCACCCTGATTTTTTAATATATATCATTTAGGAATTTTATGCATGCCCCTTCTTTTACCATCAGAGCCTTGCACTACAGTATCCAGTTGCAACATTGATATCACATTGTTTTTTTAGAGATGATATATTCCCACATTAGTATCTCAGTTTATATATTTCATTCAAAACTATACTAGTATTAGTATAATCACATATACTACCACAACATATAAACAGCACTTAACCAACTTTTTAAAATAAACAAAAATCTTAGAAAAATATTAGCAAAAAATTTCAGAACACAAAATTTCAAAATTCGATATTAAATATTTCATACCAAATATAAAACATGATCATTCTTTGTAGAATAAAAATCAAAGAAAAATAGAGAAGAGAAATAAAAAAATTATGCTCTAATGTCAGTCCGCTTCAAAGCTTTTGCCAAAACCAATTTGAAGAACAGATAACTCAAAACCAGGTGAAAGTAACAAGCAACATATGCCTGAGATTTAGTTTGAATGGGGAACACAGCAAGAGAAGACAAGCCCTGAAGGGTTCACAATAGGTCAAACCTGAAAGGTAAGGTGGAAGATAAGTACTTAATTTTCAAAGCTAATTTGTTCCTTTTACCTTTTTGTTTAATTATTCCAAATCACATACAGATACTCCATTCAATGAGTTAGGATGATTTAAAAAAAAAAAAAGATGCAAATCAATTCACTTGGTCAGAATTCACCTGACCGGGATTTAAAGAAGTGTCAGGATTTCTTCTTCACCCCATCTCTCCTTAAGTAGATGGTGCGTCTCACCCATGCCTGAAGGGTTAGACTTACTAAAGTGTAAAATGTGTATGTTCAAATCCTCCACAAGACTTAACTGCAGAGCACACCAGTGTAAATACCCCATATATAACAATAAATAATTTAGCAGGATTCAGAGTAGTGAAAATTTTAAAAGGCACTTGATTCTGCAAAGAATTCACCACTTTTTGTTTTAACAACATCATCTGTTATCCCAATGACACCGGAGAGCGATTATGTCATCTAAGTCATTTTAAGTGCCTTTTAATAGTCTCTCAAGGCATGTTCCTGCATCTATTAAAGTTGGTAACTATCCTGTGAAAGTAAGGAAATGACCATTGATGTAACTGAACTCTTTAGAAACTCATTAAAAGATTCTTCATAGTTTTGGTGGATTGAACAAATAAGGAAAATACAAATATTTTCAGGAAAAAATCACAAAAATAGTCATCTTTGTATTCACAGTGTCAATAACTTTTACTATTGTTTGGGGTTTCTAATGAGTCTTGTAGAAAACTGTATCACCTGGAGATCTGTCAGAGGTAGAGAGCAGGCTTCCTACAAGGACATGTTTCATTTGATACAATCCACAGTAACTGCATGATTGATTGATAGAATGGTAACAAAATCATGCCAAGTATTGTATCACATTTGCTTTCATTTCTAAAGTTATTTATCATATGCTTAGTTTTGCCACATTTCAATCTGACTAGAATAAAGGTAACCCACACACACACCAAGGTAGTCTTTTTTTTTCCCATCATGGTTATTAGTGGGAATGTTTTCCAACAGAAAAATTATATAATGTCATTTAAAAATATTTTTCAATTTTATTGTCTTTAAATGACCACATTTCTATTTTTACCAAACTAAGTGAATAGCAAATGTATATAGTTTCATGTAAAATGCTAGGGCAAATGAGTTACTAGTCATTAAGATTCCTTTCAGTTTACATACAAAATGTAATTAATTTGAAACAATGCCTATGATAGTAACTGAAGATGTACGAATTATACTCACTAATGATATTTAACTTATTTAACACTCACATCTTCAATGGACTTGTACTATCAAATTAAACTTACCATTGGTACTAGGGTACAGTCAGCTAGTTTTTCAACACAGATGGATGTTATTGCTATTCCAGAATGTGGGAAGTGATCACATGCTGGAAACTACACAGAAGAGCAGAACCCATTCATGTGGCCCTGTGACTAGTTCTTGCCAGTGGATTGTGATTGGATGTGATGGTGATCTTTATTGGCCAGGGTTTTTAAGAAGCTGTTAGGGTTTATCTATATCTTCTCCATCTCCTATGGCTGCCTTGCTAATTGAATTGAGATTTCTAGAACCTAGGCAATATGTGAAACACAAATTCATGTCAAAGAAAATTGCTCTAAACACTAATATGGATAAGAAGTAAGGGTATGTGTGAACAACCCCTGAAATATTGGGGTTTATTTATGAGAGTATCTAACATTTGCCTTCTTCAGAATGGTCTTGTATATACTGACATTTTTGTCAGAATGGACTTGAGAAGGAGTAAAAAGAATATTTTCTCTATGCCCTAAGTGTTAAAAAGATTTTGCTATAAGTAGTAGTTCTTTCGAGGCAAATTGCTGATGGTGATTATATACAAACATTTTTCACCTTAGCATTTAATTTTTTGACCTTTAGAAAATGAATTCAAATCTGATAGAAAAATATAAAGTCTTTCATTCAACATATTAATGTGATGTTCTGTGCCTTATTGTTAGAGGCACTTTTATCTTTCCACTGATAAGCAGAATAGCATGAAAAGAATCAACTGAACATTTGAAGATTTGTCTGTATTCTTACTAAAAATCAAGAAAAATACTATCTCACACTAATCTCCATAAAATTATTTCTTGAGGAATTCTCTGCAACAAGTCCTTGGACCAGGGTTATTCTTATCTACCACATCATACATAATTCTGAAATATTAAGTTCTATTTTCCCCATGTTTGAAATAATTTTCCCGTCCATTATACCCTTTCAAGATTAGCCCTGATATAAGAAGGTGACCCATGATAACTAAAAAAATTACCAATTTTTGATCTGTAGTTTGCAGACATAACCCAGGGCAGTGGTTGAAAGGAGTTGTCATTAGAAGAAACAAGGAAATACCTAGAGAAATTTAACATGAATGATGGAACACAGGAATGTGACACTGACTCAAAGAAAGGTTTTCAATTTTAAAAAAATTACATATTCACATCACAGATTTCGTTGCATTAAAAATGAAATTTGATACTTTAACATAAAATTCCATGAAATATAATCAATCCTTATAGCTAAACTTCATAAAATCTAGCTACGGTTATGATATGATTCTCTGGGTATACCTCTACAGTCTTCAAGTAATTATTAACACTGCCCACTTTTATTTTTAAAAGTGGTTGGTTCTATTTAGACAACAATAAATTCATCACTTCATATGACACATCTTTGCCTACCTGAAATCTATTTCACTCCAGTTTCTTTGTTGGGGGGGGAGAGTTTATTAAAGATAGCTAAAGTAACCATGGATAATTTATGCCCATATTATCTGGTATATTAAAAATGACTGCTCACAGGACATTTTTTAATTCAGATCAGATGCTGTAGGGTCCTAATTTAATATATTTGTTATCACAATGTAACACATTTAAAAAATAACGCAGGATATGCCAAAGGGAAGGAAGGATTAAGACATAACAATATTAGGTAAAGTTGGGTTGCAAAATCAGGACTGTACACATAAATACAGGAAAGGAAATTCAGGAGGAAAAATTCTAAAATACTGAAATACAGAAAAACTGAACTAAATAGCATGAAATAAAGTATGAAGTAATGTAAAAATAAATTCTAAATATTTTGGGCAATTTCCCATAAAACATGTTTATTTTCATAATTTTAAGAGCTGAGCTATTAAATAATAATAGCCATAGAAATTAATCAGACATTTTCTTACTCATAAATGACCTTATGAAGCTAATAAATGTTTTAAAGCAGTCTTTAGGATATAGTCCAAAATAGTACATAAGGCACATTATTCCTTCCTTATTAATTATGTATTTGCACATTCTGCAGAGTTAGAATTTATTATTTCAGAATGTGAGGAATAAAACATAAGAGTAGATAACTATGGGAATTTATGAGTAAATTTTAATTAATACCAACATTACCCAATTTGATAGTTAGAAACATTTTTCCATGTAAAATCAGCAAAAAGACTAACCAATAATATTGTTGGCAATACTTTTCTTGCCTTATCCTTGCTGTGATTTGCTTTTCACACTTAATAGCTTTACAGTAAGGCTTTTCTAATAAGCACTAACAAAATGCTGAACTAGTTTTTTAAAAAGACAATTTTTACATAAAAATAGCTATTTAGTTGTTTTGTGTTATTTCATTTTTGTACTATGGTGGTTTGAACTTTGGGCACCCCTTACAAAGCAGGCATTCCACCCCTTGAACCACGCCTCTAATTCATTTTGCTCCAGTTATTTTGGAGATGGGGTCTCAGGAACTATTTGCCTGGGCTGACCTCAAACCGTGATCCTCCAAATCTCAGACTCCCAAGTAGCTAGGATTACAGGCATAATCCACCAGCACAAAATTGCCTTAATCTTAAACAAGGAATTTCAAATACATTCACAGATAGTTAGTGAAATATTTATTTTTTCTCTCAAAATGATAACTGTTTTAATAACTCAGCCACGACTGAGCTGACTGAATACCACTAGTAGTATTTCTAATCCAAGTCACATCTCTGTGCTGCTGCATGTATAAGTGATGCAGATTATTCTCTGCTAATAGCAGACATAAATAAATTACAGCAAATTCCATACATCCATGACATATACTGCCACTCATCAAAGACTGCACCCCACTAAAGACTGCACTTTTTTAGAAGATAAAAGTCATGGGGGAAAATGTGACTTCCACTCTTATCTCCATGTACACATATGGTAAAGATGCATGAAGACTAGCCAAATAAGCAGAATAACTAAATAACAAATCCAAGGTGTATGGCCCCTAAATAACTATGTAATATTCATAAATTTATAAATCAGTGTATTTCTGTATTTCTCAATTATGAAAATCACAGATAATTTGCCCTGGTTCATCTGATTACTTGGGCAACATCAGCTCAAATTCCAAATAAGTGAAGGCATACCATTTCTAATGACATCATGTCTGAGGGAAACAATTTCTAATAAGCCTATAATAATTCAGTATTTTACTATCTGGCTCTGATCAAATTTAATTACAAAGATTAAGCTTTGACATAAGTCTAATCTACACTGAAAAGTTATACCCTGATGTGGTTTAGCTCATTTCCCTACCACCATCCAGACTATCCTGGACTCGGTAAATACTATGATTTTGAAAGAAAACTGAGACATTTTAATATCTATATCTAACATTTCTAGTATGTCTTCTCTGTGAACTTGACAGAAAGATTATGAAGATCCAAGAATTAGTGAAATAGACATATTCCTTAAAACACAGCTTGCTTAAAGGTGACATAGAGTCCCTTCACTGATGTCTTAAAGAAATAATCATTTATAGTAAATCTTATTTCCATTCCCAGGTTCTAAGACATCACCAAAATGCAAGCTAAATCTCTCCTTCAAAATGGGATTGACTCACACAGTGTATTTTTTAAGTGATCCAAAATTCAAAACTTAGAGTGTTTTCATAAAAACTCAATTTCTGCCTTCTCTTAAATAATAAAAAGAACTAACTGCTTTGGTTAGCATCCCAGTACAGGAAACTTCTATAATGTGCACAATCAGCTTCAATATAACACAATTTTTAAAATCATAATCACCCTAAAGCTTCTGGGGTTTATCTTTACTCAAAAGATGAAGGAACAAACAAATTGAATGAACTTGCAAAATCCTATTTTTTCTTTTGCATTTCTAATACTTGCCTCAGTTGTTATTTGATTGTTTTGGAATTGTGTTCCAATTTTTTTCTCAGTTTACTTATAATGCCAACTTCATTTACTAATGGTTTTTTCTATGTCTTTGCATGTATTTTTGAAATAGTCTTCATCACTTCACAATAAGTTAATGAGAACAATGTTTATGTAGCTAAATTAATCAAAAGAAGAACTAATAGCTTTGCTAGGTACCGTGCATCTGTTATGTTCCATGTACCTTCATGGCGGATCAGGAGAGAGACTGGAGTGCAAAGGTTAGATTTAGGAGGGATAGCACATAAAGCTTTTATGGAAGGCTGGCAGCAGACAATGGAAGTGGATTAGTCTAGATTTGCAGACTTTCCAGTTGTTTAGTCCCTTATCAGGTACACCTTCTCTCTGCCCTGGGTATGGCTATTACCTATACCCTAAGACAGAAACTAGGGATTTATCTTGTATTTTTTCTTTGCATTTCATGAACATCAGGTTCTGATGGTTTTCTGTCAACTAATCTTCCTTTCGCCACTCATACCACAGGTCTCCTAGATCAAGCTTCTCACAGTCTGAATTGTCATCTTTCCACCCCATTCTCAGACCTCCATGCTTTTTCCCTTTACATATGTCTCCCTCATGTGTCTAGGCAGGAATTTCCCACCACTGGAATTAATTTTATATCTTCACTTAAAACTGTTCAGTGCTCATCATTACAGAGCACACTCACATATTCATACATTGAAAGTTTAATCCCCCAATGTAACGATATTTGGAGATAGGGCCTATAAAGAGGCAGTTATAGTTAAATGAAGTCAAAAAGGGGGGAGCTAATCCAACATGGCTGGTGTCATTAGAAGACAAGAAGGAGACATAAGGGATGTACAGAGAAAAGACCCTGTGAGGACCCAGGGAAGAACCTGCCATCTGCACACCAAGGAGAGGGGCCTCAGACAAAACCAACACTGCTAACGCCTTGACTTTGAAATTCTGATCTCTACAACCGTCAGAAAAACAAACAAACAAACCCTCTGTTATTTAAGCCACACAGTCAATGGTATTTTGTTCTGGCAGCCTTAGCAATTTAATATAGTCATTATAAAACTCAATGTTATTAACATGACAGGCAAGCTGTTATTTTACCTTTATATGTCCCATCTTTCTTTCTGATATACGCTTTACCACCCAATGTTACTGAGCTACACCTTCACATCCATGTAGCCCCACACCATTCCCTGAGTCCATGCTAAACCTTTAGTCTAGAAGGCTAGTCTGATCCTTTTCATACATACACATTAAGATTTTGCTAAGATTTTAAGGTTTCCAGGATACTTCCAGCCCACCTCAGACTGTATTAGGAGTCCTTCCAGATTGTACTTCAATTACAAGTATCATTCTCATTGTATCTACCACATTTTTGCAATGCTTTTACCATGCCACCATTAAATCTCCTTTTCTTTAGGAACTATTTTACTTATGTTTAAGTCCCCAGCAGCAGTTGTGATTCCTGGCAGAATGATGTGTGGAAGAGTATCCTAGACATCAGCTTATTTCTGTGATATTTTGAATCCATTCATGCTATCAGGCCTGGGCTTGCTCAGCAGCAGCTTTCAATACTTAACTTCACACACAACAGCTTTCAGTAGTGGTCTATTACAATACAGAAACCCTGGATACATGTCAAATGTTTGAAAGGTAAAACTTGGATTTTTTCTATCAAAGTAATTTTATTGCCACCACAACAACAAAAAGCCTTTTTGTTTTTTCTTGTACCTTTAGTTTAAAGTAAGTGATTTGAACTATGCATAACTTAATCATATCTCATTTCCAAGTAGAATTACTTGCACATATGGTTGGATTAACAAGAATGTTTATGCTTGCATTTATTCTGACTGACATAAATGGAGTTGTCAGAGGCATCAAGAAGTAACATCACATTATCTGTTTACTATTGTTATGGACACAACTACTTATCCTTTTTATGAAATATCGAGTTCTCTTTCAGAAGACAAAACTGGAAGTCTTCTCTATCCCATGCTTATACACAAAAGAAGAAAGACTATTTACTCCTTGAAAACCTAAGTTTTGTGAAAATTATTCCCTGATTTCCCATGAAAGTAAGTCATGCAAGACAAGTTTATAGGCTTCCAAGACCCCAGCAGTTTAATTTTGATTTCCATTTTACTGCAAGTTAGTTTCTTCCTATAATCAAAACGTTCTAATTTTTTGTACAATAAGACTTTATGTGTTTATAACATTCTTTCATCATTTATTCAGACTGAATTGAAAAATAATTTTGAAGTATTTGGTTATTGCTAAAAATAAATTTTTCCTATTACAAATGAGCCACACACTATGCAGTATCTATCAATGCAAATGAATATGAGATATTAGAATTTTCTAAAAGTTATAGCAATTGCTTTTATAATAGAACACATGAAAGTTTCTACTATGTCTTAAAATTTAATTTGACCTAAGGGAAACTAAAGAAAGAATCATTTTTATATTGTTTCAAGACTTTTTTTGGTGGGACTGGGGTTTGAACTCAGGGCCCTGAATTTGGTAGGTAGGAGCTCTGCCACCTAAGCCATGTACCCAGCCCTATTTTTACCTTTCATGGACATTCTGTCTCAGAGCAAAAATACAAGTTATTTTAAAAAATTAAGTTGTGGTTCGTCCTATGCCTGGCCATGTTCCCTTATCCAGTTCTTTAATTACCTTGATCTTGATGACCTGGAAGGGAAGGCAGGTGCTGATGTGAAGGAGCCTCCAAGTCTCAAGTCAGAAGATTCAGCACAGGCTCAGGGGTCAGAGCCTGCTCAGGGCTTAGCTGTTATCTCCACAGACGAATGATGGTGCCAAAAGAGAAACTCACCAAGATCTTAGACGCAAAATTTGTAGCAAAACTAAAATTTGAATTCAAATTTAATTAGTGCCAAATGTCTCTTTTGTGCAGGATTTCCTGTAGATCATAGCTCATGGACTGCTCTAAGGACTTTAACTGTTTTTTGGCTTTTTAATTTTTTTTATAAATTGAAAGACCACTGTGTGGGAATAAAGTTTGTTTTCTTTGATTCATTTGATTTTGTTTTAGTTGATGGAGGTAGTGCTGTTATTGTAACTGCAAAGAACCTGAAATTCTGCGTGCCTTGTAATTGGGATGAATCATGCCATTAAATTGAATGCCAAATGCCAGGGGTAATAAAAAAAGCACTAAGAGGAATGGGAGTTGGTAAGTTTGGTACTTCAAAGGCTACTGTTTCTTGCTCATTTTTTCTTTCCTAAAATATTCTTTATTCCTAAACTTCTGAGTGCATCTAAAAGAGCTTAAATAATTCTGGTTAAAGTCTCATAGAGAATGCTGTTCATAAGTAAAGGAGAATTGTGATCTTATTTATATCTGGGGAGTTTTAGTGTCTGAAGTGGCCAGCTATATAGAAAATTAGGAGCAATACGTATTTGGAAAGGGCATTGACGTTTTCTAAACTCTCTTGTTGGATTTTCCAAGAGTCATTTCCTTACAAAGTAGCTCTTACCTTTTTCACCAGTGGCAGATTTTATATTCAAGGCCTACCCTTAGGGTTTAATAGTTTGTATTTCAGACATTAGCCTGCTGGGTTTAAAACTACAACAGTTTCCACACCATGCAGGTTATTTCCATAGATGAAAGTGTTGGAAAGATGACATTACCTATAATCCTCTAAAAATCTGCAAAGATTATTTGCTTGAAATACCTTACTTAAGTAGAAGAAAGAAAAATCTATAAAATTTGATTATTTAATACTAGCCCTAAGGAACACTTTGTGGAGCTATATCAAGCCACATTGCTTATCAATCAAATGACATTTTCATAGCTCAAAATAAGGTCTGTTTTAAGTGTGTAGATGAGATCCTAACTGGGAAGCTTTAAAGAAATAGTAATATTCCTGACTATATTTGTAATATGGAGTATTTCACCTGACATTATTTGTAATGAACCACAAACCACTTTGTGATTTTCCACATATAACATTGAATAACCTTTGGGTTTTTGTTTTGTTTTTTTGCAGTACTGAGGTTTGAATTCAGGACCTTGTACCTGCTAGGCAGGTGTTCTAACTCTTTAACCCTGAATTACCTTTGGTGTACAAATAGTTCTGTTTCCCCAGCATCTACTTCTCTCATTTTTTTTCTGACAAGAACATAAGGATTTGTCTTGGGTGACCATTTTCTTTCAAGACTTCATCTAGGACTTCATCCTAGCTCCAGGCATGAGTGCTGATCAGATCAAGGCAAGTTTTTTTGATTGTTTTTGTTTTTTGGTGTTGTTTTCATAACACTGTTACTATGGACATTTTGGGCTTGTTAACTGCTTATTGTAAAAAGCTATCCAGTGTGTGGATATTTTGTAACATGCTGGGCCTCCTCATACTAGCTGTCACTACCACCCAGTGTGACAACCAAAGATACTTCTAGGCACCACTAAATGTTCCATGAAAAGTAATACCATCTCCACTTAAAATTACTGAGTTTAAACAATCTAATATATGCATCCCACCATCTGACAAATGCTTGCTTTGGAGATTTGCTGCCAAGCTGACCCAAAGGGGATAAATGGGTTTTATTGGGATTCAGGCATGAAGCTACATGTCTGGGCTTACTGACACTTGGAACTGCTCTAGCATTGAGTGAGAGAGCCTGGGTTACTGGGGTGAAAAGACATTACACTTTGGAAACTTAAGGAAGCAGCCAACAGAGATTAGCAGATATTAGACAAGGAAGTCATTTTAGGTTTATCAAACAATTTGTAAGGTTTTATTTCCTGCAGATTCATTATTCACTTATCTGAACTAAGGTACTTTTGGGGCGGGGAATAGGGAAGTATAGATTGGTTAGGAAGGGATAAATGGGTGTTACTCCAAGTCCTACCTAGGACATGTCTCCTTTCAGGAATCATCTAGTTGGGAAGGCCCTTGGAACTCCTTTTTGTGGTCAGCTCAGTGGTCACTGCTTTATGATAAGAGGGGATGTTTGTGCAAAAGAAAAAGTCCAGGAACTAGCACACGAGTTGAGTACTGGGATACCTGTCCTCAAATGATCTTTTGAGATACCCCCTACTGAAAGCATGTAATTATAACAGGATGCATTATGGTTTGGGACAGGTACAGTCAAAAATAAGCTATATAACATCCTCCTGTCAATCAAAGCTGCCAATCATAACAGGCATGCCCTTCTCAAGTCCTCTCTCAATCCCCTTCTCTCAATCCCCTTCAGCACCAGCTTCAGCCATCAGTTGCAACATGAACAGAGGAATGGGAGCCTTTGAGCCTCTTTGTTCAGGTCTGCTCTGGTCTGTGGGAGTGTCTGAATTATGTCTGAATCTTTGCTGAATTCACCAAGAACCTGGATCTCATAACCGAGAAATGCCCAGACCCCCACCTACCCTGCCCTACCATGTCACTTCCATTTATTTATTTATGTACTTATTTTGAGTTATCTGGATTTTATCACAGTTTAAAACTGAAATTTTCATAACAAAGACATGATCTAATAACTTATTTTCAATAATGTTTATGAAAGAATGTGTGGCTTTTTGTTTTGTCTTTCTTTTCTTTCTTGTTTTCTTGTTTTGATAATAGTGGAGTTTGAACTCAGGGCCCTGTACTTGTTAAGTGCGCTCTGAGTCACAATCAAGCCCACAGCTTGTGTTTTAAAACATACATCACTTCAAGAAACAAGGATGATGGAAATTCCCCCAGTATGATACTTTGATTGTAGGATTTGGAAATGACAGGTTTCTTACTCATCTGCTAAGAGAGATGCAAATTCATTTTTATTTTTCCATGTACCTCTGAAGAATTTTCCAAAAATAACTCTCTGGCTTTCCATAGGTGAATGGCCAAAATAGAACAATGACAAACTATTCCCTACCACCACTGGCATGAATTATAATAGAGAAAATTAATTTTGAAGTATTTGTGAGTCTTAGCAAATAAATAAGTGGTTTTGTAATGTCATAAGGTACTTCATATAGGAAGAATGAAAATTTATTTGCAATTGTGCTTATTTGGGATTCATAAACAGTTTCAAATGTGTGAAAATCTTGCTCCTATATTATGGGGGAAGCATATTGCTATTGTGAGAACTAGTAGCTTGACTTTATTGAGACACTGCTTATAGTTTTAAAAATGTATTTGTTACATATAAATTGATTAAAGACAGAACATTTTGCAATTTTTATGGGCATTGGAAGTAAGGTCATGTTCTACAGGATTCCAAATTGGTAGAATGGTAGAATAAAATTAAAGAGAACACTTTTGTTCTCTTTAAATAATTAAATACGAAGGCAAAGAAAAACATCTGCTTTTGTGTAATTTGTAAGGAAATGGAAGATATCATTTTTGGAAATGGTCTCCTAGATATTGGCCCATTTGATGAAAGACACCTCTAAGGACAGAAATCAAAAAGACTGAAAATCAGAAAGGTAATTTCAGATTAAGAAAGTGATGGCTTTGTTACAGGGGATTATAAAGTAAGGAGTATAGTAAGGAAGACCATGCATACTATAGAAATCCATCCTGACATCCCAGAACTAAAAGAAGTAAAGACCCCAAATAAAAACCTTTCCTATTTTGAAAGTTAAAACGCATATGCTTTCAGGATTTTCTCAGACACAAAATTGACCACTCGGAGGTCATTATAGAATTAAAAATATTAGAATCAGAAAAGTACTTATAAATGTAAATATAACACTTGTGGATAGATAGTTGTATACTTTTATAGTTTAATTAATTAACTAATTTTAGGATATGAAGGTGATTTATTGCTAAAGCTATAATGGAGAGGGATCCCTTCTTTTATTTTTTTTTTTAATTTTTCTTTTATTATTCATATGTGCATACAAGGCTTGGTTCATTTCTCCCCCCTGCCCCCACCCCCTCAGAGGGATCCCTTCTGAAGAATGAGTTCCTTAAACACTTTTATTCTGAATTACACAAGCAAACCAACATCACCAAAATTCAGAATGTCATCTCTTATCCAACAATAAAGAATGATGTAAAAGTATTTACCTCTGCCATAATAACAACTACTTTAGCACAATGACACTGTACATGTGGAAACCCAGATATTTCTATCTTTATAATGAGCTTTGAAGACAAGTATTTTACCTCTAAATTGCTCAGAGAGGCAACATGGCCTGGATTTCAAAGTCTATTGTGAAGATTTCAAAACACATGCCCGGAATCTACAAAATGAGGTATAAATGTCTGAGGACTAATTGGTGTTTTCTGAAAATCTTCCTAAAGTTCATAAATATAATTAATATATTTCAACATTTCTATTTTATGATATTCATTGACAAATCACACTGCACACAATGTTTTTGGTGAGCATGTGTGTGCATGTGTGCATGCGTGTGTGTGCGTGTGTGTGTGTGCACATATGTGTGTTTTAATGTCACAAACAGAAATGTTATTGGTAGAAATAATTGACTGTAAAGTCATTTGGAAGACAGTTTTCCACAGAATATGATAGGAAAAGTAACTGAGAATCTGATCTCCTGGGGCAAGAATCATCTACTTGAATTCCTTGGAAAGATGAAAGACCTTTTATTGTTTTATTGTGATTATAAATTTTCAGAGAATAACTTGAAAAAAACCCAAAAAACAAAAAGGAGTGCACATTTGTGACTCTAATGTTTAAAGACCTAAAAATAAACAACTCCTACTGTCTGGAATGATAAAGATTTTATCTTTAACTGATAAAACTGGTATTTTTATACCATACTATAATAAAAATGCAATTATTTTTGGTTTGAGGAGAGAAAGAAGATGAAATACAGAGAGATATTTCAGAAACACATAATATATGTCACAAAGATATAATATGTACCCAGGGTTCAGATGAATTCAAAACTAGTACATCCAAAAAACAAATACAACACTTAAAGTCAGTAAATCAAAGATAATAATTAGAAAATTATCTCTAGTAAGATATGGGTAAAAGACTATCATAAAGTTTCATATAACACTAACATGCTAAATTTGCTAAGTAAATTCAAAAGTCCAGGAGTGGATTGATATGTAATGGTAAAATATACAGAATTATTTAGTTGATGGGTATTGAAGGTTTGGGATCAAAGTGGCTCTAAATAATTCAACAACATCAATAATCTTACATGAAAAGGTTCTTTTTAGTTCAATTACTACCTACTCACCTTTGAACCAATAGCTATCTTGTCTCTGTTTTTCTATAACACCTATCTCTCCTTGTCTTTTTTATTATTTTGAAGTATATTTTCTTTGTGCTGTAATATTACTGCAGACTTGTTTTCTCTACCAAGCATTACTTCCTCAATACACAAACAAGTCCAGGAAACAACTTCAAATGTTTATTTTCAGAGATTGAAAGCACTAATAATTAGGAGTACTGGCAATTTTGGAAAGACCTCAAGTTTTTTGAACCAAAACTCAGACATGCATATATTTATATATTGAAATCATACTTTGATTTCAATATATAAGATTATGAAAAAACATACTTTGCTTTTACTATCTAGTCATTCTAATTACAAATAAATATGCTTAACATAACTTCCTGCTACCAAAATGATATAGTAAATATCTATCTTAACAGAAACCATTTCCAATTAATGTATTTTTCCATATTAATAAATATCAAGGCAATAGTTATTTCCAGAACCTTCAGAAATAACATTTCTCTTAAACTAATCACATTGATACATGTTGAAAGATTCAAAATATATTATGCAGAATGAATTTTGAAGTACATTTTATTTAGTAATTTTTTTAAAATAAAGAAACAAGGAGTAAAAGATTGTGGGTGGTAGAGAGAAATGGTAAGCAAGGAGGCAAATTCAGCAATACGTTTTCAACATAATCTTAGTTTTGGTAGGAAAAAGTAATAAAATGAGTACACTAACCAAGAATAAACTAACTATGCAATAAAAAATAATTACTATGCTGTAGTACAAATAAATATCCACTTTCATTTTTATATTTTAGCAAAAGCTCTGATTTCAAGATTTGCTCTAAAATCTCCCATAAAACATAAGTAATCATATAATATTCTATTATGTATATTAACGTTGGGTTAAGAAAAGTCAGTGTGATGTATGTTCTCAGTGATAATTATTTGAAGATAATTATAGAATATTGGCACATATTCGTGAACAATCAGTTTTCCTGAGTTTGTACACTAAGTAATATCTGTATCCTTTAATTACAAGTGCTATATAAGTTTTAAACTATCTCCCTTCGTCACCAGGACATTTACATTTGCTGAAATATTCCTTCAGATGATTGTGTTACATGAAATACCACATGTTAAAAACAATTTAAAAATCTTAACTTCATGGTACTTTTTTTTTAAAATAAAATGGTTTCATTTTATTAAAGTGTACTTGAGTGTTTCAGCCTGGAACCGCATCCTAAGACAGAAGTAAATGCTACATAATTTAATAAGCTTCACAGCACACTCATAATCAGATGTGGAAACTATGCTAGCCACTGATAGTGTGCACATGTTCATTTTCTTTAGCGTGATAGTTACTCTTTCACATTTATTTCCCAATTCAGTCAGTTTTATTAAAAAGAGTATGCATTTTAGATAGGGCTCACAAAGCAATAGATTTTAGTAGTTAGCATGCATGCATGTTTTGAGCTGCATTGTTAAAACTGAGTATTTGCCATATACAGCATAACTTTTGGGATGTTACTTAACCTTTCTGTGCTTTAGTTTTCTCATTGTTAAAGCAAGAATAACAATGGTATCTCACAGGTGTTAAGGGAGAATGAAATGAGTTAAAATTCATGCTATGTTCTTAGAGCATCATCTGATTCACAGGAAATTCTCAATAAATATTGACCATATAGAGTTACTGCTAGAGGATAGTATAATCAGCTCTGCTCTGTCAGTGCTTACTTTTTCAACAAGTATTACATTGTCTAAAGCATTTTATATAAACATAATTAGATCAAGTCTTTAAAAAAGGGTTAGCAATTGGACCCTGTCAGATTGACGTCAAATTATTTTTCTCCACATATTTAATAATAACATTTGTGCATGACTGTATTTACATACTGATAAAACCTCAAGATTTGGTTGAGTTGTGCATTAGAGGAAACGAGATTTTTTTTTTTTAATTCTTACCATCATGATTATGATCAAGAGTAAAGTTCCTTCTGGGCACTGGTGGCTCACACCTGTAATCCTAGTTACTCAAGAGACAGAGATCAGGAGGATCACAGTTAGACACCAGCTCTAGGCAAATAGTTCAGAAGACCCTATCTTGAAAAAACCCATTACAAAAAATGGCTGGAGGAGTGGCTCAAGGTGTAGGCCTTGAGTTCAAATCTCAGTTCTGCCAAAAAAAAAAAAAAGCAAAGTTCTACAGCATTTTAAAACTTTTTATTTTATCACCTTTGTTATCATAAGTAAATCATGTCCTTCCTGTGTGTTGGCTTAAAGTTAAATACTTCAGCGAATAAATTTCTTATGTAGTTTATTTCATTGGCACAATAATAGTTATAATAATATGCATTTTACAGTGTTACTGGGAAGAATAAATGAAAAAAGGCAAGGTGAGGGAATGCCTGATAAGTAGTAAGTACACAACAAATGTTACTAAGTATTATTATCATTATCAATCATAATGGAATGTATTTCCTATTTGGTCAAAAACATCATATCTTATATTAAAACTCAGCTAATAGAAAAATGCCTAAATAACCAGTCTGCAATGTAGATTCCTAAGGCGGAAGCTGAACATCTGACTGATCAGTTTTTCAAGCTTACTTTCATTACACCTTTTCTTATTGCTCTACATATTCAATTATAAAGTGTGGATGGAATCCAATTCTTCACTCACTTTTTCTAGTCTACTGCAAAAGTGAATGAAGACCTTTCTTGTATCAAAAGTTGTTCTTTTTGCCTTAGAAAGAGGATTTAGTAACAGCACAGAAAAAAACTCCATGGGCTTTGAACCCAAGAGAGCCCCACATGACTGTTCGTTTCATCATACAGTAATTTCAAGAAAATTTTTTAAACTCCATGCAGTTCACTCTCCTCATCAGTAAAGTTTGGATAACAATATTTATACTGGTTTCTATGAGGATTAAATAACTTAATATATGTAAAGCAACAAGCATTGAGCCTGAAAATTGAAAGCCAGTTAGGATTCTTTGAGATCCAATCCTCCAAAGCCTTCATGTATCTTTAAAGCATTGTATTGAGTGAAAAACCAAGGCAAAATATAGGTTATTTAATTTGCAAGTCTCATATATCACTCTACCTTCTTTCCCTTCAAAGTCTATTACTACCCAATTAATCTTAACAACATGTATACATATAATCCACCTAGTTCTTTTCCATTTGAATTTAAGCTGTCCTGAATTAGTTTTACACTATACTATAACAAAATACCCCAAGGCAATATATTTATGAAGACGTTTACTGAGCTCACAGCTTTGGAGGTTCAAAGTTATTTGCATCAGCTCAGTTCTAATGAGTGTCATCTCTGCTCCATCACATCATGGTGGATGGCATCAGTGGGAACATATGAAGGCACAAGCAATGAAGTCTGGATACAGGAAGCCAGAGAACTGGGTGGGACTAGACTCAGGCTTTTACAACAACCTTCTCAATAAGACCTTAGTCCCTTCTGAAAGGGGATCCCCAGTGACCTAAAGGCTTCTCAGTAAGCCCTCTCTTAAAGATTTCATCAGTTCTCACAATGCCACAATGGGTACCAACTCCCCACTAACAGCCCTTGAGGAAACCAGCTAAATCCAAACACAAAAAATTCTCCAGGTAATTAATTCAGTGTTTTTATCCTATATCTTCTGATATTCAAAACTGACAGATAAAAAGATAAAAGTTTAAAAACAACTATAGTGATCATTTACTTCAAATGAAGAAAATGAATCTTACGTATTGTAAATCAAATGTCAAACACGACAAATGTCCAGGTGAATCTATCATACTAACTCCTCTCTTGAAGTTCTTCTAGTTTAATTTTGCTGAATTTGTTTGGCAATACACTTATTAAGGAATCTTAGTTACCAGGAACACTGCCACATGAAAACAAATCACTGAAAACAGAAGTGTATTAGAAAAACTGCAACTCAAAGGTTCTCAAACTCTGTCTCTGCATGATTGACTCTTTTTAAAAGAAAATTGAAATCAATGATAAATTAACATTAAAAAATATTTTTCTATTGTAAGTACTTATAAATTTAGTTCTTCCACATTTCTGTGTTTAGAATAATATAATGGAACTGTCCCTGTCCTTCTTCCCCATAATGGGTTACTTAATCATTGAAAAATAAACTGACCAAAGTTTCTATTAGTCATTTTAGTTTTAGTTTTAAACAGAGTTGCATAATTTTATGAAAGATTAAAATGTATAAGTGTCCAGGCAGAAAATAACTTTAGTAATTTTCAGATTACAATGGATCTAATTGTGATTTGGCTCTGAATTAGCAGGAACCACTGCATAGCAAATTTTTTTTTATTCATATGTGCATACAATGTTTGGGTCATATCTCCCCCCTTCCCCCACCTCCTCCCTTAACCCTCCTTGCCCGCCCTCTCCCCCACACCCCCTCGCTACCAGGCAGAAATTATTTTGCCCTCATCTCTAATTTTGTTGAAGAGAGAGTATAAATAATAATAGGGAGGACCAAGGGTTTTTGCTAGTTGAGATAAGGATAGCTACACAGGGAGTTGACTCGCATTGATTTCCTTTGCATGTGTGTTACCTTCTAAATTAATTCTTCTTGAACTAACCTTTTCTCTAGTTCCTGGTTCCCTTCTCCTATTGGCCTCTGTCATTTTAAAGTATCGGCATTAATTTCTCTGCACTGAGGACAACAATTGCTAGCCAGTTTTTTGGGTATCTTACCTATCCTCATACCTCCCTTGTGTAGCCTCACTTTATCATGTGATCAAAGTCCAATTCCCCTTGTTGTGTTTGCCCTTGATCTAATGTCCGCATATGAGGGACAACATATGATTTTTTGGTCTTTTGGGCCAGGCTAACCACACTCAGAATTATGTTCTCCAGTTCCATCCATTTACTTGCGAATGATAATATTTCATTCTTCTTCATGGCTGCATAAAATTCCATTGTGTATAAATACCACATTATCTTGATCCATTTGTCAGTAGTGGGGCATCTTGGCTGTTTCCATAGGTTGGCTATTGTAAATAGTGCTGCAATAAACATGGGTGTGCAGGTACCTTTGGAGTAACCTGTGTCACATCCTTTTGGGTATATCCCCAAGAGTGGTATTGCTGGATCATATGGTAGATCTATGTTTAGATTTTTAAGGAGCCTCCAAATTTTTTTCCAATGTGGTTGTACTGGTTTGCATTCCTACCAGCATGTAAAAGGGTTCCTTTTTCCCCACATCCTCACCAACACCTGTTGTTAGTGGTGTTGCTAATGATGGCAATTCTAACAAGGGTGAGGTGGAATCTTAGTGAGATTTTAATTTGCATTTCCTGTATTGCTAGAGATAGTGAACATTTTTTCATGTGTTTTTTGGCCATTTGAATTTCTACTTTTGAGAAAGTTCTGTTTAGTTCACTTGCCTATTTCTTTACTGCTTCATTAATTTTGGGAGAATTTAGTTTTTTGAGTTCCCTATATATTCTGGTTAACAGTCCTCTGTCTGATGTGTAGCTGGCAAATATTTTCTCCCACATGTGGGTGGTCTCTTCAGTTTAGAGACCATTTCTTTTGTTGAGCAGAAGCTTTTTAGTTTTATGAAGTCCCATTTATCTATGCTATCTCTTAGTTGCTGAGCTACTGGGGTTCCATTGAGAAAGTCCTTGCCTATACATATTAGTTCCAAAGTATTTCCTACCCTTTCCTGTATGAACTTTAGAGTTTGGGGTCTGATATTAAGATCCTTGATCCATTTTGAGTTAATATTGGCATAGGGTGATAAACATGGTTCTAGTTTCAGGTTTTTGCAGACTGCTAACCAGTTTTCCCAGAAGTTTTTGTTGAAGAGGCTGTCTTTTTCTCCATCATACATCTTTAGCCCCTTTGTCAAAAATAAGTTGGTTGTAGTTGTGTGGCTTCATATCTGGGTCCTCTATTCTGTTCCACTGGTCTTCATGTCTGTTTTTGTGCCAGTACCATGCTGTTTTTATTGCTATTGTTTTGTAATATAGTTTGAAGTCAGGTATTGTGATACCTCCAGTATTGTTCTTTCGACTGAGTATTGCCTTGGCTATTCATGGCCTCTTGTGTTTCCATATAAATTTCACGGTAGATTTTTCAATCCCTTTGATGAATGTCATTGGGATTTTGATGGGATTGCATTAAACATGTAGATTGCTTTTGGGAGTATAGACATTGTTACTATGTTGATTCTACCAATCCATGAGCATGGGAGATCTCTCCACTTTCTATAGTCTTCCTCAATCTCTTTCTTCAGAAGTTTATAGTTTTCCTTGTACAGGTCATTCACATCCTTTGTTAAGTTTATACCTAGGTATTTGATTTTTTTTGAGGCTGTTGTAAATGGAATTGTTTTCATATATTCTTTCTCAGTTTGTTCATTATTAATGTATAGAAATGCTAATGATTTTTCTATGTTGATTTTATATCCTGCTACCTTGCTATAGCTATTGATGATGTCTAGAAGCTTCTGAGTAGAGTTTTTTGGGTCTTTAAGGTATAGGATCATGTCATCTGCAAATAGGGGTATTTTGACAGTTTCTTTACCTATTTGTATTCCTTTCATTCCTTCTTCTTGCCTAATTGCTCTGGCTAGGAATTCCAGTACTATGTTGAATAGGAGTGGAGATAGTGGGCATCCTTGTCTGGTTCCTGATTTTAGAGGGAATGGTTTCAGTTTTTCACTGTTAAGTATAATGCTGGCTGTAGGTTTGTCATATATAGCTTTTATAATGTTCAGGTACTTTCCTTCTATTAGCACAGACATTCTTTACAAAAATAATTCACTCACTGAAAAAGTACACATGGTTTTAAAACAAATAGAATGAGTAGTGTGTAATGTAAAAATAATACAGCTAAGTAAAAAATTTAAAAATAATTATGGTTGGACATAGTTTGTGTGTATCCCTTATTGTTGAAAGCCCTGGTTCTCAGGAGCTGGAGGGAAGTTTTATGACCTTTAGAGGGTGGGGCTTAGTGGATGGTGACTAGGGCCTTGATGGTGTTGCCCTCAGGAAGTATTAATGTAGTTCTTGTAGGACCTCAAGTTCTCCTGAGTGTGAATTATTATGAAGTGAGGCCACCCTATACATTTCCCCCCTTCTGTACATAGCTGGTTCCCATTTCATTCCTACCATGTTGCAATATAGATAGGGAGTGTCTGGACCCTCAAGTATCAGTATTGGGGGCCAGATAAGCTCTTTCTTTATAGTATCTAGCCTTAGGTATTTTGTTATGGCAACAAGAAAATGGATTAATACATTGCCAAAACATCAATTATTCTGCCTTTTTGTGAGTTCTTCAACTCTTGAAACTTTTCAGAATCCCTGTGATCATTAGCGTATGTAGGCTACATGTACCAATATCTATCATATTAGAAATTATATCTGAGAAACATTTAGAAACATGATGCAGCTATTGTCAGTCCCTGCTAAGGTACTAGCATTTACCTAGCATTGCTTTTGCACTATCTGTGCCTATGTCAAAATAATGAATAAGGCAAGTGGTATGTCAGTATTACTATAAAGATAATTTTAACTAGTGGACCTCCCAAAAGGGATTCTAAGTTTCTATGAACTGTGTTTCCAGTGTGGCTGCACGTTTTTCTCCTGGCCAAAGAAAAGCCACCATAATGCCCTTTAGTGTTCACCTTACACTCTCAAAAACATTCATATTGCTTGTTAAAATTTTGAATTTAGAACTACATATATGTAACATGCAATTTCTTTCAAAATCCGACTAATAACAAGGAGCACTTGAAAACAATTGAGTAGATTGATAAAAATGTGTTCTAAGAACCAAAAGAGACTAAAATATTAGAAGAGAAAAGCTAAACATACTGACAGTGACGTCCTAATGTCCATGTCTTCTCCCTTTGGGCTTTGGAATGGAAACCGTCTTCTCTACTTCTTTCCTTTTTCTTTCTTGTTTAAACAAACATGCATGCAAATAGTAACCCTTCAGCAATGTGTTGTGTATTACAGGTTCTATGCCCAGCTGTTCTTTTAATGCAAAGAACATGGATTCAAAGGAAAAGTCCCTACCACAAGGAACTTTTCCTGATTTGTTACAATATATAAGAGAACTCTAGGCAAAATGTAATGAGTTTGTCAAAGGAGCCAAGGAGAGTGTGTGAGCTGAAAAATGCATGTGTGCACCCACAGTTACTGCAGAGCACTTATGAGGCTATCTACACACAAAAAGTGCCACTGGCATTTCTTCCTATACTCTCATTGAAAACTTGTTAGCTTCACCAGGAATGAATACAACAGAAACCAAAATCTTTCAGCAAGCTGTAAAATCCCCTGCAGTGCTGCTGATATAAACTGAAATATAACTTTTCAGAAAGGTGAGAAACAATCTTCTCTCTCATTCTTTCTCTCTATCCCCCTAATATCATGTTTCTGATATGATCATAACATGTGAAAATATAACACTATTAAAACTAAAACAAAATTTTAGATCTCTCATTGAAGTAGAAAAAAATTCTTACTTTATGCTTTTAACATCTCTATTTGTTTAAAAAACTTAAATGAAAGACTGTTTTAAAGTTGAGATTCATGATCTTTGATTCTATGAAAATTCAAAATGCAAGTGACAAATTTATGTCCATCTCTCCAGAAATAACTGCTAATAATTCTGTTATGGTGTCCCCCCTGAATAGCTCAATAAATTAAACTTGATTGCAAATATTCTTTTTTATAGTTTAAAATCATGCATTGAGGGTAACATATAAACAGAAAATAAGTTAAGACATTACATGTGGTGGGGAAGGAGATAGGGAGACAGGAATTAACAGTAATTAGTCTGGAGAATCTTATTGCACTGATAGAAATATGGTGAAACTGATTTATTGTGGTGGCTGTATCCCTTGGTAAATTTATTAGAAAATCATTGTGCACCTGAAATGAGTGAAAGACATGGTATATAAAAATGCTTTAGCAAAGTTGTAAAAATCTGACTCCACTGAGTGAGAGAAACCAGAAAAAAACCCAAGTATATCCTATATAAAACCATTTATTTAAATTTCAAAATGGACAAAACTAATTTATTCTGTGTGAAGTCAGAACAGGGGCAATCCTTGGGGTGGAGGTAAGGCTGATGCATAGCACAAGAGGCACTTCTCAATGAGATGAGTGTGCCTTGCTGTGAGTTCTATGAATGAACTTGGTCTGAAAATACACTGAGTTGCACACATCCAACATGTACAGTTTTCCATAGGCACATTATATCTCAATAAAAATTACACATATATCTGTATATATATGTATTCACAAATGCTTATTTAATTTGAAAAAATATATATATGGGCCACATGTTAAAATGTATCACAAAAAGCTGGCCAGAAGTTATCACTATATGTTATATTCAAATTTCTCACATTCAGATGTAATTTTTGTCCAATTTATAAGAAGGACTCCAACACAAGTTTTGTTTTTTAAACAAGGAAATTTACTGAACAGTACCAAAGTTTTTTGAGATCATGTATACCTGACCTACAAGAGGCTTTTGAGAGGAAGAGGGTATGAGCCCTAGTATAAGCACATATGGAAGAGGATTCAGAGTGACATCAATAGCAGAATGCCAATCACTTTGAAGTCATGACGAGAAAGCATAAGTGAAGGGTTATAGCAAGGAGGCTGTTCACTCAAGTTCTCTTTTAGTGTTTTCCACTTATACACTTAGCATCTTACTGGTTTCTTTATGCTCCACGTACTTTAAGGTGTTCAGATCCTGACCCAGTCTCTTGCTAGAAGTACACATTTAAAAACACATTAGTATAAGATACTTTCTATTATACATACCATTACAATTTCAGTTTTAAGCTAAAAATAGAACTGCCATATCATCCAGCAATACCACTCCTAGGGGAGGTCACATAGGAGAGGGGAGGGTACAAGAAGGAAATTAAGAAGGTGAATATGGTTAATGTACTATGTATATAGGAATGAATACAGAATTTTTAAACTGGTTGAAACCACCATAAGAAAAGGACTACGATAGAAAGATGAAAAGTAGAGGAGATGAATCAATTCAGGTTGTAATATATATATATATATATATATATATATATATATATATATATGTCACAAGGAAACTCCCCATACAGCTATCTTAAACAAAAATGTCAGTATTTTTCTTTTCTCTTGTACAAAATAGGAGAACAGGAGGGAAGAACAGGTCTGGGGAACAGTGGGGGAAGGCAGTAATTGATACCACTGGGAGGCGAGGTGGTGGGGAAAGGATGTAGGAGGGTGAATGCCATGCAAATACTGTGTATGCATGTATGCAAAATATAAGACTGATATCTGTTGAAACTATTCCAGTAATAGTGGTGGGGGGTGCAGAATAAAGGAGAACAGTGGGGGAGGGGTGAATTGAGGTATGATATATTTGATACATTATAAGAACTTTTGTAAATGTCACGATGTACCCCCACCCAGCACAATTGAAAAAAAGAATTGCAGTTTTAATGCATTAATCTACTTAAGCTGCCCATACCATTCACAGTGTGATATATCCACATCACAGTTATCAACTATTATTACTTACCCTGCCCTGGTGGCCCCACAGTGTAGCTAAGCTAATAATAAAGCAGCAGGTGTGGCCTGGGCCATTCCACAAGATGGATGTGATTTCTTCTCTCCAAGAGCCAAACAACACTGCTTTTGGACAAGTGTAAATGTAGTACTTCTTAACAGTTCCAATGCAAGTGAGGAACTTCCTTCCATGAAGAACGAAGCTCAGTGATTTCTGTGAACTGACAGGTCTTACTGAGTGAGGAGGGCTCACTCACAGGACTTAGCACGGTCCTGCAAGCATCGTCACCCTGCAGACCTGCCTCGATGTGTAGGTATCCCATGCTATTTTTTAAAAGCATTATAAGATTAAGGGCTTATTTTGGATGTCCTTACTAATATCAATGAAAAGATTAAAACAATTTTAATGAAAATCTTACAGAGATCAAAGAGCTAATGAAGTTAATACTTCTGCTATATTTAACTGAAAACCTAATCAGGGAAAAGCAGAATTTCCTCCTCAAACTACACCCCAAAGAAATGCTAAAAGAAATCCTTTGTTTGGTTGTCTGATTGAAATAAATAAAAACAATTTAGTCATAGTGCCTATTCAGTGCCACTCTGCTTCTCAGAGAACATTACAAATTCTTCATAACAAGATATAACCAAACTGTTATCAAGTAGAATCCTTAATTTTAATTTTGTTGTTGTTGTTATTGTTAGTGGGGATTGAACTCAGGGCCTTCTGCTGAGGCCCTCTACCACAAGAGCCACATCCCCAGTCTCTTTTGCTTTTAGTTTGTTTTTCAGACAGAGTCTCTCACTTTTGTCCAGACAGCAGGCCTCAAACCTCAATTCTCCTAACTCCATCTCCTTAGTATTTGGAATTATAGATGTGTGCCACCATGCCCAGCTACCTAACTTAAAAATCTTGTCTCATTAACATGTATTTTAGCTTAACACATCATTTTAGAAATAGACAAATTTCTTTGATATGCATAAAGTCCATTGTCCTTCAAGCATATTTCAGATGGTTCAATCATCAAACACCTGGCATGTTATAATTTACATTAATAATTTATACAATAAATTATATTGACACAATAAATTGATATTGACTGTCAATTCATTAATCACACAAAAAATGCTTATTGGATTTTAAATATCAAAAAGGCAAATGATTTTTTAAAAAGTGAAGATTTTCTTAAGTACAAAAAAGATAGTCCTAGCTGGGTACCAGTGCTCACACCTGTAATTCTAACTACTTGGGAGGCTGAGATAGAGAGGATTTTGGTTCGAGGCCAGCCTTGGTAAATAGTTTTTTACCTCGTCTCCAAAATAACCAGAGCAAAATGGACTGGACGTGTGGCTCAAGCAGTAGGGCACCTGCTTTTAAATCACTAAGTCCTGAGTTCAAACCCCAGTTCTACCAAAAATAAAAATAAAATAAAATAAACAGTCCTTCGAATTCGTTGTATTTAAGTCTGCTGTTGTTATTTGTGTGTTTTTGTGCTGAGGATTGAACACAAGCCTTTCCACATGCTATTATACTAGTTTGGTCTACAATTTGTTTAGCTTTATAAATGCAATAGTTTTCCTTATATTTTTTGAGCCTCTTAAATAACAGAAGGATAAGACTCGTTTAGCCACGTGCAATGGCACACGATGTAATCCCAGCACTCAGGAGGCAGAAGGCAGGAAGATCTTGAGTTCAAGATCTATGCAGCCTGAGCTACACAGAAAAACCCTATCTCAAAAAAACTAAGGCGTGGGGGTGTACATCAGTGGTACAGTGCTTACCCAGCATGTGCACGGTCCTGGGTTTGGTCCCTAGCACTACAGAGAAAGAACAAAAAGAAGTAGAAAGAAAGAAAAAAGAAAAGCCTGAATAAAAATTCTTGTGGAAAAAGTCAGTTTACTCAACTAGGTAAAATAAATTCACTAAATAAATCCTTTGAATAATTATTTAAAAATTACTCTGGGGACAAGTAGTCAGAAAATATGAGGGACTTATAATAAGCGAATGACTTCACTGATTTCTGAGAAAGCATAGTAATAGTGAAGGAATACTTAAAAGGCACATGATTTACTTAATTTGTCAGGACATTTTAATAAAATTTAAACCTTATATAGTATGGATTACTATTGACCAATCTCTTTATAATCAAAGGTCTTTTCTTTTCCAGTGATATTACATGGACCTTAACTTGTATTATTCAGTAAGTAGTTTCAAATGTATTAGATTTTATATACTACAAAACTAATGATTGTTTTTCACAGCCAAATAATGTTTTGCTATATTATAATTAATGATTACAAAAATTGCGTATTAATCTATTTCCTCTTTTTCTCTACACAATTAGGAAATTACTATTTCTTCAATTTTTAGAGCAAATTCTTATTTTGTAAGTTGTGAAAAATAATTTAGTCTCTCATATATGAATCCAGGTCCAGAGAACATTATGGAAAAAAAACAACATCCAGATTGCACCATGAAATTTACTAAGTAATGTAATACATTTTTAAGGAGCAATTTGAAATTTCTGACACTAGCATTTTGGTGATATTGAAAACTTTCAAATTATCCTAAGCTGCACAACACTGTGTTCTTACCCATACTCAATTCATCATAGAGCTCCACGATGAGGGTTTATATACTCATCATACCTTTGAGACATAATCTTGTAGGCATCTGGCAGATAACATCGGATGTTCTCCATCTGAGCAGGGTCAGAATCACAGATTTTGTCGTCAGTCCTGCCGTAGTTGGCACTTTCGATCATGATGACGTCGGTCCCTGGACAGCGCAGCTCTATGGGGTAGCTCTCACAGGACAGCTCTCTGCGGACCACGGCCATCGGGATGGGGGCGCGGCTGAACGCTGCCGGGGAAGAGGAGGAGAAGACCTCTTCGTTAGGACATAGGGAAGCCATGTGTTTGCTTTTCCGGTGTTTAGGGTAAATTGGTACAGGGCATAAAGCAATTATGATTCATAATTTTAGCTAAAATAGGATATTTCTCTTTTCAGCAACATTACGGGTTATGTTTTCCCCCAAAATCAACAATAACAGTGATTTCTTAAAAACGTCATCACATTCTTTTTCTTACAGTTGAAAAAAGCACTCTGGGTTTTTTAGTGAAACCTTTTGTGTGTGAGGTGAAGACTACACAGAATTGACAGGTGTCCAGTGCCTATTCCTCAGCTACTCAGGAGGTTAAGGCAGGGGGATCCTGAGTCCAAGGTCAACCTGGGCAAACAGCATAGAGCCCAGTCTCAGAAAGTAAACGGCCACATAAGGCTGGAGGTGTGGCTCAAGTGGTAGACTGCCAATCCAGCACGCCTGAAGCCCTGAGTTCAAACCTCCAGCACTGCAAAAAAAAAAAAAAGGAAAAAGACCACATAGAAATACCATCTACTTAATAGAGCAAGATACTGAGGTAATTTCAAGGGTGTTTCTTTCTTTCCTGTTTCTATGGAAAGTCGGCAAAAATTTGCACTGTTGTTGATTTTAAAGATACTTATCTAAGTAAAGTGGTCTACTTCAATTTTAAAACATAATTTTATTATTTTAAGCAATAATTAACATAACCAGTATACTTTATGAGTTAATCATAGAAATAATACATGTTCTGTATTTAAGAAAATAGAGATTTATATGCAGAAAAACTGTATCTTCCTTTACCTTCCTCCCCACATCCTTCTCCTTGTCAGGAGGTAAACAGATTAACAATGTGGAGACGTTCCTACACAAATACAAACATTACGTGACCGCCCACTCGGTTTATTTTACACAGGTGAATTTCACTCTGATGGTGCCATACACATATTGTCTGATACCGTGAATACTTTATTTAATACTTTAATGATATATGATAGAAATCTTTTCACTTCAGGACATTGATTCCTTTATTTTTAACAGGTACATCATATACGGTATATATGATTAATTTGTCCTATTTTCATAGGCATTTATGTAATTCTCACTTTTTATTTCATAATATTATAAAAACATATATAAACATCCTTGTACATTGGCTATAACAATTTGGAAAAATATTATTATACAAATACATTTATGGTAAAAGGGGGAAAACATTTCAAATTTCGCTAACATCAACTGATTGAAATAACAATAAAAAATACTTTTCTTCTCAAAATTAAATATCAATTCCTTTAATTTTGCTAATTTGATAGATGAAGATTGGTACAATATCTTTATTTTAACTTACCACTTTATTTGTATGATGGAGTATATTTAAATTTTTTTAGGGTATAAGGATGAATTGCTTGTTCATCCTTATAGGAGGTTTGCTGTTTGGATACCAAGAAAACTAAATCTTTGTCCATTACATGTGTGCCCAGTATGAGTTCAGCTAGGTTGTTATTTCATTTTCGATGTTTGCTGAATGTATATACTTAATTTTTGTACAGTAGATGTCTATCTTTTCAGGCCAGGTTTAACATTTTCCCATTCCAATATGGTGAATATACTCAGTGCATTATTGGAAGAAAGTCAAGATTCTAATTGTTTAAAAAACTCAAGTCTTCTCGAAAAGCACATAATTGAAATTCTAAATATATGTTTACCCACTGCAAATAAGTGGATTTCCACGTTAGAGAATCGGTTATGGAGAAACATATGTGATTTGCATTGATAGTTGATTAAATCATTAATGTGTATATACATAAAATATATACTGAAATAAATACATAGAACTTTTCTTGTGTTTTTTTTTGGGGGGAGTGGTACTAGGGTTTGAACTCAGGGCCTTATGCTTGCTAGACAGGCATTCTTACCATGGGGCCACTCCACCAGTCCCTGCGGTATTTTTTTTATTAGGCATAAAATGTAAACAACAAAGGAGGATGCAAATAGGAAGATTAAATGGAAAAAGGTAAAAAGAGAAATTTTATAACTACAAACAGTTTTACATGCAATTGAGAAAAAAATTGATTTGGTTTTTAAAACATGACTATTATTTCAAAATTGAGAATGACGCAGGTTTTTAACTCATTTCTATGACATTGCCGAGAAAAGTGTGACTGTATTATAGACCTGATTTGTAACTCCTGAAAAGGTCATGTGAAGTTCTTCTGGTGGCACTGCACACTTAATTATGGTGGTTAGCATGCAACATCTTGTTCTCTCTCTCTCTCTCTCTCTCTCTCTCTCTCTGAAGAAGAATCTAGTACATCCACAACATCAATCAAAGAGTTAACAAAACTCGAGGTTGGATGAGATGTTATTTTTTAAAGTTTGTTCTTAAGTCGACATTTTGGCAGACTTTTCTCACAAGAGAGAGACACTGAAATTCCACTGCTCTGAAAATAAAATATACTTGTTTATCATTCAGAAATTGTATGGAATTTTAAACATTAAGCCCTTTTTAATACTAAGATTTTATTTTCATTGTTAAAGGCATTTTAGTGAATGTATTTAAGTTTTAAATAGGGGATAATTAAGTAATAAAAATGTTCCAATTCAGTAATCCAAACTCATGATTTGTCTATTTAAATAGAATCACAGAGGTGTTTTCGTTTTCACAAAAGTCCCTAAAATCATAATTTTAGACTGTTTTATACTTTCATAGTAAATTTTGTTAAAAGAGTCTTATCTTTGGTATAGCCATTTAAGAAAAATCACTTTGAAAAGCTCCCAAACATTGAAATCATCTAGCTAAATTATGTTGACGTAACCAATTAAGTTAAAAAATGTTAATTTATAAAGAAACACCACATACGCAAATCATACTGTCAAAGCATTTGTTTCACTAAGTGGACAATTTGGCTGATTAAACTCATCAGTCAATTTTGTCAAAACATTGGCATAGTTTTAATCTGGGTCTTCACTGTCAAAAATATTATTTAGAACCAGACACTACAACCAGATGCAAAGTCAACTAAAATGTCCAGGTCCAAATTTTCATGTAACTCTTCCGAATCTGTAAGAATGATTCAAACGTTATGTGTACTGTAATGTTTACAGATCTCCAGAGTAGTGTTTTGTGGAAACTTTCTTCCACTTAACATCTACCTGCATTTTTTTCAGTGACCTAGTGACAAATCTCACTCCACAAATTACGGAGGCTTTGTTTAAAGGAATATATTTCTGTAAACTATAATATATCCAATGTATCTAATTAGCTATTTATATTAGTTTTAATTACATTGCTGAATGTTTTCACCAGCAACCATGTCTGAAGGCAGGAAAACTGTGTAATTTAAAAATAAGAAAACATTCAATGAATATGATGTTACCAATGTAATAGCTTTGGTTACAAGCTACATAGTTATAGATAGAGACATGAGTACCTGAAAGAGGACACATTTCTACTGTATTGGCAATGACTTTGGAAAATACTTCATTACCAAAATTCTGCCATAAAGAAAACATTACCAATTCTAAGTTTCAGCAGAGTCTTTGACCCAATTTTCTTAAATATGTATATTTTGTCTCTGCTATTTTCATGCCAACTCATTTATTTAAGTTATGAAAATGTGCTCTGAAAATCTCGTCCCAAATTATTGGCAATAAAAATAACATTGGAAACCCAATGAAATAGCAACCCATCATCTACTTTCTTTAAAAGTATGTCTGCTAAAAGTAGGCTTCTAGTACACTGAATTTCAACAAGTCTGTTTCAACAAAGAATGAAAGTAGTTTAAATGATATCTCACTATTTAATTAAGAGTCACACGAGGACAATTAAACCTGACACCACAATTAAACCTGACACCCTGAAATAGTACCAAAGGCAATTATGTTCTGAGGTCAAAAAGAAATGCATGAAATATAGATGGCTTCAGATAATATTTTGAAATCATAAGAAAATAGTTCTTAGTGGAACATTATAAAACAATTAATGCCCAGTTATTTTTCTGACCTACTTCTTGTAGACACGTATGGAATTTATCCACATGGAGAGTGCTTACAATGTAGCAAGTATTTGACTAAATGAATTCAACTACACTTGGTATACATTTTCAACCTTTAGTAAATTATATTCCACATTTTCTTCCAATTAAAATCATGAGGAAGAAATTTCCAAAATTGTGTCAAATTTCACATATCACAATTTTCCTTGACTTCCAAATGTCAAAAACTCCACTGGCTATTCGAGATTCTTTTAAGAATAAGAATTATGGTTTTATGATAAACAAGAATCAAATAAAAATTTATGCAATTCAAAATACATTCTTCAAAAAAGGTATGCCAATTTAATTCTAGATTCATAGAGATCACCTACAATATGGCTGCTGGGAACTTTCAAACATAAGACATGGGTATTGTCTAAACTCTCTCCATGTTAAGTATTATCTCAGTGTTGGGTGGTCCTATATAGGAGGGAGGTCCAAGATTCTGCACAAGGAGATTCAGAGATACCACATGAAAGCAAGAAAATGAAAAAAAGTTCATGTGAGAATGACAAAGTCTCAAATGGCAAGAGGTGGTATTTGTGATTATTAAAACCAAAAGTTGCAGGATAATAACAAAATGAGTGTAGGACAGTGCCCAGCAGTGGATCCACCACTCAGAGAATCTACCTGAGAATTTCCCTGTTGACCTGGGTCCCCAAAACCCTACAGGTGGAGAAGCAATGCATATGCTCCTTGATAAAGGCTTAAAATCTCATAAAGCACAATGAATTGTGGATCAGAGAAAAAGTACTTTAAGAATTTCAAGAAAATGTAGTTTTGAAACCAACATGTTTAGGGCTCTGAAAAAAAGATGTCTTCAATGAAGCAGATTTGAGTTGGCCCCAAAGACAAAACAATATAGATGTATGTAGGAGAGTGGACAGCAAAATATTTCGAGCAGAAAACCTGAGTAAATTAAAACAGATAATCAGATTCAGAATGCAGCCACTTCTTTTTTCTTTTTCTTATGTGTGCACGATGCTAGAGTTTAAACTCAGGGCTTGCTGTTTGCTAGGCAATCCCCCTTGAGGCACACTTCCAGCCCTTTTTGCTTGCAAGTTATTTTCAGAGAGGGTCTCATGCCTTTTGCCAAGGCCAGCCTCAGACCTTGATCCTCCTACCTCTGCCTTCTATGTAGCTGGGATTACAAGTATAAGCCACCACATCTAACATAGTCTAAATTTTCTTAAGGTGGCATAATACATAATAAGAGAAATATTAATAAAATCAACCTCAAAAATCATTAGCCAACAGACTCTTTAAATACATTAAATGAAAAGTAAGAGTTTGAATTAATGAAGAAGATATTCCAATATCTTACCTTTGGTAATAGGACAACTGTAATTGCTAACATTTTTTTATTAAATAGTTTTCAAGTCCTAGTGCTTTAAAAGTATCACTTTATATCAAATTCCTAACATTAAAAGGTTAGCAATATTAGCATCCCTACTGATCATAAAAAAGATAAGAAGAGGAGGCATGAACTAAGAAACTATGGAGGGAAGGGACAGGGGAAGGTACAATAGCTTCCCTGAGTGTCACAGTAACTGTGGAAGGACTTTCAGGAAATGCACGAGAACACAGGAGAAAGCAGCAATATAAAGACAGCAGATTCTTTTTCCTCAGTGAACTTAACTCCTGAATATGAAATGGAAGTTAAACATTTTCTTTACAGTGTCTGGCAAGGGCTTTTCTCCCTTTCTCTTTTTTAAGCACACAAAACATGGGATTAGGGGAGTGTCTCAGTGGTACAGAGTTTGCTTAGCAATCTTGAGATTCTGGGTTCAAATCTGAGCACTGCTAAAAGCAAAACAAACAAAAAATGCAAAACAAGGTACTGATATTACTATTAGAATTGCAAGAGTTTTTTCATAACACTTTGGTATTATATCATACAGATTAATATGAAGATTTTCTTTGTGGAAAAATGTACTGTAGTAAGTTGGAATGTCTCTAACTTTAAAATATGACATTCGTTCTGATATGTAGTCATTATACTTTTATAGCAGTATCAAAATACACAATTTTCCTTATTGCAAATCAGCAAATTTAAAGTTTATGTTATTCTTATGGTGAAATCAAGAATATTTGTATTCATGCAAATTTAAAAGAAGAAACATAAAGGAAATTTAGTGACAGATAAATATAAATTTTAAATAAACACCAGTCACATTTAAAATTATGCAATATTTTAATTGTAAAAGAAAGCAAGGGAGTTGCAAGACAGCAAAATAATGCTTAGCAACCCTGCCAATGCTATTCAGAATGCACAAGTAGCTTCTTTCTTTCCTTCCTTTCCTTCTTCCTTTTCCCTGCCCACCTTTCCCTACCTCAAAGACACACACACAGTCACACACACTCATGCACATTCACACACACTTAACACAGGCTAACATACTCTTACACTCACACAGTCACATACTCACAAACACACACACTCACAAGCAGAACCACTCACACACATTCTCATACAGTATCCACTGGGAATCATAAGGAGCTTTCAGTGGTATTTAAATTTTTTATTTTGTTTTGTTTTATCCTTCAGGAAATTAATGCTAAGGCATCTCTTTCTAACTCAGCAGGATAAATGTTCTGCAGTAGAGACCTTACAACATCTTTGGCAATAGCTTCAACATTTAAAAACATATAAGAGAGTTCATAAATCTATTTCCATAGACTTTATGATGGCTTTAACAGAGAAGCAAGGCCCATTATTCAGCCAGGCAGTGCTGAACTGTTGCTGATCTGTATGAGGTTAGAACCGTCAGGGGCATCCATGTTTTCTAACTGAAGTTTCCTACTACCTGTTTAAGGCAGTTGAACACTGACATTCATTATACTAGAATATATGTGCTAGAAGTCTGCAAATTGACTATGTGATTTGTGAAATCAAATGTGACTTCTTTACTTCATTAGCACTGAAACTTTTATTAGCAGTATTTTCAAACAAATACATTTTCATTAAGAAGTTACTAGACACTGAATGTTAAATGTAAACCCAGAATTAAGGATGGTGAGTCTCTGTTTAGTGATTTGGTAAAGGAGGAACGCATTAACCAACCAAATCTTCCAAGTTATGAAAGTCTAGAACATTGCTAATTCTACAAGTGTGTGACAAAAGGACTAGGTTGCTTCTTCCATAAACAGTGATGAAAAATTTTTCTTCAAAAGCAATACAAAAAAACATCAGAGTGAGAGAGACTTATCTGAATGGCAACCATTAATCCCAGGAAATAATAAGATAATAACCATTTTTTTTAAAACACCAAACCAACAAAACCTCACGGCACACACTAATTATAGTCACCGCCACATGTTCTCTCTCATATGTGGAATACAGACCTAAAACAAATGCAGCAATATTATGAAAAACAGGTCACACTAAGGGGAGTTCAAACAAGAGAGGGGGAGGGCAAAAGAATAGGTGTTGGTATCAGTGGGAGGAGGAGAGAGGAGGTGAAGAAAGGGCATGGGAGGGTGAACATAGTACAAATACTGTGTACATGTGTATGTAAATGGAAAAATGATATATGTTGAAACTATTCCAGGAATAAGAGGAGGGGAAATAAAGGATAATGGTAGAGGAGGTGAATTCACATATGATATATTATAAGAACCTTTGTAAATGCAACAATGTACCCCGACCCAGCACAATAAATTATATATATATAATATTCTGAACAGAAGAAAAAAACAACTCTCACACTTAACTTCCTAAAGTCTTATGAACTGACAGCAAAAAAACCACATTAAAATATCATAGAAAATGGGTGATACCCCCTCCTTAAAGCTCAGAAAGGCTATGCAAATTTCAGGCATGACTCATCTATCATTACTGTGGGGTACCTGGTTTCTCAGTCTTCTCACCTGCCACTACCACCCACCCCAATTATGCCAGCAGACTCAGGCAAGGTTGTACATGTCGGACCCTCTTACTCTTCTTACAAGACTAAATACTAATGTAGTACTTACTAATGTAGTAAATGCTAATGTACTTAGGTAGTAATGTAGAAATGGGGCTGAGGAAGGGTCACAGAAACTCAAATGACAGCTTCTCACAGATCAGGGGCAAAAAAAAAAAAAAGAAAATGGGTGATAAAGGCTCTACACCAAGGACTATTTATATATGCAAAACCTGTCATGAAATGACACAATGCACATAAAGCACTCTATTATATAATCTATTATATGATACTTTATCAGGGCCAAAAAGAAAGTTTCCAGAAAAAGATTGAAATAAAAGCTACAGGGATTAGATATGTAGCTCAGTGTTGGAGCACACGTTTAACATGCATGAGGCCCTGGGTTCAATCTCCAGCACCAAAATAAGTAAAATTAAATTAAATTTCCAAATATCATCTTCAATGTTTTCTCAACTGAGAAAACAAATAATCAAACACTGGTAGTTATGAAAAAGAAACACATTTTTGAAACAATGATGTATAAATATATATTGTCATATACCTGACCAGCAAATATCAACCCATTTCCTCCTGATTAGCTTCACTTATTCAATCAACAAAAAACAATTAATCACTAGTTATGTGCCAGACACTGTCTAAGGTGGTGGATATTCACAGATCAGTAAAACATAAACTAATCACCTTATGGAACTTACAATATAGACTGGATAGAGGATAAAAATGAATGACAATCAAATATAAAAGCAATTAAGTAATCTAAAATATTCATGAGAATTATAATGGAAAAACAAAAAGAAATAAAAACTGAAGCAAAAAACAGCAGTGTTACCAATAGCTCACTTGAATTCCATGTCTGTCTTTAGTTTAACTAAAACAATGGGAATGTCCAAAATGATTTTTAAACAATAAAAAAACCCACAATTTTAAAATCTCATAAAGCATCTTTTCTTTGTTATTCAAAATGAAATATCTCTCTAAGTCTTACTAAAAATTCACAGCACTGGTATCTGAGAACATAGTATTAAAAACAGAATTTACTTGAATCAATAAGTTGTTGAAAGAAAGAGAGGAGAGCATAATTAAATTCACAAAGGCTTTCTGTGATTCATACCAAAAAAGGAAAAAGAAAAAGGGATAAGCTCTATTCCTTTTCTCACTTTGATCATGTAACTATTTTATGCAAACATATTTTTTTTAAAAAATCAACTAACATTTATGGAGATTTTCAGATATTTAATTTAATTGGTATAAAACATAAGAAATATTCTTGAAAAAAGAAGCTACAAAATGATGCTCAGCAAACATTTAATTATTAAGTTTTAAAGAGATACAATGATAAGTAATTGTGAATGATGATTACATATATTTATGAATGAAGGTTACATACTTATACCTTATTGCAATGATCCCATTTATTTAAGCTGACTTTTAAAACATATAAGATGTCAGAAGTCATATAACTGTATATGCAGAGTATCAATGCCCTAGCCATACACTAGTTAGGACGAGGGACAGAGTTTACTTATCTTGAGAATGAAAGTATTTCACTTCAAACAAACAGTTTTAAAAATAATTATTGATACTTTTCAATGTTCTTCATTTTCCTCTTTCATATCACTTTTTTGGCATTGATTTGATCTTTCAAGAAAGAGATAAATAGTTGTTAAAATCAAATATCACTCCATGATAAAATAAGAATATCTAGAATTTCTTAGTTAATATGTTTTCTCTGTGTTTGTTTTATACCTATCCCAGCCTATACCACAGTGAGTCCAACTCAGTGGATCTTTTATAGATGTTTGTCGAACACCGGTGTGTTGAAGTATTTCTCATTTACTCCTTATATACATCAATTTTAACTGAGGAGTTTCCTTGTCTAAAGAGAGATTCTAGTTCACAGATTGATGGGAAATATAAATTAGTAGATTTCTACTTCAAAGAAAAACAATTTAGTCTTATAGGAACATCAAATGTAGGAAAAACAGTAACATCAAATTAGGAGATGCAGGATTTTTTGAAGAGAAGAGTGGGAAGTATGAAGAGCTAGAAAACAGACACATGTTAACTCAATCATTCACTCCCTCCACGTGCAATACACATCCTTTTACCATATATGAAATATGTTTAGGCAGTTGGTGGATTGAAAATGAAAATAATATTGTCTCTATTATGGTAAAGACAAATTGAGATATATTTAAAAACGGTATAGTATAATGATAAAACTGAAGTCCAATTTAACTACTTCATAACTTTCATTTAGAAAAAAGTTATGAGAAAATATAACTCTTTTGAGAATACTCAAGTCTATAAATATTAGCACAAATACCAGTAATATATCTATCCCTAAACAAAAAATTTTTTGACAGTACTGTGGTTTGAATTCAGGACCTTGAATTCTAGGTAGGCACTCTACCACTTGAGCCTTGCTGTCACCCCTTTTTGCATTGGGTTAGTTTTGAGATAGCGTCTCACTTTATACCTGAGCTGGCCTGGTATAGGGTGACTCACATAACTGGAATTACTACAAATGGTTGCCGCAGGGCCCAGGTACTTGTTGAGATGAGTGCCTCATGAACTTTTTTTGCCCAGGCTGGTCTCAATCCATGATCCTCACAGTCTCTGCCTCTCAAGCAGCTAGGATTGGAAGCTTACATCACCATGTCCAGCCTGTTTTGAGTTTTTTTAAAAATGTTACAAAACAGATGCTGCTGTATCTCAATACCTCCCATTACATTTGACACATTGTTGATGCTGAATTTTTATTGAATTAAGTGCCTTTATGTCTCTAGTTTTCTACAAAAATATGTACCTGAGATCATGAGATTCAATCATAAGAATTGACTCATAAATCTTATTTCAGAAATGACCCATCAATTCAGCATGAATTTCTGGCAAAAAAATGATCCATAGGAAATTCAAAATGCCAAGAACAGTTCCTTACTTGGGTGGTCTCAAAGATGAGGTCAGACTGCCAAAAAGAAACCCTGAAAACACAAAAAATTTCTACATCTGAAATAAGTCTAAATGTCTGCAGCATTTAATTTGATATGACACAAATTAATGGTATATTATATATGGGACAAACAAATTGTGACATAATGAAGTGACGTTTATGTAATCAACTTGTTGGTATATTACTGAATTTATACTTTTTTGAGAAATTACATTGCCATAAATACCACTGATCACAGAAGACATGTTATGAGCTTATTTACGATTGGGATATATATATTTCAATATATATAGTAAGCAATAGGTTCAACTACAGTCTCTTAGATAATTCATATTATCTCATAAAGTACCCTTGTAGAAAACATACACATTTAATGTTGGATTTCTATTCTCACACTACAACATCTGGGTATAATGAGTTGTAAATTTTAAGTCTAATACTATGCTATGGATAAATTAGTTCACAGAATGAAACAGAAGACCATGAGAATCAGAATGAGTCGTGGTTTTTACTGAATCACAAAATAACTCGAGGAATTTGCAGCTATGCTCACTAAAATTTAAGGTTTCTGCAGTACTTAAGATACCCTAATAAGTTTCTGTAGAGGAACCATAAACATACTGGAACAATATTTGTGTTTTTAAAGAAATGACAAATTGCATGATTACAGTGTTTTGTATGGTTTACAAGCTTGTGTATCACAACACTAAATCTATGAAGCCAAATTTTGCCAAGAAAAAGGATTTAAAAGAAGCCAACAGAATTTTCAAAACTCTTAACAAATATTATTAAAATCTTCAAAAACACACAAATAGTTCATTTGGGCAAAAATCATCTGGTGTGAATCTCTTATTATTTGTGAGTTAATACAGTTTATTTATCTATCTACTCAACCATTCATCTAACAAACAGCTGTTGAGTTTCATTATATGCCAAGAAACAAGCTTTATTCTCTGGGAGATGAATATGAATGTAATGAATATGAATGCTATGATTCCTGTCCAAAAGCTATTTATTCCCGAGCAACTTCCTCAGACTTTTAAGTAGTATTTGAACCTCCTTCATAGGAATAAAATCAATTGCAAAGCAAAGTCCAAAGCAAGTTGTAAGTGGTCAGTAATGTTATATATTTAGTATATTTTATTACTCTTAAGTACTGTTTGGTTTTTAAGTGAATATAACATATATATATAATATATATACATAGCATGAGGTGTGGCTCAAGTTAGTAGAGTGCTTACCTAGCTAGCCTAAGGCCTTAAGTTCAAACCCCAGTACCAACAACAACAAAAAATCATGTATACAAAATCACCCCAGGTAGAAGTAATGGTACGAGCAAAGGCATGGAGAACCAACAGAAGTTCCTAAGAACACGAAAGCAACCAATAAAATAACTATCTCTCTTCGTGATGTTTAAACTCTTCAGGTTCCTCAGGCCTAAGCCCTTTGATGGACTCGTTGCCTATCAATGCACCCTGTGTTGGGTATCTACAAGTGAATACAGATCTCTTGAATTTTACACTAGTTCTCAACCCATGTCATCTGTTGTGACCCTTACTCTGTCTTCACTACTTGAAGAAATTTTTTGAAATAAACTTGATTTCAGGTCCTGAAATAAAGGACCAGAACATTCTCCCCTTAATCATGAGCCACAGGTCTCTGGCATCAGCTATTTCCACATTTACGTACTTCTCCATTTGGCTTAAACTGAAATAAAAATAGAAGTAGGAAAACACGCGTTTGTTCAGAAAATGGCAAGAAATCTAGTTTGGTATACCATTACAATTATAAGACAAGGTATAATATAAATGGCCAATGAAAATATGTATTAGGTTCTTTTGAAGAAACTACTAGCATTGGTTTTTACTTCATCTAACAAATAATTATAGAGTTTCTAGATGGTCCAAAGAGCTGTAACTAAGAAAACAAACAACAGATTTCCACCTTCATGGACTTTAATTTCTAACTGAGGAAAACACAAAGTAAGTCCTAAATTCATTGTATGCCCAGTAGTGGTACTTGTTATGGTGAAATGAAGACAGAATAGACTATTAGTGTATTCCATATATGGGATAGGGTGATCCCTCAAGATAAGAAATTTGTATCATGGAGTGTGGACTTGATTTGGTTCTAACTACATCATGGGAAGAATATATGCCCTGAGATGAGCAAGACAGATTTGAGAGAATTTAGAGAGAAACAAAGAACGAAAGAATAACAAGATAATAATTGTAATCATCCAGATAAGAGGAAATGAGATTTGGAGTTACATGGTATCAATAAGAAAATACAGTACAATGCAAACAAATGAGGAAATTAGCCCAGATTTTTAAGATAATCAACAAACGGAAAGAAGGGTTAGGATGATTTCAAAGTCGACAAAGATGGCTAAATTACTAGCAGAAAAGGAAAGTCTGGGATATTCAAGTTGGTGGGGAGTCAAAGGTAGGTTCACTTTAAGGCAAACTTTTACATTCAAAAGAAGCTCAAGAGGGCTGGAGTGTAGCACAGCAGTAGGGCACATGCAGATACTGCAAAGGCCCTGGGTTTAAGTCTCACTACAAACAAAAAGACTCAGTAACTAGTTAGTCATGAAATCCAAAGCTCAGACATAAACCAGTATTGGAGAAAAAAACTCGTGGTCATCTGAATTTAAAATGGCATATGAAGTAATGAGTGAAAAGATTTGGAACAAAAACTTACACACAAACCTTCATGGCAGCATCATTCATAATGAATGGACATCAACGATAAATGAACCATTAGTATATGGTATATTCACACACTGTAATATCATTCAGTAATAAAAAAAGAATGAAGTGGGTAATAAAAATATTTTTGCACACTATGAATATACTAAATGCCATGTAAGTGTATACTTTAAACTGATTAATTTTATGCTTAATATAAAAAGGCAGGGATTGAAGTACAGATATATGCTACAATTTTATGAGCCTTGAAAACACTGTACCTAGTAAAAGAAGATGAAACATATTGTATTTAGGTGAAAATATACAGAATAGGTGCATCCATAGAGACAGAGTGTATTAGTGGTCGCATTGGGCAAGTGACTGCTAATAGGTACAGTTTTGCTTTTGGGGATGATGAAAATATTCTAAATTGTAGATTGTGGGGATGGCTCTAAAATTGTGAATGTGTACTAAAAACTGCTAGATTTTATTCTTTAAGAAGAGGAATTTTACAGTATGTGAATTACATCTAAATAAAGCTATTATGAAAAACACCAAAGAAGACAAGCTAAACAGGTGCTTCTTAAGACTCCTTTTAGCATGACCCTATCATTTAAGTGACATTTTTATTTTAACCCAATACAAAATCCATACACAAACGCATACTGGAAGCAAAAATCACACTAATGTAATTCTTGCTATATGAGATTTATTTTGTTCTATTTTGTTTGTCAAAGAATTCTAGTGGGGGAGGAGGGTGAAAGAAGGAGATTATTACAGTGACCATGTGTGGTTGATGGACTTCATATACCCATATGAAACAGAACTAAAAAACCTCTTGCAATTGCTTTAAGTGGGGTGGGGAGGGAGCTGAGAAGGAGAGATGATGGGGACAATGTAAATAATGTACAGTATAAGACTCCCCCCCACAATATATATATATTCACCCCCCACAATGAATATATCCTAATAAAAAATTTATACTAGTTTCAATTCACTAAATTGGGATGATAAGTCACCATCCATATTTTGAAAATAATCACTGCTCTAGGAAAGAAAGGATAAGAATCATCTCATCCCAAACATTAAATTGAATTGTGAGATGGGGTAGAATTAGAAGAAGGACTCATGAAGAAAAGAAGGAGTTAAAAAAGAAAGAGAACCACAGTATACTTCATAGAAGCAAATGGAGGAAAGTAGAACATAAAAAAAGAATAGCAGCTAGTATTAGACAACACAAAATTTCAGACCATCAATTTTGGTTAATGGCTTTGCTTTAGTAGATATATTGGGACTAACATGAAAAAACTCTGTTATGTAGTCCTGACTTCACCACATATTCACTGCATAACCATTCAAATTTCTAAGATTTGCAGAGCCTCATCTAGAAATGTAAGTAGCTTAACAAAGCCTTTTTTCTACTGCTTCCATTTACTGATTATTGTTTCTATAGCTTAGTAGGGGTAGGTGAACCACGAATTTACAAGAGGGAAAAAAAGGAAGACATGGATTTGGATTCAAGTTAGGTTAAAATTGAACTTAGTTTCAAAGTGTTTGTATGATTTCAAGTATTTGTGTGATTTTCAGAAAAAGAGGAGGTTGAAGAGCAGCATGGTACGCAGACTTTGAGAATGTAACACCATTATCATTTTATTTTGCCTGTTGTTTGAGCATGTCTTATTGGAGAAGGATTAAAAACATTTATTGATATTTGGTGAAGAAACATCCAAAAAATGATTACAAAAGGAAAGGAGACAAGATTAGATACTGAGAAAGACAAGATTTTCAATGATGTCAGTTAATACAATGATAATGAGGAAAAACACAAGATACTCAATCTTCCAAGTAATCTGGTCATAAGTTTATGAACTTCTGATATTCATTACACTGCACGGTCTCCAACAAGTGAAAAGATCACACAAAATGAATTAATAACTGGACTTAATTTACTTCCTTTCTTGATAAGAATGGTGTAAAAAGAACATGGTGTAAGAAGAACATGGTGAATTCAGCACAGGCTCCAGAAAGGCTAAGAAATAGCAAGCAGATGGGGTATTTATATGATGGGAAGAAGAAGGGGTCTTTTTAAAATTTTGCTACATATTTTATTTCTAACAACTGGACAAATATTCTGATATTAGTAAAATTAAATTGTGACTTCTGAATAGTCTAAAAATTTCAGATTAGATAATCTATTTTTCCTATACACACAATACATATATACATAATATATGTACATATATATACTAAATACTTTTAGACCTATACCTATATCTAAGCTTATTCGGGAGAAATGGTGGAGATCAGTGTAGGCCCTTTTCTCAGTCCATCTGGTCTACTATTACATAATACCATACACTATGGGTCTCATAAGCAACAGAGACTTATTTATCACAATTCTGGAAACGGGGAAGTCCAAGATCAAAGCATTGGCAGGTATATGAGAACCCCTTTCTCATAACTGCATCTTCTTATGTTCTACATGGTAAAAAGAGCAAGGCATCTCTCCAAAACTCTTTTATAACAGCATTAATCTCATCCATCAGGATTCAACCCTCATGATCAAATTGCCTCCCAAAAGCTTGACCTCCGAGTTATCATCACACATATAAAGTTTCAACATCTGAAATGTGATCAGCATGCAGATCATATCAGCCTCTACCATGTCCCTTGACACTTGATCACCTTGCCAGTGACAGAATTGATTTAGAAGTACACTTGCAGTTAAATGCGCATTACTCTACCGCTGAACTAACTGTTTGACATAGACAAGTTATTTGACTTTTCTAAGTCTTTGTTCCCTTATCTTGACAATTTCAGAGCTGATGAACTCAAAGGTCTTTAAAGTTATAAAACCGTTGACTTTTTATTCTATAACATTTTCTATTAATTATATAGCATTGGGCAAGTCCCTTCCCAGCTTTAGACAGCTACTTCCTTATAAGACATGGGAAGTGAAGTAAGTAAATGATTAATAATGTTCTTAAAGCTTACAGCCCAAACTGAATGGGTGATTGATGATACAATATGGGGAAGTCCATGTTACTTAAGTTGAGATTTTATAGTTTTGTTGAGCACATCTATCAGATATCTTCAAAAAATTAATCTTCCTTTAATTTAATAATAGTCAAAGGGAACAATAAAATGAACACACGTATATTGCTAATGATAAAAAATGTTATATTGTATTATTTTAAAATATTTTAATGACAAACTGTCATTAAAATGTAACTTGAAACATTTAAATAGGATTAAGGCCATATTGTTAATTATATACAAATATCAAGATGGCAAGCTTGAATCTTATAGAATTAGTAAACCATAGGCTAGATAGTATAATGAAATAAGAACACACATTCTGACCACATATGTATATGTGTGTCTCTGTATGTACATGTGTGTCTATCACTAAAGTTGGTCATCCAGCTACAGATAATGTCCAAAGTAAACCTCAGTTAAATTAAAACAATTCATATTTCTATGAATGATTTTCATGAGATTTATTGGTTATAATTTATAAGTATCTGTGAGATAGAAATAGGACAAATTTTGGTATGTTTTGTAATGGAGGGAACTGTGATGCAGAGAATATTTGTTTTCTCTACAAGTACTTGACCAAGATTTATTCAGCCTAAGTCTACAGGAATATCAGGTATTCTAAAGTTACACCTACAGTAGGTAGGTTGGTCAAATATCCTAAAGAGACCTTTTTGTCTCTCTCTTCCCCAGCCCCCTTAGTCATTTGTTTTTAAAAAGCAGTAAAATACTTATTTTTCTTCCTGGACAGAGATCTACCAGGAAACCTATGATTTCTAATGTTATTTGAGTTGGCTGAGATTATAAGAGAGATGTAATCTGAAATAATTTTGTCTTGATAAATAAAAGTTCTATCATCCTCCATAGCTCATATTATTTTCTCAATAATTTTCTTACACCAGAAGGTTATGGATAAAATCCACTCTTTCCGAAGTACTTTTACATGACATTTTTAATGACAGATAGGTAGAACTGTGTCCTTTTCTTGTGTACTACCAAAGAAGGTATTCAACACAGAGCATGGCCTCTTGACAGAAATGTGCCTTGAATAGCAGAATTAATTTTCCCTGGATGGCAAATTTGGCATAAGAAGTTGCAGTGTAATCACCGTTCAACATTATTCATAAAGTACATTCATATTCGTTAAATACCTTAAGACAGAGGTAAAATAAAAAGTATTTATTTATCCACATGTACTTTATTCAAGGTCCACACACCTTTTTCACATAATCTATAGTCCTAGTTACCATGACCTTTCACCTGAAAGAAAATAGTCACAATCTTGAATATATTTTAGTGAAACAAATCTGACTGGAGAACAAATAGGCTTATCACTTCACACCAGCTTACTGCCATAGACAGGGAGAGCCATATATTCTCCACCCAAAGCATTGCAGGAGTCCTAATGGATATGAATGATGGAGGTAAACTTCTGTAAATTGTTACAAAAGGGTAGATTACCCTCAATTTTTAAATTATGATTAACAAGAAAGAAAACTCAATGGGATTTTGAATATTGAACAGATTTGGTAAGCTATCCAAGTACAGCTTCGAGAGCAGTACTCATTGTAACTACTGCAGGCTCTCAAATAATTCTACCATTTCCCAAAAGAGAAACCCAACCATCATAAGAATTTCAACACCTATTAACTTGTCCTTTCAAAATTCAGATTCAGATATAGTCAGATTATCAATAGTTTTTATAATCTCTACTTTGAAATGTCAAGGAATTGATGATGCATTTGCGCTGACTTCTGGGTACATAAAAGGCACCTTATTAACTATTGTAGTCAACATGAATTATCTGATGAAGCAAACAATACCTTATTACATATGCCAAGCTAGTCACCCTGAGTTTAAAACAAAAAAAAAAAACCACACCCAGTAATGCTCCTTGGTTTCTATTTCTCCTTTAATTCCAGTCAATAATTATTGACAATAGCATAGGCTAATTAAACAATAGAGTTATGGAGGGCCAAGAGAGCAGAGGGGGACTTTCTAGCATACACTGGTCAGGAACATAATAGTAGCATAAGGAAGGCTACCTTATGAGGGAATGCATCTTGAATTGGTATTATTAGGAGTTCATCACATGAGTCAGTGGGGGATAGTAAAGGACCAAAGAGAATGTCTTATAGAGAAGTAAGCAGCAAAGAATAGAGCAGGTTCAAGAAGTACTAGCAAGTATAGAGAGTATCAGATTCTATTATTTAAAAATAAAGTTTGTGCTCTATAAAGCATATATAACACTAGACTTAAGAAGAGGATTATGGATAACTAGCCTATATTTCCTCTTTAGGTGAGTAACTATACACTAATATGGACATAAGCAAATAGGGATAAAAGACATAAATATTTTATTCATTCTTTTCTTGTTTCCTACATTTTGCGTCACACTTTTCTCCCCTTATGGCACTGGCAGAAAAAAAGTAACACATAACAAATATGTCCACACACTAAGTACAAAATATTACAAAGCATGAACATTTGTGCTGGAAAAACCTACTGCCAATGTATCAGACTCGTTGACTGTTAGTGTACAAGAAAGAGCCAAATTCAGCCAATCATGATAAATGCTGTGGTGGGTGTAATCCAAGCTTTTATTTTTAAACTTTTTCATTTTCTAATTTTTATTTAAGTAGCCACCAAAGCCATAAACAAAAGCAGCTCATACTGGCAAAGGACCATCAACTAACAGAAGATATCCAACTCATCACACAAAAATTAACCGGAATAAAAATATAATTAAAGACACTGAGTCATTTCCCTAAAAGTAAACTATTTCACTTATTCAGAGAATATAGGTTGGAATATTATGTAGCAAGAAGGTGGCAAGGGTTAGGGGCAGTGGTGATGATGACAGTGATAATTAAGCAGCTACCATATTATAGTGCCTACTCTGGGCCAAACACAGTGCTAAGTGTATTACATAAACTCTCATTTGTTTCTTATATAATGATGACAATCATAACCCTGAAATATGACTAAGCTCTTACTCTTCACTAGTACCTCTGTTAAGGATTATTCTCATTAATCCTCATTAAAATTATTTTACACAAAATGTTGTCTTTTAATTCTTACAATAGTCAAAATACAATCCCCCATTTACCAATGAGGAAAAAAGAATTTGGAGCATTCAGGTAATCTGGCCAATGTTCAACAGAATTCTGAAACCTTGAAAGAGGTTTGGATATATCTGATAAATTCTTGGTAACCTAGACGACGGTTTTTATTTCTGTCTGAAGCTGAATAAAATCTTTTTGTGTTCCTACAATGGAATACTAAAAACAATTGATAATAACCATGTTCTTTCAGCAATTTTAAAGATAGAGAAATAGACAGGAAGGTGGATGGATAGACAGATGACAGACAGACAGAGATAGATGATAGATAGATGATAGATAGATAGATAGATAGATAGATAGATGATAGAGAGATTTGAAAAACATGATTTACAAGTACAATCCTGCAAAACCTCCACTCAAGTAAAATACCATCAGATTTTATAGCTAGGAAATTCAGAGTATTTTGATGGCACATACTTTAAGTCAATATATACATTCAGGGATTTCAAAAAATATATAACATTGAATTTTGAGCTACAATAGAGCTACTCAAATGCAAGCTATTTATCCTGACATTCTAGAAACTTGTAATACTTTTGAAATCATATTTCATAAGCCCCTATATCAAAACAGCTGTTCCCGCTGGGTTTTAAGGTAATGACCCATTATCCGCTCAACTGTTTTGTAAATATTCTTATTCAAGTAACCTGTATTCTCTTCTGACAAAAATGCTGGAGCCATCACAGGTCTCTATTATGGTTTGTAAAGCATCCACAAAAAGAAAAAAAGGAAATAAAAACAGAACACCAAAACCCTGACCAGTGATTTAGAACAAGATACTCAAAGTATATACTTTCATTCTAAAGAAACCACACCTTGTGATAGATTTCTAAAGTTATTCTTGAGTGCTCCTATTAATTGCAACTCTGGGGACCTAAAGCACTTTAGCATTAAAGAGTGAAAGACAGGCAGTCAGCCTGCTGGATGATTTTACATTAGTAATGACTTATAAATGCCACCGGAAAGCAGCTCTATCCAATGGAACAGGCAAATACCCATCATTCAAATACCCAATATCGTAGGAGTGTACATTGATAATAAATGGGTTATCGACTTTTACTGCCTTATTTTTACAAAAACTACATAGTGAATCTATGAACTCCAGCAATTCCTGGTGCCTGAGGTCTCTGAATCAATGACATACTTGTAATAAAAACGACTGAACCATGCATCCATTAAGGATTCATAATGGAAATTTGTGTTAGATTGTATGTGTGTATGAGTGTTCCTGCTATTTAAGGATGAATAGTCTAATGTGTGTGCATGTTAAGAATCATTTTAAACAGAGAGCACATTAAGAATCATTAAAGCAAACAATGCTTTAATTTAGGCCATACTCATTATGTGATTATGATGAAATATTTTTCAAGAGAAAATTTTGATAAATCTTTCATCTAAAACTAAATGTAGAGCCTCTCTATACCATCATATTCAGTCTCACCTGTAATTTATTTGCCAGTGTCAGAATTATCTGTTTTTTCTTACTGTAGGCCATGAATAGAAACTGAAGGCTTTTCAGGAAACCCCTGCCTCAGACAGGTTTTAATTGGGCTATACATTTTTGGGCTGAAGACTATTTTAAGTATGAATTAGTGTTCATGTTTCTAAAACTCTGGAAATCTAACACAGAAATTTACATTTTTGGCTGCTCTTAAAGTATTTGAAGTCCTAGTAACACTGGGTCTCATGTTACCACATTATAGAAACATGGAGAGGAATGTCTGCCTGTCCAAAGTGGGCACACAGAGTCTGATTTACCAGTCAGTCAGTCAATCCTCCCCCAGAATTCTCACCACTACTGTCTTTTAAGTCTTACCTCCAGATGCCTCAATTAATAGAAGATTATAAAAGATTGAACAAATAACCCCTCTTTGAGGCTACCTCAAAATTCCTCTCCTCCCCTGAACAGGTACACAATTTGCAAAAATGACATATTTCGTCCACCCAGACACCTGTTCTCCCTTCTTGGAACCAGCTACCTGGTGACCTTTTTTTTTTTATCTCCTCCCTCCTTACTTAAGGACCACAGTTTACCACAACCATGTGCCACTTACTTTCAGATTCATCCTGGCGTATTTGGTGGCCCTCTCTGGCTTTTAATAAGGGCCCATACAGTCTGTTGAGGACAGTGTACTCTCTTTCTCTTCTATCCTTGCTTCATTAAATAGTTTGAACCTAACATCAATCATGTAGCTTTAGTTTTTCATATCATCTCCTGGCCCAGTAAGCCTATGTGATTGTTGCATCCAGCTTTAGGTGCTCAGCAATACCTTCAATTTCAAAATAAGGTAGGTCATCCCTATTGGAAGTGATTATCATTATCACAGGAAGAGCTGTCCTTTGAGACACTTAAGTCAAATTGTGATACTGCTCTGTTCAAAGCTGTTATTTTCATGGGAAAATTTTCTGACCCACCCCCACCATCTGCATCATTCTGCCCACTGCACAGCCCTGCCTTGCCAATTGTTTATGTCTTCCTGTTATCTCCTTGCAGTCACCAGATACACTCCTGTCCCATAGCCTTTGCCACTTCCCACTCCTGCCAGGAATGCCACTGCAAGAAGTCACTTTGTCATGAGATCTTCTGAGCATGTTCTTCATATTTGTAAACCCCTAATCTTAGCAACCCCCTTCCCAAAAATATGGGTGTGTGATACATCATATTTTAAACCAAATATTTATACTATTTTTTTTCCTGTGTGTTCCCACTAGGATGCCTCCCATGAGGGTAGCATATTTTACCTTTCTTATCCCCACCCTAGGGTTGTGTTCTCAAGTGTACCATAGTAGGCAATTAATTAACACATACTGAAAAAAGGGAGGATGAATTTAATCTGCATTTTACTTTCTGAATAGGCTCATGTGTCATTTGCATTCACAGAGACAAGTTTCTTTGCTTTTTGGGTGGGAAATAAACAGCTTCAGAACCTAATATGTAAAATTTAAATGTCTGTACAAATTTGGAAATATTTCCCTAATGGGCTTTATTTATTATTATTACTATCATTATTATTATATTTTTGCAATAATGGGGTTTGAACTTAGGGTCTTGTGCTTGTGAAGCAGGTGCTCTACCACTTGAGCTACATCTACAGCCTTTTCTGTTCTGGTTATTTGGAGATTAGTGTTAATGGTGCTGGTGCAGTCTGGGATCAGAAGATCCTGGTTTTTGTGCTCCAAATGGAAAAATCCAAGTAGACCACATGGATGGGGTGAGGTAGGATAGCTTTAATGAGAAAAGAGAGGGGAGTCACCTGTTCTGCCAGGTGAGGAAAGGGAAGAAGAAGCAGAGGACACACATGGTGAGCAAAGGTAGAGTCCACAGGCAGAGAGACCCTGCTTTTCTTTTTCAGGTGCCTTTAAAACCTACACTACTACCCCATGGGAGGGTAGACCCAGGAGGTTCCCACCCAATAATGGGTGGAGTAACAGGCGGTTCCCAGCCAGGTAAGGGGGGTCTGGCCCATCCTTAGGCAACCTACATGAGTCCCAAACTTTTCTACTTCTAGCCTGCCTCAGTAGGGTCTCACTTTTTGCCAGGCTTCTATCCTCCTATTCATGCTTCTTACTGTAGCTGGGATGACAATTATGCACTAACACATCTAACTTTTCTCCATCCAGAAGGGGTCTCACAAACTGTTTTACACTAGCTGGTCTAGAACCCAGCTTCCAGTAAGCAGTTTGGGATGACAAGCACTCTATGGTGCTCAGCTACTGATTGAGATGGGGGTCTCACTAACTTTTCGCCCTCCTGATCTCAATCTCCCATGTACCTAGGATTATAGGCATGAGTTACTGAGGCCTAACTTAGTGGATATTTAATGGTGTCCTAAAATAGATGAAGGGGATCCAAATATGTCAACACAAAGTAAGTCACTTTGGCATGCGGGTTATTTTGAGCTTACGGTAATTAAGAAACCAAGCACAAGAGGAACTCTCTGTCCCTCTCCTTTCAGCCTAAAAGTAGGACATAAATTTCCCTTTTGTAAAGGAAATTTATATTCCTGAAGTTGTCCCTACTAGGATAGTGTTAGGTCTGGAGACCTAAAGGGCAGATGAGTGAGTATCCCATCCACTATGGAGAGCACTATGATTCCTGCATCCTGAGAAGGAGTTGTAAATCTACATTCCTGTACCTGGAAGAGGAAACACAGGGTCTCATAGATCTGCCACAGGGCTGATGAGCAAAATGCTCCCAAGATTGTTTCCCCTGCCCCCCCCCCCACACACAAGGGACAAACAGACCAGCTCATCTAAGAGAACCTGTGAATCCACAGCCAATGAAAAAAGCCCACCTAATCCTTACCCAAACCCAGAGTTAAAACATCCATTAAAGCCCCAGCCTTCACCTGAGCAGCCAGCCACTGGTTTCGAGGCTCCACTGCACTGCTGTAGCCTTTCCTTTCTCTCTGATAAATCTTATTTCATGGATCGGCCTTGCCTCTCAAGTCAAACAGCTGCCTCACAAGCCAGTTCTTTGGCCTGTGAAAGCAAGAACCCTCAACACTGTCCTGCAACATTTCACACTAGTACCTGACAATAGAGATAACTCTTTATCACCTTAGAAACTAATCTCACTCAACAGTGCTTATATATCATACCTCCTAGCCAATATACCACTTAGCTCCCATTCACCACATTCTCTCTCTCTCTCTCCACCCACCCTGTTATTCTCTCTCATTATCTCTCTTCCTCTCTCTCTCCCTGTCAAACACACACACACACACATAGTAGTAAGGAAATAAGTGGGAGGAAGTATAAATAAAAACAAGGAGCAAACACCTAGAAGAGAAAAATTTTATAAGCAAAAACAATAAAACATTGAAAATGTATATTAAGAAGACCAAGTCAAACTCATAATAAATGTCTGTAGTTAGTATAATTGAAATTATTATTGAAGAGCTATCATATGAAATTAGGGGAGCCTAAAAGTATTTTTAACAATTTAAGAATTAATGTAGATTACAATGTGTTTGTAAAACAAAGACTGACAGAATAGACAATGAGTTTTTCCTCTTAACTTTCCCTCAACATCTTTCTCTTCTCCCCTTACTTAGTCATTGCTCAAGTAGAAATTTAACAAGAATTCCACATAACATTGATATGTAAATTCTGATTGCTTGAGCTCAAATACTCTTCATTTGCATAAGCTAATTTAAAAATGGGCTGTTAACTCTGCTCAGTGCTTGAGAATGTGAAAATCCAAAGATATCAATTGTAGGAGTTAATTGAGAAGTTTAGAGAATTTGGGCCAAGTATACAAAACATCACAGATTAACCAAACACTTTCGCAGGAGGAGGAGTGGGGAAGGGGAAGCCTTTTTAACAACAGGATAAGCACTTGAGAGAAAAATGCACAACACATTAGAACAACTGAAATTTCATTTTATGACTACATTTGTTGTTAATATGAAAATAATAAACATTCCTATTATATTTTGAGGTTAGCCAATAATCCATAAGTAAATATGGGAAAAACTGAGATCAAAAAATTATTCATAACTACATCTTAACAGTTGTGCAATCAATGTGGCAGGTGGACTCTATTTTAATGCTAAATAACTTACACTGTTTAGCTTGCTTTATTTAGCAATAAATAAGTGCACGAAGGCTCCTGCTATTTAAGGAACATGCTTATGTATACATGTGTGGGATAATAATTAGTAGTTATATTATTTAACTCAAATCATGAAAATCTTGGCCTTGGTCCTCTACATAAAATTTATGTTTCTATTTGGTCTACAGCTCAGAAAGTTTGTTCATGCTTATTTTTATTGCTATAATTTTTTAAATCTCAGTTATATGTTTTAGGTAAAGAGATGCTTGTATGCATAAGCATGCCTTTTTAGGTTTGGGATTCCTACTAAAGTGAAAAAATAGGAATAAAACCTGCATCATCCATGTCACATCCTGTCTATAAAGAATTTGATTAACAGATCTAGGCAGCCAGTTTAGTAACATATCTAAATGTAAAATATGCACTTATGATCTGTCCTCATTTTTAAAAATGACTGGAGACAGTTTACAATTTATATGGCTCAAGGAAAATAAATCAAAGATCTCGAACACGCACTGAAATTATTTGTTAACATGTGTGCTTTACCCTATGAGGTAAAGATTGATAGTATATATCTTTGTTTCCCAGTACTCAGCATGGTCTGCCACACTGTTGGTTCTCATAAATATTAATACAGGATAAAGATTTCAATGTAGGATAGACTACAAAAAGCAAACAGAAAACAGCTAAAGAAGTTACAGAGTCATTTTTTAATACTTGTATCATATAAGATTTAATAACATGGTCTTGGCCTTGATATAAAAAGACAACTATCATAACACCTTCTGTACACACTTAAGTTTGGAGGTACTATCACAGAGATCCAGTTCAATGATCTTCTGAGGGTTTTCTTTATAGAAAAGAAAGAACACTTAAATGTCTTGATCAAATGTCTTTGCCAGCTATTCGTCCAACAGATTAATATAAGAATATATAAAGAACTCGGTAAATTAAACACTAAAAGAATAATCCAACCAATGAATGAGCAAATAAACTGAACAGTTCTCATAAAAAGTACAAATGGCCAATAAATACATGAAAAAAGGTTTCATATCTGTAGTCATTAGGAAAATGCACAAAAAAACTACATTCCATCTCACCCCCTGCAGAATGGTTGTCATCAAGAGAGGAAGATGGGTGGGGAGAAAAACCTTATACACTGTTGGTAGAAATGTAAATTAGTGGAGCCACTTTGCAGCATAGGGGTTCCTCATTCCTGGGTATATGCCTGAAGGAATTAAAGACAGCATACAATAAAGATAAATATGCACACCCATGTCTATCAGGGCAATATTCACAATAGGAAAAATTGTGGAATCAGTCTAGGGGTCATCAATGATGAATAAAGAAAATATGGTTTGTATATATGTTTACAATAGAATACTATTCAGCCATAAAGAAGAATGAAATTATGGGGAGTTTTTTGCAGGAAAATTGCAGAATTGGGTATGATCATGTTAAGTGAAATAAGCCACAGAAAGACAAACACTACATAGTTTTGCTCATATTCAGAATATAGAATAAAAAAAAGAAGACATCAAATCAGAGGAAAAGGAAGGGGATCAGTAGATGTGGGGGACAAAAGAAGGTAATCGGGTATGGCTATGATAAAGCACAAAATATATGAAAAAGTCAATGAAATTCATTACTTTGTGCATTTAATAAGTATTTTCAAAAATCTATAAAGAAAAACTGTATATATACACACATCAACTATATAGACATTATGTATAATACATAAATATGAAGTTCCATTGAAAATGAATTCAGCATTTTCAGAATACTACCAACTATTTTCTTTCTGTGATTGCCTACATCAGTTTATAAAATTCATGTCCTGAGGTGTTATTTATTCCTCAGGATTGTGCCTCTCTGTGATTCCATGCAAAATTTAGGCATTACTGTATTTGTTTGAGATGAATGAATACAATATATAATCTGTGCATATTACCTTAAATTAAGGATTAAATAACTCTGGGGTGAGAAAAGATATTGTTTATCTTAGCAAAGAGAGTCACACCTAATGCTTTTTATATAATGAGTTTTACATAAATGCAATCACAGCTTGTATAAATGCCAATAGTGACTTATTTGAATAAAATGTGATGTTCCTCAGTTATCCATGATTTTCATAAATAAATATTGTCAAGTCTAGTTAAAATGATGAATTCTAACTTCTGAGACAGGCCATTTATTTTTAACAGACTTGTAACTATGCACTTGATAATACTTGATGGGGAAGTTGATAAGTAGTTAATTTTAGAAGTCTAAGGAATTATTGTATAATTTCAAAGAGCTGCACTCATCTTAAGGTTTAGTGCTGGAGAAATAGCTGCAGAATCCTTATCTCCTTCGATCAGGTATTTCCATCTAGTCTACTGAAAGATGAACTGATATGAGGAAAGACAATATAGTGATAATGTGATTAATACTTCAATGTAAAAATTTATGATTGATCACATGTATGTATGTGTGTAATACACACACACATGCACACTGACAGAGAACAGGCAGGCCCTATGACTAGCTCAACTTATAACATAAGTAGGAACTACATGGATTTATAGGGCAATTATTTAACAAGGTAACTACTTAGCTGGCCAGCTCCCTAGATTAATGATCCATAAAAATAAATATATCATAGCTTTAAAACTAAGCCTTAGCCAACCTCTCAAAATCAATTAGCCTCACAAGGAAGAATACTTGTGGAACCATGTTTATATTCTACCCTTTGTTACCCCTTGTTACCAATATCAATGACTGTCCTCTTCCTATACCAAAATATCTAAAAAAGTTTCTCTGCTTATACACAAACCAAATCAACAAAGATTGTAGGACACTGAAGTAATTCATACACCCACAATATTTTATTGTCATGTCTAATTATGACACATGCATGCTTGCATGCCTATCTGAATTGCTGTAGAAATAAGGTACACCATTTTCTCAGCAAGTGAACAACTTCAAAATTCTCTTTCCTAAAAAATATGAATTATTCATCATGCTGACTCTTTCATTGTAACAGTATTTCTTTTTTAACACCTTCCAGGAAGCTTTGTTATCTCTGAAATCACAAAAAAAAAAAAAAGAAAAAAGAATTTAGTGCCATGAATCTACTTATCTTCTCAATCTTAACCGAATCAAAAAGTAAAATCATTCAGTTCGAAAGTTATTTTTTGTAAAGATAAATACACTGCATGAATAAGAAAGGAAATAGCTAATGTACTTACAAAGATTTACTTCACAACAAATGTACTAGATATTTCCTGATAATCAAAATAGAATAAACTTTCATTCAAATAGCATATATCGTGATGGCTCTGTATTATGGTAAATGATTTTATTTCTTTCTGTACTTTTGCATGATTAAAATTATACTTTACAATTGCTACCAAAACAATAATCTTAGTTTTGACAAGTAAGGATGCTATTTTTGAGCATTTAAGATTTTTTGCGGGGGGAGAAGGGGATATTGGGGCTCGAACCCAAGGACTTTCACTTGCTAGGCATGTGCTCTACCACTTGAACCACTCTTCCATCCCTATATTTGATTATTTTAAATATAATTTAAAAATCAAGCTGCAATCTTTAAATGTATAACTTTCATGTTAAAAGAGTGCAAAGTCACAAATTATCTTAAATATAAGAATTTATTGAATGATTTTATCAATATATTGCTGCAAGAAATAAAATTTTAATAACATCTTAAATACTTATATTATTAATCACCAGTTTCAGGAACTACCTAGCTTTAATCAAGAAAATTATATTATCTTTGCTAAACTATTTAGTTGTGATTATTAAATTTTAGATATTGTTCAAGGTCCTGTGAATACAGTAATGATTCCCAGACAAATAAGATTTCAAATCTCATGATATCTATATTTTAGCAGGATAGAGGCAGAATTTGGAGCGTACATATTAAACAAATTTTTAAAGTAACATGAAAAATAGCAGCTAATTTTCCACTAAGAATGAGAATAGGATGATGTAATAGAGTGACTGGCAAACTTCTTTTTTTGTCAGTCTCTTTTCAAAGGCAGCAATGAAGCTGCGGACTGTAGAGGGACTATCTGTACAAATACAAGGAGGAAGAACAATGCAGGGAGAAGGACTAACTAACTCAATGGCCCTAAATGCAAGATTTATTGAAAACAGAAAGAACCCACATGGCTGAAGTCTAAAGGATTAGGACAGAGCAGCAGTGTGCCAGCAAATACTGAATGGGCTGGACAGAGAAGCTCATGAATGTATGTATGCAGAAACATACATTAAGTTTACTATAAATGCACTCATATAAAATGTGTATAGCACACAACTTTAAATAATGATAAAAGGTACACTACCCTATCGCAAAATCTATATAGAAAACTGATTCTCCCAGAATGCTTTCATTGGCTTTTGCTAAACTATTGTATTTGCAGCCCAACTATGCTTGTAAGTCATGAAGAATATAGTTCTGAAATAAATATTGACTCATATTTTTGCTTAATGGTCAAGATGAACATGAAGCAACAAAGATATATGATGGAATTTCACTCATTCATCAGTAATGTGAAATTTTCTCCAACACTGTCTCATGTCTAGACAATTAACAAAACATCAAATCAGATCCTGTTTTGCAGTGTTTATGAATTTCTGTAATGTAAACATTCCTTCCATGGTTGATTTCAAACTACCCCCACGACTTCATTAAACATGAAGCTGGGAAGAGATACATAATGAAATAACATTTCCACCACACATGGACGATGTATGTTTTTGAAAAAACATAAAAGCATAGACATCAGTAAAATAACTGGGAAGGAATGAGCTTTGAATAGTTATTGCATTAACATATAATGAAATGTATTTAATTGTAAAATGACATGGTATTTGTCAGAGTTGGTTTTAACAATTGGCTTGCAAAATTTCTGAAAATTTAACAATTGGCTCACTGGCCCAGGTCAGCAGGTTCCAGCATATTGGATTGATGTGATATAAGTGAGGCTTCACATGTAAACAGGGACATATCGGGCCAGGGCTTTGAAAAGTAATACAGGGAGTTTTTATTTCATTCAAAGAGTAAAGGAAAACCACTGGAGGGTTGAAATCTGGAGAGAGATATGACTCAATTTGTGCTTTAAAATGTTCCCTGTCAGTGCTTTAGAGAATTGATTTCAACAAGGTAAGAACAGCAGCAGTGAGAACAGCCAGAAACTACTGTAAATAATGTAGGGGAGAGATAATGACAGCCTAGAAAAGGAAGTACAGTGGGGATAATGATTTGGAGTAGATTGACAGGGCTTATTAATGGACTGAGGTGGTGGGCAACACAGACTGGATTTCACACAAAGAAGTCCCACAGATCACAGTCACAGGAGCATGGAATGCATTTAATTCTTTTATTTAGGTAATAAAGTTTTCTGAAAACTCAATAACCAAGGAGAAGCAGGGACACTGGTAGGGGTGATGAACATGTTGAATCAACCTTCCTTTTCCCGACAAGTAGATCAGTATCACCTCAGGGTTGCCAGTGCTGGGACATGAGGATAGTTTGATTTTTAACTTTTCAATATTATTTATGGGTACAGAAAGCCAAAGCCTGCATGTTTTCTCTCATATGTGAAATACAGACCTAATACAAATATAAGCAAGATTATGAAAAATAGGTCACATGAAGGGAAGGTCACATATGAGAAGAGCAGGGTAAAAGAAGGAAGTTAAGATGAATAAGGTTGATTTACTTCCTACACAGGAATGAATACAGAATTTATAAGCTGGTTGAAATCACCATAAAGGAGACCAAGATAGAAAGGAGAAAAATAAAGGGAATGAACCAATTCTGGCTATAATACATATAGATATGGAAATGTCAAAAGGAAACTCCCTTAAGTTGCTAGCTTAAGCAAACAAAAATGTCTTTTTTTTTTTTTTTTAACAAAACTAGAGAACAGGAGGGCAGAAAGATCCTGCCCTGGAGGGTCGGTACCATTAAGAGGAGGAGAATGAGGGGAAGAGGGTGTAGGAAAGTGAATATGGTACAAATACTGTGTACACATATATATAAATAGAAAAATGGTACCTGTTAAAACTATTCAAGGATAGGGGAGGGGGGATAAAGAAGAATGATGGAGGGGGTAAATTCTATGATATACTTGAAGAACTTGTATAAATGTTACAATGTACTCAGTACAACAATAAAAAAAGGAAAAAATTTCACTTATGACTTTTAACTTCTAACTATGGCTTAAAACATTCAGGCAAACAGATTCCTAGTCTAGGCCTCATAATGTGAATGGAAGAAATGAAGGAAAACAGAAAATCCAAGATGACTTACAGATTTTTGATTGGAAATTTTCAAGTCGCAAATCAATCTATATCTAATATATATTATTATATTAGGTTTTATATATATATATATATATATATATATATATATATATATATATATATATATATAAAATCTAAATCCAGTAATAAATTTTAGGAAGAACTTTAGAATGTAACATAGATTCCTATAGCTATAAAGCCATATTGCAAAGTCATACAAGTTCTTGAACAGATCCAAGCTAATGAACCAAAGAAAGAAAATAAACAGCCTGCACATATATGGGAATTTGTTATTAAGAAGTAACACAACAAATCATTGGAGAGAGCTTGAATTACTTGGTAATGTATGTTGAAAAAAATAACTCATTTTATTTTTAACTCACAATGTATAAAAATGTTCAGTTAACTTATTACATTCTAGATATAATTATAAATATAAATGTAAAATGTTTATGATCTTGGAACAATTTCTGAAACAATAGTTGCAAGCCACAACTCAAAGGGGACAACATAGAATGTTCCAACTCTATTAGCTAACTTAGAGAAAAAGAGTTATTTGAATGGTGTAAATGGCAAAGACTTGCTACCAACAGTTCTTACAAGCTAAGGAGATGGAGAGGAGAGAAAAATAAGCAAAAACTATAAGGAGTCATCTTACAGAAGGAGCTGTATAAATGGTTAACTAATATTGAAAAAAATGTTTCTTCTGACTAGCAATGAGAAAAATGCAAAGTAAAACAATGAGATCCAATAATATGATAATAATAATTTTAAAAAGAATGGGAATTGTATATGTTGTACTGTGTTGTTAAATATAATACATTTCAACTATTCCATGCTGTTTTCCATATGAATAAATTTCATGCATTAGAAAGAAAAAAACCAGTGAGACCCAACTTAATATTGCATAGGTATACAAAAATCAGAAAACTAGACAACATTAAGCTCTGGTGAAGCTATGAAGAAAGGAGCCCTTCTGAGCCACCATTCGGGAGAGCAATCTACAATACTGAGTGAAGCTACCTCTGTGTGTAGTACTTCCAAACAGATTCCTAAGGAAATGCTCACACTGATCCACAAAAAGATACATAAGACAATGTTTGGCACATTGTTTTTGACCATAAAGAGTAAGAAGCATACTAAGTGGAGAAATAAAATATGAAATGCAGATATGTTGAACTAAGATGAACAGATAGAATCACTAAAGACTGGTTGGGTACAATGTGGTATATACACATACAAAATGACACAGCAATGGAAAATGCCAAGAATGGAACATGATGTAGTTAGTAGCACTGAAAAAACTTTTCAGCAATATGGACAGAGTTAAAAAATAGTACTTAGTAAAAAAAGTAACAAATGAGACAAGTAGCACAATATTTATGCATTTGTACATAGTCAATTTTTCCTGTTCTTTTAAGTTTACAGATATGTTTAAGAGAACTTTGAAAGTATGACTGGAAGAACTACAGAGTAACATTATACTGGGGGAAGAGAATGAGCTTGAGAAAGGAAGGTGAAGAGAATATATTTGTTTTCTATTGCTGAAGTAACAATTACCAGAAACTAAGTGATTTACATTAGCACAAATCTTTTTATCTTAGAGTTATCTAAGTTAAAATTTGGTCACGGTTCTTCACGGTGCTAAAATGAACTGGTCAGTAGTAGGTTTGCTCCTTTTTATACCATTGGGGGTAATTTAGGTTCTAGACATGCCCTTCTTTCATGTTTAAAGACAATAAATATTTCAAACATATCTCTCTGTGACTTTGTTTGTATCCAATTACCACTGTGAAGAATCCCTGTGATTATACTGGACACATCCAGATAATCCAAGATAGTCTTTCTATTTCAAGGTCCTCAACTTAACCACACCTGCCAATGTCCTTTTTGCCATGTAAAATAATACATTCTCAGGTTCCAAAGATTCAAATATTGTTATTCTAAAGGGAGAATGAGGTATTATTGTTGCTTACCACAAGGAAAGGTGCAAGTAAACATATAAAACAAAGATTGAGCCATGTGAGAAGAGAAAGAATAATGTGCCACTCCATGAAAAATGAAACCAACTGAGTTTTGTACCCCTGAAGCCAAAATTAGTAGAAATAAGGGGAAAATGAAGGATGGCATTGGATAGTTGTCAACAGTGTCAAATGATGTTGAGAATTAACATAGGGATAGAGGAAACAAACATCGGGCTTGGCAAAACAGAAGTACTTGGTAACCTTAATAAAAGCAATTTCAATATACTGATCAAAGTGGATTGAGGAGAGGCTATAAAGTGAGGGAATGATGAGAAAGCACAATGTCACTTCCATAACACATATTTGTTTTATGCAAAAAATCTCCTTCTAGTCAAAATGAAACAAAATAAAAAGCACATTATAATAAATCATTCCATCCTCTTAATGCAGCATCATGCAAATGCAGCTATTGTAAACACTTTCAGAGTTTGATGTTTTCAACATCTTAGTTGGAACAAAAAAGTCAGATAAAAGTTACTTATACAGTACCATCATAATTGCATTAAAGTAAATATATGAATAATAAAAAGATAGAAAGTACATGAACATCTGCATAGTGGTTGCTTTTAGCAGGTTGATAGGCAATAGTTTTTCCTTTTAAGTTTCCTATATTTTCCCAATTTTTTAAATTACAGGAATAATTTTTTAAAATTTTTAGTACACTTTAGTTATAGGGAGATTCCTCAAAAGTTTTTATTTGGACAACTAAAAACAAAATGAAAATGTATTCACAAAAAAAATTTTTTTTAATTTGAATTGAAATGAACTGGATTCATAACTGGAGTCCATTCTATTTATTATGCAGAAATTTCTGATAACTTCTGGGCCACAATTTCCATTGGATGGAAGATATGATAACAAATCATCCTTTTAGCTTAAACATTTTATGAGAATATTCAGATTTAAATTACATTTTTACTTTTACATGGTTATTGTTACTTGCATTCAAATCCATACAATTAACTTAGACAAAAAGTATATATTGAACTAGTAATTAAGAGGCTGTAAATGTCTGGATGAATTTGCCACAACCCCACATTACAATATTACTAAATATGGTCATAGGCACACATAGAATAAAACAATTTAAAGTGATTTCAAAAACCCAATCAGCTCTATTAATAAAATACTAGTATATATTTCTCTGCCTATTGATCAATATATTACTTGCCTCGTTGCCTGCCTTCCTTTAGAGATAGTTTGCTTTCACAGAGAAAGGAAGGCCACATTAGAACACAAGGGAACTTTGGGTAATCACCTAGTTCTTTTAGTAGACAGCTCCCTCTGGAAATGCAGAGAGGAACTGCTCTCCAGATAATTAAAAGGACTACAGTAACATTATTTTTTCTGACTTCTCTGGAAGCATATCTGGTGTTCAGATAGGACATGGGAACAGATCACCCTCACTGAAGAAGTCCAGCACTTTACCTAAACTTTCTGTTTAGATTTCCTTAGACACACCAGCCTTCAAGGACATAAAAATGGCATCCTTGTGGGCTTGGGGTTACAGGAAAGAACATTCATTAAGGTGTCTGACTAGAAGAGTCAAGTGCATGTGACTTGCCCAGCTGTCAGAAAAACAAAACAAAACAAAACACTCCACTGGAAAACAGCATCTGCTCCATCCCTACCCTCACTAACAGCCAGCTGTTTTCAGTTATTCTCACCTGCTGGCCATGCTCTCTCAGGGTGAAAGAAATAAAGATAACCAAGACTGAACAATCAAACTGCTTCAGTAATTTTTTTGCTGCTGGGGCCATGAACTCCCTCTACCCATCTTGCCCTAGATGTTTCATTTCTTATAACTCTCCCAAGTCCTAGCAGTTTCTATGAACTTTGAAATGCCCCTCTTCGGCAGGGGGGAGAAATGAACCAAGCCTTGTATGCACATATGAATAATAAAAGAAAAATGAAAAAAAAAAAAAAAGATTAAAGTGATTGTTCATAAAAAAAAAAAAAAGAAATGCCCCTCTTATGCAGCCTCCAATAGCAATGTCCTCATGGTTTCTGCATCATTTTCACCCCAGCTCAGTCCAGCTGATCACCACAATGTGGAGATTAAAGTAGTCTATTTTATATTTCTTTTGGGGAATATTCCATGAGGATTTGCAGGTTTGAACAAATAATTTCATTCCTTTTTGCCTCAATTTCTTTATTTGACAAAAAGGATAACAGTGTCTACATCATAGGGAATTTGTATTTCTTTCTGCTAAGAATGACAGTAATTGTATGTTTCCTCAGTAATAAGTTATTTGGAGAGGAACTTTGTTATTTGAATGCAAATCTATGATTTAAAATAATAATGGAAAACTCATGAATATGGACAGTTCAAAAAATAGAAAACAAATAACTACCCATTTGGTATTAGGTATGGAAAGCAAGTAATGTACTATGGAAGAGGGACTAAGGTCAGAGAACAAAGGAAAGACCCCCAAAAGATATTTAGGTTTCATTTAATGGTTCTATCTTTTAACCACTGAAGTTAGTAACAGTAAAGTTAGTAAACACAGTTATAATGAAGGTGACAGAGAAATAAAAATACTCTCTGAGAGAGAACAAACCAGGACAGTTTCTCAGTAATTTTACATCTAACTTAGTCTATTCATTTCCACAAATGAAAGCGTAGCCAGAAGCACTGTCCTGGCTCCTGTGATTTGGAAGTGAGTCCGAAGAAGCCAGTTCAAGGCTTCCTTTCGAGAGATCTCATTTGCCTTATCACAATGACTTCATATATTCAAGATATTAAGTTGCAACTGCCAAGGGTGAATGTTTAAAACCTTCATCAAATATACATTTTACTGGTAAGACTCCCCAAGAATACAAGTTTTAATTGGCCAGAAAATGCTTTATCAATAACAAATTCCATCAACCTTTCTGCCCATGTGCTTATTCTTTTGTTTTATGACACATAGCTTTTTCTCTAATTAAGTCTCCTTTCAGAATAGAGAGATTAGGTACTATACCTTGTACTGAGAAAGCAAATTCCCTTTTCTTAAGAGTCCTATGTTCTTCCTATGTAAAAGAACTGAGGCAAAGAATTTGAAAATAATCCAGTCCTCCTCTTCTAACTGAGCCTTCATTTCATACTTCAGTACAGTTTCTCTAATCCCCACTTTCTCTTTGGGTTGCAGTATGCCAAACACACAGCAGATTTAAAATCCCTGCTGATCTGTTGAGATGCTACACAGTGCGTGACAGAGTTTGGCAAGCATGCGTGTTGAAAAAAACCATTGAAATAAAGCACAGACTGTGTTACCATCAGTTATACCCTGTATTGGAGGCCACTAAATCACCCTGCTGCTTCCGGGGGTGCCCCTTCATCTAACAGGAATCATCCTAATTGGGATCTGACCAAAAAGCTGGATTTACAGTGAGGCACTAACCATCTCCTGAATCTCACACACACACACACACACACACACACACACACACACAGAGCATCCTGCAGAAACAAGACTTACAAATGAGTGTTTGAAGACTCACTTCTCACTCTGACCCCCAGGGTCAATGATGTCAGAGAAACTATTTCTGAAAAGAGCTCTACAGTGGGAGTGAACAATTGGAACCAACAATAATGAGTAGCTCTTGAAGGTCACAGCTGTTGAGCAGCTAATTGTAACTTGAAAAGCTGAGTCCTAAGTTATTAATGATCTTCCTGGTAAAGATTTTTTTCCCACTCCAAGTCCAAGCCTTTATTCTAACTTTGAAGATAAAGCAAAGAGCTGCTCTAGCTATAAATGCAAAGCCTTTCCTGTCTAGATGCACTCATGCACAGCCAGCTGCCTCCCATCATCACATGCACAGTATAAACTGGTGACCTTCATATAAACCAAGGTATGCCTTCTGATCCAAGATCACTCCTGAGAGAAGAGATCATCGCCTCTGCCAAGTATTTTGTTTTAGCTTGTTAACTGCTTACTATTATTAAACAGACTGAATAAAATGAAATAATTTACTCAGAGCAAAAAAAGATCCTCTCTTTATTTTATATGCATGTGGTATAACACATCAACTTCATTTGAAACATACTGTATACATACTCTAAAGTTGGGTTTATAGGAGATGAAAATAGTATTTCCACAGGCTGACAAATCTTTGGTAGATGATAAAAAAGAACTTTTTGGTTTTCTCAAGAATAACTAAGAGCAAAGTAATGCAAACATGAGGAAATGTAAGACACACTGTTAGAAAATTAGAGCACTTCACACATGGTAATTCTATTACTATAAGCTTCCCTGATCGCCTCAATGATGATGCAAATCAGTGTTGCTCTTCTCTTTCTTCTTGTATTTTATCTAATCATTTGTACTTTCTTCCCAAGTAGGAGTAAATCTTCAGATTTCTATCATGTATGAAGGCATTATCATTTATTTACACACAATACAGGTCCATAATAAAAGCTTGCTGAGTGAAGGAAATGAAATGCCTTAATTATATTGTCATTCCAACTGGAAAGCTGTTCATGGGCTCACCAGGGCAAGTCACTAAGGTTCTTGAAAGAATCCCTGAGGCTGCCACAGAATGATGCAAGGCACTCACCTTTCCTCCCTCACTACACCTCCCAGGAGACCAGTGAACATCTTCCACAAAGCCCAGAAGAAAACAACTGAAATCAGAGCTGCAGCCTGTTAGTCCAATGCACATCACACTACCAGAAAAACGTGGCGCCTGTAAGGTATAGTTGTGAGCAAAGCATCCAATTATTTTACTGAGATTCAGGACTGTTACAAAAATATGCATGCAAACACACACACACACACACACACACACACGTTTACTTTTCTCTTTTTAATAGGCTTGTGGGTGTTAGGCCAATGTAATCATGCCAACACTGTATCAAAAATTTCATGCTTTCATAGGTGGTAGTCTCTCGAACACAAACGTTTTGATATGTGTATTATAATTAATAAAGAAGTATTTTTTGACTTCATACAATAAACTAGGGATAATATTATGAACTCTGGCAAATATATGATAAACAAAGCACAAGTTCTTATCTCATGGATTTTACAATGACATAAAGAAGAAAACTACATATACACATGCATAATTCAGAAGAGTACTCTAAGTTCCCTAGTACATTTAAGTGTCAAGTATTGTCATCTGTATTTATACTAATTCTCACAAACTGCCAAAAGTACATAGATGAGTAAGTTTCCATCACTCTTATATCTCCATATAGTCACAAAGAAAAAAGCTTTCCCTAAGAACAAGTCATTTAAACACCCCTCAAATTTTTTGACATTTTTCAAAATTAATGTGACACCACAGAAAGCTGGTAGTATCATATCTTCAGTTAAACTCACTTCAAGCAGGGATGCAAGGAAACTTGAATAAAGTACCTTTATCCTCTAAGAACTGGAATGCCAACAAAAATGTAAAATTCTAAAAGGCAAACCTGCTTTCCCAAAGTCATGGAATTTTTAGTCATAATAAGAATCCAACAAGAAGTTTTGCATTAAAAAGAAACAGTTCAAATATCCAGAAATAAGGAAGATATTTTTTCCAGGGGGAAATAAACTGAATTTCTATTTATTCTCTGTGTGTGTGTACACGTGTGCATATGCACGTGTGCTAACGCATCCTAAAACTTAGCTACACCTCCAGCCCTATGGTAAGATTTTTTTATAATGTATGTTGAAAAAGTCCTAGGGAACCAACAGAGATAGACAGAAATACTTTCTACATTTTCTTTACTAGATTTCTACACCTACACTAGCCATTTTGGGTCAATTCACAAATTTATGGAATTTTTCTCTTTGCAAATGATATCTAAATCAGTGACTAAATATGTGACTTGATTCCAATTATTTTCAAAATTCATACAGAATTGGCTCATGGATACTTCATGGAAATTTATCTCATTGAAAACTAGAATTATTAATTTTCTCAGAAATTACAATTCTTTGCCAATCCTTTAGCTCAATGTACAGTTAAGAAATATAAGCTAGGTTGAATTCGAAGTCATAAAATGTTTTTAAAAACCACACAAAATGATTTCAAAGTCTTTTTTTTTATATATTCCATTTTTTTTCTGTGTTGGAATTTGAATGCAGGGTCTATACCTTGAACCACTCAAGCAGCCCTTTTTTGTGATAGGTATTTTCGAGATAGGGTCTCTTGAATTATTTGCCCTGGCTGGCTTCGAACTGTGATCCTTCTGATCTTTGCCTCCTGAGCAGCTAGGATTACAGGCATGAGTCACCGACATCTAGTTAATATACTTTTTTTTTTAAGGAAATTGTAAAAATGCTTTCAGTTTTACAACTTATCCCTTCTCTTCAGGGTAGGAGTCTTACAAGTAAACTCAAAGTAAAAGCTTTATTTTTTATTTTCTATAAATACCAATTAACTTGAGATTTGGCAAGGATTTTGCAAATAGTCTGGCCTAGTCACTAATGTTTTAGAAATGTTATATCATTTATGTAGTTTTGCAAGAAGCAGTCAATGGATTATGACTAAGGTGAGTATAAAATTATCACCCAAGTCAGGATACTTTTGAAGGTTAAACAGAAATGAAAGATTACTGCAAGATAAGAGCTGAACAGGGTCTCTGAGTAAACTAGAACATACAGTTAGACTAAGTATAACACAAATAGTGTGTGTTTGCTGCTTTCATTGAGAATATTCAATCTGCTGTAGAAGACCAGACTGAAAGGGATAGATAAAATTTATATGTTAAATTGTATACTGTATAGGCAAGTAGCTTGGGTGTCATGGGTGGAATTCCTAAGATGTTTTGAGAACAGTGAGTAATGACTGGGGATGTAGCTCAATGGCAGAGCACTGTCCTACCTGGGCCAAGCCCTGGGTTGAATCTCCAAGCACTGCAAAGAACAAAAAAGAATAGAGAGTAGTTTACTAACTTGTAGACATAGTATAGACTAAATGGAAGACAGGCCTCCTGAACATCAAAAACAAGAATGGAAGAAATAAGAATGTTAGTTAAGATGAGCGCTGGTGCCTCACACCTATAATCCTAGCACTCAGGAGGCAGACACCAGGAGGATCATGGTTCAAAGTCAAACTGGGCAAATAGTTTGCCAGACCCTATCTTGGGAAAAACCCATTACAAAAAAAGTCTGGTGGAATGGCTCAAGGTATAGGCCCTGAGTTCAAACCCTGGTACCATCAAAAAAAAAAAAAAAGTCAGTTAAAAAGGGACGGAAAAACCAAAACCCTGAAATATTCATGGTACTCAGATCATATAACTGCCTCCCACACTGACAGTTATGCACAAATCTGTCTCTTGTTAGTAACACACATTTCCTTTCTGGCCATAATGTATTCTCTGCTTAAAAATCATAACTATCAGCTTTAGCAACACACATGCTAACCAGTTAGTGGCCAGGTGTATGCACCCATGCATCTCTCCATCAGAGTTAGTCCGAGGCACCTTCCATCTACTAAACTTCCCTGCATCTGATCTTTATAATCACATCATCAACAAAAATAGTTGATAACTGAAAGGTTAATCAAGATTGATAACTGAAAGATTAATCAGTGGCTCATGCCTATTAATCTAGCTATTTGGAAGGCTGAAATTGGGGAGGATCGTGGTTTGAGACCAGCCCAGGAAATAGTTTCCAAGATTCTGCCTCCAAAATAACCAGAGCTAATGGACTGGAGATGTGGCTCAAGCAGTAGAGTGCCTGCTTTGGAAGTGAAACCCTGAGTTCAAACCTACTTTCACCAAAAAAAAAAAAAAAAAAGTTACAACATTGCATAGAGCAGAATTAAGAAAGCTTGGTTTTTGCACTCCATAAGACCCTATATTAATATTTAGACCAACCCCACAGCTTCCCATTAGAGAATAAATGAAGCACAGGATTTCATTTCATGATGGCATCTTGGAATGCGGGCCTGTCTGTGCCACAGCCATTGCTAAGTTTACTCAGTCCTGTAGGTTACCATTGTTTCAATATAAATTCAAACCAAAATGTACAGGGTATTGCATTTCAGAAATAGAAGAAAATCACTAAATATAGGCAAATTTCCTCACTTCTATCACATATATTCCCAAACTTAATCCTGTATTATTTGCTCTTCCTATGTATAGGGCATTTGAGAAAGGTCACTGAGTCAGTAATTCATCACTGAGAATCTAAACCATTCTCATTTTCTCATCCATTTACCTCATGTTCTGTCATCATCCTATTCCATATGTATGAACTCTCTCTGGATTAGCATTAGCAGAGGCTGCCAGAGGGGTAAAGCAGAAGAGAAGTTTGGGATGTCACTTCAATTAATCAGTTGTATCAACCATGATTTGATTGCCTTCAATGCTTTTTTTTCCTTCTTTAAATGTGTGTGACCAGGATCTCTTTTTGCCTGATCTCTGCATTTGCAATCTCATCCACTCCAACGACTTACCCATCTCTATGTAAAAAATTCCCAACTTTTATCACTATCAATAACTTTTTTTCTGATACCAAGATTTGTATGCTCAATATCTGCTTCACATTTGCACCTCTAAAGCAGTCTTTCTAAAACCAAACTCACCATTTATTTTTGAAAATCTAAAGCTTCCTCCTGATTTCCTAATTCTGCAAATAGTATTACCCACAGTCACCTAGGCATCTTTGATTCCTCCTTCAATCTTACCTACTACATCCAATCAGTAGCTGCGTACTGTAGATTTAAACTCTGTGCATCCTTCATATCCTACCTCTTCTTTCTATTACCATTGGTATTCCCTCAGTTCAGACACTCATTACTTCTGCCCTACAACAACAAACCAGCTATCTGTACTTTCAAGTTCTCTATCCTAGTTTTCCCCGCATAATCCTCGCAGGTTCTAAACTTCAACTCTAATTAGAGCTTCCAAAGAATCCCCACTATAGACAAAATTATGTACAAAGTCTCAGCCTGGCATGTAAGGCACCCCAGAAGATGATTACAACATAACTTTCTAACATTCCAGTTTCTGTTGTCCTGTCCTTGCTGTCAGTTAAACTATACTATTGTCTATTTCACAAAAATGTTCTAATATTCTCCAACTGTAACTTTGTTCACATAATTCAATTCTCTGGACTACCCTCCTCTATCATTTTCCATCTATGGTTGGAAATTACCATAGAGATTTTTCAAGAGTGTGTCAAAATACTACCTTCCAAAAAAAAGCTTTATCTTCCATTCTCCCATATTCCATCTCATACTAGGGATGCCATTTTTGTCTTCTTTAAATACTACATTTCATTAATACCATATTCTACCAAATCATAGGGTTAACTGCATACCTTATTTACCTAAACCCTATCTCACCAGGAGCTATGAAGTTTGCAAGGAAAGAAACCGCCTTATAGAAAGTACTATACACATCACACGCATAACAAATACATGAATTAAGTAATTCACTTCCAAACATTTATATTCAGTAGTCAGTTACCAAGCTATGAATACATGAATGTGCCCAAAATGAAAAATATTTGTTTTAGAATATTATTTTTTCTTCAACCTAAACAGCAATATTAACAAACAAATTATTTCACTGAAAAATTTTCAGGAATCTTCCATGTTTTATCTCTGGTATAATTATTATAAAATAAAATAAAAAAGAAAGTAAACGAAAGTTGGAAATGCCTAATAGGTTTCAAGAACTTATATCTTCATCATTTTATTTCTATTTTTTTATTGTTTTATTATTCATATGTGCATACAAGGCTTGGGTCATTTCTCCCCCCTGCCCCCACACCCTCCCTTACCACCTACTCTACTCCCTCCCTCTCCCCCCAACCCCTCAATACTCAGCAGAAACTATTTTGCCCTTATTTCTAATTTTGTTGTAGAGAGAATATAAGCTATAATAGGAAGGAACAAGGGTTTTTGCTGCTTGAGATAAGGATAGCTATACAGGGCATTGACTCACATTGATTTCCAGTGCGTGTGTGTTACCTTCTAGGTTAATTCTTTTTGATCTAAACTTTTCTCTAGTTCCTGGTCCCCTTTTCCTATTGGCCTCAGTTGCTTTTATGGTATCTGCTTTAGTTTCTCTGCATTAAGGGCAACAAATGCTAGCTAATTTTTTAGGTGTCTTACCTATCCTCACCCTCCCTTGTGTGCTCTCGCTTTTATCACGTGCTCAAAGTCCAATCCCATTGTTGTGTTTGCCCTTGATCTAATGTCCACATATGAGGGAGAACATACGATTTTTGGTCTTTTGGGCCAGGCTAATCTCACTCAGAATGATGTTCTCCAATTCCATCTATTTACCAGTGAATGATAACATTTCGTTCTTCTTCATGGCTGCATAAAATTCCATTGTATATAGATACCACATTTTCTTAATCCATTTGTCAGTGGTGGGGCATCTTGGCTGTTTCCATAACTTGGCTATTGTGAATAGTGCCGCAATAAACATGGGTGTGCAGGTGCCTCTGGAGTAACCTATGTCACAGTCTTTTGGGTATATCCCCAAGAGTGGTATTGCTGGATCAAATGGTAGGTCAATGTCTAGCTTTTTAAGTAGCCTCCAAATTTTTTTCCAGAGTGGTTGCACTAGTCTACATTCCCACCAACAGTGTAAGAGGGTTCCTTTTTCACCGCATCCTCACCAACACCTGTAGTTGGTGGAGTTGCTGATGATGGCTATTCTAACAAGGGTGAGGTGGAATCTTAGTGTGGTTTTAATTTGCATTTCCTTTATTGCTAGAGATGGTGAGCATTTTTTCATGTGTTTTCTGGCCATTTGAATTTCTTCTTTTGAGGAAGTTCTGTTTAGTTCACTGCCCATTTCTTTATTGGTTCATTAGTTTTGGGAGAATTTAGTTTTTAAGTTCCCTATATATTCTGGTTATCAGTCCTTTGTCTGATGCATAGCTGGCAAATATTTTCTCCCACTCTGTGGGTGTTCTCTTCAGTTTAGAGACCACTTCTTTTAATGAACAGAAGCTTTTTAGTTTTATGAGGTCCCATTTATCTATGCTATCTCTTAGTTGCTGTGCTGCTGGGGTTTCGTTGAGAAAGTTCTTACTTATACCTACTAACTCCAGAGTAGTTCCTACTCTTTCCTGTGTCAACTTCAGAGTCTGGGGTCTGATATTAAGATCCTTGGTCCATTTTGAGTTAATATTGGTATAGGGTGATATACATGGATCTAGTTTCAGTGTTTTGCAGACTGCTAACCAGTTTTCCCAGCAGTTTTTGTTGAAGAGGCTGCTATTTCTCCATCGTATATTTTTAGCTCCTTTGTCAAAGACAAGTTGGTTATAGTTGTGTGGCTTCATATCTGGGTCCTCTATTCTGTTCCACTGGTCTTCATGTCTGTTTTTGTGCCAGTACCATGCTGTTTTTATCGTTATTGCTTTGTAATAGTTTGAAGTCAGGTATTGTGATACCTCCAGCATTGTTCTTTTGACTAGGTATTGCCTTGGCTATTCGTGGCCTCTTGTGTTTCAATATAAATTTCATGGTAGATTTTTCAATTTCTTTAATGAATGTCATTGGAATTTTGATGGGAATTGCATTAAACATGTAGATTACTTTGGGGAGTATAGACATTTTTACTATGTTGATTCTACCAATCCATGAGCATGGGAAATCTCTCCACTTTCTATAGTCTTCCTCAGTCTCATTCTTCAGAAGTTTATAGTTTTCCTTGTAGAGGTCATTTACATTTTTTGTTAGGTTTACACCTAGGTATTTGATTTTTTTTTGAGGCTATTGTAAATGGAATTGTTTTCATACATTATTTTTCAGTTTGCTCATTGTTAGTGTATAGAAATGCTAATGATTTTTCTATGTTGATTTTATATCCTGCTACATTGCTATAGCTATTGATGATGTCTAGAAGCTTCTGAGTAGAGTTTTTTGGGTCTTTAAGGTACAGGATCATGTCATCTGCAAAGAGGGATATTTTGACAGTTTCTTTACCTATTTGTATTCCTTTTATTCCTTTTCTTGCCTAATTGCTCTGGCTAGGAATTCCAGTACTATGTTGAATAGGAGTGGAGATAGTGGGCAGCCTTGTCTGGTTCCTGATTTTAGAGGGAATGATTTCAGTTTTTCTCCATTAAGTATAATGCTGGCTGTAGGTTTGTCATATATAGCTTTTATAATGTTGAGGTACTTTCCTTCTATTCCTAGTTTTCTTAGAGCTTTTATCATGAAATGGTGTTGGATCTTATCAAAGGCTTTTTCTGCATCTATTGAGATGATCAAGTGGTTTTTGTTGTTGGTTCTGTTAATGTGGTTTATTACGTTTATTGATTTTCGTATGTTGAACCACCCCTGCATCCCTGGGATGAAGCCTACTTGGTCATGGTGAATAATCTTTTTGATGTGTTGTTGAATTCGGTTTGCCATTATTTTGCTGAGGATTTTTGCATCAATGTTCATTAAGGAGATTGGCCAAAAAAAGACACCTTTTTGGAGGTGTCTTTGCCTGGTTTTGGGATAAGTGTAATACTGGCTTCATAAAAGGTGTTTGGCAGTTTTCCTTCCCTTTCTATTTCGTGGAACAGTTTAAGGAGGGTTGGTATCAGTTCTTCTTTAAAGGTGTGATAGAATTCAGCAGAGAATCCATCAGGTCCTGGACTTTCGTTTTTGGGGAGACTCTTCATTGCTGCTTCAATCTCATTTTGTGTTATAGATCTATTCAGGTGATTAATTTCCTCTTGGTTCAGTTTTGGATGGTCATATGTACCTAGAAATCTGTCCATTTCCTTAAGATTTTCAAATTTATTTGAATATAGGTTCTCAAAGTAGTCTCTGATGATTTCCTGGACTTCCATGGTGTTTGTTGTTATCTCCTCTTTTGCATTCCTGATTCTACTAATTTGGGTTTTTTCTCTCCTCATTTAATCAGGTTTGCCAGGGGTCTATCGATCTTGTTTATTTTTTCAAAGAACCAACTTTTTGCTTCATTAATTCTTCATATGGTTTTTTTGGTTTCTATTTCATTGATTTCAACTCTTATTTTTATTATTTCTCTCCTTCTATTTGTTTTGGGATTTGCTTGTTCTTGTTTTTCTAGGAGTTTGAGATGTATCATTAGGTCATTTATTTGGGGTCTTTCAGTCTCTTTAATATACGCACTCATGGCTATAAACTTTCCTCTCAGGACTGCCTTAGCTGTGTCCCATAGGTTCTGGTAGGGTGTGTTTTCATTTTCATTAACTTCCAGGAACTTTTTAATTTCCTCTTTTATTTCATTGATGATCCATTCTTCATTAAGTAGTGAGTTATTTAGTTTCCAGCTGTTTGCATGTTTTTTGTCTTTACTTTTGTTGTTGAGTTCTACTTTTACTGCATTGTGATCAGATAGTATGCAAAGTATAATTTCTATTTTCTTATATTTACTGAGGCTTGCTTTGTGCCCTAGGATATGATCTATTTTGGAAAAGGTTCCATGGGCTGCTGAGAAGAATGTATATTGTGTAGAAGTTTGATGAAATGTTCTGTAGACATCAATTAGGTCCATTTGATCTATTGTATATTTTAGAACTTGGATATCTTTATTGATTTTTTGTTTATGTCCTATCTATTGATGATAATGGGTTGTTAAAGTCTCCCACAACCACTGCATTGGAGTTAATATATGCTTTTAGGTCTTTCAGGGTATGTTTGATGAAATTGGGTGCGTTGACATTGGGTGCATACAGGTTGATGATTATTATTTCCTTTTGGTCTATTTCCCCTTTTATTAGTATGGAATGTCCTTCTTTATCTCATTTGAGCAATGTAGGTTTGAAGTCTACTTTGTCAGAGATAAGTATTGCTACTCCTGCCTGTGTTTGGGGGCCATTGGCTTGGTAAATCTTCTTCCAGGCTTTCATCCTAAGCCTATGCTTATTTCTGCCAGTGAGATAGGTCTCCTGTAGGCAACAAATTCTTGGATCTTCCTTTTTAATCCATTTCGTCAAGCAGTGCCTTTTGATGGGTGAATTAAGTCCATTAACATTAAGTGTTAGTACTGATAGGTATGTGGTGATTCCTGTCATTTAGTTGTCTTAGTTGTTTGAAGGTTTGATTGTGTGTACCTAAGTTGAGGTTACTCTCTACTTTCTTGCTTTTTCTTTTCCTGTGGTTTGGTGCTGCCTGTCTTTTCATGGTTGAGTTTCACTTTCTGTGTGCAGAATCCCTTGAAGAATCTTTTGTAGTGGTGGCTTTGTGGTCACATATTGTTTTAGTTTCTGCTTATCATGGAAGACTTTTATTGCTCCATCTATTTTGAATAATAGTTTTGCTGAAGAGTATCCTGGGGTTGAAGTTATTTTCATTCAGTGCCCAGAAGATCTCACCCCAAGCTCTTCTTGCTTTTAATGTTTCTGTTGAGAAGTCTGCTGTGATTTTGATGGGTTTACCTTTGTATGTTACATGTTTTTTCTCTCTTACAGCCTTCAATATTCTTTCCCTAGTTTCCGAACTTGTTGTTTTAATGATGATATGTCGTGGGGTAGTTCTATTTTGATCTGGTCTGTTTGGTGTCCTGGAGGCCTCTTGCATCTGTATGGGAATATCTTTCTCTAGATTAGGGAAATTTTCTGTTATTATTTTGTTGAATATATTACACATTCCCTTCGCTTGCACCTCTTCTCCTTCTTCGATGCCCATGATTCTCAAGTTTAGTCTTTTGATGGAGTTGGTGAGTTCTTGCATTTTCTTTTCACAGGTCTTGAGTTGTTTAATTAATAGTTCTTCGGTTTTTCCTTTAATTACCACTTCATCTTCGAGTTCTGAGATTCTGTCTTCTGTTTGTTCTATTCTGCTGGATTGGCCTTTCGTTTTGTTTTGCAGTTCTGTTTCATTCTTTTTTCTGAGGTTTTCCATATCCTGGGTGGTTTCCTCTTTAATGTGGTCTATTTTTGTCCTGAGTTCATTTATCTGTTTATTAATCATGTTCTATGTTTCACTTTGGTGTTTATACAGTGCTTCTATGGTTTCCTTTATTTCTTCTTTTGCTTTTTCAAATTCTCTATTTTTGTTTTCTTGGAATTTCTTGAGTGTCTCCTGTACATTTTGGTTGACCCTATCCAGTATCATCTCTATAAAATTCTGACTAAGTACCTGTAATATGTCTTCTTTTAAATTATTCTTGTGGACTTCATTGGGTTCTTTGGCATAGTTTATCTTCATTTTGTTGGAGTCTGGATCTGAGTATGTGTTTTCTTCATTCCCCTCTCATTCCTGTACTAATTTTTTGCTCTGGGGAAACTGTTTTCCCTGTTTTTTCTGTCTTCCCATCATTGTCCTTGGTGTTGTTACTGCCCCTGTACTGTGTGCAATTAAGTATTTTCTAGCTTGTAATAATAACAATGGTAATATTTAGAATGGAAGGGTGACAGGAGATGGAAAGCAAGAAGTTAAAGAAAAAGGAAAAACAAACAGACAGGTAGGAAAAATCAAAACAAGGAATCAAACAAGAAAGCTTCAAAGGTACAAACAGGGAGCGTTGGTGTACTAATCGACAGTAAGCTGAACAGGCCTTAGAGAGACAGAGAGAGATTTGAAAATAAAAAATAAAAAGAATAAAGATAAGAATAAAAATAAAAAATAAGTAAATGAAAGTAATAGATGTATAAATAATATAAAACAAAATGAAAAATAGAAAAAAAACCCTCCAAGTTCAAATACAATGAAGTTTCAGTCTTAATAATTTTGGTGTCCATCTCTGTCTCCAATCCTGGAGATGGTGCCTCAGATGTTGTTCTGTAGTTGTCTCATCAAAGGGGATGCATAAAGTAGAACAAAATTGCACAAAAAAAGAAAAAACAAGAAAACCCCACAAAGTGTCCCAAGTTCAAATGCAATACAGTTTCAGTAAGTTTTTCAGCATGCAGGTGTAGTTCGGTTGTTTTCTCTGGAGACAGTTCTGTGAATGGTATCTGTGGCTGTGGCTTGCCTGCCCGCTGCTGACAGCCTGCTATTGCTGGAGGAGTTGTTTATGCAGATTTCAGGGGTGAGCTTAGCACTCACCTGGCCCTGCATGCTTTGTTTACTCAGAGTTCTCCTGTGTGCAAGCCTCTGCTACAAGCTTTCCCCTTTCCAAGCACACTGGGGGAGGTGACACTGAATCTGCTTTCTCAGGCCCGCATGTTTGTTTACAGTTCACATTGGAAGTGGGTCTTCCCCCTTCTCCTGTGGAGTTTTCCTCCCACCGCCACTTTTACAAGCTTTCCTGCTCGTGATTACTGGGCAGTGCTGCTGCTCCTGCCAGCTGCCATGTTTGTTTACAGCTCAGTGAGAAGTGGGTCTTCCCTCCTGTCCTGTGGAGTTTTCCTCCTTCTGCCACACTCACAAGCTTTCCCACTCCTGGTTGCTGGGCGCACGCCCCCATTCCAGCCGGAGCCTCTCCGGCCCACCTGGCTTGTTTATTTACAGTCCTGGGATGGATTCCCTTCCCCCAATCTTCGGCACTCAGTGCACCCCACCCTCTTTCCCACGTGTCTTTATTGTTCTTATTGCTTATTATTCAGTTTCTCTTTTTTCCCTGGGTGGAGGTTGGTCTGTGCAGGGGGCTATGCTGCTCTGGCCTAGGGTTGTCTGTGGGAGTACCGCGGTACCGCTAAGCTCACCTTGTCCACTCTTCCCAAGCTGTCTGTGCATGGATGATTCTATCTTCATCATTTTAAATATATTTATATCTTATTAATCACAAAAATACATCTTTTTTATTATCACACTAAATAGATGTGATAACACAGATTTTTAAGTTGTAAGTCCTTGGACTCAATTAAAATAATTAATAAACAGAAAAAGTAAGACTGAACACAAATCTCTGACCCCAAAACCTACGTTAAGTTGAATTCCATACTACTGTCTCCTCTGTAGCAGTGAAATCCAAACAGTGAAGAAGAATTAAAGACATGTCTAATAATCAAGAAAAAGGAATAGGTTCTTAAGAACTGGTAGTTGAGGCTAGGGGTGTATTTCAGTGTTAAAGCACTTGCTTAGCATGGATGAGGCTCTGGGTTTGATCCTCAGCATTGCAAGACAAAACAAATACAAACAAAGAAAACCCAAGAGTTGGAAAAAAAAGGCATCAATTTAACTAACTATATATAAACATATATGAAAAAAAGGATAAATTACCATGTCTGGCTACACTTCTGCATTTATGTACTGGAGACCTATATAAGCAGAAAATGCAGGATCTGAAGATACAGGATAAGACAAACTAAGCAAATACTATGAGCACACTATCACCTGGCCAGCCTGTCCTTTTCATTTTAACTTTGGGATTCTATTTTATATCTCTTGTACTACCTCACAATATTTGACTTAAAGGGGAACTAAAGGAAAGGAAAGGGATTTCCAAGTAACTGATTAACTAATTCTGAAAAATATCTCATTTTTAGTATAAAATTTGCTTATCATGTTGCAACTCTCACAACATGATATATATTCAATGAATTAATGACCCAAACAAGATAGTTTCTTAATTGAATTCCAGAAGTAAAACATTTTGGGGCTGAAATGTAAGAAGTTAGCATATACTTTCCACTAATTATATATTTTTTATAACATGAAATTTTAATGAACAAAAAGATAATTTCTCTAAATATTTTGAAAAACTACTCTTGTACTTTTCAGATAGAAAGAGAAGATAATGTGTAACTTATGCCAAAAGAAACCAAAGGCAAAGTTTATCACATTTTCCTGGAAATACTTGAAGGCTAAACTCACTAACACTTTTATTTTCAATTAGGCACATCATTCAGGTACTTATACCATTTGGAAAAGAATTCTGAAGAAGTTCCTTGAAATTAGTTTAAAGCTATAAAGCATTTTTGTTTAAACCTTAATAGGTGGTCTATTTTTCTCTAGAAGTCTTTCACTCTCCTTCCCACGTAAAATCATAATATGACCCTAGCTGCACATAAGAATTCTGAAGAGTGATGTGCAAAGCATGTGTTTTGCATATCAATTATATCAGAAGTCTTGTCTAAACTAGCAAGCTGCACTGAAAGACACAAATAGATGTGAATGGGGGCTTTTTCTGAAATAATATTATAGTGTCATATAAAACAAGAAAGCTAACCCAGCACTTTGAAGGCCATGTTATATTATTATCCTGCAGTAAGAGTTACATCCAAAAGGCCAAGCTTGTAAAGCAGGTTTGCCGTTGCTGCAGCAACATTAATCTCTGTTCTTCTGTTACAATTTCTTTCATCTCCTTACCTCCCCACCAATTCCTTGACTTCACCTACACACTTCAGACTGCAATGTAATAACAAAATTAGAAACAGCTTTTCCAAAAATTTAGGAGTCTGGGGAGTAAGTATATGAGAACATGCCAGAAGGATAAGTCATCATTGTCAATATAAATAACTCTAATAAAAACATATTAAGGGTAACAAAGTCTCAGATTTTCCAATGATCATAAGTTATATCAAATGAAAGCATAAAAACCAGAAGGAAATAAAGAGAAATTGTTTACCCCTTAGATGTGCACTCACATACACATGCACAACTTTCAGACCACTCTAAGTCAAAACAGGAGAGCAGGAATTGTTTTGTTAGGAACAGGGATAGGAGTGGGTCAAAGTGGAGGAAGACCAACTCAGTCCAACCATCTATCACATTTTTTCCTGAGCCGAAGAGGATCTAGATGGGTTGCACATTCCAACCAGCAAAGGTAACATCTGCCAAAGGTGTGGAGGGAAGGGGTTATGACTTGTCTAGTAAATTGATGAAATGCTTCCACTTCTGTGCTTGGCTAGTTACTTCTTGTCTATACTTTCCTTCACCTTCAGGAGCCCCTTCTCTCACCCACCCAGACCAGGCATCCATGTGGCTGAAAGACTAGACATGCAGGGATATGATTTGAGATGAAAAAAGTGCTGACTACCAATCCTATATTGCTGGATGTAGATATTTTGGCTTTTGTAGGATTTAAAGCATTCTACATATATCTCTGCATTTTTCACTTATTCCAGTGCCTGTCTTGCCTTCATGGTGTACAAAAGAATTGGCTCCATTCCCAAAGCACGGTGTTACATGCAACCCAATAAATGAGTTTTTGTGACCCTTACCCTGACAGGATCAGTTTAACACTTCCTATGTAAAATTAGGTGAGGTTTGCAATTGTGGCCTTGGATGTGCAACTTGGAAGGCACTGCTTTTTTTGACTACAGCTTTTATTTTCAAGATTCTTAACCAACAAGAACATTAACCATTTCCTCAGGATAAAGTATTACTTTACACTATCATCAAGGGATATGCTCTTTTAATAATCAGTTTTAATTAGGCAAAAGATTAATCAAGGTTCTTTTCTGAAGCATTCTCAAAAGACACATGGAGATTACTTTTGTTGTTATTTTATTGAAGTGTGTGCTATCTTACATTGTTAACGAGAGCAAATATGAGCAGAGTAGTCACCTGCTTCTTTCTAAATTTTGACATAAAACACTGCACAAGGAACTGAATGAATACTAAATGGCTCTAGGCCTGAGAAGACAGAAAAGCTCAAAACTCAGGTCCAGTTTTGACTCCACAGTATTCCTGCCAGGTATCACTGGGGAGTAGAGGAAGGACTGAATGAATCCTAGCAGATGTTCTTCAGTTTATCTATCTTACCATGTCTAAGTCAAAATACCATGCCTAACGAAGAATAATACCAACTTCCTTTTATTTTTAATGAGAATGACTTATGCTCACTAAATATCATTTTAAAATATTCTTTTCAGATTTGTATACTAAGTCTGTGTATGTGTCCTTAAATTTAGGGTCACAATATGGGTTTTTATTGAATGAATCCTTACCACATTCTCATCAACCCCAACCCTCTTAGCTCATTAATGGAAAAATCAGTCAGTCATCCTTCAATCTATAAAGCTTGAGCTTTTCTATCTTACTGACACATACAATGACTTCCTGGTATAGGAGGCAGCTGAAGTGGTAGAGCTCCTGTCTAGCTAGCAGGGGGCCCTGAGTTCAAACCACAGTACCATAAATAAAACAAACAAAAAGAATGACGATGAGTTCCCAGATCTTTTCATTTGGTCCTCATCATCACTATTTGGGTTGGGATGAGAGGTACTGTTAGTGATCAAACTTAGAGTTTCTTACTTGCTAAGTATAGGCTTTACCAGTGAACTACAACCCTAGCCCCATCATCATCACTATTTTCACTCACTCCCATAGCAAACTCATAGTTCTTATCTGAATCAAAATAACAAACTTTCCATCTTATCTTGTTAGTAACGTAAATTATACGTAGAAAGAGGGTTTGACTATGGTGTTTCCATATATGCATATAATGTACTTTGATCAAATTTGCCCCTTCTATTATTCTTTTTAACCCTACTTGCCCAGTCCCCTTACCCAGTTCTGAGTGGGTTTCATTACGCTATTTTCATACATAAATGTACTTTGAGCATATGCACCTCTCTTTCCATTTCCCCACTCCTTCTGGTCTTCATCTTGAACCTTCTTGTTTATTCTTTAAAGGTGTTACTTCTTGCCTAATTCCTATAACATCAACTCAACGTTTCCTTCTCTACCATCAGGAAAATGCCAAATCCCTCATAACATTATATTATTTTCTTCTTGATTAGCTTTCTGACCACCTTTCCAGCTAATTTCTAGACTGATGTTAGGAAATTATTTTTTGGACTTTTATGTTCAAATCACATTGCACTAATCCTTTATGCTGTAACTGCTCTGTTTATAATAGTAACCATCTTCATTTTTATGCTTAGCTAACAACTACTTGTCTGTCAGGTTGCAGCTTAGATACCACTTCATCTTCAGAGCACTTTCTCTGACCCAGCAAGCCAAGGTGCAGAATCCTTCTACTACTGCATTGTACTGTGTGCTCATAGCACTGTCTATACTGCACAATTGCTATTGTGTGGCCCCTCCATGGAATGCCTGGTGACATGAGTAATTGGATAAGAAATATTGACTCAACCCAGTAGGGATTAAATTTCTCTTCTTAGAAATCTAAACAAAGAAACAAGAAGCCAAGTGCCAGCTGGTGGTTGATTCTGTGAAGGAGAGGAACAGTGTACAATTTAAGATGACAATTACATATGATGACAATGAGCAAAGGAAGCCTTTGGAAAGATAAAGAACAGAAGAACTGGTATTGTGGGAAAAAAATTCCCTTAGTATTATTTACTGATCTCTGAAGTCTAGTATTTAAGTCCTTCTAATTCCATAAAAATTATATATTCTTAAAATATTCCTACATTTAGCATCCCCTTTGAACACACACTTACTTACACACACACATACACACACACACACACACACTTTTTCTTAGGTACCATTTTTACAAAGAAGACCTTTGATTGAGTATAGGTAGGAGGTATCCTTATACACTCTTTTAATGAGATAACATACTGCTCATGGAGAGCCAAAAGTAGGGGAGTTCTCTATCCTTTTATTCTTGGCAGTTGGTGTAGTGCCCAGCCTGCATTTTCACTTGAACCGGTGTTGTTGGAAAAAATGAGTGCAAGAATGAGTGATGGAAATGCCAGGCATGAGGGCACATACCTATAATCCTGTCTACTTAGGAGGCTGATGTAGGAGGAATGCTGTCTGTGGCTGGACTAAGCAAAGTTTAAACTCTGTCTGAAAAATAAGAAAAAAACTAAAGCAAAAAGGGGTAAGGGCATGATTCAAATGATAGAGTGCCTGAATTCAATCCCAAGTACCACCAGAAATAGAAAAATGAATGAATGAATACCTAGTTTACAGCCTTACAGACTATTTTTAAAGGCTGACTTAGGTTTAAAACAATTTTAAAAATTAAATAAAACTTTTTTCTTGTTCTTAATGATAACAGAAGCCTTCTCATCTATCAACATTAAATTAAAGAATAAAGGGGAAAATAAAGTTATGATAGAGTTTGATGTGAATCTCCAAAAGGCCTGACAGAATATTCAGGCTCCTAATACTTTGACTCCTACAAAAAAAAAAAAAGAAAAAGAAAAAGAAATGAGTGCAGGGCAGAGTTTTTAAGACTTCTTGTCAGGCCTCAATTTCTTAATCTGTTTTCCAATAAAAAACTTATATGAACTTGGCAGTTTGCAGGAAGATGATCTGTAAATTGTCTCAGTGAACTTTTTATGCATCTGCATGAGGATCTCAAATAAAGCAAAGAATACACTGGTAGAAAAAAAACAAAAAACAAAAACAAATTAACATTCCTTTAGCCTCTAGAGAAAGTCCTGATACATAGTCTTTACTTGTGCAATCTGCCCTCAGACTTACTTCTGTCTTAATATACTACAGAGAAACCTCACTTTGGAGATCCTTATTACTATTTTAAAATTCTGTATGCTTTTCTGCTGTACTGTGAAGTCCTAATTTTTATAAATCCAAACACTTATAAATCTCAAGTGCTATTAGCTATAAAAAGTTAAAATAATTCAAGAGGAAAAATGAAAAAATGTCATTTCAAACCAATAAAAGAAGTTATGTTTTGTTACTGTGGCTGTTTTAGTTGGGTCTATACTTGCTTGTTTTGCTATCTACAAAAACAAAACAAAACAAAACAAAACAAAACCCCAGAGATTAACATCTAAAGGCAATATCCATTTTATTTTTAAGTCAAAGATTGATTTCACTAATATCAGCCTTTGCTATTTATATTTGGGTGTTATATTCTTACAGAATCTTCATTCTATAACAGACTGCTGTTTTCATTTTGAGAAATATGGAGAGGAGGGAGAAACTTGAGTTCACTGACATTTTCTTGTTTTGAATTCTTCTGTCTTTTCAACTTAAAAAGCTCAAGATAATGTGAATCTCTTAATTCAATTTCATTTTTAATACTGTCCAAGCACTTTAGCTGTATGTACCCTCATCAGGAAAGATTATTCTCTTGTACTATTTACTTACTCTTCTTCATTCTTTATATGGGGAACAGTTTCAGCTGCCCTTCAGTAACTCTCTGTCTCACTGAAAATTTACTTTTGCACAAAGGTAACTTTCTAAAAGTGTCATTTCATCACAACAGATTAACATGATTCTGTAAGCTCCTTTTACATCACCTGGCATTTACTTTAGTCTCAATTTATGAGTTCTCATGAAACTTGCCTTGTATACTTACTTTTTTGTCCAAAATAGAATATAATTCAATTTCCATATTTTTTTAGTGGATAGGTTACTATACTCTAACCTGCCACATACTGTGGCAAAAACTAAAAGCTAGTGATGTAGGAAAAATACTATTAAGCTATAAATAGGAGAAATTTGAGGCTCAACTAAATTCTTAGTAGAGCTTTACAGGAAAAAAAGTTCTGACATTCTGAATTTTTATCAGAAGACAAAATTGACAGCAGGTGTGTATGTGTGTGTGTGTGTGTGTGTGTGTGTGTGTGTGTGCTCACACACACAGGTGCACACATGTGCTTTGATTTAAATATTTATAAGATCTACTTATAAAAATAAAACATCACAACTGGATTTATTCTTCATTTGTTCTAAAAATTCTGGTTATTCATTGCAGTAAGTTATATGATAATTATTTTATATTATTTTACAGTATAAATCAAAAGACAAAATTATGACTGAAACTTGTCAGGTATTGGTTGAAGTGCACTTTGGGAAAAATATAATTGTACAAATTTACAGAATGTCTAGTTCAAAAATAAAATGCAAAACAAGTAAAGGAAAACAGTGAAGTTCTTTAAAATTTTTTACATTGTCCTTCAATTTTTAAAGCACATTGTAGTCTTGCATTTTGTGGACATGCATAAAACTGTCACCACCAACACCACGATTACTGCTCCCCAACCTGTCATCACCAAGAAAGAAATTCTAATCTGAGTAGACAGACTCTAGAGCACTGATAGAACAATGTGACTGAGGAGACAGCCACTGTGAGTACAAAGCGTCCCACATGATTCCTTTTTATGTATGTACAGTAAGTGAAGAGTAGGCTGAGCTCTCCCAAGTTTGCTAAATCTGAAATGGATTTATGATGTACCTTCCTTAGTTCCTGATCTGAATCACAGATTTCCAACTCATTTTACCAGAAATGCCACAATGGGGTTCAGAAGACAAACCTAGCTAATATTGCAGTGTATCACATCTTTACCAGTAGTTCTTCTCTGTTATCCCTTCAAGAAACTCTTGGATGGGAGGGTGATTGTGTTACGGGAAAACACTTGAAATTCGTGGTCCCAGTCTTTTTCATGTTGTGGCACACAAAGAAAATTGTAAGTGCTATAATCCCTGGGGAAAATTATAGGGACGAGAATGCCTGTATGGAGTTTTGTTAGAGAAAAAGAAAACTCATACTGTCTAAATGTTTAAGAATAAAATATAAAGTATTGGGGGAAAGAGTAAGCATTGTATTTTGTAGAAATATTACATACTGTTCCTCCTTAGAGTTACAAGGACTGGATGTTACTCAATGCACTTACCAGCTGCAGAAGCAGTATTTATAAGTACTTTCCAACATTTTCATAAGAATATTAGGTTGCTTCTATAACCATAGCTTTTCTATTAGGCTTTATGCTTTAAATGACTATCCAAAATTCCCAACCAAGATGTTTCAATCATAATCTTTTCAAAATCTTGTTAGTTTCCATTGATGAGATTTTTTTTCAAACAAGCAGATGATCAGAAACAGTAAAGCTTATCTTTACACTTTTACAAATTTTACAATACTTGAAATTGTCACTAAAAAGAAAGTCAATAAAATTTCTTGCAATAAAACTTAAAAATATCTCAAACCCAACCATAAATTTTAAACTAAATATTTCAAAGGAAGAATGAAACTCTGATGTAGTACAGGCATGCATTGTTAAATCAACTGACCTGGACAGCACTAAGTGCAAACATCAGCCACAGGGAATGTAGACAATAAATACATGAAAAGCCACACTTGGGGCACTGCCCTGCCCAGCCACCCCCAGCCCTCTCTCCCGCCGCTGGCCGCACCTTGCGCTGCAATCTGTGCTCCTGAGGCCGCTGGACCACGAACTCCTCTGGCAGCTCCACGGGGCCCTGGTCCGCGATGGGCAGTGGCGCGCTCTGCAGCTGGCTGCTGAAGGAGATGTCTGGGAGGTAGAGCGCCTCCTGGGCTGCGCTCGGCGTGTCGCAAGGAAGCAGCAAGGGCCGGATGTCTCTCATTGTGCTTGCCACCTGCGGGGACCGCAGGGCGCACCATCAGACCCTGCTCAGCTCAGGCCGGCCTCAGGGGAGCCCTGGTACAGGCCATTCCCAACGCAGCCCTTGGCTGCAGGCTACAGGCTCAGGGCTCCAGCCACCCCAGGCCACCTTAAGACAACCCTGGAACTGAGCAGCCCGCATCTTGGGCCTCTCAAGTAAAACCACTCTAGCTAAACACGATCCCAATTAAGCCAAAAAATTCATCCTGATCCCTAGCAGAATTTAGAAATTAAATATAATTACTAAAAGTAGAATAATCTAACTACCTGAAAAAATATAGATTTTTTTAACATTTTTTAGAGATTCACAATATTCTGACATAAACTGTAGGCACTAATATCTATACAAGTGTAAATAAAAGTAGTGGTCACTGAGCTCCAATTTTACACACACAAATACACACACACACACACACACACACACGAAAAAAACAACCCTTGACAAAGTAATTAGTGAAGAAAGTTTCAGAAAGTTTTTTGTTTATTTTGATTTGTTTGATGGACAATTACATTTATATGGATTGTTTTATATTTATTTATATGTTTTCAGGTCAGAGCGCTAACATTTTTTGATATTATATTAAGAGCTGTGATGGACATTAATAGGATATACATACATTTTGCCAATTATATACACGGTGATTTTACTGACAAATGGTACATATTACATAAATCATAAATATGGAAGACAAAGACAATGAGAAAATAAAACTGTACACATGATTTTTTCAATAGACAAAACAGTAATATATTATATGCTGTGAAAAATAAAGGTACTCAAGTATAGTTTTTTTTCCTGGTATATTCATACATGAGATACATATTCATCTGCACTAAGTATATTTAGTTTACTAAGAAGGATGTTAATAAAAATTTCCCTGCCAATAGAAAGTAAAGATTTTACAAAAAAAAAATTTTCTCTATATAAATATTTAAACATATTATAGCATGCATGTTTAAAACATTTTGACAATGCCATATAGCTAATATTCAACAGTCAGGGGAAAAGTAAGAAAATTAATAACGTAAGAGAATTTTATGACTATCATTCTAAGACAAGTTTACACAGTGGTGATATAATGTCTTCATATATAATATTTACAAATTAAGAATAAAAATCATAGCCCCCAAATCATGTGAAAGGGTAGCCGCCCCCCCCCTTACAGAAAAAATAAGATCACTAAGAAATTTGTTAAATGGTCCACCTATGATGGAAAAATTTTAAATTTAAGCCTGAGATACTGCCCTGGAACAACTCTTTAAATTTAAATTCATCACAACATATGACTACTAAAATATCTACACAAAGGTAATCAGAATGCCATTTAACAGCCTGCAGAAATGGAAAAGGTATCAAAGAAGGAAATAAGTGTGAAGAGCAAAAAGGTGAAAATCAAAATCTCCAATTACCTTCTTTAAATGTTTCAGTCTAGTGACATATTTTCTCATTTTTTTGACTTTTAAACTGTCCTTCTCCTCTCTGCTCAAAGTGACAATATGACTAATTTTAAGATATTTTTCCATGAATACTTACAGGCATGTTTTCCCTAACATCTTTATAACTACTCTATAAAAGGAAATTAACAAAAGCGTATGAGATGTGTTATGATACAAGCTTCAAAGATATTATCCTCAGCCAAATTAGCATGCAGGCATTTTTGGAATGACAGAGCATATCTTATTTGTTCCCTCATTCAAAAAATACTTACTGAATTCCCATCAGGTGTCAATTGCTCTTCCAGGTGCTAAAGGTTGATGGAAAAAATAGACTATGTATCTACTTAAATCCATATGGTAAGGGTAGTAAAGAATACACAAAGAGATAATATGGAATAAATAAGAAAAATATCCCATATAGATCTGTGTAATCTACAGAAAATTTAAATTGAGTAAAATATAAAGGCTACTTTATTTGGAGTTTTAAGGAAGAGATATATGGAGTAAAACTTGAACTGAGATTTTTAGCGAAATATGAACTTGCTAGTCCTGCAAAAATCATGAGTAAAGTTCTCCATGCTGGAAAGCCATTGGTTTGTTCAAGAAGAAAGAGGAGAGTACAATAAGAAAGACACAGAAGGAACACTGGTCTTCACTGAAATAGAGATCAAAGGTCTCTAGGAAAGGTCAGTTTCTAAAGTATGCAGAGAATAATGAAGATTAAAATGCACATGTAACAGAATGAAGCATCAGCTAGATACAGTGTATCTAATAGAAAGAATCTCAGCATAAACAGGCAAGGAAAACATGCTTCAAACAGAACCAGATAGCAAGCTCTCAGACTTAAGAAAAAGCAGATTTGAATCACAGAAGTAAATGACTTCATGGGAGGAGACAGAAGAAAACAAAATACCAAGAGGTTAAGTGAAAGTGACTCTTAAGTTGAAGGATACCAGACTCTGACGTATTTTATGAAACTGAGGTATTTTATGTATGTACACTTCATACTCATTTAAATTTACCATCTCTATAAAAACAATCCAAAGTCACTAATCAATGGCAGAAAACAGGAATGAATGTTATACTGCTCACATGGAGAAGGGTTATTAGAACACAGTCCAAAAATTTTACCTATTATTTTTTAAAAGTCTTGTATATACTACACTTAAGATATTGTGCCGGGTGCCAGTGGCTCAAAACTGTAATCCTAGCTACTTAGGAGGCAGAGATAGGAGGATCATGGTTCAAAGCCAGTCCAGTCAAATAAGTTCATGAGATCCTACCTCGAAAATACCTAACATAAAAAGGGCCGGTAGAGTGGCTGAAAGTGCGTGCACTGAGTTCAAGCCCCAGTACCACAAAAAAAAAAAAAAATTATGTAACTTCTAGGGATACATTTATTTGCATTAGAAATATAAATTCAACTTACCTTCATAAAGCTATTAAAAATAAGTCTTCAAAATAAATATCACAGTTAAATGTCTGGTCTTCCACTAGAAGCTTGGAATTTTATAGCCAGCAAGACATTCCTTCAACTCACATGCTAGTAATAACCCCTATCTCATTCTTGCTAAAAATCTCCCAACCTTCAATGTGAAGAATCCATGGCTCTCATACTGTGCTTGGGGCATGACAGTACTTGAAGCAGCAAGATTCCTCATGTCCATTACGGTGGTATCTATACCCTGACATTTTTCACCCACATGTATAAATTCTATACGAGCTATAAGAACAAATCCCACATGCATAAATTCTATGAGCTATAAGAACAAATCAAGTTATACCTTGAGGGTACTTCTCTTTGGATATTTGAAGACATCCTTCACATCCTAGATGTCCCTTTTCTTCTCAGGACCCTTACTATTTTTTTCCAAAATAATGATGAAAAATATCCCCAATGTGTTGCAGCAATAACATGGGAGATTGGAGGCAGTCTATTTGCTCATCTCCTTTTGAGACCATAGTTTCAAACTCTCTTACATGAAATTTTATATGTCTCAAAGGAAATTGTGATTCTAGACAAGGAAGTGATTATTGGGACAGTGCATTCTGTTCTTTCTTTGTATCATTCTTTAAAGAAGGAGAAATTTACTTTTTCAGAAAATTGCTTATCTGGGGCTAGAGGTGTGGCTCAAGTGGTAGAGAACCTGCCCAGCAAACACAAAGCCCTGAATTCAAATATCAGTATGGCCAAAAAATTTGCATATTTGATCAGGAATCATTTGGATAAAATGGGGTATGTGATATTGTTTTAGGGTTTGAATTACTTTAATCATAGATAATATTTAGTACTCATTGAACAAGCCATACTTGTTATCATTATATATCTTCTATATATTCTACACAATCACCTCATATTCAGATGTTTTTATAATTTAAATTCTTTGATTCTGCTTTGCTAGTAGATGAGTCTGAAATATGAAAATTATTATTTTACAGCCTACTGAAGTGATTGAATTATTTATCCTAGGTTGGTGTATAGTCTCCCACACGTACAAAAAGACATCAAAATCTAAAAGTTTCAGAATGTTGGACATAAGGCAAGAAAAAATAAGTATTAAAGAAATAAGATATTTTTTAAGTTACTACCAGAATTCTCATATTTTGTGTGGAATATATAATTGAAATAAACAACAAATCTAGGCATGATGCATGTCAGTAATCCCAGGGAGACTGAGGCAAGAGGATTTGCCAGGTCAGTCTGGGCTACATAGCAGGAACCTGACTCAAAAAAGAATTTTATATATATACATATATATATATAATTTCTTTATATATATGTATATAAAATTTCTTTATATATATAAAATTTCTTTATATATATGTATATATATTACATATATGTATAATATATATATAATTTCTTTATATATATGTATAGATATACATACATATATAAAGAATTTGAATGAAGGAAATAAGATACCAAAAATATCAGAACTCAATGGTAAATACTTTCAGAAATCAATACTGATAAACAAGAAAAAATTTTTAAAGTAAACATTTCGAAACAACTTCAGTTATTTCTCTTTTCTTGGATGAGTAGCTATGTAATTCAGTTATTTGAATTACAAGATTCTTCCTCTAAAAACATATTGAACATTCAACAGCAAGCATGGAATCTAAATGAAACAATGGGCTACAAAAGAAATGATAACTTGGAGTGTTTATCAGCATCCCACACATCCCACTGATTTAGTTTTCATAAACAATAGATACTTCTTATGTCATTTATCTTTGAGTTCTTATATTTAATCATGCATTTTTGTTAGTTATGAGTCTTACAGAGTTTATAATGTATGCTAATATAATTATGATCCTAACTTACATATTTAACTTTGCCTCTCCCTACTATCTCTTGGATTAAAACATGCTTATCCTCTAATCCTTTGTTCAAATTATACTTTCCAGTAGGAAATCCTTTCCCTACTGTTGAGACTTCATATATCCCACTATTTTCTTGTATCACTCTTCTCACAATTTTTCCAAACTGTTCACTCTCTCTATAAAAGCATCATCCAATTTCACAATGTTCTCTTTCCATTTTCTACTAAGATTTTCTTAAAAATCTTATCTTTCTTTAAGCAAAAGCAATATTGCTTTCTTCCCCTGAATGAAGATGTTTCAAATTTTTAATTTTTACTTTTTTATTATATTCTAGCTCAACGTTAATTAATGCTGGTTTGATTAGTTTACTTCTAGCTTAAGTTACAGTTCTAATAAAAACTCAAATTACTCAGTATGTAATAAAAATGCCTACAGAAAAACCTCTAAGAGATTATTAAAAGATCTTGATTTGAATTTCTATTAAAACGATTAAGTGAAATGTATCATTGCATCATAGGATTGATGGCTGAGTCCATTCATTCATCTTAAAACTACCAATACTGTGATAACTGGATTGTTAAAAGCATTCACTGAACTACTGTGAGCAAAATGATATAGCCAACTGAAAAATGTTGTGGAAATGCTAGAAATGATGTTGAAATAGTTACAGCAGCAATGATTGACTGATCCTGAATGTCCAATTCAATTTTAGTGCGACCTAAACATAAAAGGAACAAAGAGACTATGGCTTGAATTCATTTGTTTGTATACATAAATGCCCAATTGCTAGTCTGCTTCCTTATGCATACCTGAAAGGCTCTAAGTTCCCTACACCTTTATTTGGACCATAGAAAAGATTATGTCTTTCCAGATTGCTCCCTAAGCTGTGTGTGATAGCTGCATAATTTCTGGGTAGTAATCTCTAGCAACAATCATAAAAGTTTCAACTCAAGCACCTAAGGATGCTACTGAGTAGAAATCACAAAGAAGCTCTAATACAGAAAAATCTGTTTCAATTCTGGGTCTTACAAGAAAATAGCTCCATGAAAAAACTGTCCTCCAGTGTATGATGGCAGCTTTCATGGAATACTAAAAATTACTCAACTTAACTCACAGATTCCTTTTCTAGACTGAACTCTTTCATGAAGTGCTGGTATGCCCTGGGTGGGTAAGCAATTTGCTTGTCAGACTAGGTATGTCACTGTCTCTACAACTGATATCTAGCTATAATAAAATAAAACAAACTTTTGCCAGAAGACTGAGCAAGAAAGTTACAAAAGCTGTATAAGACATGAAGAGCAATTGTGGAAGAGCCAAATGCTTGGTGGTGAATAAAGATAAAGGGAAACTTAATTTACAGTGTTAAAAAGTAGATAATAAACTTTTAAGTATTATGTTGCAATTGGTTTCCCAATATGATATTTTCTGTATTTTATAGAGGGAGAAATTGTGACTATTTCATTATGATGGTTGCATAAATTGTAATGCTATGATGTAAATATCTCAAACGTGCTAAAATGAGTAAGCAATGAGTTTCTGTTAATGAAATAATTTTTTAGAAACTTGGCTTTTGGCCAAAATATGAGTTTATTTTCATTAAAATTAAACAAAATGCATATCGCATATCTTATTCATTAAAGGAGTGACAATCAACTGTAAAATTTTCTTTTTCTAACTAAACACCTGCCTCTTTGTAATCATAACAAAAACAGATTTAAAGTCACAATAACAAAAATAAAGTTTTGGAATTTATAATTTTTATAATACCATTTTTTCTTTACTAGCCTTTTCAGAAAAATTAATTTTTTATGCTATGGAAAAATTGTATTCAGAATACTGTAAAGTAAATTCTTTCTTTAAAAAGATCTTCATAATTATAGTAATAGGGCATTCTTCCTCAATCACACTGCCAATTATACCTGATGTGCAGGCAAAATGAGCAAAACTGATGCATACTTTAATAAGATCAGTCGTGTTAGTGAGTTCCATCTTCCTGTGCTAAGTTAATCATAACTGGCACTTCTGAGGATAGTTGAGAAGACTAGGAATCTTTTTTCCATTTTTTTTCAGGATAGTAAAAGATTTTTACCTCCTAAACCCAAAATTCACTCTCAATACAAAAACCAGTCTAAATGTGGGTTAACAAAGCAGCAGATATATTAACAGGCTCAAATATCAAAACGACTGATTATGTTATGTTGGTTTATACATGGTGTGATTGTTATTGGACACCTACTTTTAAAAATCGACATAGTGGTTTTTTATCTGTCTGCAGAGGTACAATACAAGCCTGCCAACAGCAACCTATAAACTATAATATATCTGGGCTATCACAGCTATTTCAACTACCTGCTATTGTGACTAGTTTAAAAGGCAGTGTTCCCTAGAGGGAGATCTCACATCATCCTGTTGCTTTAAATTTTATATATTCTTTGCATTTATTATTAAATCATGTGCCCTTAAGATTTGCATGATTTCACCAACTTCACTATCAAAGGTGGGAATAAGAAGAATAAAAAAGATCACTGCTAAGTAGTCACCATCCTTGTTGATTTGTATGGACAGCTTTAGCAAAGAATGGTCCTGTCCTAATTCAGGAAATGTTTATGACTACTGCTTCTGTGTAACTCTAACAGCTTGGAGACAATCAGTAATGTGTGAAAGCAGACTGTTTGTCTTTTTATAAATATGGAGGGTTTTTTTTTTTCACCTTCATGATCTAATCATATCAGGACCTTTTTTCCTCATGTCATCTATTATTCTCAAATGCAACAACAAAATCAATCTGTTTTAAAGTTATCTGAGTCAAAGAAAAATAATGAAACATTGTAAAATGTTATTTTAATTTTGCATATTATTTATATCTTTGTATTTATTCAACACAAAGACTTCTCCAATGCAGCTTACTGAATTCACCCTCTTTTTATTTCATATAAACCTAATGATATCAAAGGAAGGGTGAATCTGTCATTCACTATTCAAATTCTTCAAACTTAGAAAGAATAGTGAAGACAGGAAATTTTATTGGGCCTATAGTCTAATTAAAAACCAAGCTTTACAATCTAAGTAGCTTTTCAACACCCTTGGCATTATTTTTCCTTGAGTGCTGATCTAAGCTTAAGATGTTCATTAGTAACTCATTAAAGACTTAGTTACAGTCCAGTGGGTAAGTCCTGACTATAATGATGGAATGAATGAGTGTACAAATGTGTAGACTCATAATTAGAGAAACTGTCACATTTGGGGATTAAGAATATACAATGCAGGCTTTGAAAACACTTCGGAAAGTAAGTGACCCCAAGATAGTGTTATATTTTCACTTTTGCTTACTATCCAGGTTATTTGTTTTTTAGTTCTAATTCCTAAAGGTATGTTTTAATTATCTCATCTACTAGGATTAAGCACATGAGGTTTTGTGTTAGAGCCTTTTAATACATTATTTTATTTAATCCTTATACTATAACAAAGCTGGCCTAATTACCCCCTTTAACAAATAAGTACAGTGATTTAAATGGGCCAAGTCAATGTATCTTGGAAGTAATGGAATTGGAATGAGACTGAGGCAAGATATCTTTCTATTTCATTCAATAGAACCTTGCAAATTAGGATCTTAAAGCAGCTGAGATTAGACAATTATAGTCTTCATATATCAGTGCATACTAAGCATGTTGGTATCATCCAAAATGACCTGGTAAAACTGACCAGGAGATGTGCAATGTCGACATATATAAATCATTCATTATCTTAAGCTACGTCCTCATCTTTTCTTCCCAAGTAGTGATATTATATGAGCTAAACCCAATGTGCTGAAATAGTACACGATTGTTGGGGTCTTTACCATATAAAACCTCACTTTCTCTGCTGATTTCCATCTTTCCTTGTCTGTTTGTAGATTGAAAGACATGAAAAGAAAGAATTTAGAGGACCCTAATGTGAAATATGTGAATTTGATAGAGATATGCAGCTATGGGATTGCATGACTTTCCAAAATTGAACTAAAAGACTCTTTGTTAGGAGTTGAATATGAAATGTTTCCCACAGGCTTATGTGTTTGAAGGTTTGGTCCCCATTGGTGGTGGTATTTTAGGAGGTGATGGAAAGTAGTAGGTGGTGCCTAGTTGGAAGAAGTAGGTGTCTAGTGGCTATCATAGAAAGACAAAGGGGAGCACCCTCTACCACGTGGTCTTACCACGTGATTCATTTCAGGCCCAAAGAAGTGGATTCAGCAGACCTTTGACTGAAACCTCAGAAACCATGAGCCAAAATAAATCTTTCCTCCTTCTAAATTGTTTATTTCAAGTATTATCACAGTGATGAAAAATTGAGTAACACAGGCATTCATTGGTCTGCAGAACATATTAAAAGAAAACAGTCTTTGGAAGTAAAATTAATGACTCAATATCTATATTGAGTTGGAAAAATAATAATTAAATTTATAACTAAAAATGCAAATATTTACAAAATGTGAAAGGACAAGAATTTAGGCTGAATCACAAGTAGAAATTTTTTGGCTACCATGATTGACATTTAATGTACTTTATCATTTTCTTAGGAAAGAATAATTGGAAATCAATAAGTAGAAGCCAATACAATATCTTGCTGTTTTGAATATAATATGCCTGTATACAATTCTATCAGAATGAAGGTTCAATAATTCCCAATTAATCCATAATAAAAATCTGAACTAACAAAGTACTTTTAAGAATCAAATATGTAATAAAAGGGCAGATGGGTTGACAAGGGTAAACAAGTGGTATATGATTCAAAATAAAATACAATAAATAAGATTTAAGTAGGTGAATCCAGGTCAAAGAAATCTCTTTTGTAAAATGCACTCTAAAGAGCTCTAAAATCTGAATATCTTCTAAATATCTTCTAAATGTCCTCTGAATGTATAAATGTCTTCTGGTCTTTTCTACAAAAAGACATTTTTATTAAGAACATATATAATTCAATATTAAAGAGTTAAAACAAATTCAAAACCAAGAAACCATCAAATGATATTTCTGCAGGTAAAATATACAAATGACCAAGAAGTTTGACATCATACAAACTAAAGAAATGCAAATCAAAATCACAATAAGCAATTACTTCATCTCCAGTAGAAAGGATAAAATAAGGATGAATTTAACTATAATATATTTTAAACCCTTTTGTATACATCACAATGTACCCCCAAGTGCAACAATAATATGATAATAAAAAAAGAAGACACAACAAGGTTTGGGGACGATGTGGAGTTATGAGAACCCTCACATTATCTAAAATGTAAAACTGCTCAATCACTTTGCTAAACAATTTAGCAGTTTCTCAAAATGCTAAGCACAGTTATAACATGATTCAGCTTTTCTACAGTTATATACTCAAGAAAAGTGAAAACATGTCCAAACAAAATCTTGTACAAGAATTTTTATAGGCGCATTATTCATGACAGCCAAAGAGTGGAAATAACATAAAAATCCATCAAGGGATAAATACGATGTGATGTATTCACAAAATTGATGGCTCTGCAATAAAAAGAATTAAGTAATGGCACATGCCAGGAACATAGATAACTTAAAACATTCAGGCTAAGAGAAAAGAGTCAGTTCTGAAAAGATCACACATTCTACAATTACATTTATATGAAATGTTTAGAACAGACAAATCCATAGAGACAGAAAGAAGACTACTGGTTTCCACGAGATGGAGAGGAAAGGGTAAATAAGGTATGACTTATAATAAATATGAAGTTTCTTTTTGGGATGAGGGTAACATTGTAAAGTTGACTGTGATAACAGTTGCAACATTGTACATCTACTGAAATCTGATGAGCTAAATACTTTAAATGTGTGAGTTTTATGGTATGTAAAATATGTATAAACCAAACCAGAAAACCCTCAATTATACATTTTTAAGAAGATATTATTGCATTAAATGTATCTAGCTATTTTTTAAATTCTTTCATGAAGTGCTCTTTCTTTATCAGAAAGAACTGCAATTTTTCACATTCCAATTACAGCTGAGACCCTAAGATTGTTTTATTTAACTGAAATTTGGGAAGTTAATATGTACTACATAAAAACATAACAATAGAAACTTTTCATCTGAATCTGCACAATGTTCCTTCACTCTCCCTGTAGCCTGCACTAGCAATGACCCTCAGAATGACTTTTGGAAGCCTTGTACCATTAGACTATGTCTCTGAATAACTCTGAGCAGCTGTCTACTCTGTTACATGCAAACCAACCCAAAACAAGTAAAGATTATGGAATGTTCTGGTGAGCGAAATTTTAGGGTTTTATTTTTACTACTGTGTATTCATAATATTTAAAATCTTAAGCTCAGATGGTCAAGTGCCATTTTATTTCTCTTTCATTTTGTTAACCTCTCCCTTGTTTAATATCCAATATATGTTTTAGAATAATTTTGCTAAGTTTCTAATAGAAATGTTCACATTGGAATTTTGAATGCTACTGTGCAAATCTCCATGAAGATTTGAAATATTTGATGATTTTGCCATATTCACTGTTTTCACACAGGACTATAGTATACTGCATATTATTTTTTATAACTTCTCGTAAAGTTTAAGAGTTTTCTTCCAGGCCTGGCAGAGTAACACAAGTTGTAGAGTATCTGCCTATAAAGCATGAAGCCCTGAGACCAAACCCCAATACAGCAAAAAAAAAAAAGTTTTCTTCCTATTGTTTTTACATTTCCTATTATATTTGTGATGCAACACATGCATTTCTTTGTCCTTTTGACTAAAATCATATATGTATGCATGACGCATATATATGAACTCAATGGTCTCTCAATTTTTTTAAAAACCCACTGTTTTCCTAAATTTCTGAAAATATTCTATCACTGAAAATAATATCTTAATATTTGAATATTCATTCTTATTAATGTTTGTTCACTATTACGGTACCCCAAATTTATGGAATTGTTTTAGAAAAATTATAGTGATAAAAAGAAAAGTTGTATTTCATGGTTTATCAACACTTCTTAAAGATATTTAATTAGCCTCCAAAAGAATAATTCTTTTAAATTCTCAAATTTTAGCTGGGTACATAAATTTTATCAAAATTTACATACTGTCATGTTTCCTTATACTACTGTATGCAATGGTAAAAGAGCTATAAACCATCAAAACATGATCAGATAAACCATGGTGTCTTCATATAACACAATACCTTTTAAAAACATGTCATGAGAGCAAAAGGGTAAGATTTAATGTTAATTTAGAATGAAAGATACAAAATATCTAACATTTCATTTTTTATGCAAATATATGAGCACATACATGACTGCAATAAAAGTCAAGTGTATCTTATTACTGGGTCTTGGACTAGTAAGTTTTAACTTCCTGATTTAAATTTGCATGAGAATTACTTTGACAATATCTACTTTATTCTAGTACAAATAAAGAAATTTATAAGACTGTGTTCTTGGACTTCACCAGTAATCTACAACTTTGACTTCAGGACATTCAAATCAACACATAATAAAATGTATATAGATGAAATAAACAAAGTAACCTTATCAAACACCATTATCACAGCCTAGTTTTGTTTGAAGATTTGTATCTATTACTTTTGAAAGTGTAACTAGAATTTTATTCCTGTAAATTCTTAATTACATTATTTGACCAAATCCTTTATAAATATAAAGTTTTTTTGATATAAGACTTAAACTAATTATGCTACTGTGACAGAATATAGGGGAAGTGTAGAGTCAAAGGAAACAAAAATATAATTACTACTAAATTTAAAGTTAACTCTCAATTTATTAATCTAAAACCCAAAAAGTAGAACAAATTAAACCCCATTTTATACAAATTAAATCATATAATAAGCTATCAAATTAAAACATAATAATACATATAGTTCTTTATTTTCATGACAAACCAATGACACTGTTTACTATTGCATATCAATTTTTGATAAGCTATTAAAACATTTACCAGTCAAAATAAAGAGAACATCTATATGAAAATGTACTGTGGCTACTTATATGAAAGCACAAAAGCAAAAGCACCATTCTTATATTGAGAATGAAATTAAATAGTGACCTAGAGAATAAGGAAACAAGGTCTTTCTGTTGTACATTAAAATATTTTATAGTTAGATCAACATTAAATGTATAACTACCCTATCACAGTCAGATTCTACTTTAGCCCAAGAAATAGTAAAAAATATGATACATTCCAACCCCTCAAAAATTCACAATGAGTAAAATCTGAATATAAGAAAATGCTAATTTACTCTCTACGTGTACCCATTTCTCATAGACTATCAGTACAACAAAATGCACAAATAACATGTTTGCAACTACAAAAGCAAAAGAAAATTCTTTCCCAATTACTAACCTGCACACTGGATGTTTTAAAAGCTTTTAAACAAACTATTACAAAGTCTTGCTGTCAACCACCATATTAGTACTTTACATGTGATATGAAAGATGTTTCAGTAACTTACAAAACACGTATCTTGAATTGCAGTAAACTAGCTAATGTGGATGATGTTGCATGTGTTAATATATATTTTTGTATCGCCTCACCATGACACAAATTTTTGATACAATGTAGTTGACTATAAGAGTAGTGCTATTACTATAGATATTACAAATTACTAGGCTGGAAAACATTATAAACATTTCAAGGATGATTAATTTCTAAAAATAACAAAATAAAGCAAAGTTTAGAAGTCAACCTGACATTTTCACAACTAATAAAACATGTTTTTATAGAAAGAACTATATGGTAAAATGTTATGTAGTAAAAAATCTAAAATTTTGGACTTTTTTCAAGCTTTATATCCTGTTAGCAATTTAAAAATGTATAGACTTTTTAAAAAATCACTGACATATTAAGGTGTTACATTTATAAAAATTTATTAGTAATAAAAATTAAATAAGAAGATAAATAAAACGCTAACTATATATGGACTTGATCGTCGTTTTCTCCCTCAGAAAACAATAAGCTTATTGAAGTAACTTCTTGAAAATAATAAGCAGATTAGCCTGTAGAGTGCTTGAATATATAAATACTGACACATCTGTAACAATAATAAATGGACTTGCAGAAAAAAGCATATATAAGTTGCTTCCAGAAGAATTTTTAATTTTTCTTTTTTCTTGTGACTATAATATAAAAAGTATTATTCCTCATTACTCAAAGTTAATGCCAAAAATTCTGTTTTCTATCTTCTCAGTTGTGACTCAGTTTATAAATGAAGTTTGATTAAACTAAGTATTAATGAAAATGTCAGCACCATAGGCACCTTCTCAACTTTTGAACTTTTGGTGCCTGGGAGAAAGTATGTGTCAGGAACAGATATCCTACTCAAGGCTCCACATTGGACTGTAATATTCCTTTCTTCCCATCAGAATGAGAGTCAGCAGCTGGGCCCAGTTGACCATGTCTGTAATCCCAGACACTAGGGAGTCTGAGGCATGAGGAAGCAAGTTCAGTGACCAAAATAGAATTTTTTAAAGAGAAGATGGCAATGTAGCTCAGTGGTAGAGCACCTGTCCAGCATGTGTGAGGCTCTGGGTTGATTTAGCCTCCATATCACAAGAATGACCCCCAGCAACCCACATTATCACTTGGTTATTGTTCTTCAATTTTCTTCTCCCTCTTTCCCCAAGCATGTCAGTAGATTGACACTCCTCCCCCCTGCCACACACACTATACCTTCAAGCTACACTACAACAGTGCACAGCAAAGAACTGGCTGATGCTTACCTGCTTCCCTTCTGCCAGTTCACACTGGATTATAAATTAAGGTTTTATAACTACAGGAAGGGGACACAGTCATGGAAAACAGAAAAAGAGAAATACAGAGGCACACAGAGACATAAAATGTGGACAGATAAACATAGAACCAGAGACATTCCCTAATTTAAGAAAACTATTTATGTATGTAAGGTTGAAGTACTTGTTATTTTGATTTTCCTATGCAAAATATTGGGCAGATTTTCTAAGGCAATGTGGTTGGAGACCATTCAACTAATATGAGCATTATCAGAATTGGTACTCTAGCTTAGTTTCCAATTTTATCCATGTAGTTATCATGCAAAAAATCAATCACTAGACAATTATATACTACAAATTAAAAGAGTGATTTAAGTATTCCTACATACTGGTAATAATTTTGTTTAGATATCAAGAATACTGATAATAATTTTGTTTACATACTAGTATTTGGAAATTTTTTGGTAAAGGAGAGGATCAAGTAAAAAAATTCTTTTTCAAGTCTCAGGCTGAGACTAACGATATCATTCATTTTGCTTACCTAGTGCTCAAAAGTTTAGCTCTATTTCAAGGCAAGTAGCTGGTAAAAAACAATGGAAGACTTATCAAATGGCAAACACGGTCAGAAGTTATACATGTATTATTCCATCAATTGCTAAAATAACCCTGTAAGAATTTTTATCTTACAGATGGAAAATAGGCATAAATATTTTTAAGGTACTGTAAGCTCCTTGAGTTAAAAAATGTTTGTGCATCACTTGCTTCCAAATGACCAGAAGAGTTTTTAAATTACCTTTGTATCACTTAATAGCTATGTAATCTCAGTTTTTTCCCACTCAGTATCCCAGTATTTTTATGTGTAAAAATAATGGTGATGATAATCATAATTACCACTAATAAATCCATGTGATTGCTGGCCATAAACTCAGTAGTCATTGGTTATTATTTGTTCTGGAGAAAGGAGTAGTCATTCAAGTCACTATCTAGAAAAGTTGACTCCCAGGTGTCAAAAGAGAACAAATAAAGCTGGACATCTCAACAGTACCCAACGAGATGCCATCAGAGGATGTTTTGGAGACAAAAGTGGTTATAACTAGCTTACATTTTAACTCAGTCTTCTGAAGTTTCAAGTTATGCAATATTTCCCAAAGCCGGGATTGACAGGAACTCTAAAAGTTCCTAGCCTGTTATATTTCAGGACTTGATCAAAGGTATATTCCTCCTCTATGGAAAAGTTGGGTTCCAAAAGGCAGTTTATAAAGCTCTTACTCAATACTTAGAATAGGCACCATAAAGGCTGAAGGGAAGGCTTTCTACAAAAGGCAAAAAACCAGCTCACATTTTCTTTATGTGAAGTTGTAAAATATCATAGAAGGTAACAAAGATAAAGTTTATAAGTAGAAAGCTTTTCTATTGTTTATGCTGCTATGGTTAGAAAAAAATCAAAGAATATTAAGTAGTCCAAAGAAAACAGAAAGAGTTACTTTGATTGTTAGCCTCAAATATTTTATATGCCAGTCACTTTTCTGTGTCCTGTCCCTATATTAGAGCTTTTTTCACATATTTAAACATTTCTCAAAGTTACCTGGATATATTCTGTTTGTGTGTGTGTGTGTGTGTGTGTGTATATTAGTGTTCAGTACTAACTACAGATCCCCAAACCAACATCCATAATCTGTGCATGGCTCGCCATATTTGGGGCCTGAATACATAGGAGTTGTAAGTATTAAATGATAAGTTCTACCTCTGAAATGGTAATCTTTCTTACCACTATTTCTCCTGTTTTTTAATCAACCTTCCTCTAACAAGGGTAATTTTAGATTGACCTTTTGAACATAAATTATGTGTGTATATGTATATGTAAATATATTTAATTTTTTAAAAATATAAACATCAAATGAAATAGCTCTCTTAGCTAGCTAATTCCTGGTTGTTATAATTTACTAAAAGAAAAATAAACTGAAGGGACTGATAACAGGATGAAGGAAATGAACATATTTGAAGATTTTTCATGCATTGTATAGATTCTTTACATATACTATTTACTATAATTCTCAAAGTTATCTTAGAAGGGAAGTTTTTTTTGCTTTTATAATAAAAAATCTAATTTGATTCACCTTAAGATATGAATAGTAGGAAAATTATTTGTTTAAAAGAACATTACCTTTTATTGTAGCTTATCAGAAAGTGTAATATGTGCCATATCAATATATGAATTAATAAAACAGTAAAATTGTTGACAAATTTAAGTTATTTAAAATAAGGTGGTTGTATAAGGATTTTACTCTTGTGTATAAAACTCTCCCTACCTTTTAGTGATTTGTTAGATCTAAATATAACATTAGGGGAACTTTTGAGGAAAACTTCAAAAAAGACCAAAGTTATCTGAGCTAATTTTCATAATGACAGCAGACTGGAAATCATGTTGAAATTTAGGAACATAGGCCAAATCAGAACTGCAGCACTGGTGAACTACAATGGGTTTTTGCAATCAACTAAAAACCAAAAGTGAGCTAAACAGGCTGAAAATTCACTTCAGCTGTTTGATGCACTGTAATATTCTGAAACCTCCTTAGCAGTGGCAAATACAGCTATGTCCCTTTTTTTTTACTGTAATTACTATCAACCTATGAGAAGGCCTTATATTACAACATTTGCATCTTAGTGCAAGATCAATGATAATTCCAGAAAACTTTAAATTATAAAAAGGGATGTGTATGTAGATGTAAATTTACCAGCTTTTAGAAAAATTCACTGACTGTTACATTAAGTTATAGAAATAGGTCATGCTTCAAAATCAAATGATTATATATTTTATAAAATTTTCAAAGGTACATAATTTCCAAATACTCATATGTATATTATAAAACCCAAAAATGAGCAAAGTGAGCACCAAGTCTACTATGAGTATATTAGCATGTTTCTGTAAAACCACCATTCTCTTAAAAAGTGAAAGCATATATTCATGTTGTTTTGCTGTTGGGTTGTTTGTTGTTGTCATTTAGTTTTTTTGTTGTTTTACTCCATTGGAGGTTGTAAAACAGAAATAATTTTCTTTTAATGGGAGGTCATTGCTTATATTTTGGGCATTAAAAACTTGTAGAGTAGTAAACCCTAAAAATAAAAGATTGCTTGGCCTGTGAAAGAAATTTTCTATCTTTTTTCAAATTTTATACTTACTACATCACAAATGGTTTTTAAGTAAAAAAAAAAATGAAAACCCAAAAAATTCACAGTAAATGATATAATTAATAATAGAGCTGATTTTCTGTAAGTGTGGCAAAAACAAAAACTAAAACATGCAGGAGTTCTTTTAAAAATGTAAAACCCTTGGGGTGAATACACATTTCAACGAGCACTTTAAGAAATCCAACTGAAAAGTTGTAATTATTGCAGCTTATGTATATATCATGGTGCTCACTCAAATTAATATCAGTAAGGAAATGCTACAAAGTACCAGCACACAGATTCTGAAGAAAAGGTCTAGTATGACTGAGTGAGACAACACTAGGCATCACACAAAAGTCTAACGGAAGATCTTACCATGAACTACTGGGGCTAAGAGCATCGTGAAGATCAGAAGCTGTGATGGCTGCATGGCTGAGTGAGTACTTGGGTGTGAGTTCCTCAAAATAAGTGTATTTCTGGATTCTCTTCTGTACTCCAGGATCAATGATTAAAAACAAAAAATCTCAAAATGAGAAAGAAAAATTCTTCAAAAACAAACACCAATATTCCAAATCTGAAACCTGCAAAAAAGAAAAAAGATGGGGTGAGATTATCAAATGAAGGTATTCTTATCTCAATTCCTTCAAGAATTCCTTTATTTCCTGAATAAGCCATCTGTTTTCTCTTTATTTTAATGAGCACAAACATCATACACAAAATGAGAAAGCAATTCAAAAGACATTATGCATGTATTATCATACAGTTTATACCCCAGCCTCAAACCTGAATAAAACAATTCTGCCTCCACTGGAGAAATTAATTTAAATATACTCATTTAAGTATGTATAAGGAGATTTGGGGCTAGCTCAATATAAGTACTTTACACAAATAAAATTTTTTTACTAACATTAGAAGAGTAAAATATTTCATTTATCACCATTTCTGTAAATAAGTTCAAAAAGAAAATTGTGTCTTACTCAATTCATTTCAGACTCTGATACTCATTCACAAATTATTCTTCATATTGATTCTATTTTTCTAGGCATCTTTGCAAGATCAGTGATCACAAATTCATGTTTACAAAAGATGTTACTTTTTGTTTGATTGTTTAAAACCTCAGTTCTTAAATTCAATGCAAGGTATTGCCTAAACCACAATTTAGACATTAGGCCTACATAATTTTTATAAGAAAACTAAATTGGAATGCAGCTCAAACATGATTAATTCATTCAAGGGAGATTTACACTGATACACAAAACACAGGGCTGGTAACACAGGATAGAATGAATTAAACCAAGGAACATGTTCCCTCGTATCTTCCAATTTATGATGAAGATTCTTGCTTAAAGATCTTAAATGTGCTTGTAATAATGCCTGACGTTGTTAAATGTGTATATAAGACATTAAAAACTGTCAGTACTGAGTCACTTTATCAAACTGAATAATTGAAGTGCCTTTTCTATAATTATTAAGAACCCAAAATTTTGGCTGAACCTGACCCAAAGTTTGAAGGCACAGTCTTTCACAGTCAGCACCTTTAAATTGATCAATCAAATAAAAACCTGGGTCTTCATTTAAAATTACTTTTCTTTATCCTTTGTATTCAATAACTGACACATATTTTCAATAACTTCAGAGATTAACTATAAAATTTAAATTTTGAAAGTGATATTTAAAATAGTTTCCTGAAGGGAAGCATTCCAAATCAGAAAATCCCAAGTCTGAAATACTCCGAAGTCCAAAATTTCTTAAGCATTAACAGGATACCACAAGTAGAAAATTCCACATTTGACTTAATGTGATGGTTACCATAACAACATAGACTCTCTACAAATATAGTACAAAATTAACTTCATGCTATGTCTATGAGGTATATACGAAACACAAATGAATTTCATGTTTAGATCTGGATCCTCTTCCCAAGATATCTCATTACTTTTTATATAAAAATTCCAAAATAAAAAAAAAAAACATGAAATCTAAAATGCTTCTAGCTCTAACCATTTCACATAGGGTATACTCAAGTTGTAATAAGCTTTGATGAGCCAAAATAAAAACCAAAGTCTTTCTGAAAACTCACCTTCATCACAAGTCATAATTATACAAGTTTATTAGATTTTTAAAAAATATTATTAAGGACAGATTTTATAAGCATAGGTTTTGGAACCAGACAACCTTAACTTAATTACTAGTTCTTCTAGTATTGTGACCTTGATCAGTCATTTAATCACCTTGTGTCTCAGTTTTCCTAACTATATGGTAGGGAAGTAAAATTAATATGTTTATTAAATATTAAATGGGTTAAAACGTGATTTTTTAAATTGCATAAAATATATAAAGTATGTATTGCACAAAACAGTGTTAACTTGTGTATGTGCTATGTAATTTATTTTAATACGTAACAAAATTATAATAATTAAAATCTATAAATTGCAATAATAAATAGATTGGTTACAACCTACAGGAAAATATGCTACCACTTTTAAATGCTAACATTTAAAAAAAAATTTATCATGACTTTTTCCAATTTATGTCTCAATGTTAACTTCACCAAACCAACTAATTTTTATATAAAAGGAACTTTCACTGAAAAGCAAAGCTCTTCAAAAACATAGAGAAGAGAAACCAGTGAAACATATCAGGGATGCACTAAGTCACATATGACATCATCCAATACACTCATGATTTACTAATAAATATTGCACAGCCATAAACATACATACACTAATTCTTTATAATCTATGCCCTTGGAAGTAATGGATGACTTCCTATGCATTTCTTCATAGAAAACGCCTGACAGGAATGGGAGTTCTATGATATAATTAACTCTTAGGGAAAAAGGATCTGACTATGACATAAGTTCCTCCCATCACCAGTCTATAAAATGTGAATATTTTGATGTGACAATCACTGGACAGAAGCAAAATGAGTTTTAAAGGCCTTAGCACCAAGTAAAATATGTATTTTTAAAATGCTAGCTATAATTTACAACCTTGAAGCCTAAAAATATTCTATCTTTTAAATTTTTCTTGTTAATAGCTAAAAGAATTCTACATATTATTCCTCAATTGAGAGAGTATATGTGGCTGTACACCACAATGGAATAGAATGGAGTATAAAGCACCTTCAGCTTGGGTACTACTATCACTTACACTAATTTAAAAAAATTAGACAGATTCTCCCAACAATTTGACTCTGAACACCAAAGAATCACTGTAAGTTTTAAGGATCTTTCCTTTCTTTTAATAACTAGGGGTCAAAGAACATTATATAAAATAATTATTAACAAAATATTTAATCATTGAGATGAATTAGTGAGAATAAAGAGTTGAATGTTCTAGTAATAAATACATTTTTAAATAATTCTGTTTCCTGTTGGAGTTTAGTAGGAGTAAATTCTCAATCAACTTGCTTAATGTTTTCAAAAACACTTAATTCAACAAATTCATACATGTGTTTCTTTGGCAATTTCTTCCAAGTGTGCACTGCACTTGTTCACAGGGGAGTATGTGAAATACACAAGGCCTTGCATTACCAGGGAGAGAAAAGATTTGGAGAGGAACAAGAAACAATGAGGATGGGCAGAAGGAAAGGGACAAGAGACAATGCAGAAAATGAAATAAATTATAAATCTAAATCTGATTCTTTTAAAAAGGCATTTTTAAAAATAGAGAAAAAACAGTTTGGAAGATGCAGACTTGCAAGAAGAGATAACGAGTAATGGTACTTAGATAGTAGCGAGAATGACAACATACAAAAAATATAATGGAGCCTTTGTATTTTCATAATATGGTATTTCTGTCAGAGTTCCAAACTTGCATCACACTGCTGAGTATCCATTATGCTACTGGAGATCAAATATTGATTCCAAAGAATTAGCAACACTTTCAGATAGAATGGCATTGTTATGCATTTAGCAGTGACTACTCATCTTGATAGATATGTATTTTATAACACATTCAAGTCATATACAATCTGGAAGAAATATAATCTATGGTAAGCATGCATTTGTCTTGACCTAAAAGTGATGTGCCCATGTTTTCTAAGCCTTTAGTCCTGCAAATGTCCCTTTTTTCTTCTGAAAAATCGGGTCTACCATTATCAAGTACAAAACCTCAAACAGTCTAAACCATGAAAAGGAGCATGAAGAGAGGACACACCATATGCTTAAGAGTAATAAAGGGTCAGATTTTTAACCTCTGTATTTGAGGTTAAATCTACCATAAGTAGATTATATAAATTTTCTATACCCTAATGTTCACATCTATATTTAATACTTATTTTACCAGATGGTTTAAAGATTGAATAAAGGTAATATATCTAAACAACCTATAATGATTCCTGGCAAGAGTAAGAACCCAATAAATGAGAAAAGTCCTTGTTCTTTTTTAATGATTATATTTATATTTAAAAGTGGGGTTATAAATGGTGAATGAGATTATATTTGGTAGTAAGTGAAGTAGAAGAACATTTGATAGGAGTTTGCAGGTGGCTGAGTGAAAAAGGGGATAGACTGAAGCCACATGGTAAACACCAGGATTTGCCAGAGTTAGTATGGTAGAGATTCACAGTAACCTACAAGTTCAGCATTGTGATTTAAAATATAGATAATTTGGAGAAAGTCAAGAAAAGAAGTTTTTAAATACCACTGTTATTGATGGTGTTTTGTCATGTGAAAGGACAAATAAATCAGAAGGGAAAAATCAAAGGGAAAAATATAGGATGGGCAGAGAAGACACATTAAAAAAATCAAATTGGTAGTAGAGCTGAAATCAAGTCTTCAAATTAAAAGTGTGTCTTCTCCATTCTTCCTTTAGTTCTTCCTCTATGAGGTTCAGAGAAACCACAGCAAGAAAGATAGTTTCCTAGTCAATAAATGTTAATACTACCTCTATTCAGTGAATTTTAAGGTTACATTTACATTTAAGGTCATTAAAACATGTTTTGAGGGATGAAATGCTAAACTTCTATATATCTGAAAGTTATAAGAAAGTTGGTCTTGTTGGTTAAGAAAATACACATCACAGAACTGTAATTTGATGCTGAAGTTAAAAAACAAGTCACCTAGGAAAGTAATTGTCATAAAGTTTTCTAGACCAAAAGTCCTACTTGTCTTTCAGATAGTGTTATGATCTAATAAACATTTATTAATGTTTAGGAACAATTTAGATTTAATGAACACAGTATTTTTGGCATGAGGGGAGCACTTCATTATCCATGAAATCAATTAATGTTTTACACATAAGATGATTTTCTCTTGAGTTAACCTTGAATTAACCTGTTTTATGAGATCCCACAAAACATGAGGATGGGGTTTATTTTCAATAGAATTTGAAAAAGGTAGTATCTGCCTCCATTGTTGAGTAACTAATTTAAAATAATTCAGTTGCTTGACAATCAGATAATTCAAAATAAAAATTGATCTCAGATGATGTGCATAATGCAGTTTATAAAACAGATCCTTTATTTTGCTTTTTAAAAATGACAATATGTGGCTTGCGAAGTAGCTCAATTGTATAATGCTGAAGGCCATTAGGCCCTGGATTTACTCCTCAGCATGACTAAACTTAAACAAATAAATAAATAAATAAAATTTAAATGCCCATAGAATTTCAAAATCCCATCGAAATTCTTGAGAAATTAGTCTGAAGAACATAGCTATTATTTTAAAGGATAGTCAAAGTTTATCAATTATGTTGTAGCTTGTCATTGATAATAATAAAGATTGATTTTTATGTTTCCAAGGAAAGTAGAAATTAATGCCAAGTAAAGCTACAGTTAAAACATTCAGAATATACAAGTTATCTACTTCAAACTAAACAAATCTATTTACAATAGGAATTTGTGAATATATTCCAAAATTTGCCAAAAACTAATCAACATAATAGTATCCCTAATAATATAACTTCACTTACTGAGCCCTTACTATGGCAGGCTCTGTTCTGAAAGCTTTCAAGAAACTAACTCATTTAGCTGAATTCAACTGTAAATATTATACTTACTTCTATAACAACCCCAGAAGGAAGAGGCTATTTTATTCAGAATTAGCAAGTGAGAAAACTGGGGATGGAAAGGTGAAAGTACATGCCAAACTCACATAGCTTAAAATAACTGAGCCCAGTTTTCTACCGAATCAGTCTAAACCCAGCGTCTGTGCTTTCCATCGTTCTTATCTATTATCTTCTGTCACCACTACTGACTACTGATTCTGCAGCAAAAGTAAAGAGCGTTTAGCTAGGTGTGATCAGTATTTAACTTACAGGTTGAATAGAATGTGATGAGTCTAGCATGTAACTGTACAACAGCATGAAATATGCCTAAGCTCCTTTAAATAAATACCAATGGCCTGTTTTATTCAGGCTTCCTCTGGGTGAATGAGGGGAAGACCAATGATTTCATTAAAAGCGACCTAGGAACTATGATCTCTGGAAGTTCTTAGGAGCCAAGGACGGACTCTTAAATTGTAGAAAAAGTTAAAAACAATCTGTGAGAAAAAAAAATACTTCCCAAATTAAAATTTTGAAAGATTTTCAAAGTCTACCAATATAAGGTCAATAATCTTGAATATTTAGTTGTTATGAAAGTAATTTTCCTAAAAACAGAACTGAGATTATTTTGAATGCACTGAAAGTAAGAAAATAAATCTTCAAAGTAGAATTATCTGTGACTTGCTCATAAGTTAAAGACACAAATAGGTAAACTATAGGCCAAATTAAATGCAAATGTTCGCAATACTTGTTGGAATTTTACTTACTATTGAGCTTTATGATAAGGATACACTAGTGCTGCTCATGTTAAGTTTTATTTTAGGCACTTTTTTAATTGCCTAAGTACTTCATGATCACAAACTGTGACGTTTTATCTAGATGCTATGTGTGTTATAAGTGCAACTCCAGGGTTTGATTTAAAATGAACATAATCACATTTTCTCTCAAAAAGTTCTAAATAATCATCATTGCCACTGATGCTATAGTCAAGATTGGCAAAAAATGTTATTTGCTAAGGACAATGAACTTCAACTCTCAATTTAGGTAACAAGAATAATATTGATTTGGGGAGCTAAATTGGGAAAAATATTTCATTCCTTAACACTATTTCTCTAAAAGCAATGACATATCCTACATAACTGAATTAACAATAAAGCTAGACTAGAAAAGGTAGTGACCAACATGCTAATCTCCCTCCTAAGGAGTTGGTATAAAACAATAAATTTTTTTTAAAAATCTGATTTTAAACCCTTCACATTCACTTGATTGTTTTGATGGTGGTACTGGGGTTTGAACTCAGTGCTTCATGCTTGCTAAGCAGTTGTACTACCACTTGAGTCAGGCCTCCATCCCATTTTGGTATGGTTAGTTTGGAAATAGGGTCTCACTTTTTTATTGCTGGAGTGACAGGTATGTGCCACCATGCCCAGTTTTTTTCCATTGAAATGGAAACTTTTTTTTTTTTTTATTTTTGGCCAGGATTAGCCTAGAAAGTGGCTCCTACCCACTTCAGTCTCCCACATAGCCTGGGATTACAGGTGTGTGCCATGGCGCCAAACTAATACATTTTCTTAAAACACCATTTTTTCAAAAGGAATCAATACAGTGATAAGCAATCACTGTAAAATGGTGGAAATAAAAAAGTCTAACAAAGACTGAAGACAATTTCTTTAGAATCTCCTTAAAAATCTATGCAATATATTTGAAATATTTTGTTCCAGAGATTTTGAAAGCAATATATTATTATCTTTTGTGATTCTCATAGTATTACAGTATAGCTTTCCTATATTTCATTCCCTGTAGTTTATCAGTATCAACCATGTAGGAGAGAAAATACACATTTTGAAATTATCTCATCTTAGTAGGGTGCACCTGGATAGGCCTCAAATTAAACACCTTCCTTAATGGCCCATTATGGAGTATCAATGCCTAAAATACCCAAAGGTTGTCAGGGACCATTACTGCCAAGGGAGGTGTGGTATATGATGCAATATTTCTGTTATAACTTTAGCCTGAATGGGAGTTCATTTAAAATCATATTTATGTTTTTAAAATTAATACTTAACACAATAGGTTTATCAAGGCACAGTTTGAAAATATGAGTCTATTAATACATTTTAATATTAATTGATAATTAGCACTTATAAGTAGTTATAAAGCATGAAATGAGTAACTGTACAAAAGTTAACTTTTAAGATAGCTGCCTGAATTCTACACTATTTTCTTTCATAAGAAAAAAATAGTAACAAAAGTAAATTTTCTTTCATAAGAAGAAATTTTCTTTCATAAGAAAGAAAATAGTAACAAAAGTAAATTTAAATTTCTAAGTACTTGAACTATTATACATAATTACTGTCATTCATTTATAAGAATATTTAATAGATATATATATCACAGTAAAAATAATAATCATCATAAAAGTATTTTCCATGCTTTGTTTCATTTTATTCAATTATATAGACAAAAAGACAATGATATTTCAGGATTCAAGATAAAGAATCCAATTACAGTGTAAAAAATGTCCACTTGGGTTTTAAGGGGTTAAATGGGATGTAAAATGGAAGGCTGATGGGGCAATAAAAAGATATCAGAATGGAACCATCCTTTCATTCCATTCATCTTGCTTTGGCTAGTTCTACCAGGGCAGAAGTTGACCTGAAGCAGCATTAGGACAAACTATAAAGTACCCATAAGTTAGCAAAAGGTTTTGCGGAAACAATAAAGTTAAAATAAAACAGTACAACAATAATTTTATAAGTAAATTTTATAATTTTATAATATTTTTTAAAAATTACCCCCTCAGGAAAAAAGAATACAGAAAGGTTGTGTTGATTTCCAAGTGGGAGAATCTGAATGGAAAAGCATTTACTTTGGCTTGGCTTGTATATTCAACTATATGAGAAGGAAAGATTTAGAGAAGGAAAATGTAACTCAGTTCCTGTTTAGGTGCATATAATTAACAAATTTTATAATGGAATACATTATACTTTTATTAATATACTACCTTGTACACTCACATATATGTATGTATTTTATATAAATGTACATATAACCAGGCATAATAGCCTAATAATTTGTTATAGCAATCACTCATATCTTTATCCAATAAATACCAAAACTCAAAATCCTTGATTTCTTCACTATCCAAGTACAAGAAAAGAATAACTATGAATTCATAATCTAGTGCTATCATTATTCAATTTCCATACATACATTCTGTATACTTTAGCATATTTTATAATAGTAAAATAAATGACATCTCAAATCAATTAGTACCACACACTGGTCAATTACAAAATTATACTGAATAACTGCTAAAGACGTCTATATAAAAAACATACTACAAATTTTCTGATGGAGAGAGATAAATGAATCATTCACACATAGTAACTGTGAGACAATGAGTTAAAAACCTCAAGAAAAAGGGAAGAATGGAACTTGCAAAAGGAGAGACAGCATCATTAAGAGATAAGACAGTGTATGAAAAGCAAAAGAAAAAATGTAGACATATATATCTCATGTAGAGGTCTCTGCACAAAGAATATTTTTTAAAAGAAAAAAAACCCTGCAAGAAATTCTTTTATAAAAACATATCTTTTAAATAATTAAGGTTTCTCCAAAAATGGCCTGATGGCTTCTATTTATTTAAAGACACCACTTTTTTGATACCTACAAGTTCTCCTCCTTTGGTAAAAACATCTTTGAGTTATGTAGTTTAAAAAAATTTATCAGTGTTTCAGGAACTAAATCATTTCTCTGTTCAGTCTTAACAGAGTGGTAATTCACAAGGACAATTCAGGAGCACCTAGATTCCAAAAGTAACCCCAAATTGGCAAACTGTATACAAAGATACATAGCACCATTGTTTAACACTTGGCTCCAGCAAGAAATAAAGAAAGGGAACACAGATTAATTGTGATGGAAATTCCATCCAATATAAGCAGGGTGGTAGATTATTACCAATATGAATACAATATCTGGATCCTTTTAAGGTAATATTTTAATATTCTCATAATTTATTTCACAGTGATGGCAGATAGAACCAAAGTAGGTAATTTCATACCATGGAAAGTGCTGAGACATCTTAAGGTGAAATATTTTTAATTCAATGACTATGTCTGTGCTAATTCTTTGTGTTAACAATTTTGTGAGTTACAATAATCAGATGTCTTTCTTTTATTTGTCTTAGAATCAATAGTTACCTATGGCTTCTAGGTTTACTTTCATTACTGTATCTAAGTATACTAAGTAAGATACAGTTTGTGAAAGCAACCCAAAGATTAGTTTCTCTTCCATTTTAAACACTGATTTATTTTTTAGTGACATTTTACAATAATATATTTCCAGAAATATCTCAAGACAATTGCATTCAGGAAGAAAACATCCTGGCAGCCATAACACCTACAAAATGAAAGAGTCTAATCACAAAAGTTAAGTCCTTTACTTTTTCTCTCCTAAAAATATTAAAATAAAGAAAAGATAATTCCTTTTTTTTATATAAGAATAGAAGACTATTTAGTCAACTAGAGAAAATAATGGCATTTGAAATAGGATGCATTCTTTTTTCCCCTTTATATGTCTACTTATCATTATTGAGAATGGATACTCTAATATGAGGTTTAAAATAAAACATTGGCTGGGTGCTGGTGGCTCACACCTGTAATCCTAGCTACTCAGGAAGCAGAGATCAGGAGGCTTTTGGTTTGAAGCCAGCCAGGCAAATAGTTCAAGAGACCTTACTTATCTCGAAAAAAGCATCACAAAAAAAAAAAAGCTGTCAGAGTGGCTCAAGGTGTAGGTCCTGAGTTCAAGTCCCACTACCACAAAAAATTAATATAAAATAAAACATGGAAAATATATTTTGTCTTAAACTTCCACATGGTCTTTATAATGGGACTTTATTTTTATTTAAAATCTAATCTCTTCTTAGCATAAATGTCTCCATGGATTAATTTTACAGAATAACTTTGCAACATCTTATCACCAGTGCCCTTTTATCTAAACTATTATAGCATTTTGTCCACATGGAAGAAATGCACATTTGTGATGGCTTTTGCTGACCTTTTAGAGTTAGATAATTCAGTTCCATTTTCCTCCAACTCTGTGTTTTTACATGTGAAGCAGCTGAGACAAACCGTAAATATCTGCATCCTTTACCATCATACACTATTTAAAGGACACCATCTTACCTTTCCTTTTCTGTTCATTACCTTATTCTTTTTATCCTCCTATATGTTCATTACTTGAATAAAACTTTGCAATCAGTAGGTGATTTTAGTCAGAAGGAACAGATGCATGAAATACACTGATTAATATATTACTGCTCATGATTAAGGCCAGTAAATCACTAGAGGTATCTGTTAAATACAATTTAATTTAATAATTATAAAAAAGATATCAATATTGACCATTATAAATTATCCAGCAAGTAAGTTACTGTCCCTTATAGTGATTCACTGTGACTTGAAATTAGGAATTCTGTTTTGCACCTGTAATCCCACGTAATTGAGGAGTGAAGATAGGAGAATCCTGGTGCAAGCCTGGCCCAGGGAAAAGAGTGCAGGATCCTATCTGAAAAATAATGAAATGAAAAACAGCATGGCTCAAGTGGTAGAGCCTACCAAGCACAAGGCCCCAAGTTCAAAACCCTGCAGCTGCCAAAAGAAGAATTCTTATTTTTATTTGCATTTCTCTGATGATCAGTGATGTCAGGGCAAGGCTCAAGTAATGGTGTGCTTGTCTAGCAAACTTGAGGCCCTGAGTTCAAAGTCCATTACTGCCAAAAAGTTTTTTTGCTATCTCATATGGATATAAACAAAATATGTGCATGTGCACATGAACATTAAACCTGAACAAATGTTAGATAGAAAGTTGTGTATTATTACAAATAATGATAAAAGGCAAATGTGTTGAAGACCAATAGTAAATGTCAAACTGCAAAATAACAATATTAATCAGATTTAAAAAACAGATATAATTATGATCTTCTTTAGCTCATATGAAAGGAGCCAAATAGCCTCATACTGGCTTCCCCAAATTTCTTAGAGATTCAGGTAAAGACCCACACAGCAAAGGCCCAAAGGAAATGTGACTGGAAGTCTGGAAAACACTGGTGTCCCTGGGAGTTATACAGTGAGTCTAATGGAGAAGTGTCCTTGAATTCTAAGGAGCATGAAAAATACATTTCAGAGATCATTAAGCCAAAACATGCATTAGCTTACTCTCTGACATGACCCTCTATGCTTCCTCTTTCTTCCTTTTTCTATTGCTTTGTTGCTTCACAGCGATTCAGCCAAGGGGCAAAGTTTCACTAACACTATTACCAGAATCATTTGTCATAACTGGAGGTATTTTTGTACAAACAAAAGTGTGAGCCTGTGAATCTTAAAAAAAAAAACAGAAGATCCAAAATTATCAGGAAAGAAAATGTAGAACTGAACCTTTTAGCAGAGAGTTGATCCTTAATACCTATAAAAATTATTCTGCCATACATCAACTTTTTACTGGGTGTGAGAGATTCTGTTTCAAATGAAAGTGATTATTATTTTATGTTCTATTCTCTAAGCAAATTTATAAGGAAGTAAAAATGAAGCAGGTGACTTAAAAACATTTTATGGAGAAATTCACTAAAACAGTTTGATATGTGTAAAAGTGCAAAGTCCATATTTGGATAATTATGATATGTCAGAACTAACTTAAATTCTTAAAATATTTATTCCAAACCTTTTTAAAGAAGAGAAATGTAATTATGTAAAAATTGAAAATTAGTTTTTCATCCATTTTGTAATAGAAATATGTGTGCCTATTGTTCCGAAATAATTTTTAAAGATCTAAATAATAAAGACAATGAAATATCATAATAATAAGTCCAAATGTACTGCCACCAACCCCCAAATACAATGTAAGATACTATTTTAATCACATCAGCCAAGTACAGAGGAGATGTTATATACTTCCCTAAGCGCTCTGTATCACTGTACTATGGTCCCTTCTACTACTGAGCTACATTAGCGAAATGTCTTAGAGAAACTGAAGAAAATGTACAATGCAAATACAAATAACTTTTGCTCATAATGGGCTAAAGAGCCTTCAGTTTGAATTCTTGATTCCATAACATTTTTGTACCATGAATTTTGATACAATATAATTGGATGGCTTATGGCATGTTAATGTCTTTACAAAAGAACTATTGTGCTTTCATTTGCTTAAAATTGTGTGCATGTAAGTGACATTTTCATTTAAAATGAAAATGCTACTACAGAGTAATAATAATGAAATAGAAACAACTACCACACCAAAGCTTAACCATATTGTCATATGAAAACTAAATAATGAATATTCTGACATAAAAATTGGGAAATCTCATTCATTTTTTTCTGGTACAGTTGGTTTTTTGAATGTGTTACTTGCATGGAGGACCAAATAATGGCTGAAATTATGTTAATATATGATGAACAAAATTGCTGAAAGCTGAGAATATATAGATTCTTAAATCATTATGTGCCAGACATATTTCTGTATGATGCTTTTTCCAAATTTTGATAATAAGAGTTGGCACAGTATCTTTTCATTTTATCTGCCTTTCTCTTTACTGTTTTCACATGAACTACGTTCAAGTTCTTTGAGGGAGGAAAGAAGGAATGAGGAAAAGGACAGAGGGAAGGAGAGAGGAGAAAGGAGCAGTTGATGGTATAGAAAAGCCTTAACAAAATCACTACATTTATATGACATCAGTATATAAGAGTATTTATTGAGAAACTGTTAATAGTAACAAAGAACACAAAGAGTCTTTAATTTAAAATAAGAAAGTTCTATGACTATTGTGCAACAGAAAATATGACTCATAATACAATGACAACTATGAGAAGTCTTATGACCCAATCTGAGCACTGTCCAAAAAATGCTTCTGAACCTAGACAGACTATAATATTGATAACCTACTCACATCTCAAGAACCAGACCTTTTTTAAATTAAATGCTATCATCATTTTTATCAGTGTGTGATCTACAGATTTGCTTCACAATGAATAAGATAATATCTATAGCTTCATGATAAATGCATATAGTCTATAAATCTGAGGTAAAAAAATCTAGAAGTTTCATTCTAGAAGTTTCATTCAAGTTTAAATCCTTGAGATATTGTCACAGTTTCTAAGAAATCCATATAGTCATAGCAGTTAACACAAGATCTTGGCAGGTATTCTGACAAAACAAAGATATGGTAAGATATATTTTATGAATATTAATCAAGACCTATACTTGGTAGTCATAATTCATCACTGCTTCAAAAAATCAGAACATCTTTGCTAACACTTCTCAAATCCTCCTTTAAAATGCACCTTTATAGAAATATCACGCCATTAGCACTTATTTCTTTTGTACTTCAAGAAAGATGTAGTACCGTGGGAACTAAGTGAGACTGACAGAAAAGAAATCATAGATCTCTGTCAGATTTTCAGAGATGAGCTCTGGATTCAACCAGAATGAAATATTTCCCTGTTCTCTTGGCTGAGCTAACATTATAGTTTTGTTAGTGGTATTCCAACTTATTTTATTCCCTTTAGGTTAAAACAAAATATGCTAAAAATTATGTGATTCACAAAAATACTATTATTTTTCACACAAGGAAATAAAGGATCTCGCATCAATAGTATTATAAAACAACATTTGTGAAGATAGAGGATATAAAGATATGTAGTATAAGCTATTAAATAATGGGGTTGGGAGGTAAAAGTGTAAAGGAGAGTAATGGAAGGCATTGAACAGACAAAGTAAAGTACACTCACAGTGGGGATACATTGAGAATCCCCTTTGAATGTTGACTTAAATGTTAGTAACAAAAGACAGAACTGTAAAATAGACACAGTGTTGGGGGGATTACTAGTGGGAGGAGGGTAGGTGAATGAAGTAGATTAAGGTACATGGTTGATGGAGTTCATATACTTATATGAAAGATAACAAAGAAACCTCTTGCAATTGCTTTAAGTGGGGCAAGGAGGGGGCTGAAGGGAGAGATGACGGGGTGATCAAACCAATGTACAACATAAGTCTATTAGGAATTATCAATGTGAATCCCCCTCGGGAAAACAAATTAAAAAATTTAAAAAGAAATAAAGATCTTATAGTATGTGATATGCAACAAATAAATAAATAAAACTATTATAGGAGCAAACAAATGACAGAGAATTAGAAAAGTTCTAAGTTGTGAACGCTGTTCAGAATGTTCAATTAGAGTTCAGTAGAAGATATTTATTTCACATTTTTCCCTTCACAGTCTGTAATAGTTTGTCAGATTAGCCTACAATAATATAATTGGTTATTATGAGGTAACACATTCTTCAGTGAGATATTAATCATTTTAAATTAAAAATGTACCTGTGGGATTAGGTAGTAATGGAGTAGGACAATAATTTATATTGATTTAACCAGCAACTTTAAAATCTTGTTGGTGGGGTAGGAATGATTTATCTTTGAAGGAGATACACTACATTTGGATAAATAGATGAAGCTTATTTATGCTTAGGATACTAAAGAACTGGTAAGCCCTTTTCTGAAGCTTTGAGACACACAGGTCTTTTTTTCTTAGTAAAATCTATCATGATGCCAGGGAGGGTGTCATAGTCATTTTTGTTCAAGGGAGAAAATACATTATAAAGACAACGCAATGAGAACATTTCTCATATTTTTTTCCTTTTTTGTGCTATTCAAGTGTTCACACAGTTCTTTATTGCTAGATGAAAGAAAATTTACACGTTCCCTTTAAAAATAACTAACCTTTAAGACAAGGACAATATTACCTTGGTTCTATAAACTTAACAACAAACAGTATTGTATAATATATTGCCACTCGGTAAACACTGCCAACAGATAAAAGAAATTATTTCTGTGTCCCAAAAGTGGTATTTACCATAACACTCAGTGAACCTTTGCTGTTTCATGGATTTAACTTCTATAACTTACATGGTAATGAGGTAAAACAAAGCCCCTGGCAGGATCCTCACATTCTTTTCTTTGTTTACAAGTTAATTGTACGAGAAGACACTGGTGTGTTAATGCCAAGACTACCTTCTGAATATTTCAGAGGAATTTTTGATCATGTTTTCTTACATTCTAATTGTATACTAAAATACACTCTTCTGCAATGTTGTATTTGCTGGCTGAATTGTGCAAGTACAGGCTCAAGCACAAATCCCTACCATCTTTCTTTCCATTACAAAACAATCCATACTTCTGTAATATGCATGGATGTTTTTCTTTGCAAACTTTTTCTGGATATTTTTGAATACATGGTACTATCAGAGAATCCAGATTTCTTTATTATTCTCTTTTGTTCATATGTGTACAGCCCCTCCTAGATAATAAGGTCCCAAAGGACAAATTTATGTTTTATTCATCTTTATGTCGCTATCAACTAGCACAAGGCCTGACATTTATTAACTGGTCAATAAATGTCTGCTCCAGTAAATTACAGTAAAACACACCATGATTAAGGTTCTGAGTCCCAGAGAAAGAATTAGCTAATTTAAATGGGGAAAAAAAAGGCTGGAAATCTTTTAAAAACATAAAACACATACTAATCAGGGTTAGTATATTTATTAACCTCTTGTCTTCAGTTCTGTTGTAAAATACTATGTACGCTTGGGGTTAGTTTTTTCCTCTTCATTTACTTATTGTTGATTGAAATTACTCATTTTGCATCTCAAAAACTTTAAGGAACTTGTTCAAACACAATTAATTGAACTAAGAAGTGCTGGATCCATGATGCTATCTATTTATTCTCAATTAAAAGCTTTCCCTTAATCAAATATACACTCTCTCCAATTATGAGAAGGAAAAATGGTTTGCTTTCACATGCAGACCTTTGCTTGTATTTGCTTTGTTCTAGTCCCTGTACCTATGTGCAAAGGTGAATAAAGCTGAGGCACTGCCTTTTAAATCCATGATTTCTATCTTTTTCACACACACACACACAAAATTTTAAGTTTCTCCTCCTTAAACACATCACAAACATAAACACACACATTTAAATATACACAAGTAGACATTTCTTCCCCTTTGCCCAAATTCTCACCATTGCAACAAGTAAATAGTGTGACATCTCTAAAACCATAATCCAAAATAATTGTTTCCTCCTTTAAGTCACTTTTGGTCACAGCTATGCAAAAAAATGGTAGCAGGAGTGAGGTTATTGCTGTGACTAAACCTGATCATGTAGTTCTTAATCCTTTGGAACTGGTTTGTAGCAAGAATTTGGGAGAGTTTTGATATTCAGGCTAGAAAAAGTTTCAAATTCTGTAAAGGGAGCTTACTGAACCATTCTGGTGGGAGCTCAGAAGACCAGAACAACCAACAGGAATGTGGACAGTGAAGGTCAGGCACATAGTGTCTAGGCTGGGGCATGGTTATTGCTGGTTTCTGTTAGCCAGGTTAACCGTGAAAACTAGAAGCAAAAAACAGTGTGGAAGATCTCAACAACCTTGCAGCCTGGCAAGAAAAGAAGCAAATTGGATCTGTGGGTAGGAGGGTGTGATTTTTAGAGATTAGTGTTATTAATGAGAAGCCAATCAGTTTGCACTGGACAATAGCAAAGATACCTTGAGAATATATCTTAGGTATGGATCAGACCCCACCTACTGCTGCCTCTGGTGTGTAAATTTGTAGTAATTAAAAACAAAGCATACAGTAGAAAGCATACCTAATACTTTAGAGTGTTTTTTCTTACTTGTTTTTGAATAAATAAGATATAATAACATTTTTACTGAAGAAAAAGCATGATACAATCATGATACAATCAAGCATATGGAGTTAAGGACTCATATCTCTACCCTAAATGAATTCCTATATTACATATCCCCTTGGCACTTGCATTTTGTGCAATGTTCTCATGCAGTAAATTACTAAGTTCTTAAAAATGGGTAACTCTAAAAACCTAAGATTCATATGGCCAGATCTATTTATCTTTTTCTATCCAAATCAACCTTAGGAGAGTGACTGGAACCATTATATAACAAGGAATATAATGTTTATTTGATGGCATAAAAGTAAGTTTTTAGATATAACAAGATTTAAAATGTCTGCTAAAGCATAGGCCCCTACTAGAGAGACAGATGAAACACACAACCCCCAGCACAGATTCAAAGCTGCTACTATGACCCAAGCTTCCAAGCAGAATTGAGTAGAACAAAGAGAACTTATGAACAGAAGTCTCTGTGTGTTCGGAAAAGCTTCCCTAAACTGCTCATGTACTACCTGCTCATCTCTGCTCAAAACGCCCTGGTACAGGTAAATTTGCTTGGAACATAGTAATTTTTTAAAAGTTACACACTATTATTATTGTCTGTTTTACAGGTGAGAGAACCTAAGCACAAAGATTAATCAATTTCCCAGGAAAATGTCACTGTCACAAAGTCATGGTGGGAGAAAAGTGAAGCATATCAAGTAGGCTGGCTCCAGAGCCTGTACGCTAAGAAAGGCAATGTTGCCCTTCAACCTGAGGACTGAGTAGGAGTCAATTAAGTGTAATGGTAGCAGGGCTTTTCATTAAGGACATGAACAATTCGAATACTTTAATGCATCCTGGAGTTGGGACAGAGGTAGATGACTAAGCACAGCCACGGGCAGCATACAGCCCCCAAGTCTGCGTCTGGTTCAAGGGATACAGAAAAAGAAAAAAGTTCAGTTATTGCTTTCTTATATATGACAATTCTCATGTATCTTCTGAATCTATTTTAATTTTGTCTTCATTTTATCTATTACTTGAGAAAGGGAGAGAGCTCTGTCCATACAAAGGGGTAGCTGTATTGTGATGACTAAAATAGATAAGTTGGATGCCTTTTTTCCCCTGGTTGAGTCTGCTGTGTAGTTCTGATAAATAACATTCACTCTCTGTATGCCAGCCACCGTAACAGTTTTTTGTAAAGTCCATTAAACAAGAAACAATGATGTCTCACAATTGTTAACAATTATCCTAGTGCTATTTTCAGTCTCTACCGCAAGAATCTCTGTTGTCTTTCTCCACTATTTGTAACATGCAGATCCATAATACATTATAATTCTTTTTTTTTCTACAAAAAGAAATTTTAATTCAGTTAAGGTTAAAATTTTGATAAAGTATAATCTTATCTAAGCTGTAATCATCCTACATATTACAGACTATTCAGGACACTCTGAAAAAAGACTGAGAGAAAAATGCTCCCTTTCAGCATGATTTCACAAAAGAAGACCTGTTGAAAACACAGATCTCCCTCTAGCTATTGAATACTTAATTTTCAGCTGCACTTCTTAATGCTTTGCCAAAATCACAAAGTCAGGAATTCAACTCCTGGGCTGAGCTACCTGGTATTTATATGCCTAGCAGTAAAATACAGATATGGTTTCATAAAAAAGTTGCTGGCTGTTGCTTAAGAGGTTGTGACAGGTATATTGTTAGTGGTTAAGGAGAGGGGATGGAAGAAATTAGGCCAGTGGTAACTGTTGTTAAACAATGGGTTTTTACTTTGTTATATTTCCTTTTAAATCTAATAACTTTGCTGCACCTGTTGAAATAATGCTGTAATGAATGATTTAAAGAGTTGTTAGCATAAAGAGATTTTTCTAACAATAAAAAATGCCTATTAAAGCATCACTATTTATTGCCACCCTACCATAAAGTGAAAGAAAGTATGCATATAAATGTGTCAGAGCATAACTTCATATACATTAAATCACTTAAAGTTAAATTACGTGTATTGTAAATAGCATAGCACCATTAACGTGTGGACTCTTGGAAAGCAATATTTTATGAGGATAGAAATAGACATTCAAAGAAAAGACAGATTATTTAACATATATATATATTACATCAATATTCTAAGCTCTCATTTTAAAAGGTGCTCATGTCATAAATCAATCATTGTTACAATTTGGAAATACTCTGAAGCTCAGGTAGAATTATAATGAACCTGTCAAAATATTTAGATGAAAGCAAAATATGAAATATAAATGAAAACATCATTAATGCAAGAAATCTATGCAGTTATCAGTAATTTGCCAAGAAAGAAACTCGGTTTAACTAAAACCCAAACTCAGTTGCTCTAATAAAGGAATTTCTGCATTTAGAAATGTTTCCAATTCTCTTAATATTTAATAGAAACAACAGATTTAAAGTGGCTACTGTTCTTCATCAAATTTTATCTTCTGGGTAGAAGTATTAATTTCCATAAAAAGGAAATAAATATTAGTTTTCTTGTCACAGGTTATGTGACTCACTTCTTAATTATTTGACACCTCATAATCCTATTTGTAAATATTTCAGATCTTTTATTTCTTCAGTTTCCTCTTTAATTTTTAAAAATCTTTGATTCTCATTCTCATATATTTTCTGTCACATACACAAAGCATTTTTCTTCAAAATTTTTCAGAAACAAAATGTTTATTTGAATGAATAAAGCTTACAAATGACAATTTTTAAAACAACTATATCCCACATTCCCAGAAATCTCTCTTACTCACTTCTTTAAATGTGTGATCTATAACATCATAAAAATAATATCAAGCATAGAGCATGGAAGGGAAGCTAATAGTGATACTCTCCAGAGCTTCAGGGCAGCTCATCAAGTTTTGATATTGATGTGTAAAATGCATGTCCAATTGAATTTTTAATACTTATGCCCTTCATATGGGCATTAAAAATCAGTATTGAAATTGCTTGTTTACATAATTGTTCCTTTCACTTATCTTTGAATTCCTAGAGGCTGTGTTTGGTTCATTTCTGAATTTCCAAGACCATAGCATGGTAAGTACGTATGTCTATGAGTAAATCAATTCATAGTGTTTTAAAAATGTATAGTTTCTAAGTTTTATATATTTTGTTAATCATCTTAAAAGCATTTTTTCATGCAATCTTTATAATACATTTACAATTTAGTTATCATTATACACATTTTATTAATGTGGCCACTGGAGATCAAAAACCATCTAAGAGTTTGTGTAAAGTCACCAAAACTAACATTCAAACTGGATCTGTTTGATTTTAAAATTGTTTTTTTAACTGGTGCATACCAAAATTTCCTCAACTATTATTAGATAAAAATTAAGCACAAGAAAATACTATTCATTCATTTAACAATATTTGTTGAGTATCTACTTTGCATCAGACATTTCTAAGTCTGGGAACACAACAGAAATATAACAGGAAATACTTCTGATCTCAATGCAACTTACAATCCCTAGAGAATATTTTATTTTCCAAATAGTACTGAATCCACTGATTGGCAATTTAATGGCTTGAAGAAGGTAATGTAAAACACACATACACACACACACATATAAATATAAAATCTAATTTGTGCATCCTTCTTGCTTCACCAAACCAGAAAATGTTTAACCTGTACAAAGGAATAGCACAATGAATATTGTATGGTATTCATTTGAAATACTAATGATACAATATGCTTAGGACTTAAAAACAAAAACTAATTTTCCAAACCAGAAAAGTAATATGGTGATTTGAAAGTCATTTTAGAAATGACAATTTGTCCCAAGATTTTGGTTTCTTTTCTTTTTGTAGTAAAATTTCTTAGTAAATAATTTAATATAACAGGATAAAAGTGGGAGAAATGGATAAAAGAGAGACATTTCCTGCCCCCTTGCAGGAAATGGGAACAAAGACTCAAAGTGGAGGCTCCCATCTCTTAGACTTACATTGCAGAACTAGGGAAATACACGTGGTCACAGATAATGGATACAGGAAGACTTTGTTTTTTGATAGTATTTCATATATGGGACAATCTAGAAATAAAATTGAAAAGGTGCAGTTTGTGGAAAAATTTTTAAATGTTACTACAGCTTTAAAATCATTTCAAGTTTTCATGTTTAAAAATGAGTTTGATCCTTTTTATTGTGCTGTGATTGTGTAACAAATATATATATGTGTATATTACATAAGATTCATAAATATTATCTGACACTCTATGAGCTAGTCCAAGAACACAAGACAAACTATAATATAAATTTAAGTTATTTATACAAGGAGGATTTATATCTTTGAAATTATATTTCAATTATATTTAAACATAATTCTTTGTACTATGTTAGAGCTAAATTATTATAAAAATTTGGCTACCTTTATAGGTAATATACAGAATATTTAAAAACCTCTCATATTTATTTCATTCAAGTCTTTCCATATTCCTTTGTACCTGCTACACTAACTGAAAAACAGCAAAATATTTAACATTAAAATATTTAAACAATAATATTTGAAGTTTGGGGGTAGATTTTGGTTCTTACATTTGTATATATACATGCTATTAAATAAATATACCTACATAATCCTTTTTGATATATAAAGTACTTTAAACAGTGATATTAACTACGTTTTTGCATTGTATATAGATCTTCTAAAAATCACAATATTTCAAAGTTATTTAAATTTATTTTCCCAAAACATATTCTGACAGCAGCATCCCGGTGTGAATAACAGTTGAATAAAATCATTTACATTGGCAATTTCTGGAGACCTCAACACTTTCTGGTTCATTTTGAAGAGACAGATATGGAAGATAAGGGTAACAGAGAAGCAGAATGCTCTGTTGACTAGCATGCCTGCTGAACGCCTGAAGCATTCGCCAATCACATAGTCTGTAAACATAATTGGCTGTCTGAATTAGAGAAGGCAGTAAGTGAAGAATAAATTTATGTACTTCATCATTGATAAATGTTCTGGGAAACATATAGCTGAAAAGTACTCCACTAAACTTGACAGCAATTTGAAATCAAGAGATCAAAAGAAGATTATCTTCCTCATCAATTACAGTGATGTAACTGTAACTGAAGTTGCAGTACAAGCAATGAGTCCTAATATTAAAATGGGTATTATACCATAGCAACTATTTAAGAATGGCAATATTAATCACATGTTATTTTCAAGTAATGGAAATATATTTAAAATTCTAATTTGAGAATTTTAACTAGACAATTTTCCTCAAAGTATAAGTTAAATGCCGGAGGTTTCTATAGTACATCAATATTTTAAAATGTCCTACACAAAATAGCACAAACCAAATTTAAATTAAGAAATGAAATTTTAAAAAAGAGAAAAATCCTTGTCTAAAGGGTAAAACTGATTTAGCATGTCCCAGCTAGCAACTTTAAGCATTTAAACTCCCAGGGCAGTAATTACTGCCCTCATTTGCTTTAGCCTCACCATCTTGTAATGTGGCAGTATATACATATTTGTACATATTCAACTATATTCACTTCTAGTATCACACTTGATTTGAAAAAGTATATTTTTTCTAATGATATGTTAAGAAACTATATGATCATAATGCTACTTTTGCATTTGTTTATGTGAGATTTTATAGGCAAGAAGCACTAAGATGGGTCCACAAACTTATGCATAACTGTTATGTGACCTATTCTTTTTTTTTTTCCTTTATTTTTGTGCTGGGTAGGGGTACATTGTGGCATTTACAAAAGTTCTTACAATGTATCAAATATATCATACATGAATTCACACACCCCCTCTACCATTTTCCTTTATCCCTCCAATTCCTGGAGTAGTTTCAACAGGTATCATTTTTTGCAAGACCTGCTCTTATAAGTCTTTATTGAAAGACAGCAATGTCCATTCTTTTATATATACTCTTTGATTGCTTTCATACCTCAAAGTCCAGATGAGTAATTAAAACAGAGATGACTTTGGCCCTTTAGGAAAATGTCTGCTGAGCTCTTACTAGATGAGCAGAGAAACCTGTACCTGACTGAACCAGGTTACAGAGAAATACACAAAATGGATAAATACCCAGGCAAATGTCTACTAGCTACTTCAGTTCACTGTGTCTGTTATGAGCCAAGCCCATCTACAGCTGATATTATTTTAGATGACTCTTGTACCCACTTCTTTGCCATAATAACTCACAAGTTGACACCCACTTCTACAGCCACTTTCAGATCTTTTTTAAGTAAAGCGACATATTCATTGAATTTATTATCTCTTTTTTCTTTTTAATACATCTCTGATGAAATTTGTGACTATTCTTCCCCTAGAGTAAGACTGCAGAATTTAGCAAGTAAACATCACAGGGTATTTAATGAAATTTGAATTTGAGATGAACAACAAATACCTTTTTAATGTAATATCCTAGTAGTGCAGGGCATTATGTAGTTCTTTAACCATATCCTTTTAATCATACACAGGAAATCAAAAACTAAGAGAAGCTTTGTCTGTTCTTTTTACAATTTCCTTCTTCATTAACTTTACTATTAGCATATTTCACCTTTAAGAGACTTAGGTCTATAAAAGAGGTTTTTATTTTTGTAGCTGAGACTGTGGAGGTGGGGAAAAAGCAAAGATGGAAGCAGTGAACTGTTCTAACAGCTCTCACTATGCCCAAACATGACTAATCTTTAATCTCTCTTTGCAGAGATTGTGCTATTTAAGTTAGACTCTTTACCTTTTGCCAAGAATTGGGCACTGTGCAACCATTATACTCGCTGAACAATAGCTGTTTATCCTGGGTAACACTTCAAGACCTGGCCAAGCTGACAGACCCAGAGCACTCAGCCAAGTCTAAAGTAGAACATTCAATGTAACTTTGAATCTTATTTTTTTGCTGTCTTATTTCCCTCAAAAACTCAGATTTATGACATCCCATTGTTAAGCGACACTTAGGAATCACTTGTCAAGGGACAGTAACATCATCACGTCATCATGTGATCTGTTTATTATGTTTCAGTATAGAACATGTGTTTCTACTGAATCAGGTAAACAGAATCAAACCTAGCCAAAGTATCTAGGAGGAAGCCACCACCAGTTTCCCCTTTAATGGATCTATGATCTCTAAACTAATCTTTTCCCTTCAGAAGTCACCTTTTCTCAATCTCTCACTTCTGACCAGCATAACTAGGAAACAATGAAATAAACTTGTTCACTGTGGCTCAAGTTATCCTTCCCTGGAATACCTACATTTTAATAAACACCAAGAATTGCTCTTATTGTAGATTTCAAACATCAGCCAAGTAAGAGATTAGTGGATCTCTTACTTCATATATCCATTTAATTATCCAACAGATATAACCAGGTTCCTAAAAGGGCTATTAAAATGAAAGATCAAGTTTAAATTTTGTAACAAGAAGTTGTTTAATCACCATCTACATATTGTATTTTACTATATCTCATACAGCTAATAATAAATGCTTATGGTATATACTTTTCTCTGTTTGATTTTTTAATTACTCTTTATTTAATTAGGAAAAAGCAGCCTCTAGGGACATATTAATATCAAAAAATAAGTATGCACCACTGAGCTGACTCCTTCCAGCTAAGAGGCAAAAGCCTAGAACCAGATACAAGCTTGGGAAGGAGGGGGGAGGGTGAGGGAGGGGAGAGGGAGGAGGGAGGGGTGTAGTAAATAGGAGCTAAAGAAACAAATGGGATTGAAAGTCTGAAACCCACCTGTCATTTAGATGACACTGTAATTACAACATTTTCAAATCAAATCTCTACGGTCCACCTAGAGACAACAATGTGCCAAAAAAATAAATGCTTCATAATCTAAAGTGTATTTTCCACATAGTTTAAAATTAGTTTCATACAGAAATATTAAATTTCTGTTAATTTGATGAAGTCAGCTTCCAACAAAGAAAACATCTTTTTTTTTAATTTAAAAGTTTGATTAAATGGGAATCTGAGAGTCAGATTTTGAGAATTAACCTATTCTATTTGTATAATTTACCAAAGTGGGTTTCTTCTAAAACAAATCACTGTTTGGAAGCTAAGAATATTATTAGCCATAGACCTTTAAAAATTTTATCTAATTAGCAAATATTTATATAAATATTTATATTTATATAGTTATATTTATATGAAGAATCATTACTGTAGCTGGTTTTTCTTATTATAGATTATTTTAATCTTTCTGAACACTTATTATATAAAGATTTTTTTAGCAATCACTTTGAAAACCAAGCATCAAAATAATAAGTAATTAAATTCAGGTTTCTTTTTGAAATGCAAAATTGGGGCTGAGGATCTAGCTCTCAGGGTGAAAAGTGAGTGCTTAGGACCTGGGATTGATTTTCAGTGTTAGATTAGGTGGCTAGGACCTGGGTTTGATTCCCAGTACCACAAGAAAACAAAACAAAAGGCAAAATTTCAGTTGTAGGTAAAATAAAATGTTTTCTAAAATTTTAAATCATATTTTATGAGGTAAAACAGTAATAATTGTGTCCACAAATGTATCTAGTTATTTATTCCCACTTCCTAAGAAGTAGATACAAATTAAATAACAGTGGTGGTCTAAAATTATCATGCAAATTCCTAATCCATATGACCAAAAATAAAGTACTACCATTCACAATGGTCACTACCTATGTACTAATGTTAATTCATGGATAATGTATCCCATCAATTTTGTGGCTAAAAAAGCAATTCACAGTATCTAGAGACCTCCAATAGATGAATTCTGCATGTAGAAGAGATCTTAAAAGTCAGAGGGTGCTTGTTTACTTTTTGAGATTAGAAACCCCAGCCAAAAAGCTGAAGAAATACATACACAAGTGCATGCTTGCATCATAAACACACACAGTTTCACACAGACACAGGAGGCCTTCAGAAATAACTAACCCGAGAACTCCAACCTTGTCCAGTCTAATCATCTTACATGACAGTAAGAGATGTAAAATTAGTTCCCTAAATTTCAAGTATACTGTATCAGTCTTTAAAAGAGAAGGCATGAATCCTACTTGTCAGCTCAGGTTTCATTATAGAAGAATATGCTGAATCTGATCAGTCACCAAGAATGAGAAACAAGTCAAAAGGGATTAAAAATGTAAATTAAAAGCCCATTAATTTCATTAAATTCCCATCTTTCAACAGTGTGTAATTTGCATTTTAACAGAGGTTTTCAAACTAAGCTACCACAGAACATAACTGTTACATATTCTAAGCTGAGAGCTTTGCTAATAAAACTATAGTCAAGAAAAGAATAAGCAAAGGGATATAAATTCCTTAATATTAAATTTCTTTCCATTGTTTCTTAATGTATAAAAAGGCAAGTGATTTTTTAAAATGATTTTATATCAATTTCTCATAGTTTGTCAATAAATATACTACTGGACTTTTAAAAATAAATACAATACTACTAACTTTTTCAAATAATAAGTAACTCTTTTTTTATATGTGGATAAGTCATTATTAAATTTGGAGACTACAAATTTCAAACCACAGTTTAATAAAGGGAGATTTTTTTAAAGAAACATAATGGAAACAGTCACTGAATCATATTCTGAAAAATACTTAAAGTCAGGGAGAGTACTTCATAATAAATTAAGAAAAAATACAAACTATACATGCATTATTGTCCATACTTCAGAAAAAATATCATAGTACACATTTTTAAAAAGACCCAGAAGAATTACAGAAAACATGCATAAATGATATCATTTATAGAAAAAAAAAAGTTTGACCATACTAAGGGAGGAATTACCAATCGCAAATCTCAAAAGGAATTTAGAACAGAAATTGAGTTTTCACCATGTCATGATAAAATTATGACTGAACTTTAACTGAAAAATAGAAAAGCATTTCCCTTTTTTTAAAAATTAACTATTCACCTTTAAATATTCTCCATCTTGCCCACCTAAGAACATACATCTAAAAACCATGCATAGACATGTAGTGCTCAGACTTCACATCATTATGACTATGTCTTGCTCATATTTTGAGATTCAATCCAAAACATTTCATTTAAAATCTATAATTTACCTCTTCTAGACTCAAAACTGTCCATATAATTTTATCTGAGCCACATATCATTTTGTTTGTATTTATTTACCAATTTCCATTGGCTGTCCTTTACTTTCTATTTGATCTACTTTACATTTGATCAAACCTTTGAGCATTTATTGTATACATTTTAAGTATCTGGTTTGTTCTATTATTAAATATAAGAGAAACAATGAACAATGTGGGGGAAATTAAATGAATGAACAGATATAACCACTAATATTTATGTGAAATTTATTTTTAGTTAAACAAATAAGCATATATCTCTACTCTGACATTAACCACTGGTGCTTTACATCTAATTCTGAATTAATGGACACATAAAATTCATACAGCCCAATATGGTCAAATGAATGTATTTCTTCTGATAATGTAGAACTACCTAATTCAGACTCAAGTAAATAACAGGAAAGAGAAGGGGAGAGGAGGGGAAGGAAGGGAAGGAGAAAAGAGGAAAGAAAGAATAGAGTAAAATGGAATAGAATAGAATAGAACAGAATGGAATAGAAAAGAATAGAAAGAATAGCAGAGCAGTTGTGGACTATTAACATAATACTATTACTAAAAAATTATTTGTGTATACTTCCCCATCAGAATAAAAAAATCCATGAATACAGTGTTTTCAGTCTGTTTGACTCTCTCTGACAATCTCTGGGCTTAGCACATGGCTAATTCTTAGTAATTTTACTGAAAATCCCAATTAACTGTTAAAAATCTTGTGGCTCACAATCTAGTTCTAGATATGCACAAGCTTTCATCAAATTATTATTTTTCCTAGTTATCTACAACCCTTGTCATTAAAAAATATTTTCAACTTTGCAAATATTCCAAAGTTGTGATTAACGCTCTGTTTTCATGTTTAATAATACCGCTTTGGTACTGCTCCCACTGCCTTGTCCACTCCTCCACCCTTCATGTGATCTTTCTGCTTCAAGAGTCTTGTGGTTAAGAAGTCACCTCTTTGAAGCATTTCAACTTTTTTAAGTGACTAAATGCAGATATGCAAAAGGAAAACCAACTGCAAGTTTAGTTCATGGCCAGGGATTCTTGTGTCATTTATCTTGTTTCAACTTACAGAAGAAATATACACCAGCTACATAACAAAATTTCCCATCTTTAGTTTGTCATATCATTGTCACTGAAGAAAAATGTTGAAAGTAAAAGTTCAATATGGCACTTATGTTTTCCCGGTGAAGTGAGTGCTGAACAAAGAAATTCCAAAGTCAGTCATTCCTCTGGCTTATAAATTAAAAACCTATCTTCCATTCTGTCCAAACACATGTTGGAGGGTTTAGATTGTTTAAGGAAAAAATAAATCTCTATATGACACTTGCTTAGACAAATGTTAATACATAAAGACTATGTGCTGTGTGTGTATATATCCATGTATGTATGTATGTATTTATGAAAGACAGAGAGGGGTACATGTACATTTCTACACACACACAACACAGAAAAGATACCACTTAACTAACCAAATCCATACAGCTCTATATTCTAAAAGAATATAGAACATAAGAAACTCACTGTTGTAATTTACGATTTATTCAGATTACCTACCGAGTGTTGTAAATCAAGCTCTTCACACTGCAGCACACTATAATTATGATCATACTTCTCACCAAAAACAGTCACATTTGCATATAGTCCACTGTTTGTTTCACAAATAAATCTTTATCTGGAAATAAATTTAAAATGCAAAATATTTGTGTCATGTTATAAGTTATCTGAATATTATTCCAAATAAAATAGAAAACAACTAAAAAAAAAAATCAATGACCAAAAACACTTTATCTCCCTATAGATCTCTTTTTTTCTTGTACTGAAACCTAAATGCAGAGTGTAGGACAAATTTTCTTAGCTTCCTTTTCAAAACCATTCAATTAAGGTGAACCCATCATAGGTGGTGTGATAACATTAGGTTATCCAGGGTAACAATTGAAAGTTGAAACTTTCCTTCACACTTGGCACTTTCCAAATACTAGCTTATTTAACATTCACAACCTTACAAGTAAGGACTCAGTATTCCTAATCTGCTATAAAGAGGCTGAGTGCTCCAAATGGAAGTGACTTGCCCAAGTCCACTCACCAGGTAGCTGCCAGAGCCAGGACTGGTCACTTTACATTTTACTTCCCCATGACACATGGTTCTTACAAATTATATGTTTGTTTAAGTTTTGCATTGTCTAGCATATTTACCATTTTATCTTAACTGTATAAACTGACAATTTAAATTGCTATGTCTAGACATGCATGGATTTTTAGCTCTTTTTATAATTAAGTAGTTTCTTCAACACAAAAATGTTATCAGAAATATATTTTCCACTATCACAGAGCTTTTAAGGTCTACATATCAGCAGCCATATGAAAGTGATCTATAAAGTGCAAGGAGATATACAGTGCATTAGTCAGCCTTCCATCACTGTAAAAACAAACAAACAAACCAACACCTGGGATAAACAACTTAAAAGTAGGAAAGATTTATTTTTTAGTTCACAGTTTCAGAGGTTTAGTTCTCGGTCAGTTTGCCCTATCAATTTGGGCCTGTGATGAGGCAGAAAGAACACCATGGTGGGGAGGAACTGGTAAAGAAAAGTCACTGGCCTCATGTTGGTCAAGAAGCAGAGAAAGAGAGAGGTGGGCAGGGCCCCAATATCCCTGTCAAGGGCATAACTCAAATGAGCTACATCTTCCAACTAAGCCTAAAGTTTCCATCACTTTTGACAGCATCGTTAGCAGGGATCAAACCTTCAACACATGAGCTTCTGGGAGGCATTTAAAATCTAAATCAAAATAAACATATATTTAGTAATGTAAACGAGTGTCTTGTTCTATTCAGCTTACAGCTTGTTAACTGATTAATCTCCTCCATCTCACCTCCATGCCATTCTTGGGCCCTTATAATTAAATTTAGAACATCTCAGAATTCTCTTACCACTTTATACTCCATACTTTATTAGGAGATGAATAAAAAAATTCAATGCAAATAACAACATTCAATGTGGGCTCATAATAAGGCACATGGCACATATTTGCTCAAAAATGATTCAAAATAGTATTTTAAGATTTTGTATTTTTTGGTATTATAATAAAATATTACCTGTAATATCAACAGGTTTTAGTAGAAGTTTCATTCAACATATTAATTTATATAAATGACTATACAAGTACTTACGCAACTGTTACATAATAGAATTTCTAGTGACTACTTACTCTAATATTTTCAAGCTGAAATAAGAAAGTAAGTGGAGGCTAGCAAAATCCGCTCAATACAGTTGAGGTTAAATGGTGCCCTTGTAAAAGAAGTGGACAGCAATTATCACAGATTGATAAACAGTTGTGAGTTCAAATTAACGTTGGCGTATTTGCATAAATATTAGGTACTAGGCAAAAACCCACATAGCTTCATAAAGTGCAAATACACTCAAACCAATTTAAGTTTCTCCTGTGATAAACTGAAAGTCAGTGTAGATAAAGAAAAAACAATATATTTAATCTGCAAACTTCAGTGGTTGTTTTGATTCTACCTCAAAGAGCATTCATTTTTTAAAAAGACAGACAATTCAGGGAGTGAACAAGCTAATTCCCAGCTGTCTAAAGGGGGTTTTGCTATTTACATAATAATCTGACATATGTCCATCAATAGTTACCTGGAGGAATGAAACCAAGAGATATTAAATATAAACACATTTACAAATTTTTGAAAAATGGAATTAAAAATGAGATACTTAAGTATTCTTCCTATATTATTGAGATTACTTTATAAACGGGGTCCTTCCAGCATTCTCTTCTACTATTTACATACCAATAATATATCTACAGTTTTCCATGTTACTTATGTTATAAATCTTTTAAACTTTCATACTGCTGAAAAATAAAGTTCAATATTTCTTGGACATTTTAAATCTCTGTCCTTGCCATTGCTGTTCCCAAATCCATTGTGGCTGGCATAGTCTCTCTCTTTTATGAATTCTTACTAATCATGATACCTCTTAACTACAGTCTTTAAGACCTAATAATAACTTAGTAAATGATTTTAATAATATTATCAATTTTTGTCTGTCTGTATTGCTGGAACCTCAAGGTGAATATCTCTTTAGTAATCTATAGAACAGAATTTTTAAAAACTCAGGAAAGTAATAATAAAAATCTTCTATAAATTACCAAGAATTTTTATATGCTGACATATTTGTTTTAGGCATTTTTCGAAGAACACTTTCACTTGCTTACTTCAGTATCTAAAGAATAAATCATGAAATTTCATTTCTCAAATGCACGCACTTTCATAACAGATTGTGGACATATCATATTCATCATAGCTATGCCAACAACTTCAGTGAGAATGAAAAGAAAACAGGATTAGATTTATGTTTTATCACTTCAAACTCTATTAATGGTTGACAAGATGCTGAGGATGATTTTAACACTACACAAAGAACATTTAAAAGATTCTCACACTTTACTACCACAAGTTCAACAAAGAACAACAGTTTGCCATGCTGTTTCAGAACACAACAGAAACTTAGACAATATCTTTAAAATTAAGAACAGTACCATGAATGTGACTAGCACTGTAGGTCAGATTCTCTAGAAATTACACTCTGAACTGGAGATACACTTTGCAGGAGGGTTACCGGGAGACAACCCAAAAAGAAGTAAGGGAGGCGTAACCAAGCAGAGGCAAGATTGAACTGGAAACCAAGAACTAACAGAGATGGAGGAGATGAACAAATTAGGGTTATAATACAAAAGTATATGGAAATGTCACAATGAAACTCTCTGCATAGCTGTCATAAACAAACAAAAATGTCTTTTTTAAATTTTTTATAAAATGAAGGACAGGAAAGTAAAACAGGTCCTGTCTAGAGGTTTAGTATCAGTGGAAGATGGGAAGGCATAAGGAAAGGGTGAAGGAAGGTAAATATAGTAGAAATATTATGTACTCATTTATGAAAATGAAAAAAATGAAAACTGCTGAAACTATTCTAAGAATGGGGAGAGTGGGGATATAATGGAATGATGGAGGCGGTGAATTTAACTAAGATATATTGTAAGTACTTTTGTAAATGTCACAAAGTACCACCAGTACAATAATAATATAATAAAAAGAAAGAACAAACAGAGGTGTCAGCCCACTTCTCAGGTAGGCTGTAAGATGGCTAATCGGGGTGGTCCTGGAATAAGGTAAAGGAGAAGATCTTGGTATCCTAGTGTTGATCGATCACTCCTTGGAGGAAGAGAACCTTGGTCAGTTGCATAAACTTGAGCAAGGCAACTACTTTGCGTAGGGAAATTTATGCAGAGTAATTCAGCTATGAGCCTAAAGCAGCCACATTCTAGACAATTAGGGGAATGAAGCCTAAACAAGAGGAATCTGGACAATGTACACAATATCCCATAACTACTGATTTGTTTTAAGTCAGTAGAAGACAATGGCTTTGAAAATAAAGTGATGTAAAAATCGAAGGTCAAGATTCACTAACATTAATCTATTGTAGCAAAAGCCTTTTTAGCAGGTCTGTCTTTCAGAATGACTTCCTATTACTTCTAGGAAATTGATCTCTGTTCGTATTCTACCCAAATCAGAAATGATTAACGAGCAGTGAACAGTTGCAATGTGTCCAGCCTAGGTGATGTATTAGAGTATTCCAACCGTTATCAACATATGTATACAGAGAGAGCTGGGATTGAAGGATTACAGTTGGTTTTGGAGAAAGCACAATGAAATCCCACTCAATTAGTTGTGATTCCCTGCAGTTCTGTACCACTAGGTGAGTGAGGAACCTGAGCCCAAAGTGGGTACCTCCATTTATACTATTTACCTTGCTGATCTCTGAACCAGCCTATGCAGCAATCTGGAAATTGCTGAACCTATTAACATTCAACATAATTGTGTACAGCCTTGGTGATATTTTTCATTACCCATAAATTTAGAAAATCCTTCATCACTCACAGATAAAACATATTTTGCCACTTTTTTCTTTAAAATGTTGCAGCTTTCACACTTATATCTTTAAACATCTACAATTTATCAGTTATGTGGTATGAATGAATATCAGGAGATCTTTATAGAAATGTCCAAGAAATTATCACAAAAACAGTTCTTAAATACTTCAAGCTCTTTCTTATACATATGACTCATCTATTTTATCAAGTTGGGTCTTTTATTTATATTAAGATTTGTTATGGGAATATCTCTTTTATTCTAATGCTTTGTCTGGCTACTCTTATACAAAATTTCCTCTTTATTTAGAGAATAGGAATATGTAATTTTTTACATGAATTATTTTTGGTTACCCGATTTTTCTAGCTGCCTAAAAAGGGCAAAAAGGTAAGATGTTCATACCAGTACCTTCACTGAACACATCTGATATGTATTCAATGGCAACCTGAGTTTCTACAGCCGAGTTTCTACAGCCCCCTTACAAACATTAGAAAATATAAATGAGGGTATCACATTGTTTTTCTAAGCATGATGTCTATCAGCCACTACAGGATAATAGTCTACCAATTTAAAATAATAATTGATGTATTTTTATGGCTCATCAATAACAAATTTACTGTGGGCAAATTAGAATAAAGGCTTAAAACCCCAATAGGCTTGTTTCTACAGACTTTCCTGGGGAAAATGTATTGTCAGCCAATCAAAGGTTGCACTGAATAGAATAAACATGTTCTTAATGGACTATAACATGATTTTAGGTGTTTTTGTTTGTTTGTTTGTTTTTTACGGTACTAGAGATTAAACTGAGGGCTTTACCTGAGTGAAAGTGCTATACCATTTGAACCACACCCCAGTCCTCTTGCTATTAGCTTTTTGTTGTTGTTGTTGTTGTTTTAAGAGAGAGTCTGGCTAACTTTTTGCTAGCACTGGCCTCCAGACTCTATCCTCTTGTCTCTACCTCCTGAATTGCTGGGATTATACACATGAAACATCATAAGTGGCCACAGGCAATTTTTTTTTAACTTTCTCATACATGTTTAATCTCTAGCCTTTAAAAAACATATTAGTTTAAACATATCTTTCACAAGACCTAAAAACGTAAGTCCAAAAATAAATTGTGCATGCTATTACAAATTGAAAATTGACCATGGTGAAAGTGATGATGATGCAATGATTATTATTATTATTATTTTAAAACATTCTTAGAGCCCATTTTTGTCACATTATTTATCCATTTTTTAAAATTTAAAAATAAGAAAAATTCCAGAAACTCCATTTATTATTGTATTGAATGTATTATTTACATGAAAAAGTATACATTTCTATAATAAACATTAATGTGACTTTTATAGATGAAAGACTAAATAAACAGTTTATAGATAGGTAGTTTAAAACAATAATCATAAAAATTAAGACAGCTCATTGTGTTCACATTGTAAACACACAATAATCTATGTAATACCTACAATAATGACCTTATTTTTATAATTTGAGAAACCAAGGTACAAAGTAAATATATAGGCACCAATTAAAAATCCGGAATTTCATCACAACAGTAGTACATAAAAAGGCTGGAAATCTCAGGATACTCACAATTAAGGTTATGGAAGCTGTATGGTTCCTAATCCCTTCTAGAAAGTTTAAATTTAAAGCAATGATTTCTTCAGGTTTTGCATGTATAACTAAGTTTTCTTTGCTTCCCTTGTACTTAAAGAAGCCATACATGAATGATTCCTATTTTCTCAGAAATAAATTACTAATTCTTTAAAGTCAGACTTCCCTTAACATTCTATTATAACTCTTATTTGTTGGAATATTTTGCCACTTTAAAGCAATAAAGAGAAATAAACTTATCTTAACTTCCAATTTCAAGTCTACATTACACTACTGAATTCTAGTCATGATTAAAAATTGCACAGTCCACCTACATTTGTGTAAGTTAATAAAATAATAATAATAATGAAATGTCTAAGGAGAGTTTTTCCTGATGAATTTAAAGATGAATGGAAGGGTTTGCTGCACTCTTAAGTATCTCTGCAGTATAAGTCTGTCACTAAATACCTCAAGGGAGCAACACATCTATGATAGAAAATTGCATTATGTTATCTATACTTAGCTTCACATGTATATTAATGTCAGACCCAAATACTCAGGGCTGCTGTTGGCCCCATCACATTACTTTGCATAAATTCATTCAGAAACATGCTCTTCTGTACAGACTCAGCTCAATACTAGAGGAGGTAACCTTGGAAGTAAAAGCAAGTTTAGGTTTCAGGCTTCTTCCATCTCTTTGGTTTGAATGGTAACAAAACTGCACATCTATATTCAAGAAATGTATAAATATTGTACAGTACTCATATGGAAAATTTGTTCATAGAATCCCTGTGAATGCATATTTTGTTTATAGACTTTCAAGTTGCACTGCTAGAAGAAAAATCAACTGGAACACCAATTGGCAGAAGGAGAGATACAACAAAAAATTAATACTATTCTATAAGCTTGGAAATCCCTTTTTTGTCCCATTTTTGGGACAGTAGAGGCAATTTATCAATCTATATTTTATTATCCTTGTAATCTATACACTCCACAGACTATAAAATACCTATAGTGAAAAGACTCCAAAAGAATAGAAAAATAAGATATTGTTCTCTCCTTATGTTCTCTGATCTTGCATTCAAAAAATATCACTTCAATTTCCAAAAGTGACTTTGTCAAGGATTCTTAGTAGCTAATTATCAAGATGAGCTAAGAATCTAGTTTTAATAAAAAAAGAAGTCAAGAGAACACTTCAGTTTATTACATGATCAATTAACCCATAAACCTCAACTACACTCAGCAGTTGGCAAGAGAGATATATTGCCAATTTTAACTTCCCTGCATATGACCTCCACTGCCATTTTTGCCCCTTAAAACTTCAGATGATGTGTATTTCAATCAAATTTCAACGTAATAGTTAAAGCCCAAAGGACTTCAGGAGTGACGCTAATCAAATGAGGCACGTGCTATGAAGTGCTCTAAGCATTTGATATACATTTTGTCATTTAAACATCACAAGAACTCTAAGAACTAAGCACTTGTATTATTCTCATTCCACCACAAGAAACTGATTGCAGAGAGGTAAAGCAACTTGCCAAAAGTCACCCAGTCTTTAAGTAATAGACCAGGATTCAAGCCAAGACAGGTTCATTCTTAACCACTGAACTGCTTAGAATTATTTTCCCAAGTTCTTTATCTCTCACTATTGTCCCTATATCAACTTCTAGTTATGTTTTCCAGCTTTGTAACAGCAAACATTTGTTAGCAAACATATTTTCTGTTTGAGACTAGGCCTACAAGAACTTAAATAAATACACATGGACTGTTTACAAGTACGAGGGAAGCAGAGGAAGAGCTTATCATCACACTGTTAGTGATATAAAGCAATATGTATTACTGTTCTGTGTACATCACTGAGCTAAAGTCTGGGGATTTAACAAAAACAATATTGCCCTTACCTTTATATAAATCTTTTCTGACTTTTGGTGATCTCATCTACATTTCCTCCAACTATGCTAGGCAGGTCATAAAGAACACATATTTTTCTATGGACAGCACTAACCTCAGTTAGGGCCCAGATTTCCTTCCCATATCTGAAACCTAAATCATTAAAGGAAATCCAATACCTAAATACCACATTTTAATAATTTGTCTGCTGTTAATCTGATCTCATAGGCTCAAGAAACCTAATCTAAAATGTCTGTTCTGAGAATCTAAGGATTACTAAGGGTCAGAAAATGATAAAACCCAGTTGGCAATTATAACCATGGTTTGGCTAGTGGCAATACAGAACACAATGAATCCACTGATAGCAGGCACTGGATTGCAATGCAGAAAATGAAGAGTGAGAAAATTGAGAAACAGTGACCCAAAGGAATGTCTACACTAAAAGACCAAATTATAACAGTAAATGATATACAAAATGCAAGAATCACTAGACTGTAAGACCCAGGGCCAACACTTGGACCCCTGAAGTATATAAGATTAAGAAATAACCAATTACAATGGGTCCCGAAAGGTCCCTGGCATCAGGAACCAAAACTGAAGTAAGGGTACAGGGAAGGCAATTCCTTTAGGATCCACTTTAACTAAATAAATTATCTTTGATTCTTAATCATAGAATTTTTTTTTGAAGTTGGGGCAGTGATAGACCACAAGTACAGGGTTAGGCAACTACTTAGAAATCCTGGGGAAACTTTCCAAGCAAACAACTACATAAACTTGATAGGCAGCTTTTATTGTGATCTCATTCTTACTCTTCTGTATTACAGAGAAAAAGAACCAAAATGAGTAAAGGTTCAAAAACAAACATCTACCTAGCATAAATGAGACCTTGAGTTGGATCCTCAGCACTGCAAAATAAAATAAATAAATAAATAAAAATTTTTTGCACACCCACCAGGCATGATGCTGATGTGTATATTCATTACGACCTGACATATCAGCCTTTTCTTTCCATAGCACGTGTCCTCACACTGGTGATCTGGTTGGAGGCTCCATATTCACAAACTGTAAGAACTCTTCTCTGAAGAAGATGTTTAACCAACAAATCATCTTCTTTTATTCAATTGGAACTGGACAATCCAGGTGGCAAAGCACCATAGACTATTAACCAATACCAGTGCTATCTCAGTCTCCATGGATGTGAGAGAAGGTATGATGTGAAGGATACTGACAGAACCCACGACTTGTACAACAGCCTGGTGTTACTGCTTAAAAGTAAGACACTATTGAAGTGAGGCATTAATACTTTAATACTCTCACATAGGAATTTGCTGATCAGATTAACTGGTCGGCAACCAAGATTAATATGTTTGCTAGAAGAATAGGGAAGGCTAAAAGTAGAATAGATGGGTCTGAAGTGGAATTGAAGGGGAGAGTGCATTATTGTTCCTATTTAAACACTAGAACTAAACAAATGTAGTTACATTCCTGAATAAACAAACAATGAGAGAGACAGAGACAGAAAAAGAAAGAGAGTGAGAGAGAAACCCACCCACATTTTCAGGGGAGAAATCTTACTAATATTTAGTTTAAAAGCATTTATGGCAAAGAAATCTGACCTATATAGAATGCTCAGAGCAAGTGTCTCTGAGAAACAATGCTAGCATTTAGACTGAAGGATCTGTAATGAAGTATGCATTATGTACATTATGTACTTACATGGCAATCATACTGACTTAAATTTAACTCACTACAATACAATCGCCTCTTTATCAAATCCTTAGCCATTACCCCATTGACATTATTCATCTGTATCTAGCCAAGTCAACAACATCCCTCTCAAAGCCCATTTATAGTCCTACTATGTCTTTTTCCCTTTCACTTTGGAATCTAAATTAAATAGTGAACATGCTCCTCTATACCTTCCTTTTTCAAAAAAAAAACCAAAAATGCACTTGGTCTAATTCCATGAATTAACTAGAATTTGTAGCTCATGATTCTTGAATGGAATATTTTGTTGACTTACATCACCCAAATATCTTAACAAGTCCTCAGATTAATATAGCAAAAAGATTATGGGCTTCACATGGATCAGGCAGGTTTGAGATCAAAACCTGGCTCTGTTACAATGTTTTGCAGATCTGTTATCCAATTTTGAGCATCAGTTTTCTCATCTGTAAATAAAGATGAGAACATCAACCTCATATGACTTTTCTTAGAATTATATAATATAAATATATGGAGAATGACTGGAGAAGTATTTGGATTATTCTAGAGATTCAATAAACAGTGAAACAAACTTTTGTAAATATCCTTAGTTCATGAAATTAACTACACAGATTGTTATATTTAACCTAAAATAGTATTTTCAATGATTAGACTATCTCACAACAATAAATAATCCTACCTATATTTCATCTTAACAACAAGAAAAATATCCAATACTGGGCATGAAGATAAATGTAATTCTAGCACTAATAGGTTAAGGCAAGAGGATTGTTGAGTTCCAGGCTAGCCTGGGCTGCACATGGAGGTCAGTATGGCCGAAATAATATGACTGTCTCAAAAACAATCAAACAAACAAAAAATATCCAAAGACAGAGAACATCATGTGTGAATGAGGGTATGAGAAAGTACTACGAAGGGCAGGTCAAGTTCTAATTCAGAAAAGTGAAAGCCTAGCTCAAAAACAAAAAGCAGGTAGAGGTTAGTTCCAGATATGAGATAAAAGTTGTCTATTCCATCTGTATTGTCTCTGAAGGGTAGGTTTGATTGCTCAGTGATTTGTTTTTTAAAGGCTTTTACTTTTATTTTTATTTATTTACTTATTTATTGGCAGTACTGGGGTTTGAACTCCGCCTTATGCTTGCTAGGCAGGTTTCTTCCACTTGAGCTATGCTCCCAGTAATCCATCCAATCTGGCGGTGGGGGCAGGAGTAGGTGGGATGACCAGAAGCAAACCCAAACTTTTGTCGAAGAGACAAAGTTTGAGATTAAAGAAATGACAGGCTGGGAAAATGGCCTCAAAAGCCAATCGACACAAAGCTCCAATATTTCTGAAAGCTACTCATCTGAAGGAATTCATCATATTAAGTTAACAAGTATACCAACTGAGAAACACCACAAACATGCTTTCAAAAATGGAATGACATACATCCCTAGATGTTATGCTGTTATGGATATGGAGACTATGAACAAGGAGCACATTTTTATACCAGCAAACATAGTCCTTTTGCCTGTATTATAAAATACAGAGCACATTCCTGTCAATGTTTTTCATCTGATAGCACACGCAGAGTCCTGCATTAGAATCAAGCATATTTGCAATGTATTTAAGATGGTAGCCACTGAAAAAATGAGACCATCTAAATCCAGTGTTTGTGAATTAATGAGTTTTTTATATAAATCTCATATAACTTATAGTGAAACTTGTCCTTGTCCCATCAATCTCATTGAATGACAATGAAAAGGTTTTGATTTTTTTAAGTTCTTTATAGCTTATCTCTGTTCTGTTACTTCTTTGAAAATTGATATATGATTTTTCAATGAGGAATAAAGTAAGAATGTGAAGACCAAATGTTGCAGATCTGTACATTTCTCCCAAGCTGACATCTGGAGTTAAGGAAAAACATGATCACATGAAACATAAATGACTTGATTTGTAATATTACCTTCAATTTTAAATTAATGTGGAAAAGAACAGAATAAAATGTTGACTATGTTATATACTAACTTTATTTGAACATTTTAAAAGTTTCCTTAGATAATAGTCATTAGGGCCTTCACATATACCCATAATATTTGTTATTAAATAATGTCATTGTCAATGATAAAATAGTATGACTATAGTTACTTTAAATGATAAAAATAACTTAATTTTTAAGTGCGATTAGGTAACAAGTACTGAAATTTTCTTTTGACCATGAGTTCTTATAAAACTTATTTAGCAGTTAAAAATAGAATACCATCTTTGCCAAGATCTTAACTGCATATATACAATTGGATTTGGAAAATTACTTCAGTTACTGGTAAACAGACTATGTTGCATAAAACAAAAACTAAGTGGCCTTTAGTTGAGAAAACTACATGACTTCATTCATCTAAAACTAACGGAATTTGCAGGAAAAGGGTCAGAAACAGTGCACTAAATTGAGAACAAAATGGTTTTGTATCTAAGTCTTTTAGCTTCTGCTTAAAACATTACACAGTCCATTTTTAGTTTCCAAGATACATTATATTAAATATAATTTGGGACAAAAATGAATAGAAATAAAAAAGTGCTCCATTGTTGTGAGTGCATTGAACAAGAATGTTTTACATTCTCTCTTTCTGGAAATTAAAAAAATTGCAAGTTTGGGAAGGTGGAAGTATAATAAATAGAATGTAGATTGATTACCTTACTTTTTTAAGTACAAATTACTAAGATGTTAGACTTTAGAGAACCTACATATTGGCCTATTTAACAGTAAGAAGAATTCATTATGCTTACTCTCTCTCTCAAGAACCACTAGTTTCTGTTTTACATTGGTGGTATTGTCACCCACCTGGTTTTCATGCTAACCATCTATACCACCTTTACCCAATAAAGTCCTGCACCCTTTACTTCTCAGCCAGAGTCTGTCTATTCTTAGTCCCCTTCCTGTCCAAGCACGATATTCTCTTATACACAATCAGAAGTGGTTGCTACATGAACGCAATGACCAGCTTCTCATTCTCTCCAACACAGCATTATAGGAGCACAATATGACAAGCATCCCCTGCCAGAAATAATCCAATGGCTCTCTCTTACTTATCCCAGCCTGTTTGAATGGCCAACCTCTAGTCATTTTCTCCTGTCCAGTTGATACTCTAGACACATTAACTCTACACAGTCTTCCTATAGTGCACTCTACATCACTATTCCTCCAAAAACTTTCTTACCCTGTCCCCTTTATTTGTCATACCCTTCCTATATTCAGAATTATGCTTCAAAGTTTAACTCAGATATAATTCTCCAATATAAAGTACGCAACTCCCCTATGTACTCCCCAAATATCTTTATACAAACTAACATTACAGTTGTCAACACAAAGTTTTTGTTTGTTAAAAGAATAAGGAGGGAGGTCTTACTTTCCAGGTACCTAGGGCAATGCAAATATAGGTACAATAAACATATTCTCAAATTTATTATAAACTGAATTAATATATTTCACTAAATTGAATAATATTTTATAAGTTATAAAATATTTGGAAATTTTGTTGCACAAAAGTATTACCTGAAATTCAAACTGTTTGTGCAGTTGAAACTTTTACTCATAAGCATAAAAACATTAATTTTTAGGCAAGCATATTACACACAAGATCTTGAGCCACACTAGTCACAGGTGGCAAGTATATTCAAAGATTATGCTCATACTCAGAATCAATGATTCCAGGAAAGATGTTACTTCATGAGAAGTGAGGGCTTTAAAATTACTTACATTTGAATAGCCACCCTCAGAATATGGACAGCGTGGATTCAATTCAATAAATATCTATCAACTATATACAGTGGAAAGGAGAATGCTGATTCAGGCATGCTCATTTAACAATAGGAAACATTACTTCCTGCTAAGAACTCATCTAAACAGAATGAAGGAAGGCTCTTGATAAGGAATGTGAGGAATGATAAATGAGCCATCTACAAAGAAATGAAGACACTAACAAGAAATGAAAAGTTGCTTAGTTGGACTGAGGTTCATGATTTGTGAAGGGGATTTCTGGACTTACCTGGTATCATCTGGCATGAACTAAGGGGAACAGTGAAAACCAGAGCACAGAGATGGCTCCTCTAATTCTTCTTAGAAAATGTAGAGACTGTAATGAAGACTGTTAGAATTTAAAGAGAATCTTTACAATAGTTTTTAGAAAGCTCATTCAGTAGCAAGAGAAATATGTAGGGCTACTCTGGGGCTGTAGAATGTGCTGAAGAACAATGAAATTTAGAAGAATTTGTACAAAGGATGGATACTGTAAAACCAGAACAGTAAGAAAACCAGGGATGTGCATAAAATCAACATTAGTTGTCTTCTGTTTGTGGATAGCAATTGAAAGAGTGTATAGAGACAAACAGTATGTTGTGAGTCTAAATGGGTAATAGGAAAATGATATTGGCCATAAATAATATGGAGTATAAGAACAACAATATTCTTACAGTATTTCCAGGCAGAGGCATTGGTCAGGCTTTTAGAGATACAGACTGGAGGTCAGGAGAGAGGATTATAGATACCAATTTAACAATTTCCTACAAAGAGATTAAAATTGATATAGCAAGAGAAATAGCAGGGGAAAAGGAATTTTAGGGAATAATTCTAGTATTTATCAAGCAGAGTGAACCAAGTTATTGGTGTTGCCAGTTACTAGTCGCACAATTCTGGAAAAATAATTTAACCTTTAAAGTCCTTGAATATTTTTACAATCCTTCAATGTTTAAAGCAGAGATAACATGACATATAGTCATCCTTCTTTCTACTACTAACAGGAGAAGGAAAAGACAAAGAACCATGAGAATTCAGGAAACTGTAGTGTAACACATATCATGTTAAGGAAAATGAGAAAACATCCTGGGTCAACAACACAGCATGATTACACTGTATATATTCTGATCTCATGTTTTTCAAATAGTAAGTCAACTTGGACTGTCACAGATGTAGCTCCTTATAATGTCATCCACAATCATGCTCTTAAGGAAAAGCTGTAAGGAATCTACTGACATGGCTGATAAGTCTAAGAAGTCCCTTGAGGCAACAGATGGCACTTCAAAAGTAGGTTTTATATCACCTATTACATTACTTAAGCTGTCCAATTATTAAGTCTTCCCCCTTAAGTTTGTAAGAGTTTCAAATATGAATTGTGGAGCAAAAATATTCTAAATGCAAGAGCCATAAGCTGTATATGAAAAGAAATACAGAACAAATGCATCATTGAAGGGATTGACCAAACCTGTAATAATTTTATTGCATATAATTTATATACACAAATGTAACTTGTATGTGATGTGTATCCATGTGCATACATGTATAAGAGAGAAATTGAATGCAAAGAAAAAAAGATGGTTCTATAGGGTGAGTGTAGAAGAAAAGAAACAAATATTTTTCTGAAACTTATACTTCCAAGAGTCATCTTCTTAAAATAAACAGGAAAACTATTTAAAAATTCATACAATGTGATATTTATATGTTTAGTAAGACAAATGTCACCTCTGATTTATGAAAGGATCAAACATTACTTCAGACTAGATCTTGACAGAAGGATAAGTTGAGAGTATTATTTTCTTATTAGTGTCTCTCAAACCCATGACTATTTTGTTTTTTTAATAAATGCTAAGTTTAGTGACTTTAGGTTGAAACATTTCAGACTGATTCACAGAGAAGCTTCCTTTAATAGCTGCAGCTCTAATCCGAAAGTTATAATCTAAAAGAATACTACAACACAATGGCATTTTCACAGGTACCTTGATGTTGCTACATAGTACACCATAGCTAAGTGTCTTTCTTAAAGGTTTTTTATTTCCTTCAATTTACTACTCAGTAAATAAGTGCATCATATCTTCTTTACATCCCATCTTAGATCTTCTTCTAGTATGACATTGCAAAATATATTAATTCATTCAAATAATATTTAGTATTTACTAAGCTCTTTGCATAATCTCAATGCTGGAGACACAGTACAAAGACAGGCAATTCTCCTATGGGTGTAAAGAATTCTAAGAAATGCAAAATAAGCTGCCAGACCCTGAGGAGTTTTATAGGTAACTAGGAAAACAGGTACTTAGGTGTGAGGAAGTCATTAATAAAAATCTGTTAATAATGCTAGATTAGCTTTACATTATGTTACAAATGCAGATGTGTGTCATGAGAGTTTAGAGAAAAGGCCACTGATGTCTACAGGAAGAGAGTGGTCTTTGATCTGCACACTGACATGAAGGTGTCAAAAAGGGAGGAAATGAGGGTTGGGGAAATGATAGCATTCCAGGCAGAGAAATGAGCAAGAGTTAAGTATGCAGCAAGCTTGTTTGAGGTTGTCCCTATCTAGGAAAATCTCATACTGTGAGAGACTTCCCTTGAGAAGTTGGCTCGTGGATGTTCACCCATGTATCAAGTAGATGGCAGAAATTCACTTTTCTGAGGAGAAGAGAATGATGAAAGTAACATTTTACAAAGAAGATTCTAAGACCAATATGTAGTTTGAAAGTGGAATATGAGAAAAAATTTACATCAGTTAGAAGGTTACAACTTGAACTCCAAAAGCAGCATTGGTAAGAAGGCAAATGTATAAAACTACTGAAGATGAAATGGACAAGACATGAACAATGATATGCCTGGATTAAGAGAAGTAGAAAAGGAGGTGCCAAATTTACTATCATTCCCAAGGAAACAGCCCTGTGTCTGCCTTATTCCCCATAACAATATAGTACATTAAATTCCACTATTGAATAAACAGCAATCACAACAATGTAAAACTTCCTCCTATTCTTTTTTTCCAGGATCTGGGTTTGAACTCAGGGCCTCAAGCTTGTAAGGCAGGTCTCTACCACTTAAGACACACCCACAGCCCCTAGAGAGAGCTTAAGGCTTTTTAAAAGCATTCATTATGTTGCATGTGTTTTATATGGGAGAATATTTACACTTTTAAATCTCTGAATTAAATTTATTTCTAACATTATATTTTAAATTTTGGATCAATGATGTTTTGATCATTAAATTTTTCATTCAAACATGATTTTTCTAAATTCACTTGTGACACAGTTTTTACAAATTCATACTTTTAGATTCCTGTCAACATTATTTAATCCAATATTTGTTGTGAACTTAAAGTAGCTATGCCCTAGAAAAAACAAATTTAGTGAGTGATAAATCTATTACATTCATGGTTCTTGGACATTTCAGGCAATTTTAAATTTTTTCTATTTATTGCTCAACCTCAGATGTTTATTTTCAACTAGATCTCCCTCTCCAATTCTAAGTAATACATATTTAAAAGTATTATTCTAACAGCATCTGCACCTGGAAAGGACTCCAGATCTCACCTCAGACATTTCATATGAGGTTTCAATGTTGTCCTTTACAAATCTCACCATTATGGTTTTCAGGAAATTGTCTCAACAGTTCCTAAGAGACTGCTCTACTGCCAAACATTCACTTTAGCTTCCACCTTGACACTCACACCACTGTGCTTTTAACATGGTCTCCCCACCTGGAATGAGCAACATCCACAGCTACATCTCTGAGTACTTGTTTCTTTCCTTGAGAACTTTGGTAGATTTCATTGCTATCCCTTATTTCAGCAATGCTCTTTGAATATTCACACTTGAGGAACTTTTCACATGTTTCTGAAGCTACTATAATTTAGCTTTTCCTTATGAGCTCCTTGACAGTAAAAACTGTCCAGTCAGATTTGTATCTTCTGTACTAATATGGAAAACCAGGTGACAGGAACTATTCATGAACTGAATAAGTGAATGGCTGCATAAAAATTAAGCTACTGACCATGTGTTTTTAGAGAAAGGCAATGATAGAATTATATATCCATAAATACATTTTCATAAATCTATAAAGAATTTAAAATATTTTAAAATTTTAAGAGAAGCAAAAATGAATTATAGTTATATATTTTCAAAAAACAAATTTTAAAATTAAGCCATACATGCTAAGCACATGATAAACTAACAAATACAGAAAAAGAGTATTATTATACCAAGCTGCTCAAATTTCTAAATCATAAACTTTATCCAGTATCCACTACCTCTTATTCCTGACTACAGGTAAAATGAAATAATTCTTTTTGTATTATTCATACTATGAAGTTATTTAGCATATACAAAGTCTGTAGGCCATTTCTATATGAGTGTAATTTGTAGAATAAACCTTAAATTTATAAAGACCATATTATGCATGGTTCAATATTATATATCTTTCAAGTTAGGAACTACTTTTAATTTAATTTTGTACATGCTTTTAAATATGATGGACTACACAACATTGAGAGCCTACACTTTTGTTTCTATGTTTTAAAAAAATAGAAAAAGGACCACTATAAATCAGAAAGAGAAGTAAAGAAAGGTGATGATGCAGCAATCAGAAATGCTCAAGAACTGGAAAGGATGAAAATGTTCATAAAATGAGATATATTTCCTTATTTCATGTACATCTGATAGGCCATTTTATATCTCTGAAAAAACATAACTGCATTCTCTGAACTGATTTACCACCAGCATCCAACAGTTAAAATAGTACATGTATGAGCAATACATGTAAAGGACAAGAGATTATAACCTTATGCATTTATTAGCAAAAGATGTACATAAATGAACAAACATGTGCACACACACACAGACACACTCACACACTCACACACACACATCTCCTTGGCCTTATTTTCAAGCAGAGATATTCACAAAGGATAATAATTGCTGCAAAGCTAGTATAAATCCATATTCATGTTTGAAATAACAGAAACAACAGTTTTTCATATGTGCATAAAACATAAAAGAAGCATGTGAAAAACTTACTTCATTTGTTCTCTCTAATAGTCACTTAAGGTAGAATTTTGATCCAGTAAAGATGCTTCCTTAAGTCTATATATACAACATCTTACAATCTTTCTATAAATGAACTGACTAATTAAGAACCTTTAATATTTTATAGAATACAAACTGCTAAAAGTGTGTACAACACTAAAGTTCAACTGTAAGAAGAGGCTACTAAGGAAAGTCTAACCCACAGGCAAATTGAATGCTTTTAAAGAGTTGTGTAATCATGAAAATAATTTTAAATGCCCTAGTATTGAAATAGTTTTTAATTTGAATTCTGAAATGTACCTAGAAATATTTAACATAGTCTAACATTAAAAATTATCATGCTGAGATTTTTAAATTTTTATAATGTGACTATTACAAAGGTGATTACTAAGTGGTCAGTAGATATACTGACTAAATCTGAAACTGACCTAGTGAAGATTAACTTTCAATTACTAAGTTCAACTTGAACTCTGCAAAGTAACCAAATAACCCTGTCTAATTGGAAGGTTTTAAGCAGAGAGGTAATGAGATTTGATTTACCTGTTGTGATGGCTTCACTGAATGTATATGGGGAATAGACTGTCAGAGGACAAGAAAGGAAGCAAAAGACCACATCGGAGGGTGATGCAATTGCCCAGGTAAGGGATAACATATCTGATCTGTGCATTTAGATGATGTGAAGTAATCACATTGAAGACATATTTTAGAATATGAGATATTTTTAAATATAATGCAGACAAAATGACTTGCTAAGTATACACATAGAAGCCTACACCAAACTTCTTATTTTCACATTGATAACAGAGACAAATGAATTCATGAAGGAATGTACTGATGTGGAAAATTTAAGACATTTATAATGAATCCATAAGTACCTGGTGGGTGGTGAAACTGAAGCAAAGGATTAGAAAGGGACCTTTACTTTCTACTTGCTAAATTTGCTATAGTGGCTTTTTTTTTAAACTTATTTATAGTAGTGATTATGAACTCCTTTGGAAAAAGTGATAAATGCTTCTTCTAGTATGTAAAAAACTGAAATGAAGGACAATGACAATAACAATTCACTAGTAATTTTAGAAACTACATCTTCCACAAAATATAATATTCCTAGCTGCATAAATGATATCACCAAAATATACTAAATGTATATATGTTACTATGTATTACTAATAAACTGTTCCAACACCTATAGCATGACAACATTATTGTGGCATTTTAAAATGTTGGTTATTTTGCTTTTAATTCAACATTATTTAACAAAAATGGCATTACAAATTTTGTGTTCTGCAATTTAATGTCTGAAAACTTGTTCTGGTAGAAGTTGAGTGATATTTTTACATCTCAGTGGCCATGTTGGCATATGAATCAGTTTTGTTTTATAAAAGTAAATTAAACATGTGCAAAGTCTATTTTGTTTCAAAATGAGAGTGATGACATGTACATCTTCAATTTTTACAAATCTTAATTTTTACAAGTTTTACCAGTTAAGCAAAACTATAAGTGTGTTTTAAAATCAGCTGTAATCAAATACTCAAAAAATAGCTTATCTGAAGAATCTTCATTAATTTTGGAATTATTCAATGACTGAAAAGCTAAAAATCCACTAACTACAATTGTGTGAAGAGCTCTGCTTGACTCAAAATTATTACCTCTCAAATTTAAGAACAATTTAAAATAGTCAGCATGATTCATAGTAATAATTAAGCATGCACTGATAATAAAAAAGAAATCATTCTCTGTGTGTCCATTAGCTATTATAACTACAAAAAACAAAGGATCAAAATTAGAATGTCATTTCATTTTTATCACTACTTGCATGCATAGAATTTTATACTGAAACACAGTATGTTTGGAGTTAAAGATGGATGCACACATGGTATTTGCAACATAGCTTCAATTTATGTCATGAGTCAGATGTCAAAACTTACTACAGTGTCAATAAAGTTCCAGAAAGAGTTAATCAAAGAGGTCATCTGAATTTCCTCAACTATTTGAGCCAATCATTACAGGACTTGCCAGCAGTGTTCCTGGTGTGACCAATGCTGACATCTTTATCATAGTATCATGTATCAGAGATTATAGAAGACGATTTTCCAGGAATCCCCCAATCTACTCATTCATTCCACAAATATCTTCTTACAAATAATGTGAGCCAAACATTCATCCAACCACTTGAAAACTGAGAAAAACCAAAACAGATCTAATTCCTGCCCTTAAGAAGCTTACATACCAGTCAAAGAGACAAATAAGAAAATCAAGTGACTTGCATTAAGTGGATGAAGGGAATACAATAAAAACTAGATCCATTAGAGACATTTTTTATGGTCCAATTTTTGGGAGCTTATGGAGTGAACCATAGGAGATATCAAAAATGTTTCCAAAATGTTTGGCATAAGGATGCTTTATTTACTGATATGGGGGAAGATTAGTACTTAGAAAACTCTGAGAAGGCAAAAAGAAATTTTATTAAAATATTTTGAAAAATATTAAATTTAAGAAGCCTATGAGAATCAGATTGAGGTAGCAAGCGGGCAGCTAATTATACGTGTCAGGCACTCCTCAGTAAAGTCTATGTTCATATAAATTTGGGAGTCAGTGACATACACTTTGTATTAAAAATAGGAAGATGAGAGGCTAATTACAATAAAGAGTACAAAACTGAAATGATAAGCCATGAAGAACCTAAACACTTATGAAACAGGTAAAGGAAGAAAAGCAAATATATTCCCTAAAATTAGAAAGGAAGTCAACATATGAAGATAAAATCATCAGGAAAAAGTGACTGTTAAATGCTTTGAGTACTACCAATATTTAACTAAGAAGAAACTGTAAATTATCTAGGAGACTTAGATAACATAACATCAAAGCTTTAGTGGGTAGAGAGGTAGCTTGGTAGATTTTTTAAAAAAAGCTCATACGAATGCAACTAAAAACTATCTGAAATCAAATCCATTCTTTGGTAGACGTTTCTCCACTTGATATAAAAGCTAAACATCATACACACAACATGTTTTTTGGTAAATTAAATTTAACAAACATTTATTAAATGTGTGCTGAGTAGCAAACCATCTATTATGGGCTGATAATTCAAAGGTAAACAAAACATCAGATATAGTTTATATATTTTGAGGTTATAACATAATTTAATATGCATGCAACACTGAAAACACCAGACATGAGCAGTGCATAGTGAAGAACACAGGCCATTGGAATGTAGAAAAAATTAACAATTTCATTTATGTATTCTATGTGCAGTTTTTTCAAATCCAGAACTACCACCTCCAAATGTTAAAACAGAAAACTATCCTGGCTATTGGTGTTCGAGTTTACCCTGAGCCTGAATTTTAGGGAATTAGTAATTTTGTATGTCAAATACAGAAAATGTCGAGCATAAATAAGAAAAATGAAGGTTAGAAGTTGTAAAACTAATTTAGGATTATGAGAAAGTGTAGCATAATTATTACTTACCAGGTTTCTTTTTTCTTTTAATTAATTTAAAAGACTGAAGATGACACTCAGTGGTAGAGTGTGTCCCTACCATGCATGAGGCCCTGGGTTCAATCATTTGTACCAAAGAAAATAATTAAAGAATTTATTTTGTTATATTATTGCATAGTGAGTAGATAAGAATGGGCTAAAAACTGATGAATATGAAAGAAGTATGCCAAAAGCAAGCTAATATTATACTTTGATTAAAAGAACCAAATATTTGACTCTATAACTATAATTATTACCAACAAAAACGACTGACATTCACAGAATTGTAAAAGTAGCATTATAATTTCAATTATATCTTGAAATAAGTCAGTATTGAAGAATTAGTCTTATACCACTTCAGGATAAAAGTCAACTGGTTGACATGTATCAGACAAAGCAAATGACTCTGCAAAAGATAAAGCAAAGTCCAGTAGATCCAAATAATTATGATTAATAATAAAAAACGATAGCAATTTACTCTGTGCTAGAACACTTATGAGCAAAACATATATTGTTTCAAACTCCCTAACAAAACCATGAAAGTAACTGCCATTATTCCCATTTACTTGTGACGAAACTAAAAAGATAAAAAGCAATTTATCCAAGGATACTTACACAGAAAGTATTATTATTATTACATGGTTTTTAAGAACTTACATTTTGGACTCTATTAAGCAAATACTTTGTGACATTATTACTGATATGATGTAAAATATCTTTTTCTCTGAAAATGTAATACTAAACTGCCTTTACAAATGTTCTTGCTTTCCTTCTATCCCAATCATTAGTGATATGAAGGTTTCACAAAATAAATGTTACGTTCTAATTTACTTAATTGACATTTAGCTTGCTTTTTGTGCAACACTTTTATATATAATTGACTAAATTCTATCAGGAAGATTGTCTTGAACAGTTTAGTCTGAATGGAACTTGCGAAGATGGTAGCAAACAAGTCTAGTTACCTAAAACTAGCACTCTTCAAAAGAAGAGCTGTACTCTATCTCAGTAGGTCATCTTCTGTTGTGTCCAGTCTCAGAGAGACAACAGCTTCCCCTGATAAAAAGATGCACCTGCCATCCAAGAAGAGCAGTCCTGGGGGTGACAGCTGCTGCGTCCAGATGGCCCTCTTATCCTTGGTCTTGTTTTATAGAGGGATTGTTTAAGTACCTTAAAGATCCTTTTTCATGGTCAGTGCAATTTGCCTTAGATTCCTAAAAAGGACAGATTTCTTCAATTAAAATTACAACCTATACAGAGATTGTATCCCCAATCCAATTGTTTTCTGTGGTCAAAGTGATGAAGATAATGCTAATTATGAAAAGCAACCTAAAATTGAGGGAAGCAACTATTTCTCTTCCACCATCTATGGCTCACACTTTTCAGAAAAAGCCAAGACATATGGAAGGAAAGTGAGTATTAGTAGTAATCAATGCCTATTTGAACAAGGAAGGCACTGACTGTGAAACAACTATTTTAATAACCTTGAGGCTATCCTAAAGTAATGATGTCACTAAACTTCTTCTATCCTTAATACTTAAAAATATTCAACAAAATATTCTAATATCAGGATGTCAGATATATGGTTCACTTTAAGGACAAATTTTAATTCTACATGATCTGTTAGAGGAGGACTCAGCTTACTAATTCCATATCATCTAAGGGACATTAAGAAACACCCTCCTTACAAGAGATGAAGAAATGAGGGACATTATTTTTATCATTTTATTTATTTATATTTGTATCTCAGTTTTATTGATTGTGGGTTTTAAATACAAGCAATGTGAAAATGTACATTTCAGTAGGAATAAAATATCATGGCTAAAAGAAGGATGAAAAATAAAAATACATTTTCATTTGAATTCAATATTGTTAATGCAAGTTGCATGTATACAGTCTTATTTTTTCCTACAGAGGTTGTACTCTAAATTGAAATGTCATTGATATACTTTTATAAATCAGAAGTGCTAGTTCATGTATATTTTATTCTCCATACCAATCCTTTTAGAACATAATTAAATGCAAACAAACAGAAAAGAACTAACTTGAATCAATGTGTCCTTCTGAATGACATATCCTTCAAACCTGCAAAGCTATCTCATCAGCTAGACTACTGCACTCATGCTCATAAATTTGACAAGGTTGGTTGATTCCATTCCAATCCCTTTTACATTTAGCCTTATAAGATATTTTTCTATTAATATATAAAGTGCTTCAGTTATGATGAAAGGCAAAATTACTTGTTTCCAGAGCACAGATTATTTTCTTTGTATCTCATTGTTGATGTAGAGCTTTTGAATATAAACAGAAATGTTGGACAAATTTTGTTGTGTTTTAGAAGACAAAACATTCAGTTAGGATAGTGCAAAGCCATCAGCAGGACCATCTTTCATTCGGGCCACTTAAGCCAATATATGGATAAAATGATTCATCACTTCAACACTACAAGCCATTATTTCTAATTAAAAACTATCCCATAAATACCTATTTTATTATGACATCTGTGTAGTAAATAAATTCAAGATATCACTAAAACACTCACCAAGGAAATTACCTTAAAAATTACTTGATTTCCAAGTGAATTTTCCTAATTAAAATTACTATTTCCCATGCATATTTCTGAGCTGCAATTTATAATAACTTAAGAGTATGTGAATAGCGAATACCTAGGGAAGCTCTGGCCCTAATTTTTTTTAATCAAACTGCCTACAAAATAGGAAAAAAAGTTAACCACTTATTAGCCTTTTCCAAATATGGGCATGAAAACTTCCAGAGCTGCCTCATGATCAAAGAAAAACGGAAAAAGCAAAAATCCAATTTAAATACATCTACCATAAAATTACCAGACTTAGTACCTCGGAATATGAAAAAATATATGGCACATAAACCCAAATACTGGTGAGGACTATAGTCCAAAGTATCTCGTACTTCAAGCATGCTTGACTCTCCTTCACCTTGAACTTTTTGCCTTACATTTTTTGGGGAGAAAACATTGGGCAATAAAAAGAAAGCAAGGGTTATGTGTCTGCAAATATTCACCCTACTATTTATTAGCAAAACTGGAAAAAAACATTTCCTTTACTTAGCCTCAGGTTACAATTGTTTAGCTTCAATTTTCTATCAATGTCTTTAATTTCTCAATCTGAACTGATTTATAATCTTTAACAATACACATGATCATCTGGGTTAATGAAACTGTAAGCAAACAATGGACTCCTTCTTCTCCAGAAAAAAATACAAACTATAAGATTAAGTTAATCCATGAACTAGAGCCAGGTCTAACTAACAATAATTTAAAATAGCTCTAATGATATTACTTTACTGTTACCATTCTCAAGTAAATCGATGGAACTGGAGAAGAGCATTCTGAGTGAAGTTAGCCAGGCTTAGAAGACCAAATGCCCTATATTCTCCCTCATATGCAGACTTTAGATTTAGGGCAAATGCAGTAATGTTGTTGGACTTGGGTCACATGCTAAGTGGAAAGCACATATGGGAGGAATGGGGATAGGTAGGAAACCAAAAACCTGAAAGTGTTTGATGTCCCCACTGCAGAGAAGCTAATACAGAAACTTTAAAGCAACAGAGGTCAATATGAGAAGGTGACCAGGAAGTAGTGAAGAGGTCAGGTAGAGATGAATCAATTCTGGTTGTAATACATTTGTGCATGGAAGCAATGCTAGGAATCTCTCTATATAGCTATCTTTATCCGAACTAGGAAAAAAACGCTTTGTCTTTCTTATTATTGCTTATGTCTTCTCTTCAACAAAATTGGAGAAAAGGGCAGAACAGGTTTCTGCCTGGAAGCGAGGGGTTGGCAGAGAGAAGAAGGGGCCGGGGGGCAGGGGGGAGAAATGACCCAAACAATGTATGTACATATGAATAAATGAATAAAGAGAAAAAAAAGAGATGTGTCATATAAGTGAGAACACAATTTAGAGAAAGATTCACGAAGGTGAGAGCATCTAATTGGAACCTGAAGGAAAAATAAACATGCCAAAATAATAGATGAAAATCCACATCTATTATGAATGTTGTGGATAGTTTTATTGAAAGCCAATACTAAAATCTATTTTATCAAAGTGTTTTAACTCATAAGCACCAATCATATTCCTGGAACTATCCACTAAACCCACTAACATTTAGTCATTTGATAGCACAGACCACAATACTTATATAAATCAATTTTAATTAATTAATTGATAAAATGAATACATTAATAAGTTTAATTTAATCATGTGAAAATTGTGAAAAAAACTTGTCTACTTCTATTTGGCATTGCAGAAATCAGAAATATTTTTCTCCATTTCTCTGCATAAAATGTCAGAAAAATAATCAGGTCAAATGAGTATGGCAGTGGAGCAATAATCAACAGTATTTTCTAAAAGTGCCATAAGGATACCAATTACTTTTGTTGCCGATACTATGATTAGACCTCTAGTGCTTTCCACATGTATCTCATTTCATCCGTATAGCAACTGCGTGAATTTGTTAGTAAGATGTCATTTTACAGTTGCACAGAAAATTGATAAGAGACAAGCATTTTATTCTAGATTATGTAGGGTTTTTTTTGTTTTTAAAGCCAAAATGTGATTATAGGTCTTCCTTTACCACTCCAACATAACTAGATTGGGATTTTTCATCTGGTATATAAATGTGTTTTTGAAGTGAATAATAAAAAAGATTTAGATAATGACATTCTTATTCACTCTGCAAATAAGCGAATCTTTTTAACATTAAGCTTGGCCAAATTACTTTGTATTTTAGTTTCTTCATTTATTTGAAACTTTGAACTACTCTCTAAAGTTCTGTTCTATCTAAATATTTTAATGTGATACAACTATGTGAAGAAATACTAACCAATGAGTATTATACAGAAAAAAAGTTCTTAAATTTCTGATTAGAAAATTTAATGCACATTCATATAGTGATGTCATTTGGCTCAATTAAAATGCTCTTTAACATGAAAGATATCATCCACAACAAATAAAGATAAAATAAAAATGTACCTTAAAATGTTTTAGTTTAGTCATGCTCAATCAGATTTAGTGTTCTTAAAAAATAGATCATTTAAAAATATCTATCTTAAATCTCTCAAAATCACATCCAAAATGAGTACATTTATAATATTACTAAAAATCTATTGAATATGATACTTGAAATGCACTTGTATTTTTAGCACATAAAGTTGTGAATTTTGAGAACTATAACATACTAATGTATATTACTGAAACCACAGTACTTCTAAATCAAGCAAATGAAATGAATGCCATAGAATTTTTATTTATACTCACTAAGCTATAAGTAAGTATGTACATTAAACTACCTTACTTTTTTCTTTATAGACATTGCAGAGATTCTAGTGTATGCTACCTGTGTAGCTAATTGTGTATCTTTTAACATCCCTCACAGAAGAATGAATATTCAACACAGTTAATAAAAGTAAGTACTGAGCCATATTAATTTCATTAACACAAATTAATGAAATGAATAGAACATTGTAGTAGGAAATGAACAAAGCAAAAATTCCTCAGCATTTTTTGAGCTGAATTCTGTTTTGTAATCAGATAATCTGTTTAGATTCAGTGTTATTTCCTTCTTCATAATTTATCAATCTGCATCATCTTATGAAAGAACAAGGCCCTAAGACCAAAATATTGAACAGATTAAATAAAGTACGACAAGAAGACAAAAGAGTAGTGGATGCTCAAGACACAAGAGAAAGAAATGCATACAAGATATAACCACATATAAAAACTTAGCTAAATTTGCTGATAATTTGAGGACAAAAACATATCAGATGTTCAGAGCTCAAAGTATGCTCAGTTGTGAACGTCAGTCAATTGGTATCACAGAAACAGCTATGTGATTACCTAGTATCCAGTTTCTACTCCTCCTACTAACAGAACTCCAATTCTCTTGGCAACAGCCTATTTTCAGCCTAAAGAGAAATTTCATTTCCACTCTGGCAGATACTGGAGAATGCATGACATTTTGCCTAATGAAGTAAAAAAGAAAAATTTCAAGAACAATATTTGGAAAATCTCCAAAATGAATGGTAGTCTTAGATGAAATGTACTTTTTGCTACTTGCTATTTTTCCAGTCAGAACACAGTGATAGATACTCTTGCCACCATTTACATGACAATAAAGGTCTAATGTAAGGATAGCAGAAAATCAGAGTCCTTAACAGCCACAAGAGCCATCACAGGAGTAGTTAAAAAAGAAAAAAAAAAACAAAGAAAATCCCACCTTTAAGCAATCTGGCATAACATTAATCCCCAACTGATATACCTGCCTAAAAATGCCTCTTAGTCTTCAAAAAACAATATTCCACAAACATTTATTGAAAGCCCTTACTATCAACATATAATTCTTCTGACCCCGTTCAACAACTACTTGAGTTATTTGTTTGTGATACTGGGGATTGAACTCAACACCTCTACCACTGAGCTGTAACTTCAGTCCAAGACCTACCACTTCTGCAAAAGGTTTCCTGTGAGAACTACCTCCCTCAACCACTTTCATATTCCACATGTCTCAAGGAGCAGACCCGATGTTAGCAAAAAGATGGAATGGTCCATTGTATTTATGTATTTTTTAACCTATTAAGTGAAAGCAAATGGAATTAAGCTTTACCTATTATATACCATCTATTATAATTTTATTTGACATTAAAAAATTTTTCCTAAATCTTATTCAAAATAATCCTTCACAAACAACCACATTATTAACAAGGAGATTTTTTTTCCTAAACCAATGTTTTGCAGACTATATGGTAAATGACCTTTTTGAGTTTTGTTTGTTCATTTGTTTGTTTTTTTAATTAATCTGTCATATTCAGATTATTTCAACTTATCTTACAAAATATATTCATCTGATCATGTTTGAGTGATTCAATCAATATCAAATTGTTATAAAAGCTTCCAAGCCTGTTTTCACTGTAACTTGTGCTGCAGATTAGAAACAACCAGTAACCAACACATTGTAATGGATCCATATGTGATACTCAGTTATCACTTTTCTAAATTATTTGTAGTGGGACTCAAATACTAATGAGAAACATTTCCCCAAATATCATTTATACATATGCTGATCTAGCTTAGTGCTCAGTCATCCTTTTTACTATTTATTTACCATAAATTGAAACTGCACTAAGTATTAGATCATTTTAGAGAATCCATGTAATGTTTTATGGTCAGTGTCCTTAATTTTAAAAGAAAAAGTCATTTAAATTGCCTTTTAAAATAAGTTTGAGTTATATAAAAATTTAATATACATGGAAATATAAAAACATAGCTTTGGCTCATACTGAAAAGTAAGGGTTTGACTTTCATCATGTTTTCAACAAAATTGAGATAGGCATTACGATTTCAAATTAACAAGGTTGTAGAATTTCATGGATTTTTATCTAATTTAGAAATAAGTACATGGATAACATGACTAAAACCATTTTTTTTATATTCTGAAAATTGTATTCTATTATAATCCAAACTTCTTAAGACCAGATTCAGTTGCCCACTTATAATCAGGAAGCAGAGATTGGGAGGATTGTGGTTGGAGGTCAGCCTGGGCAAAAAAGTTACAAAGACTCATCTCAACAAACAAGCTGGGAGTGGTGATACGCACTTGCTATCGGAGGTAGGCAGGAAGCATTGGTAGAAGAACTGAGGCCAAAGGCAGGCCAGAGGCAAAAAAAAAAGACACTCTATCCAAAAAATAACTAAAGTTAATAAGGGCTAGGGATCTGACTCAAGTGGTAGAGTACCAGTCTACCACTGGTGGGCTCAAGCTCATGGTCTTGAGTTTGCCCCCCCAAATTATATTTTTGTATGCCTTAACCCTAGAGACTGAGGAAATATGAATGTTTATTGATTAAACAACTGAAGAGACAGATAGGGAAGCAATGGCCTTTAGGAAGGCATAGGCTACTAAGCTCTAAATACTTTACTGAAAGAAAAACTCAAAAGCAAGAATGTGAGTGTCAGAGCTTGCAAAAAATGTTCTCAACTAGAGTCTGACACTCAGAGAACTCATGTCAGTTTACTGAAATGTACGTTTCTGGCTCTACTGAGTGATTATTTCAGGAGCAGATGATATCTGATAAATTGACAAATAATGTTAATTGAATTTAAACAACTTACCTTTAAAAAATGAAAAGAAAAGAAGAAAATTAAGAGGCAGAAGAATAAGAGATGCATAAAAGAAAGGTATAGACAATGACAAAGGAAAGTGACATAAATGTAGCAATGGTGAAATTTATGGGTGACTTAGTATAATTTAAGTTAGAAACTAACATTATTCTCTTCCACAACATGGCATTCCAACCTCAGACAAACAACATAGGAGAGTAATCCTAACATTGTTGCCTTCATATAATAAATTTTGAACTTAAGAATTCTGATGATTTTCAATGTTAATATTCTCTAGACAATGTTTTGGTTACACTATATTACAGAAAATACATCGTTCCTCAGTTACCCATTGGTTTTTCATGAAACAAGAATTTCCTAAACTAAAATGTTTGAAAGGAAATAGGGCAAATATTTATTGATATTTTTCAACAATTACTAATACAAGAAAGACAAGCAAATATAGCTGTGAATTAATTGGTAGGTGACTTATAATAAATACTGTTGGTGTTTCACAGATGCTAATTTCTCAGCTAAGGTCTTTTTCACTATTACAGCAATATGCACCAAATAGCTACCCATGGACTCATTTATTTTAATATTCCTAGTTCTAAACATTCTAGCTCTCCTACTCAAGACCCTCTTCATTAAAAAATATCTAAAATTATTTTCCAATGTCAAGGTAAAAATAAGAAACAACTGTAAGCAAAAAGTATAACATCTCTTTCCATTTGGACACAATTCAGCTTGCAAATTTTCACTCATTTTTAGTGTTACCAGAAAGTTATTATGTAGATTTTAATGAAAGAGTATATTTACATAGGATATCTATGAAAAGTCAGAAAATAATAAACAGGTAATTATATAAACACCAAAATTACAAGGCCCTAGGCTCAAGTCCCAGCACCCCTCCCCAAACAAATCAAATTTACTAATATCATTTTAATGACTAATGTTGGAAAGTGAAATTATGTCTTTACAAGAAACGAAGTGAAATACCACTTTAGATGAGAAAGCTTTTATAATATGTGACACATATCGTCTTGTAATAAGCACTTATAATGTAGAGCAAAACCAGAAATGTTTTATTTAATATATTATTGCAAATAATTCTCATTATTTTCCTTGGCTCAGTCTCTTCTCCTCCTTTTTTCCTTAATATAACTACAAAGCATTCATTGAGCATTAATCACTCAGGGTTAAGCAAAATAACAAGGATAATTATCTAACTTTTGGAAATATTCACATATATCATGTTACCTTCAGAAATCCTTATCTCACTGCTAAAAGAGAATAAAAGACACCAGCAAATAATTTTTTTTCTTTGGAAATAACAGTTACACATACTTAAAAAAAAAAAAGGAGAGATGTCAAATTTCAGCTCTACTATGCCAAAATAAAATTAACAAATGTTTAGTAATAGAAAGTTCTCATTCAGATCATATAAGGGACTGTGTATTTTATATTTGTGGAGCACTTATTATTGAAGGGTATATGAAACTTAACAGATTTAAATTTGACCCAATTAGAGGTAGGTATGAAGCTTTTGTTAATATTATTTCTACTTCTCCAGGTATTGTTCCCATTTCTGTGTATTGCTTTCTGCCCTTTAAAATTATCCATGGCAGACTATTAGTGACTTCTCAGATAATTTTCAAAGTTGTCTCATTTTCCTACAGAGTTGATTAATTCAAGCCCTAACTGTATAGTTTAACTTAATAATAGAAACAGGACTTTCAGACATAAACAGTCACAATAACTACAGGAAAATTGCACACAAGTGGAAAATATGCAGAAACTACTTGGAAAATGCATGATTTTACTAAATTGGTCCCAAACTAATCAAATTCAAAAGAATCAACATTTGGCTCGTTTAGCTTGTTACCTTATTTTAAAGTATTAAGACTCAATATAAAGAAAAGAATTAAGGAAGCAAGAAACTACTTGGAAAATGCATGATTTTACTAAATTGGTCCCAAACTAATCAAATTCAAAAGAATCAACATTTGGCTCGTTTAGCTTGTTACCTTATTTTAAAGTATTAAGACTCAATATAAAGAAAAGAATTAAGGAAGCAAAGAAGGGTTACACTACACTCAAAAATTTCAATATTTTTTAAATTGTGAGGAAATAATGGATGAGGAATGTTTTCTTTTCTCTTGGCCAAATATAGAGGACAAATGAAAGAATTAGCCTACTTCACTAAAACCAATGCAACCAGTTACAGAAAGGGGATAAGACAATCAAAATAAAATTAAAGCAATGTGGAGTTAGAAACTTAACAGCAAAAAATGGAAGCATGTTACTAAACACAAAGTTTCATACTAATCTGGCTTTGCACCAAAGATATTTCTTATCAGGAGAGCATGAGATTTTAATAATTCTCCACTAATAGTAAGAACTAAGCAATAACCTCTTCACCAGCCTCAATTCTGAAACAATATATACTAGGAAATAAATCAAAACTGACAAACTTTCTAAAATCAAAAAAGAGAGCAATATCTGAAATTACTCTTATTAAAAGTAATGTAAAGACACTTTTGCTTCCCAGAAGTGAGTGTAGGTGGATTTTTTTCTATTCCTTCAGTTAAGGAAAACTGAAAGCCTTGAGAATTATAGAAAAAAAATATGAAGTCTCTGAAAGATGGAGAAAATAATGCTGGCAGGTTGGTGATCTCGGGATTTGAAGACCAACATGGTGCTGAGTTTCCTAGGTTTTCTTTTTTTGGCTCATGTTTCCAGACATAAAGCAGAAGAACCTAGCAACCTGAAAGTAGCAACAGTTACAGACAAAAAACAACTCAAAGTAAAACTACCTTTCTTGAGCTAAAGCACCAAGAAAGAGGCAGTGTAGTAATTCAGAAAACTTGTAGACACATACCACCCTAATACAGGCAAACAAAACAGAAAAATCTGTAGCTCTATCTCTTTCCATGCCAGCTGGAGGAAACCTGGAGTCCATCTCCACTTGGATATAAAAAGGTACCTCAATGATCCACTTCAAAAGGGTGGTGTCAGAAAAAGTCTTGTGAGGAGTCATCTCCACTAAGCACTAACAAGGACCTCCCACTCCACACTGCCAGTGAAGACTAATGGACACCCACCCCACCCAGTAGTAACAAAGTACCTCTTGTCTCCCTAAGATGGTGATGTAAGCAGGGACCAAGTAAAGACTTTCATCACAACCCACCAGTGAGGAGTAAGGAGACACCCTGCCCTGTGGTATCAGGGGAGGCTACACATGGAAGGACACCAAGACATTCATGCTCATCCCAGGGTGATATCCAAAGACACAGAGTAGAAAGCTGGCCTCCCAAATCAAGCCAGCAATAATAAGAAGTTACAGCGTGGTGAGGAACTTAAACTTCTATCTCCACCTGGGAGAAACTAGGTAGTGTCCAACCTCTCTGGTTGGGGCAGCTATGAAAGAATCCAAGAAAAAACAGACTATTTAAATCAAATCCAGAGACTTATGCCATAATACATAAAATATTCAGATTTCAAATCTAAAGCACTCACCATATGAAGAGTCAAGAACACCCCAAACTTAAGGTAAAAAAGATAACAGATGCTAATACCAAGATAACAGAAATATTCAAATTATCCAGCAAATTTTAAACCTATATATTCCAGTGAGAAATTATAAAACTGCATGAAACAGAGTCTTAGCAAAGAAACACAAAGTCCCAGTAAAGAAACTTTACTTTATTGCATGGGCATGGGCATTATTCCCACAAAAGGTGTCCATTGAAATGACTCTTATCCTAGTCAAAAGTTTAATGTTATACTAATCCCAATTAATCTCATATGGAATATTTTACATAAGGGTATATTAAATCTTCCCTATCTAAATATCCATTTAATCTTTGTGCTACATATAAGTTTTTACATCCTCACATAGATGTGGGGGGGGGGGGTGTACAATAGGATTAGGGCATAGCTCAAGTGATAAAATACCTGCCTACCAAGCTGAGGCCCTGAGTTTAAATCCCAGTCTGCCAATATGTATACATAAAAATGTGTACACATGTGTGTATATATCTGTGAATAAGAACCTAATGGGAATTTAGAACATAAAAATTGCAATAACCTATATTAAAAACTCAATGAATTACCTCTAGAGCCAAACAGGACAGAGAAAAGAATTGCTAACTGTAGGGCAGAACAATAGAATTGCCCAATCTGAACATAGGGACAAAAAAGACTGGGAAAAGAAATGAAAAGAGCCTGAAAAACTAAAACAAAAATATGTCATTCCTATTGTGGTAGGAAGACTAACACATATACATTTCCTGCTAGGTCAGCTGAGTCCACACCAGAACACCTACTGCTGCCTCTTTCCTGGGACTTTCCCCACTGAACTGAAACAGTTTTATTTTCAGAATCCCTGGCCAAACAGTGAGCTTCCTGTGATGTAGGGTCCTTCTCAGTGCATCATAGGAGCCAAGTGAGGTCAATAACAATAATTTGCCTTCCCAACTTCTTCCATAGAAATGTTGTAACAAAATTAGAACGGTTCTTAACTTGCCATGCTTTTATTTGCCTAGTATGTGGATAACTGGTTGTTTACAATGTGGGAGGATATGTTAATGCTTAAATCAATATTAAAATCCGAAGTTTGAATCATTAATGACATTTCTATGGCTTTACATACAGTTTGGGCTAATAGCCCTTTCCTTTTATCTTTTGTCAGAAAATTTTCTAGTTCTCTTTTCCTTACCATTAAATTCTGTTGTCTCCACACTCATGACTTGTCAGGAATTTGAAGTACATCTTAAGCTGAGCTGCTGTAAAGAATGCTTATATTTTGTTAACTGAATGTCAGAAAATACTTTGGCTATTTCAGAGACTTCTCAAAACTTTTCAGAAGTGATATTATTGAGTAAATCACTTAAAAATTCAGGCAATAAAATGAGAAGTCCATTTAGAGATTAGGATTCATTCAGCTTTTGGGACTTTTCTTGTTTTGATTAAGACTTAATAATGTGTTGACCCTCATTCATTCTTGCAGAATAATAGTCTTGAGACAAAACATTCCAGTACACAATGATTGTTTGCAATGACATTTTTAGAATCAAAACGAGAAAATTAATAAGGAAATTGATTGTTTAGACTTTTAAAGTCACAATCTTTATGCTTAAGAGTCAACAGCTTTCTACATTACTAATGTTTAATTGAAATTAATCTCTAAAAATAATTTAAGCAATTTCATGAATAACCTTAATAGCATGTTAGATTTAGTAAGAGGCCTAAAAAAATACTTCAACATCATAAAAAGTCAATGTTTTCTCACTGAACTTTTAAGGGAAGGGGGATGCAGGCTATTGGTCAATTTAGATTTGAATATGAATCTCACACCACACTCATGAGTTTAAAAAAACTTTAAACATATCAATACAAACTCATGTGTACCTTATGCACATAATGTAGGTTAAAAATTCCATTCCCAACTTAAATACTGGCAAGTAAGGACTGTTTCAATAAAGCTTAAGAGAGAAAACCAGGCTACAGTCCAAAGTCAGTCCCCATACCAGTAAAAGCTGGAAAATAGATGTGGGGTTTCTGGTAACCTATTCTCATGCAGGGAATGACTGAATTAATTTTGGTACAGTCAGAAATGAGACAAGTCTTTACAAGCAGCATGATAGAGCAGAGGGAGGAGAGCTGGATAGCAGCTAATAACCCCATGAGCTACACAGACCCAGGTGTTGGGTCAGTAGTTTAAAATAGCCTCCTCATTGGGCAACTGGGGCCCAGCAATAGCAGTGAGGTCCAAGATAATTAGCTCACCAAATCTGGAATTTGTTGGAGGTAAAGAGAAAGAAATTTTTCTACAAAAAAAGGAAAGCATACAGAAGGGTAGAACACACTATTCAATGTGATCTTAAAAAAAAAAAAAAAAAAAAAAACTTTGCAAGGTGTTAAATTTTGGTGAAATTTCTCTGAGGTCAGTTCATCTATCTTACAAGATCTAACTGTAGATCATGTATCTTTTAGCTTTTTTCATTTTAACACGTTTTTGTATTTTCCTTTCCTTTTCCCCTGTCCTCATCAGCCAGACCTATCTTCTTCTTTCAGAAATGAAGTAATATACAATCATCATCATATGTATTTAAATTATTTTTTTCAAATATATTCCTCATAAACAGTCTACAGAATGACTGTTATAGAAAAACAACTTATAATATGGAACTCATGATTACAGAGAATCATTTCATTTATTTCTTTGGCTACTTATTCACTCATTCTCTAGTGAATTAATTCACTCATTTATAAAAGAAACACTTATACTAGGGAATGCAAACCAACTGCATCTTTATGGCTTTAAGTGCATTCATTTGAAAAACAAATACTTAGATGTGAACATTACATATGAGCTAATCTAGTCTCCTTCATCTCTAGCCTTTGAATCTCTATTGCCTTTTTCCAATCCTTCAAGTTGTTTCATAATGATGACAGACATACTATTGTTATAGTGCACTAGAAGGTAAAACAAGATGTAAGGCAATCTAAAAATTCACTTACACAGTTATTTTCTCCTGTGTCTTGAGTACACTTCTAAGACACAATGGAGATGTTACGAGTCATCTGACATGGTTGCTAACACCTGTGATCCCAGTTAGATGGGAAGCAGAGGTCAGCAAGATCACAGTTTGAGCCCAGTCTGGGCAAAAAGTTACTGAGAGCCCATCTTAGTCATTAAGCCAGGTGTGACAGTATGTGTTAAGCAGGAGGTATAGGCAGACAGATGGCAAACTGAGGCCAGCCTTAAGCAAAAATGTTATTCCCTATAAGAAAAATAACTAAGGCAAACAGGGCTGATTGAGGGGATATGGCTCAAGTGGTAGACAAGCTTCTCTGAGTTGAAACCCTAGTACCAGAAAAAGAAGAAAGAAGGAGGAGAAGGAGGAGGAGGATGAGGAGGAAGAGGAGGAAGATCATAGGATTTAAAGAAAGGAAACTGTGAGAATAACTATTGTATTTCCCTTTCCCTTTATTCAAAACTTACAGCACAGAGAATACTTTTTCATAGATTAATACTTTTCATGTTAAGAAAATTAACATGTGAAGACTAAAGACATTCATTTCTGGAATATCATAGCAAGTTTTTTTTTTTTTTTAAGTACATTACTTTGCCGTGGTGTTTAGGGCAGCTTTTTCCATGTAGCTCTAATCTTGGCTTCCAGTGAGAAAAAAAGTAACTCAAATAGTCTCTGTTACTAATTCTGCAAAATTATAATAAACTCTTCATTGTATCAGAATTAGGCATTGACTATAAATTGTATCATTAAAACCAAAGTACAGAAGTCCTGCTGAATTGCTTCTATAACTATTTCCCTTACTTAGAATGCCACAGGAATGCAATAAAACCCAAACATATCAGACCAAGATAATTATAACCATAATATTTTATTTTGTTATTTTTTACTTTAGTTGAAATATAAAACCTTATAGTCTCTTTTATGACAGTTAGTTCCATGAAATGATTTGTGGCACACAGCACACTGCTATTAGCAAAAGGAAATACCAATGACATCATTTAGCCATTATAGGAGATAAGCTCACCTATTAAGGAAGAATGCTTACAGTATTTCATGTTTTTACTTACCTGGCATATTGAATAAGTTCTGCAGAATATTTTTTGCATAAACACAGTATAGTTAAAATGCTTGGCTACCTCTTGTGTCTCCAAATATAAATATGTAATATTTCAAAAGCTTAATAACTCCAAAGATTTATTAACCAAATTATGTATCAAGTTATATTTTAAGAAAAGGGAAAAATTAAGTTTAAAATAATGAAAATTTAGATAGGACTTTACTTAATTTTTTATTAAAGTGCACTATTTTTTGACAGAGATAGTAAAAACAATTTTATGCACAGCATAAAAACCTGCATATTCATCAAGGAAAGAAATATTGGTAAAGTACTGTCTTATCTATCTGCTCATTAGTGGTATAGGTCATCTTCTAACTATATTGGTAACTCGTGTAAGAACAACATGTAGTTCCTCATTAAATACTACAAGAATGAGTGTGTTTGACCTATGAACTTTAGTTATTGTCATAGGCAGGGCCAAAGGATACACTAGAAACTATATCATAATAGATGGAGGATATATTGTGCAGTATTTGGGTCTCAGCTTGAATTTGAAACATAGCTTCCCCAAAGTTATGATTTTCCAAAGAATTTTTGTGTTCATTTTTCTCACCTATTTCAGGAGAAGCAAACAGAATCTGTTCTCATATAGGTGATTTGAAAATCAAGGTAATAATATGCAAATAGTGGGTGTCTAGGGTCTTCTCAGTAAGTGTGTTTCTTTGTGGATATTTTTACAATCTATGAATGACTGTTTAAACTAGTTAAGGTTTGTTCCTAGAAATATCTTTGACTTCTTTTCAAATACATTTGGCTGATCTAAGTAAAATACAATGTACCCCTAAATCGTATCTGGTGAAAAAGTGCTATCTGGTAGGCTTAGCATCCTAGTGACAACCAGATGTTGAACTGAACATTCTTTTTCTGCTTGTGGCTGACCACTACACTGAGTAATGTTAATTACTTAGAAAGCTTGGCATTTGGCAATGTGGAAAACATGTTTTGCATTTAATACAAAGAAGCTTCTAACATAAAAATTTGGCAAAGTTAGAAACAAAATCTGTGATTCCAAATTGCACTTTGTCTCTAAATTAAAAAAAAAATCCTACATCTCATGGTTTCAACATTTAGCATATAATTTTATATTTTCCATTTTTGTCTGAGGCCTATGCAAGATTCAAAGCAACTGAAATAAATGATGTGTGCTTGAATATAGTTTTGTACTCTACTTGACTTAATGGAGAGTTTCCAATGCTTCAGTAACTCTTCTCAAAAATTTTCATTGTCAACATAAATCTCAGACCTAAGAATACCCTTGAGTATTATATATCTGAAGTAGATAACTCATAACTAATACAGGTATACAAATAATTCTTACAGAATAGTGCTTGTTACATATAGTAACCTGAAATATACATAGCTTCTATAATATTAATTATAGTTGAATTTCTGACACACAGAAAAATACATCGAAGTCTATGAAATTTCACATTTCATTTCTCACTAGAATCATTTATTCACTATAAATTAATGATCCTTTTAAAAACTTGAAATTACTTTTTTATTCTCCAAAGGAGCAAGCAACAGTGGTTCCAAAGATTCTTGACATGTAGAGCTCACATAAGAGTCCCTCCTCAACTACTGTCATCTCTTTTCATAGAGACAGGCAAATATTATGAAGACTTTACATGATCACGTCTTTAATAAAGACCTTCTGGTTATTTGCTGGTCCAATACAAGCATGCTCACACCATTTTAATTTATATCTCAGTAGCCTACATGTATTCTATCATTTTCTATGATATTCTCATATGTATTTCAAATATTTTAGATATTCTTTTATAATACAAAGATACTTGTAACATACTAGAATTTGAAACAGATAAAAAGATTTCTGCTTAAGCTATTGTTTAATTATTACTGACACTTTTTGACTAGATAGTGAAAACAAGAATAGATTTTCCCTTTTGACTGATTTTACCAGGCACCTTTTGCAAAGGACAAAAATGAACAAGGTATTGATTTAGGTTAGCCTACATATTGTATGAAGATGTTTAGTTTTTATTCAGACTACTGATAAAAAATTGATGTATTCAAGGGCTGTTCACACTCTTGGCAATAACATTTAGCTGAGACATCCTCCACAATAAATATTAAAGCCAGGATTTTAAAAGTGCCAAATGGTATGATTCTGTACTTGTTCAGGTAAATTATTTTTAAATTCAACTGAATAACATCTTATAGACCATGTATTTATTCTTGTGTTTTTGCAGTCTAAGAGGTAAGCTGCAATGAGAAAAGAGCCAGGTACTCTTCTTTCTCATAGTAACTAAACAAGAAAAATTAAAGAAACGTGCTCCCTACAGGGAAAAGGTTTTTTCACAAGCTGTTTTCTCTGGCTAGAACATGGCTCACTAGTCCTCAGGGAGGCCTTCTCTGAATCCACCTGGCTAAACTACATTGCTTTATTATATATTATATATTATATTCTTTATTAATAATCTTCTCAAAAATATTGTCTTACTTTTCTTCAGAGAAATTTTCTCAATTAATGTGATTACACATTAATGAGTGCTATTGTTTTTTTAAAGTAATGCCTATCTCTGCCAATAGAATGTAAACACAATAATCCCAGAAACTTGCTAATTACTATATATCTAGTACTAGTACTAGTGCAGATTCTTGCACAGAATAGCTGCTGTTGAAGCCCTAGTCTCTACTCTATGTTTGCAGAAGGAGCTTCTAAGAAAGAAATTGTGGTTCAATGAAGTTATAAACTTTGCAAGAGAAACTCTTTCTTCTTCACCCAATACTTCTGGTCACCAAATGTGTAAGAATTTTTCTCACAGCAACCAATTCTCCAACTCTCCCAGATACTGACTAGATGTCCTACAGTCCAGCTCAATTCTGACCCCATCAAAACAAGAGTAGCACAACTCCACAACTGAGGGCTCAATTCCACAAGGCTGTTTCCCACCCCTACTTTAGACACTGGTCACAGTTCTAGGCTGTTACCTGTACTTCAGATCAATCAGCTAGAAATCTGATGTTACCATGACCTCCCCTGCCTTGGGTTTAATAATTTACAATAATGGCTCATAACTTAAAAAAAACGCACTTTACTTACTAGAACATCAATTTATTATAACGGCATACAACACACAAACAATCAGATGGAAGACATGCATACAGTAAGACAGAAAAGAAAGAGCAGAAAGCTTCAATGCCCTCTCCGGGCTTAACACCCTCCCAGACCCTCCCTGTGTTCACCAAAGCAGAAACTCTGAAGCCCTGTCCTTTGGATTTTTATGGGACCTTTCTTATATAGGCATGATGGATGAAATCATTGGCCACTGGTGGTTAAGTCAATTTCTAGGCCCTCTCCCCTCTTTGGATACTGGGAAGTAACACTTCTTCAAATCATATAATTGGTTCCCCTGGCAACCAGCCTAGATGTTGAGGCTATCCAGAAGCCCCCAGCCACCAGTAATCTTAGGTACAGAACAAGAGGTAAATTGCACACTTATCACTTAAGAAATTCCAAGGGTTTGGAGAGCTGTGTGTCAGGAAACTGGGGTGAACACCAAATATATATTTATTACTATGTTACAAGGGTGAAGTCCTTATTTGATTAGTGTTCTTGTAAGAAGAAACACAAAAGAGTGCTCTCAACACATGTGCACATACTGTGAAAACACTATGTGAGGACAGTGTAATAGGGTAGCTGGTTATAAGCTAGGAGGAAAGCCCCATGGGGAACCAAGTCAGCAGAACCTTGACAGGGGATTTCAAACCTTTGAACTGTGTGAGAATAAAAACTTCTGTTGTTTAAGCCACTAAGATGATGATATTTTATTATGGTGGCCCCAAGCAGATAAAAACAATAAGTAACTAAAAAAAGATTTGTTAAATGACTGACTGGTTCAATGAAAGAATGATAAGAACTCCATTTCCTCTGATTTTTTTTTTTTTTTTGGTGGTACTGGGGTTACTGGGGTCCAAACTCAGGGCCTTGTGCACACTAGACAAGACTCTACCACATGAGCCATGCCCCCAGCCCTGAATTCATTCTTTAATTAGAAAAAAAGCATTTAAGGAAACTACCTGGCATTTGCCAGGTCTTTTCACTGTGCTGTGAAGGAACATGGCATACCCAGCTCATTTCTTTTTCCTCTCTGTATCTCCACCCCTGGGCAGCCCTATACACAAAAGAAACACAATTTTAGGAGTATTCTTCTGCACCATCGGTTTTGTGGTGATGTCACCTACCCAGAGAGGCATGTGTGTATTCTGGTGTGCTTAACCTGTTCAATTTCAGGATATGACACTAAGGAGCTGCTATGGTTGGAATATGAAATGTCACCCACAAGCTCATGTGTGGAAGGTTTGGCCCCAACCCACTGGCACTACTAGAGGTTGTGGAAACTCGAGGATGGGGGCCACTGGGGGCTGTCTTTGAAGGCTATTTGCAGTCCTTGGTTCCTTCTTTTCTCTCTACCTGTTCTCCATGAAGTGAGTAGCCACGATTATTTTCTGGCTGACAGTAATGTGCAGAATCAAGAGAGCAATAACTCTGAACTCAAACCTTGGACACCATGAGCCAAAATAAGTAATTTCTGTCTTTAAGTTTGTTTATTAGGTATTTTGTCACAGCAACAAAAAAAGTCTGATTAATACAGGGGTCCATTGTAGTCCTCTGTGTAAGCTCCCTTCTCCAACCACTTTATTTACAGTTTTTATCTCAATCTTTATTGCTTAATGTGATTAAAACTCACATGTGCTATTTTTTGTTTTGTTTCACTTTTGCCATACTGGGATTTGAACCCCAGGCTTTGAGTATGCTAGTCAAGCACTATAACACTGAACCACACCACCAGCTTTTTTGTATGTATTTTGTTTTTGAGATAGGGTCTAACTAACTTTGTTCAGACTGGCCTTAAGCTCAAAATCCTCATCTCTACCACCCTTTAACACCCTAAGGTGTTATAGATACTATGTAGCAAATTCATATAGATAGCATTAGAATTATTTTAAAATAGTATGGATCATCAAATATTCAGACCTTAAGTGAAAAACACATTATTTTGAAAATGTAATTTGGGATGTATAGTATTTAATAACTAATTTTTGTCATGCAAATGGATAATGCAAAAAATAATATACAAATAAACAACAACCTCCACTCCACCCACCACAAAAAAGAAAGACAAAAGACAAAAACAAAAACAAAAAAAAAAGAAAAACCAATCAACCAGGAAGAGAACAATGTGCCACACTGCTTGTTTTTGTCAAGAGAGCTAAGAATGGTTTTCACATTTTATAATTATTGGAAAAAGTCAAAGAAGAAAAAAGTTTGTGTTGTGGAAATTATATGAACCTCAAATTTGAATTTATTGGAACATGGTTATGTTCATATGTTTATATATTGATAACAGTGGCCATTTGACTAAAACTGTAGTTGAGCAATTAGGACCCCCATGTCCTGCAAAGCCTAGCATGTTTTCTATCTGAGCCTTTACAGAAAAGTTTCCTTATCATTTCAACAGATTACTGGTCTGTAAAATGGGGTTAACATTTGATATATTGGCATTCATTCATGTCTCAGTAGTCAAACAGTAATACAGAGCCTACATTCCCTGAAAAGAATGTATATTATGGATTTTTAAAATATATCATGAGAAATAGTAGCCTGATTAGTATTTCCTGTATTTAGGGAGAAAAATGCAGAAAAATATGTCCTTTTAATGATTTTCAACTAAAATGTCACTAGACCATATGGTCCTTGAAAGACACACTGAGATGGTGACAGACTTAGCAAGATTAACCCCTAACACTCAACAGAATGCTGCTGCAATCCATGAAAAATTCCTCATTTGAGCATTCCACAAACACTTCTTGGTCATGGTGGTACATGTATTTAACATTATAGAACATAATAGCTTTCCAGTATATGCAAAACATTGTATTTTTTTATCTAAAACAGGAATATAGCATAATGGTTTCATAACTACTATCTCCATTCTTGACTAAAATGTATTCCTCAAAATTAAATATTTTCCTAATACATTTTGTCTACAGTGATCAGTGACTCCAAATATTTCACTCAGTGCTTTTACAGATTTAGCATGCTACATACCTTGAATTACTTATTTAATTTCTTGCTTACTATACTTTTCATTTGATGACACTCAATAACAATAGAACTCTAAATAGCTATCATAGCCCCAATATTCAAAATGATAGGTTATAAATAAAACTTCCATTGATAAAATTCAATCAACTTCATTTTCAAAATATTTTCAGTGAAAAAAAAAAATCCTCCTTCCACTTGAATTGTCACAAGGTCCCAAAGTCAGTCAGCAGTTACTTTAAAAGTGAAAAAAAAAAAAGAGGATAAATTCTAAAAATTCAAAAAGTGCTAGAAAAATAATCATTTAAAATCTAATGAAAACAGAATATCCACATGAGGACTACAACAGACTGTTCAGTGTATTCTACAAATACGTGACATACCATTAAGCAAATATAATTAAGGACAAGGGAACTGTACTTTTTCTCTCCCCCACTCCTCTTTTGGTAACTTTAGCTACACATATGGAGCATTTTGTTTCACTTCTGGTTTACTTTCTTTTAATCAAAGACCACCACTGTAATCCCTTCACACAGGACTCAGTGTTGTAGTTACCATGGAAACCATAATTCTGAATGTCCTAACTTGTGTGATTAAAATTTAACACAAAGTAACATTGATAGTCTCCCTCACTTCCACTACCACCAATATCCAATTCTAATTAGCAGCACAATAACTGGTTTGGAAGGAATAAAAAGCCATGACTACCATTGCCAGTTATTCAAAAGGAACCTCAGGAATAATATATAGTGATGGTTCTCTTTTACTAAATGCCTGATTTAAACAGAGGAATTATTTCTACTTGACTTTCTCTTCACCTTTAGAAAGTAAAGCATATCATTTTCCTCTTATATATTACAGGAGTTTTTCATTTTTAATTCTGTATTTATTTCACAAAAGCTTTTTACAATGGTTAGACAGAATCAGGTAATAAGTGAAAACTGTACAACATTTTAATTCCTCAAATCCACTTATAATAATTATATTCATTCCTATAATTATTATGCTGCCCTGTTTAAAATAGAATTAACCCTTCTAGATATATTAATCATAAAGATAGGACATCTTCTAAAGCTTTTTAACTGAAGTTTAAAACTTCGGCTGCATTTTGCACTTCCTGTATTTTAATGAGCACTCTAATAGAAGCTGATAAACTCTTAGTACTCAATTAAGGAAATACATGCTTTCTTGATGATTATTTTGGTTTTCCAAAAATTGTATTATCTCTGAGGCATTCCTGCGCTAATCCACTGACCATGTGCCTTCACTGTGTGGACTCAAAACTAAATATAAATTTTTTACATTCATCAACACAACATTTTAAATTTAGAAATTACACTCTTCATTCCAGAAGTTGCTTGTCTGCCTTTTCATATGTAAGTGCAAACTTTATGGACATTCCTCCACAATACTGAAATTTCAAAGAAAATAGTTTTAAATGTTAAATATTTAGTGTCAGGAGTTCATCTTACTCACTAGGTTCAGCAGGCTAAATTTTTAGGGTACAAACTGAGACCCATATTGCCTAAGTAACAGCTTCAATACACTTAGTATCAGAATTGATACTAGTAGTTTCAGGAATTCATTAAGCATTTTTAATCATTTACTACAGGAAAGTGATATTTCTCTATTTGTTGATATCTTTTGCTACTTTTATTTACAAAACTAAATAACGTTGACTATATAAAGCATGTAACATTTGTAAAACAGGTCTTGGAAATTAATGGAATTAACCTAAAAAGATGAAACAGTGATATATTCAATTAATTGTATTATACATGATTTCTATCACTTCAATTTTTATTTTACACATAAAATATTACGTCTTTAAGATTACATCTTCAACAGTAATACAAACATCCTGAGTCAAGGTTAAACTTTGTGAACAGTGACCTTTACTAATTATGTTAATTCCTACTGTGAAAAATATTTTCAAAACCTTATCTATTACTGTGAGTTGCACAGAGTTCATGCGAATGTTATAATTCTTTAGCAAAAGCTATTAACTAGAGTAAGAAAGTTTTACCTTAAACACCATTGGGACATTGAATACCTAATAATTTTAACGATCTGGATCCACAGACAATTTCCATTTCTGTGTACTTTCTTCTTACAGTGGGGCATTGTCCTATGCTACAAATGGTCCATTCAGGACTTTTATTTCTAATTAGAATATGTGAATAAATTCAAGTAACCCTAGAGTAAGTTATTGTTTCCTTCAATTAGAAAGAATAAAGGAGGGAAAAGGACAGGAGTATGTATATCTCAAAATACGGTGGGGCACGTGGGAGACATGGTTATACAAAGAGAAAAATCACATGCAAAAAAGGAGGGGAAATCAAAAAACAAAAGAGGGGGTTCCATTATTTATATGTTCTCTATACCAAATCTGATCTAGTGCTAAAATAAGTATTAGCTTTTGATACATCCTTTGAATATGTCAGTTCTTAATTCAGGAATATACCAAGGAATCTACAATTCTTTTTTGTTTGTTTGCTTTTAATAGTGTTCTCTGTTAAGATGTACCATGAATGAGGTTAAAGGATAAAGATACAGAGGAAGCCAAATAGGTACAATGTTCAAGTCAGCAACATCTAGGGAAGCTAACAAAGCAAAATTAAATAAATAAATACTATTTTTCTAAGTAATAATGATTGGACCATCATGAATTAAACTCACTAAGAAGTCTGGCTGAAGACATTAACTATGTAAATCTTGCCATGTTTTAAGTGTTAATGGACATAATAAAAAGAGATAAAGTAACTTACCTCAATGAAGAAAATATAACATTTTCATCAGGTTGGACTGTGGCATCCTTTATTGTCAGTACATTTACAAAGAATCACCATTCTCACTCCATGATAAAATGAATTTTTTCAAGTAACCAATTTTTTTTCTTTTTAGAGTTCCAAAGGTTGCTATTTAATGAATTTCCACATTCATTTCAACTGTTTCTTATTCTTAATTTTGGGGCATATCAGAATGGACAGTGACAAGTTTTCAGCATTTCAATTTCAGTAAAATATTGTTTGATCCTCTTGTTTTCAAGGTAAAATGATACATATCAAAATCAACATCACCTTATTATTTCCACATTTGGAGACTAACCTGCTGGGTGTAATAAAGACCTCTAAAATCATATGAAAAATGGTTCCCTCCAGAAATTCCAACTGAGCATTTGTTTACAAAGTCCAGATTTGATCACACCTGGCATTGGTCTCTACTGATCACTTTATTACTCACCCATTATATTTTCTACAACTATACATCAAACAATCTTCGGAGTAAAATAAAAGTAACAGAATATTTTATTTAAACTTAAAAACTTTTTTTTGAAAAAATGATTCTTAGTGATAAGACACTCAACATATCCATAGAAAACCTGAAAAGACTTGCTAGCATTCTCATTTTTTTTCAGGATGTCATTGGCTCTTGCAGTTCACTCAAATTTTCCCAGGGGAGGTATTTATATATACCACTTGGAAAATACAAATAACAGAGTGGTCCAGTCTCAACCAGCATTTTTAGGAAGGCAAGACCAAGAGGATGGAAAACTTGGTAAGGAAATAGACAACAACTAAATGAAACTGAGAGCTAGAAAGACACTTTCAAATCACAGCTCTGGGGAAGAGGTGGGTTCTGAAATTGTCTGTAAAAGCAGGACCTCACAAGGTCAGGCTGCATATTCACTCATTTCCCTTCTGAGCATCTTCTTGACTAAGAGGTTTTAATGCTGATCTGGACATGGCAATGGAGGGTATCACAGCATTGGTTGCATTCTTCCTGCTCATTAACTTCTTTTTCTGCAGAAGCACAACTTTCTAGGATGACCATGAAAATCACTTGAAATCCAGAAATATTTATGGCATGAACAAGTGAAAATGTTTTTAAAATAGGAAAAAGAAAGAAGCTGTTTTATTAGGCAAGGAGAAAAAAAAGTTCCTTGTCTAAAATTCCTAATTTTATATAATTTTATAACTGTAAATGATGTAAAAATTTGATATTTTCTATATACATGAATTCCAGAAACTGAATTATTATTGCTCTTGTTTTGTGTTTTGTTTTATATCATTAATTAATATGGTTATGATATTAGAAAATTAATATTAAGATATAAAACTTTACTGAAACAGTCTCATTATTAGTGAGAATCATAATCCCATTACCCTTACTAGATTAACAGATTATTTAAAACATATGAAAATTTGCTTCAATGTACTAGAGCATAGTGGATGTTCAGTAAATGTCACTTAAATATGAATTTTAATGTGAGAGGTACCAAAAAGACTAATTAAAGCACTACACAAACATATATTATTAGTGTCAATCTACAAATAATTGTATTTGTTGGAAAAGAAGTAAACATACAGTCAGTTTACAGTAATGACATCATACATTCATAGTAACTACAATAAAGATTTGCCTCCTGGATGAATTAAACGTGGATATGACAAAAAAGGCAGTGACTAGGAAAGTCACAATTGCACTGTTCACTGTCACTTTTACCTAGAATATATGATATGATATACTGTAAGAGATCAAGGCCCTCAAAGAGAGAAAATGGCCGGACTCAGTTTGACTCAGCTGAGTTTGCATTATTTCATCCAGTGTTACATAAAAATGGAATCTCTCTTTCTAGAGTAACATTAGCATATCTGCTATGTAATCCGATATGTATATTCTCATGAAAGCATTTTAAAAAAACCATTTTGGCTGACTTAAGGCATTATCAAAAAGAAGAAATAGTTCCCTTTTTTCTTTAAAAGAAAACATAAGACAGAATAAAGCAAAGGTATTAGAAATAATCTGAACAACCTTTATTCAGAGATTACTCTTTTAGAAACTATACATACAGCAAACATTTCATATTTTCTAGCTCTAGTCCTATAAAGGGAGAAAAAAAACTAAACTTTTTTTCTAACTTTAAACTTTGTTAAAAGTTCCCATTCTGCTTTAGCTAAAGCTGAACAGAATTCTGTCATTGAATGATATGAATATAGAGGAAATATGTCAAGCATTTGAGTGAAAGTCACACTGTGGATAGCCATTTCACAAATAATTCTTTTCTGTCCTTAGTCAAGGTAGGCTGTAATAACTGCAACTAGAAAATGATGTCCACTCAGGTGTGGTTTTGAACTCATGCTCTCATAACTGTAAAATGCACTGTCTGGTTTGGTGGACAATCCGTTAGCTTGTTATTCCTTCTCTGCCCATTGGCAACAACACTCTGTTAGCACTATGTGCTCTCTTCAGAAGACAAACTAATAAACCTATTACTGTTACTCTTTCTACACTAAAAGTTGAGCTCTTCCCTTCCATATCAATGCTTTTAAATTGTTTTATATTAAATTTTCCTGGAACTTCATTCCAGTTAAAACATTTGCAGATATATCATCATTTTCTGATTTTATTCTAATGTGTCACAACTGGTTACTTTTTAAATGAAAGCTTAATTTTTGTGGTTATTTGAAAAATTGATTAACACACTATAACCCTCATATTTTTATTATATTTATGGTGTAGAATTAACAATATAATAGTATGTTTTCATTACAGCTAAAAATATTCCAGCAGAGAGAGAAAGCACCAGAAATAACATAGAATAGAATAAAGCAGAGTTAGTAGGAATGATCTGTATAACCTTTGACCAGAGATAACTTTTTAGAAGCAATATATGCAACAAGGTTTCAGTGCTCTAGTCCTAAAAGCAATTATTTTCAAAGGTAATGCCATAGGAAAGTATAGCTATGATATTTAGTGATACTGGAATAATGATAAGAGGCACTCATTGTCCTCGGATATTTCTACTATACCCAGAATATCACACTCTTATTTTCTGCTACTTTTAACTGAATTCTCTAGAAACTGATATTCCAAAAAATATTGCTAATGCAGTGCATTTCTTCATTGATGACATTAAGTTGAAATGAAAAATAATCTATTAAAAACTTCATTTGTGGAATAATTAATAACAGACTTCATTTAGGGCTAAGAACACTGATACACAAGAATTATGTGCATACGAAAATGTAAGTTTCTTCATTCAGATCTTGCAATGGTAAGTTTACATGATTATATAGTTATTATCACCAAGTTTTATGAAAATCTAGCCATTCACAATTTTTGGCAACAAAGCCAATAAACAACTGCTTGCTTCCATTATACTTGTAAGAGGCAATTTGGGAAGCTACTCCCAGGAATTAAATTTTGTAGATAAACATTTTAGCTAATTACATTATTGTTCTCAGAACATTGAAGGCAGCAGTAGGCCAAATCAAGAAATCCAATTTCTTTATTTCTTTTTTGAAGCAATTTAAATTCTCTTCTACTAACACATGTTAGGAATCAAGAAAAAGGCATACATTGTTTTTTGGAAAGACAAGAAAGAAGTGGAAAAAATTCAGTAGAATTTACAAATGTTTAAAGGAGAAAAAGGTTGGTTCTACGGGCTGAACAATTTCTGTTTCTATGGTTTATGCAAACATGCAGTAAAGGCTGGTCATCACCAAACCTTTCACCAGTACTGAGAGTGCTGGTATTGTGAACATTCCATAGATACTAATTCTGTCAGTATGGCCATCCATTCCAGGTTATTTTGCCTGATAATTTTATCCCATCTTTAATGCATTTATCACATTCCCAACAACACATCATAATATTACACCTGTAATTAAGTCCCTACTAAGTATATACTACCAAAATTGTCACCTTAATATGTTCTTAAATTTCCTTTTAGGTTTTTTTCCCCAGTATTCTGCCATCATTCAGGAGAATGTACTTCCTCTAACTCAGATCCAATGCAACTAGGAAAATAGTCTGTTCTCACCATGATCATTTTCTCAGAATGTCGATGCTGTATTCTCCAACAGTAAAATATTTTACAGATGTTATCAATTCCGAAGGCTCTCATTGAAATTTACTCCCTTGTCCTCAGGTTTCTATTAGAGCACCTGGCACAGCATCATACAGTCATACATCCCCCACCAAACTACTGCCTCCAAATCAAGATAGCATTATTAATCATGCATACTCAACAGACACTAATATCATATGCACTAAATAAATAGTTTCAGTAAATTAAAATTAATGTTCAATTTTTCATTAGTCTCCAAGGTTTTTAATGTCCCTTAGTGTTCAGAAGATGATACTTAATGAAGCAGTAGTTATTTGTAACTAAGCTAATATAATCAAAAGTGATATTTTCATCAGTCTCCATTAGTCTATGAGGTTGAAATTGTTTTTTATAAATACATATTCTTTCTGAAAAAAAGGAGAATTTATTATGCAGTATGTGTTTCGTAATTAAGGAAAGGCAGTAGCCTCATCCTAAAAAAATATTGACATTAAAAACTCTGGAAAAATTCAGAAACTATTAATTCTCAATGAAATTATATAATAATAAAAAATGGGGACAAGAGTTTACAGTTCCTCAGGTGTGAGTAATCTCATTTACATCTATGATTTTTAAAATATTAAAATTTGAAAATCATCAGAAAAATTAATGATTCTGTAATATTCAAGTTTTCTGGAATACTTAGCAGATTTTTTGAGCACTAGAATTGTTTTTTAAATTGTAAATGTTTTAGTAATCTTTTTTAATTTACATATCTTTGACTTATGCCAGAATTTGGTCAACATATGCACACTTTTTCTTCTCAATGACCCAAGATCATCACAGAATTGCAACATCCTATTTTTTAGAGGAAGAGGTCCTTTATGGATAATCTAATGCTACCCTCACTAATTGGACAAATGAGAATACTCCAACCCAGAGAGATTATGTGATGTGCCCTGGGTCTCACAGCAAGGTAATGGCAAGACAAGGCCCTGAGTGAAGGTAACCTACTCCAGGGTTCTCCCTAACAGGAGCCACATTTGTGAATTACCTATAACTCAGCGTCTCTTAGATACATGGAGAAACACAGCTCTGAAGTCTAGTGATTGGAACCTGCTATATGAATGAATTTTAACAATGATTTGGGATTTGCTTGGTCCCTATTCCCAACATCCAATGTAAGACTGATGTTTAGTTTTTGCATGATCACATTTTATCCCACCTTTAATGCATTTCTCACACTCCCAAGATATCTTCCTTTTTGAAACAATACCACAGGAATATTTGTTTGATTAAGTCTCTTCTATTTATAACATAAAAAGTTCCTCTTAGTAGGTCCTCAAATTTTTCTTTGTTTTTGTTCCCCCTATTTATCTATCATCATTCAAGAAAATCATATTCCTTCCCAAATAGATTAAACAGAGCCAGAAAATTCAATTCTTTTAAATTTTGATGATTTTAATCTGTGGGGTCTTATATTAACTAATTTATTAGAACATATTATAAAATATTTTCTCAGCAAAGATCACTTCTTTGCAAAAAGCACTTGACACGAGCATTAGTTTGAATAAACAGGTGAACATGGAATCCAGAACAACAAAAAAAATGCTGTTATGACATTGTTTTCAAGGTTAATTGTTTTGGCGTGAATTACTATAAGACACAGACACTCATAAACAAAAGTAAAAAATGCTTTGGAAGGAGAAATCATAAAGGTAGCATTTTCCACTTGGATGATATACTAGTCCTACCTAAATTCAGAAACCCATAAAGGCAGATGTTGCTATAGTCAGGCTGTGTTAAAAAATTTAAATCCAGCATTTAATTTAAATTTTTAAAAAATTTAAAATCCAGCATTTGAATAAGATAATTTCTCTGCATAACACCAATTTTATAACAATGAAACCTGAAATAGAAATGGATTGGAAATAGGAACAAAAACCGGTCTCAGACAAAAAACTTGGAAATAACAAAAAATCAATATATACACTCAACATATGACCTGGGTACTTACCCTAGAAAGATGAAAATGTAGGCATTTGCATGTGCACACACACACACTCCACATGTATAGTTACAACAACTTTATTTACAATCTTCAATAATCAGAAACAACCCACATTCTCTTTAGTAGATGGACAGAGAAATGAACTGTGGTACATTCGTGCAATGGCACACTAGGACCGATAAAAAAGGAATAGACACACTCAAAAACAATGCATCTCAAAGTCATTATGCTGAGTGAATGCGGTCAGTCTAAAAAGACTACATTTGCAATTTGTTTATAAGGCCTTCTGAAAAAAAATTAAAAATATAGGAAAAAAACTAAGACTGTGATTGCTAGGAGTTAAAGGCAGAGACAAGCTATGACTAAAAGGCAGTAGCAGGAAGGGATTTTTGGGATGAAACTGTTTAGTATTCTAATTGTGGTGATAATTAAATAACTCTATACAGGTCATAACTTTCATAGAATTTTACAAAGAAGAGGAAATATATTAACAAAAATTATAAGCATAAATAATAGACAACAGTTATGGTACCATGGGTATATACATAAGTTAAAACTTATCAAACATTTAAATGCATAATTTTAAATGTATGTGCTTAATGAAAAATTTAAATAAGTATACTCAATAAAAAAAATGAAGAAATGCCCCTTACAAGAAAAATATAGCCAATAATGCACTATTTTTAACTTATGACACAAAAAAAGCACTGTATAAATATTAATAGCTCAGAACAGATCTCACTCTGTTCAGTATGGCATCCCTAATTCATGCAGAAACGAGCAGTCTTTTTCTGAATCATTGTGATTTTTTTCTGTGCCAGGGCTTTCAGGCAGAGAACAGTTTAAATAAAGAAGATCTGACCCGGGTCAAGAATCACAACATTAAAGTCTGGTCGGGCTGCTGTTAGAAGAATAAGAGATAATTGAAAATTAGGATCACAATGAATACAGAATATGCACTAATTTTATAATATAAAACTTAATAGTAAACATTTATTTTAAAAGGATTCAGTTTCGTCATTTTAAACAAGTTTTAACACAATGTTCAGAGAAAAAAGCTGTATACACCAAGAACACTAATACTAAATAATTACCTAAGACTTCATTAACCTTTATAAAAAATTATGTTGATATGAGCTATCTTATTGTTTTGATGAATACAAAGTATTTGTGTTGTTTTGTGTATCTTCCCTTTCTGTTCACTGCTGCATGTTCTGTGGAGTAGGGAGTGGCTGATAATTTTAGTTGCACTCAACTGACTGGCACCATCATTCGAATGTCAGACTTATCTTTATGCAGATTTCCAAAGGTTACCATTTATGCATGCAAATTCTGAAGGGCACTAACTATACAGCTGACAGATTGTGACAGCCACTATACCTTCAAGAATGGAAAAAGTAGCAATGACTGTCTGAATAATTTATGTGCTGTTGCTCTGCCCATGGCCAGTTTTTACATACTGTACTTTCTCACTGAGGCTTTGAAATTAATTGGAAAATGTAATTTCAGAGCAAATCAAATTTTAAAAAATTTCCATCATCTATCAACAAAGTAGTAAAAAAATAAAATAGCTAATGACCTTCAGATGAAGGTCTTATAGTCATTGAAATCACTCATATCTAGCAATGAAAAGTAACATCAACTCTGAATATTATTACTCTAACAACACAAATATTAGCAGTTCTATAAAACATTACTTCTGCAAATTTATATATATATTATATACAAATAAAGTTTATTTGTGCTGCATCTAAATAGAATACATAAATTATATAATATATAAGAAATTATGTACATATTTATATATAAACTAGACATTATAAATTCATATAAATAAATTACAATGCATATTTAAATATGTACATATTTAAAGAAACGAAAGTATGCTGCCTACACAGCTCAGTTAATGGAACCCCACCAACAGCATTGTCGGTTTCAAACCTGAGACCCATCTCTGTTTTCAACTTTTCTCTAATCACTGAAGTGCAATCAGTCACCAAGAATCTGTCCATTTTGCCTTGTAAACATCCTCAAAGGCATTACCACCACTCAGTTCCAACTGTCTGTTTGAAGTGAATCTTCATTAGACCTCAACTGAGTATTTCCCAGATAATTCACTTCTCTCTAGTCACATACTCACCTATAATATTTTCAGTTAACTTTCTACTACATGAATTCATGAGCAAGGCCAGTGGTAATATAAAAAATCCATAAAAAGAGAACTAATAGAAAGAAGGAATAAACAAAATGATGTATAATGTGATATGTGTTCTAGAGAAAAATAAAGCAATTGGACAGTTTCAATTTTCAACAGCAGGCACAGGGAAAGGATGCCACTAGAAGAGGCTATCTCAAGTCTAGGAAACAACACATGTGAAGAACTGAGGAGATGATTGAGAGAGGAACTAAAAAGCTAAGCTTAGGCAGAGCTGTCTAGTGACTGGCAATGAAACCAGGACAGCTCCACAGGCAGTGAAGATGAGCAATCGGAGGTGGCTGTGCACTGAACACAGTGCCTCAAAGAAAACAGGTGTTTCTCGTGCAGGTGGGAGGTGACTGTGATTTGGATGAAGGTAGGAGCCTAGGAGGTTCTCACAGGTAGTCAGACAGAATATGCTGATAGGTATGCCACATGTGAGAAAGAATTTAAGAATTACTCCAAGAATTTGCCTAGGAATTGGAGGAGTGGAACCATCAATGGAAACTTTTTCCAGAATGACGTTACTGAACAAGCTTTAATACTTTGAAAACTTTGGTTTGGTGCTTTGTGTATAAGCACATTTAAAAAGGTCATTTACTATGGAAAGTAAACTTCCAGCACATCTTTCCTCTTGAGGTTCAAAAATGCTAGTTCATTTTACAGACATTTACGTAGTGCTTAGGATATCCCTAGCTATATTCTAAATGCCATATGGTAACATATGTTATTAATCCCATGTTACACGTAAAGAAATTGAAACACTGAGAGGGCATGTAACACACACAAGGTCATATATAAAGACTATTTTCAAACCATGAGCTCTTAACGGTACTTTTTCTCAGTTGTTGTTATTTCGTATTTTATTATTGAAGCAGAATCTACAGGTCTCTGGGGCTGAGAGTGGAGAAGAGAGGGATAGACGGCAAAGGGGCATGAGGGAAATTTTGGGGGTGATGTAAGCTCTGTATGTTGATTTTGGTGACACTTATAAAAACTGATGTGTTTTGCAAGTAAAACTAAACATTAAAAAGAAAGAGATTGCCATATAAAATACATATCAATAAATCCAACCTTAAAAAAACACAATCTAGCAGATACCATAAATTAACTAACATATGTTGGATACTGAAATATATATTCATATTTTGTCCAAATGCAAAGAGATTTTTCTTGTACTACGTACATTGTTCTTATACTTGTTTTTAATGATTAAAGCAAGGCTTTTTTAGTCGTCTTCTGACAGCATTTTCTGACATAATAACACATTTTTAATTGCTCCCATATAATTTTTCAAATGTGATTTCAGCCATTTTTACCACAGTGGGAAGAGTGAGGGTTTCTCCAATGACTTTATCCTTTCCCTGTGGGAAATCTGATATAATACATCTAAACATTTATCATAAATGTTAGTGAGAATTTGAAAATTGCTACATTCAACATGACTTTTAACAACATGCTAGATCCATCATGACCACTGAAAAAATGAGACAGGTATTTGAGAACATTATGCTAAGTGAAATAGCATATCCAAAAGGTGGAGCACTATATAATTCCATTTATGTGACAGAGAGAAAATATGTTATGTTACTGGTTGCCATGAGATGGGGTCTAGGAGGAATGGGATACAAGACTTCTTATTAGAGAAATACTCTGTAATTTGACAGTAGTGATAGTTAACAACTGGACAATGGATTAAATACCACTAAAATGTATACTTTAAAAGGGTCAATTTATCATATATAAATTATTTCTAAATGAAAGAACAAGGAAATAAACACCATGAACCATTCAACATGGTAAAGTCTGCATGATTCCTTCAGAAACTTCATATATGGGGCCTGTTGTGATCATTAAAGTCAATATTATTGTCTTAATAATGTTCTTAAATTTCATAATGAAAATATATATCAGAAAGGTTCTGAATTTTACTGCCACACACCTATGGATATCTTCATCACTCTCACGACCTCTAGGCTACAAAACTTAGACTTTCTTTTGGCAAAGATGTATTTCATGGGCTTCCAAACCTGCTTCACCCAACTCATCTCCTAACACGGTCTTAACACACAGGTGACCCTTCTGCTCCATTGAAAACAGCAGCCTTTCAATGGTCATTCTGTGCTCTTTCACAAAACAGGCTGTGGGCCTCACACCTTGATAGCTCTTGGTGAACTTCACAGGTTCTGGGATCTTTCAAGAGCCTCCAGGAAAGTGATTTGCACCCATCTTTTTTTCTGCAGCACTTAGTCAAGTGCTCTTTCAAAAGGTGCACAAGGGTGTCACCCATCACCTTTCCCATCACCTTTTAAAATCTTTGCAGTAAGTGCAGCTAAGCCTTGCTTGGTTTAATTAAAAAAAAAAAAAGAATGAGCTTATTTTACTAATTTAATTATTTTTTTCACTAACAGTAAATACCAAACAAATCATATCATTTTCAACTTTGAAGAACTTCTGTAAAATTTAGATGTGAAGATAATAAGCCAATAAATACAAATGAGAAACTTGACCATATCTATGTTCTGAGAAATGAGAATAATATTGTTTGTGTTTGCAAATGAGGTGATAACAAAACAGGGACAAAGAAATTTACAATATTTAAAAGACAAAGGACCAAGTGAAAAATTTACCATCTACAAAAGGCAAGTGCAAGATATTAATAGTCTTATGTCTCTTAATATTTTTAAAGAGAAAAATACAGAATCATTGTATATAGATTGATAGTAGTTTATAATACATACCAATTGTATAACCTTCTAAAATTCAATGATCGGAAATCATTGTAATGGTAGCAATAAGTTGGTATCTCTGATTTTAGGCTGCATATTTACATTAATATTCACTCTAGAAATTACAAAGTCATTTTACAGAAATTAATTTTCAATAAATGCAAGAGAGGACTTGGGCATATTGGGGTGCACCTATAATCCCATCACTCAGGAGCTGAGGCAGAGGTCCCAGGATAGCCTAGGCTACACCCTGATTCAAACAAACAGCAAAAACACAAAACCAAAGAAGAGGAAATTCCAGTTTCATTATTGATTAATATGAAAGCCTCTTTTATCTCCTATGATTTCCTACGGAAAATACGAACTGGCCTAAAGTTAAACTCTTTGAAATCTTTCATGCCATAGTCCATAAATATATCTGTGATAAACAGAAAGATCAGTTTTGAAAATAATCTGCTTTATATTAAACATCTTGCTGCAATAATGTGACTACATTTTATCTACAAATATTAAAATTCATAAATATGGATATGAAAATGAGAGTAAATAAAATTTAAAAAATAAAATTCATACATTGTGTTAGTGCCCATACATCAAGTAAAAAAAACTTAGCATAATTATTTCATATTGGTTGGAAAATAATACAACATAATCGTCTTTTGAAATCGGGAGAGTGTTACTAAAACTCTTTTAGCCCTTTTATTTTCATGTACCTCGAATATGTTTCCTCACAATGGCAAATATGTTCAACTACAATTTGTTCAGAAAGTAAGTGAATTTATTTCCAGAAATATGAGAAATGTCAATTGATTTTTCAAAAATTTATAAAATTCAATTATAAAGTATGCTGTACTTTCAATATGATAAAAAATTCATAAAAACATATAGGTTGAATAGAATTACAGTAAATACATTTTGTAAATATGAACAGTCATGATTGATGATAATAATCAAGTACCTTAATTTGCTCCTCAATTGCTAAAAATCCATGGTTTTCTCTTCTGATTTATTGAATTAAACATTTCTGTAAAAAAAGAAAAGAAAAGATGCAATTAGATGAGAAAAAAATTGCATTTTCTAATTATGACTGTAAAACTATTTAAGTATTTCTTATTGGTTGACAAGTTTTTTTTTTTTTTTCCCCCAAAGTGCTTGTAGGTATCGCAGTAGACTATGGTACAAAAGAGACAATTCCAGATTCATGAGACACATCTTCTTAACCCAAGGTCACTGGGAATGCTGGGGAATTTCCTGGTGTATATTTTAAATATTCTCGTAATTAAAAGACATTATTAAGTATTTATTCTTGATTCTGGAGATTCCCAAGAACTAATGCCTGGCTTCTTATACGAAGCATAAGATCTTTTACCACTGCAAAACTGCTATGGGAAAACCCTGAGAAACAGGCAAGTTTATCTTGCTACATATATAATTGCACACATATGCCTACGTATACATCATAGACTATGGTTAAAAATACTCTAACTCAATTTTTTAAAAAACTAGAAAGGCACACATTAAATATGTTAATTAAGCCATTAATAAAAGGATTGTTTTCATTTTCTTTAAATTGTCATAATATTTTTCTATTTCTTTTATTATTAAATGAACTACCAACATGCCAGGCTTTTAATGAAGAAAATAACTACTGTCCGTCAAAGTATATTCTTTGGGATTTTAAGAATCTCTAATAGCACTGCAACTGGCAATGTCAAGTTTTGAACTTTCTAGTGAGTTTATTTAAAAGTTTAGCACAGTCAATACTTCTTTAATTACTCAGATATTTAGGATTTATTATTATATTATTATACTTATAATACTATTGCTGTAAGAGTATGTTGCTTTAATAGCATGTTGCTATACTAGTATAACTGTATACATGCCAGAACAGTGACAAATCTATTATCTATTTTAGCGTCTGTCCCCAAATTGATAAGGAATTAAATATGGTGCAGAAAACCAATAGCATAAAACTGAAATGGAGTTTTCCTTCAAAAAAAAATCAGTATTGAAAAAATCAGATATACTATAATATAATATGGAAACAAATTAGTGGAAACTATTCACTGATGAAAGTACTATATTTTGTTTGAGAATTTTAAACTATTAAAGCAACAGAATTTACTGTTTTTGTTTTAATAAGTACGCCCACTCCTATTTGGTCAATCATCAAGACTTTATACTACAAGAGCAATGGAAGTCCATGTGTGAATAGCATGTTTGACTACTTGGACAGGCAACTAAACAAATTTGTAAATCAACTGCTTGAATTTCACAGAGCAGCAACTCCTTCAACAAATCAAGCATGTCCTTTCAATACTATCTGACTGTTTGCATGAGTTACTTTTTCTCTTGTTTTTGAAGAACAGGCAAATGCCATCATGAAAATGTTTTATATATTGAAGAATCATGGGTAAAGACAGTACAGATTTGCCTACAAATATCTCTCTTAGATCTCTTTTCTCTCATCTGGAAAATCCATTCTGACATCCTAGAATGACTAATGCCTCAAAGCTCTCTCAGACTCACCATAGGCAGGACCAATCATGATTCCTGGTTCCCCCATACCTCTGCAAATTTCTTTATTTAGCTTAGCTCTATAGTGTAATAACAACTGCTTAAGAAAAGAAACTCCAACTTGCATCATTTCTCACTAAAGGATCAAAAACCTAGCAAGGCCTCAGAAATGCTCGTTGGAGGTACCTGATGCAGGAGCTAAAGTACTCAAGTATTCTCAGATACTCTGGAGGTAGAGATCATGAGGGTTGCGGTTCAAAGCCAGACCGGGCAAAAGTTAGCAAGAATCCATTTCAACAAATAAGTAGAGTGTGTCAGCACATGGTGTAGCAGCAGCTACCTGGGATGTACAGGTAGAAGGATAGAGGTCGAAGAACAGACCTGCCTAGAAAGCAGGTCTAGAAAGCCCTGAATTCAAACCTCAATCTCAAAAAAGAAATGCTGATTGAGTAAACATAGTATTTATTTTCATATATTAAAAAAATAAGAAGGTAGTTATTGGCAATTGCCTGTAACTGTCTATATTGGTCTCATATAAATTAGTACCAAAGCCAAACTGCATCATGTGTCTTTGAATTTGTTCTCAATATATCTACATTTATAGTTCCTGTTTCTCTCTCTCTCTCTCTCTCTCTCTCTCTGTGTGTGTGTTTGTGCACATGTGTGTGTGTGTGTGTGTGTGTGTACATTAGAAGAATCTTCAGGTTACAGATTGGCTATTTAACGTCTCAGTGCTTCAGTCATTTACAGCTACTTAAGGCATTGAGCAAGCAGCTCAGAGCAGGGAGAAGTTTTCTAGAGCCACTTAGACTCCTACTGAGAAGGGCAGGAGTGAGTGAAGCCCAGGAAAAGAAAAGGGGAGTACAAAGGTGACTAAAAGAAAACAGAAGGACAGAGGATGGTAGCCATCAAACGATACTGTTCTACCGACACAAAGTAAAAGGTTAAATTTCTTTTAATAAACTTGATCTAAAAGGGATTTTTTAAAAGCAGTTATTAGAAATATTTTTGAGCTTGTGACTACTTAGAAGGCAAACGCTTGTGAAAGACTTAAATATTTGGTATGTTTTGGATGATAGTAAATGCATTCAAGCATCTATTTTCATTACTTTATAGTTTTTAGGTCTGAAAGTGACCTAAAACCAATGCTCCAGAAATTATTGCATTCATTGGAGGGCTTATGAATTAAATGAAAATATTTTGAGTCTTAATGACTAGACTCCTTTAATTAAAAATTAAAAGTGAAATTAACTTATGCTTTAGATCAAACTTTATAAAGCAATCACATATAAAAGATACCAAAAATGGAATGTGAAATAAAGTAAGGTTCAGTTCACCAATTAAACAACAGGAACACATAATACATCTTAGTGCCCTAATTTTGAGATAGTAAGTTTAGAAAGTGGAGAGATTGTCTTCACTCATCAATATTTATTCTTCCAGGTACTTCTCTAAGTGGTAAACATTGAGGAGTGAACAGAAGAAAGGAAACCAGCACTCAGAGGTTATGTCCAGTCCACTCCAGCTGGGGAGCAGACAAAGAGAGATGGAGAACATGTGTCTGATACACACACCTACATTTTATATATTTGTAAAATGTATTCTATGCTATTCTATAATACACACATATTAAATATTCATATATAAAGTTCTTACTACACGGCAGTAAAAATCCTCCAAAGTTTTCAGAAGTATTATCAATATTATACACTAATATGCTAAGAAACTGGGTGGCAAAGCCTGAATTGGACTATAAGAAGTCCAAATTCAGAAACTATACCCTCAAACTTCTCAACATAGCCTTATATTTACTAATACTGCCCATATTTGTTAAGAAGATGTTTGCAAATGAAGAGAAATTAAGCTTCCTTAAGTATTGTTTTTTCAGAAAATCATCACCTCAGTTTCATGATACTTATTACAATTAGAACACATCTTCACATCTGAAGTTTATATATCAAGAAAACTCAATAAAAACTAGTGTGAAATTAAGATGAAAAGGTTTTATTTTCTTAGTTCAAGTGATGTAATTCCAAAATTATGTGACATAACTTACTGAACTATCCCGTAAAGATCTGTGAGACAATGAAGAAGATTAAACATGTTCTAAAAATAATACTCTGTTGTTATTATGAGATGGTTGGTAGCCTAAGATGTTGGGTTGGACTCAGGCCCTCCATATGCTAACCACATGCTTTACCAAGGAGCAACCCCACCCCCCAGAGTGATACTTTTAAAAAGGTCACTGACAATTGAAAGGAAAAAAAAAATATATGAACTTTTTACAGGGAAGTACTTTTTACTTGTGAGATTTACTCCTTAAATCAATTTTACAACTAGATATAGTTAAATGTTACGTGCTATAATTTTATTATCTGTAGAAGCAAATGTGAGACCCTGGGTTCGAACCCCAGGGTTTTGCATAAAACAAAAAAACAACAAAAAAATGCCTTCAATACTCAACCCGCTAAACACTGCATAGCTTAGCAACACAGTACTGCAGAGTACTAGTAATTTACTCTCAGGATTACATGTCTAACTGAAATCTGTAGCTCCTGCCTCTGTCTGGCATTTCAAGAGAATATTGTTACAGGTATCACTGGCCTGTTGGGAGCAGGAGGGGAAGGATCAAAATTCAGAAAATCAAAGTACAGCTTCTACCTAATACTACTCCCTTCCTTAGAATCATAAAGTCAAAAAGACACAAATCGGGCCTGGAGATGTGGCTCAAGCAGTAGGACACCTGCCTAGCAAGCATGAAGCCTTGAACTCAAGTCCCAGTATGGCTAAAAAAAATTCACAAATGGAACCATTGTAAGCCTGGGACTGTCTATAAGACCAACACTCTCATTACATCAGGTACCTGGCTAGAACACTGTACTTGAATGCTAGTAATTCCTCCAGGGGTCTGTTTTGGATGCATTTCTTTCAGCTATGAAGAAGATACGAAAAGCAAAGCTACAAGCTTTCATAACCACAGCCCCTCTTCTTCAATGACTCACAGATACATTAGCTTTTCTTGGCATAGGAGAAAGAGGCACTGCTGTCCCATGTGTGGCATAATAAAGGAGAAAACCTGCTGTGAACAACCCACTCTCAGGAGTTCTAACATTCTATTGACTACAAGAAAATGAGATTTTTATGATGGGAGAAAAGATGGTAAATCCACAGCAGCTGAAGGCTGATGAAGGCTGGAATGAGCACCTAGAAGAGGACTTAGTTCACAATGGGAACCACATACCCACAAAATGAACTAGAGGCTGGGGCAGAGGAGTCTCCAGCTCGCTACTAACACTTCCACATTACAGGGTGCCAGTAGTCCGCATGTCTAACCTTACTTAAGAAGACTTGCTGAGCCTCCAGGAAGATTATTTCCTTAGCAATGTCTGTTCTTTTCATCCTCTTCTTGAGAAATAGTTTTTAAATTATCAATATAAAAACAATCATTTAATTCACCCTGTGTTTTTACTCCTCAAAATGGCTATGTTATGACTATAATTCCAAATGACATATTGCCTACTAATCGTGGCTTCCAACTTGTGTAATAATGGGAATTATCGAAGTTCATTAAAATAAAATGTGCCTACCCTCTATACTTTTAAATGATCATTTTCTAGTACAGCACACTATAATCTATCCTATTATTTATATCATGAAATAATAATTATGCAGTAGTAGATATATTTAAAAATTTTATGACAAAACATCTGAACAGTTTGCTTTGTAAGCAATGAAATTATAATAATAATTTAGTATTTAAGAAGTTTTAGTAACCCTGTCAGCCATCACAGCCATTCAGACTCATTATCTTTGACCACGTGGATTCCCCAGCTCTCCATTATAAAACTAGTTGGGGACCACCATTTTGAGTCTTTGCTCCCATTTCTTGTGTGGGGAACAGGAAATGTTTCTTTTTTCTCCTCTGCCCCCTGTCTATATTTTATTGTTATACTGAAATGAAACCTTGTTAAAACTTAAAAAAAAAAAAAGAGTAAGAAGGGAATTATAGACATCAATGATCATTTTTTTCGATTTCAGTAAAAAAAATGAATTTTTAACAGCAAATATTTTTCAAAATATGGAAGAGTCAAGTGAAGAAGGGGAAAAATGGTATCAGAATTCCTATAGAAATAGCAAACTATAATCCATAAAGTATACAGAATTAGTTTTCAAAATATACTCATAATCCAGTTACAATGATTGTTACTGCTTTGAATAATACATTTTAAAGCTTATATTCATTTTCTTTTTCCTAAAATGAATATACAAAGAAAAATATTCAATCATCTTGTTCATTGTAACAGATGTAATTCTGAAATGTTACATATTCATTAACTCATTCTGAATGTACTGGAGATGTTCACTATTTAAACCGTTTCTACACTCAACCAATTTGAGATGCAAACTAATGGGTTTTTGATGTCTATTATTTAAGTTCTCTGTGACCTCTCCGCCTCCTCTCCTGTTAAACCAGCTAAACAAGCGTGAGGACTGCATGTGAAACACAGGCGCCAGAATAGTGTAAATCACAATAGCTTAGGAAGTGGACTTGCTGATTCATATGAGAATTAGCTCACAGGCATGGACGCAGGAAATTCTGTCCTGTTTTATGCTAAAATTTGATTAAGAAAATTTTGATGCATTTGAGTAGAAATGCTGTAATAGGAAAGATCATTTTCTTTAAATATTTATTATCCTGCCTTTAATATCAGGTTTTAGTTCAGAAAAGTGTATGTTCCCTTCGTAGCAAATGTAGAAAAATAAAATAGTTTAATCTCAAATTATTACATAGTGTGTAGAGAAATAACCTAAGAAAAAGTTATTATGCCAATGCATGCTACCAAGCAAGTATTTCCTATAGCATTGAGATTGGATTTTTTTTAAAAGAGTCATTAAATTTTTATGTACTCATGCAGTTTCTGAATGTCAATTCTAGGAAAATGATTTTCCTCTTCCAGGTCTATAAGGTTAAATTGTCAGGAAATATGAATCCCAGTTAAATATGGCAGAATCTTTTTCTATTTTGCTGAAGTTGAGGAGCTGGCATCTGACGAAGTGTTCTCAGAGGTTTTAAATAGTTTGGATTGCCAGGGCAGACACTGAATCTCTGATGTGCTTTTTCCAAAACTCCCCATTCCTCTGGTCATTAAATAAAATCAATAAATGCATTCTAACCAAAGTTTAAAAAGCTGCTGAGAAGTGACCTCTGCCAAAGTCTTCTGGAAAAGTTCCAACTGTGTAGGGGGCAGGGAGAGCAACCAAAAGCAGAGAGAATGAAATAAAGAAATGCTTCTGCCCAAATGGAAAAATCTGGCTGGAGGTCTACAAGCTATTAGCTTACATATCAAATATCAGACTTCCAGTGCACTGCTACTTTGCTTTCCCTTTTATTTTTTTCCTCTGTCCCATTCCCATATTGCCTGCAGTTCATTGCACAAAGCTTTATTTCTCACTTTGTCTAAGATTTCAAGCAGAAAATCTTCAATAGTGATGTCTTTAAAGTGGTGTGCTTTATGCTCCACAGAAATAAGTCCCTTATCTGAGATTCCAACATGTGGAACTCAGAGCCATGTAACTTACAGCACTGAATCAAGAAATGTGTTTTTCAAAAAAGCCACCAGGCAATAAAACTCAATGGGCTCAACCATTGGAGAAGCCTTCAGTCAAGTCTTTGTCAAGCTTTATTTTCTATGCAGTCGTAGCAAACAGCTATCAGAAGTAGAAGCAATGTACTGACAGACTAACCACCACCACAAATACTTGAAGCTCTGAAGAAAATAGATAATAACCCACAAAGAACTGTGGACATAGTTTTATTATTCAAAGTGGCAAACAACTGGATTTAGGCACTATAATAAGGGAGGTGTTTGCAACCATTTTTAAGAAAATTTTCTCTACCAGAAAAACTTCCTCACTCACTCACATGAACAAGATCCTAAATCAGCGAAATTTTCTCATATATGATTTGAACTAGTCAGATATCAATAAAGTTATACTATTAAAATTAATTAACAGTTAAACCCTCCTGCAAAAGTTTAAATGATATGGATATGTGTATGTATTTTAACCTTTCCTTTTAAGGATATTGTACTTATTTCTCCTTATCAGTGGGTGTCATACATTGTAAGACCCCAGTGGATATCCAAAATCATGGACAGTATCAAACCCTATCTACAATGCTTTTTCCTACACATACATGCACATGATGAAGTTTAATCTATAAGTTAGGCACAATAAGAGATTAACAACAGTAATTAATAAAATAAAACAATTATAAAAACATGATCTAATAAAAATTATGTGAATGTAGTCTATTTCTATGTCTAAAATGGTCTTATTGTACTTTCCTTTTTCTGTTATGTCTGCTCTTTGATATATCTTAATTGTCAACAACATTACTCTTGTGCTTTGGGGCTATAATTATATTATATAAGCATTATTTGAACAAAGACATTGTGATACCATGACAATGGATCTGATAACTAAAATTGCTACAAAGTGACTAGTGGGCAGGTAGAGCACATAGCATGTATCTGCTGGACAAAGAGCTGATACACATCTCTAATGGGACAGAACAAGACAACACAAGCTTTCATCACACTAATCAGAATGGCATGGAATTTAAAGTGTATGAATTTCTGGCATTCTCTAATTTAATACTTTTGGAGCATTGTGGACTACAGGAAACTGAATTTAAAGTATTTTTATTTTACTTCTATACGTTATGTATATAAATTGGTATTTTAAGTTCTTTAGATATCACAAATCAATGTGAGGGATAATTCACCCCATTATTTCCAAACAATGTCAACTGTAATTTTTTAAATTGTAGCTGACTAAAGCTGACTTTTTGGAGGGAAAAGCATTTGTACCCACAAATCTTTTTTTAAGAATAATTAAAGTTACCTTACGATATCCACACAACTCTTTAAAAAGTAAAAATATTTTAACACATTGTATTTTTTCAGAATACAAAATCACTGAAGGGTAAACCAGAGAAATGACTTATCTGAATTAAAATGTAGATTGTTTTTAAATAGTACTGAATTTAGTTTATATTGTTTAAAAATATAACCAGTTTACTTTAAAGAATGTGTTCAGCAATTGGGGTTTTATTATATATATATGGAAATGTTACAAGGAAACTTTCTATGTAGCTGTCTTAAACAAACAAAAATGTCTTTTTTTTTCATTTACAAAATTGGAGAAAATGGGGGCAGAGCAGATCCTGTCCTGGGAGTTGGTACCAGTGAAAGGCAGAAGAAGGTGAGGAAAGGGTATGGGAGGGTGAATATAGTAATGAACTATAGAAATGATCCCTGAAAGTATAGTCTTGGCGGGTGAATATAGTACAAATACTGTGTGCACATGTATATAAATGGAAAAATGATACCTGTTCAAATTATTCAAGGAATGGCTAGAGGTGGGAAGGGTAAAGGAGAATGAGGAGGGAGTGAATTCAAGTGTGATATATTAATATATTGCAAGAACATTTGTAAATGCTGCAATGTACTCCCACTCAGCACAAAATTTTTTTTAAAATGTGTTCAGAAGATACAAATGAAACATAGCAAAAATAACAAAAAGGTTGTTTTCTAAATTTTTCTCCTTAACAGTTAAATTCTCAAGTTTCTATAGATATAAATATCTAAACATAAAATTTTTATCTATACTAATAGGTGGAAAAAATGTTATATTATCTTCAAGGTAATAGTTCAAATTAAATTGCCATGCTTTACAGAAAATAGTCATGCATTTTCTTCTCTTACATGATTACTATATGCTTATCATAAATGTAAGAATAACATGCTATGGTAGTGAAGTCAAAAATCAAGACCAAAAATGAACTAGGTATTTGTAGAAGTATAACAGAAGTTTTAAATCTTGGCTCAAAGCATTCTGTTCATCCTCCAAAACTAATTTTTCCTCTAATGATTAGAAAACACCAACTAACAGGCAAACTTTTTAAGAACTATACTATTTCAGTTTGTCTCCTTAAACTTTATTCTACTAAACCAGTTGAAAATTTAAAATTCATAAAAAGAAAGCCAATTTATATATTTAGCCTTCACATAAGAATTTTATAATCATTTTCCTTCAATAATCAGTCCAATATACAAAAAGCCACAGTAAATCTAAGAAACCTGAAGCTGGTTGAGCTAACTGAGCTCCCAGGACACTCAGGGTCAATTGTGTAAATTATAAACAGTTTTAATTATGAGAATTAGTGATATGAAAAATAATAGTAAAAAAAAAATCCAGTAATAACCTTAGGAGGTAAACTAACTTAATCAAAAAACAACTTAGATAAACTGTGTCAACAGCCCAATGGAGTACAAAAGCAAATTCACTGAAAACATCACCTAAATATTAAACAGCAAATAAAAAAGAAAATATGTTTGTACAGTCAAAGACAGTCAAACCCAAGTTGATCCAATTAAGCCAATTTAGGGTGTGCTATGTCTTAAAAGCCTGAGTTACATACTAAGTGATGAAAGCAAAATGGATTCAGTCCAAATCCACTTTATTTGTCGAGATGCTACGTATCATGGCTGTATTTTATTATCCAATAGTAAAAAATTACAAGGTGACACTGTTATTTCCCGAGGGAAAAATGATACGGTTGCATATTAAACCTTAGCCCAGGCTTTACCACGCCAGGCTTCATTCCACTTGTGTCTTTACAGTGTGTCAGCAGACACTGACATTGTCAGCTAGCCACATTATTGCCACCTAAATATTCCATGAACTCATGCCTTCATAGAGATCTAGAACTTTTTCAGCATCTCTAGTGACTATATACATACGGGGAAAGAATGGTTCTTTGAAAATAAACCAGCTAATTACCATTATACCTTTTCAAAAAATTTATAAATGTTTTAGTTTTTGCCTTAAACAATTATACTCTTCTCAGGAAAACTAAGTACTATATTATCAAATATCTACATGACTAACTTTGCCAAACTGAATTTTAAGTAACTTGTGTTCAATTTGTTGAGAAAGTGAATGAGTTTCACAACAAAATTGAGATTTTAGCTTTTCTCAACTCTATAAATATCATCTTTCCTCATTTCATCATCATCATTCTCGTCAATTTATGGTCATCATATGTTTAAAATGTTACAGGTATTTTACAGAATTTTAACTGTGCACACAGTAATACTCATTACGTTGTCTGTTATTTGATTTAAAAAGACAAGTAAAATTAAGTTTGGGGTGAAGATTTACAAATTCTAAGGATAATAGCAAGCCTAGTAAAATATTCTGCTTCAGAACTTCAGGAACCAAAGACTTGCTTATAGTTTTGAGGCAGAAGCAATTTTAGATACTCTGCTATGGAGCATCTCATCCGAAGCCTCAGCTGATCCTAAAGCTGAGACTTCCTGACATCCAACAGTACCACAGAGAACTACAAGAGGACCACCTGAAAATGTGAAGTGTGGCACCCAGGAACCCACATTCCTTTCCCTCCAACACATGGATGATGTCACTCATGACACTCTTGAACACTGAGTAGCCTCTGCTTACTGAAGATGTATTCTATTCCATTTCCATTTCCCAAAGCTTTGGCTCCTTCAGCACCTCAGTAGTTCTTGGGTTTTAAAACAGTTAAACTTCAGAGTGGTAGACTGTATTGAATTTTTTTTTCTTGCTATTATGATTTCCAAGCCAAGAAAACTCTACACCAAAAACTTCACTTTTTAAAAACTCTTACAGCTTAGATCAGGAAGATGTTTAGGAAATGTGCATCTCCAAGACAGTCAAAATGGCATGCACACCATCCTATACCTTCGGCATAACATTATTATCTATAATACCCATCTCCTCTTCCATTCCCTTTATCAAATAAACTTTTTTTGTGTGTGGGGGGAGAAGGTCATTTGGAGAATATCGTACAGCTTAATGTTCCTTCTCGAAACTCAACTGAAGGCTAAGTGTGACAAACTTTGCATGACAACATGAGTGCACAATGAGACTTTATTTCTCCTATAGCAATATCATACATAATTCAGCCATTCAAAACTGGATGATGATATTAGGTATGGGCTATTAAAAAGGAAAATACTACAAGCCATATTAACATTGATATAATTACTAAATTTTGGTAATTGTCATCTCTCTTGAATGCCCCGTCTTCAATTCTAACTCTCACCACCTTGTCCATTTGATGACCACATTGAGAATGTCTTCCTTCTCTGATTCTCCACTCATGTTAATGGCCTCATTTACTCAGTCAGTCATTCATCCTCCATTTATACTAAACCTACTGTGACCTAGACACTGCATTATTTTCTATGATACAAGAGTAAACAAAATAAAAAACAGTGTTTTCCAAGAAGCTTAATGCCCTCTGGGGGAAATAATTGTATAAAAAAATCTTCAAAAAAATGACATAAATGCTTTGTTTAAGAAAACAAAAACCAGAACCAATGATAAAGTATGGTAGACATTTAAGAAAGAAAATCCAAATCCTCAACTATAGTAATACCATTACTTTTTATAAATCATGATGTAATGTATACTAATATTTCATGTTTCATATAGCATCCACTATATAAGAAACCCACATAGGACAGGATGTGTCACTTATTGAGTATTGAGAAAATTACCTGTGGGTATGTGGTACATATCTGTAATCTCAGTTACCCAATAAGATAGCAGTTTGAAGCCAGCCCAGGTAAGGAGTTACCGTGACCCCATCACACACACACACACAAAAAAAAAAAACAAGGCAGGTAGTGGTGGTTCATGCCTGTAATCCCAGTTGTGTAAGAAGTATAGATAGGAGGATTACAATCCAGTCCAGACCCAGCTAAAAACAGAGGAACCTACTGAAAAAAGAACTAAAGCATAAAGAGCTGGGGTCATGGCTCAAGTAATTAAATGCCAACCTGGCAAGTGCAAGGCCCTGAGTTTAAACTGTCATACTATCCTAATAAATAAAATAAAATAAAGTAACACGTGAGTAAAAATCTGAAGGAACCAAGGTAGAAAGCTGTATGGATATCTTCAGGAAGAGCCTTCCAGATAGAGGGAATGAGTGCAAAGGCCCTGTGGCAAGAAGTGGAAAGGAAGGTTAAACAGCTACAAGAAGACTAATTGGTTGTAGTAGACTTAGGGAGAAGAATGGCAGGAAGTATCAGACAGCTAACCAGGGGCTAACTGACTTTGGTAGAAGTATGTAGACTATTATTCATAGTCTGGACTTATTACAAGTAGAAAGCCACTGAAAGAATTTTGAGCAGAGGAGTAACATGACGTAGTACCACGTCACTAATATTATGACATGCTTTCAAATGATCACTCCGGCTGGTGCCTGGAGAACATATCACAGAGCCAGGTGGAATAGCTACAAAGAAACTATAATGATCAGAGGAGTGACCATGGCGGGTTGGCTGTAAGATGCCAGCACTATAAACAGAGAGAAGTTGGATTTCTCAATGAATAGAAGGTATAGCCAACAGGATCATTCATCAGTCCATGAATTGCATATGTGGTGCAAGAGAAAGAGAAGTTAGTATGTTCGAGCTTTGAAAATATAAACAAGGAATTGTGACTGTAAGAACTTTAGAAAAGCTATTTTAGGGATGTGGAAAGAGAGGACAAATTTAGTTTTGAACATATTATTTGAAGTTGTCTATTAAAAATCTGAATGGATAGCTATATCCAGGAGCCTAGAATGAAATATTTTGTCTACATATAAAAATTGGGGACTGATTAACATTTTGATGACTGAAGAGATCAACAAGGAAGTGAATGTAGATAGAAAGAAAGAAAGAAAAAAACACCAGTGTCTGAGATTTGAGATTCTCCAAAATTTGGGGAGGTTGGGGACAATGATGAGAAACTATAGAAAATGCCTGAAAAATAAAGAATAATGGGATAAATTTGTAAAGCAATTAAACATTTTCCAAGCAGGACACCAACTTCATCCTACGTCAATAAGAGGTCAAGTAACTGAGCATTAAACTTTGAATGTAACAACACGAACATTAGAACAAAACAGTTGTGTAGAATGATCGGGATGAAAGCCTTATGGGAATGGATGCATTTGAAAGAGGACAGACGGAGGGAAATAGTACTAGAACCTGGTTGACTTGACGATGAATTGTCCCACAGATCTGTGTGTTAAAGGTTGGTCCCCAGCTGGTGGTGGAAACTTCAGAAGGTTTGGCTGAAGTGGAGGAAGTAGGTTACGCAGTAGCCTTTGCAGAGTACTTGTGCATGGCCCCTTCCTGGCTTTCTGATCCCAACCACGATGTTTTGAGCAGCTTAACTGCATCAAGAATCCACCCTCATGCTATTCCACAACACCTCAGGCCACACTCATTGGAGCCAGCTGACCATGAACTGAAATTTTTGAAACCATCAGAAAAAACAAATCCTTCCTAGCTTAATTTATCTCTGTCAAGTGTTTAACACAGAGCAAAAAAGCTGACTAATATACTGCCTATTACCTGTTCACAATTCCATATGAGAAGAGGGCAGGTTAGTCAATTGCCCATAATTAATCACTATAGTTCTAAGGTCTCTGCCTTAACTACTGGACTACATTGTTAACTTACCTAGACCTTGAAGTTTCCTTCATATATTATACATAGGCAACTGATTTTGATTTATTTTAGAGTAACTTTTTTCATAGAAATATTCCATCTTGTAAAATATTAACTATTATTTTCTTGGAATTTTACCTTTTGTTTTCTTTCCAAACAGATCAAAGTGGTTACTGGTTTTAGACAACTTTTGTGTTTGTCAAACATAGGTTATATCTGTGAATTTTTATCAAGAGGCTAAATTTTTTCACTTACTAATGCCAAATTATCACACACAAAAAAAGGGGCTTTATCCCTAAATAAAACCACCCTCAACATGAAAACTGTAAAACTATCTTAAATATACTTTCAATGCCATGTGTACTAAGTAAAGCAAGAAATCAAGGTGAACTAAGTCACCTATAAATGTTGAATTTTTAACACCTGAAATGTTGAATATTTAAACATTTGGTAGACTTATTAGCAAAATTTTTTTTGTTTCAATACTAGACATGAATATGACAGTTAGGAAAAATGTTTTCTTATTCATACTGCTGTAATTAACCTTATATATAAGTAAAAAAATTAATTAATAAGCAGTTTAGTAGGATCACATAATAATCAGAAAAGTTAATTTATTTGATAAAAGTGAGACTACAGGTCATTACTTGAGAAGCATACAAAAATAAACCTTTAAATGCCAGTGATAATGAACCTAGTATGTGGTAATATATTTAAAATTGATGCAACTGCTAATTGAGTAGAATAGTGATTTTTACACATAAAACATGACCAACATTTCATGGGAAAAAAACAGATACCACTATATTTTTTTCAGTGAATTGTATTAAATGGTTGTCAAACACCAATGGATAACAGAGGTAAAGTCAGAAAGTATTTAAAGAGGTAAAAGATAAGCTGTGTCAAAACACTGAGAGACAGAACCCTTCGGGGCAGGATTTTCCAGTCATAATTACTTTAATTGACTATTTTTTTACATTTAACTTTTTTGCTGCCTATGATAAATGACAAAATGCACTTGTAAGACATTTTATAAGAAACTGCAAGGAAACTGTTAATGTTTCTAATTAATTTAAAATGAAATCAAGCAAAGAAATACAGAAGCAAAAACTGAAGACGCTATTCAATGAAATGACTTTATCAAATATCCCAAGGAATGAAGTATGCTTGATTCACTATAGTATGGCAAAATGCTTACAAACATGAAATAAAGCAGCAATTAATATTATGGAAATTAAAAGAATGCTTCTATAAATGGTCATTAGTTACATAGCTAAATTTTTCCACTTTCAGGAAAAATAAACCTAGGTTTTTCTTATTAATATATGGAGTCACCTTTGCTGCATCGACAGAAACAGAATTCCATTTCATGATTATATACTAGCATACAGTGTGTCTGATGGAGCCAGAAGTATTTTGTGGAAAAGAATAAAATCAATCTTTATACAATATATTGTTTAAAGCTTAAGTAAATTCTTTTTTTCAAAATCATTGCTTTTGCAAACTGAAATCTTCCTAGACATCAATTAGAATATTAGATCCTGAGTGGCAAATATTTTTACATTCTTCCATTTTTCAAAGAAAGTGAATGAGTAAACAAGAACTTATCACAGATAAAAGAAACAAAAATATGGTTGAAATTGTACAGTATCTTCTACCTCTCATAAATACTGCATTCTACATGTAAGCATCTAATCCTAAAGTTTCCCCCACAGAGATAGCATCCCCATATAAATCTGTACAGGTCAAATAATTTTAAAATATTAAATTATCATCACAAAAGTTTAAGTTCACCAATGGATAACATTAACACACAAACAGCATCAGGATCACACTCCAAAGCTTGAATATCATTGCTATACGTGTTATCTCTGAAGCAAAAAAGACTATACTTGAAACATATTCTTGAAAGATTTAACTAATATATATTGAAAAATGTTATTTACTTTATCCTCGGCTAGATACATAACTCCTGTGGGGAATACTGGCATAGCTATGCAGACAGGTGAAATATTCAACAACTAAACACCCGGTACATATTTTAAGGAGTGGGTCAATGTTTGCTATTACAGTCAAGGCATATTTTGTGCACATGGGCATGGGCACACACAGTTCACTTGCATATCCAATGCAGAATAAAAATATCCAGTTTAATTTCATAATGGCCACACCTAGAAAAATAGATAAAAATGCAGGTTTCTATATTTTAATATTTACCATGACGTTAGGACTTGGAAAATGTTTTTATACCAAGTACGATAATTATGCTACATAGTAGCGCCAACTCAATCTCTATGGAATGAATAATGCATTATTATTAAGGGTTAAGTATTTATCAAAGAGAGACACATGCATTCTAGAGCAAAATACATGTCTCTGAGGGGAAGGTGTTTTAGAAGAGTCTTAAATTAAAATTGATATAATATTATTAAAATTCAACTACAATAATGCAAAGCACACAGATGTAGGATTTTCTTGTAGTTGATACAACATTTCTTCAAGAGTAGAATTTACTATGTCAAATTTTAAGATGAGAATATTGAACTTGAGTTAAATGTCTTTTGTAACATCAACTAGTAGTTATTTGATGTTAGAAAGGTGTTTTCCACACTCCAATATTTTTATAAAATGAACCTAGTCTTTATAATGTTACTTTTGAGGACTTCGATAAAGAATCAAGGACAAATTATTCTGGTCCATTGACCTTAAGTATTCTGATCAATTTTGACTGTGACTAAAGGAAAGTAGAGACTGACCTACTCTAGCAAGTATAAACTGAAAAGAGAAAAGAGGCCACAAAACTACACCACTATTCACACCGAGACAGGACAGAGACTCAAGGTGAACTTTAGAAGCTTTTTAAAGAGTCTTGCCAAGGTCACGCTGATAAATTGAAATGGATATGACTTGGAACTACTAATAAATCATGCTAATTTCTTCAGAGCCTACTGTCCTGGCCTCTCTGAACCTAGAGGTAATGGGCATATTATTCACATAACTGATTAATAATTTTGAAATTTTCATATAACTTACAAAGGCTTATTGAATCAGAGTTCAAAGTCTGTATTTTATTTGGGTCACTAAAGCACACGTGCACACACATACACACACAGTCTTAAGATCTAAGAGTAATAAATCCATAAAGGGGTTTTTATGCAGTATAAAATATATGCTGCTTTTGCTATCATACTCAATCTCCAAAATACATATGAGCCATTAAAACTTTTCAAATATATCCTACTTCATTCCTAAGAGTACTTATATTGCCCTGAATGCATTTTTTAAAAAATTATATATGTGGAAGCCAAGCTTGAAATGTACCGTTGTATACATAGAACTTCCACATAAGTGAATTCTATTTAATAGAAGCAATATAGTTTATTGGTCAATATTTCAGTGATGGAGGTAGACTACAAGATCTCATCCTTAATCTTTCAATTACTGATTATGAGAATGGGGACAAACCACTTAAATTTGCTGTACTCAGTCTGTTCCTGTATGAAATGAGATAATTGGGTTGTAAAGATTAAAAGAGTTAAGGCAAGTCAATTAGACTATATATAGCACACAGTAAATCTTTAGTATTAGGATTCTTATTTATATGTCAATATTTTTGAGTGAATAGAAGAGAAACACAAAGTATGGTTGGTTATTTTTGGAAAAGTGAAAATACTATGCTAATCTGTGATACCAAGGAAAGTGTGAAACTGTTAAACTTTGTTACTCTAAATATTAAAATCAAAATTTAAAAGTAGAGAGAAAAATGTAATGCATCTATCATCTACTTACAAAAATTGCTAAAATATTTTCCATGTTTGCTTCATTTCTTTTGGGGTGGGAGTGGAAGTTAAAATAGAAAGAATTTATACTCAGAATCACATTGCATTCCTGTGCATCTTCATTAAAAAAGAGTACTTTTAATGTAGTCACTAATCTACATTTGTACATGATTTAGCAATGTTTTTTTTACTGTCACTAACTATTCAATTTATTTTTCTACTATCAAATTGTCTTAAAATGGTGTGTTACTGCTGATTTTTCTAAAAGGATCTAAAAAAAGTTCACATCCAATATTTAAATATGGCTTTTATGTATGCAAATATGTAACAATATGTAACAACCTTTACTCTCAGAGTTGTATTTTTCAATTGTGTATTTTCTATATAAATCTTACCTTTTTTATTAATATCACAGGTTCCTACTAATATTTCTGAACTACAGAAAATTTGGTATGACTTTCTTTTTGATCTAATTATAAATATTTTACAAAATTTTTCAAGATGTTTCCATTTGTTCAATATGCCTGCAGAAAATAACAGAATCTCTCAATGTTAGTGTCACAAACCTGGCACTTCTAACTACAACATGAACTTTTCAATATCTCATTAATTATATTCAGCACTCCAGCATAACAGATTCTCTTTGCTTCTTAGGGTCTCTTGACAAACATGAACCCCTTGGGCCCTCAAAGATATAAGAAATCAACATAGAAAATGCATAGGCAAATAATATATGCATTTGTGAGAAAATGATTTGGAAAATAAAGCTACTTATTAAGACACATTCTTGAGAAGAAACTTTGAACACATCATTTTATATATTTTCTTTAAATCCTCAAGTCTTTAAAATCTAAATGAGCTTTTAAAACACATTTTGTATAGAAACAACTTATAAAATGATTTTAAATGCTTTAAAAATACAAACAGAATAAAATGAGACAATATATATACACATCCATATACATAATATTGGTAACTTATACATACATATACATAATACTGATAACAGTCAGCACATGTACACACATGCACACAAACACATATAAATGCAGACTTATTTATTTATTCCACACAGTGCATGGATAAATACTGGCTGGTTCGTTTTGTCCACAGCTGCATGAAACACCTTTTGAGAAGTGTCAGGGTTTGTTTCCATATGCTGGGGTATCCATGTCGTGATAAATTCCTTTCTTGCAATTAAAAAATATATATTGCTATGCTATGTTTTCTATAATAACCCACAGAAAAACAAAAACTAAATTCTTAATTATCTTTAAACTTAAAAACATGACATGATTATTTTCAGTAGAATGAAAATATTTAACACTTGCAACTCTTATCTATTTTCTAAGTAGATGTAAAGACTAAGTTCCTCTTAAATCATGTTGAGCTGCAAGTCTAGCTACTAAAAGGCTTTGAGTATTTTTAATTCATAAATTTTCACTTAAATCTGTAGATATCTGAATGTACTAAAGTAGTAATTACAAATAACAAGAGAGCACCACTTCACTGCTCTTGATTTTAGACTTCTGCCAAGACAGCCATTATGAAGGTTGAGAGCTGCCTGGACAGAAAGAAAATATTCCATCAGCATATTTGGTGGGAGACACACCTTTTTATAAAAATTATACTCCTTACTTCATTATTTCTCTATATATAATTCAAAGTCCAAAAGGAATTTTAATAGCTGAATAAAACTGAAAATATTATGAATAAGGGTTCATGCTCCAAAGATGTTAAAATCTCCAATTAATTTTTAATTGATATTAGTACCATGTTTAAATTTGTTGCCTTGCTTCCAATCTATATCACCTAGCCCATTGTAAGCATTTAATATACATTTGTAAAATTAAAGAGTGTTTAAATAACTAAATATATCACTGGTGCACTGCAACTTTATGTTTTAAGAGTATACAAAATACATACTTATAAAATAAATGAAAGAATTAATGTAGGTTTATGTTATCATTGGCTAACTCAAGGAGGAAGGTGTAAGTAAGGATACTGTTGGTGAAATTTGTTCATTTATTTAATGATTCATGTAACAAATATTTATTACAGCCAACACAAAATTTTCAGAGCCAGAGATGCTTATGATAGAGAACAAACTCATGAATCACACAGTTTAATGACAGTAATGAAATCTAACTTATTTTAATACTTCACACAAAGATTAAGAATCATTTCAATTGATCCTCCATATAACCTAAAAGACAGGTACTAATATTATGCTACTTAACAGATGGCAAAGGAATAAGTAATTTTAGCCTTGTATGTGATGTACCTATCAGGAGTCTGAACTTTATCAAAATTTGTAAAAGTATGTTATATTTGACAGTATGGTAAACTTCATATGGAAAATCATGGTGCAAAACTTCGAGAAGAGATTTACTGTTAAGATAACCATTGCCAGTTGTGGTGGTGCATACCTCCAAGGCTAGCACTTGAGAAGCGGAGGCAGGAGGATCGCTATTCCAAGTTCAACCTACTCTACACATGAAGATTCTGTTTCAAATATATAAATGAAATGAAATAAAATAACCATGGCTTATTATTGGTATGCTATATTTTCTATAATCATCCAGAGGAAAACAAAAAATAAATGCTTGAAAGAAAGAAACATGTCAGAACCATTTTCAGTAGAATGAAAATATTTAACAATTGAAATTGTTATCTGCTACGGAAACCTTTTTTGAATGTTAAAAATTATGGAGGAAAAGAATCCACATATTGACAGACACACATTTCTAAATAGCAAAAGTCTATAAGCAAGTTTTGCTATTTCATAGAATTGAAAATGTTCTATTATTTTTAAAAGATAATAGATGCTAATTTTGTACATTTAAAGGTGTCAGAAACAATAGTCAACCATAATCAGTTCTTAACTGCTAGAATGTGCTAAACATTTTAAGGTGGTTAGTTTAAATGTATATATGAAAATAACAATCTTCCCAAAACCTTAACTTCCAAGCTCATAATTCTATTTTGAAAATGAGACAGAACTACTACTCAGACACCAACACTAGGACTGAATGCTGAAGTACTAGCCCAAATCTATTAAGACTGAAACTTTATTGCATTTGAACTTGGGAAATTTTATTTTTTTATTTTTATTTATATTATTACTATTTTTTTATCCTCTCTCTGTCTTTCTAATGCCTGTTTAGCTTACTGTTGATTAGTACTCTATCTCTCCCTGTTTATTTCTTTGGCTCTATGTTTTGTTTTGTTTTGTTTTGTTTTGTTTTGTTCCCATTTTCTTTATCTTCTTTGCTTTTCCTCTCCTCTCTCCCTTCCATTCTAGATAACACCATCATTATTATTATAAGCTAGACAATTACTGAATTACATAATACAGGGACAGTAAAAATAGCAAGGGCAATGATGGGAAGATGGAAAAAAAAGGGAAACCATTTTCCCCCCAATAATAAATTAGTACAGGAAAAGAGGGAAATGAAGAAAACAGATACCCAAATCCAGACTCCAACAAAACAAAGATAAACTATGTCAAAAAACCCAATGAAGCCCACAAGAACATTCTGAAAGAAGAAATCCTGTAATCAATGTGAATTTTATACAGATGACACTGGATATGGTCAACCAAAATGTACAGGAGACACTCAAGAAATTCCAACACAACAAAAATAAAGAATTTGAGATAGAACAAGAACAAATAAACTATAGAAGCTCTGTATAAACACCAATGTGAAACAAAGAACACGATAAATAAAGAGATTAAAGAACTCAGGTAGAAAAAAGACAATAGTAAGAGCAAGCGACACAGGATATGGAAAACATCAGAAAAAAGAACGAAACAAAAAGGCAAAACAAAATGGAGGCCAATCCAGCAGACCAGAACAAGCAGAAGACAGAATCTCAGAACTCAAAGATGAAATGGTAATTAAAGGAAAAACTGAAGAAATATTAGTTTAAAAACTCAAGACCTGTGAAAAGAAAATGTAAGAGCTTACTGACTCCATCAAAAGACCAAACCTGAGAATCATGGGCATTAAAGAAGGAGAAGAGGTGCAAGCAAAAGGAATGAGTAATATATTCAACAAAATAACAGAAAATTTCCCAAATCTAGAGAAAACTATGCCCATATAGGTACAGGAAGCCTCCAGAACACAAAACAGACCTGACCAAAATAGAATTACTCCACGACATATTATCATTAAAACAATAAATACAGAGATTAGAGAAAGTATATTGAAGGGTGTAAGAGAGAAAAAACAAATAACATACAAAGGTAATCCCATCAAAATCACAGCAGACTTCTCAACAGAAACCTTAAAAGCAAGAAGAGCTTGAGGTGAGGTCTTCCAGACACTGAATGAAAGTAACTTCAACCCTAGGATACTCTACCTAGAAAAACTATCATTCAAAATAGAAGGAGCAATAAAAGTCTTCCATGATAAGCAGAAACTAACACAATATATGACCACAAAGCCACCACTGCAAAAGATTCTTCAAGGGATTCTGCATACAGAAAGTAAAACCCAGCATAACCACAAAATGGCAGGCAATACCAAACTACAGGAAAAGAAAAAGGAAGAAAGTAGAGAGTAACCTCAACTTAGGTACATACAATCAAACCCTCAAACAACTAAGACAATTAAATGACAGGAATAACCACATACCTATCAGTACTAACACTTAATGTTAATGGACTTAACTCCTCCATCAAAAGGCACCATTTGACAAACTGGGTTAAAAAGGAAGATCCAACAATTTGTTGCTTACAGAAGACCCATCTCACTGACAGAAATAAGCATAGGCTTAGGATGAAAGGTTGGAAGAAGATATACCAAGCCAATGACCCTGAAAACAGGCAGGAGTAGCAATACTTATCTCGGACAAAGTAGACTTCAAACTTACATTGATCAAACGAGATAAAGAAGGACATTCCAAACTAATAAAAGGGGAAATAGACCAAAAGGAAATAACAATTATCAACCTGTATGCACCCAATGTCAACGTACCCAATTTCATCAAACATACCCTGGAGGACCTAAAAGCATATATTAACTCCAACACAGTGGTCATGGGAGACTTTCAAACCCAACTATCATCAATATATAGGTCATCCAAACAACAAATCAATAAAGAAATCCTAGATCTAAAATATACCATAGATCAAATGGACCAAGTTGATGTTCACAGAACATTTCATCCATCTTCTACACAATATACATTTTTCTCAGCAGCCCACAGAACCCTCTCCAAAAGAGATCATATCCTAGGGCACAAAGCAAGCTTCAGCAAATATAAGAAAACAGAAATTGTACCATGCATTCTATCTGATCACAATGAATTAAAACTAGAACTCAACAACAAAAGTAAAGACAAAAAAAGCATGCAAAAAACATGCAAAAACAGCAGGAAACTGAACAACTCATTACTTAATGAACAATGGGCCATTGATGAAATAAAAGAGGAAATTACAAGGTTCCTGGAAGTGAATGAAAATGAAAACACAACCTACTGGAACCTATGGGACACAGCAAAGGCAATCCTGAGAGGAAAGTTTATAGCCATAAGTGCATATATTAAAGAGACTGAGAGATCTCAAATCAATGACCTAATGGTAGGCTTCATCCCAGGAATGCAAGGGAAGTTCAACATATGCAAGTCAATGAATGTAATACACCACATTAACCATATTAACAGAAGCAAAGACAAAAACCACTTGATCATCTTAATTGATGCAGGAAAAGCCTTTGATAAGATCCAACACCATTTCATTATAAAAGCTCTAAGAAAACGAGGAATAGAAGGAAAGTACCTCAACATTATAAAAGCTATATATGACAAACCTACAGCCAGCATTACACTTAATGGTGAAGAACTGAAACCATTCCCTCTAAAATCAGAATGAAACAAGGATGCCCACTATCCCCACTCCTATTCAACATAGTACTGGAATTCCTAGCCAGAGCAATTAGGCAAGAAGAGGGAATAAAAGGAATACAAATAGGTAAAGAAACTGTTAAAATATCCCTATTTGCAGGCAATATGATCCTATACTTTAAGACCCAAAAAACTCTACGCAAAAGCTTCTAGACACCATCAACAGCTATAGCAAGGTAGCAGGATATAAAATCAACATTGGAAAATCATTAGCATTTCTATACACTAATAATGAACAAACTGAGAAAGAATATATGAAAACATTTCCATTTACAATAGCCTCAAAAAAAATCAAATACCTAGGAGTAAACTTAACAAAAGATGTGAATGACCTCTACAAGGAAAACTATAAAATCCTGAAGAGACTGAGGAAGACCATAGAAAGTGGAGAGATCTCCCATGCTCATGGTTTGGTAGAATCAACATAGTAAAAATGTCTATACTCCGAAAAGCAATCTACATGTTTAATGCAATTCTCATCAAAATCCCAATGACATTAATCAAAGAGATTGAAAAATCTACCATTAAGTTTATTTGCAAACACAAATAGCCAGGCAATACTCAGCAAAAAGAACAATGCTGGAGGTATCACAATACCAAACTTCAAACTATATTACAAAGCAATAGCAATAAAAACAGCATGATACTGGCACAAAAACAGACATGAAGACCAGTGGAACAGACTAGAGGACCCAGATATGAAGCCACACAACTAAAACCAACTTATCTTTGACAAAGGCACTAAAAATATATGATGGAGAAATAGCAGCCTCTTCAACAAAAACTGCTGGGAAAACTGGTTAGCAGTCTGCAAAAAACTGAAACTAGATCCACGTATATCACCCTATACCAAGATTAACTCAAAATGAATCAAGGATCTTAATATCAGACCCCAAACTCTAAAGTTGGTATAAGAAAGAGGAGGAACTACTTTTTGGAGTATTTTGGAACTAATAGTTATAGGCAAGGACTTTCCCAATGGAACCCCAGCAGCTCAGGAGCTAAGAGATAGCATAGATCAATGAGACTTCATAAAACTAAAAAGCTTCTGCTCAACAAAACAAATAGTCTCTAAACTGAAGAGACCACCCACAGAGTGGGAGAAAATATTTGCCAGCTACACATCAGACAAAGGACTCACAACCAGAATATATAGGGAACTCAAAAAACTAAATTCTCCCAAGATTAATGAACCAATAAAGAAATGGGCAAGTGAACTAAACAGAACTTTCTCAAAAGAAGAAATTCAAATGGCCAAAAAACACATGAAAAAATGCTCACCATCTCTAGCCATTAAGGAAATGCAAATCAAAACCACACTAAGATTTCACCTCACCCCATTAGAATAGCCATCATCAGCAACACCCCTAACAACAGGTGTTAGCGAGGATGTGGGGAAAAAGGAACCCTTGCACAGTGCTGGTGAGAATGCAAACTAGTACAACCACTCTGGAAAAAACTTGGAGGCTTCTTAAAAATCTAAACATTGATCTGCCATATGATCCAGCAATACCACTCTTGGGGATTTACCCAAAGGAATGTAACACAGGTTACTCCAGAAGCACTTGCACACCTATGTTTATTGCAGCACTATTCACAATAGCCAAGTTATGGAAACAGCCAAGATGCCCCACTACTGGTAAGTGGATTAAGAAAATGTGGTATTTATATACAATGGAATACTACTCAGCCATGAAGAAGAATGAAATCTTATTCTTTGCAGGTAAATGGATGGAACTGGAGAACATCACCCTTAGCGAGGTTAGCCAGGCTCAGAAGACCAAAAATTGCATGTTCTCCCTCATATGAGGACTTTCGATCAAGGGCAAACGTAACAAGTGTTTGGACTTTGATCACATGATGAGGTGAGAGCACACAAGGGAGTTATGAGGATAGGCAAGAAACCCAAAAAACATGATAGCATTTGATGTCCTCAATGCAAAGGAACTAATGCAGAAACTTTAAAGCGACAGAGGCCAATAGGAGAAGGGGACCAGGAACTAGAGAAAAGGTTAGTTCAAGAAGAATTAATTTACAATATAACACATATGTACAGAAAAGCAATGCAAGTAAACTCCCTGTATCGCTATCCTTATCTCAATCGGCAAAAACCCTTGGTCCTTCCTATTATTGCTTATATTCTCTCTGCAAAAAAATTAGAGATAAGGGCAAAATAGTTTCTTCCTGGTAGCGAGGGGGTAGAGAGGGAAAGACAGGGGGCAGGGGAAAGGGAGGAGGAAAGGAGATAAGGGGAGAAATGACCCAAACCTTGTATGCAAATATGAATAAAAGAAATTTTAAAAAAAGAAAATGAATGAAGACCATGGTTAAAATGATAGACTTAACTTTTTAAGTACAGTAGTTTTTCCATATATCTATATAAATACCCAGCAATGACTGCAGATTTCTCCATTCCTTAAAACAGACTTAGCTAAGTACTGCAATAAAAGACACAGGAATAATTTATTTTAAAAATTAATAACTGAATATTAAAAGGCAGATTTATCAGATTACCAGGTCTTCCAGTTTATGAAACACTGTCTAATAAAATGGTACAGTAATGATTTACTTAGGTATTTAAATTCATTATCATATATACCATATTTTACACTTCCGACTAGTTCTTTTCATATTCTGACTTTCATTATTATAGAAATTTATTTTTACCTGTTAAATAACCTTAGTTCTATCTTGTAAAATTTAAGTTGACAATTATAATTCTATGTCCCAAAGAATATAAGTTTTGTTAATATATTTTAATATTATACATTTATTCTGGTAGTATTACAAGGATACTCATTTAAATATGCCATGCTTTTTTCCCACAAGTCTGGTTTGCTTTAGTAAAGAATATTTATTATATGATCTAATTGACATACTCAGGGAAGAATAACTACAGAATACTTAAAAAGTAATGACTTTTCCTTAAAAAAAGATTAACAAATGTTTCAAAACACATTCAAAAGTTATCTTGTAATTTGAAATTATAAGATATCATCATATATAAACTAAAGAATCAATTATATAGGAAAATAATCATATTTTGACCACTTTGGTTAAGCATTCATTTGTACATAAAGGAATAAAAAGTGTCTGTCTTTGGGTTTTATGATTGGATATGACATTTTCTTACTGGTAACAATTTCTTCAACAATATTTACTTATATTACAAATTTAGAAAAAAATGGTAAAATTATTCAAGGGTGCTTTCCACTTTTAGATAATTAGGAAACATAAAAATTGGTTTATCTGCCTTTATTAACTGACAGATAAGAAATGACTCGGGTGAAAATTCACTAACAAAATCTGTTTTGAGAAAAGAAAAACAAATCTTAATATAGTTTGTTTAGATTGATACAAAGACAATGAAGGTACATATTTTCTAATGATAGTTCAATAATTATCAAAATTTGTCATTTTGGGTTACTGGATCAAACTAGTTAATCTTTGTCTTTTTATTCTGATTTTGGGAAAGAAAAAAGAGTTAAAACTTTTTTTTTCCTCACAGAATATGCACAATTTTCTAAACTCAACTTTAGACCTGTGACAGGTCCTTGCATTTGAATGGAGTCATTACTTTCCCAGGAACTTTGAAAATGAGTTTAATATAAGTAGACATTGCATTTGTTTTCAACAGTCCAGTGAATTTAGGCAGCATACTGTAGATTTCTAGTTCAAAACACCATTTGAAGTAGTTGTGAGTTATATATTGAAAACCAGTATGGCGTGTTAATAACACAGAGTGTTCTATTATTACAACAATACCTTAAAAGATACCTGTGGTCCTGAAAGAGCTAATGCACCTTCCTAGAGCCCTAGGAAGTCACTTAATCACTGGGAGGAATCAAATTTAATATATCTCTCACTTGATAGCAGGAAAAAAAACATAATTGAACCTTTTTTTTCCTCCTAAACCTGGAAATTTTCTCTTTGGTAGAGTTTTATACAACTGTCTTCATTATCAATGTGAGGGATGTCTCACATTCCAGTGGAGATGCTTAAGGCTCCTAATATGCTCAGTGACCGCAAGTTAGGATGCTAGAAAGGTTGTGGTAACTTTCACACACATTCTGCACACTGACAGGAGGCATAGGTGAGTAGTCAGAGTATGAATTATGGCATCCGCAAACATTCATTCAAAGCTATAATGCGCCAAGTATTCTCTTCTTCAGACCAATATTTCCTTCTATGACCTGTTTTGGAGGCTCTACACAGCCATATAGTTTTTAAAATATAATCAGGGCTTCTAAAAAGTGGCCCCAATCTCCAGTTTTTTGGTTTGTTTTTGTTTCCTTTGAGGGTTTTGTTGTTCTTGTTGTTCCACATAAATATAACTGCCTCATTCTGGATAATATTGACATTAACACAACTTAGATTGATCTTGGCTGCTTTATGACACCACCATAACTGTCAAATTGTGTTTGGACAATGGACCATAAAGCTCTGCCACTGATGCCCAAGGTTAAAGTGCCTGTAATTTTGTTTCCTTACAAACCCTCTACTTCTGACACATCAACTAGATTGTTGAACTGTGCTACTTTTATTTTAATATCTATTTCTGCAGTGAGTACACATTCCTGGAACACAGGAGCAGCTGGGAAGAGGATGTAGTGAGTTCTCAGTCAGGTTTGACAGATGAATGAATTCCCTCAGCCTTATGCACATGAGCTGCTCCTAATCCAGTTCCTCCCAACACAGTAATCCCCTCAGATGGTTATCTCTAAATCGAAAAAATAGTAAGATGCTGTAAGACTCTTTGTCTACACCCATACAAATATTGTAGACTACAGCAACCAACATTGGAGTTTTTTTCAGAATTGTAACATTCTGCTACTAAATTGAGAGTCCTTTGCAAATATGGAGGAATTCTCTGTGATGCCTTTCTTTAAGTTATGAGAAAAAAGTGTATGCCACAGGAAGTTCCTATAATGACCATCCTCTAGAAACAATACTTTTATAAGTTATTATTATACATGTAACAGATCTTAGAACACATACACAGAGTTTTTGTTTTTAAATCAACATGAGTTTTTGAACTGACTTCAAAAACTCAAAAATTTCCTATGAAACAAAACCAATAAAGAGAATAAGAACCCAATCAACATCACAGCCAATAAAACAATTAATTTTTAGAAATGACAAAATATGTAATTATTTAATCATAAACAGTTAACAAAATTAAACATAATTTAATTGCTTATTCAGAGTCATTAATTATGTAGAGTTGAAAAATTACACTACCAAAGCAATCATTTAATCATTAAAGCTGGAAAAATGTCTAAGTACTAATTCATTATTTCTGCTATGGTCTTGAGAAATTACATCCCATATTTATAATAAAATCAACATAATTATTTTAAAATGCATAACTAATGACATTGGCATGAATCTTTTATATGCTAACAGTATATTTTTAAAAGTCAAATTTAGAAATCTTTCCTAAAAAATAAATTTGAGACAATGAAACAATCAAAGAAACAAATAGAAAGTATACAATTTATATAGCTATGATTTACATGCAGTAAATTTAGCTAACTTTATTGAAAGATACATCTCTTTATTACTTAGTAATCACAATAAACTCAAGCATTATTTTAACTGATCTTATATTGCTTTAACTTGTATTAGAAACTTTAAAAGAAAAGCCTATAGCTTAACTTTCATGATGCCAGGAAATATTTAAATTTAAAAATTCTCTTCAAGGGAATAGTAGACAGAAGAAGGACTTTTGGCTGACCTTTTAGGGGACATTATTCAAGGATTCATATGCTGCAGAATTACAATTAGTCTCTGACAGTGACTTTTGTTAATCAAGTTTGCATTTCCTTTGAACTTTACAATCCTGTACTTGTGTGCATCTGTTTAACTTGTACTTATTCAGGCAACTTATCAGAATCGCTAAATTATGCAAAGCAACTGTTGGCAATTCTTATATGTACACATTTTCAAAAAATGTGTCTTCTTTTCGCTCCAGTGGCTTTGAAGAATTATCTTAAAGAAACCTTAGTTTTCACTAAGTGATGGCTTCAGAATAAGGAATCACTATCATTTGCCACACTGTAATTCACAAACTACAAGGCTTGGGCTAAAGATAGTCTCCCTTCCTTCCTTTCTCATATGGCATATATAATGCTGCTAAACTCAAAACATTACTTCTCAAAGAAGTACCACTGTCACTGTGCTATTTTATTTTATTGGTGGATGACATGCAGCATAAATTCATGTCACTGAATTATTGAGATGCTGAAATGTATGTTTAGTAAATATTTTGAGTGATTAAACAAGTACATAAAATAAAATTATAAAATCACAAAATTAGGAATCAAAAATAAATAATGCTAAGGGTACCCTGACCCAGCATTTCTCAAAGTGTGTTTAACTGAAACAAAGTTCTGGAGAAATGAGTTGAGTGTGTAAATCTTCATAGTCAATTTGTTAGAAACGCAAGGAAAAACTATGCTTAATCATTTCCCTCCAGTAGGAATCTCAGAGCCTTAAGGATACTATCACACACTTTGAATTTATAAAAGGAATAATATGCTGTGTTTGCCAAACTCACTTGACTGTGGATTGTTTTTTGTCATGTAACAGCTGGGTTTTGTGTCTATTATATTTTAGAAAATGATGACCTAATCCAAATACCACAATTTATATACCTTAGAGTGGTGAAGTGAATTACCACAGTTACACTGCTAGTCAGCACAAAGAGCAAATACCAGAGCCGTGATCTTTCAAATGCATCACTTTTCATGCAGGGTAAGGCATCTTGCCAGACTAATGTGATTTAAGGAAAAGGAGCAAGCCTTTTAAGAATGCAGTAGCTTCCCTTATCCATTGTTTTCTACGGTTTCAATAACCTTCCACCAACCACAATATAAAAACATTCAATGGAAAATTCCAGAAATAAATAATCCATGTTTTTAATGTGTATGGTTGTGAATAGCGCATTGAAATCTCAAACTGTCCTGCCTGGGGTCATGAATCATCTTTTATCCAACTTATCCACACTATATACTGCACCTTCACCTTGGTCACTTGGTATACATCTTGGTTATCAGATCAAATGTTACGTATCATGGTGCTTCCATTCAAGAAAGCCTTACAGAGTAGCTTATCACTGCATCATGTGCCTCCACAATTCACCTTACTTCCTCTCATCATGTTGATACTGTAAAATATCACTTCATCAAATGAAGAAGTGTGAGTACAGTACAGTAAGATATAGAAAATGAAAAAAAGACTATGCTTACATGACTTTTATTACAGCATCCTGTTCTTACGTTATGTTTTATTATTAATGTTTTACTGTGCTTAATTTATACATTAAACTTTATCATACTTTTGTATGTATAAGAAATAGCAGAGTGCATAGTATTAAATAGGATCCATGTTTTGAGGCATCTACTGGGGGTCCTGGAATGTATCTTTGCAAATACAGGGGACTACTGCACTTATAAGGCTGAAATAAAAAGATGACTCAGGAACCTAGAACAATTAAAGTGGAAAATGGAGTTACTACAGGTATTGATGTTAAGAGGCTATCTAACAAAGTAAATGGTAAGATTAGGAGACTGAAATCACAGAGGTAGGTCTGATTTTGTGGTTTGAAAATTGAAAAATCTAGTGATAATGACCCATAGGATAAACATGGCAAATGAGTGAGCTTACTAGAGATGTTAGCTAAAAATCTGAGATGTTTTAAAATCATACCTGTTTATTTGAAGCAAGGTTCTGGCTTTGATGAAGAGAAAGATTGAGACTGGTGGTAGGATATTCTCAAATGAAGAAAATAATAATGAAATCGGCCATATCAGCAATAAAGGGTAAAATGCAATAAACCAGTTGGCAATAGTCTTAAAAAAGTATGGCTTTATTCACAAAATGAGTATATATAGAAAGAGGTAGGTATGAGGGACAAGTGAGGAATGGAAGCAGAAGACATAGTCTCCTTGAGGATCACCTAGAAATATACAAAGTATAAAGGAAATTTTATTGGTATGGCATTTCTCCAGAGAGAAAGCCTGATGTTTGCACCATCACTATTAAATATTTATACAATTCAACAGTTTATCATTAGTTACCCCCACAATGATTGTAAAACTATACAGTAAATAACTGTTCACAAACTGTCTAACAATTTTGGCCAACTGGCTGACGATACAAGAGGTTAACCCAAGTTGTAACTATAAGCCAAAACTATAAAGAAGTGAAATAATAAATGACACATAATACTTGAGGGAGGAGGGAAAAGAAAAGAGAATAAATAATAGAGAATCACCAATATTGAAATGCATTGCATTTCTGTGGGTAGAGGACATAATGATATGTACTGAAGGCTGTTAAATAATGAGGGAGGGATGGAAGGGGTAAGGGAGAGGAAATGGAAGTTGAACTGATCAAAGTTAAGTATATTCACAGTTGAGATACATTGAGAAACTTCTTTGAACACTGACTTTGGAATTAAAAATGAAAGACAAGACTGTAAAACAGGTAACACTGTGTGGCAGGCTTCTTGCAGGAGGGTGAACGAAGGAAATAAAAGTGAGGGAATACAGTTGAGGGCTTCAGATACATACATGAAACAGAATGATAAAAAGTCTTGCAATTGTTTAGGTGGAGTGGGGAGGAAGTTGCAGGGGGGAGATGGTGGGGGCAATCTAACCAATGTACAATATAAGGCTTTTGAGAACTGACACAAGGAATCCCCCCTGCACAATGAGTATATGTTAATAAAAATGAGAAAAAGAATAACACTCTGAAATTCAAAGAAGTTAGGTGGATAGCAGTCCTCCAAATAATGATACAACTCTTCAAAAACAGCAAAACAATGCTGAATTAGTCATGCTTCAGTCTCACAGGTTGGGGCACAACTTTTCTGGGAAAGGGCAAAGGACATTAAGATCCAAGTGATATAACTACCATTTAACCCAGTATTTATGCAATGTAATATGCATAAAAGAGACTAATATGAACTACAGAAAACCTTTATAGAAAAGATATTCTTTACCTCATTACATATGCTTGTTAAAAATGGAGGCATATTAAGCACTGAAATAAAATAAGCAGTTAAAGTATCATGTTAGTGAGCTAGAGTGAGCCAGTAGGCCATTAATAGTGTTTTAATAACTCCAATAATGCAGGTATAAATACCTATGCTATAATGCTAAAGAAAAATCATATAGAAATTATGAGATATTAATAGCATAAAAATTAAGCACAGAAAAATATGAACTCTAAGTAAATGCATCAAAATACCAACAGTGTTAGTGCTTATTTCTAAGTAATATTATTACACATATAAAGCTTTACTTTTTATTTTTTAATATTTCTAAAAAATCTAAAATGAATATGCAATCTTTTATAATCTTAAGAGGAGGAGTATTTGCCCTAAAATATCCTGATTCTAGCTTTAAAATAAGTACAGATAAGAACATAAGCACTTTTATAGAGTATTTTGGTGATATTTAATAAATTAGTAATTATACATTTCATAATTTCCCTTGTAATTCCACTGAACACCTATATTCTTCCAAAATAATTGCACCAATAACTATGCCCATGACAGCTGGAACAGATGACTTCAAAACAGCAAGGCCTGAAAACAAGGCAAAAGCCGACAGAACGGACTGAATAACCAAATTATGTATTAAAGACCTGCACATAAAAACCTACTATGGAATGGTTATAAACAATGAAATAAATGTATATATATGCATGTATATAGATACATATCTATACACAGAAAAGGTTTTCTAAGATATGTCCTGAGGTAAGAAAACATGAGTGAACATTTTGTAAAACAGCTCTATTTCTATTTTTAAATGAATACTTATCTTGTATGTATTATATGTACATGGCATATATATGCATTACATACACTGCATATGTAAATACATGTATGCACATGTATATGTTAAGAAAAGCCTAGAAAAATAAACACTAAATCACTTAAGAATGCTATTAGCTGGAGCCTTATTCTTTTTATTTCTTATACTTCTGTACTTTGATATTTTTATAAGAATTCATGAGTTAATTTTGTTAATAATGTAGTAAAATAAAATTTTCCCAAAGAAAAATGTTAATTAATATTTCATGTTATCAAATATCCTCACAAATATGTTAAAAACATGAAATGTGCTTTGCTTCCAAATTCTATTGATTTTTATAGATTATGCGTTTAACAAAATGGATTTGCAATCAAACAGCTGCTAAAAAACCACACACACAACTCATTCTGAACAAAGAAGAAAAATATTTTATACCAAAAATCTCGGTGTTATTTTCTCACAACTCCATCTCTGGGAGTTCATTCAAAGTAGACTACTTTTAAAAGAATTGTTACTTAATCCTTTCTTCATATCCGTTACCATCAAGTACCATAGTTCCTCAAACTAACATAACAGCCACCATGGGAACACCTACTCCACCTCTACACACACTTCAGTGAGAAGAAAAAAAAAAAATGAAAGAGCCAAAAAACAAATCTAGAAAAAAAAAATGCCTTAGCTCTTGATATACCCATATCTTCTACAATCATTGTTGCTAAACACTACTGAAAAACAGCTTCAAAAAAGGATTTTTAAATGAAAAATTGAGAAGAAATGTCCCAGCTGTAGTAGCAGTCTAAACCAAGAAAAAGTGCTTAAAGAGAAATGGACTGCCATAAGTTACATTTAGCTAAACTGGGCGACAGCAACATTGCTCATTTGCCACCATTCAAAACATACTACAGTCTACCTTACAAAAAGGTATCAAAATGGCATATTCTTTTTTTTTAATTTTTATTTTATTCATATGTGCATACAATGTTTGGTTCATTTCTCCCCCCTTCCCCCCACCTCCTCCCTTACCCTCTTTACCCCTCGATACCTGGCAGAAACTATTTTGCCCTTATCTCTAATTTTGTTGAAGATAGAGTATAAGCAATAATAGGAAGGACCAAGGGTTTTTGCTAGTTGAGATAAGGGTAGCTATACAGAGAGTTGACTCACATTGCTTTCCTGTACATGTGTGTTACCTCCCAAGTTAATTCTTCTTGAACTAACCTTTTTTCTAGTTCCTGGTCCCCCTCTCCTATTGGCCTCAGTTGCTTTAAAGTATCTGCTGTAGTTTCTCCGCGTTGAGGGCAACAAATGCTATCTAGTTTTTTAGGTGTCTTACCTATCCTCATACCTTCCTTGTGAAAATGGCACATTCTTTTATTCCTCTTTTATTAAGCACTTATTGTGTTCCCTGTTATGCTAGGGACTTAGAAAAACAAAGCTGTATAGGAAGAAAGAGTATGCTAATGTAAATTTCACCATCCCTGCTCTCCAAATGTGAGACTTATTATAATAAGAGAAAAATATGAAAGATATTGTGGCAAAGAAGAAAGTGAGAAAGAATTGACAGAAAAAGTGATATTTTGGGCTAGATTTGAAAATGAGGATAATAAGGCAGGAAGGGCCACCCTCTGGTTAGCAGCGAGCAGTCAGATGTGGTTAATACAGAATTATTCCCTGAAGCAGAATATCCAATTTAGCTTGAACCTCTGGGATGATGATTCTGATGCATGTCCTGTCTAAAATACAGGCCTAATCACCACATCACAGCTGCCAGAATGAAGCAGCACCTCCTCAGATGGAGAACTTAATGAAGTGCAGAATAAGCCCCGTTAGATACTCTGCTCCTACTTTGTACTCCTGTTTACTTGGCAGCCAGGAACAGTTTGAAAGGATTTATCCGAAATACAATCCCAATAATGTTGTTTTTCAGTCATTTTGACCAAACTGACTGCTTCTCTCTGCCTGAGGAATTCCTTCCAGAGTTCCTCCTCTGAGGATAGGCCAGCTGGCAGCAGACTGGATCCAAAACACCTGAGCTTCACAAACCCAAAGACCAAGAGACCAAAAATTGTCCCCTTGGGCTTCATCATCACACAGAGCTACCACCAAACTACAGAACCAAGCTTGTCAATCCATATTAATACACAAAGGGCAGGACAATTTAGTCACCAGGCTGTTTAAATGTCTATGTAGCTATATAATATTACCAAAAGAAATTTTAAAAATTGCTTTGAAAATTTAGTATGATAAATAATTTACAGTTCTACTAATTTACAATATATATGAATTCTTGCATGGTGTGAATGAATATCAAGTGGGTGGTATTTGGTGGTGATGAGCTCAACCTCTGGGAGTTAACATGCCAAAATTTAATATTCAAAAGTACGGGAGGCTAGACAAGATCTATTCTATTCCTGGGTCAGGTAAACCAAATCTAATGCCAGCGTGCTCAGTATTCTGTGCATATTTTCCTCAGTTCCTAAAAATGAAGAATGGGCGGCATAGACATTTAATTAAAAATTTCTAAGATCTCTTTCACTATAAAATTAAGCTAATTGCATTGTTGGGTTAAACTAACATCTAAACAAACAAAACCATGCTGATTACCAAACAACAAATCTGCAGATTGTATGTTTGCTTGATGCCCTGACCACCTAATGAAAATATATGGAAGATTTTTGTATGGGTGAGGCATGTGTGCTAAGGGTTTGATAAAAGTATGTGTACTTTTATCAGGTTTGATAATGAATCTATGAGTTAGGACTATTCTTGTACTTGCTTAGCAGGAAGTACTGAGAACTGAAGTGTCTTGAGCAAAAACTAAAGACGACTAAGCTTGGATGAATTACTCATTGAGTCAATCTGACTCTAAAGCACTTAAGTACTGTATCCGTGGGCATAGAAAGGCAATATTATAAATCTTCCCCAAATTATCACCAGTACTCATAAACAAAAGATGTGTCATGGGTTAGGTATTACTTTCTATTTGCGAAACATGAAATGATCATGACATATGGAAATGTTACAATATCTGTTTAATGTAAAATACATTCATAACTTAGTTATATTCTCTAATATGCCTAAAGTTTATTATAATTCTTCAATAACGCACATTCATTAAAATGCCCATTATGATTAATATGCTGACTTTCATGACTTAATATTTACTCAATAATATTTAAGTAAATGGGAAAACAATTAGTGTACAGTACTATATGTGCCATAGTATTTAAATATATATAGTTCCCAATTTAACAATGGTTCAACTTAGGATTTTTTGACTGCAGTGGTGAGAGAGCACACTCATGCAACCACTGTTTTTCACTATCAGCACAGTGTATAAGAAATTACATGAGATATTCAATATCTTGCCATAAATAAACCCTTTGTGCAAGATGACTCTGCCCAACTATAAGCTAATGTAAGTGTTCCGAGTGTGTTTAAGGTAAGCTTGGCTAAGCTGTGATGTTCAGGGTGTCAAATGTATTAAATGAATTTTTAACCTATGTTTTTCCATATAATAATGAACTGATCAAGACACAAGTTGACAAGCATCTGTATTCACAATTAAACAAAAGATGAGAATATATTTAGAATAAATACTTTTCCTGATCATATAAAAAAAGGAAATGCATGGTTAAACGGTTAAACTGACTCAATTGATGAGCAAAGTCTCACATAGAAGGATATATTTTTATAATGTTAGAGTATAAACATAATGAATTTCCCTGGTGATCTTCAAACTATGATCCCTGAGACTCTTGCATGAAAATTATGTTTATTTAACATGATCTCTATGCTAAATTAACTTAATCTCTTTCCTTCTCCTCCTCCTCCTCCTCTTTCTTCCTCTCCTTCTTTTCTCTCTCTTTCACACCACACGCACAACAGAAACACAAACATCAGTTAATCATATGTATATAAGTGTCGAGAACAACCAGAAAATACAAAGAGCAGAGAGATATTTTCTTAATTCTGCAATGACATGGAAGTCCTTAATGTACTACCTTGAAGACAGTAAAGTCAGTACTAGAGACCATGATATCACAAGGGTTTTCTCCTTTAATTGTGGTAGCTAAAAGACTTAAGAACTGCCTTGTGTTCTTCTGTACTTAATAATGTTAGTGTACATGGCTATATTTAGAATGTGCATGTACACATATACACGTATAAGAGTATATGTAAGCATTTATGCAGGTCAACAGTCTACCCAAACAACTGAGATACACGAATAGGATTACAATCATCTGTCACAAAAGGCCAAAGAACTTCCAAAGAAAGCGCTGACTTTGCATCCATACATAAGCTCATCAGTTAACAGAGAAAGTACATATGAAACACAGCATACAGCAAGTGCTCAATAAATTTTAAAGTGATCTTTTAAGTAACAACTTACAATGATATTTTTTTTTCAGAAAAAGAGTGAGCACAAACAACATCTCCACCTGAGTGAAAGATTTCAACAAAAAGAAAATAGGAAAAGAAAAAGAGAAAAACAGTTCCTTGACCTTCACAAGCCTCTGCAAGCCCCCTGAGGAGGGCAAAGGATGTCAAAAAAATCAGAGGCCTTGAAATTTTCTAAATGTGCCATTTCTCAAGTGCTTTGCTTTTCTTCCTTCCTCAGGGCCTTAATTCTGTTTCCAAAGCACTGAGCAGGACTGAAGAGGGAAGGAAAGCAAACCTTCCTTGCTTCATTTGTAACTCCCACTTGTCTGTTGGTTGAAGATTCTGTAATCGAACTTCATTCTCAAAAACACCTCAAACTCCCACTGACAAGAGAGAATAAACAATACAGACTCAGAAGAGGTGACCATAACAAAGCCAGAGGCACATCTTCCCTGGAGAAGAGTGTAGGGTTAAGAACTCCACAAGACTGCTGTGGACCAAGCCGGAGCTTACAAGTATCAGAGAGACACTCCTAATGCACAAGCCAAAAATAATCAATGTGGCCACCTGCCAGGCAAGGTAACTGTAAGAAAACAAAGGCAATTCACCCACACCTCCACTGGTAGAACACGCACCTCAAATTTAACCCATTTTAGCCTAAGGAACAAGTCAGCTTTTAAAATTAGAAGAACCACAGCCCCATCTAAGCACCACTTTAATGAAAGTATGGAACAGAGTGATGACTACATGTATTTTCCTTCCCATTTTTAGAAAATCCCTTCTTCAAAGCCAGTGCAAAAAAAATTGGGATTATAAGAAGATTAAGAAATACAAAGGAAGTCTTTGTTGATAGGCACACTGTTTATACCCAGATATCATGAAGCTTTGCATTCAAAACCCAGTCGTAATGGAGTTCCACAGTAGAATGGGTACAGTGAATGCAGCCACCGTGAATGTTGACAGATTATTATACAAAGGGCAGTTATCCCACAGAGAGGGCTGGCAGGCTGACAGGGGACCAACAAACGAATAAACTGAAAGACATAATGAGCCCAATTTCACCCTCACACCTCCCACCCCTGACACACTGAGGAAAATAAGCCACCAAAATAACCTGTACCCTCCACGCTCTGGTTATTAGAGAGGAAAACTACACAGAAGCCTTCTTAAGACAGCACAGTTCTCTTCAGAGAATGGAAACTGTTCAAGCAAGCAGAGGTTCAGCTTCACAAACCTTCCTGGACCTCATGGACACCCCCAATGTGGGGTCGGAGGCGGGTATTTTCAGTCCATATGGAGCGTGGATCACAACCAAATCATCCTGCAGGTCCAACTCATGATTGAAATGAGAAAGGAAAACAGCCATCCAAATTTATTCTCCCACAAAAGAAGACTTTGCACAGAGTTTGCAGGGGAAGCTGTTTGGATTGGACTGCTTGCTTGAAAACTGTGGGGTATCTTGCTGATCTGAATAACATTACAGCATTTGAAAACAATTTTGGTATTTTATTTTATGTATATGATATGGCTAAATATCAATAGACTATGTATATATTCTATATTATTAACATACATGACCTTTGTTCTCTACCCAAATGTTTTCTACATATATATGACATCCTTGTTATTCTCGTTGCTAATGTTTATAATAGGTAAAATTCTAAGTATCAGTGAAAGCCATTTATTAAATTATGAGATCACAGTTTCAAATATTTTGGTATAAACAACAGTTAACTTGGTTACAGAAGAATGAAGAAATACTTCTCGAAAACTGAAATTGGGAAAGTAAATGAAGCACCAACCTTTCTGTTCCTTCTGTTTTGCCTCCTGCATTGTCCTAAAAACGTATAGACTACTGGCACCTTTTTAGATACTTGAACACTACTCCTATTTCCTCAAATCATCAAGCCCTGATAGCTACAACTGTCAAATCTCTTCCTTTTTGTGCAGGCTAAATTGCTCTAAGTAAAAAAGAAACTGACATTCTACTTTTAAAAAATGAAGCTTTTGACATTTTAGGATGTTAATAGATGGATAAACTGTATAACAGGACCATCAGCCATGAAAGAGAATTTGACCTGAATAGCTGTGCACCACACTTGTGCATTTATAATTGCACCAGCACATGAATGAGGAAAGAGGAAGTGGAACTATTTTTCAAGATGCATGCTGCGTTTTCTCATTATAGGGATAATCTTAAACAGTAGTGATATTTCTTTTAAAACCTGAATAATTATAAGAATGAAAAAGAATTTATTCATTAAACCCTGCTTTTCTAGGTTTCCCTCTTCCAAGTCAGCCTATTCCATCCTCCTACCCCAGATACAAACTTTCCATAAAGATAATCAGCCTTTCTAAAAATAAATAAATAAATAAAGGCAGGAGGTTTGTTTAAATACTTTAGCTATAATACTGTGTACACAGGTATGTAAATGTAAAAATGATACCTGTTGAAACTATTCCAGGAATATGGAGTGGGGGGCAATGGAGAATGGTGAATTCAAGTATGATGTTTTTTTTAAAAAAGAAATAACTTATAAATAAATCCTAAGGAGTTTTTCATCTCCTTCCCTATAAAACAGGTATGGTAATCAATTTGCAGGATTTGGGTGAAGATATAATTATATAACAGGCTAATTAACCATTTGTTTTGTTCTTTTACTTTACATGAAGTGTTAGATTCATTGTGGATATTCAATTTCCTTTCTTTTTTAAAGACAATATTTTTCTTGGACCTACTGAGTTATTAGTAAGATGATTATTGTATCTACCATATTAAAATTATTTTATACTTCAAAAAAATGCTTTTGCTACAAACAAACAAAACCCCAGAAAAGCAGCTATTAGCTCAATATTTCATTAAACCAGTTCTATTTCTAATAAACTAATTCTAGTATTTTAAGGAACCTTTTCCAAGGAAAAATAGAATGGCTTCTACTTCTGGAAGTAAATTTTTTTTACTTTAAAATTAGTTTCAAAATGTTTTTAAAGAGTTCATATGGATTGGAAAAGTCATACTTTTATATAATAAGGAAGCAAATATTCTCTCTAGTATGTGAACTTAGGACAATTTCAAACAATTCCATGGTAGGATTCAACTTAAAAGTAGACTTTGACACCACTTAATGGATTAAAATGACAAATCTTTCTAAATCCAATTTGGTGAATAGAAAAATCCTACCAAAGCTTTCTAACATAAATAACTCAATTGAATTTGAAAGTGATATATTTATAATATTCTCTAGGGGAGTTTTTTAAAAATGAAGAAAGTATTTTTCATATTTGTTGTTCATAAAAAAAAAAACCAGAACATTAGCACAGTAAAATTTAATGGATTACCTATCTATAGATGTTCTTCCAAGCATCCTAAAAAACAAAATACATCTAGAGAAACCTGACTTTATTGCACATTTTTCTATACCTGTGGGAAGGGATCACAATTTGCATCAAGAAAGGAATGTTATACCAGACAACACACAGTGATGGCAGGGCTCTTTTGATAATAAGGACTCTGGCTCTTTCTTTCTCATTTAAAATTGCAATTTTTTCTTTCATTATGTTATGTCAAATAAACTCTTTAAGCTTGGATATAAGGAATTGATTATCTCTATATCACACAGCATCTTTCTCAGAATTTTCTTCCTGTTTAAACCAGAGAGAAGGGAGCAATTTATGAAAAATTCTCAGCGTAGACCCTCTTCTCATCAAATGCCCTAGAAAATATCTATTGAGATCCTTCAATAGAGAAGTAAATTATATTATGGAAACTATTTTAAATAAAACATTTTTTTACAAATGAAGTTACCATTTTGAAAGATGTTTTGGTATAGCTAATATCAGGAAGTTCAATAAAATTAAAAGTTTAAACAAGAATAGAAAAACAAATAAAGAATAAAGACACTACCATATAAATGGCATTCTTCCACACAATTAAGGTAGCTTTACTTTAGTACATTCTCAGGATATCACACTATTTGTATTATGATAGTTTACCTGTATCCTAAACACTGGAACACTAAATAAAGCAAAATCTCATTAGTTTATCCAGATTCAAAAATTCAGAGCTCAAATCATGTCCCTTGGGTCATTACTGCCTTATATAACATCATATATATTATATATTATATATTATGATAAAGCCTTATATAACATTCTACTTTATAATCAAAAATCAGTTCCCTCACCAATACTAGTATTGTACTTGTAACAGTTAAAATATCACTATGTATTCCTTTTTCATTTACCTTACAAAAGAGGCCAAAGAAAATAAAGTTTTAATAAGTATTTTGCTGTGTTTATAACTTAAGACTCAAAAAGGCTATTTTTTTATCTTTGGTAAATCAGTAAGAAGGCAGCCTTTTAAGTCAAGATAGCCATATGCATCTTGCCTCATTTCCCTGAAGCAGAGGAAATAAATCTCCTCATTTTACTTCTCTGTAACAGATACTATTTATCCCATGGGTGAGAAGTTCACCCATTATTGGAATACAGATTCTTTCACCATGCCAGCACCCTAACGGAGCCTTCAGAATCAGTAAATTCTTTAAACTTGATCTAACATATAAAGCACGTTTTCTGCAACAGTAGACATAACAGCACTATTTTCACTGAGCTTTAGTCTACATACATTTTAAGTAATACTAATTATATAGGAATATGCTACTTAAAAATAGAACTATGAAATAGGTTGGTATTCCTCATTACTATACTTTATTTGAAAGCTAAGAGCAAACATAAATATATATATCTCATAATAAGAGCACTTTGTTAATTTAACTGATATTTTTAATTTTTTTCTGTCACCCTGTAACTATTTATTTGAACTAATGTTTCCATAGTTCATTTTGGTTTCTTCCATTGACCAGCAAATGTGTTTATATTACAGACATATTAAAACTTTAACTATCAACAAAGCTACAACTTTATTGTGCCTAGGTTTTAAAAGAAAAAGATAAAGGACAAGAAAACACACTATAAATTATTATTCTTAAAGCATTACTACCAGAGTAGGCTCTGGGCTCAGGAGACACATAAGCCACAATTATAAGTAGAAGCTTCATATTTCAAAATGAAGGTTCTATAGTTGCAGGCAGTATATGTGTGTATATGCATACATACATACTGTATGTATATATATGTAAATATATAAATGATGATATGTTGTGAGAATTAGCTCGTGTGATTATAGAGGCCAAGAAGTCTCACAATTTGCCAACTAGAAGTTGAAGAACCAGGAAACTTGGTGGTATAATTCCAGTTCAAACCCTAAAACCCCTAAAAGTGAACACATCCTTCCTCCACATTTTTGTTCCATTCAGGGTCTCAGCAAATCGAATGATGCCTGCCCACACTGCTAAGGGCACTTATGTTTACTCAGGATACCAATTCAACTGCTTATTTCATACCCTCACAAACAGAGAGGGAAATGTCTCACCGGCTATCTAGGTATACCTGTTCTCAATCAAGTTTACACATAATACTAACCATCGCACTGACCAAATAATACCTCTGGAAATTTGGAAATAAAAATGAAAACTTTAATCAATCTTAATTTGTGGGGTCATATGGCAGTAGAGTAGCCATTTTCCACCCATAAGAGGTCTTTTAGAGAATGAGAAAGTGTCAGAGAGGAGCTAAGACAATGGAATGTGCCCAGATGACCCCACTATAGTTTGGATTCTGTCCTTCACAGGACAGGTGTTACAGGTTTGCTCCCCAGGTTGGTGATATCAAGAGATGGTGAAAGCTTAGGAAGTGGAGCCTAGTAGAAGGTCTTTAGGTCAATAGGCAGTGTAAGCTTGGAGGTGACTGTAGCGCCCCAGTCCTTTCTACTTCTTTCACTTCCCCACCATGAGTTGAGTACTTTTGCTCTGATTATGATATGCTACCTATGTAAGGCAACAGAGCCAACTGGTCATGAACTGAAATGTTCAAACTGTGAGCCAAAATTAACCTCTGCTCTTTACAAGTGGATTATCTTAGTTAATAGTAACAGAAAGTTGACAACATAGACTCAAATTTATTTCTTATAATCCAGTCCTAAAATAGGCCCAACTTTACTAAAAAACCTTAGGCTCTCTTAAGTGTCTGAACGCTGATGACACCCTCCTATTTGTTCACACAGCTTGAATAGTTCTTTTCTGTCACCTTTTCTGAATAAGACAATTATTCCTCTGCCTCGTTTATGATATTAGAGCACGCCATATGTCCACCATTAGAAAATAAGGTAAATATATGAATGGTCATAAAAAGAGAACACAGAATTATATCTGTTGTTTTAGAAAATGGCCAATGGCATGCTGAATAAAACAAAAAGTAGTTTACAGAACATCAATTTAGAATATGGTCAGGATATCTGGAAGGATAATAATTTGAATTTGATGGAATTTGTGTTTATAGAGCTATTGGGTGATATTAATCTCCTTATAGTTTTCTGGACTAGTGTCAGTTTTTCACTGATTTTCTATCATATTTTTATAAATCAGAATGACATCAAATTTCAACATTTAAAAATAACTCTGAGTAGAAGTTTTAAATAGAAAAGATTAAGAGAAACACAAAAGACTGACTTTCTCTTAAAACACAGGATGGTTTGATCTCTACAGGTGGAAAACTATTTCACATTACTATCAGCTTTCTAAAGAAACCGTAAGCAATGATTCAATACTACTGAAGATTTCTTTGAGTTTCTATCAGGCATCTACACGTCTCTATTCTTTCAATTATAAATCTTGCTTGATTTATAAAGTTTTGAAAGTATATGAAGAATATTTACAAGACTAGAAGAGTATTTTAATCCAATGCTAATGTTATGATTTTTAAATATGTAACCTCTTCACCAGCCATGCAAAAGAAGGAGAGAAAAGTCAATAAGCATCGGTCCTTCATCTCTGCTCAATTCAGCTCTTTTGGTGAGCAAACAATTCTTAATGGCAATCATCCAAAGCATCCAAAATAAGGCTGCTAGACAGCCCTTTCAACCAGGTCAGCCTTAACAGAGATCGTATCAAGCCTCTCATGATGAATTCCATTCACAAAGCAGGACTGGACGCAGACCAGGCCAAATCACTGCACATTATTGACTGGAGATCAATTTTCAGCTTGATAGACTATGAGAACAGTATACAAGGCAGAAGCAGGAGTAGGAAAATTCAATAGTTTAACAAACCAAACCAAATGAGCCCATCTTGGTACAAAAAGAGGCCAATCATATCACCTAACATTACTAACATGATTCGGGAAAATACTTTGCTTTTGAAATAAAATAACTTAGAATATACAAATAAAGTTTCACCCAATTCTTAACATATTTAAACATATTGAACATTTTAAACAAATTTCAAATGAATAAAATTTAAATTGAACAAACAAATTTTTAAACCTGTAGTTCTGGCTGTTATCTCTTGTAATTGTTAGTAGTGTTGTTTTTTTTCATCTTCCTTAACAACCCTGACATCCCCAGGTTGCATGCTATATTTCTGCCTTTTCCTTTAATTGCTAGAAAGATAGCCATCAATATATAATGAAACCACTGGATTAAGCCTTCCACATTTTGCCTATACCTATGACCAACCATTGGGAAAGTATCATTGAGTCCAATTATCTCTGGAACAAAGATTATACTGTTTCTGCTCTCTGCATCATCCAGCACCCAAAAAGCTTTCTATGCTACCCCAGCCTGTTCACCCAATAGATACAATAAAATATTACTGAGCTTAATTCCCTCAGCTAACGGAAGCATCTATATATCCCTAGTTTACCAAGCACAGTCTCAGTGTTTGCCTGTCATGCTGCAGTGAATACTAAAAAGCCCCTTTTCACTGTCAGAAGTGAATCCTAACTCCTGCTCCATCTCAAACTACTATTGTACTTGATTCCTTCTCCTCACTGCCAATTTCTTGACATAATGTTCAAGTCTTACTAGCAGCTTCTACTTCTTCATTTTCCATTCACACTTCACTATTTTATAGTCCAAGTTCCATCTCTTTAAAACTACTGCACAAACTCATGGATTAATAATTAAATTGCCATTTCTCAGTCTACATGTCTGTAAAACAGTAGAATATTAGATATTCGATCAACTCATCTTTCTTAGAATTGGCTCTTCCTTGTCTATTGCTTCCTCAACCTCTTTCAAACTCCTCAAATTATCTTTGTTATCCTCTTTATTTGTATTATTTCTTCAAACTTGATCCTCTTTGGTGATCTATTCTAACCTTAGAGTTTCAACTATCACCTCTAAGCTCATGATACTAAAACTAGCCCCTTGACAAATGCCTCAAATCGTACCTTTCTAATCTTAATCTAATTAGAAAAGAATTTTTATGGCACGAAAGGTATTTTCAACTCAACATGTCTTCTTATTTGGAAGGCTGAGGTGGGAAGATCACTTGAACCCAGAAGTGCAAGACAGCCTGGGCAACATGAAGAGATGGTCTCAAAAGAAAACAATGCAAATCTAAACTATGTTTAATCATTTTTAAATGTGCAATTTCTTTGTAAGAACTTTATTGATCTTTCTATTTTAGATAGTATCTGATTGGCATTTTAGCACTCATCAGTTGTGCTTCATAACAGTGATATGAACAAAAGAGAAAGAGTTCTTGTTATGAATTTTAGGCCTATTACGGAATTACTCAATCATTCTTTTATCAAAATCAAAAATATCTTCAATAGTATCCATTTCCATTTCCTCAGTTTACACATGCTACACAAATATGATGTATTTCTCTTAATACAGTTTGATCTTCAGAGTGCATTATTCTTGTATTTATTTAGGAAGTTTCTTAAAGCATTTATAAATCACTAACAACCAAAACAAAAATTATTATACTCTTTACATGGACCTCCCTAATCAGAAAGTATCAGATAAGAAAATCCCTATCAACATTCTTTAGTAATCAAAAACATATTTTTGTTAATTACAAAGTTACAAAATTCTACAACTAAATGATACCATCCCAAAACAACATAGTATACGGCATATATCTGATAAAGCAGCTTTTGTAGAAAGTTTTACTTTATCTAAATCATGCAGTTTAGAAACATGCAATGGTAAAGCATTTTAGTGCTAAAATACATACCAAGACTAAAATGGAAAAAGAAACAATGTAAGATTGCACTTTACAGGGCATATTTATGTATCTCCACCAGCAACATACAGAAAAAAGCAGTACAACTCAATGTGTAGCTTACATTGGATAAAAAGCTTTAAGCCTTGGATGGTACATACATTAAAAATAAAGACAATGGGGAAAAGGAGGAAAGCTCAAAGAATCCCTCTAACATATGGCTTTATATTAGTGAATCCATTGGGTGCGCTGGCTCTGCCTTAGTGGCTTCTTTTCAAAATCATGGCAAGGAAGAAAATGAACTCAAAGTGAACCATAACATCCTTTATCTTGTTTGAAGTAAAATGCATAGGTTTGAACATTGCACATCATTATTTTCAACATTAAAATGTAGTGTATTAGGTTTGAGTGTTATGTAACAATTCACATAACCCAATATCTAATAAATATTTTTAAACTGTCTAAATATATATTTATACTGTGGACCATAATAACTCTATTTTAGCATCTATGATAGCTGCAAAACTACTCAAACAGTAGGGTGTACATTTTCAGCACAGCATGAGCAGATTTATCTGAGAGATTCCCATTAATGTCAATAAGAGTTGCATGGTTCAATCTTAACACACACTGTGCTCAAAGTTTGCCCCACAGCATCTGAGCAATAGCTCCCCAAAATAAAGAAAAGTTTAAATTTTCCAATGCAAGTCTCATCTTTTGAGGTAAGTACCTACCCACCACTCTTAAGCTCATAATATACATTGGTATCTGTTATCATCTATTGCTAGCTGTTTCATATAAAATGCAAAACTTAAATACTTTAAGTGGAAATTTCACATGCAATAATGACAGCTCTAGTCCTCATTAATACTAACCTCATAGATATATTCTCCCCAATATTTTTCTTGATATTTGACATATTTCTCTATTGTATGGCTTCCTAGCCTTGTGTTTACCAAAATGGTCATTCTGAATACTATTAAAATGAGCTATTTAAAGCAGGGTGCTTGAGGTTCATGCTTGTAATCCTAGTTGCTTGGGAGGTTGAGATTAGGAAGATTTCAATCTCAGGCCAGTCCAGACAAATGGTTAATGAGGCCCCAACTCAACAAAAAAGAAGCTGGGCATGGTGCTACCTGCCTGTTGTTCCAGCTACGGCGAGAAGCTTAACATAGGATGATTCTGGTCCAGGCCCACCTGAGCAAAAAGCAAGACTCTATTTGTAAACTAACCAAAGCCAAAAGGGCTGAAGGTGTGTCTCCAGTGGTACAGTGCCTGCGTCACAGCACAAAGCCCTAAATTCAAACCCCAGTTCTGAAAAAAAATAAAAGTTACTTTATGTGTCTTTCCATGGACTATGGATAGTCTTCAGATATGTTTCAGATATGTTTTTGCATTTTATACCTTCCATCTTAAATTTTCCAAATTTTTGAATTATATAAATTTAAAATGCAGTTTGAATTTTAGAGACACTTTCGTAAAATATGAAAAGAAATGGCAAAAAGCACAATTCTTAGTTCTTTTTTTTCAAATTATTTTAATGGTGTAACTGTCTAGTTGGAGATCAATAACACTACAAAACAATTCATAATTAAAGATTAATTGTCCTAAATAAAATCTAGCTATGGATTATGGTATTTGCTAGGTAGCATAAATAATGTAGGTAATTTTAGAGGCAGTATTAGCTAGCTACCTGATTTTTTAAATTTCTGTATTATAATGGTTGAAAAGAACAAATTAAATGAACAGACACCTTAACTATAAATACTTTCTATATTGAAAAATGAATAAATTATGGAAAATGATCAGAATTCCCCTTGTGTGTCCCATGGAACATTTAAATAATGTGAATATATATGTATTATTTTTAATTCTTGGAAGAAAGAAATTGGCTAATTTACCCTCTTAGGGACTAGCACCTCAACAAGATCTTGTTTAAATGCATAATGTTTTAGATTAAAGAAATAAGCTTTTCATAACATCAACAAATTTTTTCGAAGTATGTGGAAATTAAATGAAAAAAAAGTAATTTTCAACTACCAAAAAGTACTGTCACAATTAATGGAGATTCAAATTTAAATTTCATTCATTAGAAACTGTTTGTGGAGAATCTATTTTTCTACAACAATTTAAGAAGTAATAAAGAGTTATTTCTCTGGATTATTCACAAACATTTATGTTTATTTGAAACCTATATGCAATCACATATTTACAAGAGTTGCCACTGAGACTCAGATTTATTTTGCAAGTGGATTCCAACAGTTATAATGTTTCTGAGGCATTCTGTGTGAAACTACATATACATATATGTAGTTATCCTCTTAATGCTGATGTATTAATGGCACATAGACATTGAGACTATCCCCTTATGGGAATGAGTAACATAAAATCCAACATGTCACATTTCATTTTAGTTAAAATCATAAATGTTAGAATCAACATACCTGGCTTTCAGTCTTGGCTTAGGGCCCTGATTCTCCACCTGTAAAATAACTAAGTCCCAGTTTCCCTGTCACTAAATTTCTTAATTTCCTACCTGGAAGTTATACCTTTCAATGTAATACTTCTTTTTCCTTTTCTCTCTTTCTGACAGTACTGGGGATTGAATTTAGGTCACCAGGCATATTAGACACTTCAGCCATGCCCCCAACTGTTTCTTTTTTTGTTTGTTTGTTTTTTGTGGTACTGGGGTTTGAACTCAGGGCCTACACCTTGAGCCAATCCACCAGCCCTTTTTTGTGACGGGTTTTTTTAGAGATAGAGTCTGGCAAACTATTTGCCAGGGTGGGCTTCGAACCACCATTCTCCTGATCTCTGCCTCCTGAGTAGCTAGGATCACATGCAAGAACCACCAGCTCCTAGCCCAGCTGTTTTGTTTGTATTTTGTTTTTGAGCCTGGGCTGGCCTCAAACTTTTGATCCTTCTGCCTCTGCCTTCCAAGTAGCTGGTATTACAGCCATGGGCCTCACACATGGCCTCTGATATTCTTAAAGGGACAAATTCTCCACAATTTTAAGTAATTAATAACTTTTTGTTCACTCAACAACCTATTCTTCATATTTCACAGTATGCAAATTAATCTTATTAGTTCAAAATTTACTTCTCACAAAATAATTTATTACAGTAAATATATCTTTACTTTTCTAACTTACTTTCTATCTCCAGTAACAAAAGGACAATACCACAAAATTAGCAGGAAAGAGAACAAAGAACTAACAAAGTAGCTACTAAAAATAAAAAGTAAGACTGGACTATGGACTATGGGCTGCCTGTAGGCAGGAATTTTTCTATTTCATTTACCTGTCTCTCAATACCTAGAATTATTATTGGAACAGATTCACCAAATAATTGAAATGAAAAAAAGAAACTAGAAAAAGAAAAATCCTTAAGAATTAATGAGAAAACACACCCAACTTTCAGGTTGATAGATTTTCTATTAAGCTGTTGAGAAAGATCTTTCTATTCACATTTCAAAGGTAATCTAAAATCAGGAACCAGACAAGGATGCCCACTATCTCCGCTCCTATTCAACATAGTACTGGAATTCCTAGTCAGAGCAATTAGGCAAGAAGAAGGAATGAAAGGAATACAAATAGGTAAAGAACCTGTTAAAATATTCCTATTTGAAGACGACATGATCCTATACCTTAAAGACCCAAAAAACTCTACTCAGAAGCTTCTAAACATCATCAATAGCTACAGCAAGGTAGCAGGATATAAAAATCAACATAGAAAAATCATTAGCATTTCTATACACTAACAATGAGCAAACTGAAAAAGAATGTATGAAAACAAGTCCATTTACAATAGCCTCAAAAAAAAATCAAATACCTAGGTGTAAACCTAACAAAAGATGTGAATGACCTCTACAAGGAAAACTATAAACTTCTGAAGAAAGAGATTGAGGAAGACTATAGAAAGTGGAGAGATCTCCCATGCTCATGGATTGGTAGAATCAACATAGTAAAAATGTCTATAACTCCCAAAAGTAATCTACATGTTTAATGCAATTCCCATCAAAATTCCAATGACATTCATTAAAGAGATTGAAAAATCTACTGTGAAATTTATATGGAAACACAAGAGGCCACGAATAGCCAAGGCAATACTCAGTCAAAAGAACAATGCTGGAGGTATCACGATACATGACTTCAAACTATATTACAAAGCAATAACAATAAAAACAGCACGGTACTGGCACAAAAACAGACATGAAGACCAGTGGAACAGAATAGAGGACCCAGATATGAAGCCACACAACTATAACCAACTTGTTTTTGACAAAGAAGCTAAAAATATACGATGGAGAAATAGCAGCCTCTTCAACAAAAACTGCTGGGAAAACTGGTTAGCAGTCTGTAAAAAACTGAAACTAGATCCATGTATATCACCCTATACCAATATTAACTCAAAATGGATCAAGGATCTTAATGTCAGACCCCAAACTCTAAAGTTCATACAGGAAAGAGTAAGAAATACTCTGGAGTTAGTAGGTATAAGTAAGAACTTTCTCAACGAAACCCCAGCAGCACAGCAAGTAAGAGATAGCATAGATAAATGGGACCTCATAAAACTAAAAAGCTTCTGTTCATCAAAAGAAGTGGTCTCTAAACTGAAGAGAACACCCACAGAGTGGGAGAAAATATTTGCCAGCTACACATCAGACAAAGGACTGATAACCAGAATATATAGGGAACTTAAAAAACTAAATTCTCCCAAAACTAATGAACCAATAAAGAAATGGGCAAGTGAACTAAACAGAACTTTCTCAAAAGAAGAAATTCTAATGGCCAAAACACACATGAAAAAATGCTCACCATCTCTAGCAATAAAGGAAATGCAAATTAAAACCACACTAAGATTCCACCTCACCCCTGTTGGAATAGCCATCATTAGCAACACCAACAACAACAGGTGTTGGCAAGGATGTGGGGAAAAAGGAACCCTCTTACACTGTTGGTGGGAATGTAAACTAGTACAACCACTTTGGAAAAAAATTTGGAGGCTACTTAAAACACTAATCATTGATCTACCATTTGATCCAGCAATACCACTCTTGGGGATATACCCAAAAGACTGTGACACAGGTTACTCCAGAGGCACCTGCACACCCATGTTTATTGCGGCACTATTCACAATAGCCAAGTTATGGAAACAGCCAAGATGCCCCACCACTGACGAATGGATTAAGAAAATGTGGTATCTATACACAATGGAATTTTATGCAGCCACAAAGAAGAACGAAATGTTATCATTCACTGGTAAATGGATGGAATTGGAGTACATCATTCTGAGTGAGGTTAGCCTGGCCCAAAAGACCAAAAATCGTATGTTCTCCCTCATATGTGGACATTAGATCAAGGGCAAACACAACAAGGGTATTGGACTTTGAACACATGATAAAACAAGAGCACACAAGGGAGGGGTGAGGATAGGTAAGACACCTAAAAAATTAGCTAGCATTTGTTGCCCTGAATGCAGAGAAACTAAAGCAGATACCTTAAAAGCAACTGAGGCCAATAAGAAAAGGGGACCAGGAACTAGAGAAAAGGTGAGATCAAAAAGAATTAACCTAGAAGGTAACACACACGCACAGGAAATTTATGTGAGTCAACTCCCTTGTAGCTATCCTTATCTCAACCATCAAAAACCCTTGCTCCTTCCTATTATTGCTTATACTCTCTCTTCACCAAAATTAGAGATAAGGGTAAAATAGTTTCTGCTGGGTATTGAGGGGGTGGGGAGGAGATGGAGGGGGCAGAGTGGGTAGTAAGGGAGCGGGTGGGTGCAGGGGGGAGAAATGACCCAAGCCCTGTATGCACATATGAATAATAAAACAATAAAAAACCAAAAAAAAAACAAAGGTAATATTGCCTTAGTACATAAGCATATGTTAATATCTCACTGTTAAACTACATGTCAAAAATGACAAAACCTACTATAAATTTTCTTAAGTTATACTTAAGCAATAAATTCAGTAATCAATAAAGTCAAAACTTCACACATTTTGCAATAAGAAGAAGTCTATTATAACTATTATAATAAAGGCAGTATTTGAGGTGTTTAGAATTTAACATGTATCTAAAACATACTTGAACAGATTACACTGCTCAGGTGATTAGCTGAAATTTAGCTTCTCCCTTTGTGGACCAATGTAAGTATTAAATTCAGTGAGAACTAAGAGAGGAAAAAAAAAACTTAATATATGGTCACTGCTGTTAAAAATCTTAACTCTAAAACCTGTAGCCATAAAAAAAGGGTGAAATCTTGTCATTTGCGACAGCCTGGATGAAACAGGAGATTGTTAGGCTAAGTAAAATAAGTGAGACACAAGAGGACATGTACTGCATGATCTCACTGTATTAGTCTGACTTTCTGACACTGAGATCAATCTGAGACCTACCACGATTTAAAAGAGGAAGAATTTATCTGGGCTCATGGTTTTAGACATTTCAGTCTATGGACTCTGTGCTTGTTACTAGTACTAAGGCACAATATCCTGGTGAAAAGGTTTGGTGGAACAAACTGCCTCATCTCATGGCAGCCAAGGAGCAGAGCCGTAACAGGAAGGGGCAAAGCCAAGATATACAGCCCCAGTGACCCACGTCCTCCAACAAGGACAACAGTTCCAGCACCTCCCAGTAGTCTTTGTTTTTCCCCAGGAGTCTTTTCAAATTTTGGATAAATCAATGGATTAAGCCACTGATTAAGTCAAAGGCCTCATGATCTAGTTCTCTCTGAAAACTTCTCACAGACACACCCAGAAATATGCTTTACTCTTAGGTGTCCCTCAATTCAATCAAGTTGACAAGATTGACCATCATAGTTACTCATAAGTACAATCTAAAAAAGATGATTTTATATGAGTTGAGATTGGAATGGTGGTTACCAGAGGCTAGGAAGAGAAGAGAGGAAGGGTTAAGGATAGGTTGATCGGTGAATACTAGGTTATTCTTCAATAGGATTCCTGTGACACTGCATAGAACAATGACTATAGATAACAATGTGCTATCTTTCCAAAAGTTTGAAGGATTCTGAATGTTTTTGCCATAAAGAAATGATAAATGTAGGAAGAGATAGATATGTTTAACCTAATTTAAACATTAGGTAATGTATACACTATGGGACAATCACATGATATCCCATAAATATGTATGATTTTATCTATTTGTATGTCAGTTAAAATAAATTTATTTAAAAATGATTTTAAAACATGCAGTAAAATGTTCTGCAAGTATTTTCAAATTCAGTATCAAAAAATTAAGGTGTCAGATCATGATAAGTACAATATTGGGCAGATTACTTCTGAAATTATTTCCAACAATAAAATCACAAACAAAAATTGATTCCTGAAGTCAATTTTGTAATCTTATCTGGTTTTGCTTTTGATTTTCTAATTTGAAGATTTTATATTTAAATATAGATCTACATATTCTTAGAAACAGCAAAACCATCCTTATTATATCTTCTTTTAAAACTCTTAGCCAGATACAGTGGGTCACATCTATAATTCTAGCTAAATAAGAGGTATGGAGCAGGAGGATCCTGATTTACCCTTATGATCTCATTTAATCTTTATTACCTTCTCACAGTCTCAATGAGATTTAGGATTTCAACACATGACTTTAGATAGCGGGAAGGGCACTCAATTTGATGCATAGCAAAGGGGTTACAAGATTTAAAGCATCTATTGTATGGTCTTATAATTAAAGTTTAAGAGAAACTTAAATAGACATAAGTACATTATCCCACTCAATTGCAAGGGATCCACATTTTATTGCATTATAAGGAAATATTTATATAGAAAATTACTAAAAATTTTATTAACAGTTATACTCATTTCAGGTATGATCAAATATTAATTCAATGTAATACATTGACTCTCATCTCAATTTATTGGTCAAGCAAGTAGTAAGCTAGGGCTTGGACCTATGCTTATTGCAATATCTTACAGAGTTGCTAACCAAGCAAAACTGCTGTGCACTAGCACTGGAGTGATAGTGCTCTGGAGTGAAGCACTCAACTGAAAAGGAGTGGTGATGCAAATCCTGAAAACTCTATTCTACTACTTCATGATTCACTAACCTTTCTAAGCAGTACTGCAATTGATCCTCAAAGTGATCAGAAGATGAAGGCAGGGCAAATATTATGGTCTTTTTGCTGATGAGCTATCTAGAGCTCTGAGAAAATAAAATTTTGGCCCAGTAACAAAACCAGAGCTAAAATTCTTATCTTCAGTGCAGCTCATTACATGTACAACAATCTTCTTTCCAAGTTATTGGAATAGACTAAACATTAAAAAATCATTTATTTACAAGATTATCCTACATATTTTCTTTTTATGGTGCATTAAAATAACTAGTCTTGAGTTTTTATGTCAGGCTGGAGGATATGGTGGATATTTACATGATTTTAAGAAAATATTTTGGCATTAAAATTTTTAGGGTGACAGACTATAAGATTGATATTATTAGGGCAAAACAGGCTTCTTCTTCTCATTTAGGTCTCTTTACAAATTTGTTCTTTAGTAAGGCCTTACCTAAGCCTCATTCTATAGCTAATCTGCATTTCCATAATTTACAATGGTTTAACTGTAATTAAAACTATCTGGTTGACTCTACCTAGGAAAGATGCACCAATCTTTAGCCTTTGTCTTGTATTCCCCAATCAAAAATATAACTGGGAGACAAGCTACTTATCTCTCCACTAATCTGCATTTGTGTTTCATAATTCATTCTTACCATGTCCTTCAAAACTGTACCAAACTCAGTAGACAAAGAAAAACTTACAAAATATATAACTTAAGCAAGAAGAAAACATACACATTAATAGCTTTTGAAACAGAGAAATCCATTTCCAGCTCTCTATAATCCCTTAAGGATCTCGGCAGTACACAATGAATATACTCCAACAACTCCTTGAATTATGACATGGCAATAAGCTATGTAAGGATCCTATTAATATTTAGTCAAACATGTCTTACAGTCTATTAGGAAATTTTTATACGGTTCCACAAAAAATCTGCTTTATCTCTGAAATGTCTTAGCAGTGTAGGTATCTAGGATACTAGGCTTTTACATATCTCTCCTCCAAGATTTAGCTTTAAGAATATATTAATGTGTGAGAAGAAAATGTAATCCAACCTCACGCATTACAATAGAATAATTACACAGAGCGAGCAGTTTTCAGGCATGTAAGGAAACTTAGAAATCATAAGTTCAGGGTTCACTTGTCTGTTACATTTTTCTAGATAATGAATAAATACCTGCAAAGGTTGAATTTCTTCTTTTGAGAAAGTTCTGTTTAGTTCACTTGCCCATTTCTTTATTGGTTCATTAGTTTTGGGAGAATTTAGTTTTTTAAGTTCCCTATATATTCATCCTATATATATATATCCCTATATATTATCAGTCCTTTGTCTGATGTATAGTTGGCAAATATTTTCTCCCACTCTGTGGGTGTTCTCTTCAGTTTAGAGACCATTTCTTTTGATGAACAGAAGCTTTTTAGTTTTATGAGGTCCCATTTATCTATGCTATCTCTTAGTTGCTGTGCTGCTGGGGTTTCGTTGAGAAAGTTCTTACCTATACCTACTAACTCCAGAGTATTTCTTACTCTTTCCTGTATGAACTTTAGAGTTTGGGGTCTGATATTAAGATCCTTGATCCATTTTGAGTTAATTTTGGTATAGGGTGATACACATGGATCTAGTTTCAGTTTTTTACAGACTGCTAACCAGTTTTCCCAGCAGTTTTTGTTGAAGAGGCTATTTCTCCATCGTATATTTTTAGCTCCTTTGTCAAAGACAAGTTGGTTATAGTTGTGTGGCTTCATATCTGGGTCCTCTATTCTGTTCCACTGGTCTTCATGTCTGTTTTTGTGCCAGTACCATGCTGTTTTTATTGTTATTGCTTTGTAATATAGTTTGAAGTCAGGTATTGTGACACCTCCTGCATTGTTCTTTTGACTGAGTATTGCCTTGGCTATTTGTGGCCTCTTGTGTTTCCATATAAATTTCACGGTAGATTTTTCAATCTCTTTAATGAATGTCATTGGAATTTTGATGGGAATTGCATTAAACATGTAGATTACTTTTGGGAGTATCAACATTTTTACTATGTTGATTCTACCAATCCATGTCTGCTTGTATTTCTAACATTACCTTTTACCCTATCTGGCCTCCTACATTAAATGCTAGCCACCCTGGCTGGACTTTTCTGCTCCCAAAATGAATCAAATTTGTTTGCTTCAGGGTTCTTGCACTTAAACTTCTCTTAGATCATCCCAGGGGCAGAATAGGCCTCCTCCTTCTCATCATTTAGGTCTCATTCCAATTTACTTTCTTAATAGATCCTCTTTCATAAGTCACTCCCGAGCTCCATAATTTGTACTATTTTAAATGTAACTAAATCTTACCTGGAATTATTTTTAGTTAAGTTTTATATTCTTATCACAATCTGTTTCCCCTAAATGAAATTAAACTTCATGGGAACAGGGACATATTTTATCTACTGTAGTTTTGTGAATGCCTCAGTCTTGGTACATAGTAGGTATCTAACACATATCTCATAAAGGAGTACTGTGTGGACTTTATGAACTATAATTTTATAGGACACAGAATCAGAAAATGGGAGGTAGAGGCAAACTTGAAGCATGACTTGACCTGGCGTTTAACTCACTGTGCCAAGGCAACAATGTCATCTTGAAGACTCTTTATTAAGACTGAAACAGGATTGAAAATGATTTTATGAGGGGTTAGAAAACAGGTGTGAAAAGCTCAAAAACCATCTACTGTTGTGTCTCGTGGCCTCTGACTTTCTCTCATGGGTTCCAGGAACTGCAAGCATCACAGAAAGTACAACTAATGTATGTATCCAGGACTTAAAATCCAGCCCAGCTTGGTTCCCTGCCTCTGCAGCCCCTTATACTCCACCAAGATCCCTTGACCTGCCCTTGACAGTTTTAGTTCCTGACTCAAGGAAGAGGGAGAGTATTTAGGGTCCTTGCCTTACATCCTAAGGGTGACCATCACTGTATATTTTTTAGCTAGTGTAGGTAACACGGTGGCAACTCCACTCTGCCTCTATGAGTAGTTGAAATGGACAGTCATTGAAAGTCCAGTAATTGATCTTGTCTACTGAAAATAGGTTAGAGAAGCAAATACTTACCATCCATTGGGTTAGAGATCAGATCGGAAGTCAGGCAGGAGATCAACAGACAAGGCTCTGTGAACTAAGAACTTGGGCAAGACCTGACAAGCACCTCTTACTTGCTGAGATACTATACTAGACTCTTGTCAATCTTAGGCAGTGTTCCCTACTCTCTCAATACTCTTCATTCCTCACACTCTGCCCCATCCTCGACTTAGAAACTTTACCCACATATCCTTTGAATCTTAGCTTAAATGTCCATTCCTTTGGTATGTTTCCTTAAACTACCAGCTTATATTAAATCTCATACACACATATTCATACTTAAAATACTAATGATAATTTCTAATTATAATGGTTATCAATACGTATCCACTGAATGAATTAATGAGATGATTAGATAACAGATTCTTTCTCCACGAAGCATAGGAAATCAGAAGGCTTAAGAAGGATTTCCTAACACAGTACTAATGACATTGGGAGTGAACATTTCTGTTGTGGATGCCATCACACACATCAAAGAATGTTTTGCACCATTTTCAACCTCTGAACACTCGATTCCAGTAATACTCCTTACCTCAGGTTGTGACAACCAAAAAGCATCTTTAATGATTTCCAAATTTCTCCTAAGGCAGAATAAAAAAAAATCTTGTAATTGAGAATCACTGAACTAGATAGAAATAAGCTTATCAGAATCAACTGCAACATTAACAAAGATGCAAAGGCAATTTAACGGAGAAAGGAGAGTCTTTTCGATGAATGTTGCAAGAACAACTAGATATTCGCACTGGGGAAAGAAAAAGACTCTACACACAGACCTGATTCCTTTCATAAAAATTAACTCAAAGAATGACTTACACCTAAATGTAAACTGGGAAACTACATTTTTATGAGTCTATTTCTGGCTCCTCTTTTCTAGGGGTCATTTTTCTTGAGAAATTTTTAGAGTAGCTTTAGGGTCACAGATAAATTAAGAAGATTCAGGGATAACTTGAATACCTTCTGAGCTTATACTTAGATAGCCTCCCCCAACTGTCAACATGTCCTGCCATAGGGGTGCTTTGCTACTATTGATGAACCTACATTAACATATCATTATCACTCAAAGTCTGTAGCTTACATTAGAATTCACTCTTGGTGGTATAAATTCTATGGTGTATATTCTAGGGACAAATGTAAAATAACATGTCACCATTACAGTATCATCCAGAACATTTTTCACCATCCTAACTACTAATATTTTGGCAAAAAGAATCTGTCTAAACTTTGACTAATACCACAATGATTAGAAGTTAGGTGGTATCAGTATTCCAACTTCATTCTGATCCTTTTAAAATTATAATTTTTTGTGAACACTGAGATACATAAGGCATCTAGGCATGAGTAACATAATATGTAAGGGCTAGCGAGGGCAAAAGCATAGAATGTATCATGTGGGTTTCTTTTCTTTTTATGGTTATGGTCAACCCACTCTGGCCTCCAATTCATGAACCTCCTGCCTCAGCCTTGTGAGTGCTAGGATTACAGGTGCGTGCTATGGCCAGTGCATAATACAATGTAGTCTGTTTACAACATTGTTTCTCTTCCTCCACAACCAAAAGACTATTTTTCCAGGTATCCTTACAGATTAAGTGACTAAATTCCCAATTTTGAAAAGTAGGAAGTCCTGGCCCTTCAAATATGACTTCTGGTATTCCAAACCTCTTTATCAGTACCACAGCAATTTTAGGAACTATATATTCCAGCAGTGATAACAACAAAATGAAAACAACCTTAGTTTACAAAACACCATCTGGAGAAGAGGTATCCAAGAAAACAACTAATATATACTGGTGATAAGAAGACAAAAATCTTTGCGGTACTGAACTCCTTAATTATCACCACAACATATCCTGTACTGTCTTGAATTTAGTAAAAAAAATATTAGGGTTTGGGTTTTGGTTTCATCAGTGTATTGGGCAGTGAGGAAGAGGACCTAGGAAACAGAGACTTACTTTACCCACGTTGAAATTTGGCACAAATTATAATGCCCTTGCCTAAGATCTAGGTACTTTTTTATTCCCTCTTTATCAAAGCATACAATACACCTCACACACTAACTACTCATGTGAAATCTCAATCTGGCCTCAAATATGCACACCCATTCCAGTCTTTCCAATTTTTTTGAAATGTACCTCATTTATACAGAGACACTAACATTATAGGTCCACAAACACTTGAACTGGGTGATAAAATTATTTTCCCCTAAAGTGGGACAAGTAAACAGCAGCAGATGAAAGAACGTTAAAAAAAAAAAAAGAGAGAGAGAGAAGAAAAATTCTGATATTAGAAGACATGGGAAAAGAACTTCTTAGAAAGCAGTAATTATAATGTGGATGTCATCATTTTCACACACTGTCTTTACTCTAAAAGAGCTCAAAAGATTCTGGATTTGATCTTGCAATTTCAATGCACATGTGAGTGCCTGAGAAAACTACTGATTCTCACAAAATATTCTCTTTGAAGAGTAGGATACAGTTGTATGCCCCAATGGATTGATCACTTAGCTACACTCTGAAATAACCTATGCCCTTGGTAAAACATGGAAAATCAGTACTGTTCTTCACAGAGAGAAAACAGATTCTGCTCTTAAGCATCCATTATATAAAAGTCAGGAAAAACAGCAAAACTATCTGCACTACGTCAGAAGCTGATACTGTGGGTACAGTCTAGGTATCAATAGCCTAACCACTCTTTTCATCTATAAACATGTTTATTTAACAAATAAATGGTCTTTAAATGGTTCATCATAATTAACTGGTTCGTTTTATATGTCCTCATTTATTAGGTTTTAGTCAGGAGAAATAAAGTCTCTAATTTTTTAAGAGATCTCAGATTCTACACATGATCTCAGAAAATAGACAGCAAGAGACACTACCTAGAATGTTTCTAAACCTTAACTTTCCCATGATTTTTTGAAATTCAACAAGCAGAAGACCCTTGAACAGTATGTTGCATTTATATGTAATATTTAAAGGTTAAATGGTACACATACATTCTACACAGTTTGTACTACATGCCAACTGCCAAAAAATAATTACTTACATCCCAAAATGAGTGAGTGAATTCCATATATATATATATATATATATATATGTATATATATACATCATATACATTTTATACATTTTATATTTTATATATATATATAAAGTTGCTTGGAAAGGAGAAAAATAGATAAATTAGCATAATTCTTTCTTTCTTCAATATCCTTGGCAGCAAGGAATAAAACCCCCCACTGGTAAAAAGCTGTTCCATCTGCCATTCTATTACAAGAACAGTTCGTTTTCTTGGAAAGATGATTTATGGGACAATCAAATCCATGTTTCTTTTTTGTTGTTTTTGATTTTTCAGTGGAAGATGGTGGTAGGGAGATTTTTATGGAGAATATCTACGAAATCTACTGTGGGTTAGTTGGTGAAGACATGAAAATACCAATATTCTGAACAAATTATCAGCAACTTAACCTTCCTTTTTTTTCCTTCCAACCTCTTCAAAGTATGAGGTTCTTATTCTTATGTGAAAACACTAGAGTGCTATACATGATTTATCAAGAAAGTTATTTACATAAATTAAGCAATTTTAGTATGATAAATGATTATTGTAAATAGCATTTGGGAAATATTATGGTGAAGTTAATTGTCTTGCTAATTTTCACACATAGGTAGTAAGTAGGCAAGACGTTAAGAACATTCCAGTGGGTACTCTGCTGCATTTTCATTTATGCAGGCTTGATAGCGGGTGGAGGTAGTAAGGAAAAGTATGGAAAAGAGTTGACCCAAACACCCTTTGGACTACAATGGCGTAGTTAAATTAGGATATCAGATATCCTGACTTCAGATATTGAACCTATAGTAGATCAAGCCATCTTTTAATTCACTGAATTCAAATAAATTTATTTTTAAAAATTGGCAAGTGCAAGTTCCTTTTTTCCTTGACATTTTCTTCCCCCAGAAAAGTCAGTAAGAAACAAGCAATATTTAAAACCTTACATTTTCCTGACACAAATGAATTTTGATACTTTGAAATTTACTTTGGAGCTATTTAATTTGAGTATTTTTTTATCTATATTGTGCCCCCAAAATGTAATTGAAGAACTTGGCAAACAAGTATTGCAAATAAAAAGAATAAAGTAAAAGGGCAAAAGTGCATTATATATTTCATGGTATCAACTTTTTAAATAAGACAATAAACTATTCAATCAGTTAAGTTGATTATACATATTCCTCTTGCCCCGGTTTCATGGTTTTCAGAATGATAACCTTATGATGAGAGGAAGCTTCCAGAGACCCTTATATAACTAGCTATATTTTCAGAATTATTGTTCCATTAGGTTAATTTTTCTACTTTATGACTTCATTAATCTCTCATTTTTAACAGTCCCCAGTACAAATTAGATACTTTATAGAATTTATTTTTATGACTGTTGGTTTTTTATTGTATTATGAGTTTCAGATGCATTTAAATTGCCATGTTGAATTAACACACTAGCATTAGAGTGAACAAACAGGTTAAGCATAGTAAATGTCCCCAAGGAAGTCTTAAAAACACTAAGGTGTGAAGACAAAAATACTTTCTGGTCACTCAAACTAAAACCTCAAAGGCAATGAGAACAAAGCAATAACTGATCTGGCAGAAATCCTTTTATCCCTCCCTCTCTTCTCACCACCACCCCTCCAGGGCAGTTCCAGTCTTTCACCAACCCTTTCATTCTCAGAACTGTGATGGAAGGAAATTCTTCTCTTTTCTCCACAAGGTATGTTCCCCTTGAAGGAAAGGAAGAATTGCTAAGAATCTAGCTTTCAGTGGGCTGTAATCAATTTGTGTGGAGTTAAATGCATGAAAGTTACTGCTCTAGTGTGAGGGCCTTCTCCTTTCTCATCCTTCCCAAGTAGCAAGTCACTAGAAAAAGCCTTGCTCTTGTTCTCTGAGAATCTAAATTCTCCAGTTTTTCCTTCTTCAGATGAGTAAGTCAGAGTATTTTAGGAAGATGCAGTTGAAAATTACCTTTTCAGCCAACCTACATTTTCTAAATTAGCCTTGACAATTCTAAAAACGTCAGTTTGATCTTAATTTCCCAACTGGCTCAGAAAAGAGAGAGAAGAAACAAAATTATTTGCACTATTCAACTCTCAACCAATGGGACAAAAACTTAAATGACTAATTATCCAATGATTAGACTATAGAATTCATCGTAGAACAATGTGCTATACATCTTACATCACCTTTTATACACGTACCAATTTATCCATACTGTTTTCATACTTTTTAAAGCATCCCTATCATTTACCTACTTTTGTGCTTCAAGTTCATTAACCGAAATTTGCAATTCATGAACATATTTGTCATAGAATAGCACACTAAGAATAGTTTCCTTTCAAAACAAAAATCATTATCTTTACAATAGTGAAACGTAACAAATAACAAAATAATTTATGAAAAGCAGTCATTAATGTTAAAGACCTCCAGTTTAAATTCCATCTGCTTAATTCATTTGATATATTGATCTGAGCAAGGAATTTAGTATTGCTAATAGCTACTTTTCTAATACATAAAATAGTGATAAAAATACTATTTTTTAAATTTGACTTTGAGGTTGACATGGTATTTCACAATGATGTAAGGCAAATAAAAAAAGTGACAAAATATTTTAGATATTCCTATAACTGTGTAGTAGTAACATTTTTCACTTTTATGTTAATTTTCAAAAATAAATATCCAGGCTCATCGTAGTAGAAAGATAATCTGTGAAACTATGGCTCAGGATTCAATTCTCACCTTGACAACTAATTACTTGACATTGAACAAGTCAACCTTATTCATTCTGACTCTCAGTTCTTGCATCCAGAAAATATTACATTAAAAACTTATCATTTTTTTATACAGAGATTCAATAATGAATCTAACATGGGGTGCACATAGTAAGCATCAAACTTATCTTTTCCCTTCTTTCCTTCCCATGACTAAAGGAATGAGAACATCTTACTCAGCCAAGATTGGCAACAGTAGCTATAGGCTTTGGACTTTATCTGGTATAAAGATTTCATTTCTTTGCCCTATAAAATTAGAATTCTAGCAAGTGGTTTCACAACAGGGAAATGGCTAAACAGGGGAAAGCAGGGAACATTTTTGAGGGAGAGAAATGTTCTAGGTCTTACTTTGGGAAGTGATTATACAGTTTTATACAACTATTATGAATCATTGCACATATGAATTTAAAAAAATCATAATAGTTTGGGGATAATTAAAATATGGAGAATGCCAAACAGAATCATTTAAGAGAATGATTTAGAAGTTTGCACACTATTTTATATTAATTGTGTATCAAATTTTAAAATACAGGGTGAATCTTAAGAGTTAGAAAATGAAAAGGTTTCACAGAAAGATGCTGCATATTTTCTTCTATGAACCATTTATTTTTAAATAATTATAGAAAAAAAAGAGTTTGAGTCACTTACCAATACTTTAAGAACAAGAGATGTCACATGGAAATCTTGATGCTGTACTTCATTTTCAAAATCAAGAGATCTGATAAGGGTGAACCCATATTTCAAGGGAACAGTTACTGAAGCTGAATAAAAGCTAACCCTTGACAAAGATTCTGACCCATACCCTACCAGTTTTATTTCTTACACCAACTACACCTACTTAACTGAACACAAGTCCCCCTGACATTGCAATCCATTCTCCAACACCATTGTAATATATTTTTTTCCACTTTAAACTTGCACTCCCTCTGGAAGAATATGAGAAGACACATTAGCTCTGTAATGAAATAATAATGTAGAAATTAGAATACATGTATCCCTACTACCTTGAAACCTAAATGTAATCGAAAATTCATTTTTTTCCAAGGAAGATATTCACAATTAAAGGACTGTAATAATAGTGCATCCTGTATATTAAAGATCCACATAAAATAATTGGAGCAAAGCTTGTGTAAAATCTGTGGTTACAAGAAATTGGGGGGAAGGGGCATTGATGGGATTTAAACTCAGGGCCTCATGCCTACTAGGCAGGCACTCTACCATTTGAGCCACTCCACCTGCCCTTGTTCCCTTGTTACAAAGAATTAAATACATCAAAGTATTCCAACAAATGGCTTATGCAAGGAACAAAAGCTAATGATGAATTACAAAATATGAATTGTTTGCTTTTGAATACAACAATCTTGCCTGCCAACTTACTGTTATAAATATGACCTAGGACTGTGCTATTCTTTTTGTCTACATCTTGAGTAACAGTATCCAAAGACAAAAGGTTCTAAGGCAGACACCAAGGCTGCCCTGTCTTAACTGATTCAATTTCAGGACTGTCAGAATACCTTCCAATGGTTCTTATCTTAGGATGTAAAGAATTTTCTTATCAATGGTCCATGATGCTCTGGCACATCAGTAAGCAGTCACTATATGAGGAAAACTAATTTGAGAGATTTAAATCAGTGAGAGGACATCCAATAGGAGTTTTACCAATCAAAACATCTAAGATCAGAAAAATACTTTTGTAAGGAAAACACACACATAGGTGCACACACGTGGGCGCATGCACACATACGTCTAGAGAGACAGAGACAGATCAGAGAGAGAAACCACACTCACAAAATCAATTTATCCTTAAAAGAAAATCCTAAAATTACAGCAAATGTGAGAATGGGAAATGATCAGGATGCAAATGCTGAAAAACATTCACACATTATTAAAGCAACAATGCACAAAGCACAAAAATCACAGGCATAAGCTTAAAACTAATTATTTTTCTTATAAAAAAGAATTGGGGTATCCTCTCACTGTGATTTGTCATTAAAGAACTTGTTTTCCAGTAGCATAACCTAAAGCAAAGATCCAGGCTATTTAATGTTTACTCAATAATGTAAACAAACAAGCCAGAAGCCTCATGACCTGCAATACACAGAGAGAATGTCCTTAAAATAGTACAGTGGATATTCCCTTGAGAATTTCACAACTATTGGATTAAAATCAATTTCACTACAAAATGAGAAACAAAGATTGAGTCAATTACCTGAGGAGAAAACCAATCCACACAAGGAAGCCTTTACCTCTGTGAAGGCTGCAGAAGAGCAAGGCAGGAGGCTACTACACAAATACTCTACAATTATCAGCAGCTGCTACACCAGCAACATTGTATCACTCACTGACCTGGAGTGTCTTTCACATCTGTGCACAGTAGTCACAGCTGCTGCCTAAGTCAGACAATGAGCATCTTCACTCTCCTGAAAAAACAAGGTGTTTATTATCGTCTAATACTGAACATGACACCTTGTGAAAAGGGCATTCTGAATTGTATGCAAATGTGAATCTATAAATTGCAATTTGTGTGAGGTTTAATATATTTTTATTTTCCTGACAAATCCATGTTTTATGTAACTGCTAGGATTTATGAAATAAAATGAAGGACTCAAACTGTATTGGAACCATTTATGTAGTTCATAAAATGTTTAAGTATTCAGAAACAGTTTAAAACCGTAAGAGAAAGCTATGCTAACCTCAAAAATCTCACCCCTTGAGTACTTAATGATGTCATTTGAAATACAAAATATGTAAACATCTAACCAATTAATATTTACATGAAAATAATAAGACTACAAACAGTCAAAGAAAGTGACAGATTGAGACGTATAATGATATTTTCCAGAAATAGTTTCTATCACAGCTAATTTTAGGTAAAATTTGCAAAACAAGGAAAAGTGCTGAGGAAATCTAAGTTCATCAGTATTATCTTAACAACTGACAACATTTATATAGCATGTTCCATATGCAGGGCTCCATTCTAAGCACTTACCATACACTAAGTCATTAATCTTTACAACAGCACATCTAATTCGTCCCAATTTACAGATGAGAAAGCTATGTTAAAGGAAAATGAAGTGATATTTTTCCCCTAAAAATCTACACCTACTCAGGACTAACAGTTGGCTTTTCATGTAGGCATGCTATCATGCCGGCTCTGAAAGTTTAACTACTAAACAATTAGTATCCAAGCTACTCTGCCTCCCAAGAATCAAATGTGCTGTGTTAATTCCATAAAGAAGAGGACTAGCACTGGAGGTGAGGCTTAAGCAGTAAGAGCACTTGCTAGCATGTTGGAAGCCTCTTGCGTTCAAACCCCACTACTGCCAAAACCAAACAAAAAACCCTACTCAATTAGCATAGCCACACAAGTTGATATCTGTGTTTATGGGTTCACTAATTTTTGAAGGTACCAATGAGTTGCATGCTACAATTAATAATACACACTTATCTTTGGAGAGTAGATTTCATTTCTTGAAAAGGCAAAATGTATTTTGAATTAATTGGATGAGTGGGTGACAGAAATGCTTCACAGACAGTGAGAAGTTCCAAAAATGTTTGCACAATACCTCATCACTGGAATAAGTATAGTCTTCTAAAATGACCACTTTAAAAGACGGTTTCATTTGAACTAACTAGACTAATTCTAGTAGCTTGTTTTTTAAAACTACATTATTCTGTAGTTATATCTCCTAATCTAAAATGAATAATGATCAGAATTTTGTGAGGATTTTTAACATTATCAATATGTACAATACATGCTGACAACTTTTGAACCCAAATAATCAAAACTTCATCAAAATTTATAAGTGAAACTAAATCTTTTAAACTATAACATAAAGATTTTTTTCAGTCTAGGTAGAAAAAGACAAAAGAGAAAATGAAAGACTGTCAAGGGAAAAGTAAATGCTCAGTCCACAGATTGTTCAAATTTTAGTTAAAAATTCCCAATTTTAATAATTCATTCCAAATGCCTAGTTTTTATTTAAAAACATAAGGACAGACTGGATTTTGAAGCACTTGCTTAAATTCCCCCATTAGGCTACACTTGATCACCTCGGGCTCTGTGCAGATTCTCACTCTCCACACTGGTGGCTTTTGACCCATCAACCCTTTTCTTTCTCATCCCCCATCTTTTTCCTTTATCACTCTTGCCCTACTGCTTCCCATAGTTGCCCTTTTAATAAAATCCAAGGCTCACTTACTCTAGGAAATACAAACTTCTCCAGTCTGATCTCAAACACAAGCTTATGCTGATTCATGTTTGTAATAATATCATGCATTTCTGATTCTCATTTGCCTAAGGGAAAACTTCTTCAGACAAGAGATTATGACATAATCTTTACAGTATAATCTAGAAGTTACTTAAAAACTTAGTCTCACTTAAGTTTTATGGACATCTTCAAACTAATTTCTAGGCATTTATTTCTCGCCTTTTTCAAACTTGATCTATATGTTTTTGAAGGTCAAATATTGAGTTTTGATTCTGGAAAAAAATAATTAAAAAGCTCTAGTAGTAAGCACTACAAATTTCAAAGTTTAAATTTTCTTTTTAGGATCATTATTGTTACGTCTTATTTTTCTTCTGTGGTTTCCTCTTCATATATTGAAGGAAATTTCATTCACGAATTTTATTTCACAAATGCTTATTTAACTATTTCACCACTAGGGGAGTAATAAGAGGCAAAGTATCAAAGAGAGATTATCTGAAGGCCTTTTTGGGGGGAAGAAATTTTTTGCACCAATTAAGATAGTTGTAAGTGTATTTAAAATATTGACACAAGATCGGCAGCTGCTCACATTCTGCCTGAAAGGTTTACTACTGGCAGTAACTCCCAGCAGCTGCGTGTTTGAAACGTGAGAAAACATTTGGACAGTTCGAATAGCCTGATTTTCCCCTTAAAATCTGTTTGGCAAAACTTCCTGGCAGTTAATATCATCCTGTGAAAAAAGCTTTTTAAAAAAGTGTTTGCATCTCTTCATAAAACTTATTTTACCAGTCTTGACAGTATTTTCAAAAGCAATATTTTAAACTCACGCTCTTCTTATTGACAGCTAATATGTTTCTTCATTTACCCAGAACAAATGGAAAATGAATTGCAAGGTAGTTCCAGTTTATTTTTAATAACATGTGATCCATAGTGAAATATTTTTAAGAGATCTGTAGTTTTTATCAGTGAGTTTGAAATCTTTATTAGGAGACTGCTTCATATTAGGATTTAGAGAACTCGTTCTTAAGCACTACGGCAAATTTGCAGTAATAGTTCAAACATCTTAACTTATTCCTGCAAGAGACATACAGTGAAAATCAGCGAGAGCTGTCTCATCCATCCATGCACTCTATGTAAAATAACTACTGCCCAGGGACATGTAATTTGTGAGCTCAACTTTTATAATAATTTTCTGAGCATTTCCTTTCCTTAATGGGTGTTCCTCTCTTGCTTTAACTGCTTTCCTCTCATTCACTTTCAAGTATGTCATGGCCTCTGCAGTGTTACCCCTTATCTAAGGCAGAGCAATCTAAAGGATATTGATTTATGATGGCTGTGTAATTTACACACTCTGCAATTTTCCCCCTAAGATTTATTCAAAAAATAGATTGTACATTAAGCTTGGCATTCATTAGGCTTGCCCATTCCAATTTCATATTAATCCTACATCAGATTTGTTTGGAAGATTTATGCATTTAGAGTATGTATAGTTGTTTGGCAGATTTTAAAGTATTTGCAAATCCAAGTAAGCCTTTAAGATATATATGTACTGAAACACTGGGTGAAAGTCAGTTGTACCAGAAACCTACAATTACATGGAGATAAAATACTAGAATTATATGTTCAAAATATGTTACATGGTGAACATGAATTTTTAAGAACTTGTTAAATTTAATCTAAGTTCTTTATTTCACTAAAAGAAATAGAAGAGATTTATCCATTAGTAAAGTATAAGGTGGATATATCTGTAAATGTATAAAGCATTCACCCTTCAGCAGGGTCCTATTGCTTTCCTACAAAAAGAAAACTGGACCCTAATATTTGTTAATGAACAAGACAAGAAGTGAAAATTTGAAAGTTAAATAACAACAGAAATAATATTAGATGCCCCACATGTCTTCTACTATAAAAACTTAAATTTTCTTGGTGAGCTTTTAAAACATCTTTAGTGCTATGAGTTTACTAATGAACTGTGAAGTTTTAATTATGAGGTTTTGCCAATAACTGAGAATAGCTTACAGTGTTAATCTTCAAGAAGAACCACCTGGATCCCTACCGGTGTATATATATATATATATCAAAGTCAAAATACAAGTTGTCAGGTCATATGATGTAAGTATTTCTCTTTTCATATAACCTAAATTGAATTAAAATTTATATAATGTTCCTCATTTGGTCAGATCAATAGCGACTCTGAAAATAAAACAGATCTTTTAAAAAATGTAAAGCACTCAGCAGAAGGTGGCAACATTGAACATAGATTGACAACACTAATTCCATATGTGGTTTAAAAGCCAACTGCCAGCAAACTGATAATCTGACTCAGCATGACATCTCATTTCCTTTACTTTTAGAATAAGAAGGAAATTAACTGTGGATGCTGACAGAAACATGGTCCTTCATTTAAGACATTAGAGGAGAAGAACATGATCAAGCACATAAAATCATGAGAACCTGACATTATACAAAAGAAGTCTATGAAAGCAGATACATGATATAGCCTTGCTATGTGGCTGTACTAATTAGTATTTATATTTGTGCTTTGATTATAAAGTATGAAGTGCTCTCTCAGTGTTCTGAACAGTGATAGACCACTGAATGTCAGCACTGACACATCACAGAAAAGAGGGAGGAAAGGTGTGGAAGACAGCCCAGTGTCAGAAAGACACAGAAAACAAGTTGCAATTTAAGATAATTACTTTCTAATGTAATCATAGACATATCACATATTTAAAAGCAAGCTAAATATTTATTACTTACTGCACTTATTATCTTGAATGTATAAAAGTAGAATTGTAATACCTCTGTATTAAAGGTGCTCCAAAATTTATAACTGTTCAAATAGTTACAATTTTTGATTGCTCAGTGACAAAACCATGAAAATAAAAGCTGACACATGATTAAACTACAGTGGCCTCTAATGAATCATTTGAAGTCATTTATTTGGAAATGGAACCCTTTATAACCTTTTCTGTTATTAAAACATATCAATCTAATCAATTTAATTTTCAACACAGATATCACTTTTTCCTACCTGTCAAAATATACAATGGACTTCTACTGAGCATAAGTAATTAATTTTAACTACAGAAGTGAAGAACCCTGCTATTTAAGGATTTAATTTTATTATTATTTTTAATGTAGAAATGGTTGTCCTGATGGTTATTATTTGGCTGAATGAATTGAACTGTGGCTCCCTGGGCAGCTGCTGACATAATGACTGATTGTGCTCAGAGCAAAGAATGTGAATGATAAATTTTGAAAGGCTCTAGAATTTGTGAATAACAAAAGTAGCTACAGTTTCTAAAATCCAACCATTTGTTCTGAGCAACAAAAGAAGACTCAAAGGCTTTTGTTTAATGAGATGATTCAAAAACAGGATACAGAGGAATTAAGGGTTATCTCTAAGAGTACAATTGAACAAGCAGCTTGTGTGTCCAAGCAGGAAGATCACAAATTCAGGCTGGTTAACATGGTATAAATGGAAGTAATCTGATTCTATTCCTCTTAATAACATAGTATTCTTGCGACTTCGTCTTTTTATCTTAAAAAAGCACACAAAAATAACAGCCATTTAAATAAGTCTTTCACAGACAGGTTACTGTTTACTTTTTAAATATTTAATAATTAAAGCATCACTCAAAATAATTTGCAACAAAAGTACTGCAAATCATGAAAGAAGTAAAAATCAATTGAAATTTTGGTTGTAATATGTACTAGCTCTGTAATGATGAGAAACTGATTTTTATACCTCAGTTTCCCAGCATATAAAACAGCTTCTTTATAAGATTCTACATGTGAAACTCACAGCAGAAGGCAAGTACTCTAATTCTGGCTGGTAGAAGGATGGCGTAGGAAGGGCAGAGATGGCAACAACAGTAGTTTTAAGTACTTCAAGTACCGTTCCAGGGGATGCCTTAAAGGAACCTCACATTGGAAATGAGAGAATGGAGGTTAACTGACTAAGCTATATAAAAAACTTTTTAAAAAGTAAAACTTTAAGAGTTCATCTCATTCACCAATGATCCACTGCCCCTGCCCCCTTACTATGTGTGTTCCTTTAAAGGACTATGAGTCAAGTTAAAAAAAAAAAAAAAAGACACCTTCTTTGGGCAGGAATAAGACATGCAGAAATTCAAGATAAAAATTAAAAGTGAGGTAAATTTTTATCATTTCCAATGATGAGTCAGAAATTGATTTTTCAGTGTTTTTATTTTCCCTGTGTTTTTCAAAGTATGTACAGTAGTCCACCCTTAACCAAAATACATACATTCTAGGACCCTTAACAAATGTCTATATATACATTAGTACAATGAACTTTTATTTATCAATGAGGCATAGTAAGAAATTAATACAAATGAGAATAAAATAGAACAATTGTAACAATCTATTATAATAATTACAGAAATGCTGTCTTATCTCAAAATATTTTATTGTACTGTATTCATACTTCTGCTTGTAATGATGTGATGTGATTCAATGCCTGTGTGATGAGATGAAGTGAGAATAGCATAGGCCTTGTGACACAGTTAGACTACTATTGAACTTCTAATAATAAAAAGGATCTCCTACTTCTAGTGTTCGTAAAGACGTCCATGGCTGGATATCAGAAGCAGATAATGTCAACGATTAAGGTTTGAAGGTCCTCCATAGTTGAGGGGTTTCTTACTACCAAAAACTTTTGGACGAACATTGCAATAAGAAGTTGTTCTCGCCTGTTTCATCAGTGTTACTATAAAGGTTGGGACTCTTCACTGGTCATATATGTAACTTTAATATTGCATTCCACCAAAGGATTATTATCCAAAATGTGTCCATTAAAATATATACAAATTTCAGTAGTGCTCACGTTGCTGGTTGGCTTTCAGTTTCTTCTGCTTCTTCCTCATCAATAGATGACTCAATAAGTTCTTTCGATTCCTCATTTTTTAACACTTGTCAACATGTTCTTCAACACATTCTTCCCCTTCTTCAGCCAGCAAATCTTTCTCCACCAACTTTTCTTGCTTATGAATGATCACTCTAATTTCTCCATAGATCCCTGGGAAGCATTTAAAAATCATTCCTGATTTCACTCTGTAAGTTCTTCCAGAAGGAATTTGTGGTCTCTGGTTTTGATTTATTCACTGTAGCTTTGTTGAATGTTACTGTATCAGCAATAGCGATTGCAGTTAAAAACTTGCTTTGGATGGTCTTTTTCTGCAATCGAATTCTTTAACTGTGCCAAAAATATATTAGCAGGTTCTTCATCAACAGACTCAGCTTCTCCAGTATTTTTTATATTTGTCAGTCCAAACATATTCCTGAATCTCTGTAACTATTCCTTAATTGCAGTAAATGGTGTGATATCACTTGTTTCTCAGAATCTCTTATTAAGTTCTCATGTGAGCCCAATGCTCTCCAGTACAACCCATTGCTATCTATCAGAACACATTTTTTTGTTCAAGTCTTCTATCCACAAATGTAATGCCTTGCTACTTAACTCAGTATTTACAATACCTTTTGAATGTACCTTTTGCAGTTATAGGTGAGAGAGAGAAACTAGCATACATTTCTTTTTCCTTCACAATTTCATGGACAGGAAATTCATTCTTGCCATAGACCTTTGCAACACATGCATACAATTTGTTTTTCTTTCCTTTCAAAGAAAAGAAATTCACCATTTCACTTAAAGGAAATACTTCACAACTTCTCCTTGGTATTTTCAAGTTATCACCATTTTGGTGATATCATTAAGTAAAATAAACTTGAGTACATACACTGCAATACCACAACACTTGATCTGATAACCTAGAGGACGCCTGAGTGACTACCCAGCAGGTAGCACATTCAGGGTGAATATGCCAGACAAAGGGATGATTCATACCTCAGGTAAGACAGAGCAGGATGGGATAAGATTTCCCTTCTATTCTCAGAATAGTGCACAATTAAAGAATTGCTTATTTGTAAGTTTTTTTCCATTGATATGTTTCATACCACATTTGACAACAGGTAACTTAAGCCTCAGAAAGAGATCCTGTGGATAAAAAGGGGACTACTATATACTTTTCTATTCCACAGATTAAGATTAAAATCTGCAATTCAGCCTATATTGCATGAGGCATATAACCAAATTCAGAAGCTGATTAAGTGGCTTTCTATTCAATATAATTAAAGGGAACCCAAAGAAAAAAGAACTTTCTCTCACAGAAACATTTTTGAGATCTATCAAAAACGGTTTTCAATGTATCCAGTAAGAGAACATAATTATCAATTTTTACCCAGGAAATAGAACCATTTTTGAATAAACTATACCTTCAAAACATACTATAGACAATATCAGAGTAAAAAAGATACTGAGATATATTGTAAGCACTTTTGTAAATGTCACAATGTACCTCCAGTAAAACAATAATATAATAAGAACAAAATTTAAAAAAAAAGAAAAAGAAAGAAATAATGGGTAATGTTTTTATAAATTAATGTAAAATACACCGATTGACTAACTTTTATGCTGTCTATAATGTCTCATGCAGTAGAGCAAGTGTCAACTGCTATAAAAGTGATCTTGCCTTTTGAGATATCATAGTGTTAGTTTTCAAATAGTATGAATGTGATATAGGTCTAGTATTTCATCATTATGTAAAATTTAATTGCATAGATATAACTAAGGTAAATTTAAGATAATGAGTCAAAAGAGAAATTTAAATTGTATGCTAAAGTATTACTACTTTCACAAAGTAATGGATTATAAACATAATTTAACATGTTTTGCCTTGTGTAAAGCTGCCTATTTTGAGAAATAAAGGTGCACAAAAGCATATATATAATAATAATACATTTTGGAAATATGAGAGTCTTCATTTCCAAATTAAATTTCAAGTAAAGCCTTTGTTATTTACACTTTCTTAAAACATTGCATTTTGACATAAAGTAATCTTGGTTTTCTGGGAAAAGTAGAACAAATAAATCCCTTAATTCTAAGTCAGTATCTCTCATATTTATGGTAGATGCATTTTAAATCCTTAAACAATATACCTATCAAAATATAAAGCAAGGCACTAACTTCCAGCTACTGATTTTTATTTCATATATCTACTAAAATTTACAAATCTGCTGAAAGGCACACCGGGGTAACAAAGATTCTTTCATGCCTGGGTTTGCAGACATTTACCATGAAAAAGCAATGAATTTGTCCTTGTCCCAGCCCAAGACTTTGAGCTAATCTGAGAAATTTGTTCTCAGTAGAGTTACTCTACCTTTCATTTCATTTCCTGTGACTCTCAACCTGTCATGTCTGGTTTTGATTTTTCATCATTGCATTCCGACATGAGTCTCCCTCATCACATAATTTACCACAGCAACAGAAAAAATAGGACTATTCAGTTAGCTTTGCTTTTGCTTCTTATCAGAAAAATTAAATAGTAAATAGTTCACATTATCCTTTTTATATAGCACATATAATTACAAAGACTCATTCTACACAGTCAACAAAATCAATCTTCCATGATTTTTCCCATGAAACCAGGGGAATTTAGATTTAAAAAACATATATTAAAAGACTGTCCTATCAATTCAATACTGGTGGTCTTACTTTTTCAAAATCCCTCATATATTATAGGAAATTTGGTGAGTTTTGAGACAATACCTTTAACTAAACCATAGCAATTGGTAACTTGTTCAGTTCAAAAAGATCAGTACTTCTATGTTTGATTTACATTTTCTAGATCTATGTTTTATTAATTATATATGCATGCAAAGTTTAATTTAGAAACTGCAAAAGGAACCTAGATTGAGACTCAGGCAGCTATTAGTATTAAACAATGACTGACAAAAGCCAAATACTAGGTGCACAGAAAAGAAAAGGGAACAAGCAGAGAGCCCTCCTCCCAACTCAGATATTAAGACATTCTTATTTAAGAAGCAGAACTATTTTACCTGCAATTTTATGGATCACATTTCAACAAATACATGATGCCTCTAATTATGTACCAGTAAGGAAAATAATACACTGCTAATCAAAACTAATATGCTATCAGTGATCATGATGTACCCTATTTTGTACATATTAAAATGTAAATATAATATGGGACTCAAAATGGATAAATTACAGTGTGCTCCAGTCACCACACGCAAGCTCTTCAATTCATTACCTACTTTATCCCTGAAAACCACAAGAGAAGTTTTCACATCTCTGAAGTGGAAAAAGTGGCAAAGAGAGATTTAGTTACTTGCTCTAGGTGAAACAACAAGGAAACAGAGTGAGGATATAAAATTAATCCCACATTGGTTCACCGTTACTCAATGTTTACTGCTTGCTAGATCTGAATTTTTATTCACAGATTTGTTATACATCAGCTTATTAAAGAGCAAGTTTATAAATATTTGGGCATGTTTCTGTATCCACTTTCTTCAGTATTATCATCGAATGCAGCATTAACATAACATTCTCATCTGACTCTATTAATTTCTCTTTAACAAGCACAGCTGTGATGTGGAACACATAGGTAATGCATTTATTTGTATTATATTCAGCAGAATTATGTATATTGTAATAACTAAAGTAAATCATGAATCTGAACTCTGTGTACCTCTTCTATTTCTATGTCCACTTATAGAAAAAGGTACAGTTTGAGTATGTTTGTGGGGTCAAAGGTAACAAACTATCAGAAATCATGTTTAATGCAATCTCTATCAACATACTATGGTAAGAATGTTTTTAAAAGGCCGAGGAACACAACTACCCTCTCCACTCGCTGGTATCTTACTTCGGATGAGTCAGCTTCATATTTCTTCTCAGCATAACCTGCACTTGAGCTTGACTTTGGTTTCTCGCACTTCACAGAGCTTCCAGCTGCTTTACAATGTGTCTCGGCAGTTCACCAACACTGCTTCCTGCTCAGCCTTGCTGTACGGAGGCAAGTGTTCAGTGTTTGATAACTAGCTCTAGGTGGGACAGAAATAGAGAACTCAAAGAAAGACGGTTAACATGAATTGTCTGTGATCCTTCTTTACTGTTACTTTGGGGCCTCAAATTGGATAGGCGATCTTAGGAAATTACAGGTCAGAGGATAAATCAAGCCATTCAAATACACATTTTGTTAAAATGATTCTTGGTCTGTTGGTCAAGAAGGTTCTATTTGCCTTCTCAATGATACAATCTGAAGAAATGGGAGCATTTTGAAAACAGGCATCAAAGAGAACATAAAAGTATCTAAAATCTGCACCTTCATAAACTATATTATTTCCTGCCTTCCAGCTACCTCGCGGCTTTCAAGATCTTCTCTTTGACTCCACATCTCTAGTTTTGGTATTGACAAAGAAAAGGCCCCAGGCATTCTCTCTGCCATTTGCATCATTCAGTCCAAAAAAACCATTCTCACGATGTAGAGCACAGTTGTGAATGGACTATGTTGTAGGCAGTCTTAAAACCGGCAGGTTAAAGAAAAGTCTAAATTAGGGCTACACAGTGCCACATACATTCACAAATATGTTTCTATATAAACAAAAGATAATTACATGCGTATGCAAGCTAGCTATCTAGATGAACAATAATCTGATTCCCAGACAGGATCAGATCTTTTCATATAAGCTATAATTAATGTTAGTAGTCTTACAACTATAGTCTTACAACTATAGTTTGTCTTATGTTATTATATTTCCTTTTTCTCATCAAATTTAGAACACTTTTTCATTGAAGTAAACAAATAAGATTAAATTTACTTTTTTCCCAGGGTATTTCACTTCGGTGACAATGAAAAATGTGTATATTTCAGTAAAGCTTAAGGTAGTTTAATTATGAAATGATTTTAGGCTCTCTACAAGTTTTATCAGCCTTATTTATTGAGGTTGAGCTAACTTCAAAATAAATTGGCATGTATGGACACTGAAGAACACCATTTTCATCTGCTTTTCTCTGTTATGTGTAATATTTACTCCTTTCTTTTAACAATAGTTCAAAATGCCACAACTTTTTTAAATCATTGTGTCAAACTGATACCTTCAACAAGGAAAAGAAGCATACCATCAACCAGATACCACACAATGTGAAGACATGGCCTAAAGAATGAAGATACAAAATCTCCTAAATTAGAACATGGCTACTGTACTATTCTTATGTATGGAATATCTCCACTTGTAGTTTTCTCTTTACAATTAATTTTCATATACTAACAATGATACAAAGGCAAATAAACATCTTTCCATGAGAAGTTACTGTTTGGCCTCTGTAACTAAAGCATTAAAGCATGCATTCATTGTGTGTGTGTGTGTGTGTGTGTGTGTGTGTGTGTGTGTGTGTGTGTGTGTGTGTGTGTTTAGCCAGATAAAATCTTAGGACTTTGAAATTCAAAATAAATATAAAAAATTTTAAATCTATAACGAACCATAATGGCATGGGTAATAATCTTTCTTTCTTCAATTTCTAACTTCTCCATTCGGCCAAGAATAGTATCTTCTCTAGTGACCACAGTCACTTAAAAGATAATAAACAGATTTTAAGAAATCAAATATTTGAATTTTTAAAAGATTATTCCTATATAATAGTATACATATTTAATACATTATTATATTTAGAAATATAAGGAGCTAAAAATATTTATGTACTACAGGTTTAGAGTTACAGGCTACAGAAACATAAAATTAATGGCCAACTTTGTCAAGGCCTAATTCATTGTTAATAAAATTATATATGAGAACTAATATACCTTAAGTCTAGTTCTTACATTCCTTACCACTACATGTGAATATTTAAAAATAAATAGATAGGATGAAAGACAAAATATAAGCCAACACATGAAAAATTTTAGTTATATAACAATGTCATTCATTGAGAATGTTAAATTTTACATTTAACTATTTTAATTTCTATTAATCCATTGGACTGGGTATTCTGAAAATATATGAATGCCAAGTCCAAATGATCATCAACTCTAAATTAATCTCAGCTAAATTTCATAAAGGCTATAAAAGTTGTGGCTGATTAGTATGGATATATTCAAGAAATGTGGAACTAATCAATATAATTTGATTATCTAAATGTAATTATAGAAGCTAATGCATGCTCAAAATTTCTTGTACAAATGGCCTAATATTTAATGGATACAGGAAGACCAACAATATTTCTTTCAGAGATGCTTTCCATCTTTCAAATGTATTGTTAAGTACATCTTCCACCATGTTTATGAATCAAATGATAATGAATGCTAAGTGCTTGCCATATTTTAAGCCATATGATAAATATTTATCTGGATACTTTCACTTAATATTCATAACAGCCATTTTATAAAAAACAATGCAAAGACACAGAAGTAAAAAAAGTGACCCATGGTGACACAACTCCTAAGTGCTGAGCTGGATTAGCAGCCTACACATTCTGTCTTCAGAAGTTATCTCCCTATGTTATATCAGAATTGATAATTTATGTCTCATATTTTTAATTTACTCAACTTCAACAAAGATAACAATGATGTAGCGAATCACTTGTACATCAGTAGTCAAAGACTGGCGTAGTTAAAAGTTTTTTTAAAAAAATATTGTCTCAGGATTTCTAATTCTAATGGCATAAGAGAAAAAAAATTATTGCAAAATTTACTTCTCAATGGCTGACTTACTATATTATAAATTATGACTATGCCATAAAGATAATTATTGCCATACTGTATATCACTATAATCTACTGTGCAGCCTATAGTAGTCTTCTACTGTTGGAAGTGACCAATAAAGCAAAATTATTTATGTCATAATTATTTAAGTCTAGTGCAATTATATCTTTTTAATCAGACATAAAGTGAGAAAAAGAGAAAGATGGTATGAGTCATGATAAGCTAACTTTTCTCTGAGGAGATGTTAATATTTTCCATGGATGAAAATACACCTAAAGTATTTCTTATAATAATCTACACTATACACATAATTTTAATAGACAGATAGCAGTACATATGTGAAAAGAGAAAAGCTCTGGTATCAGCAGATGAAAGGAAAGTAGGTTTGTTTCAAATTACTAGAATTCTACAGCTGGGCTACATCACAGAAATGTATAGTTCCATATTCATAACAGCATTACATATATCTAGCTGTCTGATATTCTAAATGTATATACACATATATGTGCATATAGATATAATTTTACTGTGATTTTACCCATTCTGTTTTTACTGGTATCCTGGATGAAGAAGCATGCCAGGACAAGTTTAGCATAAACAGTTCTGTTCCTTGGAATAGCTGATTAAAATAGCACTATTCTATAAGTGTAGGACCACTAGAGAAGCTTAAGAGCTGAACCAGGAAAAGTGAATATCAAGGCAAAGTTTTCAATATGAGACTGACTTCTTACCTGCCTCTACACAAAACAAGAGGGACTGTCTCTTCCCAACTTTATTAGGCAGTTGTGGCAAACAGTATTTGGCCACACAACAACTCTCAAAACGTTCTACCTAGTACAGCCCCTAGGCTAGCCACTGAAAACTACTTCTGAATGTGCTAGCCTGCCTAGTACAGGAATTATTATGTGCTCTAGTTCTAGCTAATTATATGTAATGAGACTCTGTTGGGTAAATTCAGAAAATAACTGTTCAATCACCATATTCCTGCCGTTGATACCAAGGTATCTGAAAGCCATCATGCTACCTACAGATTTTTTTTTTCAAATGACCCACCAAAGATGTTGAAAAGAGAAATGGTTGTTGATGATTCACTTGCAAGGACAAACAATCATAAGAACCACCTTCTTCTAGAAGTCTTCTTAAGTAAACAAGTATCCTTTAATGCCTCTGCTCACCTGGTTTTCTGTTACATAGTCAAAAGCATCCTACATGATTCAGTAGAATTATTTATTTGGTGAAATAAAAATATCTTAGAGTAAGAAATGTTCTTTCCAGAGGGGAAAGTCCAAAAGAAGTATACTAAATTCAGCTCAATTACAATGTTTTACCCCACTTTCCCCAATACACTGGATGAGTGAAGTGTTACGAATGAAAAGATCCTAAAAGCAGAGGGGAAAGGATGAAGAGCAATGTCCAAAAAAATAAAAACTTACACAAAGAGCTTCTCAACCCATATACAGCTTAAATGTCCATGAACCTGATGAGTATTTGTTACTCACTACCTCTGCATTCCTTATCTTTTCCAAGTATTATCCTAAATTTCCAAGCAGTGGAAGGTGGCCTCACATGCTTTTAGGTAACAGACAGCTTTGAATGATTTGGGCCAATCTTCGTGGCGCTACAGATGGATTCCTACAGGTACATTCTCCAAATCAAGGCAATCAGAGACAAAATCATTGATCCAAAAAGCTATGGGAAGCCAACTTTTCTCCTTCCTAACAGTTATTTCTTTGTTTTGTTTTGTTGTGGGAATCAAACCCAGAGCCTCACACATGTTAAGCACATGTTCTGCCACTGAGTAACTACATCCCAAAGTCCTTACTAGAATTTTACGATTTAAAATTTCTGTGCCCTTGCCTTTCACACAAAAAACTACTTACAGAATTCATTTATAGTTTAGTTGTTGTCTATAAAACAGTAACATTTATTCAAGCAATTCTTTTCCATACAGAAAGAATCATTAAATTCCCTCTCATCTTTTACAAGGGAGTTAGTTTTCTATTCAGGTAACTTTTTAATGTTTTAAGAGTGCATTAAAGTTATCCTCATCAGACAGATAAAGGACATTAAAATGGAAATGTCGATATTTAGTTGTCTACTATTAAAATACTCAAGTATTCAAGAGATCAAATGATCTTCAAATTGCATCTTCTATGCTGTACTACACGCTATCCTAAGACTACAATAACTCAACAGTGTGCTTGGGTCATTTCTACCTTAGTGCTATAAAAAGTACTTTTCACTCAAGTATGGAAAATATGATCTTTTCTACATACTGAAAATCTTTACTAGAGACAATCCATTATTTGTAGATGATGCTGAATATTAAACGAGAGTCAATAAAAGAAAAAAAAATGGGCAGCTTTTTTTCTTATAAAGTGAGAGGTAGGGCTAGGCACGTGGCTCGAGTAGTACACACCTGCTTAGCAAGTTCAAGGCCCTGAGTTCAAACCCCAGAACGCCCAAAAAGTAAAAAAAAAAAAAAAAAAAAAAAAAAATTTAAAATGAGAAAGTGACAGAGGTCTTTGATCATTATAATTACCAAAAACATATAGACGTCCTATTTATCAAATATTAGAGGAGAAAGGAAATGTGTATAAAACTATCACCCTCTAACAAAAAGAAAATCAATGAATTTTCTAATTTTGAAATAAATGTAATCCCCAATATCTAGAAATTTTGAGTGGGGTGTGTTGAGGTTTTGTTGTAGTTTCCCTCTTCTCATGTATTTCAAGTTTGGGCCTATGTAATTTAAAAGAAATTAATGAATGTGGTGAATTTATAACCATCTACAGGTTTACCTGGCATAGAAAAGAGGGAAGAAATCATATCAAACCAAATTATTTTATTAGCATAGTATTCCAATCACTAGGTAATTATATATAATTCACCATTTGTCTTAGTTACATAGATACCATCTTAAAGCCAGACTAAATTTACTTTCTCCATGTGCTGACTTCTCTTACTCTAAAAATTTGACTCCCAAAGAAATATAAATGATTGTCAAATAAAACATCCTTTTAAAACTTCATTGTTGATGGAAGCAAGTTTTCATGACAAGGTGAAAAACTTAATTGTTGAAAAATATTGAACAAGTATCATCTTCCTCTAAAATCAAAAAACAAATTTCATTGTTTTCTGTGAATGACATGAATTTGGCATTCCGCCACATTAAATATTCTATGAGTTTAAATAACTGAGCCAAAAATATAAATCAAGTTTCAAATTATTTTATTTTTAAAGACACACTATATTCCCATGCCAAAATACTATGAAACAGTTGACCACAAAAAGGAATAATGTTATAGCAAAATAAATCAAAGAAGTTTAATATGTTTAAGATCTAGTTTCATTTTTTAAAAGATTCTGAGCAAACTAAACATTGTTCTATAGTCCTCCTATACATGAGCTGAAGAAAAGAGGAAAGAAGAGGTAAAGTAGAAGCCAGAGTCAAGCTGTCAAGTAAAAGTGATTTTTTGAATTATTTCCTTAGAGGACTAGCCCAGCCCCGTCTTCATTTCTACTTAGTACTATAGTAGATAAATTTGAATTCACAGGAATGTTAGGAGAGTCCCAAAAGGACACAACATTTCACAAAATCAATAATTTCTAGCATAATGCTAGTTCAAAACTGGGCTCCTTTAAATTTCTAACCAAGAATACAATAAAAGTGAAGTTATGAACAAATGCAACAACATTTCTTTGCTGACAACAGTGAATGACTATCCTGACTCAACACCCCTGCAGCACTTAGTTTAAGGGGAATTGGGAGGTGAACAGAACAGGGCTGAGCAATACACTGACACTGGGATGTGCAAAGTATGCTGATATGGAACAGTTCTGCTTGGGGGGAATTTAAGTCAGCCAATGGGTTCTTCCTCAACTTAGCTATACAGAGAAGGAACTGAAAAGAAAATACTGTGTGAAACATTTTGGAAATCATATTTCCTCAAGTTTAACATTAAAAAAAATTACCAAGGAATTTCTAGTCACCCACAACTTACAACTGGTGAAATACCAGTTGATTAAAGCATTATATTAAATAAAGCCAACATCATATTTCTTTCTTTCCCTATAAATTAAGTAGTTTTTCCTACATTCCCCAAGACTACACCCACAACCTATGGCCGCCCACCTCACTAATAAATTTTTTTATTATTAACATCATTCAGCTGGTTGTTGCAGAAAGATTAAATAAAACTGTTGGCAAAAATATGAAAAAAAAAGAGAGAGGGAATTCAGAGGAAGGAAGAACTTGCAAGGGATGAAAGAAGCAAAGAGAGGAGAAAAGTAAGTATATCACCTCATACTGCTTTCCAATTTTGTATTATGTCCTCCTGATCTCCACAAAATGCAATTATACATTTGTTTAGGTATTTTAATGAGAACATACAATTCCTCTAGGAGAATTCTTCCATTTCACACTATTATAAACAAATGCAGCAATGCTAAATTTTTGGATATATTCCTCCATTTGTTTTCATAGCTAAATAAATAAAGTTTAGTTTATGATGAACACAGTTTCTCAAATTTCTCTAGACATTTAAACCAAAATATATTTTCAAATTTTTGGAGCTCAAAATTCTTTAGTAGTCAAAAAACACTCATTTTAAAAATTACTACATACTTTTAAACTGAGAAAAATGTGTTTTTGGATTCATCATTCACATGTACTCTATAAATTGTATGTGGTAAAATGACTTGGCAAAGAGCAGGTGCTATACTTCTAGTAAAATTTGTCATCAAATTTTCTGTACCTGCACCTAGGTGTGTAGACTTTATTAGTAAAATTAGGTAAATACAAAAACAAGCAACTGCCTGTTGTTTCTTAAGGAAATTATCTAAAAGCAGCAGAATAACCTAATTGTAGATGTTTCAAAAGGGAAGTTAGTGGTCTTAGTGGTTAAGGAAGTTGGCTGCATGCTTTAAAAGAGCAGAGTCTCTGTGTTACAATATGATGATGAGCTGTTATTTTTGGAGAATGCCCTAATACTGAATAGTATTGCATATTTGATCAGTTATTTGCAAGGCACCTGGAGTTACGGCTTTAAACATTTGCTTACCTCGATTAAGAAAATATGGAAAGAAATTAGACTGGGCAACTTATTTTATCTAGGATAAAACTGATGGGTTCAATTATGTTCTAAGGTCACAAGACAGGACCATAGCCTTGTGATTACGTATGCAAGCAGATAATGTTACCTAGTTGTGAGATTAAATGAAGGGAATGGTCTGGAATGGAGACCTTCATATTATGAGTCATTTGTGCATAAAGAGAGATTAAAGACTCAGGGCACGGATCTCAAATTGGGTCAAAGCATAAGGCAATAAGGTGATTAGCATACTCTACTTGGGGTAAACTGTTCTGGCTATTTGAAACAAGAAAGAAACTAGAAGTATTTGAGGATACATTCAAGGTTCTGAGGTCTTAGATTTCTTGAACTGCAGAGTAATTTGTAAATTACTTTGTGTTTTTCTTTCCTTTACCCTTGAACTTTTGTTGAAGTCTGAAGCATTCGGATCTGATGTTTGCTGCACTTTGGAGAACTGAAAAAAGAATCTGTACCACTTCTAAAACTTAGGTGAAAATGGAGAGTCGTGTCTCTCATTTCCTAAGACCGTAGAAGGGACAGTATTTGTGACCAGCAAAGCTGGGAGGGCAAAACTCACATAGGTCATCAGCATATGCGGCAACTGTTGAAAAAGAGGAACAAATGCAAAGGAAAAAAGAAAAACAAATGAAACTGAAGAACCTGAGGTCTACAGCATGATTAAGATAAATCCCTAAAATCCTGTCAGCATCTAAGGGATAATTTGGGGGATAGTTTTTAGCCATCAATCAGTGATAACTTAAGCTTCATTGAGTATAAGAACTAAAAAATCCTTTTATGTTAAATACAAAACTCTTCAGAGTTCTTTTAAGCCACAAATCATTCACCACCAACAACAAAAGACAAAAAACACAAAATGCTGAGAGTTATCAAGACCTTGAAAAAGCACTTTCTTACCCCCAAAGCTAACTTCCCCCTATACTGTGCAAGTACAAATTACTCACACATAGTTATCTTACGAATATTAAAGTTGTTACAAATTAACAATTTAATAACCAAATGTTGATTTTAAGTGTGATGTAAAACCTTATTAGAGGGTCCTGAATTTGATCTTGTGAAAGTAGTCTTTAAAATTAAGAGACTTACCTTTTAAAATCTTCTCTAATGGAAAATTCTATTACTTGTTGTTGCTACTTCAGACAAAGGAAGTGTGCACATAAACAGCATTCTTTACAGGCTACTCATGAAGCTCTCCTTAGACCTTGAAGATGGAGCCTTCTCTACCATCTCAGTAAATGATTAGGACACTAAAATTATCACTTTTATTAAAATGCATTTTGTTATAACTTTCCTTATACAGCAAGCAATCAAAAGCAGAATTTACTACATTTACAGTCCTGACAACAAAATGAAAAATAGGTTGGATATAGTTCACAGTTACGGAACTCAGATAATGAGAGCCAAGTTCTTGACCTGTATAGAGAGAAATCAAATAGGTAGCTTGAAAGATCCACATTGACAAATCTAGTACGACAAGGTTGACTATTAAACTTAAGATTTTCTGAACCTTGAAAAATATCTACTTTTCTAATATAATATTTCCAATTTTTAAAAAAATATTTTTTGGAAATTGTTTTAGTATTGTTTAATAAAAGAAACAGTATGTACAAGAAGACTGTAAAAAGACAAGTAACCAGTGTGAAGTCAAGGTCAGCTAACATCCCTGGATTTAAAAATGAAATTCTGCAGATTCACTTTACCCTGTAGCATTTGCTACAGTGGCCTTAAGGCATCTAGAAAGAATCAAAGGAAAAGAATACTTAAATCCTAAGAAGTTTAAATCCTGCCTTCTTTTCCCCACCACTAGTAACTTAAAGATTCACCAAGAAATCAAGTCTCCATAGTCATTACTGATTAATCATGTATAATACAAAAAAATGGCTACCTGTGAGAATGTAAGTCCTCCTAAAATATTTAACACCTCATTGAAAATACAATTTTGTATGCGAGAGATTTTACTCTTGGGGTACCAAAAGATTAGATCAGAGATATACTGCCAGACTGTTAACAAACGGAAGCTTAAGCACAAAAAGCTTAAAAAAAATTGTATCAATGGATATAGCCCTTAATTTGGATTTTAATATCATAATTGTATTGGTCTTTAAATAGAACCCTTTGAGGTAATGTAATTCAAACAAATTCTATTTTTAAAAAAGTTTTGATACTTTGCATTAAAATAAAGCAGTAATTTGCTGGCTTCAGATATTCAATACACTTATGTATTAAGATAGTTATAAAAAACATAAATATCAGATCTACTTGAAGGCTTACCTATAAATAACATTTTAATGTATAATAATCAGAACTTTCTGCATTATCATATTGAGTCATCTTTCTTATTGAATAAAAGATTGCAGCTGTTTCTTAGATCAAAGAGTGTTAATTTTGCACCAATAGTTTTAAATATTGCAAATCATTTCATTTAGTGGATCTATGACAATATATTTAATTTACCTCTTTTTATTACATATAGAGGTTGATTCTAATGTCTTCCTTTTAAAAGTTGCATCTTTACATGGATTCTTGGGTTTTCAATTTTCTTTTTAAAAATACAGGATATGTTTTGAATTATTAAACAGTAATAACCTTGTAATTTAGAAAGCCCATCTACTCTGAAATAATCTTCTCAGAGAAAAACTCTAATAATTAAAAAACTATTATTTTGGGAGGGAAATTTTAAATCAGTGTTATCAAATGTTTAATCCCTACTAATGTCTGCCTAAGCAGCATGGTGTAATGAAAGGCAAACTAGCAGAATTTAAGGGTGGGAAATACTACATTTTATAGAAACTTCATTTACTTCAATTAACTTATCCCTTTTTTAAAAAGTTTTAAAAACTTTAAAGTGATTTGAAATGAAATAAACTGACTCATCTTCTATTTCTTCTACTACTGTAGTCCTCTTGGGTGAAGAGTCCATAGAACATTGCACTCCCAACATGTTTTGTACATCTCAAAAGCTACTCAAAGGGATTAGTACACTTGATATTGAAATATTAATCGCCCCTCTACCCATGAAGTAGTTGCAATACATATTTTTCTCGTTTTATAGATGAAGAAACTTTGGCTCCAGGAGGTGCAGTGACTTGGCCATTATCATATATTTCTGTCAGTTCCATACTACAGAATCAGCACAGGAACAACACCCTTCACTTCAATCTCCTAAACCCAAGTGCTTTTATCACAGGGCATGGGGAAGGGGTAAGAAGATGGGAAACAGACTAGAGAAATTTTTTAAATAAAAATAAATTTTGAAATTGTAAATAAAAACAAATAACATAGGGTGAATGAGAAGAAAAAAAGAAACATGGAAGTCCTCAAACTGAAAAGAAAACTAAACAAATATGGCTAATTCAGCAGAGTCCATGAGAAATAAGGTACACTATTTTAAAGATCTTTATTTTATAGAGGAAGGGCTAGCTCTAATATTTTAGGCATGAGCTTAAATATCATCTATTTAAAGATGTTTTCTTTACCACATTATCAAAAGAAAATTTTGTATTGCATCTCTATAAGTGACTCGGTAAACATATTTTGAATACATGAATGGAAAGACACCTAAATGATATGAGAAAATAAACTTTATTCAGGGAACCTAGGATTTCCATCTAATAGACACAAACAGAATACCATTCAAATATGTCAACAAATACCCAGTTTTTCATGCAGCAGTTTAGTTATATACTGAAAACCAAGTTTTGATATTGATACCTTTTTGGCTTCAAACCCTCATCCAAACAGATCTATATTTTTAGTTTCTGCCCCAAAGCAGAAATACTACAACTTCCATTATCACATAATATAATATCCTTTCTAAAACCAGTCTAGACAGACACGATCTGCTGAAGTCTGAAATATTTTTCTTTTATGATCATGAACAGACATAGAACAACAGGCTTAAAACACTAAATTATAGCCACACAAAGGTTTTATTTCTAAAGTAGTTCCACTCAATGTGAATTAAGAGTTGGCATGTCTGTACGCAAAATGTACAAAACCCACAGTATGAATTAAGTTTCATACTGTACTGTGCACATATCTGTTCCTTTTTGCGTATGTGCTCAACCACCTTTTACTACTAAAGTGTTTCTTATTCTTTTTGAAGTCCCACAGCAATGTCTCCTAAGATATTTTGTAGTTTAATGTCAGGTTCCTTATTTCAACCCTGAAGATTATCAGAAATACCATAAGGAATGTTTTCATAGTCTTAAGAAAACTAAAATTCAATTTGTTTCTAGTTCATTAATTATCTTTGCTCAGAACTCCAGGGTTTTGATCTGAAGGAAAAATACCCTTGAGGAAAAAAATACTTTTATATCTTAGCTGCATGTCATGGAGCGAGAAAAAGGGTAGATAAAAGAGACCATCTTTTCAGAATATAAATATGATTCATGCTATAACTACAGGCAGCCAAGCCCAGCTATAATAGTTTTTAAAAATGAAAGGATCAGCTGTGTCTCAGTCAAACAATTTCAAGTCCTCTATCAAGATCCAGGGGAAACATTACCCAATTTTACTTTAATCTGTGCTCTTAATTTCCTCACCAGCCCTTTAGAAATGTTGACTACTTAAGAGTCCCAAAGCCTTACACCTGAGAATTTACCCAGCATATATAAATTCTTGGCCGGCTTTACTGTTCCTTCTACAGGTCTGAGGATCTATCTATATTCTCCTGAAGTGTCTGCTTCTAATATTTACACTGCTTGGACTAATATAAACAATAGCATCATTTATTTTGGTAGCTTACTCTAAGCTATAGAGCTTATAATACATTTTGACATGTATTAATTTATTTCATCCTCACAGTAGTATTTTTTGAAACAAAGGATAAGACACCATTATTCTGTTTTTACAAACGAGGGTCATGGATTTCAAGAAGGTTTGGCAGATTGTTCTGAACAACACAGCTGGCAAGGTGTGGCTTCAGCTAGAATTAAAGGGTCTTGAGACCCTTTCAGGCATTCTTACCACTATGTCCCTATAATTTTAGGTTATGGATTTTAGCCAGTTTTATGCTAAGATATTGACTTCAGCCAGAAACAGAATATTTAAAGTGAATAATAATGTTGTGAATCAATAAAATAATTAAATAATGAGAAAAGGAGATTAGAAGCAGGTGTGTCTACCTGTGTCTTACCCTATGGTAAGTAATTTATATATTATCTGCATTCAGGAAGACAAAGCAGTATCAAACATTCACTCAAGTCCTTTAACACAAGCACTAGTATAAAGTTCACTTGGATGACTCTAGACCTTGTAACTCAGTCACGGTTATATTATTATTCACAAAATGCAGAATCCAAGGTTCAAAAGGTTAAATGACTTATTTGCCCAAAATTACACATTTACTCCATGGTAAATCAGAAACTGAACTTAGGCGGCTAGGCCTGAGTATTATATATATCATAAATCCCACCCATAAGTACCCAGAAGCCATCAAAATACACTTGCTGAAAGCCCAGATTTTAAAAAATAAATAAGTAAGTAAAGCCTGGGGGACTTATGTTCTAATAGCTAAGGAAAGAAAGAAAAATTTAAGCTCATTTAGCAGTTCAAATTTTCCAATTTTTTTTGCAATGATTGCTTGATTTTCACACCAGTATCTATTATGTATTGGGAGTACTATATGTATTTTAAAGATAAGTACATTATAATTAAGAAAGCAATGTGCCTAAAATTTAATGGTTAAAACTTTTCATAGTTATGTCATTTTTCATGGAAAAAAAGGAATTAAAATGTAGGATTCTTTTAAATGTTAGTTATCTTCTTACTGACATTCCAACTTTCAAAAAATGGGGAGACTATAAATAGGAAAATTGACAAACTTACATAAAATGAAGGTCAGTTATAGGATTGCAAAATCTATAATACAAAATGATTCTTTAAATACATCTGTGGAAATTCCTCTACAGAACAAAATACTTTATAGATCAGAGAGCCAAAAAAAAAAGACAAACATGATCAAAATCTATAATATCATAACAAATGGGATTTTACTAAATCCATATATAGCAGAATTGAATGATGTTATTTGAAGTTGAAAGTAGGCAAATGTGTAACAAGTGAAAAGATACATTCTCTATACTGCAGCTCAAGTTGTACCTGACCTTAAAACTGAAGTTGTACAGACTGAAACTTACATGGCTTAAAAACGTCTAGACTATGAATAATAAGCCTATAAGGAGGTCTGTCAGTGAAATTCTAGAGTAATGGCGAGGAAAGAGCCCTCTTTGTTGAGGTCATCAATACAGTGAGTGAGGTTGTTGATGAGGGCATAATATATTTCTTTCTCCCCAGCAGCAAAGCCTTTATTTAAACAAATTGGTTTTCAGAATAGGATAATCAACTTCTGTTCATAGCCTTTGCCCCCAGGGACCTACTCCTCATTCCACCCATCTTTCAACTTTTTGCCTGCACCCTTGCCTGGTGAGAACTCTGATGTCAGCTTATTGTCTTTTCCCTAATATCTCTTTTTGGCCTGTGATGCACAGTCTCAGATAAAATGCATGGGACAAAAAATAAAAGTTGAGTCACAAATGTCTACTTCTTTAATCTTTATTCAGTTTTCTATTTCTATTTTTATGAAAATAAATAGATTGAGCGAGGTCTCCCCTAAGGCCAACAGACATCACTTCGTTTTAGACAAGTAACTGAATGCCCCGTCTTGATCTGTCAAGACCAGGTTCACATTCAAGGTCCCACAGGGACAGGTGGGTTATATAAATTAATCAAGTGGGCTGGGTAAAAATAAAGGGAAGTAGTGACACCTATGGTAAGCTAAAACATGCATGCTCTTTCTACAGCAACCCACTTCAAATTTTTCAAGAATTGTGAGAAGCAAACTTTATAGACTAGATATGCTCTGCGGCATACTCTAAGAACCTGGAGCAAAGAGAAAAACCTAAGACCCGATGCTTATCTTTGGACAACAAGTTAACAAGACAGTTTACATCTTATTAACTTGAAATGTATGCACAACCTATTAAAAGTAAATGCCCTTCAGCCACTGAACTAGTCTTCACTATTACTAAAAAATAACTTTACATTGTCACTGAAGAAAGAATTTTGCCAGGCATTAAAAAATTACTATGATGGTCACCATTCTAAGTTGATAAAGGCTTCAGATAAGCTTATAGTGTAATGGAGGAGACAGTTACACTGATAATGCACTGGAGTGACAGGCAGGTTTAAATAGTACAACAGATAACAACGGTAACAAAGAATTATTCCAGTTGCATGGACAATATGTAGTCTGGGGCAGTACAGCACGTTCAATCTATCTTCTTTATCAAGTCTAAAGGTTACAAGTCCTTCAATTGCAATTCTTGACCAAGAAAGTGACTTTCTCATGGTCACAAAAGTGGTTAGATGCAAACTCAAAAGCAACTTCCTAAGTATCCATCTAATGTTCTTTTTCTGACCAGCAAAATGCCTCAGATAACCATAGAAACATCTAGAGAAGATACATTTTGAACCCAAAGCATGTTATTTTAAAATCATTCAGATAAAGGCAATCATTCAACATATTTACTAAGGAGCTCTTGGTCAGGTAATGGAGGTTGAACACAGTATAAATAGTGCTGTTGAACACAGCATAAACAGTCCAGCCCCCTTAGAAATTCAGTGTCAGGAAATTTGATGCTTTCAGCAGAGAGCCAAAGTATTTAAAGCTCGTAACATATTCTTCTCTTTTGTCTTCCACTAATGGGATACAATTTGGAACTAACTCCAGAACTTCATACTGGAGATGGCAATCTCTCCCATGGTTTATATAATAATGTTAACATTTATCATTTTTATATTTGCTCATTAAACTGCTGGAGATTCTTCATGATGAAAGGTAGGAAAAAACTACTCATGCCAGGATTCTGTCATCAAATATTCCTCAGACTTCCACACTTTAGCTAACTTTTTCTTGCCAAAGCCACTAAAACTTCTGCACCTTCTTCCTCTAATATATTGCAACAACATGCATTTGAAGATTTCTGAATCCTTTGCTAATCTATTTTGTTGCATATAGATTCACAGTTTAATAGGTCACTATGGCATCCTTTATTATAAATCAGATAATGAAAACAAATTTATTGACAGTCATTTTTTAATTTTTAATTAAATTTTTAATGTTTAATTTTTAAACATTAATATTTGCTATGCAATTTCTCTTAAAAAGGCATTCTTTTATACCTAAGAACAGACTGTTATGGAAAGAAATATCCTTAAATACATAATAAAATATATATTAATTATATATAATAGAATGCAATTAAGGGTTGCATCACAAATTCCATTTGAGAAGGGCAAATTTTATTTAACAGTGAAAACATCAGTTCTAAATGCTAAATGTTTTTATTATATGCAGTTGTGGTCATTGAATTAGTATCTGAAGCCATTCTTCCCTTATATGCCACATGTTGGGGGGTGAAGGATGTGATGTAAACAAAAATTTTTACCACAGCTTTTGTAAAACTGCACTTCCATTTTCTAATGCCACTTCTCGCTTTTTCTTTGTTTTCCCCTTTGTCTTTTAACACTGGCTAAGGAACAGATGGTAGCTATTCAATGCCACAAAAATGTACCACACAGTCTTTCCACACAAGGAAATTTTCCAGCAAGTGCAGATCTCTGTACAACTCTGCTGAAAGGGCTGGGTGGATGGACACATTCAGGCAGAGGGGTGACCCTGCCACTTGGAGTTCATGAGACCATCTTTCTCCATATCCAATAAAAGATGTGTGTTAGCAATAACTAGGCTCTGTTAATTGGAAAAAGAAACTTACACAATTTCCCTCAAATACTATACTTGAGAGGAGGGCTTCACAACAATGGCAGGGGTCCTATTTAAATACTGATTTTCCATGGCAAAACATAAATTCCACAGCAGTGAACTAAAATCTGGTCCTCAGTGGGTCAACATGTCTCCTTACTCAATTACAAACAACAGTAGCAATGAAAATAGTAAGACTAAAGAAATTACATTAAGTACTTACATACTTCTTCTCATTCCATACCTAAAGGAATCCTAAACAGTTACTATGATCATCTCATTTGCAGATGAGGACACTGAGATGAACTTCCCAAAGTCATACTGCTTGCAAGACACAGGGAAATTTAGGCAATAAGCCTGAAATCCATGTTCTTACACACTATACCACTCCAGAATATCACCCAACAGATCAAGGCATATTTCACTTATCTTCAATTTATTGTCTAGGCAGAATATACTTTGTGCAACAATCTGAACACTTTTCATAGGCATTGGAGTACACGTAAATTCAAATGCAGAATCTTCTCTCACAAATATCAAAACAACTTCAAACAATGAAAATTCAGGTCATTCACAACCTAGTTTTCAATTTTAAATTTCATGTATGTCAACAAAATGGCAGAACTAGTGTTGGTTTGCATTGGCATCAGTATAGGATAGGACAATATAAAAATCATCACTGTGTTTGCTTTTACTTGAAATGATGCCCTAAAGGGAAAATATGCCCTATCGTCCTCATTATATGGAAATGGAATGCAAGCCATACATAGATATTAGATTTATATACATAGAGAATGCAGCATCAGTCTTACCAATCAATTACCTTTAATTTCACCTGAAAAATGTCAGATATTGCTCTACCTCTCCCTTTTTTTGGGTTTCATCCTCTTCCCTTGCTCTTAAAACATAGAACTTATGACATCTGAACATAACTTTTGCATTAAAATTTTTAGTTTGCTATTAAAATCCAAAACATGGACACACATGGAGAGAATCACAAAACCAAATTAGTGAGTTCTGGAATGCAGCTGCCCTGAGCAAAGAATTTAGAAGAGGTGGTAGTCTTTTCTGTTTCCTTACCCATTTCTGTCTTTGGTAGTTTACTTCTTTGTGGCTGTTAAATGCCTCAAAATTAGTCTTATGAAGAACTACTTCACAATGATGTACATGTGAAAGTGCTACACACCATAAGACAGATTCCATTTTGTACATTTTTCTAGTTATTTAACAATGCTATTATTCTGAACTCTAGGGTAGTTATATTTCTTAATCCCCCAGCAAAACCTCATGTGAGATGAGATATTAGGATGACATTCATTTCTGTCAAATCCTGAAGAGCGAGGCCATTAACATTCAATGCCATACAATTGTGAAGAGCAAAGATTTAGAGCACATGTAAATTTTACAATTTCATTTTATCTCCTTGGTCCCTCAAGTCATTTGAGTTTATAGTCCTGATCCAGACTCTGAAGGCCTAAGTGCATTTCTATCACTTCACATTTGGATTTCCCTCAGCATTAAATTAAAAACAAATAAAAATTTCAGAAAACTAATACCTATATTTAGGTGTCTCCTAAGCAATCTCACATTTTTTCACATAAAAAGTACTCAATCATTGACTCTTCTTTCCTATAGCCCAAGTTTCCTTGGCTTAAAATATAGTCACATGGGATAAGTGTGTCATAAAAATACTATATTTTCTATATGCACGACATGAAAAGACATGGAAACCATAGTATCAAGTTTTCCAAAATTAATTCTCAACATAATTATGGACAATAATGGAATAGGTCAAGAATGTCACAAAAAGAAAATCAGGTGTTTGGGGCCTAGAAGCACTGGACTCCAATATTTAAGGAAATGCTTGCTTGCTTACTGTAAAAAGCAGGTGTGTCAGGACAATTCACTTTTCTTGGTCATTCTTAAACTTGGTCTTCCTATTGTCAGCAATCACATAAACATGCCTCTGACAGTATTCATTTCATGACAACCTCTCCAATTACCTTCAGATGAAGGTGTGACTCAAGTGATAGAGCATCTACCTAGCAAGCACTAGGCCCTGACTTCAAACCCCAGTATGGGCCACCCAAAAAAGGTACTAATTTAAAATTAATACAAATAATATTTTCCAGTACAGAAAATATTGGTGTTAGTCACATGTAAAGGTCTCTGACATTCCCACCTTCTGTGTAATTTAAACAGTCTAGAAACAATGACCTGAATATTTGAACCTATAAATTTTTCTTTTATGACAACACAGTAGTCAAGGTCCCAATAGCCCACATTTCTAAGTTTAGGTTTAAAATCGCTAACTTTTATTTCTGGGTCTCTAACATTTAACCTTTATGGAATTCTAACCTTTAAATGATTGGTTTTGTAAGCTTCAGAAGTCTAAATTATGTACATTCTGATAACCCTAAGTAAATTGAGATCTAAAAATGAATATTGACCTGCATAAATAAATTTAAAACAACTACCATTTGATATATATACTAATAAATGTCTTTGATAAGATATTTTGAAAGGAAAACTCTAAGTTAGAGGAAGTGTTTTTTCTAGAACCATTCCATAGGCTACTTTTGAACATGGTACTTAGTTTCTCTTGGTTTCAGTTTCTTCATCAGTAAAACAAGACAGCAAAATTAAGTGATTTGTAAAGCTTTCTGTCAGCTTTCAAACCTACCATCTGATTTAAATCTCTTATTCTAATGAATGAATATGGTAAATTAATAAATCATCTATGAGATTAAATGTGATGGTCCAAGTAAAGTTTTATTGGAGGGAAGGCAGGGATCTGCATCTTGGTTTAATTTTAAAATAACAGTTCTAGCCAAATGTAGAGCTTGTTGAATCTGACAGCTTGTTCTGCAAATGACATTATTACTTGAATAGGCCATATTTGGAAAGTATCTGAAGTAGCAAAGCAAAATAGATCTTATTTGGCTTTATTTAATGCCATGCTTCAGAAAAATCACAAATCAGTTTCATTAAATTAAACAAAGACACATTTAAAACTTGGCAAAGATGACCGTGATAATGAAGAATGATTATTTCTCTACCTATTTGGTACAACCAGTCTGCATATGACCATGATAAGATTTCATCTATTCAAACTTGAAACGTATGGGTTCAAGTGCATACTGGTTACATTTCTCAAAATCAGACCTATTCTTTTCAAATTCCCTTTTAGAAATTCCTTCTTAAAAGAATGCATATGAGAGAACAGGAAGGAGAATATAAAATACTCCTAACAAAGCATCGGTGTGCTATTAAAAATGGAGAAAAAAGAATGTCTGAATTTTCATTCCACCTTGAAGTTCTAATTAAAATTAGTCATACAGAAGATACTGCACCTACCAGCCAAAAGTTTATAATGAACAGAGAGACTTACTGCAGAATCTCTTATCAGTGCAACTCCCTTAGGGACAAAAATATTGATCTCATTCATTGAATAAATACTAAAGTAACAACAAGAATCCATTATGTCTGACCTAACAAGAATTTTTAATTGAACAAGTTACTGTCTGACTGCTCGGGAAAGAGTAGATATACTCTGACTTTCCATTCTCTTCTTAAAGCTCTAAGTTTAAAAGGCAAATAATGAATAAGTTGATGAAATCACTCATTTCTATAGCAGTACCCTCAAAATACATGTTCCTAGTTTTAAAGAATGTAGTTTTTGGCTTCTGAAAAACTTAGTAATAGATTTCCATAGTCTAAGTGTTTCTCAAGAAAATATATTGCTTAATTAACAAAATGATGCACTGCAGGTTTAACACTTAATTTTGCATGTCTTTTTCTAAATGTGTTCCATTTTAATATGTCACAACAACTGAAATAAAATGAAAAGGAAGGAAGCCATTTCTTCTTCTCAGAGTTAGTTACTAGCACCAAAAATGTATACTAGCAACTAGGTGTTAAATTTCATACAGCATTTCAAGAGGAAATTGAGATAGATTAATATCTTCCTCAAAACACCATATTCACTTCAAATAAAGCCGAGATCCAAGAAATTCTTACACTTTATTAGATCTTAGATTCAAACAAAATGTATAAGAAAATGTATAAATGGCTAATCAGCAAATAAAAGGGACAGATATTTCTCTGAATATGAAGTTTTGTTTTTTTGCATCCACATAGGGAAAAAATTGAATCAAAACAGGAACGCTTCAATTAAATTTGGAAAATTAGGTCTATGACTTTTAAACTAAGAATTTAACTTCCAAAATAATTGGAACAGTGTTAACATACTGAGATGCTTTTTGGCCCAAAAAAATAGCTATACTGGTTTTTATTTTGGTTACTTAATAAACTGCATTCATAGCAAAAAGAAAATAAATTTTATAAACTCTACCAAAACTGAATCCAAATGTTTTAGAAACCCAGTCACACATTTACATGGGATTGTAAAAAATGACATGTTGGCCAATGTGACAATTATAAATATTCATCAAATTTAAGGTCAGTTATCAAATTTTTCTTGTCAAGACTTTATACTAAGAGCATGTCCATAACACTTACTTGATTTGGGTTTTTTGGGGGTGTTTTGTTTGTTTGTTTTTGTTCATGCCAAAAATTAAATGCTAAGCATGCATTATATCACTAAACTAGAGCCCCAGCTCCTAGCATTGTATAGGTGTGCTATTGATTATAAAATATTTGATTAAGATTTCAAAATAAAAAAGTGAAGACAATTAAAATATCCACACCTTACTTCAATTTGACACAGATGCTGCCATCTCTGAAAGAAATAGAAAAATTCCATCCATGCACAGCTGCCTTTTAATTGAGAGGCCACAGTTTTGTAAGCCAGTACATAAGAAAGAGAATAAGAACAGAAGCACTTTTGTTTTTTATTCTTGTACTCTGACACTAGGAGAGCAGCAGCATCCTTACTGACCATGCTTGCAACATCAATTCACAGTAAAGTTCTTCAAACTCTGTGCTATCCATGTCAAGAACAGGCTTGAGGAAGGTTAAAAATCAAAGGAGGGATGAGAAAAATGACACTGGGCCAGCCCAGTTGTCCAAGGACAATACAGAGTGGAAAGTGCAAGTTGCTATCTCTGGGATCAATAACTGTACAGTGTGTTACAAGTACTCTTTCTGTATAATTTATTAAAACTATACAAATCTTTCACAGGGAAGAGACTTTTAGTTCATGCCAAGTTGCAGCTGTGACCTTCACACATACATATGTACATATATATGACCATCTTATCACACACACACATATACACTGGCAATCCCAACAGAGTTGAAAGTTTAACATTTCCAGCTAAGACTATAAATTCCTTCATTTATGCAGCTTATTTGTTTTGACTCTGCCTAAATCTTTTCAATATTTGTTAAAATACAACATTTAATACTTCAAAATTACTGCTAAACTATGTATCATAATACATAGACAAAGCCTAATGTTTGGAATAAAAGTAAGACTATTTACAAAAATATTATTCAAAGGTAAATTAAAATTTATTTATTAGCAATAATCCATAATATTTTTATTTTAAAAATTACAATTTTGAACAATTTGGCCTTACTGCAGTATCATTCTTAAAGCTTTTTATGTTAAATAATGAGGACACTGATATTTGGTGATGGCTTACTGAAATTACTAGACTACTATGATTTAGATCAAAAAGAAGTTTGTGTCAGATATAAAATATTGTTCAAAGAATGAGATTTATCTTACATATGAAACCAGTTTTGTTCTATAAAAATAAGCATTACTTAGTTACTAAATCAGAAAAATTACTTCCTCAAAATTCTTGTCACTACATTTTTATATGTCTGCAACTCTCCAAAGAGATCCACAAATCTTATTATAGGATCTATTCCAGGATGCTCCCTGTCCACAAACATCTAATACAGATACAGTGAACCAAAACAATAGATGAAAGGTCTCCTTCTCTAATAGAAATAATGTTAAAATCAAATGGCAAGTTCTTAGGGGCTAGAACTTCTACTCTATGAACCTCCCTCCATAGAAACTACACTTGTTCTGCCTTATGCAGGTGCATGAGTACCATTTATCTGTCTGAATACATCCAAAAAGACAATATATTAGTAAAGCATAGGAAAATCCTACCTAACCCAGCTGTATCTACAGTCTGTGAGACCTCCAATCTCAAACAATAATGGGTGCAGTAGTGTGCTCCTGTCATCCCAGCTACAAGGGAGGTGGAGATCAGGAGGATTGTGGTTCCAGTCCAAATCGACCAAAAAGCAAGATCCCATCTCAAAAGTAAGCTGAGAAAACAAGGCAGGATGTGGCTCAAGTGGTAGACTGCCTGCCTAGCAAGGACAAAATCTCTGAGTTCAAATCCCAGAGCCACAAAAAGAAAAAAAAAAAAATATGGAAATATGTGAAGACTTAAGTATCAAGATTTCATGCTAAATTTATACCACAATGGGTAATTTTCCTCAAATACTGAAGTATTTTGAAGTATGTGTGCTTTTGCAAGATTAAGAAAAACAGATAAATCCCCAAACGCAAATTTTGAAGACCATTATTTTTTGAAGTTTAAACAGCATTAAAGGCAAAAAATCAAAAATTAACACTAACCTTACACATGTCTTTCTGTGTTTACTAGGACCTCCCACTTACGACAATGACTTGATCCCCACCATATGCTATTCCTCAAAAGTCAGTTCAATTTAGCACGTTGGGTTATTTAGCACCATTCAATGCTAGTAGATTTTGAAACGCGTTTATTTAATGATTATCTCACTTTTTTCTTCCCTAACAAAACTACCCATGATGTTGTACTCTTTTTTACTTCATATTTTATAGTCTTTTGCCCACAGAGATTACAGGCTGTTTACAACACAAAACATACCTGCTACATTCCTGTGGCACAGTTCAAAACCACTGTATTTAACTGTTCTCCTCCTTTTAATTGGCCTTAGGAGATAGAAAATAACCACTGCTAATATAGTGTGGAAATTAAACCCCCAAGAGGCAGCCCTAGAATCATCAGGTATAGGTCAACCCTGTCATGGACCAAGGCAAAAGTCAGGGAACTAAAACTGCCCTGGAAATGGTCTGAATTCTGAATGCCATGGATAAAGAACATTAGCAGGTAATAAAGTTCCCCTTACTAAAATCCAGTATTCACTAAAAGTTGTTAGCAATTTCTAACTTCCCAGAAACACAGAAATATTAATCATGCTGATAAAACAAAATACAGCCAAATCTTCATCTACAAAGACAACACTACCACTACTATCATAAAATGAGAGGTCTTTGTTGGTATGTTCATTTTTCTTTGTGGTCTTGGAGATCAAAATCAAGACTTCACACATCCTAGGCAAGAACTCTAACACTGAGCTACATTCCTAGCCCCCAAATAGGCATGTTTAAAAGACTTGGTAATTTTGTCTCCTCACCTTTCCCAGGTAGACATGTGCAGCTTTGAAATTCCACCAATACTGTCTTGCTTGTTACTTGGGTGATCAACAGTACAGCTGTGCACATGACTGGCTGTAGCCATGAAACATAAAATACCTTTTGTTGACATACATGATTATTGGGACCTGAGGCCTTGGCCTTTCTAGCTGTTCTGGCACTTATTAAAGAAAATACTTTTTCCAGACATAATATATATTTTCTACATAATTTATCTTTTTTTTCCCTTCCCATTCCAGAGAATACAAAAGAAAACGAACAAAATTCCAGTACTTGCGCTCTCCACCATGGGTCAAGTGTACTGCTCTAAATGATAATTCTCCGTTTCATTATGAAACAGTATGTTGGACCAAGTTTTCCAATGTCTTCCAAGCACAATAGCTGTCATTATTGATTTATAACTCAACATAGAAAGGAAACCTTTGTGTAATACATGCTGCTTTTACTTTTATTGAACACATATGTGAGTAATTTTTAGAAAGGAGGGGAGGTAGAATCTGAATTTTGATTCAGACATAACATCCCTCATAATCTATGTGTCTCAAATATATTTTATGTCTTTCCAGTTTATAATCACTGTGAGCAAAATCTAAATCTAGATAACAGTACTTTGTAATGTTTGCCCATGTGGGAGTCTCACTGTAGAGAGGATAGTTTAAGAAAAAGGTTAATTAACACAGCTGTGGCCTACATTGAACATTTTCTAGGCTAAGACAATTTCAATTCAGTTCCCCTAAAAATCAGCTGACTTGGCTTTCTTCCAAGCAGTTTCTTAAAAAGGTTACCAGCTTAACTGAATGAAATCAGAGTCTGCAACCGTCAACAATTATCTATAGAGCAATACTTCTTATTAAACTGAAAAAAATCAAAGTTAGAAACCAACCACAATTACTAATGGGGCAGAAACTAGTCCTCAGTATTGGCTAATTTGATTGCATCTGTTACTACTATGGTTAAGTTCCTAAACAGTTCTAGTTCTGGCATCCAGACATCATGCAGACACAGATATTCAAGGATACTAACAAGCTGATCTCAAAATGATCTCTACCTGTTTTTTCTTAAATTACAATTAACCAAATTAACCTGGAACGGATAAGGAAAACCACACTAAATGGATAAACAACACACTTTACAGACGACGACACTATCAGATATTAAGTGTGCTGTTGTCCAGTCGCTCCTACTTTATGACAAGTTTGCTCACTATTTCAGAACTGTGTCCTTGGTCCATCTTGAAATTTCTGTGTTCTTTGGAGGAATGTCCACAGTTTTGGTGGCTAGAACTTGAAATGAGTCAGTAACAGAGTCATAACCTCATGGTGCTGAATGTCTTATTGCATGACGAGCAGCTCACCGTGTATCAGTTAAAGCTTTTGTAGGCACCTCATGGAGAACAGGCAATTCCATCCAAATTGGGGGAGGGGTGTTCTGAGAAACTAGTTATTGTTACAAGAAAGCTTGATTTCTATTAAATATTTGACATTTACATATTCTAAAACTCATTTTAATTTATTCCATTTAATAACATTAATAAAACATATATTTAGGAATAATAGTTTATAAAATTTGCAGAAAGCCAACTGAGAATGAATTATTTCTTCAATGATTTCACATTTGCATAACTTTTTAATTTCACTATTCATTATCTACTTAATGAGTAAATATATCAAGACTGCCTTTGACATGTTTCAGGAATCACAAATATAATATTTTCATGTTTGTGCTGGCATGAAAATTCATCCAAATACACAGAGTTCCTACTATCTCTGGAAGTTAATTTTATAAATTTTCTTCTTCACTACTACTTGAGAGCACAGATACTCGTGTTTGCTTCAGAAATATTTTAAAATACATACCTTTCTCTAACTTACAGCAACTTTATAAGAGTTGTCATAAATACATCTAAGAACAAAAATAAGGGACTCATTCCCCACTGCTCAAAATAAAAAAAAACACTCTATCATTCTCTGGTGAGCAAATATAAATAAACAATGTAACACAAAACTTAACAGAGGGAACTTAAGTCCTTAATTCCTATTTTCCCTATTAAGTAAATGCTCTTCACACTGACTGTGATAGAATAAGTGTATTAGGAGGAAATCAGGGTCCCAAATAAAGAAGATGATGGTAAGAAATTGGGGAAGTTTGAGTTATTACCCCAGGCAAAAAGGAGCCCCATTCAGTAAAAGATCTGAGAATGGTGATCACTAATACACTGTTTAGAGAACATAAATGTTGCCCAATTTTTTAAAAAGAGTGAAGTGTAGAAATAACACTGTTAAATGTAGTACTTTTTCCTGACAAAACCAAAACAGATATGAAAATTAACATTTAAAGAGAAATAGGCGATTTCTAGTACTATCAAACTAACTGCATTCTAATTTTCAAAGGGTTATTAAGGAAAATTCAGACACTGAGCATATTGAATTTCACAAAATATGTAAGGCATTCCTAATACATTATATATATATGCATTAGATAGACATATTAAAAAGAAAATGTGTTATAAGTATGGGGCCAAAGATGGATGATAACACCACATGCTACAACACTGCTTAAAAAATAAAAGTAACCATTATAACTGTAGTATATTAAAGATGGCCCTCATTGGTAAGTCTTGATTCCATGAAAGGCACCCTCCACATAGAACGATGTTGAAAGTTGAAGTTTCTAAACATGGCTTACTGAGCACTGCTCTGATCTGTTCTACCAATGCAATTTCATTTTTCCTTAGCATCTCTGGGTCCCTTGAAGTCTAAACTCTAGCCCCACTCAACTCAGCTGTTTGAAAGAACAATCCCTTTTTAGCTTTGGACCTTTGCACGCATTCCTTTCTGCCTCAAATACTTTTGTCTTTCTCTTAGCATGACAAAGCCTACAATCTTTCAGAATCATTTTAGGTATTTTCACTTTTGAAAGGATATGCTGCCCTTGACCTCTGTGGGAAGTTTAGATGTCCTTGCAAAAACTACAGTATAATATTGTATTATGCATTGTATCATCTTTTGTTGTAATTCTTTCTAGGATCATTTGTCTCTTTTTATTCTGCATTGCACCTGTAAAACAGCCCTTGAAAAAAAATAAATAAATCTTCCTGATTTGTAGTATTTGTCAATTTCTCATAATAAAACTGCCCCAGCACCACTACACACACACACAAGCCATGGCCAATTTCAAAGAAACCATAGTTTAAATATAATTCTATATTTTCTCTTAATAATAAATGAAGAAATATGATTCTATTATATAACAGTAAAAAGCTACTAAACACATCTCTAAATTCAAGTCATAGCAAAATTTGTATTAACAAGGACTCTGGGCCATATACTCTCTAAGCACTTTTCACGCATCTTATTTAAAATTTGTACAACCACTCCAAATACCTACCTGTGAATGAGAAAATGAGATTCAGTGAGATTAAATAACTTTCCCAAAATCAGAAAGGCAACAATATCCAACATAAGATTCAAAGCCACACTGTCTACTGTCAAAGCCTTTGATCTTATCATTATACTCTACTTCTGACATAAACTATATACTATTCAATCTCTATTCACTTCATTATTTATAAACACAAGAGATGAGCCATGCCAGGGAAAAAGAACTGACAGAAAAATACACCTTTGGTTCTTCATTTAAATGGAACTTAGGCTTTAACAGAAGGAGATAGTAAAATCTTTACCACTCATTTTTGCCTTTATTGTCTCATCCATATAATATAAAACACAAAATGATCATTAGGTTTCAGATATTCCTCAAACATTTTACATCTTTACAGGTTCATTATTCATAAAACCATCTTCAAATACCTGAATCATTCTACTCTCTCCTGCCTCTGAATGTAACGTGGCATTATATCTAGTATGTCTATCATATATTTTGACATTTCATCATACCGTCTCATAAACACCAATAGAATTTGATATTCCTCAATAGTAAGAAACATTTTTATACTTCTCTGGGAATCCATGAAGCCTCTAGTATAGTGCTAGATATCAAGTATTTATTCAAATGTTTCCTAAATTGAATCACAAAGTAATGATTTTTGAAACTGTAAGAAAGACAAAATCTAATATGTCACAGGCCTATCCTTTGGTACCCTATTTGAGTCTGCATTGATTTGCATCAATTGATAATAGAATTTCACACATTTCAAATGAAAGTTAGTATTTTAGAATATGAACAGGCTCAAAGGAAAAAATAAAAACAAAAGGAAAAGATGCATGGCCAAGGTACCGCTTTCCTCCTTTCTCCCACCACGAGCGAGGAAGGCACTCCGTGGTCATGGCAGTGATGAGCACAAGGACTGCTGGCAGCTCCGTAAGGTTTTCATGCAACATAAACACTATGAAGATATAATGCAAGACTCTCGGCATTGGGAAAAATGCTTTGCTTCGTTTGCTCAGAAATAGGAAGAATCCTGACCAATTCTGAGTAGTGACGGTTTTCTAGTAAACTGTCATGCCATTTATCTTGATTTTTAAAATGTTAGATATTAAACAATGGGATAATGCTAGTGATAGACTTTACTGGAACATAACATGAATCAGTTTCTAAATAAGGTCAGGTGGTGGAAGAAATGTGCTTCGACTGATACTAAGAGCTAATCAGGCAAATTTAGGTATGCTTTAAAATTCTATAAAAACACAGAAAGTAAATAACCTATAGCATTAAATTTCATATAAAGTGACTACAGAACACCACTGATAACATACTAACATCATGCTTCATTTGATTTTTACTTGAAGACTGTTAGTTATCATGCACGTTAAAATGCATTAATAAAGGGGGCTTTTCAAGAATTAAATTTTAATACTTATCCTCATCTTTAAAAGTGGCAATCAAAACATATATTTAAAGTGTTCCTGAACTGTTCCATTTAGTGTGTCTAATACCATTTTAAAGAACTCAGATTTAAAAAAGAAAAATATACCTGGTCTATGAAAGAGGTTCTTTTGCCCACACAACATATACTTCTACCAAAAGACAATTTAAAAAATAACAATAATAAACAGCATGAGTTAGAAACCATAAACAAATATTAAAGCTATTGCTTTGAGTAATTATCTTCTTCTCTCTAAAACTTTGAAGTAAATGGAATATTTTTTATTTTTCCCAGAGTTAAAAATTGGAACAAGATCAGTTTCTTGACGTTGTGATCTATCATGGACTACAATGATATTATTCATAGGAGGGCAAACATGTCAGTGAGAGACTGGAGAATATGGATTTAATAGAAATACTGCACTTCAATCCTGAGGAATTCAAGATATTGAAAAGTGAAATAAAAGCACTGAATATGTCTTACAATGAAAGTGCCTCTAAGAACTATGGGCAAAACTTGTCACTGGCTTTATGGAATGTAGACTAAGATTTTTCAGCATACTTTTGTATTTGGCTGGCAAATATTGTGCTATAATTTTCATGTTTAAATCCATGTTAAAATTTGACTTCATATATATGTGTGTGTGTGCGTGTACACATGAATGAGTGTGTATGTTTGTGTGCGTGTGTGTGAAGTTTATACATAGAGACCTCAAACATGAAACACACAAAGGAGAATCACAAAAATCTTAGAACTTTTGTAGGAAAAATATTAAATTTAGTTTTTCAAAAGCACAGATTATTCTGTTTGCAGAAATACAAATGACAGGATATGAGACTACAGATATTTAAATGTACTTCAAACTGAAACAGTTGTGCATTTTTATTTTTTTTTTGCTTTAATTTGAAAAATCACTGTACCTTTCATGTTCTCACAACACTTTACACTTATTTCACGGTCAGCACTTAATAAGTTTTGTATTTCTAAAATGTGGTTTTATCCTGAATATCTCAATCATACTTAGAGTTAATAAACTCTGTTTGTTTCCAGGTTATGTTTAATAGAAGCTAACGATTAACATAAAGTGAATCATTGGCCAAGCTAAAGTAAAACTGTGCTTTCTGTATTTGATTTGCTATTCATTAACTTATAGTATTTCACACAAAATAAACAAATTAAAGAATATAACCTTTGGAAATTTATCTTAAAAGATTTAAATGATGCAGACTCATGTTGAGAAAAAAATGACTGGTCCCAGTCCAAGGAAAACTCTCAATTTTTTTCAGCAAATCTGGTCAGTTTTGCAGAAAGGTAACTTGTGATCTACTACTAAATTCTCCACCACCTAAATTCCCAGCAAATGCTGCTATAGCTTAGAGCAATACTCAACTATGCACAGAATAAGTAAGGAAGAGCCACACATTTTGAGATAATGGTATGAAAGGTAAAAGACGATGAAAAGAATGATTTTTTAAAAGACAGGAAAACAAGTAATGGTCACATTGTCTGAAAGTTCACTGTCAGAGAAGACCACCTGACTGAAAAAAAAGTTAGAAAAAAAGGGCAGTCAAAAAGAAAAAAGAATATAAAGACTTTAAAAAATGGGTCTGAAGACATAGTGCAAGTGATAGACTGCTTGCCAAGCATGTGTGAGGCCCTGGGTTCAATGCCTTGCAGTACAAAAAAAAAAATTTTTTTTAAATGTGTTTTGAAATATGTCTTTTGAAAATTAGTTGCCAAAAAAGTGTTTCAATCCTCTGGACAATTATTTAAGGACCGCATTTTTTTTTCAGATACTTACAGAATAGCTCCAATGACTACAGTAATCTCTGAAGGAACCAAGGAACATCCAAAACACTGCAGCAAACTCAGGCAAACATAATTTCAATTTGCAAAAGGAAAAAACAGCAAATTCTTCAAAATATCGACACAGAAGCTTAAATTATTCTTTAAAAGGTTTTCATAAAAAATTATTAATGATTAATTTGTATGGAGCTAGAAAAGGATTTATTGTTTACTTGGTGCTTACCCAGAATACACTAACCACAAAGTTATCCAAATGATGTAGTGAGAGTCAGACAGTATACTGCAATGAGTAAGAGTGAGTTCAGAGTGACTCCAGGACTTGTCTACCACCTGTGTGATCTGGGCATGTAATTTCCACTGCTAGAACTTGGCTTTCCCTCAGCAAAATAGTAGCAATGGTACCTTTTCATAACTCTGTTTTGAAAAATAAATGTATTTAATAGATCTTCATGACAACATAACACAATAATTCACATCTCCCTCAGAGAAAACAATCAAAAATGTTATCTCTAACTATAACTCTATCCTTTGAAAACATATCAGACATATATAGTAGATAAGTGAGGAAAATAAATTCCAACTGGTTTCAACAAGGCAATTGGCACAATCATTTATGACTGTCTATACAATGGAAGACACAGAAATAAAATCAAATAGATATGCACTTGTTTGGCTCTTGAGTGTTCATCAAATGCCCATGTATTAAAGGCTTGTTGCCCATGGTAAGAAAGTAAGAAATGGCCTAACAAAAGGTCTTGACGTCACTGGGGCCTGGCTTCAGGGGGATTATGGGACTCTAGCTCCTCCTCTTCTCTTGCTTCACGGCATAAGGCATAAAGTGGACAGATTTGCTCCTCCATGAGCTCCTGCCATGGTGTGTTGCTCTGACACAGGCCCAAAAGCAACACAGTCAGTTAATCATGAATTGGAACCATGAAAACTGTGAGACAAACAAATCTTTTCTCTTTAGAAGTTAATTATCCCAGGTATTTTGTTATAGTGATGGACAGATAACACAGATGTTCAGTAAGTGGAAACCAAAAACCATTCCCTAAAAGAATGAGCTGAATCACTCCAGGAACTCTAGTTCATCAGTCCATGTATTCTATAACTTCTGTGTCAGAGGAGCTATTTCAAGATAAAAGCTTTTTACTTGAGAAGTTTCTACTTCAGAAATTTCACAGAAATGAGCAAGTCTGTGTTCAAGAAAAAATGGATATCAACACTGACTACTACCCAGTAACAAATGTATTTAGCATTCAGGTAATGTCATCCTAACAACCCATAGTGTCATCCTTCAATTTGTTATGTTACAATTTGAGTTACTTTGTATGTGTTATCCATTTATTTTTTCATAGCTTACAAAGTGCAAGTCTGCTAAAAGCAGTAAGAAAGGACAGAAACTAAAAAATAGTAATGAAGGAAACTATCAGTACACTGGGTCAAGAGCACGGATGATGCTAAAAGATGAAGAATAAGTTAGAAAAAAATCTGTAAGTTTCTGAGCTGATCTAAAAGTGACTGGCTATGAAAAGGAAGAGTTCTACCAGGCATAGCCATACACACCTGTAATCCCAGCACTTGGGAGGTTAAGGCAGGAGGATTGCAAGTTAAAGTCCAGCCTGAGATTCACAGTGGGACTCTGTCTCTTAAGAAAAAGAAATTTTTTAAAGAAGAGTTCTAAGTGTGCAGATGACATACTTAGAGGTCAGCATCAATCCTGGATCTTTGTTAACCTGATGTTAATTCAGAAGTTAGCAACTTACTTGTGAACTTAATAAGGACGCTAACAACAACTAGGGGACTTTGGTGAAAAGCCTCAGATAACTGCAGTTTTCAGGCATGTTCACACGTGTACAACACTACAGTGTGGAGTAAGTGGAAATCCCCAAGGGATAGGATCTTCGTGGGGGAAAGATTCACAACAGAATATCTGTCATCTTGAAGTACAAGAGCACGCCTGGTGCTAAAATGAAGTTAAAGAACCAGCAGATCTTCAACAAAATTGGAGAAGAGGGCAGAACAGGTTCTGCCTGGATGCGAGGGGGGTGGGGGGCAGAGGGTGGGGGCGGGCGGCAGTGGGGAGGAATGGCCCCAACAATGTATGCACATATGAATAAATGAATAAAGAAAAAAATTAAAGAACCAGTAGACCTGTGTGTGTGTGTGTGTGTGTGTGTGTGTGTGTGCAGACTATGTCATAACAAAAATCTGGGCTTCTGGTTTCTTAGTAAATAATTCAAGGATCTAGCAACATGAGCACACTATACAAATAACTCACTAAGGACTCATACTTGAGGCTTTGGAATTTAAGACCCCAGTCCCACAACTTCCAAAGGTCTGACCTACACTTCAAAGGACTGGGAGTGAATGGAGGGCTCTACAGTGAACACGTCTTCACTCCTACTTAACCCAAAGACTCTGAATGTAAATGAACTCCTGTAACTGGAAAGAAAAATGCACCACAAAGTTGAGCAGTAGTTAAAATAAGAAGAGCTGAAATTCTAAAGCTTTCCTTTTTTCAGCCACTAATATTGAAAATGCTACTTGATTGTTTGTACTGCACTTTATCAAAGATGACGTTTACACTTAGAATTAAGCAAAGTTGTAGCACACAACTGGAGGGTTAATTTTGGAAAACTAATCAGAGTCACAGAATCACAGGGATTTAGAGCTGCTTCAGCCCTCACAGATCTAAGACCTTATTAACATTTAGGTAAAGTTTCAAAGCCTTTGATGCTCACTTGAATTATAAATTACTTGACTCTACACGTGAACATTTAAGTTATAAACCAAGTGGTACTGACTGGATAGACGATGAATATATACTTAGTCATAACTAGATACTTATACGAGTGGAACTGAACATATAAACACAGTTGTGCACATGCCACAAATTAGGCCCTTCTTGGCCCCCTTGGCTCTCTACTCTGTAACCCAGTCAGAATGCTTTAATGAATACCCGAGGGGAACCTGCAGCACAAATATTCCCTGCACTGTTTGGAAATGAGACAACAGTCCCTCTTGGAATTAAGTCCTTGATGCAAAGATTTTCCTCTCTTTTTTCCCAGCAAATGAGACCCTTTTTCAACAATGGAGTGAGACACCAGTGGTTACCTGCCTCCAATGAGTACACTCGTTGAACACCCAAGAGGTTTCACAGTCAAGGAGCCTCCTAATGAATGTGCTATTCATAGCGCAAACACAAAAGTAAATTACCTAATAGTAAATGCTGAATCTTTGGAATTAGGAATAGCCAGCATTATGAAAAAGAAAAGTCTTGTGCATGAGTCAGAATCATTAATATAATTCTGCTGCATCTGCAAATTTCTGGCAGGTTAATTTTTGATAGCTGAGGAAAAGCAAAGCTTCCCACCAATTTTCTAAATCATCTTTAGGCAAACATCCAGGGGCAATCACCTGTACAGTCCTGCCTCAAGGCCCAGGTATGTTAAGAGACAGCAGTCAAATTCCTGAATGATTTACAAAGTGAACTAGCTGAGGTTCTCATGGAACTGGCTTAGTCTGAAATGACCGACTAAAAAAATATGCATGATGCACTTTAACCTCAGTGTCCTTGCCTCACACAGAGGGGAAATGCATCAAGAAAAGGCAAATTTATCCTGGTTATTCAAATCATTTCTAGATTCCTATGTATGCAAAGTGTTCCTAGAATGAGGTCACTCAAAATAAAAATGAAATAACAGACTTGACCATGAGCAGAAGAGAGTCTGGTTGTAAAAATGTAAACATATATCTGTTCTGCTTTTGAGTTTGAAATAGTGACACTAACCACTGGATGCTATAGTGTCAGGTTTTTAAACAAGCTATCAGGACCAAAAGAAAAAAATGAAGTTTATTTAAGTTGAGACAACTGAAGTACAAATCTGAAATGATCTGTAATACAGAGAGCTGGACAAGTAAGCTATTAACAATTTGATGATATGCTGTCACTTCCAAATAAGTAACAGAGATCCACTCAAAAAATTAATGAGACATTTGTATCTGAATAGAATTATAACTACAGTCTGTGGAAGTTAAAAATACCCATTCATTGTCATCCAAAACTCTGAATCAGATATATATTTGTTCATAATGAATTTGACTTTTGAATAAATTTACTAGTGAAACCCCTTACTTTGTACAGTTAATATATGCTAATATAAAAAAATTTATCAGTCACTTTTGTTTTTCAAATCTTTTGACAAAATATTGTAGTTGATGATGTTAGTGCTATATATTGATTTAAGAATAATTTATTTCCTATTATTCCTTTTTAAAAAGGTTTAAAAAACAAAACAAAAAACCCAACAACTTAAGTACTTTCTGCAAGAGAAAAACAAAGTATGCCTAAGAAGCACAATAACTTGTTATCTCTAGATAAGGTCTTCCACAATTTTTTTGCCTGGGATTTGTGCCACCATAATTCATGACTTGCTTGTTTGTTGAAATGAAGGTCTCACTAACTTTTTGCCTGAACCAGCCTCCACCCAATCTCTGCCTCTCAAGCAGGTAGGAATATTGGAGTGTACCACCACACCTTTTAGACATAAAAAAATAATTAACCCTAGGGCTGAGAATATAAAGACCCACGATTAACCTGATTAAAAGCTAGGGTTAAATTTATGGTGATTTTATGCCTTTGACTAAAAGCTTTAACTTCTTACTTATATTAGATGGTAACAGTTATAGTTACATTTTTTAAGAATAATTTACAGAAAAACTATTTTCAAATTAAATGATGTTGTTATCACCATTCATCCTTCTAAGAATAAGCAGTGGGGCACTGGAGATATCACCAAGTTGATTACCCCAAGTTGTTTGATACTCTTGCCAATGAGACAGAAGGTCTACATTCTCCTCCTAAATTTGGGAAGGCCCTTGAATGCTTCAATTAATAGAATGTGGCAGGAGTGATGCTCTGATACTTCTAAAGTGAGGTTATCAAATGCCATGCAGCTTTCTCTTGGTCACCTGGAACACCTACTCTCTAAATGTTACTCTTCCAACACAGCTGGCAAACTGGGAGAAGTCCAAGCCCCATGGGGCAACCATATGTAGAGTCTCTAGTCCACAATCCATCTGGACACAGCTCTCAAGTCAACACAGCCCAGAAACCAGCACGTGAACTGAAGGAGCTCCAGATGATTTCAGCCCCAGAATTTCAAGGGCTGAATATGTTAATGATATATTGCTATTTAAACATTATTAACACTTCACATTTATGATGTCCCTTCACATAACTTATAAAATAAGTATTATAAATAGTCCCAATTTGTAGATGAGGTTACTAAGACTTTGAGAGTATAAGAGACTTACCACAGGCATAGAAATAACAAATATCAGACTTGGTACTTTTATGGAGTTTATTGAGGGGAGGGTATCTCACTTGGGAGAAAAAAATATTTTTTTCTTTCATAAATGTGCATGTCAAAACTGCATTAATGTAGTATCAGTAAACTACCTGATTCTTATTGGACCACTTGAGCCACACCACCAGCCCTGAAACAGTTCAAACTTGAATAATTTGCAATTCTTAGAACTCAAGAGATCAAAAAAAAAAAAAAGTCAGTATCTCAGGCAGAAGTCCATGGTACAAATTATAAGAGCTCCTTCAAGGTAAGGTTGAAAACACAAGAAGCTATAAGCGCTTTAAAAATCTGAAGAGAAGTGGACTCCTACAAGATACTATTTTAGAAGGTTGAAGGACTTCGAAGATCAGCCAATCCAACTGCTCTGTCAGTAACAACACCATCCTGTGACTTGCCTGAGGCCTCGCCCTGGTTCTTGACTCCCATTTGACTCTTCCCGGAACAGCTTGCTGCTCCCTTAGGTAGCCAGATTATTTCAGTGAAGTGAATCACCCAGTATCAAATCCTTTTCCAATTCAGAGTGACTAATCCCCAGTTCTCAGGGCATAAAGAGAAAAAGTACCTGTGCTGTTGTATAAGGCAACACAGAAGAGAAGCAAGGCAAAGAGACACTAACTGCAAAACAAAGCACCTATTAGACCCTAAATTAAAATAATTCACAAGATAATGTGGACCATCATGAGTCCATAATGCCTTATGACTTCCTGCAGTTCTGATCTTCAAACAATGATAAAGGAAAAGAGACTTAGAAAAGCAACCATGTTAACTTTCATTGTGTCCCAGGCCCAAGTATCATTCACCAGATCGTCCTCAGTCCTCATAAAACTACCATGAGGAAGCCACTGTTTACCTATTTGAAAGATAAGAAAACTGCAAATCAGAGTAGTATTCATCAAGCATATGAACAATGGCAGTGACTGCTAATTGCACATGATATCCATCCACCACCCCACACACACATTTTGTTTTAAATTCACTTAATGGGGCAATAGCCTCAGCTGAACGGCTACCTTTTCCAATCTTCTTTTTGGTGAGCTGTGGCCACATTAGTTAAGTTCAAGGTAATGATGTGTATTGTGTGGAAATAAGTTGCATGATATATGTGTTGACCCGGAAAGCAACTGACTCAGCTGGAAAACACATTCCTTTACCCCCCTGCATTGCTTCCTTCCTTCATGAAATTGGAATGAAGGTGAGACAGCTACAGCTCCAGAAGCCATCTTGAAATGTGAGATAATCTTGAAAGTGAAAGCCAGACAAAATGGTGAAGAACAGAATCTTGGGTCTCTTAAGATCATGGAGATAACACGCACTGCCTACTAGTAAACTTCCTTTTCCAAGAGACAGAAAAAAAATTCTACACTATTTAAGCCCCTAAGCAGTATGGATGTTCTGATAAATGCTGTTAGACACAGTTAATCCTTAGAAATATGTTATCTTTACAGAAATAAGTAGCCAAACAAAATACTAAAAGCTTAAAAAATAATACATGTTATTAATACCTAGTAGTCAATTTCATCTTAATTTCTATTTCATCCTGCAAGAAACCCACACTTCATTTCTAAACTGAATTTATAAATTTAAAGATAGTCATGAGGACTATAATTGTCTACACTCAAAGCAATCATATTTCAGACAAGGTGAGATGGGGAAGGGAGCTTAGCCAGAAAAAGAAAGCTTAAGAAAAAATCTAAATTGTTACAGTTAGCTGGCACTAAGTTGTATGCTGTGCACGTAGAATACAACCAACCAAGGAATTCTACCTATTATTTACAAGTGACAGATAAAGGAAAATGAGGTGTAGCTCGATAAACAAGCTCTCTCCTAAAGCAGATTTAGACACTATTCATCCCCTTCTTTTCAGTCCAGAAGGCTGCTTAGCTGGAACTGTAAAATAAATTCCAGCCTTCAGAACATTTCAAGGAGGAATAATGTTCAAAACTAGCTCAGGCTCTATTTTTCTTCACTTTGAAACTGATTAGATGTGCTTTTAAGAGAAAAATTGGTTGGTGTCTCAAAGTATAAAGAGTATTTTAGACAAATATAAGATAACTAATTTTAAGTCTAAGATTGTGCCCAGAAACTCTAGCTATTAACTAAGTTTCCCTTTTATTATCAACCACAAGCAAATCATGTCAGATTAGGTTTCATCACAGATCATATTACACCAAGAGACAATCAATAGTATTTTAACATTAACCCAGGATTTGCTGTTTAGTCAAACTGATAACAAAACAGCAGACAAATTTCTTTTTTAAAGCACCTTAAACAATAAATGGACTAAGACAGTGGAAATAAAATCACTGATGAGTTGCTTAGTAAGTAATGGAAATCAGACTCAATACTTGGAAAGAAATGTTACATAAGCAGTAATTTAATTTAACTTTTCAATTTAGGGCATGTCTAGTCACATGTAACTCTCTGAAATGAAGCATTTCAACAACTCCCCATGAGTCTGCTTTAGAAGATAATCTGAAAATCCATAAGAATGACAAAAAAATAACTCTATGGTAACATTTACTTTAACTACAAAAGAAACAAAGACAAGTAAATGAGAATATTTCAATTCAGGGAGTCAATGTTACAGATGAGCAATTCGCCCCTCTAAATTTTTAAATGACTTTGAAACAAGCTACTACACTCTCCTTATAAAGAGATGTCCAGAGTATGTAAAATATCCTTAAAATAGATAAGAGACTACTTTTGCTTTGAATAATTTTACACTTCTTTAAAGCATTAATAATAAATTGAGAATTCCTATCATTTGGTTCTTTCCTATTAATGCTATATGCAAGGAAACATAATTATAGGAATAGAGCTGGCATTGCATACATAAGTAGTGAATGAATGATGAGTCAAAGAAAGATCTTGATAGCCCAGGTCTGATAATAACTAGCTAAATAACTTTGATGAATCACATTAAGAGAGAGAAAGATACGGTAAAAGAAATTCAAGAAAGTTTTAGACAGAGACCTAGCTTAAAATCATGATGTAGCCAGGCAACAGGAACGGCACTTACCATATGTGAAGTTTCAAGATTCTCAACTATAAGAAGTTAATGATACATAACTTTTTAATGCAATGCCTTGAAAAAAAAATACATAACTTCCATGGTTACTATAATATGCAGTTCCTGGTATTGTTTCCGATGATTGTTCTTGATCTATAAATGATGGATATCATTATTATTGATATCTTTAGATATCATTTCATGATCTAAGAAAGGAAGTAATAATTTCTGGTAAATCCAAATTACAATGGGGTTAGAAGAATGCAATCATATATTTCATATAAAGTATTTTACAAAATATAAAATTATATAATTTAAATGATAGCACAAGTATTTTTCTGTGTTTACTTATAAACCCTCAAACTGGCTCAAATTAGCCTGAAAAGAATCAATAGTTAACTATCATTCTTTGATTTATGGCCAAAGCTGAGAAGCATGAGGAAAATAAGCCATTTGAGTTATTTTTTTGCTGCCATTACAATTTATACAGAAAACTATTTATCCAAGATTTACACTTTGTGTTGTCAAAAATTGAATGCTCTCTCGATTTTCAGAAAAGAGCTAAAAATATTTGCTAGATGTATATTATACAAATTATTATATACATCTTTGTGTGCTTTTAGGGGAAAATATTTCTATTTATGAAAGCATCCCTGAACTGCAATAGAAAACAATGAAGTCTTTTGGTGTGTTGAACTGAGACTGTAGCTCAATGCCTGCAATATTATAAGAACTCAGTAAGTACATGCTAAATTAATGGTTACATGAACCTAGCTTCAAAATGCAATTACTGTCATTATGCATTTAAAGCAAAGATGCTCATAGCAAAGAAAGCTGAAATTAAAACATATGGAAGCAAATTTAAACACTTCTTTTCCTTTAAAAAATGCAGTCTTACACTCTCATATTCTTACCTTACTGTTTGCTTGGAAAATAATCTATTCGTATTACCACTTTAAGTTTTTGTTGTGTATTTATTATTAATTGTATCTTTCCTATAAGCACATGATGAATTTTGATGTTACACAACTGTTAATCCTAGTTAAAGGCATGCATTTCAATTCTGATCCATTAGGAATAACAGAAACCATACACATAAAAAAAATCAAAACTACATTCTGGAAAAAATACTGTATTAGAAAATGGTTATTATCATAAATCTGATGTTTAGGGCACACTGAACCTTCATTTGTGCCATATAAAACAAAATTAAAACCATAATATGACAAAAAAATAAAACATGAAATTTACATTAGACTGGGATATCATTAAAGCAATATTACTAAATTCCAACTCAAAAAACTTCCAACTCAAAAAACTTCCAACTCAAAAAACTTCCAACTCAAAAAACTTCCAACTCAAAAAACTATGTATATGGAAGTTTATGGTAAAACTAAGAAAATATGAATACATACAACTAATCAGCTCCTGAAGGCTTGTGAATTTTTTCATAAAATAAACTCTTTAATATCCCTTCTATATAGCAACACAGAAATGACTAAACTCACTCCTGATGTTTGAGCTAACTTGTCAGGCACCACCTACCATCCCCCAGAACTAGTACCATTACTAATCATACTACAGAAAACTCTTCCCTAATCACCTGTCATAAGATGCAGAGCAGCTGGACTATTTTAAGCAATAAGGGACTAGGGTTTTCAAGGCAGAAAGGGAAAGAATCAGAAACTTGGCACCTGTGAGCCAAGCTCAAGGGCTCTGCCCTTTCACTACATAGCAAAAATCAGCTGTTGCCTCAACAGCTGGCAAGTGGCTGATGAAAATGAGATCTGAAAAGAGTTGTAGAGTTTATGTAGAAGCAGCCATACCTAGGAGGCAAGTGAGTAGCAAAAGAAACTGGGATAAGGGTGGGAAAGAAACACAAAAAAGCTAATATAATTGGTAGCATACAGATCAGATGCTAACAAACCGTTGCATAGATATTATGGAAACCTAAAACCTGAAAAATCTTGCTTAAAAATCACAGATATTTGCTTGAAGGTATTTTATTATCCTATCTGAAAGTAAGAAAGCTAGATTGACATTTGAACAATTTCCTCGCCCTCACATCTGTTTACCACTTAATGCTATTACTATGTAGTGATGTGTTTAAAATAAAGTATGATAATTATAAAGAGGAGGACATTTGTGACAAATGTTTAGATGATGGCATTCACTCCTCTAGCAGACTGCATTTTGAGACTGACAACATATTCACAGGCAGTGATTTACTTCACAAACTCAACCTAAAGTCAACCAGGTGCCAAGAACTGGGCAAGACAACAATTAATGATGCACGGACATGGCCTTCAGTAATTGCATGTAAGACAGAGAGGCATAAACCATAATGACAATGTTACTTTTGATGTGCTACACGTACACAAAAGAAGGAGATGCACTGTGCTTGCTGGGAAGACATACAAGAGGAAGGGACAGCCTGTAAAGCTTCATAAATGGAGGTAACATCCAGCTTTGCCTTGAAAGATGACTAGGCTTTATCTGAAGAGGAACTTTTGGAAAAGGATATTTCAGGAAAAGAATAGCACATGCAAATACAAAAAGCATGACAGATGAGAAAGGGCTGACCAGGAGGTGGAGAAAGGATTTGCTGAACAGTACTAAAAGTTCGGCTGAGGCTAAAAACATTACATGTGTAATAGCACTGATCCACATGTCTATTTGATTTTTCTTCAGCTGTCCTTGACAGTCTGGCAAAGAACACAGAAGTAAAGACAGCAAAATTGAATGTGCTTCAGAGAGAAGAGGATAAGAAGCCAAGAGAGCAAGACAGAATGCACAAGATGCTGTCTCTTTGTTTTCCACTGTGCAACCCACTCACCAGTTTTCAGACCAGTTCTGCCAACCAGCATCTACAAAAGATAAGGAAAGGGAAAGGACTGTGTGGAGAGAACCATATTTGATAAACTTATCCCTTACCTGTAAACAAACTCTTTCATTACAAACAAAACACCAAGTATATAGCATAATAAGCAAAGATGAGTAGGAGAAACAAGAGTAGAAAGCAGAAAGATGGAGCAGAAGACACATCACCAAAATACATGTAAGTATTTAGGCGAACGTGACTAGTTTGCCTACTTCCTGGCTACTATTCAATATTCCTAATACCTTATGTCTGCCAGAGTCCATAGGTTACACTGAGTATGAAACTGTGTTTTCATGGGGTCTGATTCCTTCTGTGCGTTCCCAATTACCAAGTCAGGTTACAGTCACTCCATAGCAAGAAATCCAGAATGGGTTTTTTTTTTTAATTTCTTTTATTCATATGTGCATACAATGTTTGGGTCATTTCTCCCCCCTTCCCCCCGCCCCGTTCTTCCCCCCGCCCCCTCCCTCTTCCCCCTGGCTACCAGGCAAAAACTATTTTGCCTTATCTCTTATTTTGTTGAAGAGAGAGTATAAGCAATAATAGGAAGGTCCAAGGGTATTTGCTAGTTGAGATAAGGATAGCTAAACAGGGAGTTTACTAGCATTGCTTTCCTGTGCATGTGTGTTACATTTTAAATTATTTTTTCTCAAACTAACCTTTTCTCTAGTTCTTGGTCCCCTTCTCCTATTGGCCTCTGTCACTTTAAAGTTTCTGCATTAGTTCCTTTGCATTGAGGACATCAAATGCTATCATGGTTTTTGGGTGTCTTGCCTATCCTCATCCCTCCCTTATATGCTCTCACCTCATCATGTGATCAAACTCCAATCCCCTTGTTGTGTTTGCCTTTGATCTAAAGACCACATATGAGGGAGAACATACGATTTTTGGTCTTCTGGGCCTTGTGAGTATATTTTGTCATTGTACAATAACCATAAAAGATTAAATGCTAATTTAATCTTCTCAGCATTATAATTTTAAAATCACATAATAAGAGAACATACCAAATTACATTTATACATACAAACATCTACTTGGAAAGAGAAAGAAAAACATCAATTTTCTGATTTTTAAAATACTTGTTTATTGCTTACATATTAATTTAGGCCTCCTCAAGAAGGAAAAACAAGTTTTGAAACTCTTCTATAATACTGTTAAAATGACACTTATATTCTATAAAAAAATGTTTAGAAGGACAATGTATCCAGGGAGTATATGACCTGAAATACAAGTTTATTCCTCATGATTCTACTGTTTTTCTGACTGAAAACATTCCCTCCCCTTTCATCATATTTACTATGACATAAATCGGTATAACTGGAGTCAGCTAATGAAACTTTCACAACTAACTGTCTCACACTGAAGTTCAGAATCTACAAACTTTTGTTCTACAAAATATGACAAGTTAGGAAGGTTGGGGAGATCTGACAGCAACAAATGATCCCTGTCTTTGCCTGCTATTAGTGAACTGCAGTTAAACCTACATTACAAGTTTACCTCACTACAGAAAAAAATTTCAAAATAAAAAGTCCAAGGATAGTATTTCATTAAAATATTTTAGAAGTAAAGTAAAACTGAATTCAAATCAATCCTAATAATGTGGTTAGCTTTATTGGATTATATAGAGAAAAAATATTATTTTATGACAATAGTACTAAAATCCACCTTGGATATCATTCCTAAATCATAGTAATGTTTTAGTACTACTTGAGAAAGTTTTCACTAACACAAACACAACTTCCCTTTAACTGTCTTTGAAGGAAGAAAAACTAACAGGACGCTAAATAGCTTTCCTTCCAAACAAAATGAAGGCTTTGAGGAAAAGCCAATATTAGAACTAAAAAGGCCTTTCTAGACTGTTATATATATAACTCTATGTATCATTTAAAATTTAACTCAGTTTATCTTTATATGTCAGAGGACCCAAATCCCTCTCTTATGCAGAAAGTTCTCCCAAGAGAATAAAATGTTAGGCAATCTCTTTATTCTTTAGTCACTGCTGCCAGAGGAGAAACAGAGATTACAAAGCAGATAGGACCTAGGGAGTCTGTCACTGATGTCAAAATTCTTCAATTTAGCAAGAGAAAGGTGCAAAACGTCACAGTTTACACATGACCTGAAATTCCTCTCTCTTTCAGTCTAGATAAGTTTAATTCCAGGGGAGAAGTTATTTGGAAAACCATTTGAATGCCAGTCTTGACTGGGTTTGTGATTGAGCTCTACCATCAAGAAAACAAATGCCTTGATCTTTTCTGTGTATTTCAGATGGGTCATGGTATTCATATTAATTCACCAATTGAAATCTTATTCACCTCTAAATATTCATGTATATTATCACCTATTTCAGTGAACATTTGATTCCCTTGTTGAAAATGTTTTCCCTCAATGTTCCTATAGCTCATTGTAGATTGCTTATAGCACTTGTCCTATTTTCTCACCAGCTTACAAATAAACTCCTCAAAGCCAGGGACTATTCACTGTTAGTATGCCTTCTGAGAGTGCGTTGCATAGAAGAACTGACAAATAATTGTATAATTAAATTCTAAAATTGATATATTCTTTAATGTCAAAGTAAATAACAACACTAAAGAATGTGTTTATGAAGTATTAAGAGAATGACAGTGTCCAAAGACAAAATCACCACATATATTCTATTTACCCAACAAATAAGAACACATCCCTAAGCAGTTCAAGAGGATCTTAGCCATCCAGAAATGATAATGTGTGCAGTGGGAGTTCCTATGCATTTTCTGCACTGCTAGTTCTAATGTTCATTAAAAAAAAAAAAAAAAAAACACATGCAACTGTCGCACTGGAGAACTCTTCACTAATATAACCAGAACTGTTTGACTTTTTGGAGGGGAACAGTAGTGTTCAGACCTTAATCCTAAATTTAGGCTTATATAATGATAGGATATTTAATGGTTAAAAAAGTATAAATGACCTTTGTTTCAAATATAAATCGATATATGAAATAATAGAATAAATTTTAGAACTGCAGAAACTCTCAAATAGCTAACAGGCTTCCTTGTGGCAATTAACATTCTTGTGTTTAAAAAACACTGGAGCACAACTTAATCGATCTGAAAGACATTCATTCACCTCATTTAACACATATTTACTGAACACCAGCTACATGCCTAGTCCTCTGCAGGGCAATGGATGTATAACAGTGTAACATAATAGACACAATCGCCACCCTTATTAAGGTTACAATTGGCACAGGGAGTCAGATATTAAACAAATAATGAAGCAAATAAAATCATGAATAAGTAGTGCCCAGGAAAAGGAAGGATGGGGTGAGAGTGCCCTAGGTAAAGACAACAGTTTATGTGAATAGTGAAAATCAAGAATGACTCACAACTGAAGAAACAGGAAAGGCAGCAGGAGTAGAGCTGGCCGTGGAAGAAATGATGTAACAAGAAGCATGAGGACAACAGACAAGAGCCATAGCACCTGGGACCATTGGAATTGTATTGAAAGAACAATGGAAAGAAAGAGTCAAGAGTAAGGTTACATGATCAGATATGCTCTGATAACAAAATCATGGCAAATACCAAAACAAACTTAATAATTTCTATGGTTTATATACTACGAGACATAAATGTATTTCCACCAAATAGAACACTGCTAAATAAGACAAAGGAATATTAAAATCAAACGTTAAGGAATCATCCCTTTGCCACTAAATACTTCTTCTATAAGTTATTTCTACCGCGTTTGTTGGTTTTTTAGACAGGGCCACCTTATGCAGTCCACGCTGGCCCAGAACTCATGATCCTCCTGCCTCTGCTTCTCCCTCCAAGTGCTAGAAGTATAGGCATGTGCCACCATACCAGCCCTTTTTCTGACCTGTAAGCCCCAATATGAGCTATAGATCATTTAGCAGATCACTCTGGTGCTTTCTAATACTTATAAAGGATTTATATTCCCATTATACATCTACAATCCAACTTATATGTATGTATTTATAAAAGACAGTTTTCATCTAAAAATGAAACTAACAAGATTTCTGTGATTTAAATGAAATATTGCATAGAAGACTAAGTAGTAAATGTTCAACAAGTATTATATATTAATTCTACAGACATTATCTACTAAAATTATCCTATACATTTGTTTATTTCATTCAACAAATATTTATTAAGGATATATTATGTCTATAGCAATATACATTAAAAAGTAATTAACAAGATAAATTAAATTCATCCCTCATAGAACTTAATTAAAAAAGTAAATTCACGAACAAAAATTGCACCTGTGGCAAGAAAGAAATGAGCATTTACGGATACCCTGCAAGCAACCCCAAGTGAGTGTGTGTGTAGACACATATAATATATACCCCATATGAAAATATCTGTATATAGCTCTACATATGCATTGGACTTCCTTAAAATTGGCTTTAAAAATATGGACTTAGGAGCTGGGAATGTTGTTTACTGCTAGGGCTTAATTCTCAGTAGTAGGGAAGTCAACAAATATAGAAAACTGACACCCACACAAATAAATTTTACTTCAGCATTAAACAAATGAGAAAAAAATGACCAATTAAAGGTCTCTATATCTGTCCTACATTAATTAAACTCTACATTATTTGAATTAAAAGATGGAATATTCTCTGAGCTTTATCTCCAGCACAACTAAATAAATAAGTAAACAAACTTGTGAACAGGTCTTGCTTAGCAATGGGAAGATAAGGAAATCTTATAGGATCAATTTGTAAAACACCTCTGGATGTATGTGCTCTCTCCTGGAACCTAATACTCAACATGATAGCATTAAGAGTTAAGGGGATTAGGAGATGATTATGTTATGAAAGCAGAGTCCTCATGAATGGGATGAGAGCCCATATAAAAGGATTTCCATGAAATTTCTAGGACTCTACTGCCCTTCCACCTTTCACCAGTGTGGGCACAGTGTTCACACTTTTGTCAGGTGGGAACACAGCAACATGGCACCACCTTGGAAGCAGAAAGCTGGCCTCACCAGAGGCCAAATATTCTAGCTCTTTGATCTTGGATTTTCCATCTTTCAGAACTGTGAAAATTACTCAGTCTCAGATATTTTGTTATAGTAGCCAAGATGCACTAAGACAAGCCTAACTAGATAGGTTTGAAGACTGAACTGTTTACCAACAATGCACACTCAAGTAAATGGACATTTCAATTGATGAACTTAACTGTAATAGCCAGTTCTGCCTCAAGAATCTATTTAACTGTTTTCTAATTCTAAAGTAACAACTCTCCTACTTTAATGTCTTATTTGATTTTACCTACTTTGAGTAAAGTGATACCCTAAATGAAAATCCTGTTTCCTTTCATGCTAAAATTTCATTACATCCAAGTACCACTTGAACTGCCTCATAGAAATAAAACATTACATTTCCTGCTTTTTGTTTTTTTCTTTTTTCTGGAAATCTACTTTGACTCATTTTGTTACTCCTTCTCTGTTTGTATTTAAGTGTGCAGGCAACAAGCAGTGGAGACAGAGGTTTAGACCTTCAATCATTCTGCTCACTTAGGGTTAAGTGCTTTGTTTGGGAGATCAGCATCCATAGGAACAAATGTAAATGCATTTACTTTAGGGCTATTTTAATAGCCATCAATGGAGAGAAGAAGACTTCCATATAGAATCAAGTCTCTCTAGGCACTAGGGATCAGCAATAATTTCCTCTTTAAATACTAATAGCTAAAGTTTCATCGTCTTGATATTTGATACACATTAAGCAGTCAAACACATGTTCAGCATCTATGTAGCATCCCTCTATCACTAGAGTCCTAAAAATACATCCAGCACTGTGTATATAGACAAACTGCCTTGAGCCAATATGAATACTTCATTCCTGCTTTGACTTTGTCCTCCTACCAACTATTGAAAGAACCATTTAAAACAAAACAACAACAAAAATGCAGCCACTATCCAGTAGCAGTTTTAGAGGAGACACCCAACCTATCCGTAGGATTCACTGAAGATGTAATTACTATTAAGAACTAGAACAGAGAATTTAGTGTGGTGTTGCATGCCTGAAATCCAAGCTATGCTGGAGGCAAAGGTAGGAGGATTATGCTCAGAGGCTGACACTAGTTAAAAGCAAGACCTTACCTGAAAAATAACTAAAGCAAGAAAGAATAAGGTCATGATTCAAGTAATAGCATACATGCCTATCAAGAGTAAGGTCCTGAGTTCAAACCCCAATATTAAAAACAAAACAAAAAACCCTAGAACAGACAGAAATGACTTTCTAGAGAGGTTGTTATATTATACATATAAAGTAGTATAAAAGGCTGTCTGTCTGAAACATGAGGCTATATTTCTTTTTAAAAGTGTTTTATTACTCTGTAGGTGTTTAAAAATTATTTTGTTTGAAAATGAGCCAAAGAAACTTTTCTATATTTTTCAGGGTAGGCCATCTATAACAATGAGTATTGTTTAATATGCATGGCATTTTTAAATAATAACAATCACTTGGTATTAATATGAACTCTATGCTTCTTGTAAAGTATCAATTTGAACCTTCACAAAAACTCTATGACATCTTCATCTTACAGATAAGGACACGAAAAATTGAGCTATTAAGTAAATTACCCTAGGAAGTGGCATAGTGAGTATTTTAACCTAGGTTTCCCTGAAACCAAACCCTAATTCTTAACTCCTTCACTCTCCTGTCTCTAGTTGAGTTGAACTCGACTTTGGAAATACAGTGTTACTAATATAAAAAAAATCTGGAAACAAAGAGTTTGATTTTTTTCAGACAAATACACACATGCACATTCATACACATCCAGAAACATAAATTAGAACTACATTTTCACAGAAATAATGCTTAAGTTCCATTATGAAATAGTTAGGTAAACCTTGTAAACAGAGACCTAACATACATTCAGACAGTATAAAGGAGTTGAAAATACTTTTCTCTTGAGTGAATCCTCAATTTGTAAAAATATTTTAAGTACCACAGTGATTAAGTATTTCATTAGGTTTTAACCTCTCTCTCATAAAGAAAATCTTAAGAAGCAATGTAAAGAAGACACGGTAGCTCTATTGCTGCAGTACTTCAGCTGTGCTCTTCTACTATATGAACAAATGCTAATTACTGTTCAGCCCTAATGCTAATCTCAGCATCTGCTAATTAAAAGATCACATCTTCTGCAAAGTCAGCAGTAACAATCAAATGAAAACATTAATCAGTTTGAAAAATTCAAAATCAATCAGCTGAAAGGAGGAAGTATAGGCCTCCAATGAATTGTCAACAATGCAAACACAGGACTGCAAAAGAACAAGTGTCTGCTTAGGCACCTCAGCCACAGGGATTCACACTGTTACACACACTGCATTGTGTGTCAGTTTTTCACCCTAATCATGCCACTACATATGATTTTTATATGCAAAATCACAACATCATCTGGCTCCTAAAGAGAGCTTGTTTTACATTTAATGCACTAGAGATGTGATTACTGACCAGATTTTAAAAATAGATAGTGCAGAGTTTTCAAATAGATAATGCCACTTGGTGAGCTATTTCTAGAATACTAATAGCTGCAGAAAAGCTCAGTTGTATTAATTATTTTACAGCTGTTTTTCTGCTTTTTTTTTTTAAGCTAACTGGTAGTTCTATTTTTTATGGTCTTTACCAGTATGCGGAATATTCAATGCACAGACTGGAACTGTACAAGAGAGTAAAAAAAAGCACGTTTCAGATTTGTCTGTTGTGTTGTCATAGACCAACGACAGTTGGAACTGTCATTCCGAACAGCCAATAGAAATCTATATCCAAAAAACTAAAAATTTTAAATATGTACTAAGTATGGCAAGACATCAATATTTTACTTAATGCTTTCAATTACTTAAGATTAAAGGATTTAATATACATAACAGTTCCTATAGTCACAATAAATGTATATTCTTGGATAATGGGAAGATTCCTAACATTTCAGAATCCTATTGCTAACTACTCATGAATTAAAAGAAAACACTACAGGGAAAATAAAATTAACTGAATTCTTGCTACAACAACAATAATGTAAAATACAAATATATAAATTGGGAGTACAACTGTGAATGAGTAAATAAAGTTTCTTTTCATTTTGAAAAATAACTACACATTATATATAAATTCACACATAGAGCAAAAGATATTTACTATAATATGTGAAACAGAAAATCAAATTATAGCCCTGTTTATCTAAAAAAAAGTAAGAAGAACTCAGACCTAGACAGATTTACAATAATGATTTCATCAGGCAGACAAATAGTTTTGATATATACCACACTAGGAAAAGTTAGCTCTAATTCACTTTACTAAGAACTGAATAACAACTTTATGTGACAATTGTATTTCAAAGGAATTATTAGTGGAATTTATCATTTTTCCTTACAGTGAATAAGGCAGACAACATGAGCCTATGTATCTCACACTGACTACCACTTTATGGGGGCTAAAAATCATTAAAGATAGTTTCCTACCATAATATTGGCATACACTCATAAAAATTTTATCTCATTCATATAATCCTTGAAAAGTCTTACTAGAATAAAACCCATAGCCAGTAAAGATTGTTTCCATACAATAACAAATAATAAACCAGTACAGTGAGTAAGTGTTGAATGGTATAAATTTTTATCTCCATGCTGCATACAGCAGAACAATGGCCAATGTGCTCATCAAAGAACAAGCTGAGGGATTGCCTCATCATTGATCACATTCCAAAGAGAAAGGATTTATTCCTATGTGCATTGATAAAGGAAGTACATGCAGAAAGGAAAATGATCTATCAGGAGCAAACTCACACATCCAAGCTCACAGAGGCTGATGTACTTACACAGAATGTGAACTTACTGGTTTAAAATGAGAAATAATTGTCATAGAGGCCAGAATGCCATTCTCTCCCAAAAGAAAGGTTCATTCTCTCTCAAAAGAAATAAAAAAAAACATGCTGTCAAAACAAGGGTGAATCAACTGACTCAAATGTTCAATGATTTTCATAGATAGTAAGGTTATTGATCTTACAAAAGTAGTACTCTGAACCCATAAGACCAGGATTTATTTTTGCTTTATCCACAGTTAACCAGGTCATGGTGACACATTATAAGTATTACTAAAATTTGTCATGAAAAAGTCAACTATTGGTGAAATAATTCACACTTGCTCTACTCCACATTCAATCACTAACCTACTGTAATCATCTCTTAAGCCATACCACACCTCACTAAAACTGTTCTGGAAAAGAACACTGACCACATTTGAACAAGAACTTCTGAAGCAATCTCTTTCTTAAGCTTCAAGCTTTTGACAGTTACTCCAAGCTTGTTCTTTTCTAGTTTCCATCCTCTGATGTCCGAGTTCCACATGGCTTTATCATCAGTCATATTCTATGTTCATATTTTGTGTCTCCTAGAAATTTAATCCATACAATTCACTTAGCCTCAATCTCCACTGAAAGATGCCAAGAACCTGCAACTCTAGCCACATTCACCTCTTAGCTCCAGATCCCTATACTCAGCGTGTACCTACTTGTAAGGAAAAGAAATGTCCTACACAGAAAAGTGGTATGCAACTCACCAACTTTTTCATGATCTTGTAAGACCAAAGAATGATGCCATCACCCTCTCTATCCCCCAAATGAACAATCTGCATGTACACCTAGGCCACTTCTCCTTTATTGCCCATCTTAATGTACTCGTCAACTTCTGAAGAAGATATTACTACCTTAGAACCTCATCAGTACACACCATGGCTACGATTTGCTTAGGTCCACAATATCTTTCTAAGAATCATCTAAATAGCCTCCCCTCTAGGACTAAAACTCTCCCATCCATGCTCTATACCCGCTGGCTGTAAGTAAGTACAGACTCCTTATCAAAGCATCAAAGCCCTAAACTAGGCCCTTAACAATGATGCACACACACACACACACACACACACACACACACACACACACACACAAACACACATACACATGTGTGTGCACGCCCATCCCCTGCATTTATTATTTCCTTATTCGTCCGCATCCTTTTAATTTATTTCATGTACTTCTTTCCTTATTTCTATACAATTAAAAAATAACTAGGTTGACATTGTTGAAATGAACTTCTTAAAAATTCTGACATTCTTCAAGTCTCTGCTCACACTTCACCCTCAATGGCGCCTATCCTGATCTCCTATTTAATATCACAACCTGCCTTCCATTCTCAAAGCTCATCACCTTACTCCCCTTATCCTGCTCTGTTTCCATCTTGCATGGCCCTTATTATTTTCTGTAGTATTCTGTTAATGAACAAAGAAGAAAAAAAAAATCCAGAGTAATAAATGATTGAAAAGTAGAATGATCTGTGATCTTAGAAAGAAGGCTGAAATGTGAATTATATGGTATATGCAACGGTATTGGGGAAATTTTACATTATCATTAATGTAATCATATGAAGTAGATAATGGTGTTTTCATGATGAATTTTAGTAACAATACAAAGTAAGCCTGCTTTAAAAGTCTATAGACATACTCAAGCACACAATTCTGCAATAGAGTTCTATCACAGAACAGTTGAAGCACGATCAGTACACATTCAAATAGGCAGAGGGTGAGAACACCATCATGCATCTGATTACAGCCTTGAACACTGAGGTCCTGATGACAGATCCCCAGCAGAGTATGGCTTCCTCCTGTGGCTGTCCTCTGGCACATGCCCTGATAAAAGCTAAGGGCCCACCTCTAACATCATACTTCAACTCTCCTTTCCTACATAATAATTACCTTAAAGTACATTTTGTATGTGCCAGGTACTGTTCTAAACATTTTGCATGTCCTCAGTAATTTAATCCTATAACAACCCTATGGTAACAAAAATAGAAGCTGGTGCTATTATTATCCCCACTTTAAAGGTAAATAAACTTGCCTTTCCAAAGTGATATTACCGGTTGCTGGTAAAGCTGGAGTTGAAACCTGAGCAAACCGGCTCCAAAACTCTTTAGAGCACATAGTTTACTTAAGTCCAGATAAGATTATAAAATTCATTATAATATAGCATACATTTGAAAATGTGATCCTTCACTGTGTATTAAGCATGATTCTTAGTGTTTCATACACATTAGGACGTTTGCTCTTGACACAGCTCTCAGAAGGGAAAAATCCACTGTGCTTACACGAGGAAATTGGTACTCTGGGAGGTTAACTTAGTGCAGAAGGCTATGTCCCTGTGATTTCCCCACTAGAGCTGTCGAGCTGTTTCCCTCTTCACCATGCCTCCTTTGTTTCCTTATTCTGAACTAGTGTCTTAATTTGGCACTGTAAAAGGATGGAATTGTAATTACTTCCTCAGCATTACATGTTCAAATACATTTCCTCCTAAGGAACTGTAAATTACAATGCAGGCTATGGATACATTTTATTAATTTATATTTAGCTTTTACCATGTGCCAGGCAGTAGATTAGATGCAGAGTATGAAATGAATGGATACTACCCCAGCATGTCTTATTTATTTGTGGGAAATAAAGTAGATAAGTACAGTTACAAAAAGCTCTCAGCAAAGCACTGTGATAAAGGAAATTGTCTAGAAGGACACCCTAACTGAGGGAGGCAGTGTCGATTCTAAGCCCTAATGATAAGCTTACAATAGCCAAGTGAAGAGGGAAGGGTAAGGAGAAGAAACAAAGCACAGCATGCTGAAGAAGGAAAAGCATAAAAGCCCAACACTATGAAGGTGTTTGTTTTTTGTCCCTTCACCTCACCTCCCACAGCCTTCATAAATTATTTCCCTGTGTGAATCAGTAGTTAGTTGTTGGTCTCTTCCTTCATCAGACCTTCTCACCTGGAGCCACAGGAAGTCGTCCAAACTTCAGTTTCTGCCCCACCCAACTGCCAGAGAAGACTGTAAGAATAACAGCTGCCTACGTCCACCCACTCAGGCCATACAGATTTCATTTTGTTGCCAGGAACTGGTAATTCAGCGTGCCTGGGTCCGGCCCTCTCACACTAAACAGCTCATGGGCTTCTTTCTACCAATGCTCATTGCTGGTCCACTCCCAACAAAGGGACGCTCGCTTCAATTTACTTGTTTAACACCGTAAACACCTGTTTGGATTTGATGCCTGCACTGGACACCATTTACCTGACTACCTCAGGAGTTGTCCTCTTCAATTTAAGAAATAAATTTGAAAAAAGGATTATCATTTTGATAAGGTTCAAGATATTATAATGCATATCAGGAACCAAACTCTTAATTCTGCACAATAAATTTTTTGTGGAATGAATAAGTAAACTAATGCTACCATAAAAACTCATATGTGATTGGTGTTTGGGATAAACAATAATTTGCATTTTTGTAACTATAACCTGGAAATTAAAGAAGCATAATAAGGATGAAAAGGTTCAAATAAAGTGGAAAAATCTACTTCTCACTACTATTTGTTGATAACTTATGCAATTAAACCTAATTACAAACTCAGAAATAGAGTGGGCCCCCTTTGACCATGATTTTGCATTTTGCAGTTTGAGTTACCCAAGGTCAACCTGGATCAGCACCATTAAGAAGAGTTACGGCAGGAAGTATAAATAGGAAGGTGGCAGTCCAGGCTGGCCTGCTCTAAAAGGAAGACCCTGTGTCAAAAACAACCACAGGAAAGAGGGCTGAAGGCGTGGCTCAAGTGATAGAGCACCTGCCTAGCAGGCACAAAGCCCTGAGTTCAAACCCTGTACCACCAAAATACAAAAAAAGGGTAAGGACACAACAATATTTTGAGAGATAAAGACCATATTCACACAACTTCTCTGAAAGCAGATTGTTATAATCATTCTGTTTTAGTTTTTGTTATTGTTGTTAATCTCTTACTATGCTTTATTAATTAAGCTTTATGTTAGATATATTTGTATAGGAAAATCTCAGTATTGCTAGAGTTTGGTATTATCTAAAGTTTCAGAAGTTCACCAGGGGGTGGGGGATCTTGAAATATACTCACTGTGCATAGGAGGGCACCACTGCAGTGCATGATGAAACATTAACGTTTCAGAGTTCTACTAAGTACTGTTTCATTTCAATCAAACTGGGACTAATCTTGCTTCAAAAGGACTCAAATGCAATGCAGTAACAAAAGTAATAGAACGGCTGCCAGGCACAAAGGACTCACCCACCAGGTGCCAATTGTAAGTTAAGGACTTCTAACAAGTTGTGGTCACTCACCATCCCTAAGTAACAGAGTCCCTTTTCTTAAGTAACACAAGCTTAATTTTTCTTAGAGGAGCAATGTGCTTAAATAAAATTGTTTATTCACCAGACACTTTATCAGCTGCGATGGCCCTCTCACATACCACCGATGAGATGAGATGTATGTAAGCCAAGTAATTTCTAAAAAAGTTTCCTTTCCCAGTATGGACTTCAATCCCTTCCAACAACTTTTTCTCCTCCCTCACATGGCTGATATAAATACCTGGAAGGTGAAGGCCAGAAGATGAAGCCTCTTTGTTGAGACCATAAGGAAGGACACATGTGACATGAAAAGCACAGGGAGCTTTGGGTCTAATGTGTAGCACTAGTTTTGTACTACACATCTGGACTTACTGTTACAGGAAAAAAATAAACAAAAAAGCTCCAGGTGGTAAGTCTCTTAGACATATTGACACACATTATCTCATCTGAATTTTACTCTGTTGGATTTAGCAATACTAAGATATAGGTCCCTAATATATACTAGTGTTTTTATTACTATAAATTTATTTAAGTCACCGCTCTTCAATAGCTCTCATCATTTATCACTGTGCCAACCCAATTTACTGCCATCATTCTAGTTCTCTTTAAACCCTCCCAGCACTGGTGTGGCTAACTAATTATCTGTCCATCCCATCCCATATTGCCATGGTTGCTTTGTGATGTGAGGGATGGAACTCAGCCTCGCTCATGCTAGGCAAGTGCTACACCACTGAGCTATATCACCAACCCAAATTACAACGTTACTGGCTCTTTTTGGCAGTGCACTTACACGTTATAATAATTTCTAAATCCATTAAGAAGCAAATCAATGATTTTTCTTTATCTAAAATCAAAATAACATGTGAAAAATAAGTGGTATGTTATAATAACGTAACTTTCAATTCTCCAGCAATAAAATTTCCACTACTTTTTCAGAATATTATGTTGTGGTATACAGTGATCTAAAATCCTAAAATTATTTCATCTTTAAAGAACTATGATAACTAGTACTGATAAAGTTCTTAGTGGGGACTATGCTATGTGCTTTAGATTATCCTATTGATTTTAACACACTGATGTAAGTACTGCTGGTACCTCTGATTTTCAAGAGACTCAAGAACAGGCCAATGTCACACAGCTGGGAATGAAACTCAGGGCATTCTGACTTTCAGATATTTTTTAAGCCCTCATGGCTAAAATCCACTTAAAGATCAGATACTAAAGTACGGTGGGTTTTTTTTTTTTAAGTACAGCCTAAATTTTTGATTTATGAAATCATTTGATGTTAGCCTGGCTTCTTTTCATATATTTGCTGAATTAAAATTACCACATATTGTGTTCAAAAGAATTAACTAAAAAAGGCAATACTTCCAGTGTTAATCCAAAGATCAAGAAGTATAATAAATTAAAATTCAAATTCCCTCAAAACAATATAATGATGCTAATAATAGCTAGATAGGGCTACCAGAGTAATTATATTCAGGGACTTAGTAACAGCTACTTGAACGATTATTTTAAAAATTTGCTCTCTGTACACCACACTTGACACAGGACATTTTATGAGCAGTCATTATTCATAAACAGATATACAAGGCTTCAGTTGGCAGATAAGCAAGTACACAAACATCTAAAATGCTCAGACTATTGGGCAAGAGTGAAGACTATCTGGAGACTCCTTACTGTGGTCAGGGTTCAGTCTCACCTCTAAGTTCCCTGCTTTTCCTCTACCTCACAGCCTCCTCAAAGTGACCAGCCATTAATCATAGCTGTGCGTGTGCCTCTGACTGTGTTTAACAATTAGGACTTACGAGCCTTTATGTTTGACTAAAGAATCGTTTTACATAGATAGATCCAGGAATGAGCAGTGAAAATCTAAGTGTTACATGTGAATATGGTAAGATAAACATCTTACCATATCTTATCTTGCATTTCATTAATTACAAAATTCCAGGGTTGACCTCAATCAAAGAAAGAATTAAAAACTGGGTCATTCTTTCCCATTAAATATTCAGAATGATAAGAAACACTCGAAGAAAAAATATGAGGTGCCACATGACAAAATCTCAAGTCATTTGCATGCACTTTCGAAAAGACAAAAAAAATTTTCACCCCTGTATTCATGCAATAACAATTTGTGAAATTCCTACTATGTGCTAAACACTAATGCAATGTTAAACCTCGGGAAATAACATTTAAGTCAAGTATAGCTGTAATGCCAGCTATACAGGAGGCAGGGATGGGAAAATCACAGTTTCAGGCCAAGCCAGTGCCCACCCCCAAAAAATTTAGACCTTATCAAAAAAAAAAAATAGGTATGGTGGTATACACCTGTAATTCCAGCTACATAGGAGGATCACCAAGCCAGGCAAAAGAATACAAGACCCTAGCAAAAAGAGCTGAAGGAGTGGCTCAAGTGGTAGAGTGCTTGCCTAGTAAGCACAAGACCCTGAGTTTGCCCTCCAGTACCACCAAAAATATTTTTAATGGCCATTTAGATATATAGCTTATTTCCAAAACACAAAGTATTAAAACAATCTAATTCTAAATATCTAAAAATATTCAAATAAAATTTCACAGTACGATAGATACCTTTTCCAGTTCTCCTTCATAAGAGTTCAAATATCTCAATTTGTATCACGTTCCTGATTTTACTCTGAAGATGATAGTAGCCAAGAGTTAGGTTTTTATAAAGTATCCATTTTCCATATGTGTAGGACATTTTCCCCCTACTAACCCCTGTCCATCTACAAAGAGGGGAAATACAAAGTCCAGCCACTTTCCCACCTAAGCCACCCCTCAAGTAGTCTGCTGGGCATTTGAATCAGTAGAAGTAGAAATTTCTCATGGTTTTCACTTCCTCTGTCATCTGGTAAAGAAAGACAAATAAGTGAAAGTCACATACATTCTACTTTGTAATTCAGAGCTTATTTACCTTAGTAGGGATAACTGTATTTCATCTGAAAACCTGAAAAAAGTCATAGAATAAACTCTCTTCTGCAATTCACTCATGTTGAAATCTCAGTTCTGCCATTAACAACCTAACAGTAAAATAATCATACATGGAAAGAAAATAAATTTCTAACATTGTGGAAAGCTCAGACTACATATCACACACACAAAAAAATGTTCTTTTCTCCCACACTTGGAAAATAAAATGATTTGTTTGTTGTCAGTAATCCTAAACATTGCATATTTATAGTTAAAATAAACCCACTGTTGTTTTCTTTCAAAAAGTGGTCATTAATCTCAGCCAATTGGATAACTATAGATTCTGAGACACCCCTCATGATGCTAGAAGGGAGGTTTGTGCAGACATCTGATGGGAACCATGGTGATTATACTGAGTTCAGAAATGTTAATGTTTATGCTAAAATTTAAACTGCATAGGAACAATAAGAACTAAATCTAAGCTTGGCAAAAGTGACTCACATGTAATTCAAGATGAGTCATCATAAATTCTGAATAGTAATCCTTGAGGAGACAGAGTAAGGAGCACAGGAGAGCAGTTACAGAAAAATGAGAACTTGAGAGCTTTTAGCAAAAGAATCAGAGGACAAGAAGGTAGAAAGCAGTGATGGAAAAGATATTAAGGCTATACAGGGAAATATTTATTGGTTTTCACTCTGACCATGGGCCAGGAAAGAAAACAGATATGAAATGGAATCCTACTTTGATGAGCTGGGATTGCAGCCCTGACAGGAGAACAGCGTGACTGTTGACTGGGGCTCAGAAGAAAGAAACTTGGTTCTGTAAGAAAAAAGCAAGGGTGGCTCTGGAATGAAATGAGCTATCACTAAATAAGCAGAAGGAAATAAAATAGAGATGCCTATTTAACAGGTTCCTGTTAAAATGTCTTAATCTATATTTTGCTAAAGTGAATAACAAAGTGGTATTTATAATTACCTGCACAGATAGATCTTGGCTATGGTATTAGGACTGATTTTAACTTAGCTTGCAAAATGAATCCTATTACTTGATAGCTAGATAATACTGTGTTTATACCTGAGGCCAGCATGCAGTTGCAGAGGATGGAGGCAGAAAGGATCAATGGTCTCAGAATAGAAACAAAGTAAGAGAAATGAGAAGACCACAGATGGGCATAATGGCTACATAAAGTTGAACATGTTTCTAAGGTTTTCAGTCATACATAGCCCTTTAACTGAGGTGTGGAGGCATCAATTCCAGGAAAACAAGTTTGGCTGAGTACCAATGAGCCCACTATACCATCTAGAAGACACAGAAAGTTTCAATATGACACTAAAGGAAGGTGACCACTCCACTCCTTGGAATCACTGGGTTGCCTCCACGCAGCCAGGCTAAAAGCACTGCAGTGCAAATTGCTCAATTCCAAGGATAGGTAATAACCTTAGAGTGAAATGAAATGACTTTTTCTCTTCTTTTTACAAGGGATAAAACCAAAAGCAGATCATGAGCTAGAAGTGAGGAGACTGGAGAAGAGGCTTAAGGAGAGTTAAAGAGAGGTTTCCACAATGTGTAGAGGTTTGCAGGCAGGAAAGGCCAGCATTACATTCAGAAGATGAGATTCAAATAAACAAGAGGACCCTCCCCTTTTGCATATAGACTATTCGAAGCTCCACCAGCTTTGTGAAAAGCATAGGAAATTGTTATGTATCACTAACACGTAACAGAGAAGGCAGTGGAACAGAATATAAAATCAACATATTAAATCAGTAGCATTTTTATACAACAATAACAAACTTACTGAAAAATCCTGAAAACCATCCTACTCATACTAACTGTAAGAAATAAATACCTTGAAATAAATTAAGGAACTGAATAATGTCTACAATTAAAATTACAAAATACTAATGAACACAATTGAAGAAGATACCGAATACAGAAAGACATTCAATTTTCACTGATTGAATTATTATTAAAATGTCCACACTACCCAAGGCAATCACCATCAAAATATGAATTACATTTTTCACAGAACACCAATGGCATTCTTAGCTAAATTCCATGTGTAACCGTAAAGACTCAAACAACTGAAGCAATCTTCAACCAAAAGAACAAAGCTGGAGATCATAATGCCTGACCTCAAAACATCATATAAAGCTACCATAACCAAAAGAACATTGTACTGGCATAAAAACTGATGCACAGACAATTAGAACAGAATGGAAAACCCAGAAATAAATCCAGGTATTTACAGCCAACTGTTTTTTGACCAAGGCGTCAAAAACATACACACATGACAGTCACTTAAATAAATGGTGCTGGGAAATTTTGATATTCTTATGCAGAAAAATGAAACTAGACCCTTCTCTTTCACCATATATGAAAATTTACTCAAAATGCATCAAAGACCTAAATGTAAGGCCTCAAACTGTGAAACTACTAGACAAAAACATAAGGGAAAGACTTCAACACAGTGTTATAGGAAATGATTTTTTCAGTAAGACCCCAAATGCACAAGCAAAAATAAGACAAACGGGCACATCAAACTAAGAAGCTTCTGCACAGCAAAGGACACATTCAAGTGAGTAAAGACACAACATGCAGAATGGGAGAGAATATCTGACAAAAGATTAATTTCAGAAGATACAAGGAATTCAAACAAAAAATTATCTTATGAAAACGGGCAAATGACTGAATAAAAATATCTCAAAAGAGGATATACAAGTGGCCAATAATTATTACGAAAATTTGACCAATATTGCTAATCACTAGAAAAATGTTAATAAAAGCCACAACAAGATAACATTTCACCAAGTTAGGATGGTTATAATCAAAAAGACAAAAAATAACAAATGCTGGTGAGGATATAGAAAAGGGGGAACTTATACACCTTATTAGCAGGAATGTAAATTAGTACACCATTATGAAGGGACCTCAGAAAACTGAAAATTGAACTACTATGTAATTGAGCCAGTCCATTACTGGGCATATATCCAAAAGAAAGAAGTCAGCATAAAAAAACAGATGTGTACTGTAATGTTTAACATTACTATTCACAATAGCCAAGATACGGAATCAAGCAAGGCAACCATCGACAGGGAAATGGATAGAGAAAATGAATATGCAGATGTAAATCATATCTACATCACACATATCATATACATATGTGTGTGGAATACTGTTCAGCCACAAAAAGAATGTAATCCTGTCATTTGTGGCAAAATGGACCTAACTGGAGGACCTTATGTTAAACGAAACAAACCATGCTCACAAAGAAAAACACTGCATGATCTCACACACATGTGGGATCTAAAAATGTTGATTTCATGGAAGTAGAGATTGGAAAGTTGGTAACTAGATGTTAGAGAGTATGAGGAGGAAGAAGAGTAGAAGAACCTTGGACAATGGTACCAAATTACAGTTAGATAGGAAGAGTAAGTTCTAGTGGTTCTCAGCACAATAGGGTATCTACAGTTTAAAATAATTTATCATATACCTTAAGTTTGAAGTATATTACATTACTTGTATGAAGACAGCATTATGAAGCCTACCAAATATTGTCTGAAAAGGTAGGAGGAGGCAAGGAAATATAACAGCAGGAGTGAACCTGTTCAAAGTATACCACAGGTATCTACAAAATTTTTACAATGCAACTCTGTGCACTATTAATGATAAAATTTTTAAAAAAGAACTAGAACGGAAGAAATTAGAGATTCCATACATAAAGAAATTATAAATGCTGAAACAGATCATTACACTATACCTCATAAATATGTATAATTTAAAAATAATAAAATACTAAGTTTTGAAAACTTACACAAATTATTTTGTGTAAAGAATTTGAAAAATCCAGTACAACTTTTTTCTTCTTCAGTTAAAAAAAGTACAAACACATAGTTAATGGGCGATTTGGAAACTGTTTTAAGGATCAAAATAAATGTACACATTTAAACTTCTAACCACTAAAATGTCAAAACTGTAATAGGTTTAAAAAGAAATAAAAGGTAACTCCCACATTTGGGTAGCATATATTTGTAGCATATTTTTGATATTTAGTGGTGATAAAGACTTAAATCAAAGTACATAAGTATAATTTAGGCACAAACTGAGTTAACAAATTATAGCTATGTAATATAAACACATGTAAAGTTTCCTGAAAGCTGGAAGAAAGAGTAATGATAAATGCAGTTATTAGACAGGAAATTTTATGCATGAAATTATTTTTGGAACTTAAAATTAAGTTATGATTTTAATGTATTTCAAAGTAAGTTCTGATAAACCAATATAGAAATTTTATGAATAAAAAAGTATTAACTGAGGCAATGCATCAAAATTTTTAAATAAGAGGTTAACAAATGTGGATACTTACCTAGTACTTTATGAACTCATGTCGTTTAAAATTTTGTTTGGGTATTTCCACCAGTCTTTCATTTTGTTTAAAGTCTGGAATCTGTAGAATTTTGCCTTGGGAGATGAGCTCTGGCTTTCTACATTGTCATTTCTATTGAGTTTCTCAAGGCCTACTGAGGCAGACAGAAACTACCTAATGTACAAATGCCAAGGTAACTCAAACGCCCAAACACTCAGACACACACCCTCACCACCACAGGAAAAAAAATAAAAATCAAATATGGGTTGTTTCCCCACAGCGTGTGGGCCAAACACCCACAAGGCTGACACATAAATCTTAAATACAAGCAGAGACATCTGACCAGCACCACCACTCACCAATCTGGTTCTACACCTACATTTAAATCTACTGTGTTCCAAGAGAAGCTGAGGCTATTGTTTTATTTCTCATTCATCAAGTCACTTGAGGCAGGAAGGCCAATAAGAAATCCATAAAAGGATATTTTGCATTATTCTTTTCCAACGCATATATTATAAATTGCTTCTGTAACTTTAGAGAGTGCACAAAATGTACTTTTTACTCATTACTCAAAATGCCATAATAAAAGTAAGGGGCGTAATAAAACCATGCCATCATTCCACCCTCCTCCTTGACATTCCCATGTCTCTCCAACAAGAATTCTGTGAAATACTTCCAAGAACCTTTTAAAAACTTGCTTTCTGGAGAGGTTATGAATGAAACCGAGATGAGATTGACAAATTGGCTTCAAAAAAATTCTGAGACTTATCCTTAACTATTATTGTAGGGGTAGAAGTAAAATTCTACCCTCAATCTTCATTTTCTTAATTTCCTTTATTAGACAACTATATGAACTGAAACAATCAGTTAACTCTGGCAAGTATTATACTTATAGTAGTTTTCTACTATTTTAACAAGTTTCACAATAAACTTTCCATACATTTGACAAACATAAGTCCTATACAAAACAATACCCAAGGCCCCTAAGACATGTATGCATTTTCATTTTAAACTTTATTAGGAGAAAGTAATGTTGTTGCTATTGTTTCAGGAGAAAGCTTTTCATTCTGTAATTTGAGTTTACCTTTCTGCCTTCCTCTCTGACACAGAAAGAAGATCAGAATATGGACTTCATTCCTTACCAATTTGGTCTCTGTACTTTTATGAAGCCTGACATTCTTCTCACTGGCATTTTCAATGGAGCTTGAAATTAACTTTGTTTTTGGTTGTTGTTGTTGTTATTTTGGCCTTATGCCATATTTTGTTTGTTTTGGTTAGTTGGGGTTTTTATTTTACTTTAGGTGACATTTTCTGAGAAACTAGTAGAGCTATAGAAGCTGTTTGATTCAACCAATGCTACAGAACCCAAAGAGAGTAAGGAGTAAATAAAATATTAAAATTTTAAATTCTCCTATGAATTACAATAGATTTTAAAGAAGGCTAAAGAATGGTGTTTATGCTTGGGAAAAAAAAAAAGAATCGACCAGATCACAGTTTTATGTTTGGAGAATAAACTACTCAAGAGCATCCCCACAATTAGCCTCCAGACAGTTAAGATGAACACAAGCCTTTATGGATGTGTAATCTACAACAAAAGTAGAATCTAATTAAATGCCTCTGGAAGGAGAAAAAGAAGTAAAATCCATAAAAATAAAAAAATCTAAAAGACTTTCCTGCAATTATGCCTATGATGGAGTCGGCACAGCATGGTTTTAACCACATAGAAGATTGATATTTATTTTCAACAAATGTAGCTAGAAAAATGTTATTGTATCCCCTCCTTCTTTCAGTAGGAACATGCTGATTGAAATGGGTTCATTTATCTAAGCTGACAGCTAGAAAACTATATTGCAAATTTTTTTTTATCTCTGATTAAATAAGAACACAGCAACATCTGGTTTGTGACAACAATTACCCAAACTTATTCAAAATACATTTTAATATGTTTAAATATGTCACTCTGTATTTAACAGTTCTTTTTAATACACCATTCAGAAAAAAATAAATTATACAATAATTTAGTTGTAAAAGTATTAATTCTAACAAAAGACTAACAAACAGAAAAATTACTAATTCACATTCACAGCAGTTAAGATTATAAATAAAATAAGATGTTCGGTTCCCCAGAAGAACTTAAGGGGTTTTATGTTCTTTCAACAAGTTCTTTCAGCTGTCTCTTTACTATAATTAGAGAACAGAGAATATCACATATTGAAATAGCAGTTCTTTAAGAGGACACAAATATTGACATCATATTACAAACCTACCTTTGAAGGGCAAGTTCTCACAGGCCAAGTACAAAGGGCCACCAACTTCTAGTTCACACACACATGCAGTAACTTTTGTAATATTTGGCTTCAAAATATTTTTGAAAACTATTTTGTTTTATCATGCAGGTTAGTTGTATAATTTTTCTCAGCACATCCAATAAATTTTCTAAATATTATTTAATTCCAGTTCCTGCTAGTCTTCATACATTATAAGTTATAAACTGCATTGCATTGGCTGAGAGCACTTCATTCAAGCTAAAGATCTCTGAGCTCATATTCTCTCCTCCACTACAGTATTTCTTTGCAGCAATGATACTATTTTCTTAATCTGTCACTTTTAAAAGAAGCAGTTTTCATCAAATCCTAAACAACTGACGTAGGGAAATGTGCACTGGAGAAAGAGGAAGACTATGTCTGCCCTGAAATGCTAATCATACAAACTGTAGTTTATAGTCCATATATAGTATATGCATACGCCTACAGAATGTGGGTTTTTAAGGCATTTCTGTTGTCTGACAGTACTTGCAAGTACACAGGCTTCCATTTGAATCTCACAAATTGCTAGATAATCATCCTCAAAATAAATCAGAGATGTAAAGATAATGTGAGTACATGAAGTAACATGACAGAATGATTCCAAATGGGAGTCCATGAAGACTGAAAGCAACAGATATAAAATATAGTATCAATCTTGCAGAAAGATTGGAAGCAAAGAAGAGGGAGAAGGAGAAATAGCTTAAGTCACCGTGTTCCACTCTCTTTTTCTATGTGAAGCAAGGTTCATGGTACTTATTTTTCTTAGCCAAACCTTTGGCAGTACACAATATTACATGAACTAATTTATTTTTCACAGCCCTTCTATGAAATAGATATGATCAGCCCAAGGTTATAGTGAGTAAACAGACTTAGGATATGACCTAAAGTCACACAGCTTTTATAGGGCAGTCTCATGATTTAGGCTCAGGCTCATCTAACCTTAAAGCCCATTTTCTAAGTCAATAATCTAATGACATAACCAAGTTATTAGACTTTGTGCTATTAATTTTTAAATCATACAAGACATTTCTCAAGATGTTTATCTAACATAACACATTCCTGTCTTTAAAAAATAATCAAACCTCTCTTAAAGAATCAGGTGCTTCAGATTATAAGAAGACATAAGCAGCCCCAGTCACCTATGGATTTATATATTTGTAAAGGCATAAAACTAAAAGTCACACCAAAATGCCACAAATACCATAAATGAAATAACAAAAACCAATGAAGAGTCAGAGGACAGAATATGAGGATAAAACAAAATATTTGAATCATTAATGAAAATTATAAAAACTAAAATATCTTAAAAGTTGTTTAATAATAGTCAACTTCTTTGCATTTGTCACTTAGAGTTTCAGACTTCTGTAGTGTTGCAAGACAGATGAACTACTGTCTTTTAAAGTATTGTTAACATAGAAATACCTTTGAATAGCTTCAATACTGTGACTTATAATTAAATCACTTTGACAAAATGAATGATCTTTGTGGTTTGAACCCTCTTAACTAAATTAACTATAGTTCCAATATGTGAATGCATGATTTCTATGCAGCATTTAAAATACTAACATATTTTAAATTTTTGCTTACATTAAAAGACTCCAGAAAATGGAGTTTAATTTTCAGGCTAAAGAAATAGCAATAAAGTGAATTAAACAAGTGGATGCAGTGTTATAAATACAGCAACATATTATACAGGTACATCAGTAAAACACAGCAAGAAGTTTAGATGACTTCATTTAACCAATGAAGACCACCTCACTTAGATCCTCCATGTCTTTATAGTAAAAGTACAGCAGAGCATATCAGAGAGGAATCACAGGGACTAAAAAAGCAGATCCATCTCTGCTGCCCAACTAAGAAGTGGCTCTGACTGGCCTCTCCACATTCCTTCTGGATTCCTCCTCCAGTTACATCTACAAAGAGCAGTCAACACCATGTTTTAATAATAAAAATCAGATATTGTCATTCCTGTACTTAAACCTTTAATCCCTTCTCATAGCTATCAAGACAGTCCAAAGTTCTTGTACATTAAAGGCTTTAAACTCTGTATTCTTTATAGTCCTTAAAGCGTTAAAAAAAAAAAAAAGCTACAAATTCTGGACTCCTACTTACTTCCTCAGCCAAATTTCATATTCTTTCTCTCAATCCCATGCTCCAGGTACTCAGACCCTCTGAGTTAGTAAATGAACCACTCCCTTTTTTTCTAGGACTTGAGACAAGATGTCCTCTGTTTCAGGAAAACTATCTGCCTAACCAATTTCTATTTTCTCTACTGCTCAGCAAGACTGGAAAAGCTTCTCTGATCTAGAGTACCTGAGCTCCCTGGGTCAAAAGTCCTCCTTCAATGCTTTTTGTTCCCTTTTTAATTTTCTTCACAATTGTGTTTTACTTTGTCAAATAGGAAGCACTCAATAAATATTTGTTGATAAATATGAAAAAGAGCCCAAACTTATCTTCTATAATATTTTCCCTCAGTAAAACCTTTATTCCACTAAGATAATTTTCCTAAGCCTTACTTACTATTTTGCCCAAACTCCTAAACTAAATAACATAAAAAAATTTCTCTAATGCATACATCACTAATATTTAATTAATACTAATTTGTTCAAAATAACAGTAAAATCAGCTTTATCATAGTATGCCATGGAAAGCCTCCCAAAACTTAAATATTAATTCCAACAGAGAAGAGACAAATTTTGTCTCTCTTTGCTCAAAGAAAATATCATATTTCTCTTAATTTTTGCTTTCCAGATTAATAATTTACTGCTCTTATTGCCAAACTTTTGCACTGGTATTTCTAGTTAGTTCTTCCATTTGTACAGAGTTTCTCAAAGTCAAAAAGATACCAGATACTTAGGAAGTCAACAGGGATGGGATGGTGCTATCAGGGGAAGGATGAGTAGAAATCAACCGTCTGAAGTAAAGTTGCTTTCTGGTCACAGTGTACACAGAAATGTATCTCCAAAGCTAAACTTAGAACCTTCATTTCAGTATCTGTATAGATCTTAATTATTCCTTCTCATCTCACATCTATAGTGCCTGACTGTTGATTATGGTAGTTTATTTTCTGACATTCTGAAATTCAATATCCCAGCTAGTCAACTAATATCAAGACATTCCCTATACTAACTTACATTCTCTGTAAGATGAAAAATTCAGATTTGTTGTCCACATTGCCAAATCAAGGAAACAATGCTATTTTCTTCCCTTTACTCTCCTCTGTTAACATCCTCCTCTGGAATATGTTTGGGTCTGTGCTCAGTTCTGATGACAGAACATGAACCAGCACAATCCTTTGGGCTGCCCACTCAGCCTTCTTAATTCAGATAAAGTGTCACTTCTTTTGGGAAGTATTGCAGATTTCACTCACCCCCAAACTTAGACCAGATCTGATTCTGCTGATGAACTCTCATAGCATCCTGGACTTACTCTCTGTAGCACTTATATGCAATTTGAACTAAATAATGCTGGATACATTGCTTAATACTTCTGTATTTCAGTAATTCTGCAAATGCCTTAAAGTCAGAGGCTCTTTCTATCATGTTATTTATGTTCCATATCCCCAGGACCCCTCAGACACCTAGCACAAAGGAACATACAGTGAATGATAAAATTAATGAGTTAGTAAAGTTAGTCTTTTTGAAACTGCAGAAAATAGCAGAACGATTTAGAGGTCAATTTAGGAGAAGGCATCAACTTCAACAATAGAAGAAGGAAAAAAACTGGCACACAAAAAAGCTATCATTTATCAAGCACTAACATAATAGTGAGCCTCACACTATCTCCTTTAGTCTTCACTATAACTCTGAAAGCTAAGTAGGATTTTTTTTTTTCCACATGAGGAAAACTGTCATCCAGAGGAAGATTCAAAAATTTGCTTATCCAATTCCTAAAATTATGCTTTCTACTTTTCCTCTTTGATTCTCATTCATAGAAATTTTTATGTTTGTATTTTGTATTTCTTTACATGCAGGTTTATTACTCTCAATAAAGGTCACTTATTTATTGTGGATTAAATACACTTGAATGGTGAAACTTTATAATAACATTTAATATAAATAAATTAAACATATAAAAATGAATAAAGGGGGAATACTAAGTATTCAATATTCAATTCAATGTATACATTTATACTTTATAAATGATAAAATGTTGAAATTGCCTTGATATAATAGTCTTCTGGGCCCAAGGCTCTAGATCTAAAACTTGTTTAACACATAAACACAAGGGGGAAGGAAGCAGATAAAAAAAAAAACTATATTAAATACTGAAATGATTTATTGTGAAAAAAACTTACTATCTTTTCTTAGGTGGGGAGAGGGCTCACTTAGTATCCAAGCCTAGCTTTGAACTCAAGATCCTCCTCCGTCAGCTGCCTAAGTGCTGGCCTTACAGGTTAATACCACTGTACCCAGCTATTACTATCTTAATAGAAGTGTGAAACTTGAGTCCTTAACATTTTTACAGAGTATCTTCAGTTTGTTGCTTTCTCTTTAAACATAAAAAGAATGTTTAATCTATGTTATCTTTTTAAAATACCCTATTAACTCAATGCAGTACTGTTACTTAGCTCTTCAAGAAGGATGGAATATGAAAATTCTTATAAAATCAAGAGTCCATTCAGCCTTATTGAATCAAGGTGCTTGTTTTTCTTGCTAGCAGGAATTTATTATTATTATTACTACTAATTAGTATGTGTGCGAGTTTGTGCATCCCATGTGCTGGGGGTCAAATTCAGGCTCCCACACTTGCTAGGCAAGAACTCTTAACACTCCACTAAAAATCCCCAACCCTTGGGGGTATTTTATGCTAATGAGTATTACCATTTTATGTTATATCCTTGATGTTTTAGAGAGAAAGGAGCCCCGTGTCCTATCCTCTATTTAAAAATCTGAAGTAGACCTGGCGAACTTATATGATTAACAATACAGCCATGTAGGAACAAGGTCATTTCTGAAATCAGAAATGAGAACTCTCAAGTGCAAGACCGAGAAATTCCTTAATAGAAGGTAATTACATTTCACTTTGGGTAAACTGGTTCAGCTCTTCACAACTCAATTTTATTATTTTTTTATTATGAAACTTAAGGATAGAAAACTGTACCTTTTAATATCATTTGTATCTCTTTATTATTCCACATGCATGTACCCAGCAATTTTCAACAGCACTTAAATTTATCTTGCAACAATAACTTCAAAAACTGTCCATGTCCAGTTGTTTCTTATAGGTCTACAAAGCACATTCATGTAGTTATTCAATCATTTATTTATCAAGCATTAAATGGTGTCCCATAAATATGTTCTACGGATTTAGACAAAATATAGATAGTGATAGTAGACTAGGTTTCCACTCTGACTGCTAGAAATGTACATCTTTTTAATTGGAAGCAGAGCTCACAGTGTTACCATTTAGAATTCTTAGTCCCTCTGAGGAAATAACAAACTAATAAATTGATTTCAGTAGGTACTGGCATTCATGCAAAAATGATTTTAAAAGTTGTACCATACATCTGCTGTTTTCTGTTCCCTTTTTATTTAAGCACTACTGAGTACTTCACATTTTCATTCCTATAGACAGAGCCCTGAGTTTACACTTAGTAAGCTTTGCTCATGTTTACTAATTATAAGCCGCAATGTTCTATTGTACTGCTTTTCTTTATTGCCTTCTGTGTTTTTTTTATAGACAATTTCACTTACTTTAAATGTTTTTACTGGTAATTTTCTCTAACTTTTCATACTTAAATTTTAAAACAATAATCAAACCACCAATTTTGGTATTCCATAAAAGGTTTGGTAAAGAGAGCTTTGTTAACTTGATGCTTTTAGATGAACTGAAGAGATAAGAGGTCCATTCAGAACAGAAAAAGAAACTAAGAAAGTTTATGGGGACATAAACTAGGTAGCTGACTTAATTCTTCATGAATCAGTTTCATTGCATGGTTTGTTTTAATGCTATGTTAAATTCAAAGATGTAAGGCACAGTTATACTTAAATATTAGTATCCAGTAAATTTCCCTTTTATATTATTGACTATTGCATTGGCTTTTATACATAAATACATACATAACTCAGTTAATACTTGTTAAGACTTACAAAAAAACCACAAAAGTTGCTACTTTATAAAATGAAGAATTATTAATTGCTAACTATAAGTGAGGGCAATTCTAAAGAAATTATTTTCAAAATGTACAGAGGACCAGGTAAGCAGGGAGCAGAGATGTATCTGGATAGCTCAGTAGGAAAAGTCAAACAGAACTTGTTTGCTGTTTCACCAAGTGATTGTTCCTCAAGGAATCTGTGCTACAGAAATAATTGGAGAATTTACCAAGTTTTCAACACTCTGCTATTCATTGTAACATCATTTATCCTAGAAAAAATGACAACCCACATAATAAGTGAATTCTTAAATAGATCATAGTGTATGTATACTCTGAAATATTTTAAATAATGCTTTAAAAATCAAATAACACTAGGAAATTGAAGAGAATTATATAAACTGTATATGTTGTTTAAGCTCAACTCCATTAAAATAAATACATACAAATAAAAACATGGATAATCAGGGTAAAACATAAGTATTAAATAATCTATATGAACATTAGAGCACACACCATATTAAGACATACTTAGTGATTTCTGTTTAACTTTATATCAACAGTGTTAATGTAAACATGTATTGTAATCAGGAAATAAAATTTAAATAAGATCTTTAGAATACACAATAAACTAACTCGGGAAGAATGAATGGAAATCAAAATCCAACCTTTAATGGGACTCAAGTAGACTCAAAAGAGCATAAATGGTAACATTGAAATGTAGGAAAAAATCATTCCAGACTAACATCAATCAAGCTAACAGAGACTAGTACAAAAAATTAACATAGCAAGATACTGAATCAAAGCATACAGACTAGCACACTGTTTCTGACATTGATATGGTGACTCCCTTATATAGATTGTTCATTCATTTGTAATAAGGCAAGTTAATACCTCATTTATAAACCTAATGCTGTCTTTCATTCCCCGTTACTTTTGTTGATGTTCTTGTTGCTATTGTTGCTGCTCTTGCTAGATTCAAGGAAGAAAATACATGCATGCACACCACCACTATCTCACTATAATCTATTATTCAAGAAAAGTCTCATTGAATAAATGTCTGCTCAGAGGCTCTAAGCAAATTTCATTTCTGAACACTACTGTCTGCAGCCCAGCAGGCTATTTCACCAAGATAAGATTACACATTTAATCAAATGCACCAAAAAGAGAAATTCTTGCAAAGTTTGCTTAATAACATCAAATCATGAAAACACAATGTTGACAGCATACTAACTTTTAGTGTTCTTTCTTCTTTGAGGATTTGCAAGAATAAGGACGGTCACTGTACATGGGAGTTCTAATTAAGGCTTCTATTAAACTTTAAAATTATCCCAAATTATCTTCATCTGTTACTACTTATATTGAGTCACTTAGAAATGAAAATGAAAACTCAATATAACTTTCCAATTTAAATAAAGAAAAAGTAAAAAACAATAAATTTAGGATTCAATGCTTGCTTAAATAATACCTGTAAAGCTCCACTCAGACTCTGGTTTTTACAGTAATGGATCTGTATTAGATGACTGCCATTTGAAAAACATTATGGAATATACTGAAGTATATTTTCATTGGATTCATTGGGCAAATACAAAGCTAGATTATTTAAAACATCCTACTTGATTTACTTTTGAAGATTCTGCCTCTAAACAGAAGGTTTACTCGAATAAACATATATTCCCATTAGAAGCATGACATAATGAATATACAGCAAATGGAAAATAATTAATGTTGTCAACAGATGGATGCATATATATCTGTAAATCCATTTTTTTCTGCTTTTATTTTGTTTGCATTTATTTTATGCTGAATTTTTCCTATGCCCTAAATTTTTGTTTCTTCAAGGATAATTTTTCTTCTGTGCAATCTCCACTTCCAGTTTAGAAACAATGTGCTCTTTTTCAAGGAAGACTGTCTAAAAGTGGCCAGTGGAGCTCATTCATACCATTAATACAAGTAGCAGCACTCTCAGGTGGGATAGCTTGTTAAGTGCTGCTCATAGGGATTTAGTCTCCAACACTATTCTCTACATTTTAAGCATATGAAAGAAAAATGTAGCACTCTTTGTGCCACCAAACCAGAGTTCAGCTAACCTGGGTGTTAGACAATGGCAACTCCACCATTAAAAGACAAAATGGTGCACAGTTCTTGGGTAAAGTGACATCTTTTTGATACTTAGTGGCTTTTCACATATGCAGAGCCTTGATGACTTTGGCATCTTCATCAATGGTTTGGGGTTTCTGAAGTAAACTTGAAGATTGGATCCTTTGATTTTCATGATCTTGTTGGGTTTTCTGGGTACACTGAGTAGAGAACCACTGTCCAAGGTCACACTGGTCACTTACAGGAAAGAAGTAAACTCACTGTGCGTGATTTTGTAAACCAATTCTGCAAATGCTGGATTTGTCTCTGTTAACAAAGGGTCACTATAGCGGACATTCAGATAGTATCAGCTGCTCTTCAGTTTTCTGTGAACGATATCCTTCTCTCAATTGAGTCTTTCTTTATTTGTGCTAACTACCTGTGTATCCATGAAGGAAGTGCAGCATCCTTACTGACTGCACTAAACTGGTGATACAGGGGAGAATTCCTTATTCAAACATCCAGGGGCCAGAAGTGTTGGAATTTTTTTTTTCTTGCTGTTGTTTTGGGTTTGGGTTTTCAGGAGATGGGAATAGCTGCATATACATAATGAGGTATCTTGGGTATGGAAGCCAAGTGTAAAATAAGAAATTCATGTACATTTCCTATACACCTTATACACACTGCCTAAAGGCAATTTGACACAATATTTTTACTGTGACTATGTCTCAACTGCAACTCAGAATGCAAGGTCAAGTGAGAAATTTTCTCCTGTGGCTTCATGTTGGTGGCTCAAAAACTTTTAAATTTTAGACCAAAAAAAATGATATTTTCAGATTTTGGAATGTCTGCTATAGATTGATATTACAACTTATAGCACATTGATGTAAAACCTAATTCCAACTGTGTGAAAAAGAAAGAACCCAAGTGTCAAAGAGAGCAAAAAATGGTAGACTGGGTAGGAGGCCTACAAATGAAGCAGAAGCCTAGTGGGATGCAAGGTGCTAGATTTTTCTGATGCCCAGGTAAGCCTCCATCCTTCTCAAAGGTTCTATAGGTAAAAACACAATAATCTCCCAATAAATTAATCATTTCAGCCTAAAGCTAGCTGGAGGTGTCTTTGAAATAAAAAGAAAAGAGATACTGTTATAAAATATGCATCATTTCAGAATGACTTTATATAATACTTAACTCTGATGCTTGAAAATAAAAGTGAAATTTAACTGAAACTGTCTAAAACTGGAAAGATCATATTATACTATTTTAAAACAAAATGGCCACCTCAGTTCTTCCTCCACAGCCAACCATGGTTAATAATATGAATAAAACTAAGAACTTCTACTGAACATTTGAAGCTGATATAAAGAAGGCAATAGATACACACATGCCTCATGTTAACACAAAACTATTTCTCAGTAGGTTCTTTGTCCACTCCTTGAAGTCATGATCAGTATTCTGAGTCAAGGTTCAAACAACAACCATTAATAAATCAAGAACACTGAAAATTTGAAGAAGAAAAATAAAGATGCTAATTTAAACCACTTGATCTCTTCTATTCTTGCCAGGAATAAAATCTCATACAAAAAGATGACTATCAGGACCATTTCCTCTTATCCAAAAGTATTTATTTGGAAGAGCTTTGAGGAAAGGAAAGGGGGAGGGGGCAGCGGAGAGGAAAAAATAAACCAAAACAAAACAAAACAGGAGACTGTTGAAAAATCTCTTACAGGGTCAGCTGTCAATGGAATGCATTTTAGTATTCAAGTTACCCACCCATGCAGAACATCAAAAACTGGGCTTGAGTCTCTCCCTATTCTCACAGGCTCAGGCTACTATGAGCCACTGGGGCTGTCCTGAATAGTAACACACTCTGCCTCTGCGGGAAGCATAAACACCAACACAAGCTGATCAAACAGAAAGGGGTGACCAGTTTTTTACTTGGCTTTCAATTTCTTGGGTCATACTTTCAACTACTTAAGTCTATTACAATTTAGCAAGTCAGTTGTCTTATGTGCTGTTTATTTTTTCATTCAGTTTACCTCAACTACTTTGTTGAACCTTTCCTTTTTCACATAAATGCTCAATAATTATAGGGAAAAGTCACACAACTAAAAAGACTCTTGTTGGCTACTGTTATTGAAAAGTAGATGTTAATTCTAAAGTTTGGACTTGATTTATGAACATTTCAATATTTCTAGTCTTCATGAAACTATTGGAATCTAAATCATAAGGATTCCTTTTAATTTGCATGGATGGCAGTCTTTTGAGGATTGTACTTTGGGATTACATACACATTTTCAAAAGTATGGAAATCTGTAAATCTTAGGAAGTTTGTGAGGACTTGATTTGGTTATATATTATAGAAAAATCTGATGTAGTTAATGCTTAAAGAGTTATTGACACCATGTAGAAAGATGATTACTGTTTATTTTAAATGTCTTAAATTTAAATTGTTGATTTTGCCTCATAACTAATTGAAAGTCAATGTTCAGACACACTGCTTGATGGATGTCAAAAAGACAATTTTTTTTTTTCGATCAGGATTTCTGGTATGGAATTAGTAGCAAAACCTAATGTTTTAAGATTAAGAGGAAGCACTCAGAAGAAATCAGTAGTTAAAGAGTTTTAAAAAGGAGAGAAGGAAAGCACCTAAGAAAGACAAATAGAACCTTTCTCAATTGCTGGAGAAAATGCTATTGATTTTCATAGCTCATCAAGAACTCTTCAATTAAGAAAATGCTATTTGATTTAACGAGGTTTTCTTAATGATAGTACTCAAGGACATTTCTAATAATACTATGACTAATAATAAAAGGTACTATGCATTAAACACTCACTCTACCGGATAATTTTATGTTCACTTCTTATTCTCTCCAAACCAGCAATGTGGATGTTACTACCTCTGTTTCACAGAGATGGCAGAGCTTCAGGAGATTCTACTCACATGTCTGCATTCCAAAACCTATGGCTGAAAAGTTCCTAAGTAAGAGCAGTTCCCAGCTATGCCTATCCAGGGGCTATAATTTAGTTTCTAGAATACTAAGACCAAAGGCTAAAGGTGATAAGTGTCATATGTTAATTTCCATGACAGGCCTGAACCAGAAATTAAAACAAGCTGTGGACTATATGCAAATCTGTAACTACAAGTTTTTAGTTATCAAAGTGCCTGACTCAGAAGTATTCCAATTCTCCAGTTAAACTTCAGAATTTAGGAAAACCAATTCTGTATGTGGAGCTTCTATTAGTTAGGCATATCACCACTCACAAACAGACTGAGCTATAATATGTAATTACCTCAAGGATGGCTTCTCACTGAAAATGGCCTGTTGTGGTGCTTAGGTAGTGATTAACAGATTGTGTAGTGAGTCGTCTGGATATCACTTCAGAAAAGTGATTTCCTCCCTAATAATTCCCAAGATATATAAATATTCATTTAGGGTCTTTGAATCTAGTTTTAATTGGGCATTCATGCTTACTACTCAACTTAAAATTTATCTCAAGCAAACAAAGGTGTTTTATTAAATCTTTCTATTAAAAGAAATGCTGGCAACTCTTCATGAGTTTTAAAATACAGGAGTAAAGTAAAGCAAAAATTATCATTTACAGAAAACTTTTAAATTCAGCATCATTTTAAGGCATACTCTAAAGTAATGATGTGAAACATAATTGCATATCTGAATTACATGGGGAATTTACTAAAGTTTCTTAGGGCCTTCATGAGACCTAATAATATTAATGATAATAATAATAATAATAATAATGATGATGCTGATGAGAGCAACGAGTGATTATATCTTCTTATTATGCACTACAAACTATTTTAAGTTACTCCAATATATTTACTCATTAAATTTTCATGACAATCTGTGAATTTGGTACAATTCTCAAACCCATTAAAATCTAGCAGGAAATTGAGACATAGTGAGATGAAGTGTCTTGCCCCAAATCAAACTGCTTCTCAAAACCAAGGCACACCACAGTGTCCCTTTCTTCTCACCTCTACACCATGTGCCTTTCTAGATAAAGGAGTGCCTACAACCTGCTGCCTAGATTTTGTATTTCCTCCTTGGCACCTTTGCAGCCAACCTAGGGTTAGTCAGCAGATTATGCTGGAGAACTACAGATTTGAACTTCCCATTTCACTAAATGGGAGCCAAAAAACTAAAAACATCTTTTCTGTATTGGAACCATTCAGAAACAGAATCAAGAAAATGCCAAAATAATAAACAGGTATTCAACCTGCTGTTCTTGAACATCTATTTGCTTTCTTATTCTAGATGACTGTTTTTATGGTCAGACGGGTGACAATTTTGCTAAAAAGAATGCAGATCTTGGAAAACGTTCAAGACGATCTCAGGATTCTTTCACACTCTTAAAAATTAATGAGCTCAATGACTTGAGTATGTTGTCTACAACTATCAAAAAAAAGTCTAAGCATTATTAAGAAAAGGTTTTTCTACAAGTTTTACAAGTCAGAAACATCCAATTAAGGGATTTATTTTTCCATCCCAAAGATAGTTTTCAAAACAGTCAGAATTACCATTAACAGTATTCCATTTAAATTCTTGAATTATATGTAACAAATTTTTACTTCCTCTGTCTGTAATTAGTCTTACTAAGACATTCATTACCATTAAAATCAAGTTCTTTTTTAAAACGTCAATAAGACATATGCAATACTTGACTTACAAAGATTTATAGAACCTCAGAGCTGGGAGTGTGGTTTGGTGGCATAGCACTTGTCTAGCATGTACAAGGCACTGGGTTCAATCCCTAGCACCACAAAAACAAACAGCAAAATTACAAAGAGACTTATGTAATCTGTTATGATCAAATGCAGGAAGAATGCAACCCTTTTATCCACACACCCCCAAACTAAATGGAGAAGTTCAATTACTTCAGACTAGGACAATGAATTTTCTTTTATATCTTGAGTTGGTGAATGAATGAGCACATTTCACAATCCTAAGAAAACATTTCACTTGATTACCGTGAAGTAGAAGAGTAATTTTATTGATACTCAGACCAGGATTACACATTAAACATTTTGGCGAAAAACCTACACATCTTAGGAATCATAAATGCTATCTGAGGACATGCTTACACTGCTTTCTTAACTATCAATAAGCATCAATATCCAAGGCACATGAATGAAAAATCTGGACTTTTCTCTATATGAATAAACAACTCTGGACCGTGTGTGTGTGTGTGTGTGTGTGTGTGTGTGTGTGTGTGTGAGAGAGAGAGAGAGAGAGAGAGAGAGAAAACAAAGGGAAAATATCTGGAGGACCTTACACTGGACTGTCTTACTTCTCATTTTGTTATAAAATAAGGTATTCTTTAAACAAATGCATTTGCATAAAAGAAAAAATGCAACAGTATTCTAAGTGTACATATGTCCTTGAGGACAAACAAATGCAGAGTTACAATATAACCTGGGCTTTAGGGTTCCTCCCTATGTGAGCAAATGTCTATTTTGAATGTAATGCAAATCTAACCAATCAAAGGCAAAATAGCCATTTGCAAAACTTAAGGAAGGATCATCTTCCTTTAATTCCAACTGCTCTCATCACCATTCACACCATGCTAAATTAAAGCACAGCATTTCTCAAAATCAGTGTGTGAGCCTCAATACAAAAATTGCAATCAGTTTTCCTTGCTGATTTCTGGGCCAAAACGCCCCACTTTTAACATTAACTGTCACTTCTACTTGACAGCCCTTTTCAAAGAGTTTCAACCAAACCTTATTGTGCTCCACATCAAATCTGAAAAACAATTCAGTTTTGCATTATAGTATTTGATTAACTTCAATCCTGTGATTTTATAATCTTTTTATCTACTATTTATGATTTTCTTGGCTATCGCTCACAAGGGGTAGTAAAGGTAAACCAAATCCATAAAAATTTTCCTATTCTGAATATAGAAACAATGCCAGGCACAGCAGCTGGAGCCATACATCCCATACTTGCTATTATTCCCTGTGGAAAGAATGATTAAATCTGCAAACTGTAAAAACAACAACAACAAAAAAAGAGCATTATGAAGAAAATTGTTTCTGAGACACCTTCCATTCATATTTTTGAGCAGCGCTCTTAATCTGAAGGATAATCATCACACTCAGCCACCTAAACTGAGACATCAAAAGCCTTTACTCATCAGACAAATCACATGTTGGCTTATCAATCTTCTGGCCAGGGATGTCTGATGCAGCCTAACATCTCTATTTTTAAAAAAATTTAATAGTTCACATAAAGCTTTTTACTCATCATTCCTCCTACACGGAGTTTGCAGAAGTAGTCCAGTCACCCATAGACTCCAGGGGATCAGGTTATTGAATATTTGGGGATAAAGAAATTCTGTGGAATGGCATTCAACCACTCTGACACATTCACCTTCAGCTAAAGACATCACAATACTCTGACAGACACATTTCTAATGACATCAGGACCTGTGGAATGTATGACCACTAGGAAACACATGCTGCTAAGAAACAAAGAACAGATCTGATCAAATCTCTTAATGTAAGGACCAGGAATCACTGCGATTAGGTCTACTAAAATGGGAGCAAAGTAGTCTAATCCTCAGAAATGTTTGCAAGAGTAAAGATTCACATATACCCTCTAGAAAGGAACCAAATACCTGAACCTAGGTGAGTTAAATCTTAACTCCCTAAGTTTCCTCTTAGGATGATAGCCACTAGCAATATCTCTTAATAAAAATATAACTTAATCAAAATCAGACATCAATGATTGAGATTTTTCCTTTTGCACCTTAAGAAGTTAGGATCTTTGGAGAAAAGAGGGGAGAGGAAGGGAGGGGAGAGGAGAGGAGAGAGAAGGAGGGGGAAGACAGAAGGATTAGTGAGAAGAGGGGAGGGGGGCAAGAAAGGGAGGGGGAGAAGGGAGAGGAGAGGAGAGGAGAGAAGGAGACAGAGAGAGAGAGAATTAGTGTGCCTAAACAAAGTACCCATGTACAAAGCTATGTCTTTTTTTAACACAATTGAGCATAGTCATTAAAGCAAATACCAAAGCAGAGTAACCTACAATTAAAGAATTTCATCTTTTAATTATTGTAGAGTAAAAGTGCCTATCTATGTAAAAGTAACAGTTTGTAAACTTTAGCATTTTACATTCTTTACCCTTTATTTAGTTACTTAAAAAAAAAAGGTTGGATGCAACAAGGCTGAGAGGTATTTCAACACAAAACCCTTTTAACTCCCACAAAAAATTATCTGGTATCCTTTTTGATGGTACTATAAAAAAAAAACTGGCAATTCTATTTGTAATCCACATACAGATAAATTGGGCGCCAGAACTCCAGATCGTTTGGCACCATTACAGATTGAAAAATACATTAGGGAAATCTGGCTAAGCTCTGTTATCTCATGGAGAAACAGGACACTCTCCAAAAGACAAATCACTAAAGAAGAGTTTCTTTGCAGATTCTACGATGACATTCTTTAACTAGTGATGATAGCCCATATGACACTAAAATTAGCAGACCGCCTATTTACTTCAGAGCAAAACACAGAAGGCATTTTTTCCTTCCTGCCAGAGTCTGTGCGTCTCCTCATTTCCCCAGCAGCTGGCTGGAAGGATGTAAAATCAGAGGTGCAAGAAGGCTTATACTTCCTAATGAGTAATCCACCCAGCAAAGTAAACACAACAGACACCACCAGGTTGGTCTCTAAATGAGACTGTGGAGGGGATGCTTCCACTGTTGTTTACAATGTTCGCTAACTACTGCAGGCAGGAATCACACGGAGACACAAGCAGGAGACACCCTGAAGGTGGCTCGCACGCCTCGAGTTCGCCCAACTGCTGTATCTCTGGCTATAAATAAAAGCAAGACGCGTTTCTACCCGAACGAGGAAAGTGACCAGAGAATTCTAGGGACCAGGGATTATACCTGCTTGGCTAAATTACTTCGAATCCGCTAGAGATGACTACTCTAGGAGGTCCTCATCAGGGGCAATCTGGGTTGCGTCCAGCGCAGCATCAGCGACTCTCACGGGTCGCACGCATCTCAGAGAACTGCGCCTCTCCGGCGGACAGGGAACACACAGCTAGGCTTCCTCACAACCCCACAGAGGGCCCCCTTGGCCTCCTCAAACCAGATTTTCCAGTTAAACGAATCCCAGGCGATTTCCATGAACAAGCTCATTTCAAGTAGCATCAGCTCTTCCAGCCCCTAACAGTCTTCCTGCCATCCCCTGGGCACACACAGACACGCACACGCCGACCCCATTGTCAACTAACCGTGGTAGGCGATGTTGCTTCCCACTCCTACAAACACGCGCACCTATCCTGCAGGGCTCCTGGCATGCTCAGTCTGCAGCCTCCGACGTGGGAGCAGCGGTTGGGTCGCAGTGGCACCGACGCTCCGCTCCAGCCCAGAGACTTGCCCTCTCCCAAGAGAAGCTCGGGGTGCCTCCCCTCCTACCTGTAACCCGCTGACCGAGGCCACCAATGCCCATCCCACCCCAGCGCTTCAGTCACACGGATTCATTTAACACCACCCGCCGCCCAGTCCTCACTACCAGCACAGCTCAGCCCCGGGCCACCCACGAAAGTGGCAGCTTTCTCCAGCCACAACAGCCTAACAAAGCCTGGGCATGTAGGTCTAAACCCAACTGCCGTGAAGGGGACAGAACAGGAGGGGTGCGGGGAGACAGCGCGGCTTCACGGTACGGAGGCGCGCGACATGGACAAGCTCTACCACCTTGGATGTTCCAAAGCAGGCTTCGAGGGAGGATAGCGCCAGGCTCACCATCCCGCATTCTCCATCACCCCAAAGCTTAGGTTCTCACCCGGTCCCTGTCCGTCTTCCAGCCCTCTCCCGCCTCAAGTGCGAAGAGCTCCAGCCCAGCGGAGAAAAGGCGCCCCCTCAGCTGCTTTCTGCCCCTACCAGAGGATGGCACTGGGGTGAGAGGGGAGGGAAAATTCCCCGGCTGGAAACCGTTCCTATTCCCAGCGTGTGCGACTGTGAATGCGTCGGATCTGCTCTCCCCTTCATCTCCCTCGGCCGCCAAATGGCCCAATAGCTGGGAAAACCTCGAACCCGTGCCAAACCCAAGCGCCCACCAGCCAGGAGGCTCCCGTCTCGCCCGGCATCACGATCAGATGAGTGTGTGAGAGAGGGCGAGTGTGTGAAGGCGAATCTGTGAGTGGAAGGGTGAGTGTGTGTGAACCCCGCACCCCCTCAGTAGCCCGCCCAGCGGATGCTGCCGCCTGCGCCCGGCCAGGGCGACCACTATTATGAAGAGTGCGAAGAATGAATTACCTTTCGTAACCGCCGGTCCCTGAGATTGTCCCATCAGTTGTTCAACAACCTGCAGCCGGGTGCAGTTTCCACAATCCAGCCCTTGAGCCCGGGGCAGAAAATAAGAGTGGCCCCAGCGAAGACACCCTCACCACACTCGGCAAAAATGATCATCAAAACGCAGAGAAGGTAGCAGGAGGGTGGAGACCCCAGGGTAGGAAACAACAGCAAAAAGTCTTCCCTTTCTTCTGCTATACAGCCATGGAGAAAGGGGACGGGGGGGGGGGGACACAAATGCTTGTCTTCCTTTACGATTCCTAGCTTCACACGCCCCAAGGGGGCAAAAGCGGAGGAAAGAGAAAGGAGGGTTCAAATGTCTCTTCCAGTCCACAGTCGCACAACTTCGGAGTCAGGCTCAGTCACCAGCAGCAGCCCAGGGACCCAAGCAGTAGCTATTAACATGCGGCAGTCATAGCTGGGGCTGCTTCTTCTCTTGCTGTTGCTGCCGCCGCCGCCGCTGCTTAAGAAAAGACGCTGCTGAGACCAAAAATCTTCCACCATCCCCCCAGCAGATCTTTATATCCAGTTCTCCCACCCCACCCCCCTTCTCTTTCTTTTTCTTCTTCTTCCTCGTCCTCCCCTTTCCGCCTCGGAGCGGGAGTGAGGGAATAGGTAGGGGGAGCCGCGAGGGCCAGGGGTGGCTTCTCCGCCAAACCCTCCTCCTCTTCCTCCTCCTCCTCCCCCCGAGGTTCTCTCCCAGTCCGGGGTCCTCGCTGGCGCCCGCAACCTGCGCCGAGAGCTCGAGCGACAGACACGCAAACTCCTTCCCGGGTGCACGGCCGGGACACGCGGGCAGAGCGGGCTCCGGGCCGCCGAGGGCTGCGTCCCGGGGGCTGGCGAACCCCGAGCCCGGGAGGTGGCCGATTGGCTCTCCGGTCAGGCCGGGCAGCTGCGGGCATGTGGGAGCTTCATCGTGCGGCCCGGGCTCTGAGCCACCGCCGCCGCCGCCTCTCCGGTCCTTTCTCTTCTTCGACTCCCCCAAAGCGAGTGAGGCTCTGGCGCTCTCCAGACACGCACACTCACACACGCGCGCACACACGAGCGAGCTCCTGCCAAAGCCAACCGTGCACCCCGCGCGCGCGCACGCCCGGAGGAAGAGGACCGAAGCAAAAAAGAAGAAAGGGGAGGGGGCGAGTCACAGGCGGCGGCAGCTGCGGGAGCACAGGCAACGCGCAGTCCACGATATGCCAGCAGCAGCGGCGGCGGCGGCGGAGGCGCCCTCCCGGACCAGCCGCTGCATCTGCATCCCCGCTCCTGGGAACTGGAGCGAGAGGTGCCGGGAGAGCAGGCGGAGGGGCGGTGCGCCGAGAGCCGGTGGGAGCGCGGACGCGCGGGGGCCGTGCAGCTCGCACTCGGCAGAAGACGCAGCCGAAGCCAGAATGAGCCACTGGCCGGCGAGAGGCTAGAGCTCCGAAACCCAGGAGCGGGTCTCGAGCCCGGAACAGGGGTGGCCGGCAAAACCCGGATCTGGAGTCCGCCTGGGCTCCGCGGCGCGGGCTCCACCTAGCAGCTAGGCAGACGCTTGGAGGTGGGAACCACAAGGCTGCTAAGGGAGCTTCCCTTTCAGGGTTTGTCAAACAAAGGGTATCTCTCCCGTTTTCTCTCTCTCTCTCTCTCTCTCTCTCTCTCTCTCTCTCTCTCTCTCTCTCTCTCTCTCTCTCTCTCTCTCCTCTCCTCTTTCTCTCTCTCCCTCCTCTCCCTCTCTCCCCACCTACCTCCTTTTCTCCCCTCCCTCTCTACTCTTTTCTTTCTCTGGGTGAATAGAGGATACCAGGTTGAGTCTTCTCAGTGACTCTTTCTTTCTCAGGTACACATTATTCCGTGCTTTTTTTTTTCTACAAGTAAAAAAAGGAAAAAGCATTCCTTGCCTTTGGTAGATTTTATATGTCTTCAAACTTACCTCTGTGTGCAAGTTCACTGCAGAGTTTAAAGTATCCTTGTCTGATTGATAATGGGGATTCAATGATTTCATAACATCAATTAAAATTTCCACAATGGATATAGGAAAGTGCCCAAAACCAACTCCATGCTTTTGTGATAGAGTGAAAAGATGCTGAAGTTAACTGTGTGACCTTGGTCAATTACTGAACCTCTTTGTGGCTTCTTTGTAAATGACATGGTTAAGTATAGGAACTTATAAGGTCTTTTCCTGCTCTATAGTTTCATGGCTAAGGTGTTTTTTTCTATGTCAGTGTATTGAACTTACTAAGATTTGTCCTATGTGTCTCATAAGCACATTCCACTCATAGTCAAATTCCCCAGGTTGTGTTTGGTTGTATACAGTCATGATGATCTAATGCCCTCTGAGAGTTCCTATGGAAGTAACGTCAACCCTAGCATATGCGAAGAACCTAAAACCTCATTGGAATTAGCAAACCATACCCATACACTTGTCCACAAGTGCCTTTCAAAATCTCATTCATTCTTCAAAACTACACTCTATTGCCAGATTGTTCAAGAAGCCCACAAGTTGAGAAAAAAAATCCAGATAGATCGATAATGGATAGATAGATGATTAGATGGATGAATAGATAGATAGATAGATTTCTTCCATTACATTCCCTATGATGGTTTGGTCCTTAAAAGTTCCCTGAAGGCCTGTGTTAAAGGCTTAGTCCCCAGGACTCTGACAGTATCAGGAGGTGGTGGAACCTTTAAAAGATGAGGCCTAGAGGAAGGACATTAGGTCATTTGGGTTGTACCTCTGAAAGAGATATTGGGACCCAGGCCCTTTCCCCTCTTTCTTTGCTTCCTGGCTACTATGAGGTGAGCAGCTTTGCTTCAACATGGAATTCTGCCACAACTTTCTGCCTTACCACAGATCTAAAAGTAACAGAGCCAACCCCCATGGACTAAACCTCTGAAACAATAAGCCAAATAAACTTTTCCAAGAATTTTTGTCACAGCCAGAGAAATCTGACTCACAAACTCCCATAATACTTTGATAGTATCTCTACAATAGCACTTATTTCATTCTGCTTTTCTTCTATTTTTAAATAATTAGTTGTTTATTCATATGCTTTCTCAAATTATAAAAACTTTCATTAATGCAAATTCTAAGTTTTAATACACTACATAAAGATAGATTACCTCACATCCACAGTACTTTGCTCACAGTAATTCCTTTTTTAAAAAATGGTGTGCGAGGAAAGAGACTTGCTGTATTGCTGAATTCTAACCAACTAGACATTCACAGGCTCAAGTTAGGCTCTGTGGATTTGCTTAATACAGAACTTCTAATGTAGGACTTCAGTACAAACTGACATCTGGACTCACTTGTAACTTAAACAAATAGTTTTAGAAGAATAGACTCTGGCAAAATGTGACAAGAGGCTCTTATTTGGAAAAGAGACAAAATAGAAACTACTTGATCTATCTCCCATATGTCTAATGGCCATGTTTAGAAAAGCAATGGAATAATATTTTGAAATGCATAGAATAAAAAGTGCTGTATAGATATTTAATGTTATTAGTGGTAGCAGCAGAAATGTAAATAACTAGTAGCTATAGATTAAGTTTTATAGTCAACCTTCCCACAACTTGAGAGGTCTGGAAGGATACAGAAAATGAAATTTCAAAACAAAAGTGATATACTTATCAAACCATGAAGCAAAGTGGAAACTAGGGTTAACAAATAATTGAAAGTGTTCACCAAAGAGGACTTCACCAGAAACAAGTAAAATTACAAAAATCCTAATGAAGTAGAGGAAAAAAGAAAAAGTTAAAAATAAGTGAATAAAAATAACTGATCTCTAAAGAAAAGCAATGAAGAGGATGGGTTGCTTATCCAATTTAATAAAATGTCAAGATAGTCAGTTTTACAACAGCTATCTATATATTAAGCTCAAACTTTGTGATTCCAAATCATTAATCTGGCGGGGATAGTCTTCTCTATCTGATCTAAGATATAAGTATCCCATTCCACTGCCGGCAAATCCATGGCTCTTGTCAATATGTTTCTAAAGTGAGCCTTCCACAAAAATAAAGTAAGTCCTATGCCCTCTTTTCCACATAATTATATTTAACACCCTCTCAGGGACACAACAGCATCACAGATGACATTTAAGCACAAACGTTATTATACAAAGTACCTCTGAGCTACTGTGAGTGGTTTTTGAAAAAGATTTTGCTGTTGATCTCCATGCCATTAAAATTGAGGAAAAAAAATCAATATTTACCAATTGAAAATACCTCAAAAATGAAAAAAAAATCTGAATATCTAATCAAATATTTAAAAAAAATAAACATTTTACTGTTAAAATTCCCTGACCAGAGGACCCTTTTCAAATCAATAAGAAATACACTAAGAATTCCCAACAGCATGAAAGTTTGGGAAAAATATGAACAATCTATGCACAGAATAAAAACAAATAGTCAATAAATGTAAGGATGTAAGGACATATATTCTGCCCATAGAAATCTAATAAAGAACATATATATTCTATGATGATTCATGCCTAGCCCATGAAATTAGGTGAAGTAGCAACAGTGCCCTAATACTAAACTCTGTTAACAGAGTATTAAGACAGGCATACTGTGTTCTACTGAGGTACATTAGGAAAATTGCTGTAGGCCAGGCACAGCAGATCATGCCTATAATCCTAACTGCTCAGGAGGTAAGATCAGGAGCATCCAGCTTCAAGGCCATCTCAGTCAAAAATTTACCTAGGCCACATCCCAGCCAATAAAACACTGGGCATGTTGTCATGTCTGTCATTCTAGCCGGCTGGGCATAAACAGGAGACTGTATTAGAAAAATGACAAAGCAACAGGGCTCTGGATATGGCTTATGTGTGTGATAGAGTGCCTGCCTAGCAAGCGAGAGGCCCTGAGTTCAAACCCCAGTGCTACAAAAAAAAAAAAAAAAAGTAAAGAAAGAAAATTGCTTTGGAAGGAAAGCAGACAATATGAAGACTACCTGCTTACAGACTATATGCACCATTAGTCCAGTGGTTTGGTTTACAGATCTCTCTCCTACAGAAATAAGCAGAAACATGAACAAGGATTATATACAATTATACACATCTTAGTCTTAATTGTTTTATAAAAGGGGAGGGTATGTAAGATATATATATTCTCAGTAACTGGGGTTTTGTTCCATACTCAATAAAACCCTGTTATCTGATCATAATCTGAGTTGTTCAGTTAGTGAGGAAAAAAGCTGTTGAAAGCAAAAAATAAGTTATAAATGATGCATACATATAATGCTTAAGCAATATTCATTTTGGCTGTAAGAGGCAAACAAGCAAGTCAAAACTGTGTCCTAAGCAAGTCAGAAGTTTCTTTTTCAAGTGAAAGTCTCCAGGTAGTTAGTCCATGATAAGTGTGACCTTCCAAAGCATCCCAAACCAAAACTCAACACCTCTGGCCTCTATTCCTAATGTCAGTTCTAGCAGTCATGCCTACATTGCAGGAGCAAAGAAGAAAGAGGAAGAGAAGAGCATATTTGCACCCAAAAACATTTTCACACATCCTTTCCTCATTCATTCCATCCCCAGATGGGAAATGTAGACTATTCCAGGCAGTCATGCATCCAATTGAAAATCTGGATTCTGTCATGATTTTGTTCTTTTCAGTCTAGGATTTCCCATTGTTCTCTACTCTTGGCTGGACTTTGTATATTTTAATCTTTTAGTAACAGAATGCCTGGGTAATGCAGTCCTTAGACTAGTCCTTCACATGAAATGAGTTTCTACTTCAGAAAAATGTAAGCTCTCTGAGCTTTTGCCATGTAGGACAATGCTCTAAAACCATATCAAATATCAGCAGACATTTATGATGTTAAATGCTGCAAGGCCTAAATACACTGACAAGTCAAGGTAATCAGGGGTAAATCACATCTTCAAAGTGAAACATAGCACTCAAACTCCTGATATGTCATGGCATGATTAGAATTCTAAAGGGTTTGGGGTTCACAAAAATAATGACTCAAGTATAGATTACATATGCTATCAGAGCATACTTGAGTAACCTATGGGATAGCATAAGAGATACCCAGTGACCCTCTCTCTTCCCTGAACTGACTGAGATTATATTGCCCTGCTAATTTTGTATCTTTTATTCCTTTCCTGCTTCTCTTTCAGCCCAAAAGAATGTCTGTATATTGTACATTCTTAATGACCTGGAAGCTTACCTATAGATCTGGATCCAGCTATCCTTTTTTCTTTGTTTTTTTTTTAAAGCTTCTTTTAATTAAGTAATAAACGTTTTCCACATGCTGTTTTTTTTTTTCTTTTCTCAATGGAAAGGTGTCCTTAAAACTCTTTACCATAACCTCCCAAATGTTTACATACATGCATGCCAATTGTGGAGGGCTACAAAAGCAACAACAAACTTTTTTTCTTATAAATTTATCAGTTACTTTGTTTTTGATTACCTTTCGTAAGTCCAAATTAGGCTCAACACTTCTGTGTACAGCCACTTACTATAAAATGTTAGTGACAGAACATTGCTCTTGTAAAAGTATTCCGCACTCATGCAAGCACAATTGCATTAAAAACATCACATCATAGTGACTAGATTCTAGACTAGATATTTGAAAAGTATTTCAAAACACAATATTCTTTTCTTTAAGTTTTCTTCTTATGAAGGTAAGTACACTTGTATCTACTAGTGCCCATGTCATGATTGGCCAGAGAGAGTTGATAATAGCTATCATAGCCTAGAAGGAAGGAAATAGAATCCTTTCTTCTTTGTATAACACTGTCACTCTTCTGGACTCTGATTTTCTGTCTCATTCTTTTACACGTACAACAGACAGCAGTATTAGATACCTGTCTTATTACTCCTGCTTCTCTGAGAATGGTTCCTATACCTGATTAGGAAGATGTTTGTGTAAAGTTACCATGAATAACTAACTGTCCAGACATGGACAACGAACTCAAGCTTGCCTAATAAGAATCTTTCCCCAGTATTTCTCAGATGATAGGATGCAAACGATCTCGATATATCACTGATGGTGAAGAAGACTCACGATCTCAATATATCACTGATGGTGAAGAAGACCCAGGAGGTATTTGCAGTTAATTAAATGTTTTTGTCCACTCAAAATCCATATATTATAATACTAACCCGCAAAGTGACATGAGGTAGGGCCTTTGTGAGGTAATTACATTATGAGGATGGAGCCTTCTTGAATGAGATTAATACTATTGAAAAAACAACTCTTGTCCCTTTTCACCAGGAGGAAACACAAGAAGCTGGTACTTTGCAACCTAGAAAACAACCTTCTCTAGAACCCAACCTTGCTGGCACTCTGATCTCAGATTGCCAGTCTCCAGAATAGAGAGAAACAAACTTCTACAATTTATAAGCCACTCAGGCTATGCTGCTTTGCTATAGCAGCCCAGACTAAGACATTAATCATGGTTGCATTGTCTGCTACATGGGAATATCTACTCAGAATTTAGTACAATCTTTTTTTTTTTTTTTGGAGAATTCAACCAGATAAAATAAATACTGCTAGCCTTCATCAGAAGTTTCTGCTTGTTTTGCATCTATATTTAAACTACCAAATCAGATATACACACAGGGGAAATTCTGTATGGATGTGCAATTATATCACTGGCATGTAATCTGTGATATTAGGTTCACTTTCTGATTGTGTACTGAAATTTCTAAAATTCTGAGCTCACGAAGGCACATTGCATTACTCTTTTGGGAATGTTGGTCACATCATATTTGCAGTACTCCCAATTAGATGATTTTTATATTTCTTATAAATTCTTCAACATTATGTCCCACCTGTTTTCTAATAGATAACAAAATTAAGACTAGAAAGAAAATATTGGTTATTATTCCTCACATAGAAATACATCAGTAAAATAATCCAAGGCATACATATAATGCTAATGAAATATCTATTAAACTATTATTGATTAATAATATTTCTATCATTTTATAAAGATTATAGGTTAGTAGAATTTATATAACTAAAGGAGAGCTATCAAATCCAAATCAGTTACCTTGACTAGGGGAGGCTGCTATTTCTCAAAACAAGTTGAACCCTTTTCAATCACTGTATATTATGGCATGCATCAGAATAGCCTTATGATATTAGCAAATCTAGTGATTTAAAGTTCACTTGATTTTTTTTTTATTGCTTTTGCTGTTTTGATTGAAATCAACTGGAAAAAGTCATTAGCATTAAAGAGCTAGAATAGAGTTTGGAAATAATCTAGTTAGTTATACAGTCAAAAGGACAATTTTTTCCCAAAATAAATAAAACATGACTAATTTTTTTCCCTCTGGCTTAATTTTGGGCAATAACTCTTTTAAATCAAGAAGTATCACCTTCTGTATGCTAAGTCTTTTCTCATACATTGTTGTAGTTAATCTTTCTAAGGAACTAGCAACATAAATGTAATTCCCACTTTATTAATAATGACACAGAGGGTATAACTTCTCAAGACTTGACATTCAATAATTTACACTATTCAAGTAAATTTACACTATTCACGTATGTTAATATTCTATCCCTTTGCCTACATTGGTAGAGATCCTAAAAATAACTATATTATGAGAACCCCACTCCCACCCCAGCCCATTCACCAGGTCAGGGAGGGGACTCTTCAAATAGCAAGCTGATCAAGTTCTCCCATGAAAACTGGAATTGAGGCTGAGAGGATCATTGTTTTTTTTTTTTTCCTCTGGGGAAGCCATGTAAGATACCGAGTTCTAGTGTGGCCCCCTTTTCCCTGCAATATTGATTCATGAATCAGAGGTGATTTTATCTTGATTGAAATCATAAACTATTATATTACCCCTTGAATCTACTTTTAGCCAGCCTACAGAAGTAAAGATAATATGAATCTACAGAAAGAAGTATACAACACATGCACAGGTAGAAGCCTAGATGAAATGCAGATAACAAGTTGTATGAGTTTTGCATACTCACTTTCATTGCTGGGATCAGATACATGCCTAAACTTAGTTTCTAGAAAACAGCTCCTGTAGCATGGTACAGCACATTTTCCTTTTGGTGAAGCCAGCACACCTTTCCAGTAGTTTTCAATGAGTTTTGTCTTGTCATCATTTCTTTCTCTTTACTTCTGGAAAGAGCACACCTCTTTCTTGGCTGTCCTTCTCTTTACTTTGTGTATTTGTAATCTCCATCATGCTACCAGCTCACATAGGAAAGGCAAAAGATTCAGGTCAACTCAAATATTACAAGTCAGCTCTACCAAAGTGATTGTCTAGAAATGTCACATAATTTAACTCAGCTTATTGAATATTTTTCTTTTAATATATTAGCACTGGAACAGGGAAATATTCTTGCCTTCTCTAACATGTTTTAAATGGAAATTGTGTGAACCTGAAATATTTATTTATATAGATATATTTATTTATTTATTTATATGTATATATATATGTATATAATTCCATGCTATATCTTCATACTTGAATAATTAATGAAAGAATAACATTTATCTCACTGGATGGTCAAAAGATGAAGCATATACATGCCAACAACTTTGTATATGTTTACCTTAAGTTATTCAATATTAAATTTAAGTAAGATATATTACTTATGGGAAGCATCATGAAATAAAATTCCAAATCTCTATTGCGCACACTAGGGAAAATGCATTGTGTTTCTGATTGTCTAATGGCTAAGATAATCCTAGATCAGGATTTAAACTGACCAGTTGTCATTATATGTGGGTATCATTGTTCTTGTCAGGCATTCTGAGAACCAGGTGATGGAGATTCCTCCATCTTAATATGTGGTTTTTAAGGCTGCCCTCAGCCGGCCATGGGGAAGCAAGTAGGGAATAATTTTTTTTAGAAACCTGAATGATGTTTATCCCTTCTACTCAAATTCTTTTCCAAGGACTTAGTCATGTAAATATACCTAATTGGAAGGGAAGTTGGCAAGTGTAGTCTACTTTGAATCTGAAAAGAAACTGATGTAAATTTGAGAAAGATAGCCAGGTCTTGCCATGCACTCTCTTGATAATTCAGAAAAACAAAAGTAAAAGAATATACAGAAGTGTGTGCAGCCCAGCCCTCCCTCTCTAGGCCACATTACCGAAGGCATATTTAGACCAAATGACATTGGACGCAGAGCTCAGAACATAGATTCAAAATACCATAGTTTCAGTTTCTTTCCTACCACAACCTTTTTGTTATCAATCAAGTCACTTGATATTTCTGGGCTTTATATCTTTACAGTAAAATTGGTGTATTAAAATATCTGTGTTTACTTATATCAGAAGGTTACATTGCTGCCATCAATGTAAGTGTATTGTAAACTCAGTGTCATACAAATGGAAAATTCATGCTACGACACATAAACCTACACAGGTGCACAATTACACCGTTCAAACACAAAATTCCATGTACTCTAACTCCTCTTTTCCTGTGCTCTTCCAATCTCTCCTCTCTAAGTGTAAAATCCTTTTTTAGGGATGCTGTTAACATCTGGAATAATCCTCTCCAGAATCCAAGTATTTATTTCTGTAGTTCTGAGGAATGTAGGCTGCTTACAGAATTCCTTAAGCATTTTCTTCTGTCTGCTCAAAAGAGGAGGTATCTTGCTGAAGGTTATAGCCCCTCCCCAGGCCTTTTCACAAGGTAATTTTTTTTTCTTCTGTATTGGAGTTTGAACTCTAGGCCTATACTTGAGACACTCCACCAACCCTTTCTTGTGATGGGTTTTTCAAGTTAGGGTCTCATAACCTATCTGCTGTTCTGGCTCCGAACGGCTATCCTCCTGATCTCTGCCTCCTGAGTAACTAGGATTATAGGCATGAGTCGCTGGCACCCAGCAAAAGTTGTGGTTTTCTTTTTTGACGGTACTGGGGTTTGAACTCAGGGCCTCATACTTGCTAGGCAAGCACTCTACCACTTGAGCCTGTCCTCCAGCTCATAGGGTAGTTAGAATAGGCTTGTTTCTGCACTCCAACATGATTCTGAAAGACCATCCCAAATTTAGTGTCCCTCTCTCCCTTTGGATGGCCTGAGGGCTCTTTTGCCACTGCTTTGCTGTTCTTCATCTCCCTCTGTTCAAGTCTGAGTCACTTATTCTCCCCAATCCCCAATACTTACTTCATATTGTTCCTGAGATCATTCCTTGGTAAACCTCCTGTTCACAATTCTATTAGAATCTGTTAGTTCCTGCCCTTTACCTTTCTATAATTTATGCCCAACATACAGCCAGAGAGATCCTATTAAAAGAAAGTCTCTAAAAGAAAAAAAAGAAAAAAAAAAAAAAAAGAAAGAAGGTCTCTGTGCTGGTTTCCTAGGGTTGCTGTAACAAGTACCACAACTTGGGGTATTTAAAAAGCAGAAATTTGTTTGTCACAGTTCTGGAGACTACAGTCTGAATTTAAGGTGTCAACAGTGCCATGTCCCTCCAAGACTCTGGACAGAATTCTTCCGTGCTTGTTCCTACTTCTGGTGGTATTCCTGAGTTCGTAGCTATATCACTCCAATCTCTGCCTATCATCGTATGATGCTCTCTCTATGTGTTCCTTTCTTTACTTGGTGTTTTCTTGTAAGTACACCAGTCATGTTAGATTTGAGCCCATCCTACTGACCTTATCTTAACTTGATTATATTTGCAAAGAACCTATTTCCAAGTTCCTTGAAGAGGAGAAGTTTCATTAGCTTTTCTCATTGACGGGCCTGATGAATAAATCGTTATTGAATATATGCTTGTCTAAAAATATCATTTCCAAATAAGCTACCTTCACAGTTATCTAGAGTTAGAACATCAATGTAACTTTTGGGTGTATACAGTTAAACTTTTAATGGTGATCTTGTGCCACATTCACCAGTTGCTTTCTACCTTGCTCAGAGCAAAGCTGGAGTAGCATACAAAGCACTACACAACCTGACTCCTGATACATCTATGACCTCACCTGCAGCTCTTCTCCCTAGAGATCACTTTCACTTACCAGGCATACCCCTATCTCAGGGGTTTGCATCTGCTTTTCTGCACCTAGAATGCTCCTCACCACCTTGTGAACAAATGTTGCTTCTCAGTAACTAAAACTTCTCTAACACTATTTAAAAGTTGTAAACAACCTTAATCCATTCTCTATCACACGTCCTTTTTTCTTCTACAAAATCTCTTCCTTTCTAATATATTGTGTGATTTATTTATTTCTTGTTTTTTTAATGGTTCCACAATATGACTTCCATGGGACCCTTCTGCCCTAAAAAATGTTAAAAACATATCATCTAGGATGGATGCATTATCATAATATTTATATCTTCTTCTCCTATTAAAATGAACTTACATCCTTTTGGCGGGCCTCTGCATACGTCATGAGCCTTAGACACCATGCCCACAGTGCCTCATGGGTAAGTCAGCCCTAGATGATAATCGTGCCTTCCCATATAAATTCCTTAAGAATGAGGATTTTTGTTAAATCTGTTCATTGAGGTTTCCTTCACAAGCAAAATAGAGCGTGGTGAATACATCTTTATTGAATATATTGATATCTAAAATATCATTTTGATTTTCCATTAGAATTAGATTTTCATTGCCTCAGTGAAATAGGTTTAGTGTGGCCTAACCTAGAATGTGCTGTTGTTACATTTCAACACTTGATTCATCAACATATAGAATACTTCTGCAATAGACCAAACAACTACTGAATTAACCACTAGACTCCAGCCTCACACAACTCTTGAGAACAGTGGGAAGCTTTTGGCAACTGACTTGAAGGAATTTTTTTTTTTCTGTAATCCACATTAGTGCACTAAAGAGCTCCATGCTCTGTCACAAAGTTATTACAAATATTATGAGACACTGGTTTTTGAACTTTGAAAAAACTCCCTTATACAATTAGAAGAAAATGATTTGCCAGCTTGATCTAAATCATAATATTGAAATATCTTCTGTTTAACAAAATAAATCAGGAAGTACCTTAAAATAATTTTTTAGAACTAAACTAGTAAGGTTGCCATATTACAGAGATTTGTTTTAATGAAAAAAAAAAACCTCTATGAAAACTGGTGGGTCTCAGGTGGTAGAACAAGGATAAGAAAATGACTAAATTTGATTTGTATTTATTGGAAAAGGAGATATCAGATTTTCAATTTGATTTGGGAAAACTGAAGTTAAACTTTCAAGGGTATAAATATTGCTTATTTGTACTGAAGAATCCTGGCACTTAAGAATTTCTTAGGATAAAACATGAACACTGAAACATTTTTGCAAAGAAGTATTATTCCATGGAAGGCAAAAATCACTACAGTGCTGCATAAGGTTAATAATATGCAAAATATTTAAATGAACAGCTGATCAGAAACCATCATTCTTACCCTTTGTGTTAGCCTTTTGTAAGTGACAAAACACCTGATTCAAACAAATTAAAAGAAGAAAAGATTTATCTTGGCTCATAGTTTCAGAGATTTCCAACCATGATAGACTAGCTCAAGAGTTTCTGGGTCTATGGCAAGGCAGAGCATCATGGTTGATAGGATCTTAGGGAACAGAGTTGCTCTCCTCAAAGCAGCTGGGAAGTAGAGGGAGAGAAGGAAGGGTCTGGAGACAAGATATACCCTTCAAAGTGACTTAATATTTCCTCCAACTAACCCCCACCTTAACAGTCCATTCAGCTATGAACTCATCATCCGATTAATCTGTTAATGAAGCTAGCACTCTCATGATTCACTCACCTGTCAGTGGTGCCATCCACTGGAAGCCAAGCCTGGAAGTAAGCCTTCAACCCTTGAGCTTTTGGGGAATACTTTATATCCAAGCCATAACACCCTTTCTGGAACTATTATGAAACTTCCAATTTTTTTTGGTGTTTTCCTCAGAACTTCATTAATTTTAAAACTTTATTTTACATGTAGCTGTCCTCCATCAGATTGATTAAGAAGCATGTAGAATTCACTTTAAGATTCCAGAGTGGTGTCATTCATTTTGAATACATATAAAGGATTCAAAGAATGAAGTGCTGAATGTGAAACAATTATAAAACTGTAGACAGGGGGTTGTATTCTTAAAGGTGTTTATTGTAAAGCTGTTAGGAAATTCTTTTTAGTTAGTATACCTTAATCATACAAAGAGGGTCTCGTTGTGATATTTCCCTAGATGTGTATAATGTACTTTGATCAATTTCATCCTCACTATTATACTCACTTAATCCCCCTTTCTTCCTCTTCCCTTTTTTCAAACAGTATTTGGTGGTTTTCATCACACCACCTTCATACATGTGTTGCCTGTATGTGTGTGTAATATACTTTGATATGCTCACCCCCCAGTAGCTTCTACTTTCCTCTTGCTTCTCTTGCTGATTCCTCCACTAGACAGCCCCCTTTTATGCTCATGTCCCATTATTATTGTTCTTATTGCCATTTTAGTCCAGGTTCCACATATGTGCAAAACATGCAGTATTTCATTATTTGAGTTTGACTTATCTTATTCAACATGATCGCCAGTTTCATCCATTTTCCTATAAACAACTTAATTTCATTCTTCTTTATAGCTGAATAATACTGTATTGTGCATATGTACCACATTTTTTTATCCATTCGTTGGTTGATGTAGAGTTGTATTCTTAAAGGTGTTTTTATTATAGAACTATTTTAGAAATTATTTACTTTGAAGCTTTACATTTACTTTGAAGCTTTTCATTATATAACTATTTTTGAAATTATTTACTTTTTCAGTACCTATCATGGATATATTTAATTTGCCTACTTAAGATGTGGTGTCCAATATCTTAATGGGCAGACCCATTATTTATCAAATAGTTTCTCAGAAACTTGCTTGGCACACTATGTACATAATCTCACCTGATAGTCAAGAAGTATTCAGAATTATAGGAGGTATTTATAAACATGGGTGCCTAACCATGAGGATGGTGGTACATTGTAAGCATGTGTCATTAGGCAATTTCATCATTGTGTAAACATCAGTCACCTGCAACGTCACTAAGTGAATGTTATGAGACCAACATGATGTATGTGGTTTGTCACTGACTGAAATGTCATGTGACTCATGACACTATATGTTATAAATAAAGAAAAGGCCAAGTGGCTGACTAACTTGCTCAAGGTCAAACAGCCAATAGATCTGTGCTAAGCTCAGACTTAGATCTACCTAATTTCAAACCTGCATTCTTTTTCACATATTCACATAAGTAAAAGTTCAATTCTGCATCTCAATATGGCTTTTAGGAATGGAGCAAGCCTTTTACACTGATTTTAAAAGATAAAATCTTTTGATGAATTTGCATAAAATATCTTTAATTTTTAATTCAGTGACCACTAAATTAAATATGAATTCTGAATCATAATTTTTCTTGCCCAAGAGAACTATATGATATGATGAATACATTCCTAGGGAAAAAGTGCATATTTTCCTTGGCAGATATTGGTCCATAGAGTTTTATAACATTTTTACATCTGTGTTTTTTCATGTCAAGTTCAATTGTGAAAGGGATTCTAGCACTTTTATCTTTTTTGTGCTTCCTTACATTTTGTGATTATTTATTTCTGCCTGTCGCCTTTAGTTTTATAAATCTTCTCTTCACTTGCATTGCTGATTTTTCTATGAATTCATTATTTATCTAAAGTTTCTTTATGTCTTTCTTTTTTCTTCCTTAAGGACTTTAATACAATACTATCTGATTCAAAAAAGTCCCCCAAACCCAAGCAATATTACTTCTCAGTTTTCAGAGCTGGGGAAATCTCTCTTTCCTAATGGTTTGGTTTTCTGCCTTATTATTAGCTATTGTGGGTGATATATTCTATTCTGTTTGCCTTTTGATTTGAATGGTTGAAAGATAAACTTGTGCTTTATGCACAAAGCGACAGCTTCCTTCGCCTTCATCATCTGGGATGATTATTGTTCCTATCATTTGTTATCCATTGTCATTGCTTAAACAATGTAACAGTTTTGTCTTTTGTGACCTTTATTTGTAAAATACCTCACTTTCTTATTGATGGTAAGAAAAAAATCAGAAAAAGAGACTGAAGAGGAAGGAAGAAAATTGATAAAATTAAATATTTCATCAATGTTTCTCTTCGAGTCTGGCTTTCCATTTTCTTCGGTTTAAGGGAATGATTTCTGTCTTGATCCATTACCCAAGATCTTGCTCTGCATCCAACATGGCATTGCTGAGACGGTTGCTTTGCTGTCTTCAGTATGACAGCGTACCTTGCTATCACAGATCCTCTAGGACTTGAGTACCTCATTTGATAAAGTAGTTCTCTAAACTCTCTTCTTCCCAGAGTGGGGCTCTCTTTATGAATTCCAGAGGTACAAAAAGGGGTCTTATTAATCTGGCCAATAGTCCCAATTTTGAATGTGAGCCTCCCTGTCTCTGCTCATCTGTCTCTTACTGTGTATTCATTCATATGCACACACTCCTGCATGTACACACATATGTATGCATACACTTGCATATTGGGAATTAGGAAAGTCCACTAGAATGTTCTGGTAATTATTTTAGTGCTACCTACTTATCAATCAAATCCTACTATCTGGCCTACTATCTGATTTGGTTGATTTTTCCCCCTTCTTCAAGTTGACTTTTACACCTACTTCCAGATTCATGTCCATTGCTATGAGCTTTACTCCACTGCGGGTACTCCTGAAACTGTTAGATAATCTGATTTAGTTTTAATTAATTAATTATTTTTGGTAGTACTGGTGTTTGAACACAGGTCTTTAATGTATGTAAGTTTTTTACTTCTTACTTTTTTTTTTCTTTAGCTATTTTTTGAATAGGGTCTCATGGCTGGTCTTGAGCCATGGTCCTCTTGATCTCTGCTCCCAAGTAGCTGGGATTACAGGCACACACCATCATGTCCAGCTCGGTTTTAAATTCTTATAACTCTATAAAAACTAAGAAAAAAATGGGCACCAGTGGTTCACACCTATAATTCTAGCTACTCAAGAAGCAGAGATCAGAAGGATCACAGTTCAAATCCAGCCCCAGTTCTATAGACCCTATCTTCAAAAACCCATCACATAAAAGAGCTGGCAAAGGGGCTCAGGCAATAAAAGTGCCTACCCAGCAAGCATAAGGCCCTGAGTTCAAATCCCAGTGACACACACACACACACACACAAACTTAGAAAAAAGTCACTTTGTAGTCCTTTGATTTTGTTTGGAGTTAGATGTTGTGTTAGTTGTAGATTAGATTCAAGTCATCCATATGGACATACATTATATATAGCTATTTGTATTTGACCTTTTCCAATAAAAAGGAATTAATTTTATAAGTTAGTTATATAACTAAAATATTGTTCTTTTATAATTCAATTAACTAGAGAATTAGTTGATCTTGTCTGCGTTCAAGTCTCCGTATTCACTCCAAAGCAATAAAAAGGAATGAGATAAGAGATCTATTCTTTATAGAGACACAATTGATGCTGAAACACACACACACACACACACACGTGACATAAGCAGATGGAGGCGTGGATTGTAACAGCACTCGCTAAATTATGTGAATGGAAATGTTTCCTAATGACAAATTCCTGGAACAGAGCCAGCATAAGTGTGAATTACAGAGCTCCACTTTCATTCTGATCGGTTGCTTCTCACTTGCTGCTGGCAGTTATGGTGGTAAATTGTTTTAGGAATAATCATGAATTCAAACTACTGAATGCTAGTTATGTGAATTGGAATAAGTTACTAACCCTTTGTTCAATGCATTTCCTTGTTAATAGTAGCTAATAATATGCTTTTATTAAATAAATGAAAAGATATATATAATGCATGTGCCTGGTACAAACTATTTTAGACTTTAGGGTTACGGCAGTGTACAAAACAGACAAATTTCAGTTCCATGAATATTAAGTTTGAAAGGACATTTATTGTATAGGTATACTGGTCAAATTATAGTAACAGACTTCCATACAAAACATACAGTATATTATAATGATATGTCATTAAATTATTATAGTATATTTGAGGGATTATTTAATTGAATATATTCCATATATTCCTTTATAAGAATGTATAGAATGAACTTTTTCTTTTATTATCCAATAATAAAATTATCCAAGGTTGCAAATATATTATAATCACAAAATATATCAAATATATTTAATGTTTTATCACAAGGTACAGAATATGGTAAGTCATTATATTTGGCAACTTTCATTCAATGCAGAGTTGTAGCAGTTATTTTAAATGTAATGTGCTTTGACATTTCACTGATTTTTGAGTCTGGCAATAGAGATGAATACCAGAGTTCTAAATATTCTATGTGGATTTTTGAATCACTGCTGAACTTTATAATAAAGTTATTAAGCTCATGTGTTTCTCAGATTTGTCAAAGTGTGAGAAGATGAAACTTAAGATGTTAGAGGAACAAGTCAGTGGATAACTTGGAGTGGCCCCTTTCACCCTCATCACACTACATGGGACATTATCATAGATCCATGCCCTTCTTTAGCAGCTGATCCCCAAGGGAACTCAGATAAATGCTGACCTCTGGACTGGCTTTACAGAGAGATGAAAGAAATGTATGTATAAACGTTTTACTGCATTATTAAAGTTATGTCAAATTTTCTAATATTCTTTCATCCTTTACCAAACCTATGTGTGTCATTAGAAGGTTTTTGTTAAATGTGAACAAGAGACATAGGCTCAATATCACTTAAGAAGTTACAATATAGTACTCAGTGAGAAAATAAATATATATAAGTATAGATAAACTGGCCTCAGTTTACATCTATGTAATTGTGAACATTAGATTAATACATATGAGGCTCTTAAAAAAGCTATCTTGTATGTAGAAAGCACTTCACATATGCTTTTATTGCCAAACTATTTGAAAGCACAGTAATTAAATAATTATGAAAATAATTGCATGATGGATACACACCAAAAAGCTAATGGTAGATTTTTGGGGTACATAATTCCTAATGACCTTTATTTCCTTTTGTTAGCTGAGTGTAATTTCTAAACTTTCTATAATCAAAATGAATTTTACTTAACAATAAAAATATCAGTAAAAAGTATTTTCAAAATTTAATGGAAAAGAAAGTCAATAAGGAAGTATTAATGACAAGGAGTGAGAGACAGCACTTAAACAATTTCAGTATTATGAAAGTTGGGCTATGGGCATAGCTCAAATAGTACAGCACTTCTCTAGCAAGAAGGAGACCCTGGGTTCAATCTCTATGTCCTTCTAAAAGTTAAAAGGGCAGAATATGAGAGAGGAAAATTTCTGGTCTAGCAGTTCAGTTCTTTTGGGTAAGAACTGAGCATAGGGAGGATCCAAGATGGCAGATAAGAGAGGGAATCAGAATTCTTAAGCTCAGTGATTTCAGAAACTACTTTGAGATGTGGTAGTTACATTTGGGTAATTTTGATTCTTTCTAGTCAACTAAATAACCACTAACAAGTAGGTTGCACACAAAATTCAAGGACTGACCCTTAAAACAGCTTTTAATTTTACCTAACAGCCATGGAAATCCCTGTGCAGCACAGCACTAGGGAGTAGTATGTCCTGTGAAAACTCCTTGGCCATTTCTCCTTTTTTTCTTTTTTTCAAAAAGCAGAAGATAGCACATCAAACAGAATTGAACTCTGTGATGTAATGGACTCCTAACCCATTGAAAGTGTACCTATGCCCTGCCAGGCTGAACCCAGTCCCAGTGAGCATCTACCTTGAGAAACTCACCTGCCATGCCAGCCTGGCTCTAAAGCTGCCTGTGTAAGTCTGCAAACCCAACAGGTAAGTGCCATATACCTGTGCCCCCCCACCATAATCAAGTGTAGCTCCTGCGCAGATTACACGCCCCTGAAACATAGATGATGAATTGTAATCTACCACTTAGAGGGGAGCAGAGTGGAACACAACCAACCTCAGAGAACAGGGGTATTGCTGGAGAAAATCATCTTCAGCAAAGTTAGCCAGGCTCAGAAGGCCAAAAATCGCATGTTCTCCCTCATATGCAGATTATAAACCTAAAACAAATGCAGTAATATTATTGGACATAGGTCACACACTAAGGGGAGAATGAGCACAGGAGGTATAAGGAAAGGGAATGAAACCTAAAAGTTGAATGTGGTTGATGTGCTCACTGTAAAGGAGCAGATACAGTAATCTTAAACTGGCAGAGACCACTATGGGAAGGGGACCAGGAAGTAGTGAAGAGGTGTGGTAGAGATGAACCAATGTGGGTTGCAATACACATGTGCATGGAAGCAAGGCTAAGAATCTCTCTGTATAGCTATCTTTCTGTCAAATTAGCAAAAATGGTACGTCTTTCTTACTGTCTGTTATGTTTTCTCTTCAAGATAATTGGAGAACAAGGGGGTAGGAGGGGAGGTGGCCCAAACAATGTATACACATGTGAGTAAATGTAAAAATGATAAAAAAAAAAAAGAGAGACACCAACTTTCTGAACTAATCTTCTGGGACTGTGGAGGTGCACAAAACTGAATTGTCCCACCTTGTTGGGAGAGGGGCTGACCAGCCAGAGTTGCAGCTGTAAAAGGACTCAACTGCCACCTAATGAAAAAACAGATCTGAGCACCTTCCACTAACTGGTAGTGAGCTATCACAGACCCTAATTACAACCTGCCCATCAGACCAAGGAAAACAAGACTAATAAAACCCTACTAGAGCTGTCCAATAAGAGGGGCAGCACCCTTCCCCAAACAGCCCAGAATACCAGCCATGACAAGAGACAGGGATACTGAGAAACTCCCAGTCATAAATGCCAATATCTGTATTGAATGCCAAAGGAATAAATCCAGAAGGTTTACCAAATTGACCATACTTTTTTTTGGTGGTGGTGGTGGTTTTTGTTTTTTCTTAGTTTTTCCCCTTTTTTATTTAGTATTTTTAATTTTATTATTACTATTTTCTTATCTCTATTCTTACTCCCTTTACTTTCTTTCTTTGTGCTGTAATCCATTGTTCTCCTCCCAACTATTTTTTCTGCCCCTTTTCACCCACTCTTTCCCCCTGAGTTCATCTCCCCCTCCTTGCCTTCCCTTACCTGTCAACCTACTACCCCCCTTTCCACACTTACCACCCACTAATTAGCTTACTGTACCAACCATGCACACCCTCATCCCTCTGCAATTCCTGACACAAGCACCCTCCACTACAACAGCTGAACTATACTCTACCACACACAAGGGCCCTAAAACCCTGTAGCCTCCACAACTCTTCCCTGCCTCATCCAATCCCCCCATTCACCTACCCTTTTAGTGCCACTTTTTCAAATTACCCAAGTATCTATTTCTATCCAAACAACCATCACCCCCCAGCCCAACTGCCACTGTTTATAGATATTATCACCAAGGAGTTCTCTATATAATATGTAAACAACTGCTCTGGCATTGAACTTGTGAATTAGTTATTGCTAATTTATACTTACAGGCCAGAGACAGAAATAGCACACCAACCTAGCTGATGACTAAGCCATTCACAACACAGTAATTAAATCACAGGAAAGAAAGCAGGCAATTAATACTACCAATAAGCAAATCAATACCATAGGAGCATGGCACAAAATAGAAGCACGGGGAGAAGAAGGTAAGGAAACTCCACCCCTCAAAAGATCAAAAACTCAGTAAAGAATTTAGTGGAAAATGAAGAAAAATTAATACTTTGTTCCTGACCCCAGCAGAATGGTGATAAATATGACCAATGAGTTCAATGACATCCAAAAAAAAAAAAAAAACTCTCAAAGAGGAAATCATGAATGAGCTCACTAAGATACTCATGGAGAAGCTACAAAAGACAGTTAAATAGAATGTACAGGATGAACTCAAGCAACATCAAACACCACAAACAAAAAACTTGAGAAGACACAGAAACAACTAAATGAACTCAGGACTTCAACAAACTCCGAAGTGAAACAAAGAAGACAAAAAAAAGAGAGAGAGATGAAATAATGAAGACAATACAAACTATGAAAGAAGAGGTGAACAAATACGGAAAACCTCAGAAAAAAGAATCAGACCGAAATCCTGGAAATAAGAAGTCCCTTAAATCAAATAAAAAATACAATAGAAGGCCACTTCAGCAGACTGTTCTCTGTGCTAGTTGTTTTAATAATACACTATGGAGAGGTTCTATATTGGTCAAGTCTGCTTGGTATCCTGGTTGTCCTGTATCTGTACCTGAATGGAGAACTCTTTCTCAAGATTTGGGATATTCTCTGTTCTTATTTTGTTGAATGTATAATATATCCCTTTGGTTTGCTTTCTTCTTCTTCTTTGATGCCTATGATTCTCAGTTTTGGTGTGTTTTGATGGAATCATTGAGTTCTTGAATATTCCTTTAACATCTATTGAGTCTTTTGTCTAAGAGTTCTTCTGTTTTTCTTTACTATTTGTTTTGTCTTTGAGCCCTAAGAGTCTGTCTTCCAGTGAGGAAAATAAAAAATTCTATTGAGTTAAATCATTGAAAATTTCAGGCTTACTTGTTATATACAAGAAGGATTTTCTTCCTACTAATAATGAAATTTTTTATGGCTTGTTCAAGTTATTTTAAATATAATAGAGGTTAGATAAGTAATACTTAAGCACTTGTTTTCTGTCATAGACTGCACTGTAATGTTTAAATTATTTCACTGATAATTTAACTATCACCTGTGAAAGAGATACAATCTTTATTCCCATTTAGTTTTTAGAAAACTAGGACTAAGAAAGCATAAATAAAAGTTAAAGTTTGTACCTGGAAACTGTTATATATGCAGGATATCACATAAGAATAAAGACGTGACTGAATATATTGTGTAAGAGAAAAAGGAAAAGAAATAAAGATGAGAAAAGAATCTACAGTACAACTTCACAAATGGCTAATTTTAAACCATGAGTAAGAGATGCTGTTGAATATCAGGGAATCAGAAAGATAGAGGAACCCTAATGAAACTGAAAGTTTCAAAGGCAGGATAATCCAATGCAAAATAGAGAGCAAATAAAATAGAGACCAATTACATTCTCTCATTAGAATTATCTGTGATATGTGAACTTGACAGGAGCAGTGTAATAGATGGGAGTGGGTCAGATTTGTAGTGCAATGAGTGAAGGTGAGAAAGTGAAATCAGTGAATAAACATTCTGAAGAAATTTGGCTGTTGTCCCAGCACAACAATAATAATGTTAATAATAAAATAAATTATAGAAAAAGGTAAAAAGAAAAAAGACAAGTTAGGCATTATACTTTAAAAAACAAAAAGAAATTTGCTTACTTTTCTCATCATCATGACAAAGTACCTGACAGAAAGAACTTTAAGGAGGAATCATTTGTTTTGAGCCCAATTTCAGAGGGTTCAATCCATAGGCACTTGACTATGTTTTAGGGCTGGAAGTGAGGCAGTATATCTTAGCAGAAGGAGCATGTGGTGGAAGCTGTTCACATTGTGGTGGACAAGAAGTGGAGAGAGACAGGAAGGGATGTCCCTGACATCCCCCCAGTGACCTATTTCCTCCAGTTAGACCCTACCCCCTATGGTTTCCACAGCCTCCAAAAATAGTGCCACTAGCTGGGGACTAAGAATACAACATCTGAGCCTATGAGATACATTTCATATTCAAACCATGGTAGCATTACACCCCAGGTCCAAAGACTCAGGACCTTTTGTAATGCAAAATGTATTCTGTCCATCTCCAAAAGACCTGAAAGTCTTAATGTCTTCAACATTGTTCAAAAGACCAACTTCAAAGTCTTCTCTGAGACTCAAGGCAAACTTCACTGTGAATACCTGTAAAGTTAAAAAAAAGCCAGTTGCATACAATGGCAAATAGTAAACATTCTCATTCCAAAAGGGAGGAATAAGGGCATAGAAAGGAGAATGGACCAAAGCAAGACAAAACCCATCAGGAAAATGGACCACATGAAATCCTATGCTGGATGCATATACAGCATCCAGACAAGTCCTAATGTGAGCTCCAACCAGCTTGGGCAGCCTTTCACTGTGGCCTTGCAGTGATCCCACACGGTCCCTCCTTTGGGCTGACTTCACTCATTGCCTGCTTCTTTCCTTTGCAGATGTCTCATGTTCCTAACATCTTCACTTTCTGGGTTCTCCACTGCAGCTTAGGTTTCAACCTCACAGTTCCACACATAAACCTCTCAGGAGCTGCCTATAGGGACCCTGGGATATAGCCACTAGCCTCACAGACTTTCCTTTGAAATCCTGGAGGAAGACTCCATGACCTCATTACTTTTGCAATCCGCATGTCTACAAAATTGTTATCACATGGATATTACCAAGGTCTGCAGCCAGCTCTAGCTGTACTCGGTTCCTCTTGGATTATAGCTGCAGAAACCTGAGTGCCTGTGTGACTGAACATGGGAAAACTCTTCCCTAGGCAGACTTGTATGAACATGGCAACCCAGTGGCTCTTTCAAGGGAAAGTCTTTCATGTGAAGTTTACAAGTTTATATTCTAGAGGCTGCAATGGGTAGGGTTTGGTCAATACCTGAGATGTTCTGAATATACCATTCCTGTTGTCCCAGGGCAAAGTGTTTGGCTTTTGTTTAGTGGCATTAATTTCTATAACAATCATACCCCTCTTGTTCTCAACTTTCAGCTTGGTCCTTTTCTACTCAGACTGTGGAGTTTTAAAATCATTCCACTCTGCTTCTTGCTCCTGATTCTCATTGAAAACCAGATTAAAAGCATTCAGCAATAACCATGTTGCAACTGGAGTCTATGCTTTCTTAAAATGTCCTCTGCCAAATCATTTAGTGTACTACTTTTAAATTCAGCCTCACTCAAATTATCACGAGACAGATAAAATGTAGACAAATCTTTGTCAGAATATAAAATGAATGGATTCCAGTCCAATTCCCAACAGTGAGTACACATTCCTCTCTAAAAACTCATGGGCCTGGCCTTCACTGCACACATTTCTGTTCCGATGTCCTTACTTTGTTCTTCAAAGCTCGTACCAGAAATACCTTTTAAGCTTTGCTTACAGAATTCTAGGCTCCTCTAGCTACATCTCTTAACTCTTAAATTCCTCCAAATTTCAAACTCTTCCAAACCTGTTACAAGGGTTTAAGAGCTATATGGTCAGATTTAGCCACAGTGATGACTCCACTTCTCTGGTACCAATTTTCTAAATTACATAATTTTCCCTGGTACTGTGACAAAATACATGATAGAACAACTTAAAGGATAAAAGATTCATTTTGTCTCATGGTTTCAGAGGGTTCATTCCATGGTTACTTTGCTCTGTGTTTCTGGGCCTGGAGTGAGGTAATTAATCCTGGCAGCAAGAGCATACAGAAGAAGCTGTTCACATCATGGTGGACAAGAAGGGACAAACGACAAAATACCCCCAAGTTCTACCCTCCTGGCTCTCTGCAGTGAACCACTTCTTCCAGCTAGGCCTTGCATCTTAAAGTTTCCATAACCTCCCAAAATAACATCACCAGCTGGGAACCAAGCATATAGCACATGAGACTACGTGTGACATTTTATGTTTAAACCCCATAACAAACAAGGTGGTAGCCAGAATGGATTAAGGGGTTGAGATTTTTAGGTTAGGTTATATAATTTGAAGGGATTTTTGTTTGTTTGTTTTGGCTCTACTGGGGTTTGAATTCAGGGCAGATGCTCTACCACTTAAGCCACACCTCCAGCCCTTTTTGCTGTAGTTATTTTGGAGATAGGTTCTCACTTTATGCTTGAGCTGGCATGAACAGCAATCTTCCCATTGTAGCTGGGATAACAGGTACATTACCACCACACCAGTTTTTTTGTTGTTGTTGAAATGGGGGTCTTGTGAATTTTTCTTGCACAGGTTGGTCCCAAACTATGATCCTTCCCATCTCAGAATCCCAAACAGCTAGGATAATAGGTGTGAGCCACTGCACCAGGCTAGGGATCATTATTTTGAAAGGTGATAATCAGTAAAGAACCTGTAAATGACAAACCTAAAAGGATGGGATCTTGTCCTTAGAAGGAGGATTTACATTTTAACAGTGAAAGTGAAAAGAATAGATGATAATGAAAGCAGGTATGGGGCTAGGCTGATTTCTTGACATGTATGAGGTCTTAGGTTTGATCCCCTGCAAACCTCTCCCACCAAAAATATAAGTGTGTAGAATAATTTCAGGTGAGGGAAGTAACACAATTATTCTCTGGCATATGTATATTTTCTCTCTCAAGGAGATAGTGTTAGCTGGCTGAGGTTGAATGTAGTTAGAGACTTGAAAAGAATGGTTATGATTTTAAACAGTTTCAAAAGCAAGAAAGAAAGCTAATAATAAAATACAAAACCAATAAAGCTCTGAAGCTTGGAGGACCCAATTGAAGTTGGAAGCCAAATACTTCACAGATCAAAAGCACTAGGATTTTTTATATTCTTTGATCTATAATGTTTGGATTAGATCTTAATCCTAAAGAAGCAATTATAGACATACCCAAGATATAGCCATAAGTATATCAAAGACATAATTTATAATAATGAAAGACTAGAAGCAACTTAAATACCTATAGACAAGATTTATTAAATAAATTATGGCACATCTGTAAAGAGAATATCACACAACCATCCAAAATTATGTTTTAGAAGAATAACAAACAGAAATATGATTACAATATGTCTAATAAAATGGAGGTAATAGGAAAGAATATATAGAGTAATGCCTTTTTAAAATAAAAATTAAAGCATGTTCTATATACACAGAAAATGGTAAAAATGATTACCTCTAATGGGTGACATTACATGTTACCTTAGTTAGGCTACTGTAACAAACTGTCAAATGCTGGATGGCTTATAAACAACAGAAATTTATTTCCCATGGTCTTGGAGACTAGGAAGTTGAAGATAAAGACATCGGCAGATGTAGCCTCTGATCCAATCATCTCACATGGTAGAAAGCCTCTTTTGGAAGAGCACCATTTCTATTCTTGAGAGTTCTGCTCTCAGGACCCAATCACTTCCTAAAGATCCAACCAGTTAATAGCATCAAGTTGGGTGTGAAAATTTCAGCATATGAATTTGGGAGAGAAACAAATATGGGCTGTAGCAATATGTAGTTATATTTCTGTTCACCCTTATTTGTATTTATATTGTTTTTCTGTTAGCAATTAGAATTGCTAGCATTAAAAAAATCTTGTTTTTAGAGGATATATTGAGAATTTACTGACAATCTAAGATGTGATATATGATCTAGTACTGCACACCCTAAGCTGTTCGGAAAAATATTCTTCTACATGAGGTTAATAGGTATGTGTGTGTGTAGAGGGGTGTGCTCACACAGGTTTGAATTTCTTTTTATTTTATTTGAAGTTTTGTAGGAGAGGTTTTTAATGGTGAATGCTCAGAACTTTCAATATGTTCATTTTCATTGTGACTCTTCCCTTCCAGTTTTAATTGCCCAACTGAATGCTTTTTGCACAAAAAATTATCAATGTTCTTGAAAATTTGTATTTCTTATTTGGAAATTGTGTGCAAGCATTACATTCCTTAAGACATAGACCTTCAGTATCACTGGGTACTTTATTGTCATGACACTGATAAGTAAGAGCAAGAGACAGAACTTTATGGACTGATAAAAGTTGTCAGTTTTTAGATATCTCTCTTCAAGAGTACACTATTCAGGGTATAGTTTAGTTTTTCTCATTTCAGAGATACCATTTTTTTAGGTGACAGAACTTTTGCCACAGAAGTGCAACATTCTGCCTTCTAACAATTTAAATCAATGAAACTATGTGACCGAACAGGGCTTATAAAAAAATCACATCTGAGAGATAGGCCTACCAGTGTTACAGAAAGTAAAGTTATATAAAGTGTGCTGATATAAAACTGTAACATGAAATTTTGCTTTAATGGCTTCTCAAATTCATAGCTTTTGTAGTATGAAAAGCAAGGATTAATTACATGCCCATCTTTTTAAATGTATTCAAGATGTTTTATCTTGAAACTGTGGAAGTATACTTACTTTCCTTCTACTTATTCAGCTCTAATATTCTACTTACATTAATCTACTTCTTATTTTTTAAGTTAACTCATACCAAAGATTTTACTAAATTTATTATATAATGATGGAACCCATAAGATATTATAACCAGTTTGCAGGAGAATCCAAAGAGAGAGACCACATGACCCCTCATGAATGTTTAAATAAATTGGCTTAATTGATGCAAATCTGGTCAATGTCTATGGCGCAATAATCAATTTCTTTCTATGGAATACAATTAATTTGCACTTTTACGATTAAGAATCACATCATTGGTTTTCTGTTATAGAGTCTGATAACCTTAAAGGGTATGCTCTAGACAGTGTGTATTTTCCACTAAAGACTACTAGTAATCTTAGTATATTTTAAAGTCTTTCAAGTTTTTCCTAAAAAATCTCTCCTCACATTGAAATTTTAAGAATCCCCCCATTTTAATTACATAATAAAACTGATTTTACTAGAATTGGCTTGGTTATTACCTAAGCGCAGTATGAATGTTAATTTACCATATAGGCATTCGTAAGATTTTTTTTAAATAAAAAGCCATATAGTATCAAACAGTTACCACAAGACAAATGCTGACTGGAAATTTCATAAGTAATCTCAGATTTGTCTTAGAAGCACTTTTATTATTTACTATTCTAAGACTAAGAGTCTAAACCTGAGATAGTCTCTCTACTGTGTCTCATCCAAGCAGTTCTAAATATGGATGGTTTTATCTCTCTCACAGTGCTATATAAATTTTCAAAGGATCCTTACCTATTAAGAAAGGCCTTCCTTACCACCCATGAGGCCAGGACCCTGAAAACCATGTCTTGACTGTTTTCCTGGGAGTGTGTTATATACATGAGCTCCACCACAAAACAAACTTGCCAGGCAGCTTTTCATATCTGATTATAAGAGTATTGTTCTGAAGTGTGTATACTCTAGATAAATCTGTGGTTATACAATAATTTTGTTATAACTTAGTAAAATGAAAGCATTCTAATTGAACCTATGCAGATAACTATATTGCCATAAAAAGTGAGGATAAGTAGTAAAAGATCATGAATTTGGTGGTTAATGAGTCAGGAATCATTCAAATTTTTCACTTCAATTACAAAAACAGTTTACTCAGTGTTCTGGATTTCAAGTAGCTTAGTTTCCTCATCAGTTCATTCAGTTCTGTGTAATTAATTTTTGTTCTGTTGGATATTGGCTTAGCATTTTCATGGAGTCATTTGCTTTCTCACTAAAAAGAGTTCTAGAAATCCTAACATAGTTCACCAGTACAATCTGCAGTGACCTAGTAATGCCAGGCAGAAGTGTGCCCTCAACATCCATCTTTGAAGTGTCAGTAGTTTGATGTACTCAGAACAAGCTTTTTCCACAAGTCTTTGAGGACTTTCCTTCTTTCTGGAAGGAGACTCATCTTTGTTTTAAAACAAGTCAGTGAACGTTGCTCTTTTTTTTAAGTAGATGGACATATTTTTCTGAGTAACAAATCTTGAGATAACACACAGAATGATCCTGAATTATAGCATTCACATCATAGAAATATCAAGAATAGCAAGTGAAGTCTGGAATAGGACCTTCACAACTATATTTTTATAAACTTCACAGGTAGGTCTGATATTGAACACTGTTAGAGAATCACTTGCCTAGAAGATGCTAGATTAAAATTAAAGAATTCAGGCTATGGTCTGAAACTATTTTAAGTAAAATGAAACCATGACTGATCACTTTATATGTTGTTGACTAATGTAAAATAAAGTTTTTATAGGTCTCTAACAAATATAGAAAAACTTGAAAAACCATTTCATTAGAATTTTGATCCATGTTTCCCCTGAGGTTAAAATATACTACTGAACAGGGCATGGTGGCTCAAGCATGTAATCCTAGCTACTGGGGAGGCAGAGATCAGGAGAATCACATTTTGAGGCTAGCCTGGGCCAAAGGTTTGTGAGACCCCCATCTCAACCAATGGACTGGCTCAGTGGCATGCACCTATCATCCCACATATGCGAGGAAGCACAAATAGGAGGATAGTGGTCCAGGCATAAAGCAAGACCTTACCTCAAAAATAGCAATGCAAAAGGGCAGGTGGTGTGGCTCAAGTGGTACAGCACCCGCCTAGCTAGTGCAAGGCCCTGAGTTCAAACTCCAGTAGCAACCAACCAACAAGCTAACAAAAAGCTATACTATTGAAAACAAGAGAATTGACAAATAAATACTCAAAGACTTTCCATAAAGCATGTAATTTCTGAAATATTTATATTAATAAAAATTTATGAATGCTAGTGTAACCTAGGAAAGGCTAAAGTGTTTCCTCTGGCTTGACAATTTTTTCCATGTAACTTATCAACCAAACCTAAATATATACTTCAAGATTCTCTTTTTAAAAGGTAAAAGAACAAATCTTTGTGATTTTCTAGGAAACTTCAGGTTTAGATGTAAAAGTACCCTGAAAAATTTTGCCTTGTGTTTTTATGCATGGAATTTTGTCAAGTTTTCAGAAAAACATTTGGATTCTCAATTAAAACAGGATGGCTCACACCTGTAATCCTAGATACTCAGGAGGCAGAGATCAGGAGGATTGCAGTAGGAAGCTAGCCCAGGCAATAGTTTACAAGATCCTGTCTCAAAGAAACTCTTCACAAAAAAGGGCTGGTGGAATGGCTCAAGTTGTACACCCTGAGTTCAAATCCCAGTAGAGCAAAAAAAAAGGATTATGGGTCTGAGAAATAATGCTTGGTTAGTCATTTAATTGATGACAATAAAACATTAAAAAAACTTTGCAGATAATAGAATTGTAAATAATATTAGCTCTATGATAAGTGTGAACTTTTGTATATGTTCCTTTTTCCCTTTAAATATTCAAGGATGTAATAGAGTTAACATAAACACAGAAAATTATTTTGATGAAAACAGGATTTTACAACCTAGGCAGATTACACTTAAAGTCAAGAATTACCTTTCATACTGTAGGTGAAGTTATCAACTGACCAGTTGAGGAAGAGAACTAATCAGGATTGGACCCACTATTAAAATTTTACTACTTTTAATGGCTTTTTTTCAGACTGAGGTATATTATCCGAGGAAATTAAAATTCTAAGTTTTTATTTTAGAACAAACTGACACTTTAGGATCGCTTTTAGAGAATTACCCAAGTGCAAACAAGTTTCATAATTTTATTAATATTTTTTGAGACAGGTTTTTTTAATGTGCCCAGGTTGGCCTCAAATGCACAATCTTCCTCAGCTTCCTGAATACCAGAATTATAGGTGTGGGCCACCATAGTTAGCTTAAATATTTTTATGTTCACATGCAATTTGTTAAATTCACTCTTCAAATAAATATAAAAATTAAGAATCATCAGTTTTAATTTCCCTATTCATAATATAAGTCACATAAATTATAAGTTGTTGGGAGTCCGCAATAATTCCTAAGGATGTGAGGGCATCCAGAGACCAAAAAAATTGAAAACACCTGCTTTGAGACACATTGATCTTTTCCTTAAGATATAAAAACATTGAATTATCACTATATTGTACTCTCAATTACTCATATTAATTATATCCTTTAGCAAAAGTAACTGCTATTTCACAGAGAAAACTGAGTGGGTATATGAAATAAGAACTATCTGCTTATATATGTGTTTTGTCAGATTAAAAGTGCCTGAAAATACATGTATAATGAAGTTCTCGATATTCAAACATCCCTTTTGTACTGTCTGAAAGTAGAAAATTAGCATTCAATAATATTGCCCCAAAACACAGACTTTAAAAAGTCAGTAAAACATATACTTTGTTATGAGTAGTACTTAGTTAATTAAAGGTTTGGATGTTAATGTCACTTCAAAAATAAGGTATTCAATAATGATCCATTAACGACCTTTAATATCAAGCCAAGATTTCAAGTAACCTGAAAAGATTTTGAAATTTTTTATCTTCATATTGGCATATTACAAAATATAATTGCTACTGAATTCAGAAGTATCATAACAATGATTCAACTTAGTTGAAGACAAGTTTACATTTTCATAATTTTAAATATAATGGAGTTAAGTTTGGTTATTAAAATATTTAATTTGATTAGGAAAAGAAAATCCAAGTATAAAATGTATGCTTGGATCATACTTAAAACAGGGAGAAAATTTTCAAATGCTGCCTAAGCAAAGGCATAGTTGTTAAATCAAAATTATTAAACTGATCATCGTTCTCAGAGATTTGCTTTAAATTTACCAAGGTTCCATGTATTTAATTTATATATTTTCTTACCTCTATATTCCAGTCAGAACACAGTTTCTTTGAATAACTTTTAATCTAATTATTAATATTATCTCGAATTAGAAAAATATCTCACTAGCATAAGAAGAAATAATGTCATTTCTGAATTGCAGACACATAGACATTCATGCAGACATACAGCATTTATAGCATAAACTCTACAATTTTAACTACAGTTGAAGAGACATAGACATTGGAACACAATACCTTGCGAGTCCAGTAATATGTAATTATGATTATTATTATGTTTTCTTGATATTCTTAAATTATTTGAGGTAAAGAAAACAAAGAAGGCAAGCAAAAGCATACTGTCAGCTCTCACGTAACAGAGAACAACTCTCACAAAACATTGATTTTCAGAAATCACTTTATGGTCAAACCATACAACCAAACTCTCAATTGGTGCTGCCCACATGGAGAAAAATTTATTTGCTGTGTGCAAACCAAAAGCTAAAGCACAACCCCAAGTTAGCCTAGAGTAAGGGAAGGTCAGAAAGCCACAGTTGTATAGAGGCTTGTGACTTCCAGAAGCTCCCAGAATGATGTGCTGGGCATACACCCACCACCCAATAGTGCAATTACCTGGCAATACATTCCGCCTACCACTGTCATGCGAGTTCAGTGGGCACTGTGGAGTGCTATCTCCAAAACTGTTAAACGATAGTTTTTAAGAGGGTATAACCATGATGATCATGGAAATATGAAATGAACACAGGTCAAACATTTAACTCAATTGATAAGGGACCTACCGTGACATTACAACTGATTTCTATGCTGCTCTACCTGGAGGGGGCGGTACTGAGGGTCCTGTGCTTGCTAGGCAAGTGCTCTACCAATTGAGCCCTGCCCCCAGCCCTATTTTTATCCTCATTAACTTTATGCTAATTCATGGAAGATTTTTCTTTGACTTACAAAATTCATTAATTCTGACGTCATGTTTTCAATATGGTTTCCTACTTTTATCACTTGGCTAATTTTTAGCTTATTTCAAAAATAAATTCAGATTTCTCTATTGTAATATATTTTCAAATCCATTTACTTTTCTTGAATATCTTTCCAAGGGCTTTGAACATGAAATTTTAAATCATGTACAAATTAAATCTAATAACCCATATTTTTCAACTTATTTTTCTCTGACTCCAGCTGCTTTTAATAATATTAACTGATAAGCCATCTGCTGTTACATTCAGAGCATTCGCTGCACTTTCCCAGTGCTGCTGAGCACTGCCCTGTCTGTCATGTTCCCCTGTATCTGGAGAGCACTGCCATGTCTTCAAAGCACACACAGTTGGATCATTAAATGGATATTGTCACCTCTATCAGGTGTTGTTACTTTCTGTGAACATGTCTGCACTGGTACCACCATGCAGTTGGTAAGAGTCTGTGAGGTACTATGTGGTCCTCATATTCTCTGGAGTTTTCCATGTTCCAAAGTCACACAGTGTACAAAATGGTGATGTTGAATCTCTTCCTATTAAGTTATTTTTCATTTTTATTTATTATTATTAGTTTTAGATGGTGGAGATTAAATTCCAGACTTTGTACACAGCTGAAAGGGAGATCTCATTCAATTGATAGACATGGGCTGTGCCGCAAATTACTTCACTTCTGATTACATTTGACTATATTTAGGGAAATGTGTTTCTTCCCATGACAATGACACTCATAGAAGCCAATTTCCTAGACATTCCATTAGCATATTTGATTCCCACTGGTGAGTTTGACTTGGCATCAAAAGAAAATAAACTTCTTTACCTTTTGTAGTTCTATATCATCTGTCAATCTGGTCACATACACACACAGACATTTACACACACGCTATATATGTATATACATAAATATATTAGATTTATTGGATATATTCTTTTGAGAATCATAGAAAATAAACATTCAAAACAGAGATATAAAATATAAAATAAAAATTATATAATACATTTTTAAACAATGGTATGCTATTTTCCTCCTAATTCCCAAAAGTATTTTATTAATTTTCTTCTATTCTAATACTATTCACTGTTCCTACCAATTCAGTACTTTTGATTAAGTACTGGAGAAATATTTCTAAAATCTAAAATTTATTTTAATTTTTATTATTTGCCTTATCTTTTGTGAATCTCTTCTTCATTCCATGACTTTATTCTTTTTCTCTGCAGGTTTACAGAAGTCATGATTCTCAAGCACATTTACTTATTGGATGTCTGTTCTGTGCAGGAGACAATAAATTTAAGTCATCATGACATCATTTTCTCTTTTTAAACAGTAGGAAAGAACTCAGTCTTTAAATATATTTTTTTACATATATGTTATGATATGTGTTTACAAATATAAGTTTTATACATTTTATTTTTTTGTGGTACCAGATTTGAACTCATGGCCTACATCTTTAGCCTCTCCATCAGCCTCTTTTTTTTTGTGGTGGGTTTTTTGAGATAGGGCCTCCTGAACTATTCTGGCTTTGAACCGTGATCCTCCTGATCTCTGCCTCCTGAGCCACTGGCGCCTGGTGATATACATTTTCTTTACAATACTCTTACTTCTCTTAACATGCTTTGTTCCCTATACTGTCTATATTTATTTATAGGTATATGGTATTTTAGAAGTTACCACTCTCTATAAACATGCAAAGACAAATAAAATAAATCTTCATATTAGAAATGAATTTTCTGTCCTGATGATTTCATAAAGATTTGATTGTGAATTCCCAGGATTAAACCGGTTACATGAAAGGTAATCTACTCTTTTTTTTTCTTTTGCTGGACATTCTTTTGTTTTACACATCATTGCCAAAGCACTCATTGGACAAGTGATGTCTGGAAATATTTTTTCAGTCTAAATTCTTGGACTTATAGGTCTCTCAGTTGCTATCAAGGATTAATTTCTCTTACGGAAGATATGAGGGTATCTAACATTCAGAAACAGCCGAAAGAGATGATTAAAATCACAGGTCTCTAAGACAATAAAATGAGAATGTAGCCACCCTTCATGATTTCTCTTATCATTGTCATTCGTTTGTCTTAACAGCAGTTCTCGCTAAATACACTCTGCTCCTTGCAGATGGACGCAGTGAAATGTTCAGTTGTATCCCAGGCAACACTTAGTGTGAGTTCAATAAACATCAGTAGAATGGTTCCAATCAAACAGTGGATCTTGGTCCTGTGTGGCGGTACACGTCTATAATCTCAGCTACATCAGAGGGGAGCATAGGAGGATTGTGTTTCAGGCCTGCCTTGGCAAAAATGAGACTCCATCTGAAAAATAAACTAAAAGCAAAAACAGATGTGGCTGTGCTCAAGTGGTAGAGCACTTGCAGCAAGCACAAGGTCCTGAATTCAAACCCCACTACTGCAAAAACCCCATACCAAATCACACCAAAACAAAGAGTGATAGCATATGGTGGTGATAGAGAATTGGACTGTAATCTTTATGAGATGTCTATTTCCTGGACTTCACAAATTTACATTTAAAAATTGGGCATTTATGTATATATGCTTTCTATTTAGAAGTATTCACACACATATTAAGGGCTTTGTGGTTTTATCACTTAACACTTTATATGAACCAGGCAGAGTAAGCTCAGTATTGTAGATATTGAAGCTAATAAAAATTTTGTTGGCTCATTGAAAAATTATTATAACTTCTGTATATAAAAGTATGTGCTTATTTAGAGACAGGAAAGAATCCACGGCAAATTCCACAAGCATCATAACAGCTAGAAAAAATTAAGACATCTTTATTAAATACATTCGTAACATGCGGCCGTATTACTGCTTAAAATCACAGTATGTCTAAGATCTTCCAAATCTTAAGTAAATTTAAAGAAGACATAATTTAAAGTCTGAGGTTCTTTGTTTTATTAATAATTCTGCTACCATTACTGCTCTTTGTGAGAGTAACCGTCAGTCGGACCCTGTATAGAAGTCATCATTAATGTCGTTATGATTGTTGATGCTAGTTAAACATCATAAAAGTGGGTATCATCATATCACTTTGATAGTGAAGTTGAAGTGAGGAGCCTAGGAGAATTAATTTACCAAAAGTTACCCTCCTAGTAAAAATAGCAATCAAGATTTAAGACAGTTGTTTCCACCAAAGTCTATTGTAACAGAGATGGTAAATTTGTCGAAAACATACTTTTTCAGCATTGTATTACTTTGTTAAGGCAGCCATACAGATCACCACATCCTTGGTGGCTTAAAAGAACAGAAATTTGGTGTCTCACAGAAGTTCGATATCAAGATGTCAACTGAGACAAGCCTCCTCTGAAGGTGGAAGGGGAGGATCCTTCCTAGCCTCTGCTTCTGGTGGGTAGGAGCAGCTCCTGGGCTTGTATCTACATCACTGCAATCTCTGCCTTTCTTGTCACATGATATTCTCTCTCTTTCTCTGCAAATATGTCATCCTTTGTCAGGACACCAGTCATTGGATGTAGGACCTACACAAATCCAGCACAGCTTCCTCAACTTGATTATATCAGCAAAACCATTTTTACTCAAGAGTCATATTCACAAATACCAGGTGTTAAGTCCTGAGCATATCTGTCTTGTCTGTATTCCCCTTAGATTGTTTTTACAATGAAGAGTTCAATTGTACGCTTCTTCCCATCTTATTTATATGTTTATATTTCCTTTAAGAATTAGTTCAGATATCATCTTGTTTTTAAACTTGTCTCATTTTTCAGCTGGAAATATTCTTGTCTTTAGAAGTCATGGAGTACTTTGTTACACTTCTATCATAAGAAAGAACAATTCTGTCTTGTTATTTTCATTCCATTGCATGTCTTATTTCACTCTAAATGCTGTTATTCACTAAAATATAAAATGATCATTGTCTAGCCCAGAAGTAGACATAATATGCATTCAACAATTACTTGTCGAATACATTAACTTTTTTTGCTTGATATCAAAACACACTCCTTTTTGCTTTAAGTACTTTTGGATTTTCTTATATAGTACATGCCATGTTTTTCATTTACTTATCAATAAAGATCAATAGATTATTTCTTTAGATTTAAGATAAATTTCTCCAGATGTCTGAATGCTATAAGAAGTTATTGAGATATTATATCTAACAAGAAAAAGGGGTGAGGAGGTCTCCAAATTAGCAAACATTAAAGACTATTTCTCAGAATCTGAAAGTTTTCAAATAAATTAAGGAAGGTTGCTGGAAAAAAATTTCCCTGAATGAAAATTTATTTAGTGAAATGTTATTCAATCCAATTTTAATCCAAATATATTTGATTTAATTTAATTTAATACACTCTTGTCAAAATATAATTATGTGCAAAAATATTTGTGAGTTTCACAGATGTGTAAAGCATTCTATTTGTTCTGAAGAAAATTAAGCTTTAATTAAGATTTGAGGTAGAATATAGATTAATATTTATAAAATGAATAGGTGTCAGAAAATATTCTAGATAATCTTTTCATAAACTAGTACATTTAAGTCATACAAGATCTTCGAAAAGCAAGAATGCTTATTTATATAATGAACATTAAATTTATAGCTTATTACCAGTAAAGTTGTTAAAAAGATGGGAATTTAAGGTTTAACCATAATGATAATTTGATAACATAATTATTTACTCTAAAGTGAGTATTTTTCTGTCCTTGCCATGTCTCAATAGCTCTTCTGAAAAATTTAATGAAATAGTTGATTTATTTGTCACAAGACTTCTATTTTAGCAAAATACTGTTTTCTCCATTTTAGAGATGAGAAGATGGCACAGAGGTGAAGTACTACAGAAAGTAGCAAAGGGGCCACAGTTAAGGTTGTTATCTTTTAAGGCAACCTGGCCACTAAGTGTGAGGTTGTTATTCCATCTTCTTCTCATAATGTGCCCAAACACAAATAATAAAGAATCTAAGTAGGTACAAAAAAATAACATAAAGCCAATAATATAACATGAATTGAATGTATCATAAATGGCTATTGGAATTCAGAGGAGAGCTGAGTTAATAATAATGATGAAGCTGACCAAAAAACTGAATCTCAAATAGTGAGTCAGCAATTGCTCATATCTTACATAATTTCAATATCTAAGATGTTTCTTAGAAATTCCATGTTTTCTTTTTTTGTGTGTGTGACTGATGTTTGAACTCAGGGCTTGGTGAAATTCAGCAATGTCTTCCTCAGTATTTTTTTCTTTTTTTGGTACTGGGGTTTGAACTTAGGGTCTCATGCTTGCTAGACAGGTGCTTGAGCCACTCTACCAGCCCCATGACCATGGTGTGTGTGTGTGTGTGTGTGTGTATCTTCTATCTGGAAAAAGGAAGTCTGACTAGAAGATGAAGACCAAGAGAGAAATAAAAGCACATTTACTTCAAAGTATACCAGAAAAACATTGAGGACAACTATGGTTTCCTTGGAGTGGGCGAGATGCTGGAGAGGACACAAAACCCATTCACATACCAATGTGGAATTTTATGGTGACCAACCTTGAAATATATAGAAGTGTTGAATTATTGAAGAGTTCCAAGACTTAAAAAAAGCAATTCATAATGATGTGTAAAATCCAGATCTTAAATACTTTATAGGTTTGTTTTATTGTTAATGGTTACTAAAAAAGGAAACTTGGCAGAATGAGTTCATTTTATCCTGTTACAGGAGATTATCTGCAATATTTAATAATGAAATTAGGATGAGAGAATACTGGCTTGATTCGCAGTAAAGGCCTATTCTTCATATGTAAACAAATATGTAATCAAAACATTTCATAACCTCCTATAAACCCACATATTACTAACATTTGTTATTTTGATTTCCAAAATGATTTGCTATTTGATTTCTATTTAATTATTGTGATAACTTTTAATATTTTATTTTGTGTAAAATACATTTTAAATTCTTTAGAGTCAGTTATCATATGAAAAAATTTTTAAAGAAAAATAAAATTATGATCATCTAATTACTAATTACATCCAAAAAGTAGGACTATAGGCCAATCTCCTTTTGTTCCCGTTTTTAAAATTTATTCATTTATTCACATATGCATACATTGTTTGGGCCATTTCTCTCCCCTGCACCCCACCCTCTCCCTCTCCCCCCACTCTCCTCGCTTCCAGGCAGAAATTGTTCTGCCCTTTTCTCCAATTTTGTTGAAGAGTAGATATAAACAATACTAAGAAAGACAAAGCATTTTTGCTCGTTGAGATAAGGATAGCTATATAGAGAGGTTCCTAACATTGCTTCCATGCACAAGGCTAATCTCCTTAATGAACATTGACACAAAAATCTTAAATAAAATAATGGCAAACTGAATCCAACAATGCATGAGAAAGATTGTTCACCATGACCAAATTGGCTTCATCCCAGGGATGCAGGGATGGTTCAACATACGAAAATCAATAAATGTAATACACCACATTAATAGAAGCAAAGACAAAAACCACTTGATATTTCAATAGATGCAAAAAGCCTTTGATAAGATTCAACACCACTTCATGATAAAAGTTCTAAGAAAACTAGGAATATAAGGAATCTACCTCAACATTGTAAAGGCTATATATGACAAACCTACAGCCAACATCATATTTAATGGTGAAAAACTGAAACCATTTCCCCTAAAATCAGGAAAGAGACAAAGATGCCTACTCTCCCCACTTCTATTCGATATAGTCCTGGAATTCCTAGTCAGAGCAATAGGCAAGAAGAAGTAATAGAAGGAATATAAAGAGGTAAAGAAATTGTCAAAGTATCTTTATTTGCAGATGACATGATCCTATTCCTCAAAGACCCAAAAAACTCTCCCCCAGAACTCCTAGATACCATAAACAGCTTCAGCAATGTAGCAGGATACAAAATCAACTTAGAAAAATGAGTTGCCTTTCTATATACCAACAATGAACAAATTGAGAAAGAATATAGGAAAACAATTCCATTACAATAGCCTCAAAAATTTTAAATATCTAGGAGTAACTTAATGAAGGACATATATGACCTCTATAAGGAGAACTACAAAACACTGAGGAAAGAGATTGAGGAAGACTACAGAAGGTGGAAAGATCTGTTGTGCTCATGGATTGGTAGAATCAGCATAGTAAAAGTGTCTATACTATTAAAAGTAATCTACATGTTCAACACAATTCCCATCAAAATTCCAATGACATTCATCACAGAGATTGCAAAATCTGCTCTAAAGTTCATTAGGAAACACAAGAGAACATGAATAGCCAAGGCAATACTGAGCAAAAAGAGCAATGCTGGAGGTATCACAATACCAGACTTCACACTATATTACAAAGCAATAGCAATAAAAACAGCATGGTACTGGCACAAAAACAGACATGAGGACCAGTGGAACAGAATAGAGGATCTGGATATGAATCCACACAACTATACCCACCTTATTTTTGACAAAAGGGCCAAAAACATATGATGAAGAAAAGACAGCCTCTTCAACAAATGTTGCTGGGGAAGTAGGTTATCTGCCTGCAGAAAACTGAAACTAGATCCATGCCTGTCACCCTGTACTAGTATCAACTCAAAATGGATTAAGGACCATAATATCAGACCTGAAACCTTGCACTTAGTACAGGAAAGAGCAGGGAATACTCTGGAGGTATAAGCAAGGACTTCCTCAGAACTCCAGCAGCTCAGCAATTAAGAGAAAGGATGGACAAATGGGATTACATGAAATTAAAAGCTGCTGCACAACAAAAGAAATGGTTTCTAAACTGAAAAGACCACCCACAGAGTGGGAGAAAATATTTGCTAGGTGTACATCAAATGACTGATAACCAAAATATAGAGAGCTCAAAAAACTAAACTCTCCGAAAATCAATGAACCAATAAAGAAATGGGCAGTGAACTAAACAGAACTTTCTCAAAAGAAGAAATTCAAATGGCTAAAAAACACATGAAAAAATGCTCACCATCTCTGGCCATAAAAGAAAAGCAAATCAAAATCACACTAAGATTCCACCTCAACCCTGCTAGAAAGGCTACCATCAAGAACACCACCAATAACAAATGTTGCAGAGGATGTGGGGGAAAAAAGGAACCCTCCTACACTGCTGGTAGGAATGCAAGCTGGTACAACCACCTTGGAAAATAGTATGGAGTCTTCTTAAAATTCTAAACATAGATCTGCCATGTGATCCATCAACACCCAAAGCAATTTTACTGAAGTTATTACAAAAGCACCTGCACACCCATGGTTAATGCAGCAATATTTATATCAGCCAAGCTATGGAAACAGCCAAGATGCCCACAACCAATGATTGGATCAAGAAAACATGGTATTTTATAAACAATAGTATTTTACTCAGCCACAAAGAAGAATGAAATTTTGTCATTCGCAAGTAAATGGATGGAACTAGATAACATCATTTAAAGGGAAGTTAGTCAGGTTCAGAAGGCCAACAATCACATGTTCTCCCTTATATGCAGATTATAGACCCAAAACAAATGCAGTAATATTATTGAACATGGGTCACACATGAAGGGGAGAACACACGTGGGAGAAATAGATAAAAGAAAGGAAACCTAAAACTTGAATGTGGTTGATGTGCTCACTGTAGAGGAGCAGATACAGTAATCTTAAACTGGCAGAGGCCACTATGAGAAGGGGACCAGGAAGTAGTGATGAGGTCTGGTAGAGCTGAACCAATGTGGTTTGTAATACACATGTGCATTGAAGCAACACTAGCAATCTCTGTATAGCTATCTTTATCCCAAGCTAGCAAAAATACTATGTCTTTCTTATTATCTCTTGTGTTTTCTCTTCAACAAAATCAGAGAATGAAAGTGGAACTTCTTTCCTTGAAAAAGTTTTGTTCAGTTGCTCAGTTCTTTACTGGTTCATTGATTTTGGGGGGAATTTAGTTTTTTGAGTTCCCTGGATATTATGGTTATCAGTCCTTCGTCTGATGCAGAGCCAGTGGATATTTTCCCCCACTCTTTGGGTGGCCCCTTTAACTTAGAGACATTTTTTTGTTGTTGTTGTGCAGAAACTTTTTATTTTCATGTAGTCCCATTTGTCCATCCTTTCTCTTAGTTGCTGAGCCACTTGAGATCTATTGAGGAAGCCCTTGCCCATACCTATTGCTTCTAGAATATTCCCTGCTCTTTCCTGTACTAACTTCTGAGTTTCAGGTCTGGTATTAAGATCCTTAATCCACTTTGAGTTGATTCTAGTACAGGGTGAGGAAGCATGTATCTAGTTTCAGTTTTCTGCAGGCAGATAACCACTTTTCCCAGCAACGTTTGTTGAAGAGGCTGTCTATTCTCCATCATATGTTTTTGGTGCCTTTGTCAAAAATAAGGTGGGCATAGCTGTGTGGCTTCATATCCAGGTCCTCTATTCTGTTCCACTGGTCTTCATGTCTTTGTGTCAGTACCATGCTGTTTTTATTTCTATAGCTCTGTAATATAGTTTGAATGTGGTATTGTGATACCTCCAGCATTGCTCTTTTTGCTGAGTATTGCCTTGGCTATTCATGGTCTCTTGTGTTTCCAAATGAACTTTAAGGTAGATTTTTCAATCTCTGTGATGAATGTCATTGGGATGTTGTTGGGAATTGTGTTGAACATGTAGATTACTTTTAGTAGTGTAGCCATTTTTACTATGTTGATTCTACCAATCCCTGAGCATGGGAGATCTTTCCACCTTCTGTAGTCTTTCTCAATCTCTTCAGAGGTTTGTAGTTCTCCTTGTGGAGGTCACTCACATCCTCTGTTAACTTTACTCCTAGGTATTTGATTTCTTTTTGAGGCTATTGCAAAGGAAATTGTTTTTTTCTATATTCTTTCTCACTTTGTTCATGTATCCTGCTACATTGCTGAAGTTGTTTATGGTGTCTAGGAGTTTTTGGGAACAGTTTTTTGGGTCTTCAAGGTATAGGATCATGTCATCTGCAAAGAGGCATACTTTGATAATTTCTTTACCTATTTGTATTTCTTCTATTACTTCTTCTTGCCTTATTGCTCTGGCTAGGGATTCCAGGACTATGTTGAATAGGAGTGGAGATAGTGGGCACCCTTGTCTCATTCTTGATTTTAAGGGGAATGGATTCAGTTTTTCTTCATTAAGTATGATGTTGGCCCTAGGTTTGTCACCTTTATAATGTTGAGGTAGATTCCTTCTATTCTTAGTTTTCTTAGAGTTTTTATCATGAAGTGGTGTTGAATCTTATCAAAGTCTTTTTGCATCTATTGAGATGATCAAGTGGTTTTTGTCTTTGCTTCTGTTAATGTGCTGTATTACATTTATTGATTTGCATATGTTGACCCACCCCTACATTCCTGGGTTGAAGCAGACTTGGTCATGGTAAATGATCTTTCTGATGTGCTATTAGGTTCCATTTGCCATTATCTTATTGAGGATTTTTGCACTGATGTTCATTAAGGAGATTGGCCCATAGTTCTCCTTTTTGGATGTGTCTTTGTCCTGTTTTGGGATCAGTGCAATATTGACTTCATAGAATGAGTTAGGCAGTTTTTCTTTCCTTTCTATGTCACAGAAAAGTTTAAGAAGAGTTGGTATTAGTTTGTCTTTAAAGTTCTGATAGAATTTGCAGAGAATCCATCATGTCCTGGACTTTTCTTTTTTGGGAATATCTTTATTGCTACTTCAATTTCATTTTGTGTTATAGATCTGTTTAGGTGGTTAATATCCTCTTGGATCAGTTTTGGATGGTCATCAACATCTAGAAATTTGTCCATTTCTTCAAGGTTTTCAAATTTATTGGAATATAGGTTCTCAATGTAGTCTCTGATGATTCCTGGATTTCCTTGGTGTTTGTTGCTATCTCACTTTTTCGTTCCTAGTTTTACTGATTTGGGTCTTTTTTCTCATCATTTTTTTCATATTTGCCAGGGGTTTTTCAACTTGTTTATTTTGTCAAAGAACCAGCTTTTTGTTTCATTGGTTCTTTGTATGGTTGTTTTGGTCTTTATTTCATTATTTCTTTCCTTCTGCTTGTTTTGGTTTTGCTTGCTCTTGTTTTCCTAGGTGTTTGAGATGTAGTATTAGGTAACTTATTTGAGATATTTTTTGCCCTTTTAATATATGCACTCATGGCTATAAACTTTCCTTGTGGGACTGCCTTTTCTGTGTCCTATAGGTTCTGGTAGGCTGTGTTTATATTTTCATTAACTTCCAGGAGCCTTTTAATTTCTCCTTTTGTTTCATCTGTGACACAATGATCATTGAGCAATGTATTATTCAGCTTCCAATTGTTTGCATATTTTCTGCTGTTCTTTTTTGTTGTTGAGTTTTAGTTTTAATGCATTGTGATCAGATAGAATGCAGAGGATTATTCCTATTTTCTTACATTTGGTGAGCTTGCTTTGTGCCCTAAGGTATAATTTTTTTTTTTTTTTTGGAAAAAGTTCAATAGGCTGCTGAGAAGAATGTATATTGTGTGGAAATTTAGTTGAAATATTCTGCAAACATCAGTTAGGTCCATTTGATCCATGGTGTGACTTACTTCTAGAATTTCTCTGTTAATTTTTTGTTTGGTTGGCCTATCTTTAGTGAGAGGGGAGTGTTAAAGTCTCTCACTACTACTGTCTTAGATTCTATATGTGCTTTTAAGTCCTTTAGAGTACATTTGATGAAATTGGGTGCACTGTCATTGGGTGCATATAGGTTGATAATTACTATTTCCTTTTGTTATATTTCCTGTTTCATTAGTGTTAAGTGTCCTTTTTTATCTCATTTGATCAATGTAAGTTTGAAATCTACCCGTCTGGTATAAGTATTGCTTTTCCTGGCAGTTTTCAGGGGCCATTGGCTTGGTTATCTTCTTCCAGTCTTTCACCCTAAGCCAGTATTTGTTTCTGTCAGTGAGATGGGTCTCCTGTAAACAACAGATTGTCAGATCTTCCTTTTTAATCCAGTTTGCCAAACAGTGTCTTTTGATGGGGAAATTGAGTCCATTGACATTCAGTGTTAATATTGATAAGTATGTGGTGATTTCTGCCATTTGGTTGTTTTTGTTGTTTAAGAGTTTGATTGTGTGCAGCTCAATCAATGCTACTCTCTAATTCCTTGTCTTTTCTTTTCTTGTGGTTTGATACTTCCCATCTCCTGTGGTTTTGTTGGTGTTCATCTTCTGAGTGCAAAATTCTGTGGAAAATCTTTTGTAATAGTGGTTTTTTGGTCATATATTTAGTTTCTGTTTATCATGGAAGATTTTTATTGCTCCATCTATTTTGTATGATAGTTCTGCTGATAGAGTATCCTAGGGTTGAATTTATTTTCATTCAGTGCCTAAAATGCCTCACTCCATGCCGTTCATGCTTTTTCAGGTTTCTGTTGAGAAATCTGCTGTTATTTTGATGGGTTTACATTTATATGTTATTTATTTTTTCTTTCTTACAGCCTTCAGTATTCTTTCTCTATTCTCTGTGGTAGTTGTTTTTATGATAATATGTCATGGGGAGGTTCTATATTGGTCAAACCTGTTTTGTGTCCTGGAGGCTTCCTGTACCTGAATGGTCAAAACTTTCTTGAGATTTGAGAAGTTTTCTGTTATTATTTTATTGAATATATTATGAATCCCTTTTGTATGGACCTCTTGTCCTTCTTCAATACCCGTGATTCTCAGATTTGGTCTTTTGATGGAGTCAGTGAGTTCTTGTGTATTTCTTTCATAGCTCTTGAGTTGTTTGACTAATATTTCTTCAGTTTTTTCCTTAATTTCTATTTTATCTTCAAGTTTGGAGATTCTGTCTTCTACTTGTTCTAGTCTGCTGAAGTGGCCTTCCACTGTTTTCCTCTAATTATTTAAATCAATAAATTTTCCTTAACTAAAATCAGAAATTTTGATTAATATTTTTCTTTTTATTTATAAATATAAATTGATAAATATTTTTCTTTTCATTTATATACACATTTATTTGGTGCTGAAAAGTAAAATAACATCAGAAATTTCTCTTATGGGAACCCAAATATTTTTAAATGAGACAATAACCCTTATTATCACACTCAAACAGACTACCCCATGTTCTTTTCACATCCATTCAGGTTTTATTTCATTTCACACACTTTAGGCTTCTAAAACAAAGACTTAAGACCTATTGGTGCTTCTTTGGGTCAAACCAAAATGTAGAACTAAAGTATTTTATAGTCATTCATATACAAATTTCACAGATCCCTTGTAAGTTAATGATAGAGGTAGGAAGATCCCCAGCATGGAAAAAGAAAAAAGTGATACAAGACAATCACAAGGTCATATCATATACATCAGTTATTCAAAATTAGTGGTATATAGCTTTCAAGATGCTGCATTAAATTACCTTTAGTAAACAGTATAATTTTACACCTAAGTTCAAACTCCCAAGTCCCATCAAAAAAAAGTGATTTAAGCCTAAATTGACCCTATTCTCAGTCATAATTACTTCCTAATCTAGCATTCTCAGAAGGATCCCAGACATGGTGCACACAGTAAGTGCAGGTGCATCTGAATGGCACACTGAATGGTTCCCTTTGAATTTTGATTGTGTGTCTTAGCTTTTCTATTCTGCTGTCTTTGAGAGCTCTCAACTTGGCCAACTGTTCTCTCTCCTTGTGGATTTCAAAGACCAGACCCCTTTCTGCTTATAGGGAGTGTCACCTCTGGTCTCCTGTAGGACCCTTGGATTCTGTCTACTTGGGCTGGAACCTCTAGTAGAGCGGAAGGGAACCTGGGAATAGGGTTAAGGGCCAAGTTATGAAGGTCCCTTATCAAGGTTTCAGGATAAGAGCCTATTGACTCTCTTGGGGAATTTTCTTCATAGGCCATCTGAAAAGACTCCAGGGTCAAGGTTGGGTTAAAGGTTTGTGAAGGCTCCATTGGTAGTATGCTGAAGCAAAATTACTTTAGAGTAGCCCAGAAAAAACTAAAAAATGTAATCCTGAAAGACCCTAAAACTCTGAACTCTTATAAGTGGTGGTGAAATAAGGCAACCTCAAAATTTAGGCCTGTTTTCTTTCAAACTCAACATTAATGATTTTGTATCTGCAAAATTTTCTGAAGATGAAATGAAAAAAGTGTTTTTAAAATGCTTATTCTTGTATTCTTCAGGTAAAATGTTTTAGCTAGATAATACATTAAGAAAAACTTCAATGTTCTATTTAAGAAAAAATGCAAAGCAATTAATATATAAGTGGAATCAGTACCTTCTAAACACATGAATATGTGTGTTTGGGTCAAGTAGAATGGTTTGAAAGGAGCTGATTTTTTTATTTTTAAGCATTTTTTGAGTTCTTTTATGACCAGATTCCGACACAAAATTTGTCTTTAGGCTAGTATCTTTTCATTTTTCTCATTTTCTGATAGAAATAAAATTAGATTAAAGACAATTCATAGTAGGACTCTTGTCACAATGCTTTCTGAATTAAAAAGACAGTAATTTGGAGTGTCTTTCAAAATGAATTTTGAGTCTTTTTACTTTGTTTTTATTAGAAAGTCCTTAAAGAAATTTAGCTTTAGACTTATGGATTTTCTAAACTTTACCAATGTGAATTCTTGTGCATCCAGAATTCTAGTAACTTTAACATAACAAGTTGGTTATTCTTTCTTTAATTGACATTTTATTTTACTTTCCATATTTAAAGAATAAAAATTTGAACTCTTCTCAAGTAGACAGCTGGACACAAATCATCTAAACTAAATAACACCATTGTTGATCCTCTTGCTGTGAAAAATTTTATATTTGTTTCCTATCTGGCATTTTGCTAAATCATCTTATAATTTTTCATAAAAATGTCAGAAACCAAGCTACAGAATGACTATTTAGTCATTTTCTTTCAGAAAACTCTGATATGAACTTTTTGTCATGTATACATGATAGAAGACCATCTAAGATCCTTTATTTTAATTATATTCCTCAATCAGAATAGCAATATATCTTTTCATAGCTTGATTCTCTGGAGAAATGCTTCAATTTATCTTTTGCTTCTACAGTTTTCATTTACTTTCTAAAACATATTAATCACAGTTATTTCAAAACTTTTCATTAGCTAACATCTGGATCACTTGTGGATCTGCTTTTATGTCTGTTTTTTTCCTGTTGTTTTTAGTCAGGTTGTCCTGACTTTTGACCTGACTAGTTATGTTTGATTGAATCTTGGACATTGTATATAATCAAAGGGAGTGGTCCCTTAACCCATCTGGGATTTTACTGAGCAGAGGCAAGTTATAGGTCTGGTAAAACTCAGTATGTTTTGTGTCCATTCCTGTCTATTTTTCCTTATGAGTCTAGTGAGTTTTCTTGGGACTTAGCTCTGTTTTTCTTAACTGCTGGAAAAATATGATTTGCTTTTCAGAAGCATTCCACTTACAGTATTAGTCTCCTCATCCAAACAGAAAGGAGCCACATTCTTAAGGCTCCCTGGTCTCCACCAAATACTTTTTTGGTTTCTGTTTGCAATGGTACCTTGTCAGTATAAACCAATTCTAATTATCTAATTTTCATATTGCATTTACATTATTCATTGAAATATGTGACAAGTGCCTATATACACAGTTTTTAAAAATCAATAAATTGTTCAATCATTTTACATCTTGAACACATTCTAAAGGCAACACTTGCACAGCATGGAATTTATAAAAATATTTTATAAATCTTAAAATAAGACATTTCAGTGATAATGCTATAAGCAGCTACATATGGAAACTTTCTACATTCTCTAGTAAGTCTCATTTCAATTCATTACAGATCATGGTATTAAATGAGTATTTATTAAGTATCACCTGCACATACTACTCTGATAAGTATTTTAGGTATTGTAGACCTGAAATAAACAATATTTTCTTAGCTTTGGGTCTCAACAAAGATTTCATTTTGGAGTTTGTTTTATAAATGTGTCTATCTTTGCTCTGTGGATGGCCTTAGCAATACAAAACACTTTACATCATCCCATTCTCCCTCCACCCCCCCTTGAACTATTAATGAGAGGCCATTTTTGCTTTTAGTAAGATAGAATTTTAGTGATAAGAACAATTCTCATGAATACAAAGTATGTTACAAATTTGTTCAAGAAAAAAGCATAGATATTATGCTTTGTAAATGTAAAAACACATTTGTAAATGTGTTTTGAAAGAATAGGCAAGAGGTCATTCAGATGACAGACTGTGGTAAGAAGAAAATTTTAGCATTCACTTGCCTCTTAAGAATACATAAGCACAATGTCAAAGATAAGGTAAATATTGAAGGATAATTAAAAGTCTCGTAGCCACAATTAATAATGTGTTTGCATTGCAATGATTATCCTCAGGCTATGCTTATATTCTATGGATTCTTCAATATTGAAAGGTTCAGAGAAATAAGCAGTGTATTCTACTTGCTCTCCTTGGAGCAGAGCAGTGCAGTGTACTGACAACATGAGCTGGAGAGATCATTAAATCTGTTTTCTTATCTGTATTCACAAATGAGAAAGGAAAGTAACATATACCTTGAAGGGCAGGAAGAGTTTGATACATCTAAGCAAAGCAGCTGGCCCAAAGCACATTCATGTGTTTGTAGAAATTAAAGCAATGTTCTTCCATTGGACAGTTATGTTTATATTATTATAACACAAGAACTCAGAAAAGTTGATTTATTTTCCAAAATTGTTTTGGGTATCTCACTGAAATAATTGCATGAACCAGAATCAGTTTCTGCATGTCTGTTGATAATTATAAATGGCTCCACTTTTCTTGTTACTAAGTTTAGGTAGGAGCTCTACCACTTGAGTCATGCCTGCAGCCCTTTTTGTTCTGGTAATATTGGAGACAGTGTTTCGCTTTTTGCCTATGCTGGCCTGGACCACGATCCTCTGTCTTATGCTTCCCACAATAGCTGGGATGACAGGCATGTGCCAGTAACACCTGAGGTTTTTCTTCTGTTGGCTCAGTCTGGCTTCAAACCACAGTCTTCCAGATCTCAGCCTGCACCCAACTTATTACTACTTTAAATACCATAATTTTAATCTCTGTTCTTGCATTAATTTATTTAATATATTAGTTTGAGACTTAACACTGATCTTTCTGAACTAGCAATAAGGATAGAAACTATAAATTTTTGTTGGCTGACTCACCCTTGTTTCTGGGAGCTATTGCTTTGAAAAACCTTTATAGACATGCAAGCATAAGGTAAACACCAAAACCAAAATTCCATCTTTCTATAGGGAAAGCCAAAATGGGAGTAATCTAGGAGCAGATGCTTCAGGGTAGAATGTTAAACAATGATTCATAGCAATGTAAGGATATACCTCTATAGATTATTATTATGCTATCTGAGGACTTAAGAGACCAGGTGTGGTATCCAGAGACTTAGTGAAGAGAGAATCTTAAAATGAGATGCTTATTTTAGTAGGAAGTTAGACCCAAGTGCAGGGGTTGGATGATCACTGGGACCATGGAATAAGCAGGAGCTCCTTCAGAAGTGAGGATGTATTTTTCTGACTATTATTATTATTATTATTGCTTTTATTGTAATTTCCGAACTCTTTGATTGCTCTATTCAAAACTCTAGGATGAATGATAAAATTATCAAGAAATGAAGGGAGAGCTTGGTGTGTATGTGGTAATACAAGTATGGCAGAGACACACAATTTGTTGGAGTAGTCAGTGTGCACTGTTCAGAGTTGAACAGCGGTGAACACTAGAAAGACTGGTGGAATAAATGGATTTTCTGTAGTCATCATGATATAGGTTCCAGATGAATAGTGTTTAAATTAATGGTAGGCTGAGGTTACCCTGGAAGTTGATAATCTATAGGGTATGATTATATGCATTACATTTCCTTTTTCTAAAAATAAAAATTCCCTTTTGCTGTTTTCCTTTGTGATTTAGTGATTTTCTAAAGCCATATGCTTTGATTCACTTTTTTTTTTATCTTTTGTGTGTCTATCTCAGATTTTTTTTCTTTGTGATGACCATTGGTCTTATGCAATACATCTATAGTTGCAACTGCTTATTTGAAGCTGTTAAAAACTTAATTTTAGTCACATGCAAAATTGCACTTATACTTCTCCTCTACTCCACAATTTGTTGTTGATGTCATGGTTTGCATCTTCTACATTCTGTGTCCATTGACAATTTATTGCAACTGAGCTTATTTTTTATATTTTACTTTTAGTTATTATACTAGAGCTAAAAGTGCTGTAGTATATATACCAGCATTACAGTTTTGAAGTATTCTGAATTTGACTATATAATTATGCTTATCAGTGAGTTTTATACCTCCATATTTTTTGTGTTGCTGTTTAATTTGAACTTAATAAACTGTTTTAACTTTTCTTTTAAGGGAGGTCTAGTGGTGAGAAATGTCTCAGTTAGTTTTTATTTTTCTAGGAAAGTCTTTATGTATTCTTGTCTAAAGGACAGCTTTTCTGGGTGTAGTATTATTGGTAGCAGTTTTTCCTCTTAGCACTTTGAATGTATCATTACACTCTCCTTCAGTCTTTAAGGTTTTTCCTTAGAAATTGCTATTGTTTGCCTGAGTGCTCTCCAAATAGCTATATCCTGGTTCCCAGGATGAGCGGTGCGATGGAACTTTAAAACATGGGCCTGTTGTGAGGTCTTCATGTTATTGAAGCCATGCTTTCCAAGGACATCTCTCTCTCTCTCTCTCTCTCTCCTTCCTGGCATGGAATGTGAGTACTGGCTTTGACAACTGCTCCTGCCATGATGTGTTTCCTTCACCAGAGGCCCAAACTGATGGGTCACCCAAAGTTGGACTTGAACCATCAGAATCATGATCTAAAATAAACCTCTATTTACTTTGTAATTATTCTGTGTCCCATATTTTTCTATAATGATGCATAGTTGACTAATGCAGAAATCATCTTAAAATCTTATAAGGGGTTCCCTTGTATGTGACAAGTTGCTTTTCCCTGGAATTCTTTGCATTCTACAGAGCTGCGTGTTTATTTCCTTCTCTAGATTTTGAGTTTTTTTATATTAATTATGTAAATAAACGTTCTTCCCTTTTCTGTTTCTCTGATTCTAGGATTCTCACTTGATGGTGTTCTCTTAATTTCATAAGCTTTCTTCATTCTTTCTTTTCTCTTTTTGTTCCTCTGACTGGATAATTTTAAGTGACCTGTTTCTGAGCTTGCTGATCCTTTCTTTCCTTGATTGATTGAAGGTTTTGTTGCAGCTCTCTATTGACTTTTTGATTTGGGCTGTAGTTATCAACTCCAGAATTTTTTGGGGGAGGGGGTCCTCTCTTTTTTTCCCATATGTTGTTTCCTAACAATTATGTTAAATTCTTCATTAGGCAATTCATTTTTCTCCATTTCTGTGGAGTCAGCCTCTGAAGCTTTGTTTTGTTCCTTTGGTGATGTTATATTCATTTAATTCCTCATGTTCTCCGAAGCTGTTTGCTGATATTGGCACATTTGAAGAAGCAGGCCTCTTTTCCAGTCTTTACTGACTGGCTTTGGGAAATGAAGACTTTCACTAGTGGACGTGTCTAGAGACTCTGGGGGTCATTCAGCTCTTTTCCTAGGCAGGAAGCTTGGGATTATGAGTCTTACATTGGTCTGACAAAATCCAGGCCCTGGTGCTGAAAGCCCCTGTTGATTTTTTCTAGGAAATGTCCCAAATTGTTCAAGCTTGTGCATTTTCTTTGAAACCAGCAGAGTTGAACCAATGGCTAAGACTCACATCTGCTGCTGACATCTTTGTGCCATCTGCAAGAGATTACAGAGGCTGTTCATGATCATGTGCTGGGCACCACTCATGGAAGCATGCAGGGTGATGGGAGAAGCACTGGTGGGAAGGGGGGTATCTCAGGTGAGTGATCCTGTAGGGTTTGTGGGTGGGTCTCTTGGTAATGTCCATGAGCCAGTTCTCAGAATCTACAGCTCCTGAGAACTGGCTGCTGAGTGTTATGTACTCACTTCCTTTCTCCTTGTTTCTAGTTCCCCCTGCAAAAATCGTTCTGTTTATCCTCTCAGTGGTTTGGGTAGTGCATTACCAAGATGAGTCTCTTGGGCAGTATCCTGCATGGTTGAAGAAGCTGTCATTCATTTCACTCTCGGTGTACAGAAGAAATTGTTGGCTAAGAGAACAGCTGTGCTGTTTGGGAGGAGGGGCAAAGAGATAAAGTGGTGCAGTAAAACTCCTAATTTTAATCCTCTTTATTGAATCCACTCTTGTCTTGTTTTTCTCCACCATAGTTCTGGAACATCAACTAGACTTCAGGACATCCATAAAGGTATTCTTATCTGTGGATGGTTGCCAAAATGGGTTTTTGTGCGGAGGGGAGAAGAGAAGTGGAGAAGTGGAGATTCCTATCATCTTGTCCTTATCCTCAATTTTCAATATCACTTATGGATGTAACCTTGCTGGAAGATGTCCCAAACAAGGGCTTTGCAACTTTGACATTCTCAGTCCTACTTATCCAAATCTTATGGTATTATGTCCTAATAATTCAGTCTTTCCAGTGTCCTTCAAACTACTTCCTCTAGTCTGTTCACATCTTTACTCCTACTATCATGCGCTGTAATTTTTTTTGCTCTTGCTCAATTACTTTTCTACATTTCCCCAAGTTACAACTACTTATAATCTTTGAAATTCCAGCTGAAAACCCACTTGTGGACTAAAGTTAATTTTCTTTTATCTCACAGGCCCTGTAAGTGTAATTTTCCTCCTCTTTCCAGTAGGATACTTTACAGAGCTCTGTAGCATATTTGGCATTACAGTTGAGAGACTGATGTATTTATTTCACATTATTTTCTGATTTTTCTCATCTTTGCACCCAGACATGAAGTATATAACCTTTCATTCAGAAGACACTCCATGAAGGGTTGTTGAATTGAATGACTATGCAGGGAACCTGCTTTATTTACTGCTTACTGATTGTTTGAAACAATTTTCTTCAGTGGAGAGACCTTTGCTACTTTCGGAAGGTCATTTCTTTTTTGGCATGTTTTCTCTTCATATGTACTGTCCCTTACTCTTTAATAGCAGAATATTTCTAAGAGATTTTAAAAGGCACTGTTTTCCAGGTTTACAAAAAAAAGCATTGTTCAGTCTTTGGGCATAAAACACTTCCTCACTTGTGGGAGGTATAATTGGAGACAATTTTGTCAGAGTGCTGCACTGATGTACTAAAACGTCACCCAAAATATGCTAGTCCTTTGCATTTCAAAGATTTTATCTTAGCACTTTTTGTCTAATTAGGAAAACACAATGTTTTAAACTTTTATTTAAGTGGAGCTAAGAGGTATTTTAATAATGACTTAGACATGAAATTGTGCACATAAATATTTCACTGTTCATTGATTATATTTATCAAACTTTTAGAGTGTGAGTGGTAAATATACTGTCAAGGCGTTTTCTAGAGTAAAGAAAATTGAGAGTCTATTGTCCTTTGAGAAATGTGAATAGTCATTATGGTGCCTCAAAAATGAGAAAGATTGATGGCTACGTGCTACAAATTACAGGGGAAATTGTAGAGAAATAATTGGATTTGTCAATGCCAATGTAGAAAGCAAAGGAATGCTCAAGGTGGCATGCCAAAAGCAGGCCAACCTTCAGGGTGCAGTGAAACTCTCTAGAAGGTTGCCTGGGTTGTGAATCTGATTCACGCCTGTGAGTTAAGTACTATTCCAAATGAAGACTCTAACACAGCAGTATCCTATTGGACATATGGTACCATAATAAAAATGTTTTATGAATCTTACAATTCCAGGGCCTATTTTATTCATAGTGCATTTCAAATAGATAATGCAAATACCTAAATGTATATTTTTAACTCCTATAGCACTTCTTATTTCCTATGTCCTCTCCTATTTTAATCTACCTATAAGGCTTTAGAAACTATCTTTTTTTTTCTGTGTATGTTGGTCTGGGATTTGAACTCAGGGTTTCATGCTTGCAAAGCAAGCACTCTACTGCTTGAACCACACCTCCAGTATGTCTTACCCTGATAATTTTGGAGGTGGGGTCTTGCAAACTATTTGCTTGGGCTGACATCTAACTTTAATCCTCCCTTCTCAGCCTCCCAAGTAGCAAGGATTATAGGTGTGAACCTCTGGCACTGGACAAGAGTGTCCTTTTCAAAAATTAATGCCTCAAAATCTATTCAGATCAATCAATAACTGATTATAATAATTTTCTCATTTCAATATTACCCAGTTGCATATATTTTTCCCCTTGTCTACGTAGATAATCTTAGTATCTTATAAAAGGCCTTTTCCTACTCCTGCTTTTTTGTTCCTTTCTCTCTGCCTGTTCTTTGATTCTGCATCATGAAATACTAACAAAGAATTTCTTAAAAGTGTGGGTGTTGGGAGGAACTAAATAAAAAAAGAGGACATTCTCTTTATTTAATGAAGTAAATACTTAGAAAAATATATGAGTTAAAATTTTATCCTTTTAAACATGTTGATTTAGACAATCTTCATAGATATCATTAGAGGCAAATCCAATATTTAAATAGAACTTTCAAATGATCCTTTTATTGATGATCTATCATACACTGACCCCTTTGCTTTTCATTCTCTTACTAAGGGCAAGGGAGGAGAGGAAGACTTGGCAAGTAGTACATAATTTATCTTGAAAAGCTCCAGAAACACAGCCAAGCAAATTCTTATGGGATTCATCACAGTTCCACCTTGTTAACTGTAGGCTGGGGGAGGGGACGATTTATTTCCCTCATTTTCCTCATGTCAGTGAGCAGTAGCTTGAGAAAGGAGTTTATTTGCTTTGTAAGAATATTAATTGTTTAGCATGAAAAGATTTTCTTCTTTTCCAAAGCCACAATAAATGTGTAATTAACTCTAGGTCCCTGTTAGCAATCACCACGAGTACTTGATTGTGGCCACAAGAGATGGAAAGAAGCCCTCAATTTTCTGTGTAAGTCGAGCTCAGAACTCTTATTTGAGCCAGGACTCTGATTTATTAAAGAGAAAGTTAGGGTGGGGATTTGGGAATGTCTGTGTCATTGTCTATGTTTTATTTCAGTACTTCCAAAGTTAGTAGTTTTACTTTCCTTATTGTGATAGATATATCTCTTGATTTCTGATCCATGTATCTAGGGAAATCCAGTTTTTGGGTGATAAACTCTCTCTAGTAGAAATTCCATTATCTATATTAGTTACTTCACTATCCAAACATCAGAAATACCCTCTTTCTCCATGCTACTCTCATGCTGCTGCTTCTCCTTTCTTTCTCCTTTTCTTAATCAGGTAATTTAAATGCATCTACCAGGCCTTGGCTGGCAAATTTTTCTCCTTCCCATTTTTCACATCCTTTCTTTTTCTGGATGATATCAGATTCTGCTGCACAAAAGAACTGGGTTGCACAGGGTGGGAGGTTTGATGAGGAAATCTGAAGGAATAAAGATAGCATTCATTGTTCTTGGTGGCTGAGACTTTAATATGTACAAGGTACTGGAAACATTTGCATATTGTTAATTGTAGACTGCATTAAAATATTAAGAATTAAAGGAATATCAATCATTTCTTTCAGATAATAATATTAATAATAATTTCTGTCCTTCAATTACAGTCTCCTCAAAATGATTTTGATTTAAGGGAACACTTTAGAAACTAACTCTCACTTAGACTATGGAGCAATAAATAATTTGTTTCCAGTAGTTCCCCCTTATTCCTGGAGGATACAGTCTAAGACTCCCTCTACCCCTGCTGTGGATTCCTGAAATCACAGATCATATCAAACCTTATAAATAAATACTGTGATGCAGATTTGATCTGATAACCAACGTGACTACTAAGGAACTAGCATGTGGTATACACAGCAGATGGAATGGATTACATCCTAAGTAGGACAGGGCAAGATGGCATAGATTTTATCCCACTACTCTTAATAATGGATCTTTATCATTTGATATTTTTGTCCTGAATTGACTGTTAGTAACTGAAATCTTGGAAAGCAATTACAGAGAAGTGGGAATCACTGAGAAGTGGGAATCACTGTAGTTTCTATCAAAATACAAATATAAGAATCATTGTTTTATTTACCATTGTTATCCAGTGCAGGTCATGTCTGCTCACCTCTCAAAAGTCAATACTTGGGAGCCAAAAGTTGGTGGGAAGGAAATCAGTTTAAGGGCCAGTTCTAAAAAGATGGTTTATCATCCTCAAAACTCTATCTTTGGGGCACAAAGGACTTTTATAGGGAGCAAAGGAGGAACAGGGTAGGAAGACAAAGTTATGTGTGATCAGGGTGATCCAAGGTATGTGTCTCCTTCTTAAATTTCTACTCTAGAAGGAACATTGCAATTAACCTCAACATCCTGGGGCTAGTTGCTGTAGTTCTTCATACAGACATATTACTTTTTTGCATGGTAAGCCCCCAAGCAATTTACATGCTTTGTGTCAGCTGATGTACCGAACTAGACAGTAAGGAGGGGAGTTATACATTCTTATGTTAACACCACATATTCTTCTGGGTTCTATAAACCTAAAGAAGTATTATTTGGCAGTTAACATTTTTAATCACTTGGGCGAAGCTTCTCTTTAGAATTTAGAATCTTGGGCAAAGGGAAGAGGGGCCTTAACTTTGCAAAAGGCATAGAGAGGGGACATAACCTTGCAATGGACGACTTGCAAAGGTCGTCCACTGTTACACCATAGTAAATTTTTCCCAGTTAGAGCAAGAACATCATGTGAATAAATTCTAAGAAATGTTGGAAAGATCTGTATTTTCTTTTTAAATTTGAAGAATGGTTGACTAAAGAAAACTAAAGTGAATATAAAGTTAATATTCATTGAATGAAATAGAATGTTATAACACTTAAAAATAAGGCCTCTGACAACCAATTGTATGAGATACAACTAATATTCATAAGGTCTTAAGTAGAGGGCTTTCCCTAAAAGCTCAGATGGAGGACAGATTTCCCTTACTGGGAGTGCAACATTTTTTGGTCTGAACTGGCCAAGAGACTCCCTTGTTTTTTGGGAAACTTACACCTGAAAAGGAATTGTTTACAACTGCAATCATAATGGTAAGATGACCATTAGAGGGAGATGTCTGAGGATGGTGATGTGTGGGCCAAGGAGGAACTCAGCACAGAGTGACATTTTGCTGAAAAGAATCGGGTCCCATGGCAGGTTTTTTCTTTTTCTGTTACTAGCCTACCTCAAGAATATTGTACTGCATTATCACTAAGCCAGGAAAAGATCAAAATTCAAAGTTCAAATATGGTTTCTATTGAAAGTTTATCACTTTTGCACTACTGGGAATTAAAAAAAAAAGACAGAACATTAAGTTATGGGTGGTCTGTATTTTAATGTGTTAGCATAAAAACTGGCATCTATTTATTTTTTAAATTTAAGTTTATTTTTTGGCTTAGCATACATTAATAATATGAGGGGATTTCATTGTGATAATTCTGTGTGTGCATACAGTGTACTTTGAATGAGTTCACCCCTCAATTATAGTCTCATTTCCCATTCTTTCTCCTCCCCGTTTCTTAAGCATTTGGTGAGTTTCACTATGCTGTCTTCATATATATAGTGTACATCAATCTTCACCCTTCAGTTTCTTTCCTTTCTCCCTCCCCACACTATCATTTAAATATAAGAAATGTTAGGAAGATACAAAAATTTCTCTGCATCGTTGACTTGGTTCCAGTTACTTTTTAGTCATCCTTCCCAAAAATGTCTCTTGAGGAGATGACATTGTGTGTTCATATATTTTCTTCCTCCCCATCGTACCCTAAGGCTATTTTATCATTTTGAGCCACAAACTATTTTCCCCAGGACAACAAATCCATTTTCAACCAGAAATACTTCTTGCTGGTTTTAAAATGAATGGTCAACATTTTTTTGGGTGTCTCTATTCTTACCTTTCAGCATGGTAGAGCATATGGATATTTTCACTTTTGTGTTGCATTTTCTAGGCAAAAATTTTCTTAAGTGAGTCAGGTTGGAAAGGGAAGTCAGACAAAGCTGCCAGAGCAGCTGCTAAACAAGCACTTTGTATTGTCACTGCCCTCCCTGCTCCTTTCCTCCCTCCTACTGTGACTTCCATAGGTGGAGCAATTTTACCCCTCTTCAGAATAAAAACAATGAGTATGAAGTTTCTGATCAAATGTAACATAATCAGACAAAGGAAGGGGATGGGAAACATCACTGTATACAAAGTTACCCTCTATTGCCATCTGATCTCACGTATTAACTTCATTCATGAACTTGGCGAGGTCCTTTAACTTTCAAATTTTCCAGTTACTGACTTTTTTAGAGAAAAACCAAAAATAGAAATAATGTGTTTCCTTTTCATTCACACAGGATCAAACTTCCTCCCGAATGTAACATGTAAACACCTATCGAATGTAAACTTTTTCCATGTGTGAACATTTAAAAATCTCTACTTCTTTTCTGTACTTCTCCTTTATTTGCTCTGCAGATTATACTGTTTCTTTTTGTTTTAAAGACAGAGAAGAAAATGTTTTTCCACACATTTAAGGAAGGGAGTCTTAATATTTTGAATTTGAAGTAATCATAGCAAATAATCTCTACAGACATATAAAATATGAAGAAATGCTGGAGAGAGAGAAAGAGACAGAGAGAGAGTGAGAGGGTCTATTTATTAATTTAGGCCAGGTCCAGTGACTCATGTCTGTAATCCTAGGTACTCCTGAGGGGAAAATCAGGAGGATCATGGTTTGATGCCAGCCTGAGCAAAAAATTAAGGAGACCCCACTTCAACAAATAAGCTTGATATAGTGATCATGTCTATAATCCCAGCTATGGGGAAGGTCTTAGGAGGATCTGGTCTGAGGCCAGTCCCAGGGAAGAAAAACCACGAGACCCTACCTGAAAAATAACTAAAGTAAAGAAGGTGCTGGGGCCATAGCTTCAGTAATAGAGTACCTTCCTAGCAACTATGAGGCTCTGAGTTCAAACCACAGTACCTCCAAAAACTTTTTAAAAAATAAAATTAAATGAATAAAATATTAAGAAACCTCTCACCAAATCCTTTTGATGTCTTCCTATTCCCTTCAAAGTAGAAATGCTTTTATACCAAACATCACTTACAACCACTTTCATTTTTAAAATTTTGAAAAGAACAATTGTTTTATTGAAAAATTATTATTCTTATATTAAACTGTGGCTACAGAAAATATTTATTAATGAGTTTGCACTTTTAAAATAGTTAGCATCCAAAAAAGAAAATATATACATATACAAATTTACAAATTAACGAAGCAAATGCTAAATTCAAGTCTTGTGATGAGCAAGTAGAGATGCAGCCAGCCAGGACTGCACAGAATGGAATTTGGAGTGTTTGAGAGAGGAAAGAGAAGGCTAAGTAGGGGAGATATTGAAAGGAAAAATACAGGACATTTCAAAAAGAGGTGACGGAGGCTAGTGGAGTGGCTCAAGTGGTAGAGTGCCTGCCTAGCAAGCATGAAGCCCGAGTTCAAACTCTCGTGCCACCAAAAAAAAAAAAAAAAAAAAACATTTACAAAGAAGTGATTGATGACTTACTAAAAGTGGCATTGCAAAACTATGGATGGATTGATGAATGAATGTTTTGAGAATAAGTTTACTGTGATTAGAATTTTAGGAAACTAAAAAAGCAAGACAAAATCCAGCTTTGAGTAAACCATCAGAAAACGTCTTCCTTATTTTCAGAGGGATATTAACGAAAGACTTTAAAGTTCATTTTCTTGAGAACTTTGCTCTTGAGTGCAAACCTGGTCATTTCCCTGAGCCTAACCTGTCTCTTTTGGCTTTTCTCACTCTGGGCCTGACTCAGTGGTGTGGGCATACACTGGACAGATGGCTACATCTACCCCCAAATGATTATACTTCTTTTAGGAATTGACAAATGGTTAGTTTGACCTTCAGGTTCTTGAATGTTCTTTGAATGGCCAGAGAAGACGTGTTTATTCTTAAACACCCACTCTTATATTCATCAACTGATTCATTATTTTTTTCACCTGAAATGGAGCAAACCCTTTTAGAGAAGAGCCAATAGTGCTCATTTGGAGTTCTTTTTCATGTCAGCAGACAGCTTCTTTATAGTGGAAATTCTCACATTATGAATAAGCCATTCTTAATAGTTATGTACAGACAGTGGATACAGTGACTCAATTTCCCCTTCTTTAACATAATTCATTTTTAATTTTTTGATGGGACTGGGTTTGAACTCAGGGCTTCATGTCTGCAAAGCAGGTGCTCTACTACTTGAGCCACACCTCCAATCCATTTTACTCTGGTTATTTTGGAGATGAGATCTGGCGAACTATTTGCCTGGACTGGCCTGGAAACATGCTTCTCCTGATCTCAGCCTCCCAAGTAGCTTGGATTACAGGCATGAGTCACAGGCACTTGGCAACATCATCTATTTTTTAACTGATGTTTATATGAGGCCTTCTCCCAGTTACCACAGGTGAGGGCATGTGATCCAGCCCTGCCAATCAGAGTGTATGGTATCCTTGGTCTCATTGATTGCTAAAAAGGCAAATATGTTTCTATTGGTTGAAACAATCAAAATTCCTCTAGGGCACATTTTCCTTGTGCTAGAGAGATTCTTTTCCTCTTTGGTGTCTAATACGTAGATGCAAAGTTGTTATAGAATTACAATTTTTTTGCTACATGTAGTGAGTGTGCCTGAAAGTAGAAGCAGGAATTAGAGAGACAGAGAGAGAGAGAGAGAGAGAGAGAGAGAGAGAGGAGAGAGAGAGAGAGAGAGAGAAAGAGAGAGAGGGAGAGAGAGAGAAGGAGACAGAAAGAGAGAAATGATTTATCCAAGTATATCCAGTTTTCACCATTGTACCTATTTTCATTTTGCTTATATTGTATTTCATTCATTGCAAGATTCTTCACAAATATATCTAATACGTACTTTTATAATGAAAGCAGGAGAATTGACTCCTCTTGTTTCTTTCTTTTGATTTTATAAAATGGTAGCATAATACTGATATTTAGGATCTTGGAAAAGGAAATCAAAACAGTGTATTTTCAGTTTGAGTATCTATGGCTGCATTCTGGATCAAGATAATTTCATATTAAATTTGGGAAAAATATAATGCATTTTAATTAGAGCATGTGTTATATTTGGCATCTTATTCTGTATGAGTATTCCTGTGTTTTTACAAATTTATTAACTTCTGAGCAGTCTTTATGATTAGTACTGGAATTAGCAGTTAATATGTGAAATAGGGTTTTTATGATTAGTACCAGAATTAGCAGTTAATATGTAAAATAGTGAAATATGGAGAAAAGCATCAGTGCTTTAAAAATAAATATAAGTATGCAAATATTGAATGAAATAAGACTTCAAATAATTCCTTGGGAATAATGAAAGATAGGAAAAGCATGAGAACCAAGGGGAAGTTTTATAGATTGCTCTAGTTCTGTATCTAGATTGTTTTTATTCTAGGGATGGAATTATGGACATAGCAGCAGGAAAATAGAGTTCAACAAAGACCTAGAAAATAAGGAAAGAAACAGGGTTAAGATCGCTGTTATGAAGCTCACAGTTGTCACATGGCTCTTTGGGAAGGCCATTCACTCTTCATTAACTTGCTGAAGTGAAAGGATGGAGTAGAGGGGCCTGGGCTTTTGCCAAACTGAAGGCCAAAGTGGAGACATAGGTTAAACCAATAGCTACACAGAGGGGAATCTGGTTATATAGTGTCAGGGAAATGTAAAGTATTAAAAAGAGGTAAAATCCAGCACTAATGGGATGATTTTATTCAATGTTTTCTAGGACATGGTTATTCTGTGATTTAGGAGCTTAAAATCTGATGCAGTTCAGATCTTTCCTAAAATTAGGAGCAAAGAAATTTGTCCACATGTGAGGAATCAAACACAAGGATTAGGAAAGATATGCACAAACCTTTTTTCAGGGATAAGTGAAGGTAGCCTCTCCAATCATGGTGATAAACAAAAACAAGGATATACATGGAGCAATCTTGCTTATAGTGTTCTACATTACCAAGGCAGAAAGTTCACTAAGAGTAACCCCCTACAGGGGTAGGCAAACAGCTCTGTAGAAAGGCATTTATTAAATATTTTAGAATTCGTAGGCCGTGTTTCTCTGCCCTAAATAGTCAAGTATGAGTTATAGAATGAAAGGTAGTATATAACAAACAGGTATGATTGTAGTCAAATAAAACTTTATTTAAAAATGTTATTATAATCTGTCCAATTATGACATATAGCAGGTAAAATTACTCATGAACGATGTTCCAGGGTACAAAATATAATAAATGCCCTGAGGGGTTGTGTTGGTTCATTTTAATGGCATGGATTCTACTACTGTGGCCAACTTCAAATTACCAATGGTTTAACAATCGATTTGCTCCACTCCTGAAAATTTAATAATTGGCACTTGTGAGCAATTGTGAGGACATCACAGAAAATCCCCCAAGTCAAAGAAGGGGAAGGGTGCTGATGTCTTCAGCCTTTTGTTTATTTGTTTGTTTTTAAGATTCTCAAATCTAACATTGGTTACCCTCCTTCCAGATTTCTGTGTTCCTGTCCCTCACATTTACTTCCTGGAGTAAGATTTCTAAAACCTGTCTCATGAAAGCCATAGACATAGCTGAGCCTCAAGAGTTATAAAAAATTTAACTTTATATCCTTCTTAATTTAATGGCTTATTTACCATTTCCTTAATATAAGTAGTAAGATTCTAAGTAAGCACCTATATTATAAATCGTTGATGGGGTAGTCAAGAAAATTAGAAACCAGTGGGCACATTTACATTGTAGATTTATAATAGAAATTACTTCATAAAATAAGATATTCACAATGAAAGAAAACTCACTACAAAGGAGAGTACATCCAGGAGGATACCACAGAAAGCCCTGAAAAAAAACACAAGTATGAAACAAAGAGCTGATGAGAAGTAAGCTTGGGCTCATTTGGGGATGGTTAAAAACTCTAAGCCCAACTACTCATTATTAGACCATTTTTATAATGAACCTATTCAAAAAAAAAAAGTCAAAGTGGATATGCACTTGGTGCTAAATGAGTTTAGAAATAAAACAAAGCTGCAAAAGCCTTCTTTTATCCTCTGTCAAATTAGAAAAACCAAGTAGGTCTTTGTTTTTGTAATAGTCTATTTGCTTAAATACATAGACAAGTGGCAAGGGAATCATTTGAATGTTTGCAGGCAGCCAACTGCATTAAAGAATCTCAAGAAAATACACTGAATTCTGTAGTCAAATTGCTAACCTTATTCTAATTAATAACCCCAAATTGTGTAGCTATTTATGGATTTCTTACATTTGGAAAATATGAATGTTGATGCTGGAGAATGAAATTAGAGGAAAAATAAAATAAAACCATCATCACATATGAAACTTTTGGTAATCCACATGGAGGTAACAGAAGATTGAACATCTGAAAAGATTCCATCATATGCATTGCTCATGATAACCAAAATGAATTATTACACAGTTACTTAATAGTCCCAAATTTACATTGGTTCACTCCTTACTAGTCTGTCATGGAACCACCCTTGTTACTCATTTTACAGGACATTTCCCTCTTTAAGGGCTGCTTATAGATGTGAAATATGAGAAGGGGATACATGGTCTATGAAAGAACAGTCTTTGACTTCTTAATAATGACTGAAATCCTGAGTATTTAGGTAACACGACTTAGTTCCTTTCCTCTAGAAATGTGTAGTTTCTGCTCTCACTTTCTCTGCTTCACTTTCATGGAAGGATTTTGTTTCAAAATTTAATAAGGGCTCTCATAAGGCAGTTAGGAATTTTCAGTTCCAAATAATTCATAAGTCCTCATAACTTAACAGATTTTTTTCCTCTCCTTTGGAATGCCCTGTCTTATCAGAGAGCCTGGCCCACAATGAGAAATTAATCAACATATTTATGAATGAATTTTGAATATGTAATTGCGAATTTAATGAAACAAGCAATTATACTATAGTGAGAGAAAAGCTTTATATTTGCCAAAGCTGGAGGCTCAAGATCATAGTGCTGATGTGAAATTTAGAGTATTACCTGTGTTTTCTGATTCCATTTCCAGTGTTCTAACATTCAACTTCAGAGATGAGCATATCAGAGAATTTGGTACGGAATTGGTAAATTTTCATGAGACAAGTGGTAAAGTGGAAAGAGGAGAAAGTATTGAAACAATGAAGGTGTAAAAAAAAAAGTGATATCCATGCACCCCATATCAAGGTCGTGTGTGTGACTTGAGGGCTTGACTAACATGTGACTGTACATGGCAGTGCTAAAATCAGAAGGGCAAACGAGGATCAAATCCAAAGGTGTATGCCTTCTCACAGTAGGACAGCTACTGCATCATTGTCAAACCATGTTGGGAGGGGCCCCAGAGGAGAGTCTTGGTTTTGTCCTGCCTAGTAACCCCACCATTCTGAATAAAACCCCAAGTTCCAACAGTTTCCACAAAGTCAGTGCTTACATAAACTGCCCACCTCACCCCTTTTTGCTTTGCTAGTAAATCACTCTTTTCCATCAAAAAAAGAAGTGATATCAGTATTTGAAGCTGTGAACTTTACTGTCTGTCACAGCTATTTCGGGGACATTTACTTAGCTTCCCCCCACATGCTTCTATGTTGTTCCTCAGAAGAAATCAAACCTGCCCATTCTTTTTTTTTTTCTTTTATTATTCATATGTGCATACAAGGCTTGGGTCATTTCTCCCCCCTGCCCCCACCCCCTCCCTTACCACCCATTCCGCCCCCTCCCTCTCCCCCCCACCCCCTCAATACCCAGCAGAAACTATTTTGCCCTTATCTCTAATTTTGTTGAAGAGAGTATAAGCAATAATAGGAAGGAACAAGGGTTTTTGCTGGTTGAGATGAGGATAGCTATACAGGGCATTGACTCACATTGATTTCCTGTACGTGTGTGTTACCTTCTAGGTTAATTCTTTTTGATCTAACCTTTTCTCTAGTTCTTGGTCCCCTTTTCCTATTGGCCTCAGTTGCTTTTAAGGTATCTGCTTTAGTTTCTCTGAGTTAAGGGCAACAAATGCTAGCTAATTTTTTAGGTGTCTTACTTATCCTCACCCCTCCTTGTGTGCTCTCACTTTTATCATGTGCTCAAAGTCCAATCCCATTGTTGTGTTTGCCCTTGATCTGATGTCCACATATGAGGGAGAACATACGATTTTTGGTCTTTTGGGCCAGGCTAACCTCACTCAGAATGATGTTCTCCAATTCCATCCATTTACCAGCGAATGATAACATTTTGTTCTTCTTCATGGCTGCATAAAATTCCATTGTGTATAGATACCACATTTTCTTAATCCATTCGTCAGTGGTGGGGCATCTTGGCTGTTTCCATAACTTGACTATTGTGAATAGTGCTGCAATAAACATGGGTGTGCAGGTGCCTCTGGAGTAACCTGTGTCACAGTCTTTTGGGTATATCCCCAAGAGTGGTATTGCTGGATCAAATGGTAGATCAATGTTTAGCTTTTTAAGTAGCCTCCAAATTTTTTTCCAGAGTGGTTGTACTAGTTTACATTCCCACCAACAGTGTAAGAGGGTTCCTTTTTCCCCACATCTTTGCCAACACCTGTTGTTGGTGGTGTTGCTGATGATGGCTATTCTAATAGGGGTGAGGTGGAATCTTAGTGTGGTTTTAATTTGCATTTCCTTTATTGCTAGAGATGGTGAGCATTTTTTCATGTGTTTTTTGGCCATTTGAATTTCTTCTTTTGAGAAAGTTCTGTTTAGTTCACTTGCCCATTTCTTTATTGGTTCATTAGTTTTGGGAGAATTTAGTTTTTTAAGTTCCCTATATATTCTGGTTATCAGTCCTTTGTCTGCCCATTCTTGATTGTGGACATCCACCTCCCCCCCTTTTTAAGGACACCCAGTCTGTGTACTTTGTTATGGCACACATAGCAAGGTAATATATCACCTGCAAACAACCTCCCTGACCTTGTTCTATGTATGTAATTATTAAATCTGTTTCTCATTTTAATTTTTCTTCTATCAATAGGATGAAAATTCATAAGGACAGGGAGTTTTGCTATTTTATTCATTGATGTTTTTCTGAATGTTTTCAACAACATTAAATACATACATATACATAAATAAGAGTTTTTATTAATATGCAATCTTTCAGGATGGATAGTAAGTACAATATTCAGAGTGGAGACCTCCATATAATTCTACATAAATTACTTCAATTTATAACTCTTCTTATCTCATATGTAAAAAGGAAATGTCTGGACTCCTGTAAAACAGAAACTGTAAACAATTCTATAATTTTGTGAAGGTTTGAGTATTCACATTTCACCTTTTGCTACTAGAAAAACTTTTATCCTTCACACTTTTAAGGCCATCAATGAAGCTCTATAGACACAGAGATTTTTATTTCTTTTACCTATCTGTAAAAACCCTAGGAAAACCTTATAGTCCTCTTGGCATTTAGAAATTTGTGAGTCTTCTACATTGTAATTTGGTAATGAAATAAATTTCCTTATATTTAAATTCTCAATTTTATTTGCAAAATTTAATATGAGATTGAAAATTCTTATAAGTAATTTTTGGTAGAAATTTATTTCTTATGAAGAAAAATATTGATGTTATTTATGAAAAGAATAACTATTATGAAAGATTTGGTTTCATAAAATATATTTTTTTCAGTCAGCCTCAATGGAGTTCTTTTCTGTCTTTTATTCTGTGAATTTACTGATCAGCAGACATCTCTTCTAACTTAATCCAACCTCTTATTTTGGAAGGAGTTATAACTTGCATTGCAAGGTTAGATCAAGTTTTATTATTCATTTTTTATCCTTGACCCTAGTGGTTAAAACTATTAACTAAAGTAATGTTAATTGTGGTGGTGTTTTTTGATTTAGACACTTGTCCACCAGGAATTGGACTGAGACCAATTCATTTCATTCTGGCCACTGAGCAGACATCAAACTATAATGATTTTTGGTCACTGTTCAAGAGTTTACATTAATATAAAGAGCACACAGGGTAAAACTCAATCATAAATACCACCCTATACATTTAGGTAGACATTTATGTACTAAACTGTGTGAAGTAATGGGGAAAATTATGAAGATGTTTTAGTATTTTGCAATTGAGTGTGACGCATTGCTATGAATTTTGTACTGATATATATTATTTTGCCATCATATCAAATAGTATAATACTTCTTTCATGCAGGTGAAAAATACTTGTACTGATTTAATAATTACTTATTAGCTAACATTTCCAGAGGTACTAGACAGGGAGTATGCAGGACCTCAAAATGAATAAGGACTCTAAGAGGTTTATGGTTTAGTAAAAGGAATGAGATAAATAAATGAATAATTAATGACAGGTTTAAGATAATGGATAACATTTATTGAGTACTCACCTGCTCCAGGCATTTCTTCTAAAAGCTTCATACACATTATGCTAATTGAAACTTTTATGCATATTTGAGATAAGTATTAGTTTAGAGGTAAGGGAAACTAAATTCTAGAAAGTCAAAGCATTTTTCCAAGGTCATGAAGTTAATAAGTAGACATTTTGGCACTTGAACTTGTGATGTTGGTTCCTGTGTTGCACTTTTACCCTCTAGTCTGCCTTTAGAGTAAATGTGTAAGAAGAATATAAAAACAAAACAAAAAACTTGTTGAATAGTTTACATATGGCAGAAATTACATCTGTGTTAGGGAAACCCAGAAAATTTCTTGAGAAGTTTGCATTTGGAAACATCTGAATATTTGGAAATCTAAAATGAGACATTTTCCTCAGGTAGAAAGACTGTCTCAGACTGACTAGTTCATCAACAAATCTTCCTGTGCACACAGCTAGTCTCTCTTTCTTATTCTCCATTGCAGATAGGAGGAATCATGTGACTGAGTTCCACTCAAAGGAATCTGTGGATATTTCAACTTTATGATGGTATGAAAATGAAATGCATTCAGTAGAAACCATAGTTTGAATTTTGGTTTCCTGGAGCAGTGATATGCTGTACTCTTCTGTCTTACATGGTTGGGAAGCAGCAGTGAACAACGGCAGCCAGTCAGTCACACGATCTGAAGGATAAACAACTGAAACTCTTTGATTTAGGATATTATCAGCTTATGATGGATTTAATGAGACACAATCCCCACTTAAAGTAAGGAGCATCTTATTGTCTATACATTGTAATGTATACAATGTATAATGCATATAGAGTAAAAAATGCTATAATATATTTAGACTTCCAGGACAGGCTTATAAAACCTCGTCTGTAGAGTTTCTTCTGCTTTTTCTCCTTGGTGCAGATGATTCATAAATCTTTGGTGTAAATGAGAGATTACACTCACAGTATGGAGTGGCCTAGTTGCCTGAGTCACATCTTGAAGGAAAGCCAACCACTTAACAGAAAAATCCATTTTAGACATTTTTGAATGAGAAATAAATGTTTACTGTGGCAAGCTATTGAAATTTTGACATTTGCAAAGTATGGCATTTAGCCTACCTTCATGAATATAGAAAATACAAGAAGTAGAGTGTCATATGAGGAGAAATGATTAAGTTTGCTTCTCACCAGTGGAGGAGAAGTGTAATATTAGGTTCCAAAGCCAATTAGAGAGGTTAAAATTGCATGTGAGAAAACTGTCCTTGAAATTTCTTGTACAATTCAACATATACAACATAGCGTGATATAAAACATATACAGTCATTTATACACAGACCTATAGAATATTATATAAGCTTCGCTTCTCTCATTCTTGCATTGTTTATGTTTTTCTTGTATTCATTAATGGACTTCTTTCTTTAGAATATTTTTCTTTTCTTTTTTTTTTTTTTTGGCAGGACTAGAGTTTGAACTCAAGGCTTCACACTTTCTAGGCAGGTAACTCTACCACTTCAGCCACTCCACCAGTCTGATACTAATGAATTCATTAACACTTACTTATTTCGCTACCAGAGCCATACATTCTGCTTCTTTAATGGAAAGAAACCCAATCTTTGTAAAATGTTTGGCAAGGTATGTTGGCAGTTTTATCCTAGGTTTCTGCCATTGCCTTGGGCATATTTACATGATGTGATTTCATGGAATTGAGAAGCAGTTAATTATCTTAGAAGGAACAAAGTCTATCAGGAGAGGACTTGGGTTTGAATCTCAACTCTTGTATTGTTCTAATTGTGCAATAGGTCTTGAGTAATTTGCTTTATTTTCTTGAAATTTTGTTTTTCAGTTAGCAAATTGGAGATAAAAAATACATTTACTGGAAAAATTTTCTGAAGATGTAAGTACTCATAACAACTAATATTTATTGAGCAATTATGTTGCATTTTCTAAAATAATTGCTCTTCATATATATTGAAGAGCATATATTGCTCTTTATAATATTTTCCAGGTATTGTGTTTTATAAACATTGATATTTTTGTTTTATGCATGTCAAACATTCAGTTTAATGTGTATAGAACTTCCAGCAGAGGAATAGACAAAATCTTTACTTACTGTCTTTTCTTCTTTTTCTTTACTTTTTTCTTCTTGTTTCCCATTTATCCTTATAAATACTTTGAGAATATATATAACTCCATTTGCTCCAGCTGTTTTAAGATTAATCACTTGCACAAATATGACCCTTTTAAGGTAAGACATATATTACCAAACATTTTAATTTTGCATGTTCAACTACCTCAATAATTAGTTAAGGCAGGTGCTGTAATCTTCATCTGAAACAAGAGGCTAAATGACCTATCTCACTGTATTCCACATTATTTAGTGACAAAGCCGGGACTAAAACAACAATTAATAAATATTGAACACTTAAAATTTGTCCAGCTATTTTCATTATTAACTGATTTCCTATTCATTACAGCTTTGTGAGTTCAGTACTATTATTATCATGAAATCATATACACAGAGAAGGAGACACAAAGAGGTTTGAGTAGCTTGTCAAGGTTACATAACTACCAAATTGTTAATCTGTATTTGATCACAGAAATCTGAATTTGTAAACTGTTCCCCTACACTGATTTTTCATTACAGTATATATGATGTTTTGGTGCAGTGACTAATCCATGATCTCAGTAGGTGAAACACACTGTTATTAAGCAATTTAGGAAGCTGAAAGGTCAGCGTAACTAAATCATTGTTACTGTATAGTGTCTAGGAACGTATAGTAGGCACATACACTGAAGACCTTAAAGGCTAAAACTTTAAACATTGCTATTGTTTCAATTTAAAAAACATGAGCATCAAAAAGAATAAGTGTATTACATAAAAGTTGTTAATTCTAGGACTATACTTAAAAGTTAAAAAATAAAATAAAATCCCAGGTGGCTCTTCACCAGAAAGTGCTGACACTGTGTTACTGGATAAATTTTGACTTTTGGGGAAAAAAACCACAAAACATATGAAAGTATTGGAAAAAATAGATGATTTAAATAATTAAATTTAAAATTGTGATGTGATAATTGTTGCTTTCTACTGAATATTTATATTATGAGAATCTGTAACTGTATAATGTATACCACTCATGAGATTATTTTAGACAATTCTGTGTATTATATCTTGGTAGGCAGGAATAACTGTTCTGTAACCATTAGATATCCTATGGCACTTTGGCCAAAGTCTGATGTGTATATTATTACTGGTTTTATATTTAGTCTATCTAAGTGAATTCCACAGAACATGAACTCATTTGAAAAATTAAAGTTCATTATTTTCTAGCACTCACTGTGATCTCAACCTAAGGCTTCAAAACAAAGCAGTTTTTCTTCTCACAGGATTATAAGGAACATAGGACAGGATATGGGGTGGTAGTGGTGGTATGTTCAAAGTATTCTCTATATGCATATTAAAACAAAACAATGAAACTTGTTGAAAATGTTCCAAGAAGGGGAGAGGAAATGTGGCTGGGAGTGATACAGGGATGTGTTTAATCAGGATACATAGTATACATATATAGAAACATCACAGGGAAACCCCTGTTTGCAACTAATAAAAACTCTGCAGCTAGAATTCAGCTGACAAATTTGATTGTGATTCTGTACTCATAGTTCTGTAAGAAAGATAGCAACAAGCATCATCACAGAACTAATTATACTGATTGTGAATGTGCTATTTTTTAAAGTCACCTCTATAGTTCCTTTGTGTATGATTTATGATCCATTTACTTGTGAGTAATGATTAAGATTTTCTATGATATATTTAAATATACAATACAAAATAGCTATATTCTATGTGATGTATACAAAAGAATTTACTATATTTATACACAATCTCATCTTACTATCTCATGCTGATATTTTTACTTAAAAGCCTTGATGTTCAAGAACTTGCCATCTGACTTGTGGCATGACTAGTTGTAGGCCAGTGGGGATGTTCCTAGAGAGACGAAATAGCTTGTTGCCTCAATAAAATTCAATTCAATTGTTCACTGTTTGTTATGACCAAAGCACTAGTGTTACAAGTGACTCCAAAATATTCATGTGTTGTACTTATTGCTTACAATCTAGTGAGAAGAAGATGAAGTTAGAAGACTAGTTTTTGTTTATCTGTATATCTTCTTGTATATTTGTATATCTTTTGTATGTCTGTTCATAGCAATCATACATTTTTACTTAGATTATAAATTGCTAGGGTTAGAATGGGGAGCTTTGAAGAAATTGTGGAGCAGGCTACAAACCCAGCTAAAATCAGCATTACGATAGTTAGCATAAAAATAATGAAGACACTCTTGTGCATGTTCTCTACTGTGCTGATGAACACTGATAATGACAACCAACTCCAAGTCTGTGATATCATGATAAAACTGTAAACGGAATGCTGAAATTAGTACAAAGGGAACAATTTATTTTGACTAAAGGATCATCATTGGTGTCACTGAAAAAGTTATATTTGAACTGAGACTTGAAAGACAAAGAAACTTAAAAAAAATAGAGAGTAGAGGAAGAAAAATCATGCACAGGCAATAGCTCAAACTGGAATAGAGACAGAGAGGCAGGGCAGCATATGGTTTTACTGCAGTGACTGACCTTTTATAACTGAAGATTAATGTAAAGGTGATTGAGAAGCAAAGAGTAGTGGGAAGCAGAGCAAACACTAGGCATAGGTTTGACTGTAAAAGACTTAAAGAGCCTTTCTGTTATGTATTTGTTTTTTTATTTGCCCATCACATGCTTCTCTCTAACAATGCACTTCTTTTAGGGATTCAGAGATAATTTTGTAGGAACTGGCCCATGGCCCATGGTCAAGTCCCAGGTAAAGCCAACAGTAGAGGAGGATGACCATTATTCAAAATGCCAGTTTATCAGCAAAACTGAGAGCAGTGTGGATGAACCTTGAAAGAAGTTACAATTGAGTTAAGAATTTGGCACAGGAGTTTTGACATGTAAGATGATGGGCCTGGTGAGACTTTCAGTCCCCAAATCATTGCTTAATTGTCATTAGTGAACTGTTTTTGAGCAGCTACAGTGACTAGATGCCAAGTCAGATTAAGAGGACCCTCTACCCCTAAAAGATGTCAGGAATAAAATCAAAATAACCAGAGAATTAAAGAAACATCTAAAATTTTTCTCCCTCCTATTTTTCCTCGGAACATTTGGCTCTTGGTTATTTCACCTTCTCATGTTTCCAAATCACTCAGAGGAGAATGGGTTGCACAGAGTCAGATTGACACTTTTCTTCTTCTTCTTCTTCCTTTTTTTTTTTACAAACATCACTTTTGTTTTTTCCTTAATATAATATTAGATAATAAATAATTTTTACCTTTACCTATTCCCTCCCTCCCTCCTACCCCTAATCCAAACAGTAAAAATTTTCCTATTTTATCACGGGCAAAGGACATTTGCCCATGGTCAGCCTCCATGACCACAACCTGAACAATGTGTCTCTCCTGGAGTCTGGGTTGCCTGTTTGACACTCCTTTTATTTTGTTGTTATTATTACCATAGATAATAACTTTCTTGAAATATAATTTACACACCATAGAATTCATCTATTTAAAGTACAAAGTTCAGTTGTTTTTTTGGTAGAGCACCTGCCTAGCAAGCATGAGGACCTGAGTTCAAACCTCAATAGAACCAATAAAAAAGTACAAAATTCAGTTGTTTTTGCTATATTCACAGTTATGCAAATACTACCACAATTAATTTTAAACATTTTTATTAACCCAAAAAGAAATCCTAAATCTTTTTGTAGTCATGACTCCTTTTCCCCTTGTTAGACAGTGACCAATCCACTTTTTCATTATAGATTTGCCTATTCTGGACATTTCATCTACAGTAAATGGAATCATACAATATATAGTATTTTGCAACTTGCTTGTATCACTTAACATAGCGTTTCAAGTTTCACCCATATTGTAGCATGTATTGGTATTTCATTTCTTTTCATATACAAATAATATTCTTTTGTAGGGTGATGCCATTCATCAGTTGATGAATATTTAGGTTTCTTTCGCTTTTGACTATTAGGAGTAATATTGCCATAAAACTTTGTGTGCAAGTTTTATGTGGACATAGTGTTTTCATTTCTCTCTGGTATATGCCTAGCAGTGGAATTGCTGAGTCATACAAGAATTATGTTTAACCAATTGAGGAACTCTTAAACTATTTTCCAAAACTGCTACATCATTTTACATTCACACTGGCAGTTTAAAAACACTTTCATTCTTTAAGGGAAGAGAAAGGGCAGAGCCTAAAATGTAGGATCAGTGCATGCTGTTCACACCCAGATCTTATTGTTTAGCTGACTCTTCTCAACTGCGGGACAAATAAGGCAGAGAATTTGAAGATTTATTTTTAACATTTTGAAGTGAACTAAGCTATATCCCTTTTCAAGAGCAAATTTTCTTTGTGGGTGGATAAAGAAACACTAGTTATATGAGGTAAGTGAAAAGGAACTACTGTTTCCATGGAGCCAAAGAGAATGCAAATTGGGGAGGCAGCCACTAAGGATACACTGTTTTCATGATTTTACATAAGATCAGTCTTCCCTTTTCTCCCCAGCAAATCAGATCAAGTCACCCTTTGCTATATCTTCATCTCCAATGTTACCTTCCTGGCCTATATGATCCCAGCGAGAACCCATACCCTTGACCTTCCCTGGATTGCTCACCCAGATTCCTCATCTGCACATTTTCAGGGACATAAAAATCATCATTTTTTAAAAAAATGACAATTCAACTATGATATATTGTAAGTACTTTTGTAAATGGCACAATGGACTCCCAATACAACAATAATAAATATGATAATTAAAAAATGACTCAGGTAAGCTAAATGTGATGGCATATGCCTGTTATTCTAGCACTAAGGAGGCTATGCAGGAGAATTATGATTTTGAGGCCAGTGAGAACTTGCCTCAAAAAACATACAAAACAAAACAAAAGAAAAAGTCACAATAAAGCATCTGACACACAGTCAAGGTTTAACATGCTTATTGTTGTTTATCATGGCCAATGACTTCTTAAGTAGTTTATGGAAGAAACTATCCAACATGCATGAATTTGCAGGAGAGAGAGAGAGAGAGAAAAAAAAAAAACAGCTGTGGCATGAGTCTGTCGTGTAAAAGAACAAAATTAAAATATTTTGAGGTTTATTTAGAAAATAGCTATTTTTCAGGACCTTGCAGGTTTTAGGTCAGATTTTAGCCTTGTATAGTTCTGTGGCAAAGTTCTGTAATGTGAGCTGATTGAAGCCTGGTACTTTGAGACAAAGATTTGCTGTTTTATTATTCATAAGAGCAACCTTCATTGTTAATGCCTTAATACTTTTCAGGGAAAAATCAGTATATTCTCAGTTATAAATGCCATTATGACCAACTGATGGATGTTGAAATTTTGTATTATTATGCTAGTAAAAACAAACAGGTAACAGGAAAAAGAAACTGGAATAAATATTTTTCATCTTATTCTGCTCCTCAATTTTTTAAAATGTGATAGGCGATGGAGGAGGATTCTTCTCTCCACCAAACATTTTGGTAATCTTTTAAACCTCTCTTGTAGTTAAAGCTTCAAAGTGGCAATTCAAACCATTCAACAACGAATAAAATAATGTAAATTCAAATGAGAATATGAGACCTCCTTCATCACCATCTAGACAAAGACAAGCCCAGCAAGTTGCAATAATTTTACTTTGTGTGGTCTCCTTCATCAATTTGTTATTTGAAATGCCTAACAAGATAATTTCTTAATTGAGATAAATTTATTCATTTCCTATCATAAACTGATATTTATGGGGCTGTTCTTTATTATGAATTAGTATACCTATTATCTTCAGTTCATTTATAGAGATGAATCAAAATGCATTTGAAAAACCATTTTTTCCTGACTTCCTTTTTTCCAAAAATGGAACAAAAGAACCTAAGTTTACAAATAAGAGACAAAGAGGAAAGTTTATCTCTCATTGTTATAGAAATTCCATTTTACTTTAAACAGTAAAATTATGTATAAATAAGGTTTTTTTCTTGTCTAAGTATTTTAAGTGAGAAATGGATTTGCAATTAACATATGGCAGCTTCCTGATGCCTTGATAAATGGAAAGAACTTTTGCTCAATGCTGTCAAAGCTCTTTCACAAATTAATTGACCTTGCTGGGTGGATGCAGTGTAGCCCCATGTTCCAAAGAGAGAAAGAGTATAGCCAGCTTAAAATAAATTGTAAAGTTGTAGAACATATCTAAGAGTGAACACGAAAAATACTTCTGAGAGGTGTATTTAGGGACCGCTTTACATTTTTCTATCTTCCACTGGTGACAGAAGGCACCATTTCTGTTCTTTCATTCTGACTTCATATATTATAGAAATAGTTTTGTCTTCTGTTTCAAGCCCCTGGGCAGATGTCAAAGCTATATTCTCCCAAAGTTACTTTAATGAGCTCTACAGGATTATATTAAGACTTGTTTGATGACTCTTATTTGTGCTTACATATAACATTCAACAATGAAGGGTTACATAGTGTATAATTTCATTTATGTGGCATACTGGAAAAGACAATGGTATAGTGAGAATCAGTGCTTGCCAGGGGTCAGAACATGCTGTGATGATAAAGGGTAACCCCAGGGAGTTTTTTGGAAGTGATGGAATTATTCTGGAGCTAGATCATTCTGGTGATTAAACAAATCTATATATGTACTACAATTCCTTCAACTGAACTGAAAAAAGGTCAACTTTACTGAAGTCAGTTTATAAGGTAAAATAGTTAAAAAATGATTTCACTTTTAGTATAAACCCTTAAATTTTGCTCTTAAGTGGTAGAATGTTGTGCAAGTGATTTATAGGAAAAGCTGATTTCAGGATTATTAATAATTTTGAAGTATTAGATATTTGTTCATTTTCTTGGTGATGGAAGGGATACTGTGAAATTGCTGTAGAACACAGTCTTCAAAGGATCAGAGCATGAGATCATTTTAGAGTTCTGACACTTTCATTATGTTTACTTTTTGAACTTCTCTAATAAAATGAAAGATGTGGTTTTTTTTTTTTGGATGAATTCCTGTCAGTATTAAAGAAAGGGTTGCAGTGGAATTTCACGCTATTTTACTGTCCATTTTGCCAGACTGGAAGGTAGAATGTTATGTCTTGATTAATTTCTCTTCACTTGTGAGTTAGGTTTATCTTATCAGTATGATAAAACAATATTTTTTAGATCTTCCTATTGTCAAATCTGAATCATATATTTCATAATAGAACAAATTACATAAAAGTGAGCTGAGCATGTTGTCATACTTACAAAGCCGAGGCAGGAGGATCAGGTGTTTGAGACCAGTCTGTGCTGCTGCATAGTGAGCTTCCCTCTCTCTCTCTCTCTCTCTCTCTCTGTATATATATGCATATACAATGAATCTTATAAAAACTATCACAGAAAAATATTAAGCAAATATTAATCTACTCACACTAGCTATGAACCTCAAAATGTACTTTTTGAGTTCAAACTGAATTAGATAATTCATTTTTAATGCCTGCCTGCAAAATGTACCTAAAAACCCTTCTCTTCCTTTAATAGTTTAGATAAACAATTAAATATTTATATTGTATTTTACACAGTGCTGAAATTAGATGATTTTTAGAAATAAATGACAGCTCTAATGGTGTCTGTTTTTATCCCTTAGAACTTTTCTACTTATACTAAAAGGTAATGATTTCCTTCATCATATAACATTTATCAGTTTTCATCCTTAGATATTCAGGTTGTTACAAAAACATAATAAAAGAGTTGGTTCAGATACACGTGTAGCTTTTGAATATTATGAGACTAAGAACTTCAACAAGGTAACTGAAATTTGCTCAACATTCAGAGTAAAAACGAAAGTTTTAGGGTTTAGATTAGTTGAAGTGGGTTAGTGTTGCTAACTAATTCTCATATTCTCTCTCAAATTGATTTGTTTGCCTGTTTGCGGAAATCCAGCTCAAAGATTTCAAAACTCCAGAATATCCTTTGAAGATGGGCTGTACTCATTTCATGTCTTTTGAGGCTGCTGATAGCAACAGTTTATGTTGCTGTTTATGTAGGGTCATCACAAGGGGAAAGGAAGTGTTCATTTCTAATAAGTGAAAAAAAAAAAAGGATTGAATTAGAGGAATCTGGGGTTTGTATGGTTAAGGAAACCATCTTAGTTCTCTTTATGACTCTTTATAATAAATTATATTAAACTTAGATACATATTTATATAAGTGAATTTTCAAATATTGGAGGTTATTCAACATGGTAAATATTGTTGAAATGTTCTTTTTTTTTTCCCCTAAGGTATCTTCCAGTTATATCAAATTGTACTTATATAAACTCTGTATATTTGAAGTTGTGTTCTGCAGTTTTAAATTGTTGAGTCAGTACAACCCATTTGGGGAAAAAGTATAACTATGTGTTGTGGATGTGTTCTAAATGACTGGCTGGGGATTCCTTTGCTCTACTCTGACAGAAATGTCAAATAGGCAAAGGGTGGGCTTCCAAACCTGGAGCTATAAGTCCTGAGAACCACGAGATTATGAGAGCAAGTTTTTAAGCCAGAGATTTGTTGATGGCCGAGGCTTCCTGTCCATCGCTTAAAGTACCAATACCTTTAATACACTGGGTACTGTTCAGAGTCGCAGCTCTTGAGTTGTAGGTGTTGGAATCCTCAGACCTTCATCCATTGGCAGCTCTTTTAAACTCTTCCAGCATCCTGAGCTTTGTAGTTCTTGTATCCTGTGCAGGCTCTTCTCAGCCTCTCATCTTCAGCCCTCTGAGCTTTTCTGTCCTCCTTTTTAGCTTCTTGTAGTTTTTGCCCTTGGCTGCTCTCTGGAGCTTGTTAGCTGTCTCTGAATGTTACAGCTCAGAGCTTTGGGTATCTGGGCCCTAGCTCTCACTGGTTCTCTGGAACTTTTCAGCTGCTTTCTTGTTGCTGCTGCTGCCATTGATAGAAACTCCAGTTTTTGTTGGGTTTGGGGCAACCAGCTCAGTCCACTGTACTCATGATAAAGACTACAGATATGTTAAGACCCCTTGAAAGGATGCTTTATTGGGGCCCAATGTTGCAATACTGGGGCAGGGGGAGGGATGATCAGTGCACAGAAGAGAAGCCTCACAGACTAACCCAAACACTGTGGCAAACAGCCTGTTTTTATATCCACAAGAGAAGTAGGGTAGTTTGGATTATAATTCCACCAGTCTTAGCCTTGAATATGCACAGCTTCCATTCTCACCAAACACAAGCCTCATACTCCATCAATCCATGCTTTCAGTGAGTTACTGGAGAGGTGCTCCCCTTCCGGTCCTAAGTGAGAATAGCAGCAGGGTAAGGGTAAGAGGGCCATCTAGAGTTCTCTAAGGCTTGTCTTGCCTGGAGTGGAGTGCTTAAAAATCAGAGCAGTGGTGACTGGAGTAAGGTCTTTGGAAGCAGAAATTTGTGGCTTCAGCAAAAGCGGTTGTAGTGCTCCTTGCAGCTGGAGTGTAGTTCTTCAGAGGATGGTGGAGTGTTCAAAACAGCCAAAGAAAGGGAGCTATGTGGCTGACAGTTTCCTGCTCAAGGCAGTCAAGCATAAGGGAAAGGTATGTCAGTTGTTATTCAAGGGGCCACATGGCAGGCTTCCCTACAGTTTTGTTCTTTAAAAGATGCTTACAATAAAGACCTAGGAAATTAACATTCTTAGTCTTTAACAATGCTTAACTCCTCTCTACTTCATGCCCTTAGGGAAGGTTGGGTCCTTTTGATCTATCTCAAGTAGGCTTCCTAAGTGACCCTAAAGATTACATTCTTTCCCTTGCTCGTTCATGAGGGGCTGTGAATAGGATGGGCCATTATTCTTGTGAGGATGTTAACTTAAAAGGCAAAAAGGATTCTTCAGAATCCTTTCCTATTCAGTTGACTTTCCCTCCTGGCCTTGAAAAAGCTAACTACCATGTTTGGGATGGTCTATGGGATGTGTAGTGTATTTGGCAAGGTACTGAACACTACACAAAAGAGAATACTGATGGTATCAAATATTGATGGAATGATACTTTAGAAAATTGGTATAAGCAAGATACTTTTTAAGGAACATTAAAATTCCTGGGCTCAGTGATACCTTGATTAGGCATGAAGTGCAGGTTTCTAGACAGACTTAAAATTCCCATGAGGCCAGATCTCTAGGCAGATTTTTCAGTGGTGAGGAAAATTTGTTCATGACTTTATAAATTCCCTCATCATTAAAAAGATACAAATGAAGAAGTTATTAATTTAGTACACAGATTTTGTTTATATAACTCTAGTGAAGCCAAACAATCAATTTTCAGATAAATCGTGATTCATATTTTAAATGTCTGGCCACTATTCTTCTTATGTTCATGGGCTGACTATAGTTATTTTATAAGGAAGTGGTTGACTAATTTTAATGCTTATTTACATTATATAGTACTGTGTGTATTTCTGATATGGATAGGCAAAAGTAACTAGTAATGAGCCTTAATATTCTGATCATGAAATATTTCAAATTAAGTTGTTTGATGTAGGTGAAATAAAATAATAAATACCAGTCGCAAATACAAGCTTTGAAATCCATCAACTGAGATGGTCTTTAATTTTGTTTTCCTTTTTTATTGGAGGGTACATATTTTATGAAGTTGTAATATGCCATCAAATTATTGCTTGAAAGTAGTCATCCTTGAATACCTCCTCTAACGTTTCATTCATAATAAATCTACCACTTGTCTCCTCATATCTAAGTAACAAACAAGGTGATTTATTCCAAACAAGGAATATGTCCTTGGTATATGTTATATTTTTACTTATCAGAGTCACAAAAATGAATTTGAAGGTGAGCAAGTTAAAAATTCTGTGACAGATTATTATGTTATTCCGAACTCTTCTCTCCCTTCTCTGATAAAGCACTGTATTTCTGTCCCCTCACTGCCCTCCTTTCACCATGTGTGACTTAACCATATTACTCTTTAGGTTGAGTTCTCTTTCTAACTATGTGGTCAGTTTTGGTCCTGTGTCTTGTGGAAGTCAGTGGAATTTGAACAAAAGAGATCGTGTTTCATTTTCAGCTTGAAGCCTTGAGCACAATGAGTTGCTGCGTGTGCTGCTGTTTTTAGGAAGCCATGAGAAGAGCATGCCCCAAATAGGAACTGTTTCTTCCCGATGTGCAAATGAACGTCTTGGGGAGAAGTGTACCATGGAGCAACTGATGGATGTGTAAGCCTTTTGTTGTGTTATAAGCTTTTGATGTTTGTTTAAGCAAAACAAAACCTGAGCAATATAGTTTGAAGTTTAATTTTCTTTGAAATGAAAATACTATCGTTTCATTTTTCTGATTAGTACTTCAATAGTTTTTTACTGCCTTAGGCTAAAGGCCAAAATATTAACTTTCCTACAAGATCCTGTATGTTTGGGACCCTAATGCTCTTCTTTTTCTTTTCTTTTTTTCATTTTGCAAGTTTCTGGAGTTCACTATATGTTCTACTTATGCCAGGAATTCTTCTCCTATGGTCCTTGCATCCCCCTCCCGACAGCAGGAAAAGCATATGCAAAGATCTTATGGTTATGTATAATTATACATATGCTAGTGTCTTATTTCCCAGTAAGGAAATAATTTTCTTCATAAGGGTGATTGTGTTACTTTATACACTAGTTTATCTGCAGTACCTATTACTGTTCTGGTACATATGAGATACATGACATACAAAACACATGTTTGTGGAATGAAACAAAAAAATGAAACCAATTCTTTTGAGGTTTCGTCTTTATTCTTTTGAGGTTTCATCTTTAGTCTAAGTGATATCATATGCTGTCTTTGTGTTTTTAGTGTCATTATGGTGTTAGGGTCTCTTAATTTCCTTTTAACTTATTTTCTAAGACGTAGGACATAATTTTTTATAGATTTTTAAAAAATATTCTGGAATATTTATTAAGTTAAAAGTATAACAGGTATGTTGCTTATCTTTCTGTAATATATGTCATGGAGCAAGAATTCATTTTCACTTTTCTTAGTGCCTAAGACTAGTTAAAGGGTTTTCTGTTGCCATGGTAACACTACTCAGGTTTTACAGTGGTTTCCTCCATATTTTAAACATTGTGTTATTTCATTAAAGAAACTTAACAATTTTGTGGCAAAAAATGTTGTCTTGATGGCTAAAAGATATATATTTTCAAAGGATCTATGCTTATATTTAAGCTTGATCTTTTAAATTATACCTTTTTTTTTTTTTGATGGTATTAGGGTTTGAACTCCAGGCTTTGCTCTTGCAAAGCAGGTGCTCTACCACTGACCCACACTTCCATTCCATTTTGCTCTGGTTATTTTGGAAATGGAGTCTTGCAAACTATTTCCCAAGCTGTGCTCCAACTGAGATCCTTCCTATCTCAGCCTCCCAAGTTAATGGATTATAGGCGTGAGTCACAAGTGCCCAGCTACTTATACTTATTTTCATGTAACTGCACTCTCTTTTGTGTTTTGAGCTTTATATGCTGCAATTCATAGAGGCAAACCTTTATTCTTTCTTATGATGATTTTTTAGGACGTTTTTAATTTTTTTAAATAAGCATTGCTTTAGTCCATTAAATTTAAGGGTTTCTTTCTATTCAGACTTGAAAGAAAGATGGCATAATAAAAGGTGGGTTTAGAATAGTCCAGACATCAATCTGTAACAGATAGTAAGAATTCCATTATACTGATCAAAGATTGAAGGACATGGTTGAGGATGTACCATTTGAAAAAGGACATGTGAAGGTGCAATCCATTGTTAAATATGGACCAAGATGGAACCATGACATTTTCCTTTCCTAGGTTATAGCTCATGCTGTCTGTGCTTTAAAGTGAGATAGATATAGTATGAGCAAAAAAACATTGTGGGGGGTGAATATCCATAAGTTGGGTATAGTTGTGATAGATCTTTCTGAGGCAGGTTAGATTTAGGAAAGTTTGGGACTGGGACTCTTCCCTGACTCACCTTAAGAGCTCCATTGTAATTACAATAAGTTAAAAAAAATGAGAACTGCCTCCCTCATGAGTGGGGTGCCTGAGAATTATCATAGGTGTATATGGTAGTCTGCCTACCTCCTCCCCCTCACTCAAAGGTCAAGGGAGCCAATTAATGAAACATCCTCACCTGGCTTGGGAATTACCCATTCCCCTCCCCGCTCATTGATTACTGGATGGAAATCATCTGGTTCCTCCCTTCCCCTAGGCTATTGTAGGTTTTTTTTTTTTCTTCAGTACTGGGTTTGAACTCAGAGCCTACACCTTCACCCATTCTACCAGCCCTTTGTATGTGTGTGTGTGTTTAAGATTTTTTCAACATAGGGTCTTGCAGACTATTTGCCTGGGCTGGCTTGGAATCACGATTCTTCTGATCTCTGCCTCCTGAGTAGCTAAAGGTAAGTCAGCCTCACCCAGCTATCCTAGGTTTTCAAAGCACCTGAAGAGCAGAAGCACCTCTCTTGGCTTCCGGCTTCCACCTTGGCCCACTATACTCCCCTTTCTATTTCCCTTTCCTACCTTTTAATAAACTCCATTTACACCCACATATCCTGCCATTGGTTCTTCCATGGGGACAATGAATTTGGAAGTCTTCTGATCACAGACTGCACCAGCGCCATTAACATTTTCACAACATAGAATTTATATTATTAATATTCACTACTTTACCTCAGCATGATGTTTGGGATAAACTCATAATGTGTGTTTTACAAATTGTATAGCTGATTTCTTGTAGATTTGGTACTTCTACTTTGCTTCTGACAAGTTTTTTTTGTTGTTGTTGTTATTTTTTTCTCTATAATTGTTGACTCAATCAGTGTTTGGAGACTTGATAGACATAAAGAGGGTAACCAGCTTCCAGAGATCTGATGCCTTAGTTGACCTCTTCCCTCAACTTTTGTACCTTGAAGTGCTTGTTAAATGACTTATTACTATGGTATAAGCTAAATGTAAAGCAATACCTTTCCTCTTCCCACAAATCATATTATAATTTTAATCTTGTCACTCTCTCTCTTTCTACATACACATGCACACGCATGCACACACACACACACATGTGTACTGGAGTTTGAACTCAGGGCTTGCTAGGCAGGTGCTGTACCACTTGAACTATGCCACTAGACCTTTTTTGCTTTAGTCCTTTTTCAGGTAGGTTCTCACATTTTTGCCCAGGCCCACTTCTCGTCTCCCATGTATATAGCTGGGATCACAGAAGTGTGTATCACCCCTACCAGCTTACTGATTGAGAGGAGGGGTTATCATTATCTTTTCACTCAGCTTGACTTCCAACATACCTCCCAAGTAGCTGGGATTATAGGCATGAGCCACAGCACCCAGCTTTGTCTGTATATCTTTATATTCTCAGGGGAATGACCTTTGGGGATTTCCTCATAAGTGAAGAGACTGAAAAAAATAGAATTTGCAGGAAAGGATGGAAGAAGAAAAAAATTAAAAGAGGAGGAAAAGTCAATAAATTGTATTATTTTCTTGGAATATCAAATAATTTAAAAAATTTTTGAAAATGAAGGAACAAAAAGAAGAAAGAAAATAAAGAGAAAAAGTGTTAGTTGTTAGTCTAAGTTTCCAAGGGAAACAATTTATCATTTGGCCATACAACTTTAAAATTTGCAGAAGAGTGTAGTATTGTATCGACAGAAGTCATTCACCATGATAGATGAAATCACAGTCATTCTCTATTTTGTGAGGCATTTGTGTTAGGGTATCTTGTGTTCCCTGCAGTTAGTGCTGTGTGTTTTCTAATTAACTTAATGCCCAGCAATTAGCAGGTATTGTTCACAAACTACAAAGCATATTTCAGGAAATTGTGCATATGAATGCTAGTTTGTAAGCAAGTTCCTTCTAACCTCATTGTATTGTATGCTGTTGATGATGATGATGATCATACAACCTACAAATTTATTTTGTGCACAATATGTATTTTACTTTCCATGCTTTTTCACCTTAACAAATCAATAAGGTAAATATTAAGCCCCAATTTTGCTATTGCAAAGAATAAATCACAAACAAGTTATTTAATTTTGCATAAAGATCATAAATATTATAAGAAATATTTCAGAGATTTAAGTCCAGGTGTCCTATGACATTTCTACTATGCTTGATTGTTTCCTAAAAGTAATATTAACAAATGTAATTGAGGAAAATGGTAATGAGAATGATACTAAAGTACCCAAAAGCATATTGTTTTTAGAACACTGAAAAACAGTTTCTTTTCTGTGGTACTGGGTTTGAACTCATGGCCTTGTACTTGCTAGGCAGGTGCTCTTTTACTTGGACCATGAGCCCAGCCTTTGTTTTGTTTTGGGGACAGAGTCTCCCTATGTAGGCTAGATGAACTTTTGTCCCTCCTGCCTAAGTCTCCTAAATGTCTTTTAATTATAATAATAGATAGTGGTTTCTAGAAATTTATATGGTATCAAATTTGGAACTGAGGCAGGGTAAATAAGGAGACAAGGATATTATATTATTTTAATAAATATTTAAAGGGCCAGACTCAGACACTGGAATGACTAAGTAAAAACTGAAAGGACAGAGCAGCTATCCACTCCCATCTGCTTTTAAATCTATATACAGGAACAGGGAGACACAAAGGAGCCATCTGCTTCTGCTTTTCTTTTTGACACGTTAACAAGCTCCTAAGCTACTTGGAGGGTGGAAATACCACGTCTGGCAGAGGGAAGTTCTGTGGCATTCCTCTCCTTTCCTGCTATTGTCTCTGTATTTTGGATGGGCCAAGATGGCCCCTCTGTTTTAATTGCCATCTCTGCCACCCAGTTCCATTATCTTTGACCATGTGTATTCCCCCAGCTCTCCCATATAAGACTAAGAAATGGGAGCCACCATCTCTACTCTCATTTCCTTCATGTGGTCAGGAAATGTTTCTTTTTTTTTTTTTTCAATCTCTTCTGTTATACTAAATTTTTTTCCTAGTAAGCTTTACTATTGTTTTTACTACATCTTTTGCATCTTGCTTGAACTCCTTTCCTGCTGGCTGAAAGAACCAAAGTATTATCAATGCTATTTTTCCAATTATGGACAATAAGAAGAAAAAGTTTACTAGAAAATTGGGTTCAAATTGAAAGGAAACTGAAGAAACTGAAAAGAAAGACATACTGAGAAAGAATCTGTGACATTCATGAGCAGCAGGTTTTTATTAGGGAGAGGAGAACTGAGAGGGACCCTCAGCTATAGTGTAACACTCTGAGAGAAGCAAGAGCACACCTTTCTTACAGGCTGGGGATTTTAAACATGCTGTGGCAGGAAAAGGGAGGTTGGAAAGGGATGGGCATTAGGTAAGATGGTTGGGAAAGAGGATGGGGGAGGTGCAGGACATTAGTAGGAAGGTCATGGTTGTTGGGCAGCTATGCATGTTGTTTCCTGACATTCCAGCATTTGCATCGATTCAGTTTTGACATTCCAGCATTCCAGGCTTTTTGACATATACATATGGGGCATGAGGGCGCTGCTTGTCTTCTGGCTACTTCCTGCTGGCTGGGGCGATGTGGGGGGTTATTGAGCCTAAAGAGTTTGTAGAAGCATTATGGCCATGAACTGCTCCCCTGAGGTAGCCCAGGAAATGGTGGTAATATGTTCTTGTAAAACATTTTGGAGGATATTAATGAGGCATGGTAAGAACATTAGAGCCAGACAAACAAGGATGAGAAGGACCACAAGTGGGATGAGTCATGGGTACAAGGAAGAAAGAATATTAGTAGACTGAGAATGTTAGCTGTTATGTCCTATCACTGAGTTTTTTTTTTATCCCATCCCTAACTATGCCAGATTTATTGGTGAAGAAACAACAATCTTCTCCTAGGAAGAGGCATAGCTTGCCTTTGTTAGCTGTGAGGAGATATAATCCCCTCCTGCTTTGAAGGCAAGGTCACAATGGAAAAACTAAGGGGTCCCAATAGAGGGAAGACCCATGGCATCCATTTAGCCCAGGAAGACCACTGTTCCCAACTGTCTGTTGTTCATTGTTGGAGATTAGCATTGAGTTCCTGAAGTCTCTTAGTGGCATCATGAATGCTCCTAGACTGGCTGACATAAAAGCAGCATTGACATAAAAACAGCATTCTTTATTTTATTTTTATTTTAAAATAAATTTTATTTTGTCATTTTTATATTTACTTACAAGTGCATATATTATCTTGACCACCTTCCCCCCACCTTTCTCCCCTCACTTCAATGCAGAACCTGTTCTACCCTCTGATTCTCTGACTTTGTTGAAGAGAAAACATAAGAAATATGAAAAAATAGCATTTTTGCTAGCTTGAGATAAAGATAGCTATACAGAGAAATTCCTAGTGTTGTTACCAGCATATGTGTATTACAACCCATACTTGTTCACCTCTACCAAATCTCTCTCTTTTCCTCCTCCCCTTCTCATAATGGCACACCTGCAAACAGCATTCTTTAGACCTTGGTGTACAGACCTTGGTTTAAGTAGACAAAAAACTGAGGGCAGGGAACAAAGGCATGTATAGTAAACCATTCCAACCACAGATGTGGCCTGGTTGGTCATTACCTCAGTCTTTGTTTTGGGAAAGTTTCCAGAGTTGTTATCTGGAAGGTGTTCTGTAAAAGCAGTTTAAGTCTAAAACTAGAAATACCTTTATCAAGTAGAATACAGAGGAACTAAAAGTCAGAATGTTCCCAGTTAAATAGACCGCCTAAGGGAAAATTAACTCCATGATCATGGACTACTAAAAAGATAAGTTTGGAGCCAGCAAAAATAATGCCTTTTACTTAAATGGAAGGCTTTGGCCAAAAATATGAGTTTGCCTTTTGTCAGAGGTGCCTGCAAGGGCTTGGGTGTTTGTTAGTCCTGTGTAAGATCACTTCTTTAAAACCTCTTGGCCTTAGTAACTTCTGTGAGGTCTGGCACAGGTGAGTCCATCTGGATTGTGACAGCTTTCCCCTCTGGTCTCCAAACTGTCTCTAAAGAGTCTCCTCTGAAGATTTTGTTAATTAACCATTCTGGTTAATGAGAATCCCTCGGTTTAGGAAAGCTTTTCTTGGATGTTCTCAGCACTGGAGGGAAAGCTTCAGGAAAGTCAGCTGGGAATCAGTGCCAATTAAGACCCATTTGGCCAAATTATAAGCAGCAAAAGAGGTTTCGAAGAAGTGGGGTTATCTGGCATCCATTTTTAGTTCTGTCTGGACTATAGATGATATCCTGACAAATTGAAAATGTTGCAGCATGTCAACAGAAAACAGTTAAAGGTTTTGAAAAAAAGCCAACAAAAGCAAATATCTAAAAGGCCAACTCAATTGAAAACTAGGTACTGGGTAGTCATTTTTGGGGTTTAATTGCAAATGCTCCGAAGAAGGACTGAGACTGAGAATGAAAAGACTTAGAACAGCCATGGTTAAAATACTGAAAAGTAGTTTGGGAACTGTCAGGACATTTAGTTATTTCCATTGCAGACTGCATTTTTAGGAAAATAATTATGACTGACAGTATTAAAACAGCAGACTAAATGCTCCTTGTTACCATTAGGAACACATGGACACAAGCTTACAAAAGTCTAGCATAATTAACTTTAAATCTCTTACAAGTTAGGGAGACAATGCTGTGATCCCAAATAGCCTTATTTTCTAATGTACAAGTAAATTTCATACATATACAGTAACACTTATTTGACTAAAACTAAGATAGGTCAGGTTTTAAGTAGCAGGATTGCCCAAATGGCAAGGTTTTTCTGAATGTTACTGATTACAAACAGCATACCTGCTGAAAGTTTTATTAACCATTTTATGTGTCAAAGGTTTAGATGTAATGCTTTTGGATAAAAGAGAACTTTAGCTGGTCAGTTAAATGTAATGTTTTTGGATAGAAGAGGGCTTTAGCTCATCATTTTACATTAACTGGTAGTTTTAACTTTGTAAATGTTCGTACAATATTTAGATGAAGTCTAGACACAGAACACAGTTATAAGGTGGTCACTTAAGAGACCTTTGCAGAGCAAATATATAAATGAACTCTTATTTAGTAGTACTTTGATAAAATCTTTCCCTGTAACAGTTTTTTTTTTATAAATGTTACTCAGAGCAGAACAATATTAAGATAGCCTTATTGTTTTATGGACATAGAGAATTAGATTTTAGTTTGACATGACCCTAGTAAATCTTTTAGGCAACTCTTAGATTATAGTCAATTTTATCACACACTGAAGCTTTTATTGTACACTGTTAAGACATAACATTCATATAACATTCTGAACCTTCTGATGGTTTGTCCTTACCCCTCTTTTCCATATTTGGAACAATCCTTAGGACAAACCTTTCTTTACAAAATCCTTTCTCATTCAAAAGCACTCTTTTTTCCCTTTAAGTTTTTTTCTAAAAGTACACTCAATACCCACCTATATCCTTTCTACTTGTTGACTTTGTAACTTGTATTTAAAAATAACTTTTCTAAGAATTTTTAATTTAAATAACATTGTTTTTATAATTAGCCTTGTATTATTACTATATAGACCCATATAGAAAGGCAATTTTAAACTGTTTTTTACTCAATAAATAACTTATAAGGACATCATTTATTAATAGATCTAATTATAAAAGAATCAAGTGTAAATTACACTTATAACAAAATGAAACAGATTAAGGTTATTGTCCATAAAATAATGCCTATTATTTAGTTAGGCTTGATTGAATTTTAACCTTTGAAAAACTGGTTTTTCTTAAAAGTAGCAACAGAAGAGGTGGGGGAGAGAAGAGAACAGAAGCCTTTCATTTCTTTATATTAACTTTATAATAAAAATCGTCCTAAAGATGTTTAAACACATTATTTATGTGTTTATAAGCACACTATTTATATCTTGTGAAATGAGAAAAAAGGGAAGGATGACATAGAGCTGGGTTGAAGTCAGAGGAGGAGGTTTTTAATGGTGATGTAGCTGGATGGTAAGGTATTGGGTGGAAATCCAGCAATGGAAGACGGTCTTCTGGTGGAGCTGTCAAGGAAAGGAAAGGGTGGGAGCATGGTGAAAAAAGGAGAGAGAGAGACAGCAGGGTTGGGGGAGAAAGCCTCCATCTTCCGTTCAGGGCCTGAGGGTGAACCTGGGAAGAGCTGCTGCTGTCCACCGCTGTTCAGGTTGTGACAGCAGAGAGCTGGAGTCAAACCTACAAGCTCCAGCAGTTTGAACAAAGGGAAGAGTCTGGACTTGAGACAAGAGAAAGCCTGAAGAGAAGAGACCTCTTGTCATTTGCCATTTCTCACAATAAAGTTGTCAAGGTCTTGGAAGACATTGGGATTAAATGTTTTAAGTCTGGGCCATTTAGAGGAATAATCTAGTTTGTATTGAGGTCAAGTTTTTGTAGAGAAACAGATGAGAATTTTTGGTTTTAGATCACCCTTTAGTTTCAGTTTGGTAAGATTGTATAAAATACACCCCAGGAGTGAGTCAGAGGGAATCTTTGAGTGGGTATTACCTATGGCCAAGGTTAGGAAGTTTCCTCTAGGGTGTCCTCCAGAGAAAACTTGCGAAACTGGAAAAATGAATGTGGGGACATAGATAGACATCTCTAACCCATGTGGACAGGGGCCAGACTCCTAGGAGTCCAAGTGGCTGGAATGTGAGAAGGAGAAGTAGGAACATCAAATGCGAGAATGGCCAGAGACTGACACACCAAGGTGCCATGGAGTGCCAGATGTAGAGGCCAGGTCTTACCTGTCCCTGTAGAAATTGGAGCTGGTGTTGAGTGTGTGGAGTGGAATCTGCAAAGGGCTCTGTAGCAGGTCACAAAGGAACAGGAAGTTAGGGGTGTATGTATGACCAAAAGGTCAGACCTCAGAGTAGTGTGGCTATTAGGTAGAAAATTCTGACTAATAATATTTTTTGGGCTCGAGTCCAATCGGAAGGAGTAGTTGCCCCTGATCCTATGCCCAAAACAATTGTCAGAATGATGGGGAGGCTCAGGAGAAAATATAGTAGTGTTAGAGTCATATAGAAGATAGTGAGGTGGAAAGAAGAGAAGAGAAGTTCGAAGAGAGGTTGGGTGGCTTGGGAATAGAGGTGGGCACCGGCCATGCCCCTCGTGGGAACTTAGGCGCCTCTTGGCCTTAGTGCATCCCTCTCAAGCCTGGACAGGAGACCCCATGGGGGTGCACCATTGACCATATGAGGATCACCATGGAATCACGGTAACACCAAATGAATGGGAAGTGAAGAAGCTAAAAAGAGAGACATACTGAGAAAGACTCTGTGACTTTTCTAATCAGCAGGTCTTTATTAGGGAGAGGAGACCTGAGAGGGACCTTCGGCCATAGTGTAACACTCTGAGAGGTGCAAGAGCACACCTTTCTTACAGGCTGGGGATTTTAAACATCCTGTGGTGGGAAAAGGGAGGTTGGAGAGGGATGGGCATTAGGTAAGATGGTTGGGAAAGAGAATGGGGGAGGTGCAGGACATTAGTGGGAAGGTCATTGGGGTTGGGCAGCTTTGTGTGTTTTTTGACATTCCAGCATTTGTGTTATTTCAATGTTTCTCAGCATTCCAGCATAAATACTATTCTTTGTAATCAGAATATAAAAACCATGATCTTTAAAACATACTATATTTGGGATTAAGTGTAACATACATGAAATAAAATATGAAATAATTTGGCCACTATAGGCTTCTGAAAATAAGCATAAGATATTTTTTCAGTACTTAGATCCTATGGTGTAGAATACAGACCACAAGAAATTTTACAGGAGAGCAATAGTTTTCTAATTTGATGGCTTTGGTGATCTACTCAGGAGATAGGGAATGTTGGCTAAATGACATTTTATTAATGTCATTGTTTAGCCTTGTTTAGTTGTGGAATTTTCAGGAGTTTTGGAATGAAGTATGTGTGCATAGACTATTTACAAGATGTGTGGAACTTCAGGAAACCTTCTAAATCTTTCTTGACTTCAATCTCTTTGAATAATGCTCAATTTATTATAGTAATACTTAATATTTAAAATGTCAGGAATACAGGAAATTTTCAATCATACTAGTTTTACCCTTGCCAGCTCCTCCACACCTTGTTTGATCTACATTGTTTCTAGATTCTGTCTCAATATCATCCACAACTTGTTTGATCTACATTGTTTCTAGATTCTATCTCAATCTCTCTCTCCATTTCACCTCCCTACTTAGTTTTGGATCTTAATGTTATGGATTCTAGCTTTCTCCAAAGACATCAGTTACATACTTACATATGTGATTATTATGTAAAGTATTAAGATATTTTTGTGAGCAATAAACCCATTTGGTTTCTATCTTACACTGATGATTTAAATAGAATTAATTGGTCCTACCCTGTTAGATGGGGGAGAAGGATAAATGCTTGCCCTGTATTTAGAAAGATAGGTATGGGAGTGGGAAGAGAAAGAGAAAGAGAGAGAGCTTGAGAGAGAGAAAGAGTCAAATCTGTATCTTGACTAGGAGCAACCCCTGTTAACTGAACAAGAATCTAGAAGTGTGACTGGGAATCTTCTGAGACTTAATTTTAGTAGGAAAGACATTGCACAGGAAAAAAGCACAGAAAATGGATGAAATGGATTAGAATTCCTCACTTAGATAAACTGGATAATTAATTACTTAAGCAAAAACAAAGACTGTGAAGTAGTATATATTAGGACAATTATTCACTGATATGTTGCTGAACACACACCAGTCATACAGTGGCCATTATAGAGCATTTTTGGACTTAAGGATTGGTTTTGAACACTGAGAACATTTGAGAACATTACTTCTCTTCAAAATCATTGAAGATATTTAAGTGAAAGGTTAACAAAAGTGCTCTGTTTTTCAACATCTATTTTAATATTTACTAGAATATTATATTAATATATAACTTAGAAATTTTCAATAAGCTAAGCAAGTTATATCTATAGTTTTCTTAATAAAAAATTTGCTTGAATTTTGTGGCCTTTTTACTTAAAAAATCCTACTGTCAAAAAACTTCAGTACTTCATATGCATGTATGAAAATAAGGTAACGAAACCCTATTTGTTTAAAAAAGGGTGGGAGAGAGTGTAAGAAAGAATAATAGAGGAGTGAATTTGATTGAAGTACATAATACACATATGGAAATATCACAGTGAAACCCACTTGTACAATTAAAATATGCTAATAAATATAGAGACAGAAATGAAAAAAGATGCACATACACACACACAAGTTTCAGACAACAATCCTAAGCTACTGAAGATACCTACAGAAAATCTCTAATCAAGAACCTTTCAATTTAAGAAAATGAAGATCCCTGGAGATAAAGAAATTTATTGATAGCTAATATCAAGGCATTTTTCTATGTAGAAAATCTAAATGAGGTTGGGAAAATAGCTAATCTTTTCTAAGCACTAACTTTCTGTTGTAGTAGTGAGGTGGGCTAGAATTAGGGTAAGTTTAGGACTCTTAGAAAGTATGTGACTTAGTATTGTATTTCAGATTAAATATTCCTTTCTTCTCTGAGCCTCTTTTTCAGTCACAAATGTGTGTAGGTTATTCACACCCTAGTTCAGGGACAACTCAAACCTCCCTCACATGGCCCAGGGACCACCCATGCCCCTCCTGACTCACTGATTATTGGTTAGGAATCACCAGGTTTTCCCCTGCCCACAGGTTAGCATAAGTTTTTAAAGCACCTGGAAAAGAGAAAGACCTCTCTGCTTCCAGCTTTCACCTGGTCCCATCATGCCCCCTTTTTAAATTCCCCTCCCTAACTTCTTATAAGCTCCATTACACGCACGTGTCCTGCCATGGATTCTTCCAAGTGGGAAACAAAGAATTTGGAAATCTTCTGATCACAGACTACACAATTGCCATTAAGAGTAGTATATTATGAGTTATCTTATTTAATGATTAGTTGACCTTGTTGCTTTGAAACCAGACTCTTAAAATCACTGCAATGTCAGGAGATAGTCACATAAGAGTGACTACAAGGAATATTCTAAGAGCAAAGAAAAATGCAAAAGGATTGCTATGTCCCTTAAGTCTCTAAAAGTTGTTATTTAAATGCTTGTCTCTAACCCCAAATTTCAGGAGTGCTTTTGTTCAGCTACATAAAGACAAAACTATGCCAGGAATAGATTAGATGCCATTACCCATTTTGGAAATCTGTTATACCAGGTATATTTTCATGATGCTCATGTGTAACTTCTATTAATGTTAATGAGAATTGCATTCATGCATGGAGTGGAGAATAGATCCATTATCTCTAAAGGGCAGTTTCCTTTTTAATACATTGCTCAAGTTTTATTACATGTTTCCCTTTTGTTTATATTGCATAGTCTGACATCTTTATTTATAGAAAGAGGCATATAACTGTGGGATTGAGTGTCTTTGTTGCGAGGTTCTTCAGGAGAGAATTTATGTCACAAAGGTGTGAAATTAGTACCTTTTGAAGTCTCTATTCTTATAAAATTGTTAACATCCAGGATTCATTTGGAACCAATAAAGTAATTTAGATATAAATCAAACAATTATTGCAGTAGTTCCTGAGTCAATTGTTGATACTTATAATAATTTTCAAATCTACATGAAGTGATTTCCTTAGAAACTTAGTTTAGAGGGGGAAAAGGAAGCTAGTAGTGAAAACAGGCATTTTTACAATGTGGGACCAAGTTCTATAGTCCCAAATACAATTTTTTGGATTTTCTCATACAAGTTGAGCCTTTAAAAAAATAAGGAAAGCAAAGGAAAGAGATATTTTTGACAATGGTTCTATGGATGGATTTGAATATGACAAGAAATGGTCATACATCAGATTCTGTAGTTATCTCCTGTATTCCCCTGTTTTCAAATGGATTTCCTTTTAGACATTCCCTCACCACTGGTATGCATGGTGAAATAAATGAGACAACTTTCAACAAGATAAGTCTTTATGGACACAATAAAATGTTAATTCCTTTCTGTCTCATATGAACTATATTGAACCAATTAAATACCAGCATATATAAGATCCCTTCTATAGTACTTGTTGTATTAATAAAAGCACAGCTTGTTGATGGTTGTTATTACTTTATAATAATGTATAAATTATATTTCTGTGTAAGCAATTACAATATCCAAAGCAAGATTCCTTTTCTGTCTTAAATTGATGACTGAAAACTAAACAAAATGATACAACCCAATGTCACCTACGAAAGTTAATGTAGTGATTTTTCTTTTGCAGAAATACTTGGCAAAAGTATCAATAATTACAATTACATGTCCTATGTGGTGGGACTGGGGTTTGAACTAAGCACTTTGTGTTTACAAAGTAGGTACTCTGTTGCTCGAGCCACACCTCAGTTCATTTTGCTGTGGTTATTTTGGAGCAGGAGTTTCACAAACTATTTGCCCTGACTGCCTTCAACCTTAGTCCACTTGAGCTCAGCTTCCTAAGTAGCTAGAATTACAGATGTGAACCACCAGTGCCTGGCTTCCCTCTGCTTATGGATTGTGTAGTAGCTGCGGTATTACCTAAATTACATTTGCGGCTCTATATGAATAACAATAATGAAGAAAATGACAAATTACTGTTGTTCTTGCTCCTCTACTTCACATCTTAGTCTATAAGTACTCTGTGGGGGAAGAGAAAAGAACACTGCTGCCTCAAGCAACTTTTTTAGGTACTGCCTCTTATCTTCCATGTTAGAATCATTGTTTTGACCTGTTTTTCTTTTTTTCCATGCTGTTCAACAATACTTTAATTTTGTCTTTCAGAATATTTGGGACCATCTGGGTGGCTCTTTAAATAGGCTAGATAGATAGAAGACTGACATTGGGTTACTTTCACCTCTTTCAAATGTGGTACTCATTTTCACCTCTCACGTTGATCTCCATTCTGTCTATCACAGGTATACATATCTCAAATTTTCCACAATTCTCTCTCATTGCCATATTTCATTCCTATATGACTATGCACATGTCCCATCTCCATCTTTGTCACATCATATTCTCTGGAACTCTGACTTTAATTGGATATTTTAAGGCCAAGTGAAGAGAACATGTTTTCTAGGCTTCCTCACAGTAGGAGTGGTCACGCAACTAATTCTAACTGATGTGATACGATGAAACTGTAAGGTGGGATTCTTGTGTGACTACTTAAAGACCACAGCTGAAAGGGTTCCCATCCTCAGCCTGACTTACAGTAATGTAATTACTGGGCTAGGTTTCATCTGAACAGTAAGTGACACTGAGGTTGGAAAACACGTGCCAGGACAGTGGAGAATAAATATGTGGACTTGATTGTGCCAATGATATTTTTGATGATCTATACCAAACTTGTTGTAAATCAGATAGAAATAAACTGATAAAGTTTTAGAGTTGCATGTATTATAGTTTCCTTTGTTATGTGCAGAAAAAGACAAAACCCTATTGATATATCTCCCTACGCCACTCCACTTAGGTCTTTCTATGAGCAGTATGTGGCAAATGTACTTTGCTAGCTCTTTGGGCCCAATATTTGAGGACATCTTGATTCCTTCTCACATCTACTTGCTAATATATCAACAATCCTTGAAGCTCCAACATTAAAACAAATCCAGAATCTGTTTCTCACCACATCCACAATACTGTTTTCTTAATCAATGCAATAAATACATTGCTTATTTTTTCAAAGGACATTTGATTTTTATGGCTTTTCTCTATATTTTCCTCTTCTGTTTTAAATTTTATTCATTTTCTGCTCTTATCTTTATTATTTCCACTCTTTCCTTTGCTTAGGCTTTATTTATTTCTGACTCATCCAATTTCTGAAAGTGGAAACTTAGTTTACAGATTTTCATATTTTCTTTTCTAAAATGAGTGTTTTATGCCATAAGTTTCACTATAAGCATTGCTTTAGCTCCTTTGCTAAAATTTTGATATATTCCTTTTTTGTTTTCATTTACTTTAAAACACACTTAATGTCCCTTGAACCACTATTTATTTAGATTGTGTTGCTTTTAAATATTTGGAGTTTTCCCTGATATCTTTTTGTTATTGATGTCTAGTTTGTTTTCTTCATGGAGACTCCAATTCAAGGTAAATAGAGTAAGCATACCTCACCATATCTCTCAAACTGAATGAGCTACAGCATGTGGACATAATGGATGGTACAGCAATTTTAAGACTCTAAAATATTAAGGAAGGAAAGACAGAAGGAAAGAGGAAGGAAGAAAGGAAGGATGGAAGGAAGGAAGAAAAGAAGGTAGGTAGAGATGCAGGGAGGGAGGGAGGAAGGAAAGGAGGGAAAGAAAGAAAAGAAAAGAGAAAAGAAGTAAAGAAAAACCAAATTTGTACTATGACTGGGCTATTAGTGGTTTATAATTTTTTCCCATAATTTTTTAACCCTGATTCAGAGCAATCTGAAATCCATTAATGTGGACACTAGAAATGACATAGAAACTTTACCTGGCTTTTGAGTAAGAAAGGACTCTTTTGTTAATGACAGCCCATTGATCCTTTAGTTAAGTAGATGGTAACAGTAGTCCCAAGAGGATGAGGTAAACCCTTGCTTCTTTTGTTTTCTGTTTGTCCTGCTCTGACTCTACTCCACAGGCAAGAAGTATATGCAAAGTGAAGTACCTAAAACCCCAGGCTTCTAGCTGGATGATTCCAGGAGTTTAGAATATTAGGGAAATCATGGAGCAGAAACATCTTGAAAAGGCAACCCAGTATGCACATGTGAATAAATGAACAAAAATAAAATAAAATAAAATAAAAAAAGAAAAGGCAACACATACGCATTGTTATGCCTCTTGGGCTCACCCCCGAAATGTGAATATTTGGATGTAATCCTAGATAGACCACCCACTCCTATATCAGATGGACTAGCAAGTGACATATACATCCAAATAGTATCATAAATTCATTGAAAATAGAAGTGACTTTGAAGTGATAGCCCATTAAATGCCAGTTAGACCTTGGTGCTTGTACTCGATGGAACTGATTACCTACTAAATAAAACATCAACATTATGTTTTAACCAAGAGCAGAATCTCAAGACATAAAATAAAAATATCCATGATAAAATCTAAAATTACTTAGCATCTGAATAACCAGGAATGCTCCAGTTCACGTGGAAATGAAAATCAACAGAGCGCATTCTGAGATGTTGAAATTATCTGATAAAAACATTAAATCACGCCTTTTAAAAGCAGTGGGAAGATGGTATCAGTGTGACATTTTTATTGTTGGCATTAATCTTCATCATAAGTTGTACTGAATAATGCCTTCCAAAATTCATACCCACCCAGAACCTGAAAATACTACCTTATTTGGATATGGGATCTTTACAGAATTCATATCCACCGAGAAGCTGAAGGTATGGCTTTATTTGGACTCTTTATAGATGTAACCAAGTTAAGATGAAATCATACTGGATTAGAGTGGGTCTTTATTCACATACGACTTCTGCACTAAGTTTAATATAGCTCTTATCCCTTAAGAAGAGGAAAATCTGCAAACAGACACAGGCACATGTGGGAGATTGCTGTGGAGAGGCAGAGGCAGGAATTAGAGTAGTGCACTTGTAAGCTGGGCAATGCTAAGTATTGTGAGCAATCATAGATGAGGTACAGACAGATTGTTTTGAAGATTTCAGAGGAACGATGGCCCTGCCTATACCTTGATTTCAGATTTTTAGGCTCCAGAACTGTGAGAAGTTATGTGATTTGCTTTAGTTACATAGTTTGTGGTACTTTTTATGGTAGTCCTAGAAAATGAACGTATCTGGTAAGATAGTATCTGTTAAATTTATGTAAAGTTACTATGTTTCCCTTATTTTAAATATAAGATGCCAAATCTTGCCTGTACTTCTTTACCATTTGGAAGGGGGTGCTATCAAAGTATTTGTGGACACATGGTGAAAACACCATAATGATTTTAGTAAATACTTTACAGGAGATATTTTGAGGCTTTGAAAATACTCTATTTCTCTTAAGGTTTTTTGTTTACTAATTATAGCATTATCAGTGAATTTTGTCTGCAACCTTTATTAGTGCAGTATTCTAGTGGCAAGTTTCAATTTCCCTCATCCCCTTTTCACTGATTAACCGGAATTCTTCTGTAAAGAGAATTTTTCCTTGCAATGCTTTAAATATGGTTTGTCCCCACCAAAATTCTTGGTAAGGCTTAATTGCCAATATAATAGTGTACAGAGGAGTTGGGACATTTCATAGGTATTTAGGCCATGAGGGTCCATTAATTTACTTCCTATAAGATTAGATTAGTTGCAACAGGAATGGGTTGCAGTAAAGTGAGGATGGCACATCCTTCTCAGTACTTTCAGGTAAATACTCTTCCCCATGTGCCCACTTCCTCTTCCACATTTTTCCTCCATGAGTTGACACAGCACCAGCACATACATGATATTCATCAAAAGCAGGGCAGATACCATCACCAATCTTGAAATTCCCACCATCCAGAAATGTAGGCCAAAATAAACTCCTGTTCTTTGTAAATTACCTCATCTCAGGTATTCTGTGATAGCAACAGAAAAATGCATTAAGGCATTCTTTTGCCTTAGTTATTTATTCAATTATATTCATTATAACCTTTTGGTTTATAATTCAATATAATCTCTCTCACTGTGTTATAGAACTGATTGTAGCTCTGGCCACTGAAAACTGTTTCCCTTTTGCTCCCCCTTGAAGGGGGCACCATCTCTTCTTTGTTTTTTGAACACTTTGTTACTCATAACACAAAGTACTCCAGGGTGTCTTGCATTTCCTTATTTAGCCTTAGAATAAGTCATTTAAGGAGTTCTAATTTCTTTTATTGAAGACAGGTATTTGCAAACCAAGATTTGAGCACTTGGTGTACTTATTGCTACTGAAGTCAGTTTATAGGCTCTCAGCTGACATAGCTAAGAAATAAACTTAGGTATACCAATTGATATATGCACACATATGTACACTGCTGACCCTATTAAGGTTCAAACTATATGATTTGAGCCACACTCACACCCTGGAAGCTTATTTTTCAGATAGCATCTTGCTTTTAGTATTGGACCATGATCCGCCTACCTTCCTAGCTCTTCCTTTCATGTAACTGGGATTATAAGTATGCACCATCATGCCCAGCTTGGTTTTTGAGATAAGGTCTTGCTGTTTTTGTCCTGGCTGGCCTCAAACCTTAGCCCTCCCATCCCTGATATGTATCTTAAAATAAACAATTTCCTACTGATATCTCTGAAGTGAATCAAGCAATACAAGTTTCACTCTGGCCTTTCTTCCTTATTTATTTGTAATTTATTTCTCTGGTACTGGGAAACAGAGTCCCATTATAAACAATTTATGTAACTATATTTTCAACTCTAGATACATGTAAAGTAGTATAAGAATTACTAAGTTAGCAATTCTAAATTTGTGGAAAACAAATTTATCAACAAGAGAATAGTTGTGTGCTGCTATTTTTTTACACTATCCAGTGCAAACATTATTCTGAAGTTGTTTAGAGCAGCACCTTTCCCCATATCCCTTTTACAGAAGTTTGTACTGTATTTGCAATTTAATAAGATTTGTGACACTTTATGTTCCATTCTGAGATCTCCTGATATCCTGGTTGATTTCTTAAAATTTGAAAGCATTAAACTTTCTTTGTTGCATATAATTCTTGGTTTGGGCAAATGTGTTGCCCTCTATCTACCATTCCAGTACTATGCACTAAAGTTCTATCACCCTGAGAATTGTATAAAGTACTTCTTCTAATCCCATTTGCTTGTACCCAAGGAGCAAAATTTTATCCCTAAAGTTTTATGTTTTCCAAAATGTTATGTAATCATACAATTTGTATCCTTTTGTTCTAACTTCTGTCACTTAGCACAATATATTAAAAATCATCAGTGTTTTTGTTTGGATCAAACTTGCTCATTTTTATTCTGAGTATGACTCCATTGTAGATGTAGTGCCATTTATCCATTGAAGTACATCTGAGTAAATACTAGGAGTAGGAGTGTTGGGTAACATGGTAAGTGTTATTTAACTTTATAAGAAATTGCCCCAGTGTCTTCCAAAGTGGCTATACCATTAAGAATTTTCACAATGAATAGTGGTCTGTTTCTTTTGCATTAGCAGCATTTGGTATTGTCATATTTTCTTTCCTTCTCTTCCTTCCTTTCTTCTTTTCCCTCCCTCCCCCTCTAGTCCCTCTCTCCCTTCCTTCTTTCCTTCCTTTCATTCTATCCTAATAGGCTTCTAGGGTATCACATGTGGCTATAATTTTCCATTTCCCTAATAGCTTTTTTCATTTGCCTGTTTGTGATCCTTATATCTTTTTTGGAGAAGTTTCTTTCCAGATCTTTTGCCTGTCATTAATAGAACTGATCATTTGATGATTTTTGAAGTTTAAGAGTTCTGTATGAAATGGGAAAATGATTCCTGTTGAAACTATTCCAGGAATGATGGAGGATAAAGGAGAAAGAGGAGAATGTTGGAGGGGGTGAATTCAAGTATTATATATTGTAAGAACTTTTGTAAATGACACACTGTACCCCTACCCAGCACAACAATAAAAAAAAAATAAATTTGGTGAGTATGAAAAAAAAAGAATTCTGTATGTATTGCCATTACAAATCTTTTATCAAATATGGTTTGGGAGTTTTTTGAAAAACAGCACCAAACTAAAATTTATACAAACATTCATTCATGTTTACTCCTAGACTTTTTAATTTTCAGTTTTACATTTGAGTCACTGATCCATTTAGACTTAATTTTTACAAAAGATATGGGGTTATATATGTGTCAAGAGTCATAATTTTGCATATGGACATCCAATTTTTCTAGAACCACTTATTGAGAAGACTATCCTTTGCTTATTCAATTATTTTTCATCTTAATAAAATTTCATGGCTATATGAAATGAGTGTATTATTTCTGGGCTTTCTATTCTGTTCTAACCATTTAAGGGTCTATACGTTCATGTTAACACACACTTCCTTTTCAATTGCCGCTTTACAGCAACTGCTGAAATCAGGCAGGTGAGTCCTCCAATGTTTTTCATTTTCACAATTGCTTTAACTGTTCTAATTCATATGGAAATTTTATATAAGTTTTGGAAATAAATCATTGTTATCTGCAAATATACTTGCTGGATTTTTGGATTAGGATAGTTTTGAATTGATCAACTAAATTAGAAAAGTTGACATTTTAACAATATTGAGTCTTCCATTTCAAATGAATTATCATTCATTTCTTTCATCAGAGTTTTATACAATATACATTTGTGTTAGGATATTTTTGGTGGTATTTGTATCCTATAATACACTTTCTTCCTTACACAGTAAATTATATTTTATAGCAGCTAATATAGCAAGCTGAATTTAATTGATTTTGTTCTTTCTATTTTAACTTTTTTGTATAAATCTAGGTTTCCAACTTCATTTTTTCTAATGATTTTCCTTAAACATTTCCTTTAGAATAGATCTCTTGGCATTAAACCCTCCGCAGATTTGTGTTTCTTGGAAAGCTCTAATTTCTCTTTTATTATTGAGACAATTTTTACGAGAATTAAATTTGCATTAGAAATTTTATTCTTTATGCACTTTAAAGATGTTACTGCTTTTAGTGGGGGAGAGAGAGAGAGAGAGAGAGAGAGAGAGAGAGAGAGAGAGAGAGAGAGAGAGAGAGAGAGAGACCTTATGAATGCTAGGAAAGCTCTCTGCCCACTGAGCCACATCCTATCTCCTGTATTGTTGTTGCTTTTTGCTATTGTTGTAGCATGATTTTTAAGAAGAATCTTGTTATGTTTGTAGATTTGTTGGTTTTTTTTTTTTTTTCTCTCTATGGGAAACACATCTTTTTTCCTCTGGCTGTCTTCAAGGTTTTTGTTTTTGGTTTCAGCTGATTCAATATTATATACGCATAGTTTTGTTGTTATTATTATGGAAGATGTTTTTCTGTTTCTTTATTAAACTAGCTTAGCAGATCTGTGATTTAGTGTCTGCCATTAATTTAGAAGAAATGTGCCCATTAATTCTTTAAGTATTTCTTCTACTCATTCTTTCTTCTCTTTCCTTATTATCAATCATGCATATATCACACCACTTGATATTTTTTCCTAGAGCTCTTTGATGCTATTTCTTTGTCCCTCCTTTTATTTTATTTTTCATTTTGGTCAAGTTAATATTTTTACCCTGTCTTCAGCTTCACTGATATTTTCTTTGACAGTTTCAAGTCTATTTCTGAGTTCATCAAAGGCATTTTCATCCTTGTTATTGTCAATTGTAGCTTCTTTTGTACTCTCTATCTCCATGTTGAAATAATCTATGTGATCATGTATGATATCTACCTTTTAATTCAATAAACTTATTAATGATAATTATTTTGAATTCCCATTCCAATAGTTCCAATATTTGTATTATATATTAGACAAAAGCTTTGTCTTATGAGACTGAGCTTTTCCTTCCTTGTATGTATACTTTGAAATTTTTAGTTGGAATTTATAAATGTTACATATGACAGTAGGTAATGAAATAAATGTTTTTAATGCCTTTCTTTTGATAAGACTTGAGCATGGGTGTTTGTTCTAATCCATTCAGGAGTTGGGCTGGATTTGGTGTGATTTCCACAGTGTGCTACCTGTGTCATAATCTCTTGGCAATGCTTTGTGTTGCACTGTGGATCAGTTTGCAAGGTTTTTCTCAATCTATGCTTCCTGCTTGGCTTTGGGGCTTCTCTTTGCCATGCTTACCCAAAATCATCTTTTTTCTTGGAGTTATCCAAGTTGTAGAGTTTTATTCCAATGTAATTATTGACTGACTTGTTGGCATGGTGGCAGATGATGGGGAAGGGGACATTTTCTGCATTTGGTTTCAATAGTGTTTCTTTTTCTCATCCGTTTAGCACATAATCTTACTGTACTTTCTAGCTATTTTTTTCTCTCCCTTTGATATGCACATTTAGATTTTATTTCCTAGAATTGACAGGGGAGTGGTTCTGAATGGAGTTTCAGCAGTAGGTGCTATTCCCCTGACCAACAAAAACCACAGAAAGCTTTCTCAGAATCCCTCTTAATCTTTGTGAGAACTTGGTGGGTTTATTGGAAAGTAAGTCTGCAGAAAGAGTTCCCCACGATCTCGCCCATGTCTGAGAGACTTAGGGCTTCTTACTTTCATGGTAGGCAACTTGATGTTTAGCAATTTATGAAAATTAATTTTTACTGAATTATCTTCTGAGTTTATGTGGTACTCCTGTAAACAAATAATGATGACTAATCTCTCCCCAGGTTTTGTATTGTTTGCCATGTAACCTTGGTTAAATGATGAGCCCAAGAAAAATTGTGCCCACTTTTTTTTGTTAGTGTAGGATTGATATTCTTCTTCTACCTTTTTTTTTTTTTTTTGAATCTCTTTATATCTGTGAACTTAAACTATACAGTTTCCTTTCTTTTTTCCTGAGCTATAATTTATATGCCATTAAATTACTCCTTCTCAATATATGCTGTACAGTTTTTTACTTTATATACAATATTGTGTAAACATTAGCACTGTTTAATTATGAACACTTTCATTAACTTTAAATGAAATTTGTTACCACGACTCCCCATTCCCAGCTCCCTCCATTTCCTGATAACCAGTAATCTATTTTACATAGATTTATAATTCATAGAAATAAAATCACATAATATTTGGAATTTTATTTTATTTTTCCCACATTACACCTTGAGTGTAATGTTCTCAAGGTTCATGATTGTTTACTCTTTTTATGTGTAAGTAATATCCCTATATATAGATATACATTTTATTTGTTCATTCATTAGTAGATCAACATTTTGGTGTTTTCTGTTTTGATGGTTTCATGAACAACACTACTATTGATAATTGTATGAAACTTTTTGTATAGACTTAACTAGTCAATCTCTTGAATATATGTCTTGGAGTGAAATCACTGAGTCATATGCTAACTCAACATTTGATCTTTTTAGAAGCCAACTAAACTAAAGTCACTACACCATTTCACATTCTCATCAGAAGTATATTTAGATTCCAGTTTCCACAGATCTTTAGCAGCACTTGTTTTGTCTATCATCTTTATTATAGTCATTCCTGTGAGTGTAAAGTAGTATCTCATTTTAGATAACTTTTGCATTTGAGGTGAGGTAGGTATACAGTTCCATTCTCTGGCACGTAGCTGTCTAGTTTTCTCATTGTCATTTTTTTTAAGAGAAATCAAAGATTTATTGGGACACCATTAAAAGGGGGGACAATGACAGGCAATTATGCAAAGGACTATAGCACCCTGAGACTGTACAGAATAGGTTTTATATCTTAGATTAGGCCAATTTTATTTGGTTGTCTTCTCTGTGGACCTTACTGATAGGCTGTCTCTTCCTCTGATCATGATTTGAATTTCCTGTGTGGGAACATCTCCTGAGCTCTGCATTTACTTCTGTGTTCCATTTAGGTCCCCCAGGGGGCCAATCCACCTCCCAAATTCCATCTACTCATTGGCAATCCTTTGTTTCCTTAAAATGGGTGCCTCAGCCAGACTCCTTTGCTCACACCTGTAATTCTAGCTACTTGGGAGGCTGAAATCAGGAAAATCATGATTCAAGGCCAGCCCATGCAAATAGTTCATGAGACCCCCCATTTCCAAAATAACCAGAACAAAATGGACTGGAGCTGTGTTTCAAGTGGTAGAGTGCTTTTTTTTTTTTTTTTCAAGCACAAAGCCCTGAATTCAAACCCCAGTCCCACCAAAAATAAAGGTAGGAAGGCTTCACATTCCCCCCCAACAGAACAGCAAAACCAATCCTGGTTTTAATGGGGCAAATGTTTCATTTTTTAAAAACTGCTTCCAGCTGGGTAGGGTCACAAAAGTGTTCCTGCCTATGTATTTGTTGTACAGGTGGAGGACTGTGGAACAGTCCATGGGGACATGGTGGGATCTAATTGAGTATCAAAATAAAATTGTACAGAAGCCTGGGTCAGGGGCCTAAGAAGCACTGGAGGGTCAGGCAGTCAGGGATGGAACCCACATTGTAGCATCATTTGTAACTTTATGGCCTGGCAGCAAGAAGAAACAAATATGGTTATAATGTTAATAAAGCAAGAGCCAATCACAAAAAGGACTAAAATAGACACTAGATATCCCAAGAAGGGGAGAAGCCAGGATAATCATGAGAACCATCTATGGGTGGATGGATTCTCTAAGTTGAGAGGCTTGGTGGGTTAATATATGAATGTTAGTTTGAACTTTTCTTGGTCTATTAACCCAAAAGGAACAGTCTTCCCCAAGTTTAGCACAGGTTTCCATTTGGGCTGCAGTGAGCATATACAAATCCCTCTTGTTTTATAAGATTACCACCATTGTAAATGGAAAAATGAGACCTGTTGAAACTATTCCAGAATAAGGGGAGGGGAGATAAAGGAGAATGATGGAGGGGTGAATTCAATTATGATATATTGTAAGAACTTTTGTAAATGTCCCAATGCACTCCCAGTACAATGATTAAAAAAAAGTTGATTTGTTTTTATGTTCCAACATGGGTTTGGCTAGCAATAGCGGGTGATGGAAAAGCTAGTTGTTATGTAGTTGGAAGGTAGACAGTTATGGGCTTAGATTTAGATAACTATGCTTATTAACCATTTCTTTACAACCTCTCAGCTTTAATTGCTTTGGAAGGTCTGTCACAAATGTCTCCATTTATCTGACAACTTTCCCTCTTATCTCAACAGTTCTCTCTGAACTATTTGTTTCTGAGTGATACTTTGTTGCTGAGAAAATGTTTGCCACAGTAGGTCTTCATTGCTAGGATAAGATGTTCTATCTGGTCTGGTCTGATCCCACATTGGAGGGGAAATGACAGACAAGTCAGGTGGGAATCAGTGCCAATATGATCCTTTTTGACCAAAGTTAAGCAACAAAGAGGTTTAGAAGAAGTTGTCTCTTAGACTGGGCTTAACTGGAGTCCATTCAGTTTGCTTGTTTTATAGGTGACATCCTAGTATTCCCCCAAAGACTGTTTTTCAAGCTGTTAGAAGCTATACTTTTGCAAAATGTCAACAGACAGCAGTTACAAAGTTTTGCAAAGAAAATACAAAACAAAACCCAACAGAAGAAAGTATTTAAAATCTGCCCTGTTTGACAGATAAGCACTTGCTGGAGTCAGTTTTCATGGGATTGAGAGTAAATGCTCCAGAAGGATTAAAACTGTAATTACTAAAGACTTGGAATAGCCATGGCTAAAATATTGAAAAGTAGCTTAGAAATCAACATACCTATATGCAGATTTTAAAAAAATTGTATTTTGAAGTGATTTTTAAAAAAATTTTAACTTAGACAAAATTGTCTTTTTAAAAAAATAAAGTAAAATTATCAAACTTTAAGGTCTTCTTTATAAGCCCCCAATTAGGCAGCTGAAACAGCCACTTGAGTTTTAAAATGGCCATTTTTTTAAAAGTCCAGAGCCTTGAGAATTAATTTTTTGAATGCTTGCATTTTAGTTAGACCTGATTAAGATAACCAACTTTTTTCAAAAGACTACAGTTTATATAACACATATAAACCAGTATATTAGCTTAGAGTACTCTCAGATAAACCTCTTAGCCATAGATTCATTACAAGTTCCCCTAGGGAGCAGCAAGATGGTGTGGGCCTGCCCTCTAAGCATCATCATGGTAGAAAGGGACCCTGTTGAGTTGGGTTGCTAGAGGCCACCAGAGGCCCAAATGCTGCCATGGCCATATCATTTCCCTGCCTCTTCCACCAAGATTACAACCAAAAGGTTGTCTGAATGGGCTTTCAGATAGAATATAAAGCCATGTTACATACAATATAGAAACACAGAACAGTCAGCAAATGGAATTTTTTTTTTCCTTTGGGCCCCCAGAGGCCAAAGGCAGTTCGCCCAAATTAAGGGGCTCTCCTAAACTAGGCAGGATTTTTTCTAATTCTTGATAGCCTAGGGAGTGAGATAAGACAAATCTTCCCGGATTTTAACCATTAGCACAAAAAAGGAAAGAGTCTGAGGAGAGTAGAAAGCTTTCCTTCAGTGAGAACAAAGTCAGTTTCCAGAGGAAGGAAAGAAGGAGGGAGATTTAATTCCTCAAGAAACAGAGGAGTCAAGACAGGATCCATTGGGCTTATGCTCCTCCCTGAGACCCCCATCCCCAAAGAAGGACAGGAAGGCATGAACTTAAGGAAACTCAAACAACATTTACAGGAATTACAGCAGAAAAAATCAAGTTGTATAATGGTGCTGTGATTAAGAGTGCCATTTTGTGGCTGTGGGAGGACTTCCTAATGTGATGTCAGAGTCTGCAGTCCTGACAGAGAAGGAGAGAGAAGGGAGACTCCTTCCACGAGGCAGAAATGATTCTTCCACAATGCAGAAATGATGCCATCTGAGGTGCTGATGAGAGGATTTGAAAATAAATGTGGAGGAGAAAGGTATGTTCACCTTTAGCCCACATGGGTTTGCCCAGTGAGCTTCCATTGCCAATTGCACTGTTATGTGTTGGCAGTGGGAACTTGAAAAGGGAAACACAGACAGGCTCTTCACCCGCATGGATTGTAGGCAGATAGTCCCCTTTTTACTGATTTTATTTTTGGGTGTACCAGAGAGTTGGTTTGGCTAGAGACAAATTTTAGAGGGGAATTACATTGTTCCACCTAAGAGTCTGTATAAGGAGCAGGTCCTTTACCCCTAAGACCAATGGGGTCCTCACTCCTGGGAAGCGGAGACCTGTGGATCACATCAGGATGTCACTGTGGCAAGAGACTTTCAATTGTCCCCATGCTCCATTGCTGTGCTACAGCAGGTCCTGATATGAAAAGAAAGGAGTTCTCTGAATTCCCATATAGGGTTCAGTGCTCCTTGTATTAATCTCCATATGAACCACCATTTTATGTCTTGGATTTGGGGAGATTTTATATCTTTGCTTTGGAGAAAGAAAAATTTTATTAGTACACCATTAAAAGAGAACATAATGGTGACTATGCAAAGGAGCATATGATCCTATGTGTATATATATATATTATATATATATAATTTTATTTTATATATATATATAAAACTCTTTTTATTTTGAGTTATTGGAGGTTGAACCCAGAGCTTTGTGCATGCTAGTCAAACACTCAACCATGAGCTACATTCCCAGCCCTCCATCATCATTTCATGAAAAAACTATTTTCCCTCTTCTGATTGCTTTGTAGAAAATTAGTTGATCATAAACAAATGGGTTTATCTTTGAATTATCAAGTTTATTCCATTGATCTACATTTATAATACTTATGTTAACATCACACAGTATTGATTATTATAGCTTTACATTAAGTTTTAAGCCAGGTAATGGGAATATTCCAACTTTGTTTTTCAAGATTTTTTTTTTTTTGGCTATCCCAGGTCCCTTTCAACTCTTTATCAATTTTAGGATTGATTTGTAAATTATAAAAAAAAAACCAAAAAAGAACCCCCCCCAAAAAAAAATAAAAAAAACACTTGGGATTTGGAAAGGGATAGTATTGATTTTATAGGTCAATTTAGGGATCTATTACTTTTTAAACATTTTCTCAACCCAACTCATCTCTTAGACTAAGTTATTATGTCCATTATAACATCATTTCATAGGAATGAAAGGAAGTAAGTAGAAGGGTAATAAAAATGAATAAAATAGTGGTAGTTTATGAAGGATAATTAGTAATATATTTTCAGTGGAATGTTCTAGAACATTGGTTCTCAAATATTTGTGCATCACTGTTTCCACTGTGAAAAAAATGGTTGGTTTTTCCATGAAGCTGAATATGGTAAGTCAAAAAGAAATCACATTCTTTCTACATTTTGGTCTTATAATGTCATTTAAAATAGTCTATCAAATGGCATAATTGAATTTCATGATGTGTTTACCAACTCTACATTGGTTCAGTGAGTTTTATTTTCTCTTTTAAGTTTCTTTAATGCTTCAAATTCTAGAATCTGTTCTTTAAAGAACCTCTCTCAGTCAAGATTCTTTGTTGTAAAAACAAAAAATAACTGGATAATTGAAAAAGAGAATGAATTCATTAAGAGGACACCATAGTCCATTAACTTTCTGGGTTGGGGGTAGAAAACTGTGATAGGAAGCTTCTATTGTCACTGCACTGGTCACATACAGTAATTGTAGCCTACACCACAGGAAGCCTCCAGAAAGACTGATAGTGGCATTCTAAGAATATGAATCTGCCTCCACAGTTTAGTGTTAAAAGCTGGCATGTATAATGGAAACTTTTAAAGCTCCAGTTTAGTTTAAAGCTCTCTGTGATCATTCAATTAAAATAGACAAATGTGCATTGACCACCCACTACGAGCACTTGGCTAGGCTCCGATCCTGAGCCCTGCTATATTTGACTTGGCTTGCAAACAACTTAGCCATGTTAAGTGTATTTCCTTGCCTACCAGAGAAGGAAGAAAGAGAACTCTCCAACTCTGTTGGATTTTGATATTAAACAGCACATCCCTGAGAACCCTGCTGCACCTGATATACACAGGGAGAAGCAAGACAAAGAATAGTTACAGTCAGGCTTCTGCTGGCTGGGCTTAAGATCAAGGAGTCGGCACAGTGCCACTTCTGAAGTGCATTTCTTCAGAAGCTTCCTTTTTCTCAAAGCAAGGTAACTGGCTTGTGGGAAACAAACAACTCTTGCCTGCCTGTCCAAGCTTTAGTGCCCCCACTTCAAAACAACAAAAAAGCAACCCTCCCAAATTGGGAGTACCAGACCAGAGTGTTTATCTATGGTGTTAAATGTAAGGAATATCTTCCAGACATTGAATTTAGGAGTTCTTTGTAGCAAGCAAGCAAACTGGCTAACACAGCACAAGAATCAGTCCTTTGTGAATTTGTTTATGTAAAGACCTTAGACAAGAAACGTGCATTGATGACAAACTTACTGTGTGATTAGTGTTACACATAACAGACTTTTGTTTTGTTGTTGTGGTTCTTGAGACTAATTTTGTATTTGTTGAAATAAGACAGTTTCTGTGGATAGCATAAACTTTTAGTCATGGGAAAACCAGATGTCTGAGAGAAAGTGTTTATTGTTGTTGTTTTTAATGATACATTGTATAAAACAGTTCAGACTTATTATTCTTGGTAATATCCTATAACTATTAGATTAAGTGCATTTTGGTGTAATGCACAAGTATTTAAAAATTAAATTGATTCCTGACTTTATCTAACTTTTTAGGTTGAATAATTTAATGATATTTTGAAATTATGGCAATTTTTACAATGCAATGAAAGTAGCGTGTTAGTCTGTTTTCTGTTGCTGTAGTTAAATACTTGAGGCTGGATACTTGATTTAAAACAAGAAGTTATTTATCTCACAGTGTAGAGCTCTGGTGAAGGCCTCAGAATGGATAGCATCACAGTGGTGGCTTTTATAGAAAGGAGAGATCACATGACAAGACAGAGAGCCAGAGTGAGAAGAAAGGCCAGGTTTACTCTTCTTACACAAACCCTGTCACAAGAGCTAATTCAGAGTAGCACAAGAAACACATTTATTCCTTCTGATGGCAAGTCCTCAGTGACCTAACAATCTCTCACTAGGTCAAACCTTTTAATGGTCCCTCCCACCTCTTAACATTGCCTCTCTGTGGGCCAAACTTTTAACATATAAACCTGTGGGAACACACTTTGATATCCAAATCATAGTGGTAATGAAGAGATGGTAAATATTCTGACCCAGTTCATTTGGGATAAAATTCTTTTTTTTAGAATATGCTTTCCATTGGTACACTGTATGTAGAAGTGCATGTGAATGTGCAAGTATAGGTATGTATGGTGGGGTAGTGGTGACAAGATAGTTTTTAAAAAATAAAAACTCAAAGGCCCTTGATAAGTGCATTAGTTATTTATTGCTACATAACAAATTGCCTCAACTAGTTAATTACAGTAATAAATATTTATGATGTCACACAGGTGTGAGAGTAGGAAATTTGGAGATGGAGGTTGCCTTCAAGTTGTTGAATGGGTTGCATTTGTCTAGAGACTTAGAAATGCCTGAAGAATCCACATTTTTTTGTTTTTGTTTTCCCTTGACACCATGTTTGCTGTGTAGCTCAGGCTGGTCTTGAACTTGCATTATAGCTCAGGTTGTCCTCAAAATAGGAATCCTCCTGCTAACAATTCCTCCTCCAGCTGGAGAATCCACTTCTAATAAGGTTCATTCACCATAGCTGTTGTCTGGCTGCTGTCCTCACTGGCTATTGGCAGTAGACTTTATCTCCATAAGATCTCTTCATAATACTATATGTGTTTCTTTATAACACGGCAGCTAGCTTCTCACAGACCAAGTAACACAAGAGACAGAGTAACTGAGGAACTACAATGTCTTTTATCACCTACTCTTGGAAGTCACACTCAATACTTGATTGAATACATGAATTAGCTATATCAGTATGGTGGGTGATATTCAAAGCCATGAAAACCAGGAAGTGGGGGTTATTTGGGGCTAAACTTTAAGTTGCATTTTATTTTTCAATGTGTGTAAGTTTACTCTTCCCTAGGCAAATTGGTGAGTCCACTCCCAGGAGGTTACTATGTTGATGCCAAACTTAATGTGGATGCTGATCAGCATAGTCCACTACAGCTCAGAGCTCTTGACTCAAGTGACCTTCCTGCCTCAGCCTGCCAAGTAGCTTGGACTACAGGCACACACAACCAGAACTGGTTTAAGTTGTATTTTATTTATAATTGACAAATTATATTTGTGTATATTTATGGAGACATGATATTTCACTATCTGTAGATAATGTAGAATGATCAAATTGCCAAAAATTAATTAACAGATATGTTGGAGGAACTAGAATGAATGTTTTCTGACTCTTATTTTCTTCTATTAGGGAAGAATATATCTTAGTTCTTATCACACAAGTGATTTCTATATATGACTTATGTGAAGAGATTCAGGACAGCCAAGCTTCAAGATGTTGTATCTTTATTTAGTAAAGATATTATTTCTTGGTCTTGTGTTGTTCATGTAAGGTTTTATTTGTTGATAGATGTGTCCCTTTATTTTATGTATATAATTTGTCAATAATACCTCGAAATGTGTGCCCTTTTTATTTACATTGAACAAAAATACCAACAAACATTGATATATTACTTTAAGTTTTGTGAGCACACAAATAATTCCTTCCACCAGTCAATACCTCCCCCATCTAATTCAGTTTTGCTGAAAGAATCCACCATGCAAAATGTCTTTAGATTTAAAAAAGAATGTCAACTTACTTGCCAGAACTCTCTGTTGTTAAAAGGAAATAGAGAATAGGTATAATGGTGTGTTTCTAGAAAAAAATTGCACAACGATATAACTTTTTCTCTTCTCCTACTAGAGGAAGGATAAATTGGGAATAAAATATCGGTATTTTTTCAGGAAAGACTCTCACAACAAAACAGCTCTTCAGAGAGGACACAAAATGGTCTGACAACCTAGAAAGTATTCTTTTAAAATATGTTGCATTCTGAAGTATTATTTCTAAATGGAAGCTTTTTCCTTGCTCAATAGCTTTGATTTTCCAGTATTCTATATGCTTGCTTGCCTTAATGTATGAATTCAAATTTCAAAAGGCATTTTATTTTTCTTCAAGAACATTCACCATATGTTTTGCTTCATGGTTTTGTTTTTAGTTTGGACATTAGCATTTTTAGGTCATGATTTTCAGATGACTGGATGACTCTAATTTTTATCTACTTTAATACAATTTTATTGATGTAAAATATATGAATATTTCATTTTAATTGAGGAAATGAAAGTTAAGTAGTTTTTTTGTGCAGGAGGGGAGTTATGGAATTTGAATTTAGGGCCTCACAATTTCTAGGCAGGTGCTCTACCACTTGAGCAATGCCTCCAGCAGAAAATGGAAGTTTAAAATATACTATAAATTATAATAACATTTTGCTTTTTACTATTAATTTTCATAAAATGAGTTCCATGTTATTGAAATTGGTTCACTAAATTATAAAACTTTATAAGAAGAAAAAGTTACAACTTTTTTGTAATTTTGACTTGAATACAACTCACTTTAAAGTTTTTTTAATCCTCAGATAAAAATAGGATACTTTTGAGATGTTAGTTAAGTCTGTCTTTATCCAATGCTTTGGACTTAATTAATTCCAGAAGTATTATCCAACATGAAGCTGCTGTAAGTTGAGTATTTTCTGCCTTCCTAAATATAACAATGAAAATGGTAATAAGAATAGATGGTTTAGAAGGAGCAGGTCAGAATCTGGTTGGAGTTTGTTTGGTGCATTTTCTGGCTTAATGTCACCTCCAGGACAGGCAGGGTTAAGCAGCAAATAAGAATGCAGTTCCAGACAGGGCTAGGCAGCATTGGAGGCCAATATTACAAAGCCTTGCAGGTCATAGGAAGAAATATTGCCTTCAATTTGATCAGATTGACATTTTAAAAAGATTGCTCTGAAGTTGTATGAAGCACAATTAAAGTAAGGGAATGTAGTCAAAGGAGAAAAATAAGAAAGCCATTGTGTTTTAGGGAGGAGATGACAACTTGGACCTGGATGGTAGCAGTGGATACAGAGATAAGTAAATAGATTTTTTAGGAAGTAAAGCGGATAATATCTGGAGATGGATTTGATATGAGAAAAGAAAGTGATGCTCAAGATTGCCTTCAAGCTGTTGTATTGCTTAGCTAGGCTGCTAGTCATGTTGTTCCTGTATCACAGGCTAAAATTATGGATTGCAGAATTTTGGGATGTCTTATACAAAAAAATATAAGTGGATTTTAACATTTATTCTATTTTATCTAAGTTTTCAAAATATACCCGTATTATTAGCACTATGTATGAGAAATTCATAGGCTATGCTGATGATGTTTCCAAAACTACCCTTTTTCCCTTTTATTTATTTTATCATTTTTATATTTACTTACATGTATATACATTATTTGGGCCACCTCCCCTTCCCGCTGCCCCTGCTTCCAGGCAGATCCTCTTCCACCCTCTTCTCCAATTTTGTTGAAGAGAGAACATAAGAAATAATAAGAAATACAGCGTTTTTGCCAGTTTGGGATAAAGATAGCTATACAGAGAGATTCCTAGTGTTATTTCCATGCACATGTGTACTACAACCCGTATTCATTCATCTCTACCAGACCTTTTCACTGCTTCCTAGTCCTGTTCCCGTAGTGGCCTCTGCCAGTTTAAGATTACTATATTCACTCCTCTACAGTGAGCACATCAGCCACATTCAGGTTTTAGTTTTCCTTCCCTTTTCCTCTCCCTCCTGTGTGTGATCTCCCCTTAGTGTGTGACCAATGTCCAATAATATTATAGCACCAAACCTACCTTCTAAACTGAATCGTCTAGAGTATTTCAGGCAAACAATGACATTGAATTTGTTTTCTCTACATCAAAGTAACTAGTTGTATATCTGCACTGGGTCTTATATTCTTTAGTGAAATGGCAAATAAATCATATAGTTTGTGTTACTGTACTTTTTAATGCCCAAAGTGTAGTTCAGAAGATTCTTAGACAGAGTTAGATAATTATTGCTTGTCAGGTAGTCATTAAGAATGTTTTTAGAGCAAGGAAATAAACTTCATTTTAAATAGTACTCTTTTCTAGTGATCTTGACATTAATGGACCGGTCCTATTTTTGAAAGTAGCTCTTTTTCTTTGCCCACTGTGAACCACCTCCCCGACTCCTTCTGCCCTAATGAAAAATGGGCCTCCACACAGCCATCAGAACAAATATTCCTTAGCAATCTATTGCTTAACCACTTTTGTCTTCTTAACACCAGAAGGAACAGGAATGGGGGCAGGCAAAGTAGATAAGGTTGTAGGATGAAGAACCACAACTGCTGTTCACATTTTTTGTTCCACAGGAATTTATTTCCTCTCAGTAATCTCCACAATTTAGCATTTCTAACCAGCTATTGACAATGAGTATACTGCTATTTTCACCCCAATAGGAGGAATCTCAAGGTCCCCTCACAATTGTTGGAATAGAAAGGAATTGATGAATCAAGATTATATACTGTCTGCCTTCATTCAGTGAGCCCAAGCCAGCATTTTTCAGGTTCTTCTAAGTCCTCCCTTATTTTCCCTTTAGAAAGTCTGGTTTATCCAGTAATTTGAACCATGCAATAATTTTCTATGCTTCATTTCTAGCTAGTAAAAGGCTGAGCTAATTTATTTTCTACTTTGTGGTCAGTGTTCAAGTAAGGTCTTTTCAAGCTTGAGGCTTAATTCTACTCCTCATTTTCATTTAGAAGCTATTCTAATAAAAACAGTGCTTGAAGTCTGAGCTGGTGGGCTCCCTCTGCACCACCCACAAGGTTTCCTGGTTTAAAATCAGTTTTCTGAAATTCAAGCCTTTAGTTCAGCTTCAAGCTGTGTATTATATTCTACTTCTTTCTATCTTTATGCAGTTGCTATTTGTAATAATATGAGAAAACATTTATTTAATAATTGACATCCAAAGCTCTGTTAGAAAAAAGCTCATATTTATTTTTAAGAAGTCAAGTAACATTGTTAATGAAATAGGACCGAATATCTAGAATATAAATGTGACCATTCTGCAAATTAGGGAATGGAAGATTTGTTTGTTTCCTCCAGAGAAGATACCGGAGAGGCAAAAATAGGAAAAGAAAAAAAAGATGAATCATTGAACTACTGCAATGTCATATGGCCTATACTTGTTCCCAGTCTTAGTTTATATCCCCCTTCAACAATAAATACAAAAAACCCGTCAAAAATAAGAGAGAAACAAAAACAATAAGCACAAAAATAAAAAGCGCTCTCAGACACAGCCTTGGGTGAATTGATTTTAGTAGTCAAATATGAAAAAGTGAGGATGTGAAATAATGAAGGGAAAAAGACAATAAAAAGATGCATTGATTTTGTTGCTGCTGTGAAATTCCATACACTTAGAAACAATAAGTCTCTGAATGTCCTACTACTAGAGGACAGGGATGATGTGGAGACTGAAGCTTCTCCTGAAATTCATCCTTCACTAGTTTAGAGTTGCCTTTGTCTCTTTCCTGCTCATCCCCTGTTCTTCAGGGTTGTGCTTGGGGGCCAACAGAACAAATTCCTTTATGCTACTTTGTAAAACCCTCCAAATCCTGCCTCCTGCCTCTATCCAAATCTTGAGTAAAGTAACTGACACCACAATATGTTTCCTGTGAGATGATAGGTGGAAATGTATGAAGACACTAATATTTTTAAGGGTGTCTCAAGGAAAGAGATTGAAATTTCAAGTGGAGACAGAGAAAACCATGATCAAGCAAGCTGGAGGAAAGGGTACAAATTGTTGGGAAGGCTTTAAATTGTCATAGTCTAACTGAATTGGGTTCAGATCTGTGAAAGGCAAAAGATCTTGGCTTGAGTCCACAAATCCCAAAAATCGTGAAATTTGAAGTTCTAATTAATAATGTAAGTAATATGAATGAAGAGAATATACTTTTTAAAAAAGGGCTCTCTCTGTTAGAGAGTCAAATTCATTTTAAAAATTTTTCTTCAAAATTTGTCTTTCTTCAAAATTTAATCGCCATTCAATCTATGGGGATCGAATGATCCTTAAATCTAGGTATTTGTTTAAAATGAGTAACTGTGTTAGTAGGTTCCATTGAAATAATCTTATGAGACCAGAAGCTCCTTTTTTTTTTCCTTCCCTCCCCTTTCTTCCAAATGTCTATTTAGCTTGTAATCTTTATTATTCATTTTTATCGTCTTTTTGTCATAAGGCTGGCTAATATGTATTTATCTTAATTATCTAATATTTTAGCCTTCACATAGACTGAAGCATTTCTCTTTCTGTCTTTTATTTTATCTAGCTCCTGGTACAGCACTGGGCTCATGGAGGTTTTCAACAGACATTTGTCAGCATGAATTGCTTCCATACTGGAGCAGAAAAAGATACAATTTTTTAGAAAACAAAAACTTTTCCTTTTTTGTACTCTATTTTTTTAAATCATCCTTGGAGACACACCCATTTTCTATTTCTCTCAAACATGATATGTTGTTTTTGGCTTTGCTTCTTCAGTCTCTCCTCTATACTGATTTCAATTTAATTTGACTTCTTCATTCAACTTCAGGCCCAAGCTGAAATGCTATCTTGAAGTAAATTTCAAATGAATTTATGCTTTTTCTTCTAAATTTTTGTACTTTTATAGTAGAAAAAGTATTTCCTTAGTTTCATCAAATTTCCATCTTCCTTGTAATGTAACAATTGCTCCTTACCAACACCTGTATCAAATAATCAAATTTAAAAATTTCACAGTTTAATTTCTCATTGCTCTTGTTTCCCTGTATCTTTTCCCACCTTGCTACTACTATAGTATTTTTGTCCCAAACAACTTGCCATTGAACCTTTTAGAATCTGTTCAATTCTCCTACTGGATCCTAGAATATTAAGTCTTAAATGTTCAGTGATGAGGTTAATTGTTGTAGGGTGAGAATACCCTAGTTTGCATGATTATTCCAGTTTCCTGCCTTGTGGTTTTACATTGGAAGTCATGTCATACCATAAGCCATTTGTTAATTTGTTATGAGAAAGTGTGTCAGAAGCCATAAAAACTCTGTACCTTTTGATCAGCACATTTTTTACCTGCTGTAGAACCACAAGGGAAACCAAATCTTAATCAGAACTTTGCATTGTAAGTGTGGAATTAGAACAAGTAATTTAGATGACTCAGATGTTTAATGAGATGAGACTAAGCTTATTTTTGAGTAACTCTATACCTGTAGTTTTCTAACAGTGTGTTCTGAAATTTTCATAGGTAGAAGCTGTAAAAAAGTGTCCTACAAAGCTACAGGCCGCTTCTGTTTCTTAACAGGTAAAGACTTGAGTGCTGCTTTGGGGCTGATTGTTCCTTCACTCTGGGCAAATCTCCTGAATGGAGTTGCACAAATGTAAAGAAGAATCACTTATGAATAATTCATTGTTCTTGGAGAAAAATATTATGTAATTATTAACCTGAATGAAAACATTTTGCACAGTGAAGCTAATATTTTGGTTTGCTAGTGTATGATTTTTGCTATTTTTGAGAAAGTGAGTGGGTCTCTAATCTCATGTTTTCTCCTTAGTAAAATGGGATATGTTTGTGAAGATTAAATAAGACAATACAAGTATACCTTTTAAAGTAGTCTTACATTGATGACAGTTTGATTCTAGTAAAGCTGATGTTTCTGAGAATGATTATCCACTTGAAAAGATACATTTCATTTCTCTGACTGGATTAGAAAATGATTTTTATTCTCCCTGGAGATGTGGGTGTTTTGACTGGACAGAAGGCTGTATAATGACCTCCAAGTTTGACCCTTGCTTCTTGCAGGAGAACCATGTATAAATACAGGGCTGCAATGGCAACACAAAAAAGGATATTGGGATCCTACACATGATAGCCCGGATGGATATAGAAATATGTGCTATGATGCTCTGATGTGATTTCTTGTTTCTGGAAGAAACATTTTCCTGAATTAACTCTCCCACTCCCAACTTCCTTGAGCAGAGGAAAATTCCAGGACATATAATTAGATGATGAGGTTTTGAGTGATGTGAAAGGGGAATATTTTTTTTGCTGTTGTTGTTGTTCTGATCAAATGACTATTTTGATGTATGGACTTGGAGGTGGATTGGCATCCTCCTGTGTGGTGGGGTGGAGTTGAACTAGTCACTATTTCATGAAATTAGACTAGGGATGGGGACCAGTTCAATTTAAGGAATATTACTCTCTCTAAAAATTAGTTTCCCTTTTCTCCTTGCAGTGAAAGTATTGGACAAAAGGTACATTCTCCAGCTTTTTTTGCAGTTAGATATTGCCTGTGGTCAAGTTACCTCTGATGGAAGGTGAGTAACAATGGATGTGTTTCACTGGCAGGCCTGGCCCATAGCCTTCTGAGCATTTTTCCAAGCTCTTTTCTCCTTCTGCTTAAGTAGTATGACAAAAAGCCAGGGAGATCTCGAAATTCATGTGCTGAAAATGGCAGAGTAGCCATTAGACTAATGTCTGAATGGCTGCACGTGGTAAAACCAAAATTGGCCTAGAACCCTTACTCTGGACTTTTATATAAGGCAGACATATTTTTGAATCATTGAAATTTGGTGTTTGTTTTAACCAAATTACCTTTTGTAACCAATTCAAAAATTAAATCTTTGAGGTCACAGGCTGAGAACTTGGATAAATACATTATATCATAGTCACACATTAACATTTATTAAAAGTAACTCCAACCATAACTTGGAATGCAGACCACATGCTCATATAGTTTTTGGTGCAGTGATTAGAAGGAGCTGAATGTTTATATGTATTGGCTTCTGTTCATTGCTTTAAGTAAGGTATTATAAGAATTAGCTGCTTTGTGCCCAGAAATTGAAGGATAGAGAGAGAATCTGTAGACAAAGGGACTCATAGGGTTGGAGAAGCTAAGTGCTTCTGGAACCCAAGCAGAAAATAACATTTAAAAATGCAAAGATCTCTGAGTTAAATTAATTAGGTGTGTTAGTCAACTTTTCATTGCTGTGACAATATCTGAGAAAAACCTTTCCTTATGGAGGAAAGGCTTATTTTCACTCATAGTTTTAGAGGTTTCAGTCCATGATCAGCTGGCTTCACTGCTTTTAGGCCCACTCTTTCCCTATCTTTCTTTCTTTCTTTCTTTCTTTCTTCCGTCCTTCCTTCCTTCCTTCCCTCCCTCCCTCCATTCCTTCCTTCCTTCCTTCTTTCCTTCCTTCCTTTTCCCTCTCCAGGGTCTCCCTGTGTAGCACAGGCTGACCTTGAAATCACAGTCCTTCTGCCTCATCCTCCTGAGTTTTGGGATTGCAGTTATGTACCACCATGTCTGGCTTCACTCATTTCTTTTTATCCCTGAACACTACTGTACTCTATGAACATACCACAGTTTGTCCATTTAGTTTTTTGTGGCTTCTATATCTATGTGCTTGGTAGTACTCATTTGCGCAAACACCAAGGAGTGTGATTTCTGGAACATGTAGCAAGTGCATATTTACTTTAGTTAGAAAGAAGTTGCCAAACTTTCTTCCAAAGTGGCTAACCTGTTTTCCATTCTTACCAGTAATGAAAGTGAGTTTCTGAGGCTCCCCTTTTTAACAGGTATTTTTTTTGTGTGTGTGCATATGCTGCCTCATCAGTGTGTTTTTACAGAAGATAACTGTAGTTACAGGTCTCTGTTCTAGGAAGGAAAGCATTCAGGCCTTGGGGAAAAACTTCTGGTGGAGATACTAGAATTTGGTCTGCATGCAATAAACTAGATAAGACTTCAAATTCTTTTCACAGGGAAGGAGTGAGTCTGTCATATCTGTGCATAGATATTTGAGAGCCAGGGAGATAAACTGTTATGGAGATAGCCATCCCTCAGAAACTATTCTGTTACTCAGCCATTGTAATTGAAATTCTGGACATATGGCTGGCCAGATACATTGTTTCTGAGCTTTGATCACATTTGGGTCTTGTCATGAGACTATGTTCTTTTAGTGGTATGAAAGTAGAAGTAATGTGTACCACTTCTGTGGCTGAGTTTAAAAACTCCGAGACATGTTCCTCCAAGTCCTTCCTCACTTTTCTTTGGACAGGAATGGTGGCATCAACGGTGCCTGTTGGAAGCCACATGTTATAAATGTGCCCTATTTTCTTTTTGTTGTACCTTTATGTCTACTAAAACATAATGCTCATGGCATAGGGAGGTTTCAATCTCACTCCAAATTGATTCTTTTCCCCATTGGTGGTCTGAGAAGCAATGTAACACAGAAATAAATAAGTTAGCGTCTGGTAGTTTCTTTACTAGTTATATCTACATATATTTATATTCCAAGTTTTTATATATTGGGATGATTAAAAAAGCTTTAAAATTTCAGTTTCAGTATTTGAATAAGGGGAGTACTAATACAGATTTCATAGATTTTTATAAAATTAATTGAGAAAAATTATGGACTATTTTTAGCACAGAATTTAGCTTTCAGGTGCTCTAACAAATGTAACAATTAGTTCTTAACTTTGTGAGGCTGGGTTTTTAATATTCACATTTAGTGGAAAGTCTTGGGTTTAAACTAAAACAAACGTTTCTCTTGGTACTCTCATAACCTCTAGGTGAAATAACTTTTACTTTAGTCAGAGTGAGAAAATGAGGAAGTATTAAAGACAGGGTTTTTCTTTGATTCCCAGGGGGAATTGCCAATTTCTTCAAATAAAGTAAAATAACAGCACCTCCCACTGGGCAGAGAGTTTGCCAGGAGAATTGCTGAGCCTCTCTATACCCTAAAATCTAGCAGTTCGAGCAGATGCCAAAACAGCACTGAAGGGTAACACAATGAATTGCGAATGTGTATGGAGAGTTCAGGAACTGGCAACAGCAATTAAAACTGCAGTGAGCATGTGCTACATGCAAGTTATTGGCAGATTGAGTTCAGAAATCCAGCAGCAGCTAAAGCTGTGAAGACAATAAATAGTTTAAATTGGCAACCAACACTTTAACCAAACACTTACATAAAGATAGAGAGCAGCACAAGAGAATGTGTAAAGAGGAGTGAGAATGCAGCTGACTAGGCTTCTCAGGGAGGTCACAAAAGCCCAAATGTCTGGGTTAACTAGAACTATACATCCCTGCCAAAGGTCTCTCCAAACCCCCAGACGCTACCAAGGAGAAAACAGAGCAGAATGGCAAAGAACAGTAAATCAAAGCTCACTTCCAAGTGGAGGACAGTTAAAAAAATGAGGGGAAGAGATTTTCCGACTTCCTAAGTAAAGAGGAATTGTTGGTCAAATCTAAATTTAAACATTAAAAAAGTGTTATACTAATACCATTTGCATGGTAAATTCATGTAATTGAGTTTCTCAATTAAACCTCTCCTTTTTATAATTTCTAATTTGAAATTCTTAGAGGGAACCATTCTACATTGAAAAATAATACGGAATCTGTGTCCTCACAGTGTGGATGTTATAGTAATGCCCAGTCGGAGAGTAATTAGATTGAGTTGAATCCAGTTATAGTCTTTGTTAATCTGTAAAGAAAAAAAAAAAAGGAAATTAACCAGAGATGAGTTTAAATTCTTCTCTATCATCTACAAATGAAGTGATGGTGGGAAACAATTCAAATCTAAGTGAAGAAAAAGTCTGTATATGAACAACTTGAAAGACAAAGATGTAATATTGTCCTAGAATATTACCTTTCTCCAAGGAATGTAAACTTTCAGAGATCAGAGACAGTCTTTGATCCTGTGTTGTGTTTTACAGCAGGATAGTCTAATAAATGTTATTCTTGTCTTATTCACTCTATCTTATCTCCTTACTGTTTCCCAACCTGTTGCTTCCAGTCCAGGCAGGCTGGCTACTCACCCTCCTTCACTTTAGACATTCTCCTTCTTGTTTCTTAGTGTTTTCTGCATTGATGCCATTTTCAGAATTTTTGTAATGGCTTTCATTTTTTGTCATTTTCTATCAAAACCCTGCTCATTCTTTAGAGCCCAGCTTAAATCCTTTGACCTTTTTCCTGTCATAGAACTTCTGTAACAGACATAGTTGTCTGCCTTTATCCTTGGGGGATATGTTCCAAGATCCCTAGTGAGTGCCTGAAACAAAAGATAGTACCACACTCTGAGTATATGTACATACTATTTTTCTTACACAAACATAACTTTGATCAAGTTTATTTCACAAACTAAGCACATCAAGAGATTAACAATAGCAATGATAAAATATAATAATTATGAAAATATACTGTATTAACACTTAAATGAAATATATTCTCTGTCTCAACTGCAATGAGGTGAGTGGATACGGTAAACAAAGGGATGAATCATCTTCCAGGTGGGACATATACAGACAGACAGGCATGAGATTTCATCACACAAATCAGAATGACAACTTGAAATTTATGAATAGTTTGTTTTTGAAATTTTCCATTAATATTTTCAGATTGTGATTGACTACAAATTACTGCAACCATGGCAAGTAAAACTGTGGATTGGGGCAACCCACTCTAATTCTTTAAACCCCAAAATTTAGTAATTTATTTTGTTTTATGGTTTTGTAATCATTTGTATATGAATCCTGTTTTGCCAATAAGATAAGTTCTTTGAGTTTTTCAGACACATGGAAGACATTTAATAAATATTCATTGATTGGCTATTTAATATGCTTCCAAATGCACATAAGTTACTCTTAGGAAGTAATTATACAGTGGGACATTCTGGCTAGAAAAAAATGATGCAGGAGGAAGTTGAGCAGGGAAGTGAATAAAAACAAAGCTTACATTAATGGTAGCAAATGATATGATTAACACCTTTTCTGGCAGCCTTGCAGCTTGAATTTGATAAAAGAAAGTAATTTCTCTAAAAAACCAAAAAATAAAATGAATGATTGAATTTAACTCCATAGTGTAAGACTGTGTTAGTAGATTTTTAAAAAGATGACATTTGAGTGTGTTTTAAGTGCAATGCATCAATCTGCCATTGAGCTAATGAACTTCAAGCTAAAAATCACTGAGGAGTTTGGTACAGATGACTCCATCAAGTATCCTTGGGGAGGCAAGATGTGTAGGTAATTGAATGAAAATCTATCTTAACTGACCCCAGTGACAATAATGTCCAACTCACATTACAAATCACCTAGAGTCTTTAATGGACAATTTTTTAATTGCTTTAGAAGTGTTAATGGTGACTACAGAGGAGCAGAGTGTTTCTTATTTGTCTATTCCTCATCAATAAAATTAATTTCTAGTTTTTTCTTTTTACCTCTGCTAGTTATAATTAACTTCATTAGCTCTTGTTTAAATTTTATCAAAGGGAAAATAAGCACATTTGGTTGTCTTTTACTTTGCCTAATCTCTCTGTCTTTATGAATACCTTGAGATTACAGGATCAAATTAGTTCAACCATAAAATGTGGGAATAAATGAGGAATCAGTGACTGTAAACTAATAAAAAGGAAAATAAAACACAGAAATACCTTTTCCTATGAGTTCTAGCAGGCTTTCTTACAAACTCACAGCTCAATTAAAATATGATTTTCTGTTTTTCTAAAGGGAAACATAAATGTTTAAATACTGTTAGACAAACAATATATTTTGAAAGTCATAAAATGAGTACATTTTTTGAGAAATGGTAGAAAAGAATTTAACTGAACAGTGCTGAAATATAATATTAATTAAAACACTTAACCAATAGCTACAAGTTTTAAGTTAATGCTTGGCCAAATGTGTTTTTGAACACATCATGAGATTTGTTTGTAAATTTTTACTATAGGTTCCTAGGTCCCACTCCAGATATACTGAATAAAATTTATAAAGGTTAATCACAACAATCTATGCATAAAATAATATCTTAAATGATTTTTATGCATGCAAAAATTAAAAAACAACTAAAATCCATTTGACCTAACTCTTGGCTTTCAAAAATATACCTAGCAAGATAAACATGAATCTGTTAGCAGTGTTAACTGTAGACTACAATGTTGAAGGTAAACAAATTCTTACCTTTCAATGACAGATCTTTGGATTGCTTTTTCGGAAATATGTGCATTCTTTAGTAATACAGAAAATATATGCAATTTGATGGCTTTTGGTATGGAGTTAAGTTGTGTTTGTGAATTCCTTCCTATTTGTCTTTTGCTTTAGAGTGGTATGTTGGGGAAACTGTGGTGTGAAAGAGAGAAGTTTAGGCATGAGGTGTCAAATGTACAATGATTGATAGTATCTGAGAGAGCTCTAAGGGAGAGGGATGGATCAAAATTCTTAGTCAAAATGTGAGAAGAATCTGGAACGAAGACCACAGTCAACACTGTGCTTTGGAAGTCAATAATTTCATGGTACAAGGGAGTCCAGTGACCCTAAAATTCTAGTGTTGAGGTGCTCAAGGGTCTGTGACACTGTGCAGTGTCTTAACTTTGTTCCTGATTTAATTTTCTAAATTATAAAATGAAAGTATATATAATTTAATTCATTTTTATTTTAAAAGAGGACTGTGCTGCTTACTTCAATATGAATGCTATGAACATTGAAAGCCCAAGTTGTTGATTATAAATATTCTGAATAAAAACTTTTCTGTTAAGAAGAGTACATTACATGGAAGTGATGCTAAGAATCTCCCCATGTAGCTACCCTTATTACAACTAGCAAAAATGCTTTGTCTTTCTTATTTATTTTTTTTAGTGTAAAATTATTTATTTATTTATTTTTAATTTCTTTTATTCATATGTGCATACAATGTTTGAGTCATTTCTTCCCCCTTCTCCCTGGCCCTCTCACTTCCCCCTACCCCATCCCTCTTCTCCCCTACCCCCTCGCTACCAGGCAGAAACTATTTTGCCCTTATCTCTAATTTTGTTGAAGAGAGATTATAAGCAATAATAGGAAGGACCAAGGGTTTTTGCTAGTTGAGATAAGGATAGCTATATAGGGAGTTTACTTGCATTGCTTTCCTGTACATGTGTGTTACATTCTAAATTAATTTTTCTCAAACTAACTTTTTCTCTAGTTCTTGGACCCTTCTACTATTGGCCTCTGTTGCTTTAAAGTTTCTGCATTAGTTCCTTTGCATTGAGGACATAAAATGCTATCTTGTTTTTTTTGGGTTTCTTGCCTATCCTCATATCTCCCTTGTGTGCTCTCGCCTCATCATGTGATCAAAGTCCAATCTCCTTGTTGTGTTTGCCCTTGATCTAAAGTCTGCATATGAGGGAGAACATATGATTTTTGGTCTTCTGGGCCTGGCTAATCTTGCTCAGGATCATGTTCTCCAGTTCCATCCATTTACCTGCAAATGATAAGATTTCATTCTTCTTCACAGCTGAATAAAATTCCATTGTGTACAAGTACCACATTTTCTTGATCCATTCATCAGTAGTGTGGCATCTTGGTTGTTTCCATGACTTGGCTATTGTGAATAGCGCCACAAAAAACATGGGTGTGCAGGTGCCTTTGGAGTAATCTGTGTCACATTCCTTTGGGTATATCCCCAAGAGTGGTATTGCTGGATCATATGGCAGATCTATGTTTAGATTTTTAAGAAGCCTCCAAATTTTTTTCCAGAGTGGTTGTACTAGTTTGCATTCCCACCAGCAGTGTATAAGGTTCCTTTATCCCCACATCCTCGCCAACACCTGTTGTTGTTGGTGTTTCTAATGATGGCTATTCTAACAGGGGTGAGGTGGAATCTTAGTGTGGTTTTGATTTGCATTTCCTTAATGGTTAGAGATGGTGAGCATTTTTTCATGTGTATTTGGCTATTTGAAATTCTTCTTTTGATAAAGTTCTGTTTAGTTCACCTGCCTATTTCTTTATTGGTTCATTAATTTTAGGAGAGTTTAGTTTTTTGAGTTCCCTATATATTCTGGTTATCAGTACTTTGTCTGATGTGTAGCTGGCAAATATTTTCTCCCACTCTGTGGGTGGTCTCTTCAGTTTAGAGACCATTTCTTTTGTTGAGCAGAAGCTTTTTAGTTTTATGAAGTCCCATTTGTCTATGCTATCTCTTAGTTGCTGAGCTGCTGGGGTTATATTGAAAAAATTCTTGCCTATACCAATTAGTTCCAACGTATTTCCTACTCTTTCCTGTACCAACTTTGTAGTTTGGGGTCTGATATTAAGGTCCTTCATCCATTTTGAGTTAATATTGGTATAGGGTGATAAACATGGATCTAGTTTCAGTTTTTGGTAGACTACTAACCAGTTTCCCAGCAGTTTTTGTTGAAGAGGCTGCTATTTCTCCATCGTATATTTTTAGCACCTTTGTCAAAACAAGTTGGTTATAGTTGTGTGGCTTCATATCTGGATCCTCTGTTCTGTTCCACTGGTCTTCATGTTTGTTTTTGTGCCAGTACCATGCTGTTTTTATTGTTATTGCTTTGTAATATAGTTTGAAGTCAGGTATCATGATACCTCCAGCGTTGTTCTTTTTGCTGAGTATTGCCTTGGATATTTGTGGTCTCTTGATTTTCCAAAAAAATTTAGCATTAGATTCTTCAATCTCTTTGATGAATGTCATTGGAATTCTGATGGGAATTGCATTAAACATGTAGATTGCTTTTGGGAGTATAGCCATTTTTACTATGTTGATTCTACCTATCCATGAACATGGGAGATCTCTCCACTTTCTATAGTCTTCCTCAATCTCTTTCTTCAGGAAGTTATAGTTTTCCTTGTAGAGGTCATTCATATCCTTTGTTAAGTTTACTCCTAGGTATTTGATTTTTTTTTTGAGGCTATTGTAAATGGAATTGTTTTCATATATTCTTTCTCAGTTTGTTCATTATTAGTGTATAGAAATGCTAATAATTTTTCTATGTTGATTTTATATCCTGCTACCATGTTATAGATGTTGATGGTGTCTAGGAGCTTTTGAGTAGAGTTTTTTGGGTCTTTAAGGTATAGGCTCATATTGTCTGGAAATAGGGATATTTTGACAGTTTCTTTACCTATTTTCTTATTATTGTTTAAATGAAAAAAACATAAAAATAAAAAAAGAAGCATAATAAAGGACATTAACAACAAAATACAGAAGAGTACATTATGTGAAAGTATGGAAATACAATGAAATCCCTTGTACAATTAATATATGTTAATTAAAAAACAGAGAAAGAAGCCATAGAACCCTAAAACTTTAACAGTATAACTATGAGATGATTTTAATATATTCTGGGCCATGATCTAAATGGCCAGATTTAGTTCATCTAGGAAAAAAATCTCTAGGGAGAAAAAAATAGAAAGTGTGGACATCTTGAGCTTTCTATTTTTTACCTTGTCAGACTTTTTGGGTCTTGGACTGTAGGTTTATGTGATGGGAAGAATCTTGTTGACCCAGAACAAGGAAAGGTTCTGTTATATATGTGGGAAGCTGACAATTTCTGCATTTTTACAGTATTGCTTCTCTATGGTCTTCTCTGACCTTTATGTGAAGATGCAGTCTTGCTTAGCTTCAGAACTCATGTTGATAAACAGGAGAAGCACATTTAAAATTTGGGTTTGACCAATGTGGGCAGGGTCTATAAATAGTTCTGATGGTATTCACTCAGGATTTGATATATCTAAAAGGAATTTCTTGGATCTACAATTCTATTCTCCTTCAATCTTCCATACAGGTCTCATCTGTTGGCTCAGTTCTGCCTCTATGTACGGCTAAGTGTTAATTTCCTCCAGCAGATAATCTTTATCCCAAAGTGCCTACCTAAAAAGTACTATAGCACTCTGATTAGCTTTTGGTATTTGGCACATAATATTAGGCAATATATTGTTCTTGTGCAGTTGTTACATTCTTTGTATCTTCCATGTGACTAGATAGCCTAATACCAGACTCTGTAATAGAACTGATGTCAAGTCTTGCTTGCTTTTTTCTACCTTTGATATGTGTCATCATTTGGCCATCATAGTTTTTCAGTCCTTCATGATCATAGAAACAATTCTTGACCTCTTTGGGCACTATTCTTTGGACAGTGTGCCTCTTCTTCAGAGTCCTGCCTTAGGGAATGTTTGTTGTTTTCATTTATCTTTGATGATGCTAGTTTCCTCTTCTGTCCCACTTGCCAGGTCACTTACTCATTAGGCTTGTTTGTAGGCCATACTCATTCAGTGTTTGTTGTTAAAGTAAAATCTGAACAATATTTCTCATAGATACTATGCCTGAGGAATAGCATCTGGTTTTATAGAAAGGATATGTGTTTTTGAATCAGAAAATAGAGTGGTACAGTTATCTCCTTTGAGAGTTTCCAAGAGGCTTAGTAACTTCCAATAATTTGTGGAATAAGATTGATTTAACTACATCAATATATGGGAAAAAGTACTCTTTGAGAACTTAGCTGGGGAAAGAAAGTATCTTTTCCTTTGGACCAAATCTAGTACTTTGGGGAAATGATGGGCCCTATGCCAGTGGTTGTTCCTGTCTGAGAGGCTGATGTAAACCTGTATTTACCTTCCTCCCGAGCAGTTTTAGCTGTGTTGTGGGATATAAGATCTCTTGAGAACAGGATGTTTTAAGATCCAACTCATTTTCCACTCTGTGTTTCTTAGTACACATCAGGAGTATAAGAAAGCAAGCTATGAATACAGTCAGTACAACTCTTCTATAGTAGTCCATTTACATTGTTGTAATGCCATTCTTCTTGGATACAAATAGCAACAGCATTCCTACTTTATGTCTACCTGCTCTTTGACTGACAATCCAACGCTTTACTAAATAATTCCCATTAAGTTTACAAAGTCTTACATATTCAGGTTGAAACAATGTCCCTGACAGTACCTCTTATTTGTGAAAACAATTATATTCTCATGTACATTGCTTTGCACTTCTGCTTGGAGCTTCTCATTATTACAATGTGTGAACACTTTTTCTTTCTCTTTTTAAACCCATCATATTTAGTGGCCTTATGGTTGTGTGAATTCTCTTTTTCTTGCCTTTATCATAAGAAAGCATTTTCAGATAAACTGCTCTGTTCCTCATCTTCCTTCTGTTGTTGTTCTATCTTTCTTCTTTCCCTTAGGCATGTTTCATAGAGAATTTCAGCAGAAAACCTGGAGGAATATTATAATTTAAGTGCCGTTATGTGTTAGTATCTTTTAAATCTTAAGTACATTAATGTTATTTTATGAATAGATAAACATGAGCCTCAGAGAGTTTAAGTGACATCCCTAAGGACAAATTATCAGCAGATGATAAAATCAGACTTGTTAAGGGCTCTTTTTATTTCAAGTTCAGGTGTCCTTGAGTGATAACTGTTCATTAACAAATGGCTATTCTCTCTTCAGCCCATTTATTGGTATGAAAGTAAAAGCATGAATTCATAAGCATTCATTGACATTTTTAGATAGTCATTTTACATAGCTGCTGGACTCATTGAAAGGTAGCATCAAAAGCTCAAACTGTAATCCATAACTGTCTTCAGTTCCATCATTCTTCTTCTTTGCCAAGGTCTTGATATAATTAAATTGTCATCACCCTGTTAAAGTATGGTTAAAGGGCATTTTATGAAGTTTCGTTAAAGAGGAGAGAAAATGAGGAATTAATTATCTGACACAACAGTATCACAGATTTCTTTATTTATATATAATTTCAAAGTCAAACCATTCCAAGAAAAGAGCAAGAGACATTTTAGTGTGAAGTAAAGAGGATCTGAGTGGGAAAGAAATATCTTAACATATAAGTCTGGAATTTAAACATCTGAAAAACAGTTTGAATTTTAAATTTCTCTTTTTTTCCTCTAATTTTTACAGTGAGAACAATTATTTGAAGATTTTTAAAACTATGATCTATTTATTTATATATGTGGTATGTGGTGCAAATATAGATCTAAAGATTTAGCCAGCACTGGAATTTCAGAGGATTTAGTTTTGCTGAATATGCATTTAAAAAAATTAACTCTGTACAAAGTTGAATTTAAAAACAGATGTATATTGTTCATTAAAACACAATTTCTATAGAACTAAATTATGCACTGTTTCTTCTTGATAGATTTTAGTCTTTAAATTACTTATGCGTAGTATCCTGCTAGTGGTCCAAGGTAACAAATAAAATACACATATTATCCCTGGTGATTTTTTTTATTAAGATAGCTTTGTTCTTCACATTGAAACCATGGAGAAATAATCTAATCTTCCAATTATCAATTCTTGTCACACATCACCTTAATCTTAATAAGGATATTTCTTGACTTAATTTGGGGTTATGTTCCAATAAACTCATTGTAAATAAAAAATATAAGTCAAAAAATGTATTTCATATACCTAACCTATCAAACATCACACGTTAGCCTACCCTGCCTTAAACATGTTCACAACACTTAAATTAGCCTCCAGTTTGGGCAAAATCATGTAAAACGAATCTGTTTTGTAATAAAGTGCTGAGTATCTCAGGTATACAAACACAGATGGGAGTTTTGTAGGCATGATGGAATGCAAAAACACAAAACACAATAATAAAAAAATGCTAACAACACAATCTACTGTGCTAGCTTTAGAAAAGACCAATAATCAAATTGTGATTTCTACTGTATGTGTATCACTTTTGCAGCACTGTAAAGTTGGAAATTTATAAGTCAAAGCATCATAAGTAGGTGAGAATCTGTATATATATTTTTCTTTTGAAAATTGCTATTAAATTAATTTTTCTTATCATCTTGCCTACTTCTAATTCTTATTTATTCTCTAATTGCTTTAAATTGAATCTCAATAATTACTTTGTAACTGATCTCCCTACTTCCAGGCTGTCTTCTTCTTCTCTGTCTTTCATACTGTTGCCAGCTTAAGTATACTCTTATATCATTTTCTTCATATTACTCAGTAAAATTGAACTTGCAATGACTTTAGGTGTCTATGAAAATCCAGGTGAAAATACTAAAAAGTTGATTGTAATGTTCAGGGGAGATAACTGAAGGTTATAGACAGTAAAAGGAGAAGAGTATCACTATCAACGAAGTTCGTATAAGAATAGAAAGTAGCAAATTAAACTGAGTTTACCATGGCTTGCAAAATTTTTGCTGTGAGTTAAAATGAGAAATAGCTTGTATATTTTGGACAGGTATACATACATAGTAATCTATTCACATGCACACACACAACAAATATACCACCAAACAATACTATCTATATCCCTTGTGACACATTTTACATTTTAAAGCCTATTTTAAGTCATTGAAAAAAAATTCCTAATGGTGAAAGTTGTGTACGTGTCAAGAGAATGGGTATATGAAAAATTTATCTTTTGCTTTTTTGTCTTTTTGCTGTGAACCTAATACTGATTTAAAAAATAAAGTCTATTAGAACTCAAAACAAAGAACACAAATGAAAACCATTCAAATTTATGGTGGTGATCCGCTACTTGAGTTTGCTAGTAAGTCCTGATGTACAGTTTGAAAAACACTTGAACATAGGAAAATAGTAGTGTAGTTCCATTAAGACCTGCAGGTTTTAAGGCATGGTTCATCAAAGCCAATGGACATAAGATAATGTTAAAAAGACCACAGTTGGGTTTAATAATCAAAAAGTGACAAGAGGTGAGTTACAGTGCTAAATCCAGTGACCAGGAGTGAGATGAAATCAAACAGCTAAGGACTGAAGAATGATGAAGAAGAAAAAAAGATCATGGCCCAAAAAGCCTATTTTTTTATACTAGGAAACTGAATCATGGAGGATAAGAAACAAATTTGCATAGCTCATGTGAGAGAACCAGAATTGAAACCTAGCTAGGTCGTACTCTGAAGTTTAAGGTTTCTCATTGTGATAACAAGAGAGGGGAAAGCAGATGAAGCCTGTGTAGAGATTGATGGATGCTATGCCTCATATCCTGTTCCCCATTAAATTTTCTCTATTCCTCTAGCTACTTCTTTTGAACATCTAGTGAATGTTATTTTTGTACTCGTATTGTGCTTTTCAAACATAGTTGGCCTCAGAATCTATCAGTTGTACATACATTGTTTGACCAACTGACAATTGGAAATATTTAAGAACATTGTGCTTGTACTGAATAAGTGCAGGCTTTTCTTCTTATCATTATTCCTTACCTGGTATGATACAACAACTGTTTGCACAGTATTCACATTGTATTAGGTATTATAAGTAATCTAGAGATGATCTAAAGTATATGGGAGGAGGAGCTTAGGTATATGTAAATGCTATGTCATCTTGAGGGAACTTGAACATGTGTGGATTTTCATATCTATAAGGGTCCTGGAACCAATCCTTCCAGAGGAGTCTATGGATGCATACTGTCTCGAGCACTTATGGTTCATCACCACATCACCAATCGAGTATGGGTAAGCAGTACTAAGGAGACTCTTACTTCAGAGAACACTATTTTATAAGAAATCCACACAGCACTCTCACGTGGATCCTAATGCCTGTTCTCTGCTACTCCAGCCAGCCAGGAACTTACTCAGGCCTTCCCCAAACCTTGCTCACCATGTGACGTCTTCTTAGCCAATAAGGGTTGTCCATCTGAGCTCTGGGGAATCCTTGCCGCCCATCTTAGTTGTAGGTCTGATCTCACGGTTCACCGGTGACACCCGGTCGTGGAGAGAAGGGGTTCGCTCTCAAGCGGTGGCTGCCTCTGTGTCAGAGCTTTGGGTCAGGCTCTGACAGCACGGTCTCCAGCATTCGGGAGGGAAGCAATGAGTGGTAGCGAGGCTCGGGTTTTTATGCCTGGTGGTGACCTCATAGTCGGTGTTATCGGTTTAACCACCTTAGGGTTGGCTCATTTGCGTATTGGCCTGTCATTCTCTGCCTTAGTTTCTTAGTCCTAACACACACTAGCTAATAATTCTTACTACAACAATTTTCTACACTTTAACACAATACAATTAATCAATACAACAGTAATCTTATATGTGTTCACCACACCTACACTGCCTTTTGTTCTAATTAATCTATGTATCTTAACTACTTCATTAGGTTTTTAAGTTGCATTTTAGCAGAATACAGAGTTCTATTTTTTTTGGTTGGTGATTGGGGTCAGGGTAGGGATTTGGGAGATTATTATATCCTTCAGAGCACTTAGCATAATAGTTTGCACTTAGAAAGTAATCCAGTGACATTGCCTTTCTCTCAGTTCTGGGTGCTGACCTCTTGCACTCTTTCCTTCTGTTGCTTTCAACCTCTGATATACCCAACACCATGGATTTTGGAGACCTGAAAAGTCCAGCTGAACTCCAGGTACTTAATGATTATCTGACTGGCAAGAGCTACAGGGTCCGTATTTGAAGCAGTCTCTGGATTGACGCCTCCTGCTGTTGGCTTAATCACATCAAGTCTTAGAAAAGAGAAAGGCCAACTTAACAGGAGTGAAGAAAGCTTCGTTCAAGTACTCCCTTGGCAATGTAGAAGACACCAGAGGAAGTGGAGCTTCAGATAGAGACAATGATGACAGTGATTGGCTTGATGAGGCCGATTAAAGCGAAGAGGCAAAGCAAAAAATGCCTTGCACCGTGTGGGCCAAAGAAAGCCAAAAACTCCACACCTACTGGCAAGTCTTACTAGATGTGAAATTCTAGGATAATGAGGCAGAGATAGCATAAAAAAGAAGAGTGCACCAGAAGCATTGGAACTGACAGCTCAGTCTGGGTCTTTTCTAAATTAGCTCTGGTGGGATATGGGATTCAAATCCTTCCAAAACACTGTGTTAGTTGGAAAAGTTAATGCTGGACCAGATATGCTAGGGGAGCAGATCACTGTTTTTGAGAATTAAGTGTAGTCCAAGGATGTGATTACTCTGAATAATATCTAGTCTACAGCCATATCACCCTGCACGTGCCTGATCTCCTCTGAATAATATCTGAAGTCCATCCAAAGTCTTAAATAAAATCTTGAAAGATAAAAGGAAAAAGAGAAAATATTCAGTAAATATTTGTTAATTAAACAAAACACTGAATACTACCTCGTCTTAGAAAAGAGTGTTGCTTTAGCAATCAACATGGATCAGCTATTCTATAGTGTGATTGACACATGCTGTATGGCTAATAACCCATACTGAACTCTTCATTATTCTTAATGTTTTTGTCAAGGATTTAATATGCATGTCTAAGTGATATAGTCTTTGCCTTTTTTTGTTTTCTTCCAAAAAGTACCTCTAAATCAATTTGGTTAGTTAGAAGCAGTGATTTTTTTTTTCTTCTAATAAACCAAATGATAACCTATGTTCTGTTATACTTGATCTTGTTTTCTATTCCACCATTCTTTCCTATTAGATCAGAGCAACCCTGTTCCTAGAATCAGCAAATGTGTCACATAAATATCCTGACAACTACAGTAATTTTTCATTTTTTTGTGTGTGAAAAATCTAGTGATAATTGGGGTATGTTAAATCTGCATCTTTATTTGTATTTTGGAGTTCTGTTTTATTTCAGTTAATGTTTTTATAGGAGTTGCAAAATTTTATAGACTAAAGATTCATCTTAAAGCATGAAGTTGTGAATTTAATTTGTCTGTAATTAAAATCTTTCTTGTCCTGTGAATTTTGTAAGCTAGCTCTATTAAGCCAAGTCAGGTTTAGGATAATTTCTTAAATGAGGAGTCACTGAATCTTTTACATTTTTAACTCAATTTTTAAGAAACCCCCTTGTTTCTTAAATTATGAGAAGAAAACTACTGGAGAGCTGAGTAGCACTATTTGAGGAGAAAGGAAACTACTCGACTATAAATAATTCTTTTTCAGGAAGTTTGAATTCTGTTCTTACTGGATATATGCCTCTGAATAAAATGAGGCATAAAAAGAGGCAAAAGCCACTTAAGTGTCTGTTCTGTATCATCAAGAATTCTAGGTACTTTGTAGGAAATATGTATTTATAATTAATCAATATGTAAATTTATTAAAATATTTTATTTATATGTAATTATATTCTATATTTCTGTATTTATATAAATATAATAATTATCTTTATATAATAATTGCAATTATATATATTAAAACTATATAAAGTATATACAGTGAACAAAAGTCATCTTTTACCTCTTTCTCCTAGCTATAATTTTGTTTTTATTTATTTATTTACTTTTCTTTTATGTTTTAGCAAGTATCTACTTTAGTATAACAGGATAAAGTATAGACGGGGTGGCAGGGGGAGAGAAAAAGAGAGAAAAATATCTCTTGTTCCCCACAGGAAATGGGAGCAAAGACTCCTCTTTTCTTTTCCTTTTTTTATTTTTGTTGTACTGTGGTTACACTTGACATTACAAAAGTTCTCACAATATATCATAGTTGAATTCATCCCCTCCATCATTCTCCTTTATCCTCTATTCCAGCAACAGTTTCAACAAGTCTCATTTTTCCATTTTCATACATGAGTACATAATATTTTCACTGCAATCACCCTCCTACATCCTTTTCTTGTATCCTCCCCATCCTACTGTTCTGCCTTCCTATTCTCTGTTTTTGACAAAAAAAGACATTTTTGTTTATTTAAGATAGCTACATAAAGTGTTTCATTGTGACATTTCTATGTATATTATGTATTATAACCCAAATTTCAACAGGTTTAAAAATTCTTTATTAATTCTTATATAGGAAGAACATCCTCCTTTACTTCTATCTCCAATCACTGTTTTGTTCCTTGAAGTAAATATTTTTTTCTTTCTTTGTGCATGCTTCCAGAAATACTGTACATAAGCATTAATTTTGAAATTGAACCTTTTTTATTACAAAGTTTTCACTTTTTCTATCAAATTATGATTTTTCAAGATGCTATTTTAAATATAATGTTTATTTTATGTACTATAGAGGAGAAAATTGGGTTAAGGTAATTGTCTGTCAGTCAAATATTTGCCCCTTTGCGGTTGAAAATTGCTTAACCCCTGAAAATCATAGGAATAGTAGAAAGCTCATGGTCTTTGGTATGCTGTTTGAACTGAACTGGAAAGCTAGCCCCAGAACATTAGTTGTGGAGCTCTAAGCAAGTTGTCAGAATTTTTGGAATTTCAGTTTGCTTGTCTATACTCCACCATGTACTATTATACTTTACACACGGAAAGATCACCTTATCTCTAGGTCAAATTCCTGGAACTGAATCTTTGCTTCATCATTTATTTGCCCTGGGAAAATTACTCAACATTTCCATGCTTTATATTCTTTATCCATATTTTGGGGACATTAGTGCCTCTCTTACGAATTTGCTGAAAAACAAATGAGAAGGTACATGTTGTAGCCTTTACTATCAAGTACTATTTGGTAGTTTGTATTCAGTGGGTTGACTAAATTAGATAGGATCTGCAAAATTCTTGGCACAAGATGGTATTCAACAAAATTCCTTCTTTTTTCTGTTAAACAGTAATGGGTTGCTTTGTGAAGCAAATAAAGTATAATGTTATCCTCAGGATTAATGTGGATATTATTTTTATATGAAGTGGAGACAGTAGGAAATCTACTTTATAAAATACTTAGAGTTGAATGTTCCCTTTTTACTCACAGATTCATAAGAATGGTGGTCATATGCAATTAGAATTGAAGAGTTCACAAAGTATTTGTCTTAAACTTCATACTAAATAATAAGGAAGCACTGGAGAAGGAAAAATATTTTCTTGCATAGATTGTAGAAGAGAATATATTATGTGGTCCAAGTTTATGTAGAAGGGTGACAAATGAATTATATTAGTAGCTGCCCTTAGAGAGAGGAAAATTTTACTTAAAGAACACCCTTGATAGGCCACTGGGTAAAGAAAAGAAAGCCAATATTTGAAGTTCAGTAGATAAAATGCCAAAAAAAACCCCACTAAGTGGTAAATTTGGAAGGAAGAGCAACATGACTATACACTGAATGTAGTAAAAGATGAAGCAAATTTTTGGAAAAAAATCAACAACCAATTACATGTGTTTTGTGTTTCTGTAGCATGAATTTTCAGTCTTCAATAGAATATTTTACACAAAATTAATTTGATGAAAATATAATTAAATAACTACATTTTTGTTGGTCTCTATTATTTAAAAAGGGGACACATCAGAGAAATGATGAAACAATTGCTCTCTTGAATTATTTAAATATACAGAGAAATGGAACCAATCATGATAACTACCCACTGTCCTTGCTCTCCATCCAAATTTTGAGGGAGTATTGGCTTTCACAATCAGTAGACTGAAAATTTCACTTGTTATCTTGATTTTAAAAAGCAGAGAGATACCAGACAATGTCTGTGTTATGGTTTGTGAAAAAAATTTCTCAATGAATACATTATGGGTTTTCTTTCTATGCCATAGTGAATCGCTACCTATTTAGTAGCTTATAATAATATGTGTTTAATATCTTGTATTTCTGTAGGTCAAGAGTCTCATAAGTCTCATGAGACTAAATCTGAAGAATTGGCGGGGTTATGTTGCTTTCTGGAGGCCCCTGGGGAATCTGGATCCTGGCCTTTTTCAGCCTCTAGAGGCTGCATGGATTCATTGGCCTTTGGATGCCATCCAACATTTTTGAAGCCAGAAATAGTGACTAGAGATCATTTCATATCTTTGCTTTTTGACCTCTTTCCATAGTTGCAGCTACTTATCTAATTACAGCTGGAAAACATCTCAACTTGTAAGGTTTCATGATTTCTATTCTCAAGGTTCTTTACCCTAGTCTCTTCTGCAAAGTCTTTTTCACCATGTAAGTTTCACAAGTTTTAGGGATTAGGATGAGGACATACTGGGAAAAGCTTTGCACATATGCAGAAGCCGAAATAGTAGAGAGTAATTGTTTTACCTATTCAAGATTACTTACTAAATTAAGCAGAGTTTTATCATTTATCTTAATAATACTCTAAAACCTAAAGTATGAGTACCATTAATTATTCTTCTGCCAGTGATGATACCTAGGCAGCAAACTAGTTCAAGACCACGTTCTCAAATGCCACGAAATGCTGTACTTTCTTCTACTCTAGCATGTGTTATTTGATGCACCTTCACCATGGAGAAGCAGCAGAGATATTGGGGACTTCCTTCCTTGCTTATGGAGCTAACACTGAGATGATTCAGTACAATGAATTCAAGTCTCATGCACTCTTTCCCATAGTAGTGGTGTTTTAAAAATGTGATTAGCTGCCAAAATACTACTCATAGTATACTTCATCTAAATTCTAAATATACTTACATGGTCTTGCCTTCCTAGAGGCATAATACTCTGCTTTTCAGGAGAAAATATGCTATACTCTCTTTATAACTGCATTATAAATAAACACTTCTCTCTTGTCACTTAACAACAGCTGATATTTATCTCTGTAAATACATATGTGCACATAAGAGGAGACAGTGGAGGATAATGGGACTAGCCCTAAATAGCAAGTCAGGTGTACTGAGTTCCAGCTCTACTACTTTATAGCAGTGGGAGGAAATTGGACTTGATGATCTCTTCTGGTTGGGGTATTCTATTATTTGATTTCATTTTAGTTGTGGAAACCAGAGGCAGTTTTTAAACTCCATTCTACAGTGAAAGGCTCAAGTTTCATAAGAGCTACTATTGCAAACTTGTCAATTGTTCAGCTGAAGTTGCTCAATAAATCAATCCCTATCACTTCTGTCTTCTTGAAAACCACCATCTTTCTACCATGATCTCTGAATACTGGAACTTTAAGTGCATCAATGACTTGATTTAAGACCTAAGTCCTTGTTAAGTAGGATAAGTCCGAAATGCATTTTTTCATAGGCTGGAAATTAGGCTCTTGATTGTATTGGAAAACAAAGCTACTGAGAATTATATGATTAAGACTGAGAGAAGGAGTTCAACTCTTCTGTCATATTTATGTTTTAAATATGTCTCCTATGTGACAGACACTGTTTTATGTAGATTTAACCTCTGTCTTTGTGAAATATGCATATCAGAGGAGCAGGAAATTAAAAAAAGCATTAAAAGTAAAACATTGAATGAAAGGAGGCAGTAAGTGCTAGAGACAACACAAAACAGTAAAGTAAATGGGATAAGATTTGGGATGAGTGTTAAAGTTTAAAATACGGAGTCAGATCAGGATTCATATTCATAGGAAAGGTGAATTCTAAACTATGGCTTGAAGGCTATAAAGGAAGTGAGCAGGTGAATATATGGAGGAAAACTGTTTTAGGCACAGGAAATAGAATAGCCAGTACAAGGCCCTAATACAGTAAGCATGCTTCATGTATTTAGAAAGAACATAGAAGTGGAGGGAGAAACAAGAATGATAGATGTGGTCAAAACATTGTCTTGAAGGGGTCTACCAGTCACTGGTAAGAGTTTGGTTTGTGTTCCAAATGTAATGGGGAATCACTGCTTTTTTTCCTGAGGAAAAACAGGATATAATTGTTTTAAACAAGAGGATAAACAAGATATAATTTCCTTGTCATCATGCTTACTCTGGCTGCTGTGTTAAGAAAACTATTGCAGGGGAGTAGGGAGGAAGAAGCAGAAGGAACAGTTAGGAATGTAATAACAGTTAGTTATTACAGGAAATAATCCATGTAAGAGATGGTAGAGGCTTGGATAAGTGTGGTAACATTGCAGGTGAAAAGTGTCCAGATTCTTGACATGTTTTGAAGATAGGGCCACAATAAGATTTCCTGAGAGAAGTACTGTCATGGAACAGAAGAAGATAGAAGTCAAAGGTAACTCTAAAGATTTTGGACCAAGCAACACATTATCAGTTGCTAATAATGGAGACTGCAAAGATTAAAGTTTAATTTTGGAAATACAGATACTCTTTGACTTATGAGGTTAAGTTCTGATAAAGCAATCATAAATTGAAAGTATCCTCTGTCAAGAATGTGTTTAATACACCTAAGCTACTATTATCACAGCTTATCCTAGTCTTCTTTAAATGTACTCTGCACACTTAACATTAGCGTACAGTTGGGCCTCCTGAGAGAGCACATATCACTAGCTTAGGGGAAAAAAATTCAAAGTGCAGTTTCTACTGAATGTGTATCACTTTCACCCCATCATAAAGTAATAAAAGTTAAGTATGTAGTGAGACATGTGAATTTGAGCTCAGAATTAGGCTCTAAATTGGAGAAATAAATTGTGGAGTCATTGGCATGTAAATACAGAAAACATGGAAGATAGGAGTGAAGAAAAAGGAGTTCAAGGGTTTAATCTTGGAACAATTCATGGTAAGAGAATGAGGAATAAGGAAATATTAATTTTAAAAGGCCAAAAAGGAACAATTAGTGATGAAGGAGGAAAACTAAGAGTGTTATATCCTGGAAATTAGAAGGAAAAAAGTACACCAGGAGGATGAAGTTAACAACTCTTTTAATTTATTTGGTAAATCAATTAACCAACATTAGGACTTAAACTTGACCAATGGGTGAGCCCTGTAGGATTTTGTAACTTGGGTAACAACAGTTTCAGTGGAGGGGAGAGACTGTATTTAAGAGAATGGGAGGAGTGGGATTAAAGACTGTATCAATAACACTTCCAGGGAAAATGATATCAAGGACAGCAGCAACACAGTGGACAAACAGGGTTGGTTTTTTTTTTTTTTTTCCTTTGAATGGGAGAATTAATAGCATGCTGATGTGCAGATGAGAAGAATCCATTTTAAGAAGAGAACTGACAATTTTGGAGAGAGGGAGAATTTCTGGAGTGAAATGTTTGAGTAGGTAAGAAGGATATGAACTAATGTCTAAATGAGGGATTGGCTTGAATTAGGGAATATGGCTCATATTGAGCCATACATGTGACTTAAATTTTTCCAGTAGTCACATTTAAAAGAACAAAAATGAACAGGTGAATTAATTTATCAATATGTAAAATATTATCAATTTAACATGCAAGGACATAAAATTATTCACAATTTTTAAATCTTTAAAATTCAGTGTGTATTTAACACTTGTAGTTCATCTTAATGTGGTCACTAAAATTTCATCAGTAATACTTGATAGGTATTTAGATTTCAAAAGTTGTACTATTCAAACTGTAGATTTAAGTCAGTGATACTTTCCTGCAATCCTAGTATTTGGAAGGCTGAGGTGGGAGCATTATGGATTGGAGGCTGATCTGGCTATATGGTAGGACTGTGTTTTAAAAGATATTAAAAAATAGACATATACTTTTATGTCAAAAACATAATTAAAATTTCCCAATAACTAAATTGAGCATTTATTTTTAAAATTAAATTTATGTTAATTAAAATTAAAAACAATCAAACATTAACTTTTCCAGTCAGACCAGTCACATCAAATGTTCAGGTGTCCTCATGTGACTAGTGAGCAGTGGCTGGGATATTGGACAGTCAGGATGGCAAGACATGAATCTGATGCTGGTTGAGGTGGTGGATGGGGCATGTCTTGGAATTCTCTTTAGAGTGGCCTGTGTTTCTTAGTGGGATGGAGAGCAACATGGTCAGCTTTCTTTCATTTTTGGTTGAATGTTTTAGTACAGATCACACCAGGAAATAGTGAAATGGTTTAAAGGTGTGCTAATGTGCTTAAAGAGTTATAAAGGAGACTAGTAACAGCCTAGGAGGAGGAGTTAAGAGGAGGAGCTAAGAGGAAGAAGTAGATTTGGAAGGATGCAGGTCTGGCAGACAGCCCACAACAGGCAGGAGCCAGAAGAAGCTATCATGACCTACCTCTTCCTTCTGCCCTTTGATATCCTGCCAAAGATTCCCAAACTCTGCACAAGCAGCCTAGGCAACATATTTATAGGGGTCGATTCTCAGGTGGCAGAGGAGCAAGAAAGGGTAGAACATGAATCTTAGGGTAGGATCAAATAGAAAAGTCAGTATTATTTTTAGAATAGAGTTGAGTGGAAAGAATTGGTGAATGTTGTCTAGGCTAAAGGTATAGTAAATGAACCAGGGAAATATAAATGAAGACCGTATTAGTCTCAGTATTTCCCCCCCTGTATTTCAACAGCTACATATTCAGTGCCTACTGCATGCATTATGCAACTTGACTTGATCTAAGGCCTGGGAATAGAGTAATGAAAAAGACAAAGTTCTTTATTTTCCTGTGTGGCCTAGGCAATAAACAAATAAACAAATAAAACATAACCTCAGATAGTGTTAAGAGCTATTTAGAAAATTAGAGTATTTGGGATAAGGTTGTAACTACATTAACCAGTGTGATCAAGTGATAATTTTCAAAAATTATATTTGTACTTGTCTCTGAATGATATGAAGAAAGCAGCTGTGCAATGTTCTGGGGCCCTTGAGCAGAAGCCATTTGTTGTGTATGTGGGAAAGAAATAAGGATAGAGTGGCTGGAGGGTACTCAGGAGTAGCACCTCGCAAAATGTGATTAGGAAGGTAGGCTAGGTAGGCATGTGAAGATGTGAAGATGTTTTCATATATGTTTGTATTTCATGTATAAGCCATGGAATTTCTTCCTTTTTTTTCAGTACTAGGACTTGAACTCAGGACCCCCGGCTTGCTAGGTACCTCCACAGTCATTTTACTTTTAGTGTTTTTGAGATAAGGTCTCATAGTTTTGTGTGTGCCTTGATCCTTTTATCTTTGCCTTCCAAGTTGCTGGAATTTTAGGCATGCATTACAACACGAGGTCCTGTGGAAGGTCTTAGCACAAAGGTAATAGGAGAACATGGAGTGTGTGGCTCATGTGGCAAGTGTGAGGCCCTAGTTTAATCCTCAATACCATTGAAAAAAAAAGTAACATGATCTGACTTTTCAGAAACATTATGCTGGCAGCTATGTGGACAATGGCTTTGTAGTGAGGCAAATGTAGAAGCAAGGCCCTGGTTTGATTGTGGAGGTGGGATCTTGCTAACTTTTTCCCTAGTCTGTTCTCAAAATGCAAACCTCCCCATCTCTGCATTCTGGGTAGCTGGGATTGCAGATCTGAGTCAACATACTGAGTCCTGATAAATGTTTTTACGTAGAGTTGATAGGACTTTTTGGCTTTGCTTCCTTCTCTCTCTCCTTCTCTAATTTTTTTTTGGATCCTAAGATAATTATAATTTCCTGACCATTGCAACAATGAAGGCAGTGGTGGGAAGGGTGTAGAATGGTCTGTAGTTTCAAGAAGAGACATAAATGAGAACATGTACTATATGCATATTGTACTGCCATATGTACACCAGAAAAGGAGGAATGATACATCTAGGAGGGAGGGAATCTCAAAACTCTCCCTAGAAAATATAATTCTTGAGTTGAATTTTGAAAGACGAGTAGATATTTGCTAAGCATTCAACAATGGGAAGAGTACTCCTGACTGCATGCAGAGGCATGGTAGCGTGGAGTATCCTGGCACTTTTAAGGAACTGGCAGGCATGCAGTTTTGGATGGTTTGAGGTTGGGAAGAGTGGGTGGGTGAGTGGGTGAGAAAGAAATGAGAAGCTAGATGAGAAATAAGGCTGAGAAACTTTCTAAGGCTATGTATTCTATGCTGTGGTAAGGAGTTTGGGTTCATTCTTTAGACAAAAGAGAATTGTTAAAGAATTGTATACAATTATAATCAGGTTTGGTTTTTTAGATATTACAAAATAGTTGCATGGAAAATGGATTAGAAAGGAGCCAAGTTGGGCGATAGCTAAAAGATTTAAAAAAAATTATTAGCTTGATCAGTTTCAAAAACAACTTTTGTAAAAATAGTTAATAATTCACTACAACAACTCACCAAAGATTTCTTTATTATCATTTCCTCTACCACATGTTCATACAATTCTAATCAAAATCAAAGAAACTGGTTGGCCCTTATTTCCATGTTGATATTGCTCTATGGAAAATGTCCAGTTTCTTATATAATTTTAGAACATTTGTGAAGATGCATATACTTGGGATGTGTTGCACAGATGGCCATTAAGGTCCCTTTGGCTTTCTGTGACCCTGTGACAGGGTACCACACACAGTCCTGATTTCCTTCACTGATGTTGAAGGGTGGTAGTATCTATGCTGATATCAAATACAACCTTAATAAGTTAGTTTTCAGAGACAAATGTGTTTAGAAATTGCAGCATCCAAGCTTGATTCATGGCCAGCAGAGTTTAGGAATGAGTCATATGAACACCATGCAGAGGTATGTGCACTGTCTAATGATGCTATCACTAAAATAGGGAGAACACTGACTCAAGGTCAGTGTGACCAAAAGCATAGCAATGTCATTGTGGCTACTCTTTACATTTAAGAGTTTTCCACCTTGTAACTTATCTTTTCAAGTATTCAGTAAACCCCATATTAAGTAAAACATCCACAAAGCAGTCATTTTCTGTTTCCCAAGACACCTAGTTTTCTACACTTTGGTGAATATTACATGACAGGAAAGTTGAATACAAACCAACTTAGTCCTAGAGCCCAGCCAATTTCTGAGCATCGAGAAACTATCATGTTTACAATTTTCTTATGCTAGAAGAGGCATATATAAAAGAAAAAGATAGCAGAATATCTTAGTTCCTGGTTTATTTTTAGTTTGCTTTGAATAATTTCAGGAAAGGCAGGAGAGAATATTGATGGGATTCAGAGTTTTACAATCCTAAATCACAAGTTAAGATCTAGACAACTCACAACCAACTGCAGCAGGCAAATGGGCAATGGGCCTCATGACTGGATCAGTTCCATTGCAGAAAGGACCAATCTTGAGTCTAAATGGCAGCTTCCCCAAGCATGGTGGAGAAATTCGCCAAAGTAGGATGAGTTTTACTTGTTCACAGTATGGAAAAGACAGTTCAATACTATTATCTTCCATTTTTCTCCTATATAAATACTTGGTTCTTCAAGATCCAGGATGAATGTCACCATTTTCCATAAAGACCATTCTGATCCTAGAAGAAGAAATAATTTCTTCTGTCTTGTGATAGGCACTATCTATGTTAAATGAATCAAATAGTACCATATCAAAAGAGAGAGGCACAGGCGCTCAGATGTCTTTCACTTTGTAGTCATATGTGTATGGGATATTTGCCCCTAACTTACCAATTTGTACTGTTATAAGTTTTTCTTTATCTCTTTCTGCTTCTATTTCAGTTTGGTGTCTTTAAAAAAAAATCCCCTTTTCCCTTAGTCCTGTTACCAGACAGCTATCATATTCATATGCTTTTGTGAGATTTTTATTTCCATTTGCATTCTATGGTCAGACCTGAAATGGGTGTCTGCTTTTCTGTGATTAGTATGGGAAGGAAGCAGCTGTGAGCAGGGAAGTGCTGGCAGTGAGGATTTTTACTTTTTATTTTTTTTGCTGTTGGTAGAAACTGCCTAAATAACAGGTGTCTATCATCATAAATGCAGGAACATGTTATTTTTGTCACTCTGAGGACCAGATCCAGCTTGTAGGTACTCATCTGAACTCATCAAGAAGTCAGCTGTCCTCAGAATCCCAAAGAGTCAATTTCTTCTATAAGAATCTGTGTTTTGTCCTTCAGTGGCTCCCATATGTAAAAATTCCACACCTTAAACATTTTTACCAATCTTTGCCACAAATCTTGTGAAGCCGAACACACCACTAGCTTTGACATAATACAAAATTTCCCTGAAATATGAAAACAGATGATTGGCATTTAACATGTACAGTTATAAGTAACAGATGAAGTCCTTTCAGTCATTCTGAAAAACACAAGTATGTTGTCATTCTTTTACTTCCCAGCTCTGAAAATGCTCAGTGCTGTGTTGAAACAGTCTCACATTTTAAAGATACATTTGAAGCATTTTTATGCTGGTGGCAATAGACCATTAGCAACATTCCAGATACTGAAACACTTTCTTATTAATTACTTTAATATAAATTGACTATGTAGAATGGGAAATGCTAACACACAAATACACAGAAAACACAGAGCTGTACTACACCCGCGACTCAGCTTTGTACACTCAGAGTTCAGATGGTATGGCAAATTACTCTCCTTCCAATCATTTAGGTCATGAGAACCCACTAGCTGTGAGTTCATAGCCTTTTAATTTAGCAGTGCAGCTTCTCTACCTAAAACAGCATGAGCCAAGCAGAGTATGACTATAAAAAACACAATGTGCTGATTGTGGTAATCCCTTCGGCGTGTTTTGCTGAGACGTAATATAAAAGAAGAAGGGAATAGGACTACCAGATGCCATAGGGCAAGTATAGAGACAGATTTCCAGAAGCAATGTAATGAGATTCCCAAATGATTGAAGATAGAATGGATAGATGTATGTTTTATAATTTCTGTTAGCTAATTCCAGGAGAAATTATGGTTTTCATTTTGATTTTAAATTACTTGCTGCCAATGGCACATTTTGTTCATCTTTATATAGCCACCTTTATTCTTAGCAGTGCTGTGCTGTGCTTATGGTAGGCATTCAATAAATGTTTTACTTGACTTGAAAGCATTATCCGAAAATTAATTCTCCAGTTAATTATACGTCTTCTATTTTTGGTAGTTATTGAGAGCAAGAACTGAGTTTTTTTTATTACCTGTAAGTCTTATTGAGTACATATTACACACATAATACATTTCTTTGAATTTTATTTTATTAAAATTAAAGGAGGTTTTTTCACCAATTAGATTGCTTTCACAAGTGATTTCAATATGCATTTACTTACGTATTATCTTTTAAAATTTCATTTCTTTCACAAACATATAAATTTTGCTGCTTAAATGGATCATAGAGTCAAACTTGAATCTTCTCTATTGCTTTTCTTTTATGTCAAATTAAAAACAAGTTCTGATGGCCTTGGTACTAAAACAACCTGAATTTTTCCTTGCACTATACTCAACAACTACCGTGGGCCTTCTTCCTTTGTATAGCTCTGTTCTCCCCACTTGCCTTCATTTCTACCCTGTATTTTGGAACAGATCATCAGCAGGATATGACTAACACACCAAAAGAAAGCAAATGAGGGATAAGTTTTTTTAAATCCAGGATCTTCGCAGGTGGAGTGCCTTTGCCCCCTGTTATCTATTATTCTTTTTAAAGAAGATAATTTTAATTTCACTCTTCTGCTTAACATTTTCAAATAACTTCTGCTTTAACTCAGAATCACATTGGAGTCCCTTTCCTGAAAACACTACATCATTTGGCTACTACATGTTTTTCCCTCTTTACCTTTCTTGGTCACTATATAATATAAAGAAGCTATATCAGCTTCTTTCTATTTTCCTAATCTTGTAAACTTATTCCTTCCTTTAAGGCCATGGAATTTTTTCCTCCTTGTGCTTGAAATGCTTCCCAGTCAGATCTTTGTATGCTGGATCCTTGGCAAAGCTCAGCTCTCAGCTCAAAGGCCACCTCCACAAGATGGACCTATTGCCCTCCTGTCTGAAGTTTATCACCATATGCAATTGCTATCCCATCACCACACTTTATTTTCTTTGAGGCAACTATCCTCATATGATACTTATTTTGGTTGTTCATTGTCTTTTCCCTTCAACTAGAATTTAGTTTCAAGGAAGTGAAGACTGTGTTGAACTTGTTTACAGTGGCATAGAGAAAACATTAAGAACAAATTTGTTGAATGAATGACTGAATGAATAAATGCATTTTTGAGGGCAGATGTGGAGTCCAAAGAGTATGAAAATAGAAAGCAATTACTTAATATGTTATGATTTGCTTACAACAGAAGCCCCTGAGAAGATCCTGGATTTAGAAAGACTCCCTCCTCAGTGTGAGGTATGGTGAAACATTATATGGATCATCTCTTCCAGAACAGTTCTGAAGTCTGTCATGTACCCTGAGATGCACATGAGACTTTTGAGAAGTTTGACTCTGAGGATCAATATATACTGTCCTGTTTACCAGTCTGGTAAAGCAGGGCGAGGAAGCTCAACTGGTATCTAATTTGGTTTAATATTTTAAAATATTTTAGTGAATGATCTGAATTTCATAGTAAAGACTATATGAATATTTTCATGAAACCTAATACAGGATTATAAGATAATTAGTATAGTAGCTATGGAGTACAAACTGTATTTAAATTATTATTAACCATAGAACTGGCAAGAAACAAGTAAGTTGAAATTCAGCAAGAAAAATTTCAGAGCAATATGCTATGGAAGTAAATGAGTTGTGTGTGTGTGTGTGTGTGTGTGTGTGTGTGTGTGTGTGTCACTTTATTGCCTAAAGACATTCTAAAATATTTCACACCATATCTATTTATTATGGTAGATAGTTGTATGTATAATGTGATTTCAGCTTAAATAATTTTGTAGAGCAAGAAAATAGAAAGCTTTCCTGATACCTTCTTATCTCAATGTATCTCCATATAGCATGTCATACAGTCTGAAATTGCAAAATTGTGGAGTTTTTACATTATCTTACATCTGAACTCTCTGAAGACACAAGGACTTTCTTCTTTGGAAGTGCTTTTCAGAGCACTGTGATCGAGACTTCATATTCTGAGCATGTAGAATGAGAGTACGGTGTTAGAATGTGGGAGGGTGCCTGGGTGACAGATCAGCCATGGCAGAACTGAGTGCTCAGTCTGTGGTATGGGCATCAGTGGGGAAGGTGGGGTGTAGGAAAGATCGCTCTGCTGCTGATGTCTAATTCACTTACCTTGCAATTACGCCGTAGGCAGTCCCTGTCATCACACTCCTTTTGGTGCTAAGCCAAGATCTGTAGGGACTGATTAATGCTGAGTGCCTTATGGTTCTTATAGTTTATGATCCTACTCATGTATCCTACTATCATGTTCCCTTTCTTAACTAGAGTCCTACACTGGTGACTCATTGTCATCTTATCTACTGTGATTCCCGATCCTTTGCCTCCACACTCATACATCTGGTCCTCTCCTACATTGTCATAGAGCAGCTGTTTTATCTGAGACACCACTTTCTCTTCTTTTATATTTTTTAAATGAAAAGACCTGAATATATGATTCTGTCAGCATAAGCTCTGCTTATAATAAATTGAACTGCCAACGTGAATGAAACATACATCCATATAAGAACTTAAAGATCAGGGTTTGAAAGTGGGCAGTAATATATTCAGTCAGCCTTTGTGTGCTTGGGATCGACATAAGGGACAAAGGAGATTACAGAAAAAACAATAGCTTGGAATAAACAGTGAGACATGGAGACAGAGCATGTAAGGTATATGATAAGAGAAACATAAGCAGCTGGCAGGTGAAGAAAAGCAAGAGATCCCCTCACTGCTGCTTAACTTTATCCATCACCAATTAAAAAAAAAAAAAACCCAAAACATCAAAGGAATGAGAGATGAAAAAGGAAAAACAAACAAAAAAACCCTTAGTTAAAAAAAAGAGTGAACTTGATATTCAAAATACACTAACTACTCTTTGGTCTCATTACTTCGACCATTCTCTCAACTTCATATCTTTTATTTCTGCAAAATTAATCTAAACCCTATCTATGATTGTATTTCCCCTACTGAAAATGCACACATGTGTGTGCGTGTACTCATACACACGTACTTAACTGAAAAACCTCTTAGCTTAGCTCTCAGGATTCTTTATTTTATGCATCCAGTGGCTGGTACTTGTCTTTTTAGCAAACCATCTCAACTTATTCCTAGCTCATTACTGGAGTATGAACTCTATAATGTAGAAACTCCTTAATATTCATTATTCAGTTGCCAGTGAACCCTGTGCCTTTGCTCATTCAGTTCTCTGCTTTGGAAATACCTTCCCCCACTTGCATGTAGATCCTACAATTATCTCAACATTTCCAGGCCCATTTCAGTTAGGTTTTCATGATTCAACTGAAGCAAATGTATCTATTTCTTTTATATCACTTTTAAAAAATATTTGAATGCCTGTTTCCATGTTCTATCTTATTTTACACTTATTGGTATTTCAGGTAGCTGGCCTTCCATCTAGGAGACCAAGTTTTTGAGAATCAGACTCTGTTTCTTACTTTTACCTAACATTTAATTTAATACAGTTCTGTGCAGAAACAAATATGTTAGGATTTTTAAGATCAAAGTTTTAGTACTGAACCAATGAATTGGTCAATAAAGGAACAGGAAGAAAAAGCGTTTCACTTTAAATAAAAATTATTGTATTCTGAACCCTTGCTGGGTATAAAAATATATTTGTATATCTGTCACCTAGCAATTTATGCTTTTAAGAAAAAAAGTAGGTTTCTGAGAACTCTGCTATTTATTATTACAGAATCAGGAATTTTGTATGATTGTCATAGCTTCCAAAATAGAAGGCTGTGTGATTTACTTCTTAGCTGTCTTCCTAGGATAAAGTATCCTTTCTATTAAAATTAAAGCAATATAAAGCTATGACTCTTGAATTGAACTAAGAGTTACCTAAATTGAGGCTGTGGAGAGATCCTCTTCAGTTAAATATGTATGAAAATGTATTTCACAGTGTTTTATAAATTTTTGGAATGTTGGGTAATTTGGTAAAGAGATCAAGGACTTCTAATATTTAATTATAGCACAGGAACACTGAAGTGACAATTGTACAAAACAATATGCTAATACCATGCTGAGATACAGTATGACTCTGGAAGGCTGTTAGAATTACTTTTCTAAGAGACACAGAGCCAATTTGTGCTGCCACCATCTTGTCAAGACCAGACTAGCCCTTTTCCTTAAGGTGTGTTTTTGTTTTTCCATGCTACTGTTTCTATAAATCACTATTGCCCAATGATTCTCAGTCGGTGAAACATCTGTGATCTTTCCAGGACTAGTATAGAGGTGGGATGACAACCAGGAGCTGCAAAGGTTTGTAAGAATACACACACACACACACACACACACACACACACACACACCCTGATATTCTCCCTTCTCACTCCTAAGCATTTATTGCCATTTCCATTGTGTCTGCCCTCTATCTTCTTGGCTAGAAAAAAGAAAAAAAAAAAAAAGAGAAATGAGTAGTGAGGAAATTCAGGATCCAGGATGTCAATAAAACAGAATGTCCCAATGTACTCAGCGGGAGAAGAGCTCTGGGAAAATATTTCTCATTTGAATAATAAAACACAAAAAAATCTCCTACGTTAAAATAACTTAGTGCTTATGACAATTAAATATGAAAATTTAAAATGTTAACTATGTAAGAACTCTAAATACTGAATTTGGACAATAAATAAGATGGAAGTTCTTCTCAAAAGAAAAAATATCCCAACAAGGTACAATATTAAAAAACAAAATAAAATTTCTCAAACTGAGTCTGGTATTCCAGGGGAGTTTTTGTCTTAAAATCCCTTCTTTGGGCAGTACTTATTAATATCCTTTATTAACATAACTATTTTATGTCTGGACCTCCTCCTTCCTTTACTGGAAATGAAAGCTTTCAAAAGGATAAATAGAATCTTGCAAAGCACTTTTGAGTTACTTAGAAAAAGAAAATGGCAGGGAGATTAATGTGTTATGACATTTTGAATTAAAACATTTTAAAAGATTTTTCTCCATCTAAATATTTTCTCAATAAAGCTTGTTAGGTAATAATCAAAGAGGTAATGGCTATTTGTTGTTTTTCTTTTTATGGTTTTATATTTTGTCCCAAATTATTTTGCTAAATGAAGTTGCTGGATATATCCTAGCCAAGGAAGATTGCAGTAGAATACACAATCACTTGCTCATTCAGCACTGAATATATGGACATTAAACTATTGATGATTAAATGCATGCTTTTGTTTTATTTGGAACTCATGGGCATTTCAAAATGCAAATATTTGGGTACCCATGCTTGACTTTATAGGACTATGCTAATACATACTCTCTATTGGCTGTAAGTTTCAAGCCACAGAAGATTCTGTGACTTAGCTACTCCTCATTTGCCATGTCAATTCTTGCTCCTTCTGTTACAAAGGTTCTTTTCAACAGTGTTAGAAAGATTAAGTGATCAGCTCAAGGTTACAGGGTTGATTTGTTTTCAGAGACAGGTCTACAGTCTATGTCTATTGACTACTAATCCAGGTCTCTTTTTACTATATCATTTTGCCTCCTAATTTGTAAAAGAGGATAAAAAATATTCTCTGGTGAAAGACCTTAAATATGAAACATTTCTCTAGAGAAATTTCAGGTTCTTAAAACTTTGCCAGTAAAATCTTAAGCTTTTTCTCTTCTGTTTGCCAATATTTGTTTTCTTGGCAAGAGCTCTGTTTTCATCAAAAAATGTCTGGGAATTTAGTTCTATTTGAACTATATAAAATGGTATCTAAGTTGTACACTTTCAGCTTGCAAGAAAGCAAAGAAAGGCCTGTGGTACTTCAAATGCTGAGGAAAATTAGGCAAACAAGGTGAATGGCAAGATAGCATATACTGAACAGACCTTTTAGAAGTCCTTAGTTGAGGGGAAACTCACAGAAGCCAGTCAAAGAGGTCTTCTTTGACCATGACATTCAAGGATAGCAAACAAGATCTGTCATTACCAGAAACATGACTGTCTTAAAAGCATCATGGTTAGGAAACCACCAGTTCCTGTGTGGCAGCACATGGTCAGGAGCTGGGATGCAACAGTAGCACCACAAAATGGCTGATTTCACCACCACAGTAAGGGGAGCAGGGACCCTCCCATGATATGAAAAGAAAGACTGGCCTTTTAGAGTCCTCTTACAGACTTTACAGATTAGAGGGCCACTGGGCTTGTAGTGGCACCTTTCCACATTGTATTTGAATTGATGAGCATAAGCAGTGAGCTGTCACCAGTGGGCTTTTGGAAGGACTGCCTGCAGGTAAGCAAATGATTTAATTCATACCTGTCATGCAAGTTAAGTAAAACAGAAAATAATATCTAAGATTACCAGGCCATGAATCTTTGAAATGTGATCTTGCCTAGATAAACAAAAAATCTGAAAATGGAAAGATAAGTCTAATGGTCACCTCTAACTGTAGTATTTATAATGACTGAGTCAAATATGTGTGCTAGCTAATTTTAGTATTTGCGATAAAATCTTTCTGAGGGAAAGGGAAATATTCATTTTTCAAAGGTTATCCTGACATCCTTAAGTCATCTGCATCAAGATTCTAACAGATAAGAAACAAAGGCAATTGTTAGATTAGTAACAATTTCATCTTTAAAAGGGATTACTTCCGCATAGTTCATTCCAATTTCCCAGAGGACAAGTTTGAGGTGTTTAAAATAACTGTCCCCTCAAGAGTGCCCCACTCTACTTCTAGCTGCAATTTCATTAATTTTAGCTTATGCATGGTTAGAGGAATAAATGTGTAGATCACTTGGGTCTCCACAGTCAGCCAAGTCTTTCAGTAGCTGATCATGATGACACCAGGCCTTGGTCTGTTTTAGTCATTTTCATGATTGATTTAGGTTACATCAGCCTAACAGTATTTGATATCAGATGTTCTGCTGGCTGAAATAATGGATTAACTATGCCACAATTCATATGTTTCATATGTAAAGACAAGACTAAATGATGTATTGAGAAGACAGGCTAAAATTCCAGGCTAAGGTAAAATTGAAGCAATTATGATGAAAAATTTCAACTTATGATTTGAAACTTTTTTCTATTGTCACATTCTAGTTGGAATTTTAAACATTATCTACCCTTAGTTTTTTTTTTTTTTTTGGCACTTCTTAATACTATTATCATGGTGTTAAAATGCTGAAAAGCTGGAATTTTGGTAACAAAAACTTTAGTAATACTTTGCTGTCTTTAACAGTAGATAGAATATTTACAATAAAAATGTTGTGGAAGTGAACTTGTGAATTTTGCAACAATAAAAGTCTTTTGTATTGTGGTATAGAATTGTAAAATCAATCCCTATGAGATTGGTGTCAGAAATTGTAACTGGAAGCCCAGCTTTCCCATTATTACTAATTTCTTTGAAAAGATAGCAAAGTTGCTGTAAAGAAACACGTAACAGAATAGAAAAAAAATGTCACTTTTAGAGTTTCTAGTTTGATTCATTGGGATTCAAATTATTTATTAAATTAAATATAACACTTAATAGCCTAATATATAGCCAGGTTGATTTATTAGTTTAACTAGTTTAAATTAAGCCCTATTGTTTGAATGAATTTATGGGTAAAAGAGAAGTGAAGTTTTAATTATAAGAATAATGTAAGATTTTGTCTGTACCATTGAACTCTTTCTTCCCTAGTAGAAATTGTCAGGCATCTTGGAAGAGATGAATATAGAAAAAGCATAAAAATATTTTTTATTGTTTTTGATTAAATATTACCATCTTTGAACTGTTACAAGATTTTTAATGTTTTGAAGTTAGACATTTTGATGACAAAATGTTATCATGAGACCAAAGAAATGGATTTTCACAAGTGTTGATTTACTAATATTTTAACAGTATTTCTGCATATATGTATATATAAAGAAACATAAAGTTTTATACATAAAGAAATGAAAAGTTATTATCAAAAAAGTTAAAGATAAATGGTTCTATATTTTGATACTCTCTCTTTCTTTTTTTTTTCTTGGTGGTACTGAGGTCTGAGCTCAGTGCTGCATACTTGCAAAGCAGGCACTTTATTGCTTGAGCCACACCTCCAGTCCATTTTGCTATGGTTATTTGGAGATGGCTTCTCAAGGACTATGTGTTCAGGCTGGCCTTGAACAGCAAACTTTGTGATCTCAGTCTTTCAAGTAGCTAGGGTTATAGGTGTGATCCACCAGTGCTCAATTGATATTCCTGTTTAAAAAAATTTATTAGAATATGATAGTTGTATAGGGGGATGCATTTTGATATTTGCATATGTTCTTACAATGTATCTTAGTTAGATTTACGCCCTCCATCAGTCTTCCTCTTCCCCCTCACTTCCTTTTTAGAATAATTTAAACAGGTTTCATTCTTCTATTTTCGTATCTGAATACAAAATACATCCACCATACTCACCCTCAGTCACCGTTTCCTATGCCCATCCTCTTCCACTTTTACCTAGGCCCAGAAAAGATCTATTTTATCTTCCAGCCTTCATTTTTTAAGTGTGCATTGTAGCCCAAAAGGTTTTTGCCTTGGTACTTCAGGCTTAAATATATTGTGCTTTAATCAATGCCCCCTGCTATTACTTATTCATTCTCTATCACCATGTTCCCCTAATATTTAACAGCTTACAGTATAGTACATTATATTATATTCATATATAGATGGATTCCAACTGATATTCTTAAATAAGAAAATAGACCTGGTAGGTTCCTGTCTGCTCATTTTGAACATTATCCTTTTGACATTTTTGTAACTATATGGACTTTATAACTGCTAATTATGTTAAACATTTCATTATTCATTCTACTAAGAAAGTTACTGATTCTCCTATAGTACAAACAAGAGAAACTCAATTTGAACAAATGGCCATGTTTTGCTGCAGACAGTAGTTCCCTGTTTTTATCCAGAAGATGTTAAATTATTTTATATTTGAAAAAAGTTTCTGTGGACAAATAAGTTTGAGAAACATCAATCTAACAAGAGTTTATAGAGTTTATTATCTCAGGATTTATTTGAGTCTTTCCTATGCTAATATGAGCTATGAATCCAGGGTACTTGCTCTCTGACTTTCTCAATACATATTATTACCTTCCCTCTACTACCACAAAATGTCTGATGGGTCTTGTGTTCTTTTCAGCAACACATTTTAGTAAATAATGAATAAATTTAGGAGACAAATGAACTTGAGTACATCTACTTATATTTTTGGTGAGAATGATTCACATTTAATTAAAGTTTGTAATGTATGTGTGTATATCAGACAAATATTATATGTTGGGGCATTAGTTTTCTATTGCTGCCATAACAAATCACAACAAAGATAGTGGATTTAAAACAACAAACATTTCTCATCATACTGTTTTGTACCTTGGCAATCTGACTCAGGGCTCACTAGGCTACAGTCAAAGACTTAGCCAAATAGCATTCCTTATTGGAAGCTTTTGGGGATGAATCTGTTTGTGCAGGTCTTATAAGACCTAAACTCACAAGTAAGCATTGTGTAATTCATCAATTACTCTAATGTTTTAGAAATTTATGATGAGATCCAGAGATCATAGTACTCACACACCTCCTCTATATCGGAATAGCCAAGAAGCTATTCTCAAGGAGCAGAGATATATTTCCATGATAAGCATGAGTGAGTATTCCTGAGGGAAAATTTACCCTGCCTGTGATGGATCCTGGGTCTGCAATCTATTCCCCAGTGCTGATTTGCAAACGAGTACACACACACAGACACCCATACAGACAAACAGAAACACACACACACACACACACACACACACACACACACAATTTTTTAGTAATCTAATGTATGAATCTAGATCAAGTATGTTTGAGGGTGAGAAAGAGTTCTTGCATACAGAAAACTTATTTTTATAATCCTTTGAAATTCATCCCTTTCCCCCATTCAAACCAGATACTAAATGGGATTTAGTGAAGGCAAATGCTGATACAATTACATGGAAAGTATTTTGTATTCTACCTTCAGTTACTGTGTTTAGGGTTAGAAACTTCTACTCTGCCTGAGAAGCATCTTTTTTGTTTCTAGCTGTTATGGTTTGAATCTGAAATGTGTCCCAAAAGCTCATGAATTAAAGGTATTTCTCCCAATGCAACAGTGCTAAAAGGTGGGGCTTTTGAGAGGTGATTGGATCACGAGGGCTCTGACCTGGGTTAATTTGTTGATGGAGTCATACTTTAATGAGCTATTGGTAGGTGGTAGAAACTTTATGAGGTAGGGCCTGTTAGAGGAAATAGGTCACTGAGGGTGTGGTTTAAAGGGTGTATCTTGTCCTCAGCCTTTTCCTCTCTCTGTGCTTCCAGGTCACCATGAGGTGTACAGCTTCGCTCGACCATGTGCTCTAATTGTGACATACTGCCTCATCATAGGCCTGAAAGTAACTTGACCAAGTGACCATGGGCTGAAACCTCTGAAACAAAGAGCCAAAATAAATCCTCCCTCCCCCTTTAAGTTAATTTTTTCAGAACACACTAGCTATTATTTTGTTCTTATATTTCACTCAATGCAGATGATTTTACAGTCATAGAGGTTTCAAGGAGTGGGGTATAATTTCGAATAAATTGAATTGAAAGCTGCATTTTCCACCTGATTCTGTGATTTAGTGATATTAGCTTGCTCATTCTTTGGGCACTCAAGAAAACAGAGTGAAGCAATTTTTTTTTTTAAACATGCACTTTTTGAAAGTATTTTATTTTTAATATATATTTTTATTAGTATATGTTAATTGTACAAAGGGGTTTCATTGTGATATTTTTTACATATACAAAATGTACTTTGATCAAATTCAGCCCCTCTATTATGCTTATACCTCCTCCATCTTTTTCAGAAACACTTTAATAGGTTTTATTATTTTAATTCATACGTATGAAGTACTTTGATTCACTACTTTTTCCTTTCACCATCCCACTCATTTCTACTCCTAAACAATCCCCCTTAAAGCATGCACTTTATTCACTGTATAATAAGCTCATTCTGGTTTTCATTTCCTTAGGAAGCACTGGATATATAAGGCAACTTTTCTTTCTTGGGACTGGACTTCCTAAATTCCCAGCAGGTCATCCCCTAGAGTAAAATACTGTTCTACTAGTTTTAGACATGCAAATGAGTTTAATTATACTCTTCTGAACCTCTAGCTGGTCACATTTATTTACACTGGGGTAGCTTCCAGTAAGTGATGCACTTTTTCAGAAATTACTTTTTAGGACGGGTTATTTCTCCATCCCACTAAGTTCAGAAGGTGCTTATATTATCAGAAGTATTATGAACATGGAATGATTAATTCAGCAACAGCCTATGGATGAATAGAGCAGTCTCTATTAAACATGGCCTTTTCCACACCTTTTGAATACATTATCTCTCCAGCTTCTATTACTTCTTTCTCTAGGAAAAAATAACAACCATTCCTTCTCCCTCACCAAAACCCAAAGCAGTCTTGTGTCACAGAAGAGCCATACATGGATAGATTTTCTGAATCCTGTGAACTTAGTTATTGCTAAATAAAATGCTAAGCAATGTTGTGTCTGATAAGGAATTGACCAACTGTAAAATATGCATTTTTTTCCAATAGTTAAAAATCAATGTTTTTAGAGATAAGTCAAGCTGTTTATGTGCTAGACATTTTCATCTTATACAGTTACTCATTTTGATTAGATCTATAATTTTCATACAAGTTTCAGACGTTATTTATCTGGGAAACATACTCAAGGTGAGTCATGTCCAGTGGAGCAAAGTTCTGGTTATTGAGAAGACACCTAGTCCTTTATATAATCACTGGATTTGTTCACTATTCTTATATTAGGTGGGAACTAATTTTGCATTACATAAAAACAAAATAAAATTAGACAAGTACTTTCAAGCTTCTTGTTCATTTTTGTACTCTTTAGAGTTTTATTCTAAATATAAATTTTAAAAAATGTTTCTTCCCCAAACAGATTGGTATTTGTACAGAATATTGTGACTGGGGCTGGAGTTGGGACTCAGTGAGTAGAATGTTTGCCTACTATTTGTGGTCCCATCTCCAGGACCAAAAAATGCAAAAGAGAGAACATTGTGGCAAGTCATCATGACCCCAGGGGAGCCTGCAATGTCTGTTGGGGGAGACCTGCCAGAGATCTTTGCTTGCCAGATACTAGTTACTCTGATAAACTTCAGATTAGGAGACCAGGTGGGATTCTCTTCATCTGTGGGGGGGATGGGAGGCATTTAGAAGGGTAAATGACTTTATGGAAAAAAGAATCCAAAAATATCAAATCCTGTTGTCAGTCTCTAGGAAGACAGAGATGAAGAACAAAATTTTCTTAATTGATTTTCCCTAAATTCCAATGCAGAAAATTCAAGTAAGTTGAGCTGGGTTACTGGAACATTCTTTTTTCTCAGACCACAGTAGTGGAATAATGCTTGCCTTTTCACACATCTCTGCAGTCCACCTTTTACACACACACACACACACACACACACACACGCACACAGATGCACACACACGCACACAGATGCACACACACACACACACGCACACAGATGCACACACACACACACACACGCACACACACACACGCACACAGATGCACACACACACACACACGCACACACACACGCACACAGATGCACACACACACACACGCACACAAATGCACAATCACACACACACGCACACACACACGCACACACACACACATTTGCAGATATTTCCACATTTCATTGAGAAGAATGAAGAGGAAAACACAGGTCATGTCTTTAGTGGAAGCAGGCTTTTTTAAATACAAGATTTGACTGCATATAAATGAAAACTTGAAGATAGCATTGGTTTATTAATGACAATTTTTTTCCTTCTGCCTGAAAATTAGAGACTTGGGGGAGGTTATTCACACTGATTTGGGTTAACTTGGTTCTGTTTCCTTTTTATCATATGTTCCATCTTCAGCATGTGGTCTACATTCTCAAAGTTGCTTCAGACATGGTTGTTGGAACTCCTGCCATCACATCTCCATTACAGGTGCAGGATAGGGCAAAAAGTGCCCCTTTAAATAGGCTTCTTAGAACCTCAAATGGATGGCACTCATGCTTAGATTTTGATTGTCAGAACTTAGTCACATAGACATACCTAGCTACTAGGGAGGCAGTCTATGTACAATTCCTAAACTAAAAAATTCATAAATTTAACTGTGTACCCTTCTGAGTAGTGTGATGAACTCTTGCAGCATCTCCCCTGAGATGTGAATTCTCGTTTTCATTATGTCCATTTTGTATATGCTACTTCCCTCCCAATTAGGCACTTAGTAGCCACCTTGGCTATCATATCTACTGTCACAGAATTATAGCTCTTCTGTTCAAGTGATCCTTATTTTACTTAATAATGGCCCCAAAGCACACGAATGGTGATGCTGGCAATTTAGGTATGCCCAAGAATAGCTGTAATATGCTTCCTTAAGTGAAAAGATGAAAGTTTTCAGTATGGAAAGAAAAAAATTATATGTTGAGGATACTAAGATTTATGATAAGAATGACCTTCTACCTGTAAAATTGTGAAGAAGGAAGGGGACCCCATGTTAGTTTTGGTGTTGTACCTCAAACTGCAAAAGATATATCCATAGTACATGATAAGTGCTTAATTAGCATAGAAAAGGCATTAAATTTATGTATGTCTGTTAAGGAAAAAACACAGCATATATAGGACTCTGTATTGTCCATTTTCAGGCATCCCCTGGGTGTCATGGAGTGTGTGCCTCCACAGATAAGGGGTAGCTACTTTAAGTCTTTAAATGACAGACTCCTGTAAATGAAACTTCAGGCTTTTCCATCCCTGAAATTGTGAATTTTGCTATTGTCTGTTTTAAAAATTTTTAAGGAGGGCTTGAGAAGTCTATGGAGTTAAATGTTAATTTGATGCTAAACAAAGAAACAAGAAGTATAGATTTGACTTTTTAAGAATCAAAGTCAAATCACAAATATACCATTCTTTCCACTGTACATGTGGAAAACCCTGTTCTGTAATGGCTGAACAGCTAACAAAATTCATCTCTCTGTTTTGTTTTTGCTTAGTGTCATTTTATGGACTGTTTTGAAGGATGCTAAGACTTTTCTTAGTATTCCTATTTTGTAGATGAAGAAAATGAGACAGAGGAATGACTCACACAAAGTTGTGCAGATAACCCAAGGCAGTGCTATTCATTGAATTCATATAGTCTGACTCTGCTTCACACATCTAAGCCTTGGGATCTCAAGAAGTGCACTTTCTACGAAAATTCCTTCAGGTACATTCTTCTACTCTTGCAATGAAGCACAGTAATTATTATTTGATAGTACAGATTTAGAAACACCAGGAAGAATAGGTGAAATGCTTGGTCTGAGATGATAATGTCAATCAGAGTTACAAATAGAACTCAAGTCTCCTGACTTCAGACAAAAGCTAAAATATCACCAGCCCTCTCATCTATTTGCAAACAGTAGTATTCATGATATTCTTCTATAAAGAAAAAGTTCTGATTTTTAAAATGAACTGTTGAAAGATGAATTGTGAGTCCAAAGTATATAACCTTATTTTCTTTCCTTTTCATAGACTTAATTTTTTGGTAAAAAAAAATTGGATGTCATGAGGTTAAATACCAAAGATTTGATAGAAGAAAATATTCTTTTTTTTGCTTATCAAAGTATGCAATGTATGCATCTAAAAATGAATTATGGCATCTTTTATATGTAGATTCACTTAAAATGAATTAAATTTCTTTTCCAGAGGGTATTTGTATTTATTACCTGGTTTACTTTATTGCTGCAATCTTTATTAAAGATTGTTTGTGTATATATATATATATATATAAAAGCAATAGCTCATATAACATTTCAAAGGCAGAAAAAAAAATCAATCTTAAGCCTCTTGAATCCTATCCAACTTAACTATGATGCAAACATTTCAGTTCTTCATGGAGGCAATTAGGAAATAAAAATGTTTACAAAGTATATGCAGCATGTGTTTTTACAACCCTTGAATTTTGTTTTCAGGAACTTCTGAATCATTGCTGCTGTTTATAACTGCATCTGTTAAGAAATCAAATAAAAATGATGCAAATATAGTTTATATAAGTAGAATGAAAAGAAAAAAAGGTGGGGGATAAGGGATGTATTTGTTTTAGAAAGGAAATCAAGCACTGACAGGTAGGGGTGCCATGGGGAGAAACTTTGATTACAGGCTCCATGAAGGCCTCATGGGGTGACACTGTCTTGATGAATTCATAAGGGTTCAGGGTATAAACTCAGTCTTCAATGGGTCTCTGAGCAGGCTTAAGCAGGCAGATAAAACAATGAGATTTAGAAAACACTAGAGTATATACAATATGTGCAAAATCATTATAAATTTTGTTCAGCTTCACCTCAGCAATATTCAGCCTTGGGATTGAAATACATCAGGAAATGACAAACTGAAAGGCTGGCTAGGCTGGGCATCCAGAAACCTGTTTGTATGAGAGGCAGAGATACCCTCTAGGAAAGAGTACAACCCCAGGGATGAGGGATGAGGTTGTCCAGCCTCAGTTTCTGATAGGAGGAGTAATTCTGAGAGGAGAATGTATGTCACATGAGTTTATTTTCAGCCATGAAAGTCAGGAGAGCTCTGTGTAAATACTTCAGATCTTTGAGCACCATAGCAATGTTGTGTAGTTGTCTTCTAAAACAGCATGATGCAAAAGAAGGAAAAGATATTTTCTCTCATGTAGCCAAAGACTCTAATACAGTTTTGGATTCTCAAGGTTTCCCCAAAATCAATATTGTTGGCAAGAAGAAGCGACAATGCATGTCAAAAGGGCGAATTATTCCTTAAAATGTGTCATGTGTGTACCACACTGTATGTTGGGAGAAGGCATCTGTGTGTGGGTGGTAATATAAGATCTACACAAGTCATCACAGGAACACTGTCCTCTGGAGTACATCAGAGGAGCATTATTATCAAGAAAATGTTGGTAGTGGTGAGCTCTCAATGTGGCAGTGATGCCTGGCAGAATAGTTTGCACCAGGTAGAAATAGGTAAACTGCTAGAAAGCAGTTCACCTCTGCCTAACTGCCAGAGGCAGAGTAGGAATAGAAGACCCTACTGACCTGCTATTGCACTCACATCCCATTTTCTGTGTCTGATTTCAGCTCAGATAGTCTCCCTTACCTGTAGAATTGTCTTTATCCAAACATTCCTTTTTGTCCCAAAATGTATCATCAGCAGCTTCTAATCAGGGCTAATGATTCACGCCAATATGGTACCTTCATTCTTTATGAAAGTAAAGAAGCCAATTCCCCAACTGGATCACTTCAACTGTCATTGATTGTTTCCTGGACCCCTGTGTTCTAATTACTGGGGACCTATCAACATACAATTGCCATTGGCTGAAGTTACATCTTGCATCCTGAGCCACAGCGTCCTGTACCTTATCCACTCTTTGTGAAGAAATGGCTTGAGGCAAGAAAATTCAGACACATAATCAGTACAAATCATGTGGATTGCGGAAAGTGGCTTGGAAGGAACAATGTTAGAAGATTAGTCTTAAAGTCTGAGGAAAAAGCATGTGGGTGGATTTGTAGGAATAGGCACCAAGTCTGAGGATCTTTGAATTACATATTAATGGCCACCAGAGAGAATCTGCTGCAGAAGAGAAATTAAACAATCAAATGTACAAGATGTCTTAGCTATAGATGCCAGCCAGACTCCATCCGTGGACATCACAATGCTTGCACATGATGGTTGCAGAGGAGGAGGCTATATGTGGTCCTGACAATGTGAACTCCTTCTTGTCAAAAAGTTGGTCTATTTAAATACCTTCAGCCAGTAGACTAGCAAAACAACAACAAAAAACGTATTTTCACAGTTAATTGATTCTGATCATTATAAGAAGGTAGTAAGTGTTACTCCATATTGTGGCATCTTTATAGTATAAGTGAAAATAAGTAAGAGAAATAACCATGATGTGAAATAGCCATGATAACAAGGGGTAGTAGTCAAAGTCATTTCACAAGGCATACTGATGAATGGAAATGTTAGAAAATTTGCAGGGAAATCTTGAAAGGGTAGTGGGAGAAAGACAGGGTATTTCAAGTATGGCTCTAGGATCAGCTGCAGATATAGGAGATGTGGTTCATCCCACTAATCCTTCTTTTACAAGTTTTCCAAGAAAATGATACTAACCATAATCATAGTGCATCTATACTTGGATTGAGTAAATTGTATGTAACCAACAAGTGGGTCTGAGTGATACAAAGAATGCATGTCATCCTTGTCTCATGAAGATCCCTTGACAATTACACACATCCATGTTCCTGCAGCTGTTAATGTTAAAGCTCATAGGTATCCCTTTCTTCCAAGAATTGTTACTGGTGAAACAGAAGCCATCTCTTACTACCTCTTGCAATCAGATTTTGACCAATGACTGTGGAACATGAGTGTTCAGGAAAGAGAAGACTCTTTCCTTAGGTGGAGCCACCTCTGGGGTGAAATTTAAACTTCAAAACCTCACAGTGGGATCAGAGCAAAGCTAGTCTCCAGCAGAGAGACACTTTCTTACTTATGATTCCCCTTTGCTCTATCCAGTTTCTCTTATTCCACTTCTCATAAAAACACTTCTCCCTAAAATCCCTCTTAAATAAGAATCCTCAACTTAGACTCTGCTTTTTAAAAGCAGGGAAATGCTCCTTGCTTTTCTGTAGAAAAGGAAGTATTGACCTTAGTCATGACACCTGGCTAACCAAAACAAGTAACATGAAAATAGTGATGTCACATGGCTACTTTGTGGGACTGTTCATGAACACACAGAAGATAGCTGTTGGGGTGTTACCATGAAAGCTGGAAGGGCTTCTTCCAAAAATTGGAGAAACAGTAGGATAGAACAAAATTAAATAAGTCCCTCTTGTAATTCACCTCCATTTTAAACCATGGACTAGAGTGGCCTGAGACTAGGTTTGCCTTCATAGGAAACAGTAAATTCTAGTTGCTGGTTGCCATTTATCTTCTATTCCATGTATTCTACTTTTGTCATAAGTGAAAAGTCATTATGGTAAAAAAAATGGCTTACTGTGCTTGGACATCTAGCTAATGAGTACATTATTTTGGATATATTTCCTCTGTGCCATAGTGATTCTAATTAGTAATATCTACCTAAAAATGTGATTTACCTGTATGACATACACTTCCAAACAATGCAAACTTGACACCTAGTTGGCATCATTTTTCTGTCTTACACTACTGCCTTTGTTTTCATCAGTCTTTCTCTAAGTATTTGATCAGGTTTCCATTTCTGAACTTGAAAAATTACTATCAACTGTCTTGAAACATCACTGAGATCAACTTGACTTAGTTTTTAAAGATATATATCAATTTGCACAAATGCTGCTGATATTTGTTTCACATGAATTTTTATAAATTGGAATCTTGGAGTAAAACTTAATTCTTTCAATCATGTATTCTAAATGTTGTCTCATTATTTTCTCCCCTTTTCAGATTCCACTCATCATTTTCAAAAACTGGGCAGAACTGAAATAGAATAAACAAATGGCCTTTGTCTCAATTATGACCAAAATATCAAAATATCAGTGCATTTTATCTCAGAGGAAGATTGATCACAAGGATTTTCAAGGCTGTTAGTTTATCTTCATGCTTTCAAGATAGAACTAAACTTAACAGTTGAGAGCAGAGGATTTAATCTCTTTTTACTTTATCTTTAAACTAAAATGATTTCTTTATATTTTAGGATTAATCTAGAAATGAAAGATACCACAATTTCCTCAAACATTGCTATCATTTTCATAACTATATAGTTATCAGCAGATCTTTAACACTGAATATAGCTAGAAGAAATGAGTATTTATCAGAGGATTGATAGACAATCAATCTCACTGATCTATCAATCAGTGAGAACTCAGAGACTGCTGAATATAGGTGTATCAGTCATTTCTGAAAATAGGAAATATTCTTTTATTCATAAATACTCCCAGATATGCCTGTCAAAGTTACTATGTCTCCATCACTAGAGATTTGTTTATTTGGCTTAGGGCTTTGCTTCTCTGTGATTTGATTTAACAACCCAGATGCTGGGCAGCTAGGCTGAATTGGCTTGGCATCCTTATCTCGAACTGTTTTTGCACAGGGGAAAAATTGTATTTTTCTTCTAGTCCCATTATTCTTACTTTCTAAGGTTTTAAATCAGAACAAATAAGATAAGAATAAGATTCCTAAGGACAATTTGTCCTATCTACAACATAAGACTAGCCCAATATTTCCCAAACTTTGTTCTGTGGAGATGTTAATAAATGATATGGTTTTCTTTAAATTGGTGGTAGTGTGTTTACCCTACACCACAGTCAAGAATTACAATGCAATTAGAAGCTTTGAGAAATGTTACAGGACAGGAGCTTGTTTTTTTTTTTTTTGTTGTTGTTAAACTTTATTTAACTCTGTTCTAACATATATGAGTGTATCATCCTTCTTTAAGTCACCAATGTGAAGGTAACTGGTTTGGAAATACTGATTTAACATAAAGTTAGAGTACTTATAGTCTAAATCAAGATTCTATCCTATCTTTGTAATGTAGCTTATCTTCAGTTTGTATGACCCACAGGGTATATGCATCTGTGGGTGCATAGCATTCTTACCTATATATTAGAATTCCAGTAGGAGCATACTCATTGTGGGTTCTTTTACTAAATATTTTTTAGGAATTTAAAAGTTATAAATGAATATATATTCAGCATTAATGATGTGGAATTGAGTTTAATTATATAAATAAATGTGTATAGATAATTTAAAATTAATTGAAATTCTTAGTTACTGAGGTAGAAATAAATGTAAATATAGCTTTAAAAAATGTTTAGTTACAAGTTTCAGAAATTCAACTCAAACCTATGTATGTGAGATTCTTTATTAGGTGATGAAATTGGGAGATCATCACTCAGCGAGTTCCAGGATTAACATCAGACCTGGGGCTGTCAGACTACAATGCCAGAGACCAGATATTGTCAGGACTCCCTCCAGTTTCTTTTCATCTGAGATGATCTTTGCTTGATTTCATCTCTGCTATGTCAGTCAGCTTCTTGGAATGAAGAGAAATTATTACCAATATCCACCAATTTACATTTTGCAAACTCTATGACTTCAGAAGGCAAACCCTTTCCACTTGCTTTAAACACAATTCTCAGGGTAAGAGTCTGTTTGAATTGTATTATATCATATAGCAGGCTTGGATGATTCACTATGGCCAAGTGAATTGACAAAATGATTGTCCAGACTGTCCATGTGCCCACCTTTTAAACCTGGAAGGTTATTGAATTATTTTGAATTAAGGTAGCTCCCAAAAGGAAAGGAGGTGGGGGAGGGGGGGAAGGAATTCCTGAACAGGCAAAAATAAAAATATTCACTACATTTCACTTTTTGATAGACATATTACCACCTTTTTCTAAAACATAAACTTGCAGCAGTGCCCATACCTAAATTAAGGTAATTAGCTCCTGGGTAAATGGAAACACATTTTGTGTCTTCCATCAGAACACAACCTGAAGTCTTACCTGATTACTGAATTTAGAATCTTTATATTCTATTCAGTTCTCTCAATGAGGTCTGCATGTATATCTTCATGATTTGACCACTTATGGACTAAATGGCAAATAAAGCACTTCAACATAGCCATTTTAACATACAAGTGGAAAGACAAAATAACCACAGTAAAACCTTTCTTTTGAAAGCAGTGAAATGGAATGTACCACATAATGATAACGTCTCTTGAATATAGATTTCATTCTGGTAAACAATGGTTGGTAATTCATACCTCCTACCCCACCCATGAAGAATGAGTTCTACAAAAGAGCAGTCATATTTTTCAAAGGTGAAAATAGTTGGAATTTTCTTGCCTCAGGTCCTCCATGATCACTTTTCAGAGGAGTATTGGGAGGAACATCAATCTGTAGATCATGCCAGTTTGGAAATCTTCTCTACTTACATGAGCTCGGGGCATCTTGGAATTGCTAGTAGTCATAGTTGATAGATAAGCCTGCTGCAAGTACTTCACTTAAATAATTGGGTGGATTCCAGGCAAATAGTTTTTTTCATCTATCTGCATATACTTCTTAGGTGATCTTGTGCATTCTCAAAGATATAAATAAATTTGTAAAGCCTGGTTGATATCTTTAACCCCCATATTGAATGTCTTTAACCCCCTATTTTCTCACATTAGATTTGGATTTGTAGCCATTCTTCAGATTCTCTGCATGGGCAGTTCAAATTTAACATGGCCAAAACCTCGTGCCTTCTCACTTCTTAGTGAATAAGCTTATGGCTCACTCCTTTCTCATGCCAAACACTCATAAATTATATTTGCCAATCCAAGTTTATTCTGAATCTGACCTCTTACCACCACTTTCATTGTCAGCCCAGTGCTTCAAGGCACTATTATCTATTGCTTACTTTAAAACTTTCACATGTAAAAACTCCATAACTGAGCTCTCATCTTCTAACTACTACGTAAATAATAGCTAGTGATTTTACTGTAAGTTGTATGTGTCAAATAAAGCAAACTTCCCTGCTCAATCTTGTCTTCTTATTATTGTAAAACAATATTTAAATTCCTGACCATAACTTGAAAATTTGTTGTCCACTGAACACTTCAAACTCAGAAAACTGCAGGATTTTTGTGTTACTCTTCCCTCTGGGTCTTCAGATATGAACATGACTTTCCTCATTTTTTTCAAGTTGACCCTCAAGTGCTGCCCGCTATTATTTATGTTGTTCTGTTTCTCTTCATATTGCTTATATTTATGTGCTAATCTATATTATTTATGTATTTATTTTTTATTCCACTACAGTGCTGGAATGTGACCTCTCTCACTACACAGTGATCTTGGTTTTGTTCATTGTTATTTTTGAGAATAATTCATTGAACATTTGATCTATTTAATATGCTGTAATGTGTTATATGTACTATATTGTATATATGCTATATATAATTATGTGTAATTATTTTTATAGCTAGTAACCACTAACTCATGGCCATTTAATGTTGATTTGCCTTTTGGTTTTTGCTTTTTAGCAAGATGCTAACAGAGGACTCAGTATTTTAACCCTACTTCTTAGCTGAACAATAAATATCAAGACACTCAATAAGTGTTTTGAGTGTCTTGCAATTCATTCATTCATCTATTCCTCTCAACAACTCCATGATGTAGGTAGAATAGGATATGCCCATTTTAGAGGAACAAAGTGAGGCATGAAGGTTTTCATTTACCTTTCCAAGCTTCATCACTAATAAAAAGCATAACCAGCATTCCACTGAGGATATTTGGCTCTTGAGTCTGCTCATATGGTCAGTTTCTGACGCTGTCTCCTGAGTGGGCCCTGGCTTCTTCCTCAGAGCAGTAAGCAGTACTTGACTAAGAGGGGTCCTGAGGTCCGAGGCTGCATTTCAAGGGTGCTTTGTCTGTAGGCTTGCTATCTGTAGCTGACTGGGCCAGGGGCTTCTGACTTTTCTTCAGACTCATCTCACTTTCTTGGACACCATCAAGGTTCAGATTCTCTCTCATATTTAAACTCCTACTTCCCTGTCCTTGCTCATAAAATTTAAAATTATACAGAGAATTGACCTATTATAGTTATTCAAAGTCCAAGACTGACCTTTAGCAGTTTTGTGCAGTGGACCAGTGGCATAAAAAAATCTTTCTAAATAATGCTGAGTTGTGTTTTGTTTCCTTTCCAGCTTTTGGTTTGAGTTTCCTCAGTTTTGGTGCTCCATTCTGTTTGTATATTTCAATCACTTGGGGAACCTTTAAAAATACTTGACCCTACCACATAACAATTAAATACAATCTCTAAGGAATGAGCCATGGTAACTCTATTTTTTATAGTCCTCTTGGTAATTCTAATGAGCAGCTAGAGTGAAAAGTATTGTAGTGTGTATTGTCAGGAGGGCTTATTAGAAACTGATTGTTTGGCCCCTCCCCCTGAATTTCTGATTCAGTAGGTCAGGGGTGGGGCTGGAAAATTTCCTTGTCTAACAAGTTCCCAGATGATGTTGGTTTTGCTGGTTCCAGGCCACAGTTTGAAAACTGATGTCTTAGACTAAAGCATGGTGCTTTCTGTAGTACCTCCCAGAAATTTTAGGAGGGCCCAACACATTTGATATTCTGATATGTTCTACCATGCTTTCTAAGTTTTCAGCCTCCACAAGCACATAACTTAAGCAGTAAGGTTCAATATATGATATTGTAACCACTTTTAGAAAGTGTATTATAAAAATTCTCAACTTGGTTGATATTTGTTTTGTCTTTAAATCATATTATCAATAATACTTGATGACAGCTTTGATCACACAGCAGCTATTCACCTGTAGCCCAGATGGTTAGTCTAACTTCTCCAAGATGGGAGCCACTAGTCACTTGTGAATATTTACATTTACATTGATTAAAATTCACTAAAATTAAATATCCAGTTTCTCTCTTACATGAATCACATTTCACTCTAAGTAGCCCCATATGGCTAGCACCTGCTAAATTATATAGTACAATGAATTTTTTCAGTTGCCATGGGACTGGACAATTCTATTGGACAGTGGTGGTTAGATGTTCGTCAAACTTGTTTCTTTTACCTAAACAGAGATAAATACATTTTCTAGACCCCTTATATTGAGGTCTGATCATCACATCTTCAGGTACAGAATATGAAGAAAGATATGTCTCTGGCTGGTGGAGTGGCTTAAGTGGCAAGAGTGCCTGCCTAGCAAACCTGAGGCCCTGAGATCAAACCCCAGTGCTGCCAAAAAAAAAAAAGGAAAAAAAAAGATAGATATTCTCTATTGGACCAAGTGTGGAATGAAATTACTCTACTACTGAGTTCTACTCCCAGAGCATTGCTGTTGATCAACTGACAAACTGAGGTCCTTAGTTATGATATTTAACACAATGTGACTAAGTACATTGCTCTACAAAAATGTTAGAAATTGTGGTATCACATTCTTCAGCATCAATAATTTTACCATAAAACACTGCAGCCATTAATCCATTCTTTATTAATAACAGCTAAATATAGTTTCATTTTTATATCCTTGTAAATAATTTTTTCTATTGGTATCTGTAGAAATGCTCTTTACTCAAAAAAGCATTTATTTTTACACATGTATACATTTATTTTCTTGGTTTTTGGTCATCCCTGCAAATAGTCACATTAATGCTCATTTTTCTGGTTATTATTTTGGGCCTGTTTGCTTTATTCTATCCTGAGTTCATTAAGTTCTTTTTTCCCCTTATAGATTCCATTTTCTGAATCTGGTCTCCTTTTCTTTCTTCATTGTTTTGGTCTGCTTGGAGTGTCTTAACAATATACTGGATGACTTAAACAACAGAAATCCTTTTGTTCACAGTAGTGGAAACTAGAAGTCGAAGGGTAAGTGCTCTTTCTCTGGCTTGCCGATGACATGCAGATTGATACCTTCTTGCTATGTTCTCACATGGTTCTTTACTCTCGCTCTTGCTCTCTCTCTCTCTCTCTCTCTCTCTCTCTCTCTCTCTGTGTGTGTGTGTGTGTGTGTGTGAAAGAGATGTTTGGTGTCTTCTTTTATAAGGACACTTATTCTATCAGATCAAGGCCCCAATATTATGATATTGTTTCTTACCTACTTCCTTAGAAATACAAATACAGCCACAGCTGTAGGCATAAGTGCATCAACATAGGGTTCAAACATTCATTCCACAAGAATCATTTATTTTTTAGTGCTTGTTCTTTTAAAAATCCTGGCTACATTCATAACATAGCCTTCTATTTTTACTAAATAAACTTGCTTCAGTTATTGACTTGCTTTCCAAAGCCTCCATCACATTTTAAATTTTGGCCTCATGTTATTCATTTCATTACAACTTTTTTCAGATCTCATATTATTTGAAGTCTGAAGTACTTGCTCTAATGTCATGATTACTTGCTTGAATGTCAAAAATGTGTTTTGATTTTGTTAATATAAAAATTCAATTAAATTTATTTGTTGTTTTAGGAACTGAAACACTAAGTTCAAAGAGCAAAAATAGGACTCATTAGAGGGACCATGAATTAAGTTAGGAAATTGAGGAGCTAAGCTGCAAAAGTAAGCATTAAAAAATTCTAGAACTGTCATTAAAGACTTGTTATATGCTCAAGATTCTAATATCTCCATTCTCTGTATGATTCTACTCCAAGTTTGAAATACCTGGAGCTAATCCTCATTGGTCATATTGACACATTTTTTTCTATTTTATGTGCCATTTTGGGGATGAACTATCTGTATCCTGTTGAACAAATAAATATAATTATCAAAGTGGAAAGCAAACTACTTTCTCAAGTACAATTTGCTTTAGCAGATTTTTTGCTCATAAAATAAAAAATAAGAATTTCTATGACAGTGTAATTTCTTACAACAGATCTATGTTTTGGTTTGGATATGAAGAGTCCTATAAAATAAGCTCATGTTTTGAAGGTTTGGTCTCCAACTCGTGCTGCTATAAGAAGTAACTGGATCACAAAGGTTCTGATTGCATTAGTGGATTAATCCACTAATGAATAGATGAATGGGCTATTTGGAGGTGAGACCAGGTTATAGGAAGTAGATCACTGGGGGTATGTCTTTGAAGTGTATATCTTCTCCTTTTCTGTCTACTTCTTTACTTTTTGGCTGATAGGAGGTGAGTAGTCCCCTCTGATACAAGCTAATGCTGCAATGATCTTCTGCCTCAACAAGACCAATAACCAATGGAACCAGCCCACCATGTATTGAAACCTATGAAATTGTGAACCAAAGTAAAAAAATTACTACTTTAAGTAGTTTATGTCAAGTATTTTGTCACAGTAATGAAAGGCTAACTAACATAATCTACTGCATAAAGAAAATGATTTTAAATGTTTTAGTGTGGACTCTTGTTCCTGTGTTGACATTGCATTGCTTTCTGTATAGTAAGGTAGGTTATTATTTGATTTTGATCATGAATCAAAACCCCTCACCTCTCATGAATGGACAATACTATTATCTCTTTGCTAGGATCTTTATGTATTTCTGGGTACATTGCTTTTTTATATGAATGAGGATGATCAGTTTGTCCTATATGACTACTAGTCTGGGCAACTCCTCAGCCATCTCATATGGATGGCACTTTGTTCATTTCTAAAGTTAATATGTAATTTACTCTCAGTTCATATTTTGAGGAGCACTTCATTGATATCTTCAAAGGAGGATTTAAACATTGTGATCTCCATATCAACCAACACAGAATTTTCCAAATGTCTTCTAAATGAAATTTTCAAACATGACATACAATTTGAAACCTTTGGAAACTTCATCTTACATTATATATTTACAAGAATAAAAATCACAGCGAATGGTTCTCTCTGAGGAGAACCCTTAAATCATTCATCAATCATTGACACATGATCAAGAACCAGATCATCAGGTATATAAGAATACAGAAAATGAAGTTTGTGTGCCAACAGTGCGAAAAGGATAAGTTATGGGGGCAAAACTCAATTAAGGAGTATTGCAAAAAAAATGGTAGACTTGAACATGAGACCCTTGGAGTGGTGGGAGACAAATTATCTGACATACACATAAAAGGAAAGATATTTGATCCTACAATGACATGCTAGAAATTGCAAAGCATTAATTACCAATACCTCATAGTTATCTAAATAATCGCTTGGACTGTATTGCATTTTATATACCTAAGGTATGTAGAAGAGTCTGGTCTTGTCTTTAAAGGTCTTTTTTGGTGAATAGACAATGAGATTACTTTTTAGGCTTCAGATATATTTAGTGTAAGAAAAAAGCAAAAAAACCGGGAAAATTTAATTCACATTTGTTTCCATGCATATCTATGCATGTATCTATGATTGCATGCCTGTTTTGCCAACAAATATGTGTATATCATCTGTGCATATGATTCATAGCCACATGAAATCAAAACCAGGGTTACTGTGCCTGAGTTAGTGGATGAAGTTAGATGTGATGTGAGGACAGTTCCAACTCTAGGCTGTGTCATTCATGAGCAGCCTCATACCATGCACAATCCAAGAGGAAAATTGTTCACTGCTTATCTTTTTATACATTTTAATTCTTTGAAGTATGCAAATATATTAACTATTCACAGTATAAATGAAAATTGAATCAGAAGGAATTTCTTGAGAATGGAAATGATGTGACTTTGTGTACAGAAATTAAACTTGGGTAAGTGTGGATATGTGCCTGATATCACAACTAACATTTTTCATGAAAAGAAATATTTCTCATAGAAACAACTCTTGTCACTATAATTTTGTGCATTTTCTAGTCTTTCTTCTTCAAAAGTATAAATCAAAACAGTCCATGTAAGATCATTTTAATAAGTGTTTTAAATTATTTCATAGCAAAATATTAAGAATTATTAAACTAAAATGAGGTAAAGGTCACTTTCCTCAATAAAATTGTAAGCTGTAGTCTTATTTTTAAAAGCAAACTTTATAATTTTTCTTTACTCAATTACTTGGATTGATCGTTGGGTATCTTAGAGAAGGGACATTAGGCATTGAAACCAGATGATTTTCCTGAACAATCATTTCCCTTTAAAGGCAAGTTGCATTATCTTGAAATTTGAATTGGTAAATTTATTTTCCATTTTAAACAAATTTAACCTCAATTTAAAACCCAGAAGTGATGTGTTCAATGGATACTAAATCCAGAAATACTAGAACCAAATTATTTAAACATTACTTGGGGAAGTATATTATGTTCTAACATCCTTCAAATTGCAAAATAAATGTCAGTTAAGAAAAGGAAATTATGGTGTGATAACACAAACACAGAACTCTTAAAGGTCTGAAATAGCTAACTTTTATTTCTTGATCATGCTTCTTCTGTGTTTGTGAACAGATGGAGACTACGATCCAAACCTTTTTATACTCCTAACCAGGGTTTCTTAACAGTGTTGCTCTTGACATTTAGGACTGAATGATATCTTGTTGCTGCAGGATAGAAGAAAGTTCTGGGGATGTTACCCTGGGTATTGTAGGAGATTTCACTAGTTTCTACTCACTAGATCCAAGTAACATCCTCCTTAAGTCATGACAACCAAAACATATCTCCAGATATAGCCATACATCTGGAAAGGGAGAAAATCACCAACGTTGAGAATCACTGCTCTCAAAAACCTGCAATATTTTTCCCAGAGGGATAGAGCAAGTGGAGAACTGAATATTGGCTCTTCAATTTTCTGCCAGGAAGTGATTCAAAACACTTTTGTTCACATTTGGTTGGCCAAAACATTATCATATTTAACTTCTAGAAAGTAGGGAAGCAAAATCCTACCATGTTCTTATGAAGAGAATAAAACAATATCAGAAGGCTAACATTAGTGATTATCATAGTAGCATTGTATATTTTGGTGAGGAAATGAATACTTTGCTTTCAAAATATAACACAGTTTTGAAAGTCAGTCAGTAATATTTATTATTAAATTTCAGAATATATTAAAATAGAAACTATATACCTTATTGTTGAGAGTGTATCAGAAAATAATTATAAAAGAAGTAGTAATGAAAGACATGTCTGCAGGATGAAAATTTATAGACATAAGCCACGTGATTATTAGTACATTTTGGGTTGAATATTTAGTATAAAAGCAATTGTCCTGAGGTCTGAAAAAGAGACGAGCATATATTTTACAAAGTGAATTATCGTAAAATTCCTTTTACCACTTTGGCCCAGTATGTGGGCCAAAGTTTGAGTCTATGACCACATTTATTCAAATTAGTAAAAAACGGACTTTGGATTCTGATTCTGGATCGCTGTACCCAAACCTAAGTCCTGTTTATTGAATTACATATTTATTTTGCAGCCGCAGCCTCCACAACCAAGATATAAAATATATGTAAAAGAAAACCAGCAACAAAATGTGAAGAGGCATTATCTCTGTGTTTTACTAAAAGTTATACTGGAAGTTGAAAGAGTTAAAGTTAGGGAGAATATTAAATGTTATTGATTAAAGTTGTCCATCTTAAAATAGACAAACTATACAATTATTATTATAATATAAATTTATTACATATAAATAAAGCTTATAAAATATAATGAGTTATAATCTCATTGTCTGATTTCTTTCTTAAGACAGGTGATACATTTTATAATATGCCATAATGTTGTTACAGAAACTGACAATTTATAAGACATTTATTGTGTATTTCATTGTGATGGTTAATTTATGTGTCAACATCGTTATGTTAAGGGATGCCTAGACACCTGATAAAGCATTGTTTCTGGAGTGTCTGTGAAGGAGTTTCTAGAAGAGATTATAAATGGAATTAATAGATGAGTAAAGGTTTGTCTTCACCAATGTAAGTGGGCATTATGCAGTCTGTTGAGGGCTTAAATAGAACAAAAAAACAGTGGTTGAAGGGCAAATTTTTCCTCAACCACAAGGATAAGGTCAAGAACATATAGCTTCACTTTTAGGTATTATAGTTCATTGTTCTTGGGACTTCAGGCTGAATGATGTGACTGCCTTCCCTGTTTTTTTTTTTTTAGTTTATGAATGACATATCCCTGGACTTTTAGAACATTTTAGCCTTCATAATTGCATGTGGCAATTCCTGTAATAGAACTCCTACATATAGTCATGCATCGTGTAATGACATTTTAGTTAATAGTCAGCTACATACATGACTGTGGTCCCATAAGATTGTAGTGAGGCAGAAACATTCCTGTCACCTAGTGACATCATCACCATCATAAAATTCTAAGGCAATGCATAACTCGTGGGTTTGTGGTGATGCTGGCATTAAACTTCCTGCACTACTAGAGGTATAAAAGCATAGCAACACAATTAGGATGTATTATTTGATCATGGTAATTGATGATTACATTACTGGTTTATGTATCTATAGTACTATAATTTTTATCATGATTTTTAGAGTATACTTTTATTTATAAAATTGTATTGCAAACAGTATACCATGTTATATTGGAGCAATTGACACTTCTTATATTGACCACATCTCTCAATTGCATCAAGAGAAAGAACCTATGTGAAGTGGTTGATCTACACCATATAGGTTTGTGCCAGCCAGTGTACTCTCTGATGTGTGCATGACAATAAATTCCTCCATAATGCGTTTCTCAGAGCATATCCCAATCACATAACTTTATCTTTGTGGTTCTGTGTCTTTGGAAGATCCTTCCCACTGTGATCATCTTATTTTATCCTGAAGGGTCCTTGTGACATGAGTGTAACAGAGTGGATGCTACACATCTTGTTTACAGATGGTAAAACTGACTTTAAAGAGTGTAAATGGTTCAACCAATGCGGCACGTTAATGGGAATCAGGAACTGGAACTGAAGTCTCTTCACTGTGTTCAGTGCCCTTTCCATGAACTTTTTACAGTGGCACTTGGGAGAATACTGTCATGCTGTAATACTAGGCCATACTTGTCATACTTTTTTTGTTTTGGAAAAGTTGAACAATCTTAGATTCTTCTTAGCAAATAAAGAAAACATGGTCAAATCAGATTTTTTTTTTGAGAATTTGATCAATCGCAGAGTATAACAGCTTTTCATTGCTAAGTTTTCTCCTAACAGGTGCAGAAAAAGGAAACACTAAGATGTTTGTGTTACTCAAGGCTCTCCAGAGAAAAAGAACCCATAGGTTATATCAGAATATATACAGAGTGCCTTCTGATTCCACTTTAGTTTACTAATTGTCCACAGTTGGGCAGGTAACTTATCATCCTTGGAAACTGATAGAAGAACAGAGCAGACAGTCTGAATGCAATGGTTCAGAAGGGAGAGATTCCCACTATGAGTTATGAAAATAAGCACAACACATTTTGTAGAGCACTATAGCACAAACAGGAATTGTTTAGTAAAAGTGTTTTCAAACATTAGCTCATATATAATTTGATATACTTTTGCATTTATCCATATACAAAGAGAATTTTTAGAAGCAGGAGCTAAGATATTCTTACTTTGTCATTTTCTTTTTTAGGGACACTGCAATTGGTGGTAAGTTTTAGGGCTCACAAGTTTAAATATGATGAGTTATTACTTCCTATGGAGACCAGGAATTTTTGGATGTAAGAAAAATTTAAATATATCCATTGTTGTATATATGCTGCCTTTGTTCATGAACTTAATTTGTGTTCTTCATATCCAAGTTTATCTGACAACTCTAGGACATGATTGTCTTTTCTAAAAGTTCAAAATAATTATTATCAGTACTATAACTTACAACACTGATTTTATGAGGGCTGGCAATTCATTGTATATTTCATTTTATTGTTCATTTATTATTTTAGGCAAGTTTCTTGAGGGCAGAAAAATTCATATAATTCTGTGATATTTAAAAAAATAGTTCAAATGATAATTACATATTTCTTCTATGGGTTGGGTGTCATTATCACCTCTATTTACAGATGAGAAATTGGGGGCTTAGAAAGATTTACTTGTTTTACCCATGTATTAAGTAGAAGTATTATAAAATCATAATTTTCAGATTATTTTTTCATAATTTTCAGATACAGAAATTTTAACTCTAGTACCTTAACATTTTAAAAATTATGAATGCATGCTAGTAAATATATACTAAGTGTTTCATAAATACTTGTTTAGATGAACAGAGTAACTTTATATGATTATCAGTCATGATAGTCTGAGAATACTGTGAATAAATAATAGCTTGAGAGCCCTATGGACTCCTTTTATTTATCTACATCAGTCAATATACTGTTCAAAGGAAAATTCTCTTTCCTGAGTAGAGCAGTAGCCAGTAGCAATAATCTTTCAATAATATTTAAAGGAGAACAATTTATCACAAAGAAAATGAAGACTTTCTCACTGGAAACTGCAGAAGCCAGATCACATTCCCCAGCCACAGCATGTTGTTCCTGGAGACAGTGACAGTCAATAAGCTTCAAGAAGAGCAAACAGTGGCGGGCCTCCCAAGTTTCAGCACTTCTCAGCAGTGGGAAAGGAATCAGTTGCTCCAAGTACCTAGGGGGAAAAAACAAAACCCTGTATTTACTAGGTTTCCAGGCTTGGTGTCTCCTGTGACGATGAAAAAGAAACACCACTACAAGCAAGTGTAAAGACAAAGCAACTGTGAAACTGAAGGAAGAAGGACAAAAAGGAATTGTTCTGGTACAGGAAATGTGAGGAAAACATAAGTACACAAAGTAATGGGCTTGAAAAGAAGTGGTTGAATGTATGCTCACAAGCTAGAAAGAAATACTGTATAGTGTATATAAATGGAAAAATGATACCTGTTGAAACTATTCCAGTAATGGGGTGAGGGGGGATAAATAAGAATGAATTCAAGTATGGCATATTTAATATATTGTAAGAACTTTTGTAAAGTCCACAATGTACCCCTCACCCAGCACAATAAAAGGAAAAGAAATTTCAGTATCAAGTAGAAATGTATAAAATTTTTATATTTTCTGGTTAAACAATCCCATGTCATTTTCATTTATATTTATGGATGAAATATCTATTTCAAGATCATGGTGTCATGACAATAAAGAGTTTTTATTTTTTAGTTTCATAATAAAACCCAAGTGCTTTAGGAGCATCATGAATTGACAGTGTCTTTAACTACTTAGACCATACTACTGAAGAAGGTGTACAGGCATACATGATGACTATGTGTTCCCAAGTCTCTCTCACATTATTGTTTTAATTAAATCCATATTTTTTACTATTACTACATTTGTAGATATTACAGTAATCAAACAGCTAATAGAACTCTAAGGTGATGATGTCAACCTTCTATCACCTGAGAAGATTCTTATTCTATAATTCTTATTTAGAAGTGGTGATATTGTGTCAAGATATAACAGTCAGTGTCCATGAAGAAGACAGAATCCACACCAGTAATTTGGAAATGATTGTTGAATTGTGAAATGGAATTAACTACTAAGAGGTAGTAAAGAGCATCCTGGAGAATATTGAAATAGCATATCTAACCCTGAGAGCATATACTCAAGGAAGGAACAAATTTGGAAGAGATATCCCAATAATATGGCTGAGACACGTTATTTATAGAAGGTATGTGTTTGTGGAAAACTGGATGGTGGGAAAAAGTTGTCACAGACCAAAGCAAGGGGGAGGGAAACAACCTATGGAATCCAGGGATATTATTTAGGGAGCTGTCAATTTCAGTTCTGGTGCAATGTGCTGGGAAGCAGCCTGCTAAGTTGGAGATGTTTAGCTTTCTCTGAGGCTGCTCCTTGGAGTCAGCAAAACCCAGGTAATAAATTAGTAGTTTGACTATCTGTCACAACAAAAGATACTATTATTAGGGATAAGGAAAGAAAATCTAAGCCTCTACAACGCATCACCCACAGTGTTTATGTTATACTCCATCAAGAGTTACCTTATAGACTAAAGGCTGTTAAATTTAATCATAATCAAGAGGACAAGAAGTCAGTAGAGGCAGACTCAAAGATGAGTCAGATGCTGCAATTTACTTAAAAAGGCTTTCAAAAGGCTATTACAAATTTTTCAGATAACATAGAAGTAAACAGCATGGGTAAACAAATATAACACATGGTGGAGATGCACAAACTTTAAAAAACTAGAAAACTTAAAGCTAAAAAAATTGCAACATCTGAAATATGAAGTTTATTTCATAGAATTGAGTGCATATTAGATATTACAAAAGAATAAAAGTAAGCTCAAATATAACCTAATACAATTACATTGTATTATATAAATTATATATTGTGTTTTATTATATGATATATACCTATATATAAATTATACTGAATATAATTTAATTCACATATTTAATGTGAATATTAAATATGAATATCTTATATAAATTACATTGAAATATATAAATTCAGAAATATAGAGAAAATATATTAGCAATATGATTATGTAACCTGTGTGACTATAACAAGAATCATATATATTTTTGAAATTTCAACAAAAGAGAAAATTGACAAGAGTACTTTTTAAGTAGGCACATATTTAACAAATATGAAAAATAACCACACACAGATTCAAGAGTTCTGCCAAACACAAAGGCACAGACAGGAATGTCATGTTCAAACAACTGAATATCAAAGATAAACTTTTGAAAGTAACTAGATGACTAAGAAGCATATTACCTATGAGAAAAAAAATAAGAATTCCAGTTGACTTGTCATACAAAATAAAAAATAAATAAATAATAAAAAGAAGGTAGAAAAAATTTAATGAAATCGTTAACGTGCTATGCTTAAAAAAAGAAAAGAGCCACATGTGGTGGTTCATGCCTGTAATCCCAGCTACATGGGTATGAGGAGTGTGGTCTGAGGCTAGTACTAAGCAAGAAGCTGGAGTTCATATCTGACAAATAACTAAAGCAAAGAAAGGGCTTGGAGTATAGCTTAAGTGGTAGATCTCAAACCCCATTACTACCCTACCGAGAAAAGAAACTCTATAAAACTTTATATACAGTGAAATTGTCTTTTGAAAATGGAGGTAAAGAAGAGACAGTTTCAAATGAATGAAATCTGAAGATTGCAAACACATTCCAAAAAAGTTATAGAAAATTTATCAATCTGAAAATAAAAATATCAGAAAAGAAAGTTGAACACAGAGGAGGCAATGCTTGGTGTTGAAAAAGGTAAATACTCAAAGTGAGAATAAACATAATCAACTTTAATGTCTTTAAATAATTGACCAACATAAAAATAGCAATGAAATAGCATGAGGATAATAAACATATATAGAAATAAAATTTGGGAAAATAAGGGTCAAAGATACAAACCAAATGGTATTATACTCTTAAATTTTTACACTGTGTACTTCAAAAGAAATAGTATTATTTAAAGTAGACTAAAATTTTTACATTTATCTTTCTACCTATCTATAATTAATATTGTTAACCTTAAAAAAACTATTAACAACAAAACAGAAAAAGAGGTACTACTAATAAAAGAATATAGGAGATAAAATTAAATTGAATTAACTTCTCATTTTATGCAAAAGAAGGCATAAAACAAAGAATAAAAGAAACAAAGATCACTTGAATGGATACAAAACAAATTTACAAAAGTTGGCAAATTGAAATATAATATCAATAATTACATTATATGTAAAAATCTATAAATCCAATCAGAGGCAGAAATTAGATTGAATACAAAAAATTTAATAGCTATCTATAAGAAACTAATTTTATATAAGAAGGCATAGTTTAAATGAAAATAAATTATGCACAAAGATGTACAAAGCAAATACGGAGTTTTCACAGTACTATTGGACACAATAGCTTTTAGGGCAAGGGATGCTAGCAGAGGTAAAGAACCCAGTTTCATTATGGTAAAGAAATGAATTCATCAAACATAACAATCCCATGTGAATATACATAGAAATATGAATTTTTGAGTATTTTACAGATTATGGGAAGTGTCTGTGCACTAAACATACATAACAAATTTGAGAGAAACCAATGAGAACATACCTAAACAAAGAGCTGTCTGAGTGAGGCTCAGCTGTCTTTGGAATGCTCAAAGTTATAAACATGCCACTGGGAGCAACAATCATAATTATTTAAATGAATATGTCAGTATTTCTGCAAATTCATTATGAATTTAGAGCAGTACTATTGTAAAATCAAGCAAAGTAGAAATTATGAAGCAGATGTTAAAATTTATATGTAAATATAAAAAAATCTAGGCTTTTCCAAAGAACTTTTTAAAGAAGAACAAATCAGAGGAATGACATTGTATAATGTTAAGATTAATTCTAAGAGGTTGTTTATTCAGACTGTTTGGCATTGATTTAAGGATGGCATAGATTAATGGAACAAGGCATAGCATGTATGTATGGTTAATTAATTTTTGACAAATATGCCAATTCAATTCAATAGGGAAGTCTAACATTTAATTTGAAAGCATAAAGCTAAGTGAAAGACTTCAGTCACAAGAAATCCTACACTGTATGAATGCACTTATAAAAATCTAGATAAATTGAAACTATCGTGATGTGAAGCGAATTAGTGATTATCAGAGCCCGAAATGAGGGTGTAGATTTGACGGTCTTTGACTGAAATAAGTGAGAGGAACACAATTTACTTTTTAATTTTGCTGGGGATCAAACCCAGGTTCTTGAGCGTGCTAAACAAGGTCTTCATCACTGAACTACACTCCAGCCATAAATTTACTTTTAGATCATAGAAATATTCTATATTCTTGTTGAGGTGGCTATTACATGTCTGCATATATTTAACTAAACTGAGTTGTGTACTTAATATTGGACATTTAAAAAGTGAACTATATCATGTCAAAGTTGTAATCAAATAATGTAATATGCCACATTGACAGAGTAAAGAAGAAAAATTGTGGCTAGTGCTATAAATGCAAAAAAGAAAAATAATAGATACCCATTGATAAAACACTCAACAATGTAGGAATAGAGTGCAATGTGCGTAGTGTTATAACAAAAAGCATCTACAATATTCTCTAGTTTAAGATTAGTCTTAATAGTGAAATTTTAAGTTTATTTTCCATAATATCATGAAAAATGAAGAATGAATTTATCATTGTATATTACATTGTTTCAAAGTCATACCAGTAATATTTCAAAATAAGTGAAAAGCATAAAGATTGGATATAGCATTGTTGCATGATATAAAGTTAAGTCATAAACATGATTTCATTTTATATACCAGTACACTGTACTGCAATACATTGCTGAGAAAAATTTAAAAATAATAAAATGAGATACTGAACTGAAAGGCTCAAATTTTGTTGTTTGTTTGTTTTGAGTTTTTATTTTTGAGACAGTGTCAGGTTGATCTGGAATGCTTGATCCTCCTGCCTCAACCTCCTTAGTGCTAGGTTTATAGGCATGAACCACCATGCCCTACTTAGGCTTCAATGTTTAAAATGTAAATTCACCTAAAACTTAGATATACATGCATTGAAAATCCTATCATACGCCAATGAAGTGATTTATTCTTTAGATAATGAGATGATACTGCCATTTATAAGAGAATGAAATGGCTCCAGAAGAAACAAAATCTTGAAAAAGAATGAAGTTTATGACTTATACAATGTAGTTTCAAGACTTACTGTGTTCTTTTTGTTTGTTTAAGATATTGATACTGAGAGTTTCATTATGACATTTCCATGTATGTATGTATTGTGTCCTGAATTGGTTCATCTCCTCCATTTTACAGTTATTTATCATAACTTTAGAGTTATGATAGTCAGTATAAAGTGGCATTGACATTAGCACAAACAAAAAGATCAATAAAACATAATAAAGCTACAGAAATGGATCCACAATGGACATTCAGGTTTTTGAAAAAAGTGTATGTACCAATGAAATACAATAGTGACAGAAAAGCCTTTTGAACAAATCTTCCTAAGACTACTAGGTAATTATGGGACAAAAATGTGACTCTTTTGAATACCATTCCTAAATTAATTCAAGACAGAATCTGGAGCTATTCACACAAGCTAAAATTAATGGGCTTGTAATCTTAGATTGGTCAAAATATTTTTACACAGGAAAGTAAGATAAAAATGAGTGCAATTAATTAAAATTAAACACATTTCTTAACCAAAAGTCATCATTGCAAAAGAAAGCAAACTTAACAATAGGAAAATATTCTTGATACATGTATTAGAAAAAGGGTTTTCATAAATGATATTTAAAGAATATAAGGAACAGAGTTGAGCAGACTGTTATAAAAGAAACTAGATCAAGGGCAAACACAACAAGGGGATTGGACTTTGATCACATGATTAAGCGAGAACACACAAGGAAGGTATGAGGATAGGTAAGACACCCAAAAAACTAGATAGCATTTGTTACCCTCAACGCAGAGAAACTAAAGCAGAAACTTTAAAGTAACTGAGGCCAATAGGAGAAGGGGACCAGGAACTAGAGAAAAGGTTAGTTCGAGAAGAATTAACCTAGAAGGTAACACACATGTACAGGAAAGCAATGCGAGTCAACTCCCTGTATAGCTATCCTTATCTCAACTAGCAAAAACCCTTGGTCCTTCCTATTATTGCTTATACTCACTCTTCAAGAAGCTAGAGATAAAGGCAAAATAGTTTCTGCCTGGTAGCGAGGGGTTGGGCGGGGAAAAGGGGGTAAGGGAGGGAGTGGGGGGAAGAGGGAGAAATGACCCAAATATTGTATGCACATATGAATATAAAAAAAAGTGATAATAAAAAAAATAGCTAGTAACTTGTGAACAGGTGCTTGACATGACTTTTCATAAGGAAATTATTAAATACATATACCACTTTACACTCTCTCAGATTATTAAAAAATTAAAGTCAAACAACAACAAATATTTGTGAAGGAATGAGCACTTGGGATGCTCATTATTTGTGAAGGCTATAAAATTGTACAACTACCCTATAGAACTATACAGCAGATTTCCCTATCCAGTCTGTCAACAATATTGTACTATTTATTCAGGAAAATGATAAGTTCTCAAATAATGTGGACAAAAATGTTTACAGCAGCTTTATTCATAATAACTCTAGGTGTTAAATGACCCAAATGTCCTTTAAAAAAAGAGAATAAAGAATGGAAATAATATAAAAGAGTATCACTTTTCAGGAGAAAAGAAGGCATTATTAGATCTACTGACAAAATTAGAATATAGCATAGTTTATTAAAAAAATTTATTGCTGTCACATCTACTTAAAAAATGTAATAAGGATTTTTGTGCTGAATATCTGCAGGTGAATAACAATCATGCATTTAACTCCTCAAATGTTTTTTATATTGCATAAAACAAGTCTGATATGTATATATATATATACATGTTTATATATATACATGCATAAGTATGTGTTTTTGAATGTGTGCATGTATATTTATGAAACAAGAGAGGTGGAGCACCAATGAACATTATAACAATTTGATAAAATACTATCAACAAGAAAAGGTACACAGTTGTAACTTTTATGTAATTTTGAACTTATATCCAAATAATTTTTTTAAAAACTACTAAAAAGAATGAATTTCAAAATGCCATTATGAATGAAAGAATTCACATGCAAAATTATACTTACAGTATGATTCTACTTAGGTGGTATTCTAGAAGAATTATTTTTAGTTTGTTATTTTTGTGGATTACTTTTATCTATAATGTTAGAAATCAGACTAAGATTGCATGGGTAAGGAGTAGGAAGTTGGGTTTGGTGACTTACTGGAAATGAAATTAGGGAACATTCAAAGATGATGGGCATATTCTCTATCATAATTTCATCATTTGTTTGTTGCATGCTATTAAATGTCATGGGGCAATATTGGTATTTTGTCCAATAATTCTAAAAGGTGTATTTGCTAATTATCATCCCATCAGAAAATGTAGCTAACTAAAATCAAGTTTGACTTACATTGAAATATCTGTACTGAAAAATTGTTCCCAAAGTCATATACATCACTGCTAGTCAACATAGCCCATGACTAATTATTTTACTGCTTTGTACTTTATTTAATCTATCAGGAGAATCCAGATATCTCAAAATATAACTTAAAAATGCAATCAATCTCTGGTGATATGTTGTTTATTCAACAATGGCAAGAAAGACCTGAGATACGTAGCTTTTTGAAATTTTGATGGCTAATTTCCAGCTACCAGTGCGATATCACTAAAGAAGCAAAGCTGTAAAGAGTTAATATCCTCCTCAGCACACCATTAGGATTAACTTTGTATATGCAACAGCTACATATCCTAACAATGCTTTCTGCACACATAGGAAGATCTGAAGCAATAAAGACTTGATCAGTATCTATTGCCTGTTATTTCAGAATTTGAGCATCATTGATCATTGGTGGTGGTATTGTTTGATTTCTGTTGCCAATAACAGTATCACAGACTAGATGTTAAAAAAAGATGATAAACAATATCTTGGGTCATGATAAACTGTATCTTGGGTCATGATTCTGAGGCACAAGGTGGAGAGGCATATCTGGTGATACCTCTCTTGTGGCAGAGTCCTGAGGGGATAGAGGACATCATACAGCAAGAGGCAGGGAATGTATGTGTGTATTTGTGTCTGTAAATGTGTGTCTGTCTGGTCTCTCTCCCTCTTTCTTTTTTTTGTGTTTTCACACTATAATAGTTAATTTTATTTGTTCAAAGGTTTATTTGCAAGCTTTAAACAAAAAAATGGGCATTGAACCTATGAACCCGAATTCACATGTCAATGAAGACAAAAGAATGATTTATGTACATGATGAAGGGTAAAGGCTCAAGGTTAATTATACTATAGTTTTAGAATTTCTTTAGCCTGGAAATCAGTATTCATGGTGTTTTAGGTCCTTTTGGATATCCCACAAGTTATCTACTCTTTTATTGAGTGAAGCAATTTTATCATTCCTCAGCTTCTGATTGATATGCAAATTAATCCCTCAGAATTGGTGATACAGGGAAGATTCAGGAAGACTTAATTCTCAGTGCCATACATCCCCTTCACCAATGTTGGCACAGGGTGTATTTTTCATCATGGATTCAATGAGATCAGCCACATCCAATCCAGTAGTCCAGTTGGTGCATCCCTTTAGTTTGATGATTTCATTGGCACTTTCAAGTAAAATACTATACCCTTCATTCCTTATGACTTTCACTGTTATCATCTGTTTCCATTTCTGCATGCAGTTCCTGGACAGAGATACCTGCCAAATTGTTTCCATTCCACATAGCCACACTAGAGTTGCTATGTTCTCCCAAAATCCATCTATGGTAGCTTGGTGTGTGTGAGGAGGGAGTGAATGTCAAGGTTTTTCACAAGATAGTGAAATCTAGTGGAATCCACATTGTATCAGTTTTCAATCCATGCAAGTAATTCACCGGTTTGTAGGTATCAGATGTGAGAATGTCCACTAAGTTGGAAATCACAAGTAAGATGGAAATAGGACTGTAAGTGGTGATCTGAGGAGTAATAAATTAGAACACATTAACATCTCTCTGCACCAGATTGAAAAAATTCTTCTTTTCTTAAAGGATGCTTGTAGTTACCACCTCAATCTTGGAATTGGCAGTCACAGAATAATCTTTATCTGTTACAATTTTTGGTGTCTGAAGAAATAACTGTTATGCTTCAAATTTATCACTTCTTTGAGCTTATCTTCCAAAGCATCCACAGTGGAAAATTGACTACCCAGAGACCTTCTCAGAATAATAATAGTACACCACACACCAATGTGTCCCCTATCCACTACTGTGGTGATCTTATTGTTTAGGACTGTGACTTTTCTGCAACTGGTGTAATGGTATTCTCCTTAAGGGTTGATATTTTACAAAAATGAGTGAAGGCTCTCAAGATTGGAATAGTCATGTGAAGAGGACTCTATGCTTTCCTCTTCTTATAAAGCCACCAGAATTCATTCATAAAGTCTCCACCCTAATTATTTTATCTAATCTTAATCACATTCCATAGGCCTACCTCTAATCAGTTGATAATATTTTCACTCTCTTAATACTACACAGTGGGATTACATTCAAATATGAGGGTTGCGTGAGGGCACAAATCATATTTAAACCATAGTAATGATCATGTCTCCTATTTTATTTTATTTTTATTTTTAAGTTACTTTTACTTATAAGCAGAATTCCATCTCCATCTTCTTAAATCTTGCAGCAGAAATCTGAGTGAGGGTCACTTAGGTCCATGACTAGCTGAATAAGTGGTAGAGACTGCTGATGGTGAATTTTTTTTTTACCTGGTGTCATTAGGAGATGTTTGCAGACAGTGACATTGTCAGAATCCTTATCCTTTATAGGAGATATTGCCCTGAAAAATCTTTATTTTGTGTCATCCCTGATTAAGGAGGGCTTATCCACATCACCTTAGCATGTGAGGCAGTTCTTTCTGGGGATTTCAAATTGAGGCCTTCTTTGAAGAATGGAAGGAAAGGAGAAGTTCTTTATCCATCTATTCTGCATATCCTTTAACTAGGGTTGTCACACTGAAATGCAAACAATGTAGAACCTGACCTTAACTCTATGGGAAGGTTCAGAGTTATTCAGGAAATTGTCTTTAATATATGTTGACAAACACACTCTAATGGCATCTAGATTATAAAAAAAAGAATCCTGCTAATTTGTCATCTGATAGGCAACTTTACTTCAAATTTTGTTCCTTGCTATAGTGTATGTTCTAATAAAACTCAGGCAATTCACAAAATTTTATTAGATTTCAGGTAATATTTTCTGTTCTTATTTTGAAGTAGTATCTTTTCCTCCTACTATCTAATCTAGTCATTATATCTGTACCAGTATACAATTATATATATAAGTGTGTATGTGATGTGTTATATTATACATCATATATATAAGGCACTATTTAGTAATGTCTACAAATATACTTTCCCACATTAGTGTTTTAAAACAATGAGTATAATACAATTCAATTTTTATTGTCAGAATTTTGGCATTTTAAAGTTTTGCACAAGAGCTGTAAATATAAGAAGATGAAGTAATTTGTGGCAGGATAATAGAAATAAAAACAAATATAAAAAATTTATCTTTGTCTACCTTTTAACTAGTGAAGAAATAAGTAGATTAAAGGCAAAGTGGTGGATTAGTTACAGGCACACTTCCCTGTGACTCCACAAATCTAAAATAAAACCTTAGATATGTGGCTGCATAGAGAGGTGGGTAAATTAATTCACCAAAAAACAAGGTGCCAGTATGAGGATAGATAGTAACTAGAGAGAACAATTTCTAACTAAACCTTTAAAAGCACAAATCTGCTATGGATGTGAAGACTTGAACCTGTTCCTGCTCCATCCTGTGCCCCTCCCTGCCCAGTTTCCCCCCCCCTTTCTGCTCAGACCTGAATTTCTTCCCATAAGAGCTACTTGTGAGTGGCATCCTGTAACCAAAACAACTTCATGGAGGTGTAAGAGCACATCAGCAAGCTTTGGGTGGACCATTGGACAGAAGCTGAGCAGCATCTGTGTACCATCAGCTTGGAAACCAATCAGGTGGGTGAGCTGATTTCAATTCTGAGAGCTACTGCATAGGCCAGCTCAGCCTGTGGAAGCAAATTCATCTGAATCCCTGAAGAAATCTTTTGGCTAGGTGGGCTAATTAAAGGCTTTCAGACCAGACCCCAGACCAATGGAGGAGAGGGTGAAACTGCAAGAATGTTACTATAACCAGTGCTATAACTAATGAGGGTGGCTGCTCAGCTACTCCCAGTGCAGGGATAAAAGCATCTACCCCCAGAGAAAATCTTTTCCTAAGTAGGATGATTAAAAGCTCCAAGACTAGCCTGGGTGGTTAAAACCACTCAGTCCAGACTCTTCTGCCAAAGGAGGGACAGGAAGTGAGCTGGCTAAATGACTAGAGATCAGCATCTGGGTCTCTACTCCACAACAAGCAGGGCACTGAAGTGAGATGGTCAGATAGCTATAGTCCATAACTCACCTTCCAGCCCAGCAATGTACTTACATGCACAGCTATTCACTCTTTACTCCACAAATGAAACATTAATCTAGAGGTGGAAATGGGTAAAGAAAACTTATTGTGGACAAGCCAAAGCAGATATTTTATTTCCTGAAAAGGAAAAGTTCAGGCTCAGAAAGTAGTATAGTGCTTTCTAACCCACTACCTGTGCTTAGAGACCCCACCACTGACTCCCAACTGTTACCTTATGTGCCTGGAACTGCCCCAACTCACTATAGTAGCTGCCCTAATCCAAAAGTCCTCCACCCCCCAGGTTAGACCTTAGAAATCCAGGGCCTTGAAGGCACACATGAATAAATACAAGAGAACTGCAGAGAAAACCTTGAGGACCAGAGATTGGAGGGGAGCATCCAGTATACTGAAAGAGCCCAGAAGACATTCACTCTTCTCCTCAGTAAAGAAGAAATACTGACTTTAAAACATTTTTTAAAGTTTCAATTTGTTTATCTCTTTATATATTCTATTCTCCTCACTTTTTGATTTCTTTTTTTCTTCATTTTTCTTAGCACTTGTTTATAAACCATTCTACTGTGGTTTATTCTACCTCTTTCTTGTATTATTCTCAACCTTTCCATCCTTTTGCAATCTCTGATAATAATACCCTTCTCCACAATAACTGAACTATATCTCTACATACTAGGGATTTATCTGCAATCCTCATCCCCTTCTCCTACTTCCTTCTTTATTTCCTTCCCCACTCCCCATATTATTACTAAGTTTTAACTCATATGCAAATGAGTTTTATTTTTCTTGGCCTCTACTGTACCATATAAGAACACTATTCTCCTTTATATGTTATGTGATTTGTTATGTACATAATGCCACCAATAGTATTCTACTTCATGTAAATATCTGACTTAGTATTGAACTAGTGAATTTGTTATTGCTGTTATACCCCCAGGCCAGTGGTCAGAAATGGCACATCGACCTATTCACTAATCAGTCCTACCAGAACATAGAAAATAATTCAAGGGAAGACTTAATGTCACTTTAGGTGAGTAAAATCCCTAACCAACTAATTGACAAATTAGCAAATTGAGCAAATCTCAAAATAGAGGCACAAGAAATATAAAAAGGCAAGGGCAATATGACTTCTCAAAAGGTCAACAACAACACAACAAAGGATCTGAGGGATAGTGATGCAGATAAAACCCCAATTTCTGAACTCAAAAGAATGATGAATGAAATGAAAAAAGAAATTCATAAACTCCTCAATGAAATCAAAGAGAATATGAATAAACAGCTAAATGAATTCAAAGAGGATCAAAGAGACATTTAAAGGAAATCAGAGCATACAAAAAGCTGAATGAATTCAAAGAGGATGCAAATAAATAGCTAAATGAAATAAGGAAGAGAATACAAGACATGAAAGGGGAATTTGATAAAGACATAGAAAGTCTGAAATAAAAGGCAAACAAATTGGACCTCTGGAAATGAAAAACTACATAATTCAAAAAACAATCACTCAAAAGCCTCTCCCACAGACTGAATCAAGTGGAATATAGAATATCATGGCTTGAAGACAAAGTAAATATAACACAAAAATTAGATACATATATGGAAAACAATGACTACATAAAAATGGAATTTGCGAAACTTTGTGACTCCATTAAAAGGCCAAACCTATAAATCACATTGAAAAAGGAGAAGAGCTGCAAGCTAAAGGCATAGGAAACATGTTTAACAAAATAATAAAAAAAAATTCCAAATCTTGAGAAAGAGATGTCCATTCAAGAATAAGGGGCCTCCAGGACTCCAAAGAGACATGACTGAAATAGAATCTCTAGATAGCAAATTATAGTTAATACATTAAATACAGAGACCAAGGAAGAATAATGAAGCCTTCTGGTAAGAAAACTAACTCACTTATAAAGGCTAACACATCAGAATGACAGCAGATTTTGAAACAGAAACCTTAAAAGCAAGAAGGGGATGGAAAGATGTATTTCAAGCACTGAGGGAGAATAACTTCCAACCTCTATTACTCACCCCAACATATCAGTTATGAACCTACCATTCATAATTGAAGGAGAAATAAACAGCTTTTATTATAAACAAAAGCTAAAGAAATTTTTGACCACTAAACTAGCACTTCAGAACATTCTCAAAGGAATCCTACAATGAAGATGAAGATAAACATAGCCATGGAAATATGGGAATAAACTAATCTCCTGAGTAGATAGCAAATGAAGAGCACAAAAGAATCACATTAAAAATGCACCAGCATCGCAAGAATTACCACATACCTTTCAATATTATCATTGAACATTAGTAGTTTCAATTACCCAATAAAAAGACATAGAATGGTGAGTTGGATTAAAAAGCAAGACCTGAAAATTTGTTGCCTAGAAGAAATGCATCTCACTGACAAAAACAAACATTTGCTTTGGATGAAAGAGTGGAAAAATGTTTTCTAAGCAGATGAGCAATGAAAAGAGACAGGAGTAGCTCTGCTTATATCTGATAAAGTAAATTTCAAATCAAAATTAGTGAGAGAAGAGAAAGAATGTCCTCTATATTTAAAAAGGAAGAATACATCAACAGAAAATAACAATTGTTAACATATATGTGCTGAATGTTGGTGTATACAACTTCATTAAATAAACACTATTGGACATAAAAGCACATATAGAACCAAAAGAATGATAGTGGGAGACTTCAATATCCTATGATCACCAATAGATAGGTCATTGAGACAAAATGTCAAAAAGAAACCTCACAATTAAGTGACACTATAGACAAAATGAACTTAACAGACTTTTACAGATTATTTTATCAAATAGCAGAATAATACACATTCTTTTCAGCAATCTATAGAACTTTCTCTAAAATAGATGACATTTTAGGACACAAAGATAGTTGAAATTACTCCTTGCACTCTAACAGGCCACAGTTGAATAAAACTAGAACTCAAGAACAAAAGAAACTATAAAAAATATTCAACCACAAGGAATCTGAATAACACATTGTTGAATAATTGATGGGTCACTGAAGAAATAAGGGGGGAAATAAAAAAGTGTCTGGAATCTAATGAAAATGAAAACATAACATACCAGACCCTTTGGGATACAGTAAAAGCAGTGCTGAGAGGAAAGTTTATAGTTCTGAGTACCTCTATTAAAAAAAAAAGAAACAAAAACCAGCGCAGTCACAAGTAAATAATGTAATTATGCAACTTAAGCTTTTAGAAAAACAAGAACAATTTAAAGTCAAAACAAGCACATGAGAGGAAATAATAATAATAATAACAATAAACAAATAGTGCCAAAAAACCTGTGAAATAGAAACAGCGACAACACAAAAATGTATACAAGGAATCAGTGATATAAAAAGTTGGTTCTTTGAAAAGTTAAATAAGATAGATAAATCCTTAACCAATATGACTAGGAGGAGGAGGGAAAAGAAACTAATCAATAAAATTAGAGTTGTAAGTGAATATCACAAGTACCAATAAAATTCAGAGCATCATTAAGAAATGCTTTGAAACCCAATATTCAAATAAAATAGAAAATCTCGAAGAAATGGAAAATCATCTAGATTCACTAGACCAACCAAAATTTAACCAAGAAGATATAAACCACCTAAATACAGCAATAACAAGCAATGAGATTGAACAGTAAGGGTCTCCCAATGAAGACAATGTTTAAGGGAGAACTAATACTAATACTCCTCAAACTTTTCCATGAAATAGAGAGGGAAGGAACACTACAAAACTTCTTTGATAAAGCCAGTGTCACATTCATTCCAAAACTAAAGGCTAGTGGAATGACTGAAGTTGTAGAGTGCCTGCCTACCAAGCACAAGGCCTTGAGTTCAAACCCTAGTACCACCAACAAACAAAACAAGACAAACATTCACTCCAAAGTGGACAAGGACACAACAACAAAAGAATAGGGCAATTTCTTTAATGAAAACAGACACAAAAATTCTCAGTAAAATATTGGCAAAATGAATTCAACAACACATTGAAAAGATTATCACCATGACAAGCTGGTTTCATTCCAGGGATGCAAGAATGGTTCAAAATGTGCAAATCAATGAATGTTATACAGCATATAATCAGAAACATGGACAAACACTACATGCTTATCTTAAATGATTGTAGAAAAACCTTTTGAAAAAATTCAACATCCTTTCTTGAAAGCTTTGAGGAAACTATAATAGAAGAAATTTACCACAATATAATAAAGTCTATCTATAACAAATCTATAACCAACATAACATACACTAAATGGGGAAAAATTGAAACCATTTCCTTTAAAGTCAGGAACAAGACAAATGTCTCTCCCTATTCTTATTCAACATTGTATTGGCATTCCCAGCCAGAGTAATAAGAGGAGAAAGAAACAAAAGTTTTCCAAATAGGGAAGGAAGCAGTCAAATTATCCCTGTTTGCAAATAATGTATCTTATACTAAAAGATCCTAAAAACTATTCCATAAAGCTCTTAACCTCATAAGCAGTTTTAGCAAAGTAGCAGGATGCAAAATTCAGTAGCTGTTCTATATATCAACAATGAGTAGAATGAAAAAGAAATCAGGAAAACAATTTCATTCACAATAGCCTCTAAAAAAATACCTAGGAGTAAATTTAATGAAGGAAATGAAAGATGTTTACAATGAAAACTATACATCATTGAAGAAAGAAATCAAAGACATCAGAAGATGGAAAGATCTCTCCCATGTCCATGGATTGGCAAAAACAATATTGTGAAAATGGTATACTACCAAAACCAATCTAATTCAGCACAATCCCCATCAAAATTCCAATGACGTTCTTCACAGAGATAGAAAAATCAATCCTATTGGTAGAATCAAAATAGTTAAAATGGCTATACTACCAAAAACAATCTACATGTTTGGTGCAATTCCCATCAAAACCCCAAAGACATTCATCACAGAGATTGAAAAATCTACCCTAAAATTCATTTGGAAACACAAGAGACTGCGAATAGCCCAGGCAATACTCAGGAAAAAGAGCAATGCTGGAGGTATCACAACCCCTGACTTCAAACTCTATTACAAAACAATAGCAATAAAAATAACATGGTACTGGCACAAAACAGACATGAAGATCAGTGGAACAGAATAGAGGACCAGATATAAATCCACACAGCTATGCCCACCTCATTTTTGACAAAAGAGCCAAAAACATATGATGGAGAAAAGACAGCCCCTTCAACAAATGTTGCTGGGAAAAGTGGTTATCCATCTGCAAAAAACTGAAACTAGATCCATGTTTATCATCCTATACTAGCATTAACTTGAAATGGATCAAGAACTTTAAAACCAGGGAATACTCTGGAAACATAGATATAGGCAAAGACTTCCTCAATATAACCCCAGCAGCTCAGCAATTAAGAGAAAGGATGGACAAATGGGACCTCATAAAATTAAAAAGCTTTTGCACAACAAAAGAAATGTTCTCTAAACTGAAGGGACCACCCACAGAGTGGGAGAAAATATTTGCCAGCTATACATCAAACAAGGACTGATAACCAAAATATACAGGGAACTTAAGAAACTAAACTCTCCCCAAATCAATGAACCAATAAAGAAATGGGCAACTGAACTAAACAGAACTTTTTCAAAAGAAGAAATTCAAATGGCAAAAAACACATGAAAAAATACTCACCATCTCTAGCCATAAAGGAAATGCAAATTAAAACCACATTAAGATTCCACCTCACCCCTGTTAGAATAGCTATCATCAAAAACACCACCACCAACAGGTGTTGGCAAGGATGTGGGGGAAAAGGAGCCCTCATACACTGCTGGTAGGAATGCAAGTTAGTGCAACCACTCTGGAAGAAAATATGGAGGCTTCTTAAAAAACTAAATGTAGATCTGCTGTATGATCCAGCAATCCCACTCCTAGGGATATACCCAAAGGAATGTGACTCAGGTTAATCCAGAAGCACCTGCCCATCTGACTCCTTAACTTACTAAAGCACAAACTACTCAATAGCTGAGATGATTGAAAGAAGTTTCTAGCTAGTTTGATCTGTTATTGAAAAGTAATTTTGTTATTTTGCAGATTCAACTAAGGCCAATATTAATCATGCTTAGAAGTGTCAAAAGAAGAACTTTGAAACTCTTATTGCGCCTAGTACTGTTTTTTAACTAGCTTGACCAATGAGAGTGAAATGTTAGGTGCTAGCCTAACATTTCTGTCTATGCTTTAGACAGAACTCCATAATCTGTCATAGTATGTAAAACAATGAATAAATCGCTTTTAGCCAGTTTAGTTTTTCCATGCCATCTGGATACTATCTCTAAGTATATGTAATGACAAGTAAACATTTGTGTTTTCTGATAAATATATAAACAAGTAGAAATAAAAGTATCCAAAAGAACGTTAAGATTCTTTTTGAAAGTATAGGTAATTTGTTAAAGGCGATATTTGATAAATAATTGCTTATTTAAGAAGCAATTTGTTTAAAATATTTGTATCTTATTTAGAGGCCAAAAACCATGGTAGAATCTCCTAAAAATATGAGAAAGGATAGCTCTAACTTGTTTTTTCCTTTCTAATTATTGGCTAAGACATGGACTCTACAATGTACTCTTTCAACAACTAACACTTTTGTATAAAAAGAAAAGCATTGTGTTCTTCCATTTTAATTACACATCTTGGGTCTGGCAATGATGTTACTTTGGTACTGCCAAAGCTGAGTCTCTTTTCAAGGGTATACCTTGGGATTATGTTCAGTAATATGCATGATTATATCAGAATTGAGATATAGAGAACTTTTGGCAACTTAAAAAAGTTTCATGCAGACAAAAGGAAAAGATTTAAGTTACAAATGTTCATTTCCTTTGCAGGACTGATTGGAATAATGGGTACAATGAATTAATTGACATTGGAAGAGGTGAGGTGAGAGAGCCTGTAACAACATAAGACAATGGTGCAGAGCTAAAAGAAATTATAAGAAGAAATATTTTTGGAAGTAAAATAATGGAGTCAGAAAGAGAAGATGTTTGAGCAAGCCAATGTGGATATGTGGGGAAAAGAATGTAGCAAAGGCAAATTCTAGAGCATGTTGCTCTGTGTCATACCATATATCTCCTTTTCCCATCTTCAGGTACCTGAGAAAGAAACATACATGTAGGACTTGATCTGCTGATTATGATGCAGTATGCAAATGTGCCATAAGATAGGAGCAGGAAGGTCTAACTGTGTTCATCTTATGTAGGAAAAAAGCCCACTAATCCTGGAAGGTACTACAGTTTTACATCCTTATCCTTTCAGATCAGGTAACAGAGCCAGAAAAGTTGAAATCATTTGCCTGAGATAACATAGCTATCCATTAACATATGTTTACACTTATATATTTTTTCCACTTTCATCTATTAACTTTTATTCCTGAATGACAGGTGATATGCACTAAGACACTGCTACACCATTCTCTATTTGCTCATTTATCTCAGCTGTGAGCTTTTAACTTTTATATGCTTTTGAGTTTTTATCTAGCACCTTTTCATTTCAACTCAAAGGACTTTCTTCAGTATGTCTTGTAGGACAATTCTAATCACCATGTACTTCTTCATCTTTTGTTTATCTGAAAAAAATCTCAATTTATTCTTTAATATTGAAGGAAATCTTTGGTGGATAAAGAAGGATTGGTTGGCATTTTGCCCCACAACTTTGAGTATATTACCTATTAATCTGTGAGATTTGCTGATAGTGTTATGGAGGGTCTTTTCTTTTTAAAACTCTTTGTCTTTGATTTTTAATAATCTAATTACATTGTGTCTTAGTATGGACTTTTTGATTCATCCTAGTAGGAATCTGCTGGGCTTCTATTGAATCTGGATACTCATTTCCTTCTTCAGATTTTGGAATTTTTCTGCCATTATTTTTTTAAACTAGGATTTCTATCCTTTTCTCTCTCTTCTTATTCAGGAAAATTTAAGGACATAATGTCTAATATTCTATTTTATGTTTTTTCTATCTTTTCACTCATTTTTCTTTTTGTCTTATGATTGGATAATTCTAATGTCTACTTTCTAAAACTTTTTCTACTTTTTCTTCTGTTTGATCAAGTCAGCTATTGAACTATACTGGTCAAGTTTTCAAGTTGTTGTATGCCTTATCTGTAAAATTTATGTGGAACTCATATTTTCTATCTCTTTATTGATATTATTTTGTTCATGTGTTATTTTCTTGTGTGTTTGTTGCACATCTTTATGATGGTTATTTTGAAATCTTTCCCAGGTAATTAATGTGCTTATGTTTCTTAAGGGTAAATTTTGAAGATTTATTGTTTCATTTAATTGGGCCATGTTTCTCTGTTTCTACCTATACCTTACCACATTATGCTGCAATCTGTACATTTGAAAAAAAAAACAACCCAAAAAGTCATCTCTTCTAGTACCATGGATTGGTTTTGCACAATGGAAGTCCTTACGGAGTAACCAGACTAGAAAGTCTGAAGGACCTCATAGATTTTTGAGAATGTTTTTGAAGATGTTTCTTTTCTTTTTTTTTTAAATGCATTTATTTTTTTTTCTTTTATTATTCATATGTGCATACAAGGCTTGGGTCATTTCTCCCCCCTGCCCCCACCCCCTCACTTACCAACCACTCCGCCCCCTCCCTCTCCCCCCACCCCCTCAATACCCAGCAGAAACTATTTTGCCCTTATTTCTAATTTTGTTGTAGAGACAGTATAAGCAATAATAGGAAGGAACAAGGGTTTTTGCTGGTTGAGATAAGGATAGCTATGTAGGGCATTGACTCACATTGATTTCCTGTGCGTGGGTGTTACCTTCTAGGTTAATTCTTTTTGATCTAACCTTTTCTCTAGTTCCTGTTCCCCTTTTCCTATTGAACTCAGTTGCTTTTAAGGTATCTGCTTTAGTTTCTCTGCATTAAGGGCAACAAATGCTAGCTAATTTTTTAGGTGTCTTACCTATCTTCACCCCTCCCTTGTGTGCTTTCGCTTTTATCATGTGCTCAAAGTCCAATCCCATTGTTGTGTTTGCCCTTGATCTAATGTCCACATATGAAGGAGAACATACGATTTTTGGTCTTTTGGGCCAGGCTAACCACACTCAGAATGATGTTTTCTTGACTTGCTCATGTTATTTCCCAATGTAAGGGATCTTCCTGTCATTTTGTTTTTCTCCTGGATGCTCATAATTTCTTGCTCTCTTTGATGTAGCTCCATTGCACATAGGTTCTCTGGAGCACTTACGATCTACCCTTGTCTCCTGTTTTCAGTGTCCCCTAGGCTTCTAATGTAGGGCAGATTCTGTTAGCACTCCACGTCAGGCAAGAAAGAATACTTTGTTCAACTCACTAAAATGACCATCACCAAAGTCATGTCCACTCTTCTCATTACTCCCTGATGTAGAAGCTTTCAAGCTACATCAGCCTTGGTCTGCTGTGCCTGCCACAGGTTTTCTGCAGCTAGAATACACCACAGTTCATCTTTTTTCTCAGCAGCCTCCAGCCATCTGGAGTGTACTGCGTCCCTTCAAAGCTCTTAGTAACATGAGAAAGATTTCTGTTCCTTGGATGTCACCTAGAATTTTTGCATATTGGACATATATTTCAGGCTTCACTTTTGCTCACCATGGTTAAACTGGAAGCTGGGGGCCTTCTGATGTGCCACACTGATACAGAAAAAAGAACTATGATTATTTGTGCCACTAATTTTCTTGCTTGTTTCAAGATGATTGGTTTTGTATTTGCCTGGGGTACAGTATTCTCTTTATTGTTTTTTGAATTTCTCACCTAGGAAATTAGTTCGTGTATAATTGTTGAGTCAGTACCCTTATGGGGGGACAGTGGAAGAAAATAAGGGGCTTTTTATTCTTTTATAATGTTTGCAAAGTTATTTAAGTTACAAGTTAATTATTTCACAGTTTGTTCACAGATAGTGGTTGAGCTAATGTTTAAACTTATAATGTACTCTGGCTGTGGATCCATAAAGTTACTGATCTTATGTATTTCTATGAGGGATACAAAAGAAGCATGTCATAGATTTTAGTAGAAAGAGTTATACCAGTTTTTTTATTTCTACCCCTTCCCATGCAACACTGTCACTTTGACCTAAATTGTGATAGCAAAGGAAGCATTTCTCACTTATGAATGAAGGCAAACTAGATATTAGCACTAGAGAGCATAAAGTAAAAATTTTTAGAGACAATAAATTTTTATCTTGAAGATACCTAAAGACCAGAAAATTCAGTTCATAATCTATTTAAATTAATGAACATAATTTCATAACATAATGAATAAAATTTTGTGATAAGATGTTATATTCAATACTGAAATTCAAAAATAGTAAAATGATGTTATTTTATATGGTGCTTAACAAAATTTAAATTCTAATTGTGACTGTAGGATGATTTCTGAAACCATTAAAATGATTTTTAAAAATGAGAGTACAGAAGTATATGCTTTACATCAAAAATGCATGCAAATACCAAAAAATCCTTAACTTCTTGTTGAACTTGAGCTGCAGATTCATAAGCATGATAATTCCTGCCATAGTCTAAAGTTTTAGCATTTTTTCCCAAAGGCTATCTACTAATCCTTTAATAAGTAAAATATTCTTGTGAAGTTATATAATGTTATCATTATTGCTGATTTTCCTGTATTCAATGTTAGCTGCCTATTTGCAAGATCTCTTTTACCAACGACTTCTCTTTGAACAATTCTCTATCAAGTTCACTTAATTCTAAAACTTTTGAAAATCTGCGATTTCAGTCTTGGGAAAGCATTATAAAAATATGTGATAGTCATTAGAAATCAGGTCACGTAGAACAAATTATATAACAAAATAATTGCACTTTTAAACGTTATATTACCAGACTGAGGAGCAGTGAGCTCTATAGGTACTGTGTCTGGGTTTTTGAGGCAATTTACAGTATTTCTCACCATATTACCTTAGATGTAAAAGAATAATAGATTTTAATTATAATATCTTATGTCAAATCTAAAATGCCACAGGTTATAAGTTTTTTCCTTTTATAGCATAAAAAAGAAAATAGTATAAAATAAAATAAATATAAAAAAGAAATGTCATGTTTACTGGAAGAGCTGTTTTAAACTGATTTTTGACATAGATTTTTCGTATTTTACTCTAATGTACATATTAAACCAATCATTTAATAGAACTATTTAGCTGTTTCTGAAATGTTGCTATACTCAGACTCTTCCGAATCATGTTGTGTCCTGTTATTTTTCTGTGCAGTATTATACAGGCCATGTCAAGACTGTTGGTGATACAGTAGTTATCAAAACAGTCTTCATGATTTTTTCCAAATTTTCTTTTAAGACATTGCTACCCATTCTGTAAGGTTTGATGCTACCTTTTCTAAATTCAACACATAGACTGATAATGAAACTATACCATGATGACTGCCTAGTCAACAGTAATTTGAGACACCATTCTGATTTCAGATTGTTTAAGATGTAAAGAAAATGTAAGTCTTAAAGTCAGTCACACATGATAGTTGAAAAGCTGCCTGTGACATATTAATACATGGAAGCTAATGTTATAGCATAGGAATATGCCAATAGTTTTGTACTGTTGAAATAATATCCCAGATGACATGGATTTAAAAATTATGTATTTCATGATGCTGAAGTGAAAGTCAATGGTATAAAGTAATAAGCCAAATTAATAAGGAATGGGAGTGATGCTGTGTGCATTGGTACCATTTTTCACAGGAAAAGTTCACACTGATTCCATCCAGTTTACCATGGTGAAATGACAAGATCCTCCCTTCTGACCCTCAACTGCACAAACTATCTAAATTCACAGCTTTTTTGGGGGAGTTGGTGGTATATTGTCTGGTATGCCTGGTCATTGGGTTATAAATAGCGGAGGAGTTGACAGGCAGACTCCATGTTAAAGGACAACTCCCAGAATACCAATTGCTCTTCTCAAAAATCCTGCTTAGGAACCTTACTAATAAACTCTTCTTGAAGGGATGATGGCTTGACTCAAATGGTAAAGTGCCTACCTATCAAGCACAAGGCCCTGAGTTCAAACCCTAGCACTGCCAATAAAAAAAAAAAAAACTCTTGAAACTCTTTTAGATTCTTAATGTTGGTCGTGAGTTTAACAGTCATCTAACTGTTTCTTTAGCGCCCATCTTGAAATTTCATTTTAATTTGACATTTCATTTGGTATTTGTATGTATGATTTTAGGATATCAAGTGCAGTATTCATTTTAGCATAATGTTACAAGGGTGCCTTTCAGATGCTGCACTAAGCAGAAAAATTATTAATTGTTGGAGCAGGAAGATTACTAAATATACAATCAGAAGGTTCAGATTCTGAGCTTAAATCTACATCAAATTCTCTATGTGAGTGGTTTTCACAATTTTTTTTCATTTTGCCAAAATACACAAGTAAATGAAAATTACTTATGTGATGTACTCTCACATGCATTTTTTAGCATCCTAGTTATAAATCTAAAATTTTTGTGCTTACTTAAAACAGCCTGTTGACATTCAGGTGAGTGTAGATAAAGTCTTGGAAATTTTCATTCTACAAAACCAAAAATAACAAATTAACTTTCATTTTCTATTATTAGTAGTCATGATAATTAATCTTGGTTGCCAACTTGATCGGATTGAGAAATGCCTAAGATAGAAGTAAAAGCCACCTCTGGGTGTGTCTCTAAGGGCATTTCCAGAGAGGACTAACTAAATGGTAGTACCATTTCATAGGCTGGGCACCCAGATGGAATAAAAGGGAAAAAAGGAGAAAGCAGAGTGTGGGCATCCTCTCTTTCTATGATGTGAACGGTTTTGCTCTACTACACCCTTCCTGACAGGAGGGACTGAAATTTCTGAAACTGTGAATCAAAATAAATAATTCCTCCCTTTAAATTGTTTTTCTCAAGTATTTTGTCACAGAATGAAAAATTTAGTAATATGGTAACATTTTGCTAGAAATAATTCTAAAAGCTCTAATGAAATTAATGTGTTGTGATTGCTTATGAAATTGTGTTTGCAATGCTGTTTGCCGAAGGTTGTTGATCTTTGATGCTTTCTTACATTTGAAAACAAAAAATGACTTTTTAAAGTCCCTTTTAGTTCTAAAATAATTCACTTTATTTTTTGAATTGACACATAATAAATAGAAATATTTATCATTTCTGTGTGCTGAAACATCAGCATCCTCTATTTTTAAATGAACAATATATTGTACAGTCACCTTATGGCTCAACAGAACACCCATGGTTCACAACAGAGCACCAAAATTTACTCTTCATGTTTAACTGTAACTTTGACCAACTTTTCCATTTCCCTACCTCTTCCTACCTTCTCCTAACTCTGGAAACCCCTTTCTATCTCTATTTTTATGAGATTAACTTTTTAATATCTACAAATCTGTGAAATCATGTGATATTTGTCTTTCTTTAGTCATTCACTTATTCATTTACCCACTCTCTTGTTCATTCATCCATTCACTATTTTGGGATATTAACAAGTAATCTCACTTTCTGTTTTTGGGCAAACTAAAGACAGGTATCATCTCTGGCAGCATCGTGATGTTGCCTTGAGTAACATACGAAGTGCCCCCCTTGTAGCAATGACTGAGGTACCAACCGTAAACCAGTATTCACTTTTTTTTCTATCCCTGCCTTTGGTGTTTATAGTTCCATGATCACACATGAGTAATATTCTTCTATAAAAATATTATGCTTTCTTTTAAGATTTTAAAGTAGAGCTTTCTCCTAGATTTATTCTATAATTTGTGATTAATGACTTATTTTCACCTTGACATAATTGAGATTTCTTCTAATATATGGCCTTTCCTTTTAATTAAGAAGGTGATTGTTTGGTCCTTCTTAACAAGCAGAAAAAGGAAATTACAAGGTTTTTTGCTAGAACAAGGCTATGGAGAATCCACAGAGCCATTAATAGAGACTAAGTTTGTGTTCTGAAAAGGTCAGTGACTTATATCGGCTGAGATTATTTTCAGCCCTGATTTTCTTTATCATCAAGTGCTCCTGAATACATTATTGTTAATCTCTTAGTTAACCTAATGAATTATTCTATATATAATATTCATGCTTAACTAAGTAGTGTCATAAGGGTAAAAGAAATGTGTAGACTAAAATACAAAATGAAAAATCAAATTATTCAGTTTCCTTTGGGCTTTTTCATTGACTTTAGTGAAACGATAACATCAAAAGTATAGTACTTTCCAGTTCTATATCTCATAAAAGCAACTCTGTGTTTCCTACTGAAATTAGAAGCAACATTGACATCCTGAATACTACTCAAAGTATTTTCAGGCTATCAAAGCTTTAGTTTTTAAATTGCTGATTGAACTACATACGTATAGAAAGCTATTTGACTGAACTTATTTATTCATAATTTCCTCACTACAGAATTCTTTAATCTGATATAGGGAAAGGGTTATCTATTAAGGAACACAGGAATGAAGAGTGTCATAGTATATTTCACTCTGTTCTTCATGCTACCTGTAGTACTGCTCAGTGAGAAAGTCCTGAAGTACACAGGCAAAAGAAATTTCATCTTCTAATACATTTAGATCACATTTCTAACTGCCAGAGGTGTTAGAACACCTCTGGAGAATCCACTCTCCACGAACTGGCAAATTAAGCTATTATAATTTGAGAAAACATAATCTTGACAATATCCTTTATTTTTAGTTTATCATCTTATAAAGTAGGCTTACAAAATCACTGAGTTTGTGTTTGTGAGTGACTGTCCACCCCCATATGCTGTCAAAGACAGTTGGTATTGTCTTGGCAACTTTACAGGACCAAAGTGCTGTATTCAGTATTCAGGGAAAGCGAAACCAATTCTGCCTCTTCTCCCTGTCTGTAAATGAGAAAAAATCAATCTCTGTAGGTTTGAGTACTTGTGCGTCTTTTGCTGTAGTCAGTTAGTTACAAAAATTATAATAAATTCCTTTAGGGATGAAGAAATGTTTATTTGATTTTGTATCAAACAGAGCCTTACTTATACCTAGTTCATGGGATGTACTCAATAAATCTTTCCTGATTGGGGGAAAAAATGGCGGCTAAGGTGGGAAATCAGATCTCCTAAGCTCTGTGACTTAGGAAACCTTTTTGAGATGCTGGAGCCACACTTGGGTAATTGATTGCTCCTAGCCAAAATGATAACCACACCACATTAGGTGCAGATGAAATTCAAAGACTGACCCTTAAATCAGCATTTAATTGCACCTAATGGCTGTGAAAATCCCCACACATCCAGCAAGGTGAGTCTGGCTCTGGCCCTGGGAAAAAAGCTCCCAGCCGCTTCTTTTCTTTTCTTTTCTTTTCATTCTTTTCCCAACAAGTAGAAGACAGAGCTTCAGTTAGTGTCAAATGCTGTGACATCCTGGACACCTAGCCCATGGAAAGCCTCATAATGCTGAGGCAAATGATGCTATTTCTCCCCAACAACTGGACCCAAAGCCACCTGTGTGAAACTGCAGAAAACACAGGTGACCATCATACACAATGCACAACTCCCTTACCCACCCCTCCACCCCAGGAAAATAACCTAGCACAACCCCTGGGCAGACTGAACCTTCTCCCAGCAAAACTGAAAGCCATAAACAGAAAACTGTAATCTAACACCAACATCAGAGGGAGAGGGTGGAATGTTGAACCCACCCTGAAGAAATGGGGGAGGGACAAAAAGCCAATCTCTCACTGTTGAATTGTCAGGAGTGTGGCAAGGAACCAAGGTCTCAGCACTGAACTCTCAGTGACATGTCATAAAGCAGCAAAGGCTGAGAGTGGGGGTGGACTGACAAGCCAACCACCTAGAGGAGCCACCAGCACCCAGCAGATATCAGAAGAGTCATAAAGGCTAAGAGAGGGAAACTAACCTCCCAAAGCAGGGCAGGAGGTGGATCCCAGAGCCAATATCTGGGACAGAGGGCAACACTCAAAACTGAATTGCCCCCCCACCTTGCTGGGGGAAGAGCTGACCAATCAGACCTACAGCTGAAGAGCAACATAACTGCCCTCTACTGAAAACAACAGTTCTGACCACCTTGCAAAAGCTGGCAGTCTAACCTCATCTCACAACTCCAACTAATCTTGTGGACAGAAGGTTCAAATACCACTCATAGGCCAGTCACCTGGTGAGACCACATCAGAGCTTCCACTTGAATGCCAATACCAGGATTGGACACCTAAGAATAACTCCAGAACTTTTGTTGATAGCAGAACTGAACCACGTTCCTGAACCTATTTTTTAAAAAATTATCATTATTATTATTGCATATCTTTTTTCTTATTTTCTTTCATTTTCATTTTTAATTCCTGTATTATTAACTCCATCATCACTCTTCTCTTATCTCTTTCTCATCCTCTTCAGTCTGCTTCTTTCTCCTGTACTACAATCCATTGTTCTCCCTCCCAACTACTCCTTCTGCCCCTTCTCATCCACTCTTTCTTCTGTCTTCACCTTCCATTCTCATCCTCACACAACCTGTCACCACACTACTCCTCCCCCCTACACACTCCACTGCAAAAGCAGAAATACATCCAAATACATACGAGGACCCCCAGCAAATCCCATAACTCTCAACCCACCCACTCACTGCTTTTCCCACCCCCTTTTTTTCTTTTAGTTCCACCTTTACCAATCTCCCATAATCTCTAATTATCCTAATAACCATTATCCTCCCAACTCCGACTGTTTATGGATATTATTATCAAGGAGTTTTTTATAAAATGCATTAACAACTGATCTGGCATTGAACCTATGAACTTGTTAATGCTAAATTACACCCCCAGACCAGAATCAGATAGAGCATGTCAACTAACAACAAGTCAGCCACAACACAAAAATTAAGTCAGGGAAAGCAATCAATCAATCAGGTAGTGGATCACAAAAACATGTCCTGAGCCATTGAGCAGCACCTAAAGTCAAACTGCTCTGCAAAATTGAAAAGCAAACAATGAACCATTGTTCAATGACACACTGACAGCAGGGGGGTGGCTGACAGATCACTGACCCTATCCCAGAGAAAGGGAGCAAGGAAAAGAAACAAGACCCCAGTAAACAAGCACAGTGAAAAGCAACCTCCAAAGCAGGACAACTAGTACACTACAGAGCTGATACTGAACCTGAGGACAGCATGCAAACTCAAACTGCCACACCTTACTGGGGGAGGAGCTGACCAAGCAGCTGCAGCTGAAAGACAGAAGAAAAAAATACTACTCACGAGGCAATCACCTGAAGAGACTATGACAAACCTGCTTAAATGCCAACACCAAGACTGGATGCTGGAGGAGTAACTCCAGAACTTAAACTAAGACTGAAATTCTATTGTTCCTGAACCTGGAGTTTTTTGTTGTTTTTTTTTTGTTCATCTCTCCCCATTGATTTCTTTGTTTTTGTTGTTGTCGTTGTTGTTAGTTTTGTTATTGTGGGTTTTCTTTTACTCTTATTGTCTTTTTCTTTGTTTTTTTCTCTTTCTCTACTATCAACTTTACCATCATCATCCTCTCATCCCTACTCTCACTGTCTTCACTTTTCATCCTTCTCCTGTGCTAAAACCCATTGTTCCCCTCTCCAACAACTCATTCTGTCTCTTTTCACCCACTATCTTCCCCCAGACATCCCCTTTCCCTCTCATTCTCTCCTAACTTGTCACCAGACTAACCCTCCCTCCTTCACACTCATCACCCACTGAATAACCTACTATACCAACTTTACACAAACCCCAAACCCTGCAATCCCTAACACAAATATCCTCTTCTACAGCAACAGAAATGTACCTAAACAAAAACAAAGATCGCAAAAACAGCAGCCTCCACACTGCTTTCCCCACTCACCCACCCCACTTCCATCTCCCCCTTTAGTGCCACCCTATCTAACTCCCCAAATTTCTATAGCTAGCATTACAAATGTTAACCCCCTAACTCCCACTGCTTATAGATATTACCACCAAAGTATCTTCTGTATAACACATAAACTACTGGTCAGGTATCATACCTGTGAATTAGTTAATACTAAATTACACCCAGACCATGGACAGAAATATCACACCAAATTAGCTAAAAACTCAAGACAGTCACGAAACAAAAATTAAAGCAAGGGAATGAAAACAGGTGACTGAAACTACCAACTAGCCTATCAAGAACATAGTTTCACAGTACCAAGTGGAGCGATGGGAAGAAGAAAAAAAAGACAGAAACCATTCTACCCCCCAAAATAATTTAATACAGCATTCCAAGGGAAATGAAAAAAACAGATACCCAGTTCTGGACTCCAGCAAAACAAAGATAAATGCACCAAGGAACCCAATGATGTCAATAAGAACAACCTCAAAGAAGAAATCTTGCAAGTAATCACTGAGAATTTCAAGAAGTTGATACTAGACACTGTTAACCAAAACATACAAGAGGCACTCAAGAAATTTCAGGACACCAAAAATAAAGAATATGAGAAGACACAGAAACAAATAAATGAACTCACAGGAACCCTAAATAAACACCAAAGTGAAACATAGAACACTGTAAAAAGAGAGATAAATGAATTAAAGATGAAAATAGACAATATTAAAGAGGAAGTTACCCATGATAAGGAAAACTTTAGAAAAAAGAAAAAAATGGAAACCCAGAGCACAATGGAAGGTAATTCCAGCAGACTAGAACAAATGGAACACAGAATCTCAGAACTTGAAGAAAAAATGGAAATTAAAGAGAAAACAAAGAAGAGTTAGTCAAACAACTCAAGACCTACAAAAGGAGTATGCAAGAACTCACCAACTCCATCAAAATACATAACCTGAGAATCATGGGCATTGAAGAAGGAGAAGAGGTCCAAGCAAAAGGAATTCATAATATATTCAGTAAAATAACAGAAAATTTCCCAAATCTAGAGGAAGTTATGCCCATTCAAGTACAGGAAGCCTCCAGGACACCAAACAGATATTAATACCTATCAATATTAACACTGAATGTTAATGGACTTAACCCCCCCATCAAAAGACACCATTTGGCAAACTGGAATAAAAAGGAAGATCCAACAATCTGTTGTTTACAGGAGACCCATCTCATTGACAGAAACAAGCACTGGCATAGGGTGAAAGGCTGCAAGAAGATTTACAAGCCAATGGCCCCCTGAAACAGATATGAGAAGCAATATTTATCTCAGACAAAGTGGACATCAAACTTACATTGATCAAACAAGATAAAGAAGAACACTCTATACTAATAAAAGGAGAAATACACCAAAAAAAGGGAAATAACAATTATCAAACTATATGTACCCAATGTCAGTGTACCCAGTTTCATCAAACATACTCTGAAGGGCCTAAAAGCATATATAGACTCCAACACAGTGGTAGTGGAGACTTTAATACCCCCCATCACCAATAGATAGGGCATCCAAACAAAAAAACAATAAAGAAATTCTAAAACTAAATCACACCATAGATCAAAAGGAGCTAGCTGATGTCTACAGAATATTTCATCCAACTTCCTCACAATATACATTCTTCTCAGCAGCCCATTGACCTTTCTCTAAAATTGATCATATCTTAGGGCACAAAACAGAAAAAAATAGAAACAATCACATGCATTCTATGTGATTACATGCATTAAAACTAGAACTCAACGACAAAAGCAACAGCAGAAAATATGCAAAAAATTGGAAGCTGAACAACACATTAACCAATGATCAGTGGGTCATCAATGAAATAACAGAGGAAATTAAAAGGTTCCTGGAAGTTAATGAAAATGAAAACATGATCTACCAGAACCTAAGGGACAGAGCAAAGGCAGTCTTAAGAGAAAAATTTATAGCCATGAATGCGTATAGTGAAAGGACAGAAAAATCTCAAATCAATGACCTAATGCTACATTTCAAACTCCTAGAAAAACAAGAACAAGCAAAACCAAGAACAAGCAGAACCCAAAACAAGCAGAGGGAGAGAAATAAATATGTAAAGGCCAAAATTAATGAAATAGACACACACACACACACACACACACACACACACACACACAAAATCCAAAGAATCAATGAAGCAAAAAGCTGGTTCTTTGATACAATAAAGAAATTGACAGACTACTGACAAATCTGACTAAAATGAGAAAAGAAAAAAACCCAGATTAGTAAAATCAGAAATGCAAAAGGGGAGACAACAACAAATATCATGGAAATCCAGGAAATCATGAGAGACTACTTTGAGAAACTAGATTCCAATAAATTTGAAAATCTTGAAGAAATGAGCAAATTTATAGATACTTATGACCACCCAAATTGAACCAAGAGGATATTAACCACCTAAATAGATATACAACATGAATAAAATTGAAGCAGCAATAAAGAGTCTCCCCAAAAAAAGCAAAAGTCCAGGACCTGATGGATTATCTGCTGAATTCTATCAGACCTTTGAAGAAGAACTAATACCAACTCTCCTTAAACTTTTCCATGAACTAGAAAGGGAAGGAATACTAACTCATTCTCTGAAGCCACTATTATGCTCATTCCAAAACCAGACAAAAGACACTTCGAAGAAAGAAAACTACAGGCCAATCTCCTAAATGAACATTGATGCAAAACTCCTCACTGAAATAATGGCAAACCAAATCCAACAACATATCAGAAAGATCATTCACCACAACCAAGATGGCTTCATCCCAGGCATGCAGGGTGATTCAACATATGCAAATCTGTAAATATAATACAGTACATTAGTAGAAGCAAAGACAAAAACCACTTGATCATCTCAATAGATGCACAAAAAACCTTTGATAAGATACAACACCACTCCATGATAAAAGCTCTAAGAAAACTAAGAATAGAAGGAATGTACTTCAACATTATAAAGACTATATATGACAAACCTATAGCCAACATCATACTTAATGAAGAGAAACTGAAACCATTTCTCCTAAAATCAGGAATGAGACAAGGGTGTCCACTATCCCCACTCCTATTCAACATAGTCTTAGAATTCCTAGCAGAGCAATTAGAAATGAAGAAGACATAAAAGGAATGTAAATAAGCAAAGAAACTGTCAAAATATCCCTACTTGCAGATGAGATGATTCTATATCTTAAAGACCAAAAAATACCTCTACATAAAAACTCCTAGATGCCATAAACAGCTTCAGCAATATGGCAGGATACAAAATCAACTTACAAAAATCATTAGCTTTTCTATAAAACAATGAACAAACTGAGAAAGAATATATGAAAACAATTCCATTTACAATAGCCTCAAAAAAAATCAAAGGCCTAGGAGTAAATGTAATAAAGGATGTGAACAACCTCTACAAGGAGAACTACAAACCTCTAAAGAAAGAGATTGAGGAAGACTACAAAGGTAGAAAGATCTCCCATGCTTATGGATTGGTAGAATCAACATAGTAAAAATGGCTACACTACAAAAGCAATCTACATGTTCAACACAATTCCCATCAAAATCCCAATGAAATTCATCACAGAGATTGAAAATCTAATCTAAAATTCATTTGGAAACACAAAAGACCATGGATAGCCAAGACAATACTGAGCAAAAAGAGCAATGCTGGAGGTATCACAATACCCAACTTCAAACTGTACTATACTACAGAACTATAGCAATAAAACCAGCATGATACTGGCACAAAACAGATATGAAGACCAGTGGAACAGAGTAGAGCACCCAGATATGAATCCATGAAGCTGTGTCCACCTTATTTTTTACAAAGGGGCCAAAAACATGCAATGGAGAAAAGACAGCCTCTTCAACAATTGTTGCTGGGAAAAGTGGCTATCTGCCTGCAGAAAACTGAAACTAGATCCATGCCTGTCACCCTTATCTACTCAAAGTGCATTAAGGACCTTAATATCAGATCCGAAATCTTGCAGTTAATATGAAAGAGCTTGGAATGCCCTAGAAACAGTGAGAATAAGCAAGGACTTTCTCGGTAGAACTCCATCTACCCAGCATCTAAGAGAAAGGATGGAGAAATGGGACTACATGAAAATGAAAAGATTCTATACAACAGAAGAAATGGTCTCTAAATTGAAGGGACTACCCACAGAAAACTTTTACTAGCTATACATCAGAGGACTGATAACCAAAATATACAGAGAGCTCAAAAAACTAAACTCCTCCAAAATCAATGAAGAAGTGGGCAACTGAACTAAATAGAACATTTTCTAAGGAGCAATCCAAACAGCCAAAAAGCAGATGAAAAAAATCCTCCTGATTCCTGGCCATAAAGGAAATTCAAATCAAAACCCCACTAAGATTCCACCTCATCCCTGTTAGAATGGCTATCACCAAGAACACCACCAACAACAAATGCTGGTGAGGATGCGAGGGAAAAAAGTGACCCTCATACACTGCTGCTGAATATGTAAGCTAGTACAACCACTATGGAAAAAATTATGGAGGCTCCATATGATCTGCCATATGATCCAGCAATCCCACTCCTAGGGATATACCCAAAGAATGTGATTCAAGTTATAAGAAAAGCACTTGCACACCCATGTTCATTGCAGCACTATTTACAATAGCCAAGCTATGGAAAAAGCCAAGATGCCCCACAACTGATGAATGGATCAAGAAAATGTGATATTTAAACACAATGGAATTTTACTCAGCCACAAAGAAGAATGAAATTTTGTCATAAATGGATGGAACTAGAGAGCATAATCTAAAGTGAAGTTAACCAGTCTCAGAAGGCCAAAAATCATATGCTCTCCCTCATATGCAGATTATAGACCCAAAACAAATGCAGTAATATTATTGGACATAGGTCATACATGAAGAGGAGAATGTGCACAAGAGGAATAGGGAAAGGGAAGGAAACCTAAAACTTGAATGTGGTTGATGTGCTCCCTGTTGAGGAGTGAATAAAATAATCTTAAATTGGCAGAGGCCACTATGGGAAGGGGACCAAAAAGAAGCAACAGATATTGTAGAAATGAACCAATGTGTATTGCAACACACAAGTGCATGGAAGCAATGCTAGGAATCTCTCTATATAACTATCTTTATCCAAATTAGCAAAGATACTATGTCTTTCTTATTATCTCTTATGTTTTTTCTTGACAAAATCGCAGAAGAAGGCAGAACAGGTTGTCTGGAAGCAGGGTGTTTGCAGGGTGGGGCAGAGGTAGCATGAACAATGTATACACATGTAAGTAAGTGTAAAAAAAAAAAACTAATAAAAATTAAATAACATCTTTCTTAATCATTGGATTGTCTCAAAAGAAAATTGCATCATTGCTTTTGTACTGTTTCAGAGGTTTAAAAAAATGCAGTAAGCTACTTGATGATGTTTGTAGCTATAGTCCTGAGTACTGAAATGTGTGATTTAGAAGACATTTCTGCAAAATCTCTCTTCTGTTGAAGACGATTTTTGCTTCATTTTTTCTTTCCTAATCTGTCAGTACCTCTCATTGTACCTAGTGATCACTAGTACCTAGTGATTCTGGGAAATGTAATTACCAGGATTTTAGTTCCTGTAAAATAGAGGAGAGCATAGAAATGTGTATGATGAACAGTTCTTACTGAGTTACCAAAAGATAACACAGCACAGCCTTTTCAGCACAACAAAGAAAAGTTATCTCTGTGTGTGATTCACATCTGCTTGGGAAATAGAGATCAGTGTGGGCAAAAAGTTAGCATGATCCCATCTCAACCAATAAGTCAGGTGTGGTGGCATGCAACTGTGGTCCAGCTATGCAGAAGGTATATGTAGAAGGATAGTGGTTCCAGGTCTGCCCATGGCAAAAATGTGAGACCTTACCTGTAAAATAACTAAAGCGACAAAAGTCTGGAGTTGTGGCTCAAGTGGTAGAGCACCTGGTCAGAAAGTTTAAGGTCTTTAGTTCAAACCACAGTAATAAAAAAAAAATATCTGGAAGTGGTTGTATCCAATGCTAGGTATAATAGAATTCACTATAGCTGGGCAAAACCTCATTATAAGGATTTATTGTCTATAGTTTTCAAAATGACCTCATTCTAAAATTTCACCATATAATTTGAGATGATACTGATGTATAGACAGGTAATTCCTATGCATCTCATTTGGAAATTTTTTAAAGGTTCTGCTCATTGAATTGTAGCTTTGAAGAGTCTTTGTAAATAAGGGTTACTGGTGGGGAACCTTGAGATGACATCCGTATAGGTTTGGAGAGTCTGACACCCCCAAGTTACTTTTGCTGTTTGTGGGAAAAGTGAGTGGATTAAAAACTGATCTACCATTGGCTCCTGAAGGCAAATGGAATGCATATCCATCCTTCAACTGCCATTAATGTCAAGCAAAGTGACTTCAACAAGAGAACAACATTGTGCAATGGCCACAAATTTTTCTTTCAGCGATTTCAATTATTCTGAAATAATTTTTGCAATTTTTTAGGATGCTTCTATTAAATACTGGGAGTAACAAGTCTACTGTAGTGTCCTGAAAGAGGCAATCCTAGTCCTGCAACCTCTGCCTTTGGGGAAATAACACAAGAAGTTTCTCCAAACTTTGAAGAGTCCCAATACACAGTAGGCACACCAAACATAATTGCCAAATGACTGAATGTATGATGTAAAATGTTATTATTTGCGTATCAGTATTTAGAGAGTGTTTTTTATTTCATTTTATTTACTATGAATCACCTCTTTGATGTGGCTGCTGACTGAGAAATGAGTTCAGCTTCATTTTATGTTATTCTTTAATGTTGGTTCAATTCTATGCAATACCTTCCAGGAAACCACCTTAAAGTGGAACCAGAAATACCTTCTTTCTATAGTCAAGGAAAGTTATGCTGGGGCCACAGGTGGGTGGGAGTTATCGCTGCACAGTGCTTTGGGAAGATAAACAATGGTAGGTATGACCAATAACAAACTGTTATTTACCCTTGAGGACCCCGGCTTCTGTGATCTAGATAAGCTCCTGGCTTCTCTCTTCTTTTTATCTTCATGGCATTTTATATATATCTTAATTCTTCTGTTTTAATAGTTATGTATAAAATTTATAAATATTTATTGAGTACTTGCTATGTATACTAGGTATAGTATGCAAATAAAAATAGATCATTCATCCTTTAAAGATTTATAGTTTAGCTGCAGAAACACATGATAATACTTGAATTTTAATATTTGGGTATATAGGCCTAGAGAGGTACAGTGATAATAGCAAATTAAAAAAGCAAGGCTACTGTTTATAGAGTGGTTTATAGGACTGGAAGAATGTGCTATTCATTTTGTGTATCTAGCAACAATTAATAGGTCACAATGTGCAGAAACAGAGAATAATCAGTTTTCAGAAAGAAATGTTAGTGTTAATGAGAAAGAAAAGTGCATTTTCAGTGATCTAAACAGCACATTATATATTCTAAGAAGAAATTTTAAACATCTAAGATAAACCTAATTTTATAATTCTGAGTCTGTCCCATTTAATTTATTTTTCCTTTTCTTTCTTTCTTTTTTTTTTTTAACCAAAGCTCTTCTATATACAGCATGTTGAAACACAGTATTGATTCTAAATTAGAAAGTTTGTTTTTATTCTTTGGTAGTGATAGAAATACAGTGTTTTCATATTTTGAAAATTGGTCCCTCCTATGCTACCATGGCTATCTTTGGTTTATATTTAACTGTGAAGGTAATATTGGAATTGCTTTCCTGGATTTTTCAATGGGTAGGCTCAAATCTAATTCAATGTATAAAAGAATAAATTTTGCCCCACTTAGGCCCACATACAATGTTGCTGCTTGTTAGTTACACAGTTGACTCATCCTTACCTCATACCCCAATGCGTGTTCCAGACGCATTGCACTAGCCTCCTCCTGCTGTTCTTTCCACAAACACACAACACACTCCACATGGTACAACACCCACCACTCCTTAGGCCGGCAGGATCACTATACTATATTTCTACAAAGATATGCAAGAAAGAACACACACAGTTCTCCCACACAGCTTGAAACAATCATACAATATGAAGTACAATCTATTCTGGTTTCATATTTCTGTTTTCCAAAGGTGAGTGGGCAGAAACAGAGATGATGATGTTGTAATAAACTTTGTGGTCATAAAGCATCTTTAAAAAAATTCAGCAAATGCATTGCTAGAATTACTCGGCTTTAAAATGGATTCATGGTGGATAAAATCAATTCATCCACTGGTTCTTAAGAAAAATTCTAGGTCTTTTGGCATACATTCTCCATTATCATCAGTTTCTTTCTTACAAAGTTACCCACATTAGATGGTTAAGAAAAGTCTACTTTTGCATTTCAAATGCCAACAAGCCTATTATTGCCAGCTTTTGAATCCCAATTACAAATCAAATAAAACCAAAACAATAAGTTGGGGCACATCCAAGTCAGGATGCTTCACAGATATCACCTCTGAAACAAGAAGCAATTGTTACACCGTGGGAGTGGGAAGATGTCCTTTAGGCATTCAGGTTTATACAGGCTGCCTAACTTTAAAGTGTCAATATAGCGTGTGTGTTTTATAACCATAAACTGAGAGCCAAAAGGCCTGGATCCTCATATCTCAGATCTGTTGTGTCTTCCTGTGTGAACTTGGACAAATCCTCATATTTCTGGGTCTCAATTTCCTTATACTAAATGTGGACATCTATATTGCTATGATGCTAAGCATATATAAGTCAGTTGTAAAATACATACTCATATATGCTTTTATTAGATGGAACTTTTAAAATAGGGGAGGCAGTGTAGAGGGAATTAATATTTATGAAACATGTTACTATAATTATCTTAGTTAATCTTCAACAATACCATATTATTAGGCCTTATTTTTCCCTTGTTATTTACTAAAAATAGAGGATAGAAAGTAGGAATACCTTGTATTTATTAATAAACTAATGTATGTAGTACAGCCAAAGCTCAATCTACTATTTAATCTAGAATAAGATATAAGAAAATTTTCCATCTAATAATGGAATATAACTATTGCAACTCACCAGAAATTACAAGTTTTGACAAGAAGGCATTCTAATTGTAATTTGTATCTCAAATTTTTAGGAAATATGCTAATATTTAAAGGAATCAGATTATTTATAGCTTTAATCTTTTAAAAGGACCTTCCACGTTGAGGTAATGGAAATTTTTGTTTAAAAAACCTATATTAAATTTTATAGTAATAAACAATTTTATGCCTATATTTATACACATTTCTCCGAAATTTCATATTTCCTTTAAGGGGAATTTCTGGTTAATGTCTATGAACATTTTAAAATCTTTTCATTCATAATGAAAAATAGTTTTATAAAAATTATTAGTGATTACATTTTCATCTGAGCATATTATATCCTTCTCCAGTATCTATTCCATCATTAAAAATTATTCCTATGGATATTTGCTAGTTTGATTAGTAATAAATGAAATTTAATTTTTGTTTCAATTTTTATTTATACTAAAGGTGAACATCTTGATTTATGCCCATTTTTACATTTAACAACTTTATCTGAGATCATTTTGTGGTATGAGATGAGGTGAGGATCTAATTGGAAATTTTCCCTAAGTGCTAGTCAAATTTTTCAACATTATCTGTTTCTCAATATCATTTGTTTATTGAATCCTGATGCCCCATTTCTAATGTTACTATTTCACTAGGAAAACTAGTGAGTGCTTCTTTATCACTAAGTATCTACAGAGGGAAGGAAGGAGGATGAGCTGCTCAGTGTTCAGCAAGGCTTCTCAGTCCAGTGACATCTTACCTGAATCTTTCAGGTAGAGTCTGAGTCAAGTGGTGACTGGGGAGGGAAAGTCATAGTAGGAAAGAGAAGATTCTGTGACTTACCAGATTGAAGAGAAAACACGACAAGAGCATAGAGTATGCAGTTGGGTTATAAGAATTGACGTTGGTGAACTAAGGACCTTTATACTGGAACTCCTGGTAGCTGCAAGTGAAAGAAGAACTAGTCTGCTATGACATAAGTACAAAGGAAATTTTCTAGTTCCTTCCATTCATAAGTCCAAAAATAGTTAATGACATTGAAACAGAATTCTTAGGGTCTTGTTTTTCTCTATCCTTCAGCTCTTTATCTTTAGCCATTGATTCTCTTTAAGTAGAAAATACTACCTTCTCACATTTTCTATTACAACAGAAAGAAAAATTCTTGTCCTGATTACATATTAGGTATTAGCAAACCAAGTCCATTCCACAGCCTTGTATTTGAAGGCCACAAGCTTTTTCTTTCTTTCTTTCTTTCTTTCTTTCTTTCTTTCTTTCTTTCTTTCTTTCTTTCTTTCTTTCTTTCTTTCTTTCTTTCTTTCTTTCTTCCTTCCTTCCTTCAGTCCTCCCTCCCTCCCTCGCTTTCTTATCTCTTTCCTTCTTTCTTTTTGTCTTTCTGTCTCTCTCTCTCTTTCTCTTCTTGTTGTCTGGGTGTGGGTACACTAGCATTTACAAAAGTTCTTATAATGTATCAAATATATCATACTTGAATCCCCCCCTCCACTTCTATTCCCCATCTCCCCTCCCCTGATTCCTGGAACAGTTTCAACAGGAATCATCTTTGCATTTACATACATGTGTATGCATTGTTTGCACCATGTTCATCCTCCTACTCCTTTCCCTGCCACCTCCCTGCTCCAACCAGTGACAATGTGTGCCCCCCCAAACCTGTTCTAGCCCTTTTGTTCTCTGATTTTGTAGAAGAAAAACCATAAAATATAAAATGAGAAACATGATGCTTTGCTAGTTTTACATAAAGATAGCTACACAAGGAGTTGACATGTGTTGTTTCCTTGCATATATGTATTATAGCTCCAACTGATTTGCCTATTCCAATCCTTTTTACTCCTCCTTAGTCTGCTTCCCATGTGGCCCCAGCCAGTTTAAAATTTATATATTCATTCCTGTACAGTGGGCACATCAACCAAACTCAAGTTTTTAGTTTCCTTCCATTGCCCTATGCCTCTGTTGCACAGCTTCCCATTATGTGACCTGTGTCCCATATTATTGCTGCATTTGTTTTACGTCCATAATCTGCATATGAGGGAGAACATGCAACTTTTGGCCTTCTGGGCTTGGCTTACTTCACTTAAGATGATGTTCTCCAATTCTATCCATACACCTGAGAATGACAAAATTCTCAATTTTCTTTGTGACAGTAAAATTATATATATAAATAACACATTTTCCTTATCCACTCGACAGTAGTGGGGCATCTTGGCTGTTTCTATAGCTTGGCTATTGTGAATAGTGCTGCAATAAACATTGGCATGCAGGTGTCTTTGTTGTAACTTGACTCACATTCCTTGAGGCATATTCCTAGGAGTGTTATTACTGGATCATATGGCAGATCAATGTTTAGTTTTTTTTTCTGTTGTTGTTCATTCATTTTTTTATTTATATGTGCATACAATGTTTGGGTCATTTCTCCCCCCTTACCCCCACCCCCTCTCTCTCCCCAACTACCTCCTCACTACCAGGCAGAAAATATGTTGCCCTTATCTCTAATTTTGTTGAAGAGAGAGTATAAGCAATAATAGGAAGGACCAAGTGTTTTTGCTAGTTGAGATAAGGATAGCTATACAGGGAGATTCCTCACATTGCTTTCCCGTACATACGTGTTATGTTCTAAATTAATTCATCTCAAACTAACCTTTTCTCTAGTTCCTTGTACCCTTCTATTGGCCTCTGTTGCTTTAAAGTTTCTGCATTAGGTCCTTTGCATTGAGGACATTAAATGCTATCTTGTTTTTTTTTTGGGAGGGGAGGGTTCTTGCCTATCCTCATATCTCCCTTGTGTGCTCTCACCTCATCATGTGATCAAAGTCCAATCCCTTTGTTGTGTTTGCCTTTGATCTAAAGTCCGAATATGAGGGAGAACATATGATTTTTGGTCTTCTAGGCCTGGCTAACCTCGCTCAGGATGATGTTCTCCAGTTCCATCCATTTACCAGCAAATGATAAGATTTCATTCTTCTTCGTGGCTGAGTATTATTCCATTGTGTATAAATACCACAGTTTCTTAATCCATTCATCGATAGTGGGGCATCTTGACTGTTTCCATAACTTGGCTATGTGCTGCAATAATCATGGGTGTGCAAGTGCCTTTGGAGCAACCTGTGTCACATTCCTTTGGGTATATCTCCAAGGGTGGTATTGCTGGATCATATGGCAGGTCTATGTTTAGATTTTTAAGGAGTGGTTGTACTAGTTTGCATTCCCACCAGCAGTGTATAAGGGTTCCTTTTTTCCCACATCCTCGCCAACACCTGTTGGTGGTGGTGTTTCTAATGATGGCTATTCTAACAGTGGTGAGGTGGAACCTTAGTGTGGCTTTGATTTGCATTTCCTTAATGGCTAGAGATGGTGAGCATTTTTTCATGTGTTTTTTGGCCATTTGAATTTCTTCTTTTGAGAAAGTTCTGTTTAGTTTACTTGCCCATTTCTTTATTGGTTCATTAGTTTTGGGAGAATTTAGTTTTTTATGTTCCCTATATATTCTGGTTATCAGTCCTTTGTCTGATGTGTAGCTGGCAAATATTTTCTCCCACTCTGTGGGTGTTCTCTTCAGTTTAGAGACCATTTGTTTTGTTGAGCAGAAGCTTTTTAGTTTTATAAAGTCTCATTGTTCTATGCTATTTCTTAGTTCCTGAGCTGCTGGGGTTAAATTGAAAAAGTCCTTGCTTATACCTACTAGTTCCAAAATACTCCAAAGAGTATTTCCTACTCTTTCCTGTACCAACTTTAGAGTTTGGGGTCTGATATTAAGGTCCTTGATCCATTTTGAGTTAATACTGGTATAGGGTGATATACATGGATCTAATTTCAGTTTTTTGCAGACTGCTAACCAGTTTTCCCAGCAGTTTTTATGAAGAGGCTGTCTTTTCTCCATCATATGTTTTTAGCACCTTTGTCAAAGATAAGTTGGTTATAGTTGTGTGGCTTCATATCTGCATCTTCTATTCTGTTTCGCTGGTCTTCATGTTTCTTTTTGTGCCAGTATTGTGCTGTTTTTATTGCTATTGCTTTGTAATATAGCTTGAAGTCTGATATTGTGATATCTCCAGTGTTATTCTTTTTACTGAGTATTGCCTTGGCTATTCATGGTCTCTTGTGTTTCCAAATAAATTTATGGTAGATTTTTCAATCTCTTTGATGAATGTCATTGGGATTTTGATAAGAATTGCATTAAACATGTAGATTGCTTTTGGGAGTATAGACATTTTTACTATGTTGATTCTACCAATCCATGAGCATGGGAGATCTCTCCACTTTCTGTAGTCTTCCTCAATCTCTTTCTTCAGAAGTTTATAGTTTTCCTTGTAGAGTTTGTTCACATTCTTTGTTAAGTTTACTCCTAGGTATTTGATTTTTTTTTTGAGGCTATTGTAAATGGGATTGTTTTCATATATTCTTTTTCAGTTTGTTCATTATTAGTGTGTAGAAATGCTAATGATTTTTCTACGTTGATTTTATATCCTGCTACCTTGCTATAGCTGTTGATGGTGTCTAGAAGCTTTTGAGTAGAGTTTTTTGGGTCTTTAAGGTATGATCATATTTTCTGCAAATAGGGATATTTTGACAGTTTCTTTACCTATTTGCATTCCTTTTAGTCCCTCTTCTTGCCTAATTGCTCTGGCTAGGAATTCCAGTACTATGTTGAATAGGAGTTGGGATAGTGGACATCCTTGTCTGGTTCCTGATTTTAGAGGGAATGGTTTCAGTTTATCACCGTTAAGTATAATGCTGGCTGTAGGTTTGTCATATAAAGCTTTTATAATAGTGAGGTACTTTCCTTCTATTCCTAGTTTTCTTAAAGCTTTTATCATGAAATGGAGTTGGATCTTATCAAAGGCTTTTTCTGCATCTACTTAGATGATCAAGTGGTTTTTTTCTTTGCTTCTGTTAATGTGGTTTATTACATTTACTGATTTGCATTTGTTGAACCACTCCTGCATTCCTGGGATGAAACCTACTTGGTGGTGGTGAATGATCTTTTGGATGTGTTGTTGAATTCGCTTTGCCATTATTTTATTGAGGATTTTTCCATCAGTGTTCATTAAGGAGATTGGCCTATATTTCTTCTTTTTGGAGATGTTTTTGCTTGGTTTTGGGATGAGTGTAATAGTGGCTTCATAAAATGTGTTCAGCAGTTTTCCTTCCCTTTCTATCTCATGGAACAGTTTAAGGAGGGTTGGTATTAGTTCTTTAAAGGTCTGATAGAATTCAGCAGAGAATCCATCAGGTCCTGGATTTTTTTTTTTTTTTGGAAACTCTTGATTGCTGCTTCAATTTCTTTTTGCATTTTAGATCTTTTCAGGTGATTAATGTCCTCTTGGTTCAGTTTTGGATGATTATAAGTATCTAGAAATCTGTCCATTTCATCAAGATTTTCAAATTCATTTGAATATAGATTCTCAAAGTAGTTTCTGATAATTTCCTGGACTTCCATGGTGTTTGTTTTTATCTTCCCTTTTGCATTCCTGATTTTACTGATTTGGGTTTCTTCTCTCATTTTAGTCAGGTTTGCCAGGGGTCTATTGATCTTGTTTATTTTTTCAAAGAACCAACTTTTTGTTTCTTTAATTCTTTGTATTTTTTTTGGTTTCTATTTCATTGATTTCAGCTCTTATTTTTATTTTTTCTCTCCTATTTGTTTTGGAATTTGCTTGTTCTTGTTTACTAGGAGTTTGAGATGTATCATTAAGTCATTGATTTGAGATTTTTCAGTCTTTTTAATAAATGCACTTATGACTATAAAGTTTCCTCTCAAGATTGCCTTTCCTATGTCCCATAGGTTCCGGTAGGTTGTGTTTTATTTTCATTGACTTCCAGGAACCTTTTAATTTCCTCTTTGGTTTCATCAGTGACCCATTTTTCATTAAGCAATGAGTTGTTCACTTTCTAGCTGTTTGCATGTTTTTTGTCTTTATTTTTGTTGTTGAGTTCTAGTTTTAATACATTGTGATCAGATAGAATGCATGGTATAATTTCTATTTTCTTATATTTGCTGAGGCTTGCTCTATGCCCTAGGATATGATCTATTTTGGAGAAGGTTCTGTGGGCTGCTGAGAAAAATGTACATTGTGTAGAAGTTAGATTAAATGTCTGTAGATATCAACTAGGTCCATTTGATCTATGGTATGTTTTAGATCTAGGATTTCTTTATTGATTTTTTTGTTTGGATGACCTATCTGTTGATGATCGTATAGTGCTAAGCCTCCCACTACCACTGTGTTGGAGTTAGTATATGCTTTTTAGGTCCTTCAGGGTATGCTTGATGAAATTGGGTACATTGACATTTGTTGCATATAGGTTGATAATTGTTATTTCCTTTTGGTCTATTTCCCCTTTTATTAGTATGGAATGTCCTTCTTTATCTCGTTTTATCAATGTAGGTGTGAAGTCTACTTTGTCGGAGATAAGTATTGCTACTCCTGCCTGTTTTCAGGGGCCATTGGCTTGTTAAATCTTCCAACCTTTCATCCAAAGCCTATGCTTATTTCTACAGATGAGATGGGTCTCCTGTAAGGAACAAATTGTTGGATCTTCCTTTTTAATCAGTTTGCCAAAGGGTGCCTTTTGATGGTGGAGTTATTATTAGTATTGATAGGTATGTGGTGATTCCTGTCATTTAGTTGTCTTAGTTGTTGAGTGTTTGATTGTGTATAGCTAAATCGATGTTACTCTCTATTTTCTTGCTTTTTCTTTTCCTGTAGTTTAGTACTGCTTGTCCTTTCATGGTTATGTTGGATTTCACTTTGTGTGTGCAGAATCCTTTGAAGAATCTTTTGCAATGGTGGCTTTGTAATCATATATTGTTTTAGTTTCTGCTTATCATGGAAGACTTTTATTGCTCCATCTATTTTGAATGATAATTTTGCTGGGTAAAGTACCCTGGGGTTGAAGTTATTTTCATTCAGTGCCTGGAAGATCCTATCCCAAGCTCTTCTTGCTTTTAATGTTTCTGTTGAGAAGTCTGCTGTGATTTTGATGGGTTTACCTTTGTATGTTACTTTTTTTAATCTCTTACGGCCTTCAGTATTCTTTTTCTAGTCTGAACTTGGTGTTTTAATGATAATATACTGTAGGGTAGCATATTTGGTCAGGTCTGTTTGGTGTTCTGGAGGCCTCTTGAACCAGTATGGCCATAGTTTTCTCTAGATTTTGGAAATTTTCTGTTATTATTTTGTTGAACATATTACACATTCCCTTTGCTTGCACCTCTTCTCCTTCTTCAATGCCCATGATTCTCAGGTTTGGTCTTTTGATGGAGTCAGTAAGTTCTTGCATTTTCTTTTCACAGGTCTTGAGTTGTTTAACTAATAGTTCTTCGGTTTTTCCTTTAATTACCTTTTCATCTTTGAGTTCTGAGATTCTGTCTTCTGCTTTTTCTAGTCTGCTGGATTGGCCTTCTGTTTTGTTTTGCATTTCTGTTTCATTTTTTTCCTGAGGTTTTCCATATACTGAGTCACCTCCTCTTTAATATTTTCTATTTTCGTCCTGAGTTCATTTATCTCTTTATTAACCGTGTTCTTTGTTTCACTTTGGTGTTTATACAGTGCTTCTATAGTTTCTTCTATTTGTTCTTGTGCTTTCTCAAATTCTCTATTTTTGTTGTCTTGGAATTTCTTGAGTGTCTCCTGCACATTTTAGTTGACCATATCCAGTATCATCTCTATAAAATTCTCATTGATTACTTGCAGGATTTCTTCTTTCAGAATGTTCTTATAGGCTTTATTGGGTTTTTTGACATAGTTTATCTTTTTTTTTTTGTTGAAGTCTGGATCTGGGCATCTGTTTTTTTCATTTCCCTCTGATTCCTGTACTAATTTATTATTGGGGAGAAAATGGTTTCCCTGTTTTTTCTATCTTCCCATCATTGCCCTTGCTACTATTACTGTCCCTGTACTGTGTTTAATTCAGTATCATCTAGCTTATACTAGCAACAATGGTGATATCTAGAATGGAAGGGTGAGAGGAGAGGGAAAGCAAAGAAGGTAAAGAAAAAGGGAAAAAAACAAAACAAAACAAAAAACAGAGCTGAAGAAATAAACAGGGAGAGATAGTTTACTAATCAACAGAGAGCTAAATAGGCATTAGGAAGACAGAGAGAGAATTTAAAAAATTAATAAAATAAGAATAATAAAATAAAAATAAATAAATAAATAAAATTTCCCAAGTTCAAATGCAATAAAGTTTCAGTCTTAATAAATTTGGTGCTAGTTCTTCAGCATCTAGTCCTGGTGTTGTTGTCTGAGTAGTAGTTCTGTCATTGTCTGGTGGTCTCCCAAGCAGGGTAGGAGCTGGCATCTGGTGGTGCAGGAGCCTTCCTGGTTTCTCCATTTAACATGGTGGGGGGATGCTATGCATGGCTGGGGGTGTGGAGGTGTCGGAGTTTTGCTTCTTCTCAGTGGTTTTTCCTGCCAGGTGTATCTCCAGCGTCTCTCCAAGAGTTTACTTTAGGAAGCATGCTTTCTGCTTCCTCCCTCTAGTCACCATCTTGGAATCCCCCACTATGTTTAGTTTTTTAAGAAGCCTACATACTGTTTTCCACAGTGGTTGCACTACCTTACATTCCCATCAGCAGTGTATGAGGTTTTCTTTTTCCCTGCTTCCTTGCCAACATTTGTTGGTGGTGGTGTTCTTGATTGTAGCTATTCTAACAGGAGTGAGATGCAATTTTAATGTTTTTGATTTGCATTTCCTTTATAGCCAGGGATTGTGAGCATTTTTTCATGTGTCTTTTAGCCATTTGGATTTCTTCCTTTGAAAAAGTTCTATTCAGTTGCCCATTTCTTTATGGGGTCATTTATTTTGAGGGAGTTTAATTTTTTGAGCTCCCTGTATTTTCTAGTTATCAGTCTCTTGTCTGATGTATAGCTAGGAAAGATTTTCTCCCATTCTGTGTCTGTGTTCTTCAAATTAGAGTCAATTTTTTTTGTTGTGCAGAAGCTATTTAGTTTCATGTAGTCCTATTTGTTGATCCTTTCTCTTAGTTGCTGAGCTGCTTGTGTTTTCTAAAGAAATCTTTGCCTATGCCTATTGCTTCCAGTGTATTCCCTGCTTTTTCCTGTACTAGCTTCAAGATTTGAGGTCTGATATCAAGGACCTTAATGCACGTTAAATTGATACTTGTACAGGGTGATAAACACAGATCTAGTTTCAGTTTTCTACAGGCAGATCCAATTTTCCCAGCAACATTCATTGAAGAGGCTTTTCTCCATCATATGTTTTTGGCACCTTTGTCAAAAATAAGGTGGACACAGCTTCATGGATTCATATCTGGGTCCTCTACTCTGTTCCACTGCTCTTCATCTCTGTTTTTGTACCAATACCATGCTGTTTTTATTGCTATGGCTCTGTAGCATAGTTTGCCATAGGGTGTTATGATACCTCCAGTGTTGCTCTTTTGTGTTTCTAAATGAACTTTAGAGTATATTTTTCAATCTCTATAATGAATGTCCTTGGGATTTTGATGGGAATTGTGTGGAACGTGTAGATTGCTTTTGGTAGTATAGCCACTTTTACTATGTTGATTCTGCCAATCCATGAGCATGAGAGACCTTTCCATCTTCTGTAATCTTCAATTTCTTTCTTAAATGGTTTGTAGTTTTCCTTGTAGAGGATATTTGCATTATTTGTTAAGGTTATTCCCAGATATTTGATTTCATTTTTTAGTCCATTGTAAATGGCATTGTTTTCCTATATTTTTTTCTCAATCTGTTTATTGTTGGTGTATAGAAAAGCTACTGATTTTTGTAAATTGATTTTGAATCCTGCCACTTGGTGTAGCTATTTATGGTGTTTAGGAGTTTTTGTGTGGATTTTTTGATCTTTTAGGTATAAGATCATGCCATCTGTGAACAGGGATAGTTTGGCTTCTTCTTTACTTATTTGTGTTCCTTTTATTTCTTCTTCCTGACTTATTGCTCTAGTTAGGAATTCTAAGACTATGTTGAATAGGACTGGAGAGAGTAGGCACCTTTCTCTCCTTTCTGACTTTAGGTGAAATGGTTTCAGTTTTTCCCTGTTGAGTGTGCTGTTGACTATAGGTTTGTCATATATAGCTTTTATTATGTTGAGGAACATTTCTTCTATTCATAGTGTTATCAGAGCTTTTATCATGAAATGGTGTTAAATTTTACCAAAAGATTTTTCTGGATCTATTGAAATGATCAGGTGGTTTTTGTCTTTGTTTCTATTAATGCGTGTATTGCACTTAATGATTTGTATATATTGAACTATCCCTTCATCCCTGGGATCAAGCCAACTTGGTCATGGTGAATTATCTTTCTGATATGTTGTTGGATTCAGTTTGCCACTATTTTATTGAGGATATTTGCATCAGTATTCATTAAGGAGATTGTAGTTCTCATTTTTGGACATGTCCTTTTCTGGTTTTGTGATGAGTGTAATACTGGATTCATAGACTGATTTAGGCAATGTTCCTCCCCTTTCTAGTTTGTGGAAAAGTTTAAGGAGTGTTGTTATTTGTTCTTCTTTAAAGGTCTGGTAGAATTCAGTGGAGAATCCATCAGGTCCTGGAATTTCTTTCAGTGGAGACTCTTTATTGCTGTTTCAATTTCATTATATGTCATGTATCTGTTTTGGTGATTAATATCATCTTGGTTCAGTTTTGGATGGTCGTATGTACCTAGAAATTTGTCCATTTCTTCTAGATTTTCTAATTTATTTGAATATAAGTTCTCAAAGGAGTCTGTGTTGATCCTCTGGATTTCCTTGGTGTTTGTTGTTATCTTCCTTTTTTGTTTCTAATTTTATTAATTTTTGGGTCCATTAGCTTGTTAAATCATCTTCTAGCCTTTCACTGTAAGCTAATGTTTGTTTCTGGCAATAAGTTTGGTCTCTTGTAAACAATAGATTGTCAGTCCTTCATTTTTAATCCAGTTTCCCAAATGGTGTATTTTGTTGGGGGAGCTGAGCCCACTAACATTCAGTGTTAGCATTGAGAGGTATGTGGTGATTCCTGCCATTTAGTTGTTTTTGTTGTTTAAGTGTCTGAGTGTGTGCAGCTGATACAGGTCTACTCTGAGTGCTTGTATGTTGTTCTCATGAGAGTTAATCCCTCCTGTCCTTTCATGGTTATGTTTGTTTTCATCTTCCATGTGTAGGATTCCTTTCAGAACCTTCTGTAGTAGTGGCTTGGTGATCATATATTGTTTTAGTTTTGGTTTGTTGTGGAAGACATTTATTCATCCATCAATTTTGAATGATAGTTTTTCTGGGTAGAGTATTCTAGAACTGAAATTGTTTTCTTTCATTGCTTGAGATATGTCACTCCATGACCTTCTTGCTTTTAAGTTTTCAGTTGAGAAGTCTGCTGTTATATGTTATTTGTTTTATTCTTTTACAGTTCTTTCTCAGTTCTCTGTGCTAGTTGTTGTAATGATAGTATGCCATGGAGTGGATCTATTTTGGTCAAGCCTGTTTGGTGTCCTTGAGGCTTTCTACCTGAATGGACAACTATTTCTTGAGATTTGGGACATTTTCTGCTATTATCTTGTTGAATATATTATGTATTCTTTTGACTTGAACCTCTTCTTTGATGCCCATGATTTGCAGATTTGGTCTTTTGATGTAGTCAGTGAGTTCTTATATTTTTCTTTCATAGCTTTTGAGCTTTTGTCTAAGAGTTCTGTGTTTTTCTTTAATATCTATTTTTGATTCTGTCTTGTACTTGTTCAAGTGTGTTGAGTGGCTTTCCCTGTATTTTTTATTTGATTTAAGGAACTTTATATGTCTAGCATTTCTGTTTGATTCTTTTTTCTGAGGTTTTCTATATCTTTGTTAAACTCCTCTTTCATTTCTTATGCTGTCTTCTTTATTTCATATATTTCTTTTTCATAGTCTCCTTTGTTTCACTTTGGACTCTGTCAAAGTCTTCTTTGAGTTCATTTAGTTGTTTCAGTGTCTTCTCAGGTTTTTTTTTTTTTTTTTTTTTTTTTTTTATTGTGGTGTTTTGGTGTTACTTGAGTGCATCTTGTACTTTCTGGTTAACCAGCTCTTCTAGCTTCTCCATGAGTTTCTTAGTGATCTTGGCCTTAATTTCCTCTTTGAGAGTTTTTTTTTATGGGTGTCACTAAGCTCACTGGGTGATATTTATTACTGTTCTGTTGGGGTCAGGAACTGGATATTCATTTTCTTCTTTTCCCACTAAACCCTCTCTCTTTTGTGGGGGGGGAGGTAGGATTTCCTGACCTCCTTTTTCTTCCCATGCTTCTATGATGTGCTGTGCTCCTATGCTGTTGAATGACTAATTAGGGATTTTAATCACTTGTTATTTTCCCCTTGACTCAATTACTGTGCTATAACTGGCTTAGTTGTTAGCTAGGTTTATGGTTATTTCTCTTCCCTGTTTAGGCAATATAAATTAGCAATAACAAATTCACCTATTCAATGCTGGACCAGTTATTTAAAAAATAATGTAGTGAGCCCCTTGGTGATATTATCTATAAGCCAAGGAGTTTGGGGGATAATGGTTGTTTAGGTAGAGATGGATTCTTAGGTATTGAAAGAGCTGGTGCTGGAGGAAGGGGCAGGAAGAAGGGGTGAGGTGGGGAGAGAGGTGTAGTGCATGAGGGTTCTAGGGTACTAAGTCCCTAGTGTGTGATGAGGTGTAGTGCAGTCACTGTCAAAGAGGGTGCAGTTGTTTGGGATTGCTGAGACACAGGAAGGATGGAGTAATGTGTAAAGTTGGCATAATAGACTATTCAGTGAGTGGTACATTTTGAAGAGGTCGAGGTAGTGGAGTCGGGGGGAAGACAAGATGGTGAGAAGGGGGAAAGGAAATGGGAGAAGATGGAAAAAGATAAGGAAGAAAAATTGGGGTAGAGAAAGGAAAGTGGGTCAATAGAGGGCTGAGAGAGTTTTAGAACAATATGTAGTAGGGAGTTAGGTAATAATAAGATGGAAGAAAAAAATTAAGAAAATAAAAGTTAAAATTAAAAATTAAAAAATATAAGAACAAATAAAAAATAAAAGTAAAGTAAAATAAAAATAAATAGATGTATGTATTTATATATATCTCTATCTATCTATCTATCCATGTATCTATCTATCTAAATTCAATGAATGTTCTGGACTCTTTCCTCTTTCAGGTTGAGGTGGTGATGTTTTTATTTTTTATAGAGGCTTTGACCAAGACTGTCCCTTCTTAAGGTTGATACACTTGGTTGCATGGCAATGAGTGTTGCTCTTCCCTATTGGAAAGCTTTGGGAAAGCTCATCTCAGGGCAAGCCTGTGAGTTAGAAATGAACTTTTCTCTTGGTGAGACTGTCAGTTTCAGCTTGCTTCCAGATTCCCATAGGCAGTGTAGTGCCTGGCTTTCCTTAAAGCAGCTACTGAATTGCTGTACCCTCATGTGCACTTTGTTCTGCACCTCTCCGCCAGGCAGAGGAGAAATATTCCCTTCATCTATTTATCCACCAGTTTTCTTCAGAGGGTGTGCAAATGGCTCCCCAACAGTGCTAGAATATGTGGTTCCCTCCCAAACAGTGTGTTGTGCTCACTGGTTGATTAGTAGATTTGCTTGGTTGAAAACAGATCAGCTACAGGGGAGTTCAGGTAGGCAGCAGACAGGGGTTTTGTGTCTGCTTGTGTTTGGTGGGCCCCAGTCTTCCCAGATGCCTGCAGTTGCTCTTTTTCTGTGGTTTTCTGCATTGCCTCGTTGTTGGTGAGATTTCAGACACTAAGGCAGAGAGGGAACTGCATAGGTGGGTGACAGTCAGAGGTTCCATGTCCACACATATTATGGTGGGTCCAGGTAATCCCAGATGCTTGCCTTATGTTATGTTTATATAAACCTCAGCATGGGTATTTTCTCTTAAAATGGACAGTGTTCTAGAGTGTAGGAACACACCCAGGATTGCTGAGCGAATAATTCTTCCTCAAATGCCTACATATTTTTTCTAGGAACTGCTACTTTTTGTATTTTTAAAGGGCTATAAACAAAGGCAGACAAAGACAAAGATAAATATGTAATTGAAACAGTATATGCCTTTGACAACTGGTCTGTTACAGTAAAGTTTGTCAGCTCCTTTTCTTAAGTGAAAGTCCTGTGATTATGTCTGAACCTGAATGTCCTGCCTCGTGTCCTGGGGCTGCTGCTGTCTAGCCACACTGGCCAGTGCAGGTTGGCCAGTGTAGGTTGGCCACTATAGGTTTCTTGCCTACTTCTAGAACTAAGGATGGAGTTAGAGTTATCTGAAGCATATGGAGTGAGAGTGGGAGAAAGGCCTATATCCGCTCTCAGAAAAATCAGAAGAGTAATGATTGGTCCATGAATTAATGAATGTTCAACATAGTCTTCAAGCCATTTTGAAGAGAATGAATTCCTTTAAGAGCATCAGGAAAGCTTTTGATAGTGAAGACCTGATAACTGTATTTGCATTTTAATATATTAAAGTGCTTGAATTAATTCAAAAAATTTAAACTGGTGTTTCATGTGCATTTTTCTTCCTCAGAGTCCTCACAGAATTCTTTCACCTATACCCCAAGGGCCTTTTCCATTGTCACATTCCTCTGGTGAGCATGACTCATAGATTCTGGAAGCACAGACACAAGGAATCAAAAGAAACTTCTGGCCAAAGTTATAAACAAAGATTTAGATGCATACTAGCAGAGCAAGTTATTCTTATTCCAGAAACTAGATAAGATTGAGAATGAGAAAGAAGGAAGACATGACTACTGAAAAAGGAGTGACATATAATCCTGGAGGAGGTAGGGGATTGGGAGGGGTAGGTGGATACAGAGAAGCTTCATTTTGAGTAGTTTCTCAAATTTTGTTAAAATGCAGATTTTAATTTAGTTAGGGTGGATGAGGCTCTAAAATTTCCATTTCTTCCAAGATGCCATTGTCAGTGGTCCATGAACCCCTAATTTGAGTAACAAGTGTACAAAGTGCTTAGGTGTTACTTGGAACTTGACTTAGTGCCCAGTTCTCTGTCTTATAATTGTCTAGAGAGAATTAAAATCTATCAGTGGTCAGCCCATGGGCCACAATTTCAAAGTGGCATTTCTTTACACCCTTTGCCTTAACACCTTTATCCCATTGCTTGTGAAGAACTCTGAAACAGATGGTCTTTACAATTTTAATTGTGCTTCTCTACTAGAACAGAAAGTAGATACTTAGATTAGTTGGTAGGTGGTGGTGAAATGAAGGGGAAAGCCTTGCTTCATTTATGGCATGGGACTAGTTGTAATCAGTGTGAAGTTTTTCTCTGAATTACATAGTAGTAAACACATAATCCTATTAGCACTCTAACTTAACATGTGTGATTTCCATATATATTGTGTAGGAGAAATATAGTATTGTGTAGGAGAAATGATAAAATTTTACATTAGAACTGAGATAGGTAGTTGATAGAAAAAAAGATCTATCTGGAGAAATGTTGACAATAGAATTGATGGAATTCACTCCTTGATTTTAGATGACAGAAAGGAAACTTCAGTAATGTTCAGGCTTAGAGTTTGGGAAATTGGGTGAATTTTAAGATTGTGTCTTAAGCTACAAAACAAGAAATGGAGAAGGACAAGATGTGTGGGAATGAATAATCAGGAAACTCTAGGCAGAGTGATTTTTGGGTGGACTCTTGAAGGAGAGATGGGACAGAAAAGTAGAGATGGTGATATTTCCCAGTGAATGGCACCTGCAAAGGTATATGGGAATGAAAAGTCCCTAATGCTCACAGTTTGACTAGAAATAGGAATGTATTGCTCAGGGGCAGGGAGTAAGTGTAGCCTTGAAAAACAGATGTGGTCAAATCTTTAACATTTTTGAGTGCTTAACAAGGACTTGCAAATTGTTTCTGAAGACTAAGGGAAGGGTTTTAGAAATTTAAGAAGAGGAATGACATAATCTAGTATAGAATTCAAGAAGGAAGGAAGGAAACCATCCTTTCATCCATGCATTTTATCTAACAGGCTTTATATTAATTATCTTGCTTTAGCCTGGAGGATGACTGGCATTGGGCTTCTAAAAAGTTTATGATAGATTACATGAAAGGTGGAGCTTTACTCTTAGGATTTGGAGAAACTGCTATTTAAGAAATAAAATCTGTATTATTTTTTGCTGTTTTCTGAATTTTTGTGACCCCTCAAAATTTGATGTGTTGAAACTCTAATCCTAAAAGTGATACTATTAGGATATAGGGACACTGGGAGGTAATTAGATCATGAAAGCAGAAATGTCATGAAGAAGATTGTGCTTTTATACAAGAAGCCCAAAAGAGACTGCTTCTTTTTGCCACATGGAAACATAGCCAAAAGGCATTGTAAATGAACCAGAAAGAAGGTCCTCTCTAGACCTCAAACTTTCTTGCACTTTGATCTTAGACTTCCCATTCTCTAGAACTATGAGAAATAAGTTTTGTCCTGTTTGAGATACTCTGTAGAATTTGTTGTAGAATCTTGAATGGACTAAGTCTGCATTAACTTTGCCTTGCATACAACCTGCCTTTCCTTTTGTTCTATTTCATGGTGGCAAACTTCTCAATGTTTCCACAATTTCTTCATTTGTTAATTTCCACAATTTGCAACAAAATGCTTCTAAAATTATTTATTTTGATTTTTCTATTTACATTTTATCAGCGACTTCCTATGTAGGTTCCTTACACCATACTCTCACGCAGAAATAATTTCTTCCTGCATGTTCTTATTATCATATAATCACATGTTTAGTTTAAATTAACATCCAGTTTTCATTAAATTATGACTCTGAATACTGTTCAAACTGGGCCACACAGTTGACTATGGTGATATCACTTTTTTAATGCAACAACCTGCCACCACCCTGCATATTCCCACTGTAGTTAAATTAGTAGAGGGTAGAGAGTACAGTCTTCTATATATTTGTCACTAAAATTTTTGGCAAATGTAGAATGCCTATGTCATGTTATATCATCTACATTTTTTCTTGAAGGCATAGCTCCTGGAGATATTTAACTATAAAATATAGACTTCTTTCAATGGTGAAACATAATCGCTGTTTTGAGACTTCTGTTTACCTTAAATTTGGAAATTTCCTTTTCTGCATTCTAGTATTGAATTTCCTATTCCAACACACTATCTTTTTTGGTTTACTCACATGTTTTAGTGCAGCACATTGTTGGTGGGTTCTTAAGAAATGGTGAGTAGGAATTATACCTTTTTAGATTTTTCACGTCTAAAATGTCTTTAATTCTGTTGTACTGATTGAAATTTGGGGGAGATGCAGACTTTTCATTTCTTTTCTATATAATTCCATTTATATAGCATTCTAGAAAAAGGCACAACTTTTGTGAGAACAGATTAGTGGTTGCCAGAAGTAAGGAAAAGAAAGAGGAATACATATGTAGATTAAAACTCAGAGTGGACACCAACAAAAGTAGGTTTTACTATATATTAATTTAAAAAGAGAAGAATGATTTTGTTTGCATAGTGTTTTTTTAAATTAATATATTACTTGTGCCAAAAGGTTTCACTGTATTTCACACATTCATATATTGTACAGTGCTGATTAAGTCACTCTTCCTTTTCACCCACCTCCTATTTTTTAAGCAGCTTTCAATGGATTTCCTTGTGCTATCTTTACACATAGACACATTGTAGTTTGATACTGTTTACACAAGTATTTTCACCTCAGAATGCTTCGGGTACTGATCACCAATATTGTTGTTCTCTGTCTCTAGTGTTTCTACTGAAATATTCTACATCATTTTAAAACTAGTTATTTCATGTGACATTGTTTTTATTTTTATATTACTGAAATCTTTTAAAATGTTTACTTTAGGCCCAGAAATTATATCATTATTTGACTACTTATGACTGCATTTTCCTTTATTTTGCAGAGTTTGGATGTGGCAACATTTTTTCATTAGGGGAATAATATTGTATTATTGTATCATTTGATTCCTTTCTTTCTGTAACATTTTTCTCCCTAAGAATTATAATTTTTAGGTTATTAGAGTACTACATTGTGTCTCTAATTTTCTTATCTTATTTCTTAGTTAATATTTATTTTCCTTTTGTCATATGTCTTGAAGGATTGTTTTCACTTTGCTTTTCAAACCTTCTATTGATTTTAAAAGAACATTCATGCACCATAATTTTAGTTTCTAAGATCATTTTATTTTTTTCTGATTTTTTTATTATGTAGTATAATCTGTTTATCTTTCTTGAAAAAAAGTATTTGTTTCATCTTTGGGAGATATTAATTGTAGGTATTTAAAATTTTTTCTTTTGCTCTGTGTTTTGTCCCTATTTCATTTGAATTGTTTTATTTTTGTTTGTTTTTTGGCAGTAGGGTTTGAACTCAGGGTCTAGTGCTTGCTAGGCAGATACTCTACCACTTCAACCACACCATCAGGTATTTTATTTTAGTTATTTTTCAGATAGGGTACTGTGTTTTTGCCCTGAGTTTGCTTTGGCCATGATTCTTCTACCTATATCTTTCATGTAGCTGGGATCACACATGTCAAACACCACACCTAACTTTTTTGTTGAGATGGGGTCCTAGTAAATTTTTGCTCATCTGGTCTTCAATCAAAGTCTTCTTGATCTCCTCCTTATGAGTAGATAGTGTTACAGGTGTGTCTTGCTGAAGAAGAAGATGGCCTTGAAACAGGGTTGTAAAACATGGTAAACTGTCAATTAAAAGCTGTAACCTCAGACAGAGCTGTAAAGCATGAGGAATTGCCCATTTGAGCCATGCAAAAGTTCAGGACCAAGATGAAAAGATGAAAGGCACCATGCAGAGATAAGCACCCATTCCCACTTTTCTTTGTCTCTACTTGTAAATAAACTTTCCAAAACAGGCCTCCCCTGCTGACCTTATCTAAACAACATTAGGTCCCTAGCTCACTACCAGCCCAATTAATCTAAACAATCTAACTCACTGGTTAGGAGACTATAACCTGAGCACATTTTTGTAACCTGATGCCCTGCACTACCTTCAGGGCTCAGACGCAGGTATACGTCTGAGACCACTGGCGTAAAAATAAAATCTGAGTTCTCCACTCCCCCGAGTGTCACTTGGTTACTTGTCCGGCCCCTTGAGCCACCAGCTGGCAGCTGGGCTGCATTGGAGTAGGGAGGGTCACGGGACTGACCGAAGTTGCAGGCCACCCAATGGTATTCTGTGTCCTCTTTTGCCCCTGTGGTGCTCCATCTCTCTGAGCAGTCTTGACCCAGCTTGGCTCCAAGGAGTAGTGGACCAACTCATCTGGCAAGTCCAGTCCGGGTAAGCACCACCCCTGGGAAATCAGTCCAAAGTCAGGTCCCATCCAAGAGGAGTTCCACAGATCAGGGAATCCTCCAAGGGGGGGAAGGAAAACTGTAATAACTTCGGAGTGAGTGTGTGAGTGAGTGAGTGGCCTGATTTGTCCTCGCTTCATGCTCAAGTTTGTGGCCCCCTGGCTGAAAAGCTACAGAGTCCAAGTGGGTCTGTTCTGCGGTACCGTGGTGAACCTCATATGGCTCAGGGCGGCATCAGGGCATCCCTGACCCAAAGTCACAAGGCTGACCCCGCCATCAACTCTAAGAGGCACTGAAGTTCATTCCGGATGCAGCCAGACAGACATCTGATTTGTCTCTTCTCCTGGAGGGGCACCCACCCTTGTTTGTCTTTGTGCCACTGATGCAGGGGGGGAATACAAAGGGTGGAAATAGGGGATACTTCTAATTGCCATGGATGGAAGTTCTTCAAAAGTCATAGTCCTGGAGTGTGTGCTTAAACATTTTAAGAAGGGATTCACAGGGGATTATGGGACTAAAATGTCTCCTGGAAAGCTGCGCACACTATGCGAGTCAGAATGGCCCACTTTTGGGGTCAACCTGCCCTCTGAAGGCACTCTAGATTTGTCCATGATCAGAGCCATTCATCAGATCATAATAGGAAACCCTGGGTACCCTGATCAGTTTCCATATATTGACTCCTGGCTCCAGGTGGCTCAGACCATGCCCTCCTGGATCCAATTCTGTGCTAATAAAAAGGGACAGAGCAAAGTATTTGTGGCCCAGGCAATAAAGCCTAAAGACCAGAATCTGACCAAACCTGTTCTGCAAGGGGATCCAGAAGATGAGCTGCTAGTGCCCCTGCTGTACATTCCCAGTATACCTCCACCATCAGAGCATCCAGTGCCACCTTTCCCAGACAGCCCACCACCCTCAGTGAGCCCTTCTCCACCCCACCAGCAGCCTCCTAGTCCCAGCAATGTCCCACACCTGTCCCCAGCTTTGAGTCTGAGTCCACAGCCCCTGAGCCACCACCTTCGCTCATCTCAGGCACTGGCCCCTCAAGCCAGGGCCTTTCAGATACCTCTCCGTGAGATGCAAGGGCCCCAGCAGGTTGACACTGATGGCAAGGTCCAGCCCAGATGCTCAACTGACCTCCTAAACTGGAGGAATCATACACTGTCTTATTCAGAAAAACCTCAAGCCATGGTCAACCTCCTAGAATCCATATTCCAGACCCATCAACCCACTTGGGACGACTGTCAGCAGATTCTCCTGACATTTTCCAATATGGAAGAGTGGCATTGAATTCTGACAAAGGCTCACCGCTGACTCCAAGGACAAGCCCCAGCAGGAACCCTAGATGCAGAAGCATGGGCAAGAGAGGTGATCCTTGATGCTCAATCCACTTGGGACTTCAATACAGCAGAAGGTCGAGGAGATCTTACTCAATATTGTGCCACCCTCTTACACGGGCTTAAGGCTGGAGCTAAGAGACCTACGAACATGTCCAAAACTGCAACAGTTATTCAGAAGCCAGAGGAAACCCCAACTGATTTTTATGAGAGACTCTGTGAAGCCTTCTGAATATGCACTCTCTTCAACCCAGAAGCACCAGAAAACCAGCGAATGGTTAATATGGCATTTGTGACTCAATCATGTGCTGACATTTGCAGAAAACTTCAAAAACTTGAAGGTGTGGCTGGGATGAATGCCACTCAGCTGCTAGAAGTGGCAAATAAAGTCTTCATAAACTGAGAAAATGAAGAAAAACGGGAATCTGATAAAAGAATGAAAGCCAAGGTGTCCTTGTTGGTTGCAGCACTGGGGAAGCCAGACCCAACTCAGCTCCACCACAATAGGGAAGACCCAATGGGAGAACTCCACTCCAGTGAGACCAATGTGCCTACTGCAAGGAGACTGGACACTGGAAAAATGAATGCCCCCATCACAAGAGGACAACATCGGAGCCTAACAGAATTGCTCTGGGAAGGAAGACAGATGGCAGCCCAAACTCAAGATCTCATTTGCCTAGCAGGAATTGGATCAGACTAGGAAAGACAGGGCTCCTTACTACTAGGCCCCTGAAAGCCCATGGTCGAAATGAAAGTGGGGGGGCCAACCGATGATTTTCATGTTGGACTCAGACGTGGAGCATTCTGTGGTCACTAAGCTGGTGGCCCCACTCACCCAGCACAGAGCCATGATCGTTGGAGCCACTGGCACCCAAACTGCCCGGCAGTTCTGCTGACCCTAGACGTGCCAACTCAGAGGGCATAAGGTGACTCATGAATTCCTATATTTACCAGAATGCCCAATTACTCTGCTGGGAAGGGCCTTATTAACAAAGCTCAGAGCCCACCTTCAAGCAAAGCTCAGAGCCCACCTTCAAGGTCTCATCGTGGTAGTGACCACACCTACAGAAGACAAATGCCAACTTTATTGCCAGGAAAAGTGGGACCTGGCAAAGTCCATCTGCCTGCTGGAGGAGTTTCCTGATGTCTGGGCTGAGAACGGGGCCCCTTGGGCTTGCAATCATGTGCCTGTAGTGGTAGAACTCAATTCTGGGGCTCTCCCTGTCAGACAGAGGCAGTATTCGGTACCATGGAAAGCAGGCCTAGGAATTCAGACCCACCTACAGCGGCTGAAGGATGCAGGGATATTAATTGACTGCCAATCGCCATGGAACACCCCACTGTTGCCCATCAAGAAGGCAGGGGGAGAAGATTACTGGCCCGTCCAGGACCTGTGGGCAGTCAACAATGCTGTTATCACGCTGCACTCAGCAGTCCCTAATCCCTACACTCTCCTGATCTATGGCCACAAGCAAGCTGGTTCACTTGCCTAGACCTAAAAGACACTTTTTTTTGCCTTTGCCTGGCACAAGTTAGTCAGCCCTTGTTTGCCTTTGAATGGGAAGACCCCCATACTGGAAGAAAAATGCAAATGACTTGGACTAGAATTCCTCAGGGCTTTAAGAACTTCCCTACCCTGTTCAGGGAAGCTCTAGCAGCGGATTTGTCAATGTTCCTGGAAGAAAATCCAAGCTGCACTTTGCTTCAGTACATGGATGATCTGCTCCTGGCAAGCCACAACTGGGAGACGTGCTGGGAAGGGACAAAGGCATTGCTAGCCTGACTCTCTGAGGCAGGCTACAAAGTCTCCTGGAAAAAGGCTCAAATTTGCCAACAAGAGGTCTGATACCTCGGATTCGCCATCTCAGAGAGACAGCGTGCCCTGGGTCCGGAGAGGAAGCTGGTTGTCTGCTCCATCCCTCAGCCAAAGACCAAGAAGGAGGTCTGAGAATTCCTAGGAGTGGCAGGATTCTGTTGCATATGGATACCTGGATATTCAAGCCTGGCCAAACCACTTTATGAGGTCACATCAGGGTCAAGAAAAGACCCTCTAAATTGGGAACTCGAACAAGAAAAGGCTTTCCAGAAAATAAAAAGGCTGTTAACCAGCACCCCTGCATTAGGGCTGCCAGATGTAAAACAACTTTTTGATCTCTTTGTGAGAAAAATCACACAGCTCTGGGGGGTCCTCACCCAAGTGATGGGTCCTGGCAACAGTCAGTGGCTTACCTGTCAAAGTGCTTGGACCCAGTGACCTCTGGGTGGCCCCCATGTTTCCTGGCCCTGGTGGCCACAGTAACCCTAATCAGGGAGGCTGACAAGCTTACCCTGGGACAGGACGTTAATGTGAAAGTTCCTCACGCACTCATAGCTCTAATGAATGCACAGGGTCATAAATGGCTGACCAGCTCCAGAATGGCCCATACCAAGGATTACTATGTGAACATCCATGAGTCAGACTTGAGACTGTACAAACTTTAAATCCTGCCACTTTACTGCCAACAGAGGAAGGGCCTCCAGATCACGATTGTGAAGAGGTGATGGATGAAGTATATTCTAGCAGGCCAGACCGGATGGATGTTCCCCTCTCAGATCCAGAGCTCAAACTTTTCACAGATGGAAGCAGTTTCATCCAGAACAGACAATGAAAGGCTGGATTCGCAGTCACCACTGCTAACAACGTTATACAGGCTGAAGCCCTACCACAAGGCTGGTCTGCACAATGAGCGGAATTTTGGGTGTTGGTTCAGGCACTATGATATGCAAAGGGAAAGAAGGCAAACATCTATACAGATTCTAAGTATGCTTTTGCCACCCTGCACATGCATGGAGCAATATGCAAAGAGAGAGGATTGCTGACAGCAGGGGGAAAGGAGATTAAAAACAAAGAAGAAATTCTCCAGCTGCTAGAAGCAGTCTGGGAACCTCTCTAGTGGCTGTCATGCATTGCAAGGCCACCAAGGGGCATGTGTTAGTAGAGGAAACCACCTGGCAGATCAGGCTGCAAAAAGGGCAGCAGAAGAACTGAGCTCCCCTGAAGTGCCAAAGCAAACTGTCAAGCTTCTGCTGGCTCCAGAGCTGCCTCCCACTCCAAATTACACCAAGGAGGAAGAACAATGGGCAAAAGATGAAAAGGGAATAGAAGAAAAGGGAGGCTGGTGGAAGTTGCCTTACCAGAGGCTCTTTGTCCCCAGTGCTGTAGCAGTTGCTCTGGTGAAACAACAGCATGGGCTAATGCACTTGGGGAAAATGGCCCTGGAAAAGCTATTGGACAGATACTATTTCATTCCCAAGCTCCCCACCCTGTGTGCCCAAGTGAGTGCTGGGTGCATCACATGTGCACGAAACAATGTGAGTCAAGGGCCTAGGCCAAGCCCTGGAATACAAACTACAGGCACCATGCCTTTTGAGGACTTGGAAGTGGACATCACAGAGGTCAAGCCCTGTCAAGGGTACCAGTACCTCTTGGTTCTTGTCTGCACTTACTCAGAATGGGTTGAAGCTTACCCCCCCCACACACACACAGAAAAAACACGAGAGGTAGTAAAGGCTCTCTTAAGAGAAATTATCCCCAGATATGGACTTCCCCTTTCTATCAGATCAGATAATGGGCCAGCCTTCGTGGCAGAAATAGTTCAGGACCTGGCCAAGATTTTAAAAACAAAATGGAAATTCCATACAGTGTTCAGGCCTCAGAGTTCAGGGAAAGTAGAACGCATGAATCGAGCTCTTAAAATTACCTTAGCCAAACTCTGCCAAGAGACACAATCTCCCTGGGTAGACCTGCTACCTTTAGCCCTGCTCAGGGCATGCTGTACCCCTAGATCCTCTGGCTATCCACCCTTTGAGATTCTTTATGGCAGACCCCCTCCCATAATAAACAGGCTCAGAGGGGACATCAAGCAAATTGGAAGTCTAGACATGTCTTGATATCTCCAGGCCTTAGGAACGACCCTATGTCACATTTCCCGGGAAGTTTTAGAAAGAGCCCCAATCCCTGTGGGTAACAGGGCCCATCCCCACCAACCGGGGGACATGGTATGGGTAAAGGATTACAAAAAGGAACCACTCCAACCTAGTTGGATGGGTCCCCACCTGGTAATATTAGCAACTCCTACAGCTGTTAAAGTTGCATGTATCACTTCTTGGATTCATCACTCTTGGATAAAGAAGGCTGCCACTCCCATGGACCCCAACAACTGGCAGGCAGTCCGAGATTCAACTAACCTCCTCAGATTAAGACTCCAGAGGACATTGCAGTGGAACATCATTGCCTGAGAGATTTCCAGCCCTGCTCCAACCACATCCCGGAAGCTGGTTGGTCAATGCACGGTGGAAGCCTGAGGAATCATCCACCAGGACATAGATATATCCCCTTTTCTATCACCCATACCTTATCTTGCTGATCAGAGTTTTTGCAATACTGTTTGCTCTAGGACTGGCTGTAACTGCTCCCCAGGATTGGAACCTAGGCCAAAGGTTACTACTAGCTTTCTGTTATTTCCTCATAGTTGGAAGGTTAACTGCTGTCCAGTGCTGTCCGTAACCTAGATCCCAACATCAAGCATGAGGTCTCTGATGTGTTATTGCCTTCTAACTCTGCTACATTTTGAGGTTGTCCAAATGGGAGGCCAGGATGACTGCTCAGCCTGCGTAATGCCACTTTCCTTCCAGGGAAAACTGAGGTATTCCTTCACCTTTTATCAGTATCTGTCACCCATGTGCAGCATATCAATCTCTGAATGCACCACGAGAGGTACGGTTTACTATAAAGGAAAGCTGACAGGTCTAACTGGGTCATGCAAGAACAAAGGCTCTACAGGGCAGATAGTTTGCTGGCAGAAAAACGGGGACCTCTTAAAGGCATGAAACGATGAAATGACAGGGGGAGGAAATAAATCATTATGTCTGGGCACCTTACACTTCCACCCCACCTCCATATCAATTTACTAACAGAGAGTCACAGAGCTGGAAGGGCCACCCAAAGGTGATTACCTAGGTGGATACGAGCCTATAGAAGACATTGATCGGCCACCTCCATGGTCCCCGCTAAGGCTCCCCCCCAGGACAAGGGAACTTAACTTGGAACCTCACCTGTACAACCTGCTAAATGCAACCCACCACCTCCTTAATTTTGCAAACCCACCATTGGTTGGTGATTGCTGGCTCTGCAGGTCCTCAGGTCCTCTCCAATATGTAGCAACCCCAGTAAGCCTCCTCAACCAGAGTAGGCATGAAGCTCCTCTCAACTCTACCAGTACAAAACCCAGAGTAAGAAATATACAGCTATTGCAGAAAGCCCCTAGTTGTATCTACAATTCAAAAGGATACTATTCAGTTGGGGAACTGACTGCTGACCAATGTGCTCAAGTTCAAAACTGTACCACTACCACCATTAGATTTACAGTTGACAGGCTATGGTGCAGCATCCCGGGAATCTTTTTTGTCTGTGGGACCCTTGCTTATCAGTGCCTGCCAGCTAACTGGAAGGGCGTCTGTACACTAGCATTCCTCACCCCACAAATAAACATAGTGCCCAATAATCAGACCCTCCCTGTGCCTTTAGTAGCTCACTCACAGTCAGAGAGAACTATCCAATTTATACCCTTATTAATCGGGCTAGGGATAACAACTGGGATAGGAACAGGCATAGAGGGAATTGCCTCATCAGCAGCATACTATAATCAATTATCCACCGAGCTGACAAATGACACAGAGCAAGTGGCAAAGTCCATAATGACTATGCAGGACCAACTGGACTCCCTAACATCAGTGGTCCTCCAAAACTGGAGAGAGTTGGATTTACTCATTGCCAAAAAAGGGAGGGCTTTGCCTTCTCTTAAACAAAGAGTGTTGCTTTTATGTAAATCAGTCAGGAATAGTCAGAGATATGGCTCAGCAATTGCAGGACTGAGTCACACGTAGGAGACAGGAATTAGCAAATTCTTGGAACAGATAGAGCAATATCTGGAACTGGGTATCATGGCTCATTCCATTATCTGGCCCTATCTTTATGCTTCTATTGGCACTGATATTTTGTCCATGCATTCTTAACACCATAACTCACTTCATTAGCTCCCAGATGGAGGTGATAAAGTTGCAGCTCCTAGTAACACAATATAGGCCTTTGGGACAACAAGAGCCTTATGGTATTTCTAAAGTCTAGTGTTGGTGCTTGTCCACAAGTGGAGAAAGCATCAAAAGGGGGGAATGAAGAAGAAGATGGCCTTGACACAGGGTCATAAAACATGGTAAACTGTCAATTAAAAGCTGTAACCTCAGACAGAGCTGTAAAGCATGAAGAATTGCCCATTTGAGCCATGCAAAAGTTCAGGACCAAGATGAAAGGCACCATGCAGAGATAAGCACCCATTCCCACCTTTCTTTGTGTCTACTTGTAAACAAACTTTCCAAAACAGGCCTCCCCTGCTGACCTTATCTAAACAACATTAGGTCCCTAGCTCACTACCAGCCCAATTAACCTAAACAATCTAACTCAATGGTTAGGAGACTATAACCTGAGCACATTTTTGTAACCTGATGCTCTGCACTACCTTTTAAATATCTTGTGAATCCTTTGTTCAGGGCTCAGACGCAGGTATACGTCTGAGACCACTGGTGTAAAAATAAAATCTGAGTTCTCCACTCGTCTGAGTTGCTTGTGTCTGACTATATTGCCACAACACTGCCATGTACAGCTTTATCTAATTTTTAAAAAGTTTTTATTTCTTTGCTAGTTTCACTAGATTTGTTATAAAATTTTTCTTCACATATCTAGAAATATGTGTTATTACACACAGATTTTTAAGATTCTTCCTTGATGTACATGCTTTTATTTGATCCTCTTCCTTTGTATGTAAATTCAATTAGCTTAGAAGACATGGCAAAAGGAGTGAGAGAGTCACTCATGGAAGTTCCTGAAGAAGCAAACTGCCCTGTTGTAGACAGAGTACACCCAAAGATGGTCACCAGTAGCTGAGAGTGGCATCTGTGCCAAATACCAGTAAGAAAAAAAAGTCCTACAACCATAAGACATAGAATATGACTAATCACCTGGATGGTCATGAAGGCAGTTTCTTCTCTAACCAAGCTCCAGATAAGGACACAGCTCCACTGACATCTTGATTTCAATCTTTAAGACACCAGGTGAGCCATGCTTAATTTCCTGACACAAAACAAATTAGGAGCTTCAAGTACATGTGTCATCTGAGTGTATGAGCACATGAGCATGTGTCATTATTATCACCTAATTGTGGCCAAACCTCACATCCCAAAACTAGTCTTTATTAACTATCACTTTACATGCTCCAAATTTGATGAAAAACAATATTTATATATCCAAGAGGCCCAGCTAATTCCAAGTAGAATAGATAAAAGATAATCAAACCTATGCACAGGATACTCAATATATTGAAAGTTAATGAAACTTGAAAGCAAGAGATTATCTCAATAAAATTAACAATTAACTTCTTTTTCTGAAGCTATGGGAACCAGAAGACAATGGGGAAATATAATCAAAGTCCTGAAAGTGAAAAATCAAATCAAAACAGTTTTCAACCAAGAATCTTACATTCAAAAAAAGAAAAGCCTTTAAAAATGAGTTTGAAATAACTACTTCCTTTATTTCAAAACAAAGAGAATTTGAAACTCCCTTTTCAAGAGCACTAAGAATGAAAGGAAGTTCTTCAGGGTGAAACTAAGTGATACCAGATAGTAATTCAAATCAACACACTGTCACATAGTGTCCTTACAGACAGTTATGTTGTTATTTATTCCAGTCAGCAAAATTACATATTTATTCTCCTTTATTTTAAAATCTGATTTAAAATTAGTTGCATACTGAAGAGACCACCCACAGAGTGGGAGAAAATATTTGCCACCTATACATCAGACAAAGGATGGATAACCAGAATATATAGGGAACTCCAAAAACTAAACTTGCCCAAAATTAATGAGCCAATAAAGAAATGGGTAAGTGAACTAAACAGAACTTTCTCAAAAGAAGAAATTCAAATGGCCAAAAAACACATGAAAAAATGCTCACCATCTCTAGCCATTAAGGAAATGCAAATCAAAACCACACTAAGATTCCACCTCACCCTTATTAGAATAGCCATGATTAGAAACACCACCAACAACAGGTGTTGGCGAGGATGTGGGGAAAAAGGAACCCTTATACACTGCTGGTGGGAATGCAAACTAGTACAACCACTCTGACAAAAAACTTGGAGGCTTCTTAAAAATCTAAACATAGACCTGCCATATGATCCAGCAATACCACTCTTGGGGATATACCCAAAGGAATGCGACACAGGTTGCTCCAAAGGCACTTGCACACCCATGTTTATTGCAGCACATAGCCAAGTTATGGAAACAGTCAAGATGCCCCACTATTGGTGAATAGATTAAGAAACTGTGGTATTTATACACAATGGAATAATACAAGAAGAATGAAATCTTATCATTTGCTGGTAAATGGATGGAACTGGAGAACATCATCCTGAACGAAGTTAGCCAGGTCTAGAAGACCAAAAACCATATGTTCTCCCTCATGTGCGGACTTTAGATCAAGGGCAAACACAACAAGGGGATTGGACTTTGATCACATGATGAGGGGAGAGCACAGAAGGGAGCTATGAGGATAGGTAAGAAACCCCTCCCCCCTAAAAAAAACCAAGATAGCATTTGATGTCCTCAATGCAAAGGAATTAATGCAGATACTTTAAAGCAACAGAGGCCAATAGGAGAAAGGGACCAGGAACTAGAGAAAAGGTTAGTTCAAGAAGAATTCATTTAGAATGTAATACAGATGTACAGGAAAGCAATGTGAGTAAACTCCCTGTATAGCTATCCTTATCTCAACTAGCAAAAACCCTTGGTCCTTCGTATTATATTGCTTATACTCTCTTCAACAAAATTAGAGATAAGGTCAAAATACTTTCTGCCTGGTAGTGAGGGGGTAGGAGGGGAGAGAGAGGGGTCAGAGGGAAGGGGGGAGAAATGACCCAAACATTGTATGCACATATGAATAAAAAAATAAATAAAATAAAATTAGTTGCATAAAACATTATGTACATACTTGTATTACTGATCTTATAACATATAGAAATGTAATATATTTGACAAAACAACTGAAGTAGGTGGTTGAGAGTAAAGCTTTATTGGAATAAGGAAATGACCATATGGTAATGAGTAGCCAAAGGAAAAAACATGTAGAGAACAGCAATAGTAAGTAGGAAGAGTAATATAACAAACTCTAAATATCTTTTCTCTCCTTCCTTCTCTCATCTTTTTGAAGATACCCGTTTGCAAAATGTAGCTAGCTACTCAAGAGGTGAAGAACAAGAGGATAGTTTTTCAAGGCCAGCCTGGACAAAAAGTTTATGGGACCCCCCTCTCAACAAATAACTGGGCACAGTGGAACATGCCTGTCATCCCAGCTACATGGGAGGCATAACTGGGAAACACTATTAAAAAATACCTACAGCAAAATGGGCTGTGGCTGTGGCACAAGTGGTAGAGGGTCTGCCTGGCAAGTAGAAGGCCCTGAGTTCAAATCCCAGTACCACCAACAAAACAAAACAAAATAAAAAAAGATTGTAAAATGTAATAAGTATGCTTTCTGTATTGTAGAGTTTGTAATAGGGCAAAAATTTAATTTGTATAAAAATAATAGCATAAAAATATGGTTTTATATTTTACTAGCATCTAATAAAAATCTGCAGTAAATTTTGATGTTAAGATTTATATATTTTAAGTCCTAAAATATAATAAAAGATATTAAAGAAATCACAATGCTACTGGAAAGTATCCGTTTCATACAAGAGATAGCAATAAAATGGGAATAATAGTGATGTGAAAAACAAAATGTAAACTGGAGGATGTAAAACTAGCTGTATCAATAGTAACATTAAACACAAATGAATTAAACAATCAAATAAAAAGTCAGCTATTATTAGATTGTATATTTAAAAAGAATAGAATCCAGTTGCATACTATTTACAGGAGACACACTTTAAAGTAAAAGATACAAATATGATGAAAGTAAAAGGATGAAAAAGATGTACCATACCAATAGAGCTGTAAGAGAGCTGAAGTAGCCATGCTGCTATCAGTACAATTAATTAAGTTGCTTGTGGTCATCAATTCACAACATATCTATATATCAAATAATCAACTGCCTATCTTAAGTATATTCAATTTTTCTTTGCAGATTGTACCCCATTAAAGCTGGAAAAAATAGGTAAAACAAATAAGCCAACATATGATGAGTTGCATACGGATTTGGCAAAAATTGCTCTTTCCTGAGTGACCAAGTTGCAGTGGCTGCAGGGTGCTGGTGTCAGGGCTGGGGAGGAGACGCCCAGCTTTGTGAGGAAGCAGAACCAGCACGGGTCTCCCAGGCAGCGTTCTGAGAACTTGGAAGAGAAGATGTTTCTCAGGACAACACCTTTCTTAAACGGTGTCCATGTTCCCAAGACTAGGTAATTTCTGGTTGAATTTTTCTAAAATTCGACTCTTTTAGTCTTTTGCTGAGACAGAGTAAGTGTCTAAGTGGGAAAGTTAGGGAAATGGATTTAAGAGAAATTTTTTAGTGTTAATTTGTTTTCTGATTTTTTTTTTGGTGATACTGAAGTTTGAACTCAGGGCTTTGCCCTTGCTAGACAGGTGCTCTAGTGCTTGAGACATGCTTCCAGCCTTAGGAGAAAAAATTCTAAAGGTTCTCAATCAAGAGTCTTCATATAAACCCTGACCCACACTTTGACTTTCATTTTTTCTGAGATTTCCAGTAGGAATTTGAATTTTCTCATCTGTCATATTTAGTCACCCTCTGTCTGACTTTCACTTTCCAAACATTTCCTTCTTTTATATATTGTCTCCTTTTCTCCACTTTGTCTTCTTGGGCATTAGCTTTTAAAGAGTCTTCTTTTTATTATAATTTTAGTAGGATCTTAGAAGGAGTGAAGGTAAATGCAATTATTAAATTTACTCTGTGTAATCTTGAAGCACAACTTGTCAAAATTAAGTCAACAAAGTAAAAATAGAATAAATTTGGCTTAAGCAGATTTTAGTTCAAAAACTAAGTCAATCTTGCACTGGTGGTGTTTTAAAACAAGAAGTTATAAATTGTCTCCGAGCCACTATTTCTTCAATGGGAAAAATACATAATAATACCTATTACATAAGAAAACAGGTGTTACATAAGAAAAGATACACACTTTGCTTTTGTTGCTTGTGTCTTTGTGGTTCTAATCATCATCACCACCATCATCATCCATGCTCAACATAATATAATATGCCCAAACTGACTTTTATCTGTGCTGAAAAGTCTCCAGCTACTAAATAATTTCAAGCTATTGCTCTACTTTTTTGAATAAAAAATAATTTGCATTCGAGAGAACATGACTGATAATTTGGGGGTTTATTAAATCTGAAATAGAAAAGAGAGAGCTGAATTCAGTTTTGACGGTTGGATGACGTGAGGTGGTAGCTAAAGTAGCCAAAAGTTCATAAGAGTTTAAATCCTTAGAAATGAAATGGGAGATGGTGTCATGATGTCAACATATGGTAGTTGAAGAGGAATTTAAGATAAGACACGTGTGTGTAGGCACACATGTAAATAAATCTCCATTTTTAGCTAATTACATTTTCAAATTTTGCTTTTACTTTTTGTCTGTCTTTAGAAAATGTCTTTATGGCCATCATTGTTTCCTATTTAATATAACTTACTTGTATTCATGGATAACATTGTGTTTAGCAATGAATAATTCATTTATAAAATAATGAGCACATCCTCATCATTCCAAATTAGCCACAGGAGATTTAAATGGAAAGTAAAATAACTCCTTGACATCTTTGTGTCCTGTACCACCAGAGTAAAATCTACTTGGCAGAAATGGTTAAGAACTAAGAATTATAAAAGCTATTCAAATCTTCCGGAATTAGAAGAAGTAAATATAGGTATCTGACTGTCATAAATAATAAAAACTCACTATTTAATATTTAATACAAGCATCAATGTATTTGAAATGGCGATGAGTGTTAAAAGCAAAACACTTTTTGTTTGTACTGTATTTATTTCTGGAGAAGAGTCTTCCAGTCTTTACATACCTCATAAACATTATCTGTGTTATGGCAGGAACCTTATTCAGGAAGATTTTCTTTTGTATTGTATTTTCTTTAATTTTATCATTTTTACATTTACTGGATGTGAGGGCGATCTGGCTGCGACATCTGTCATCCCATTGATCGCCAGGGTTGATTCGGCTGATCTGTCTGGCTAGGCGGGTGTCCCCTTCCTCCCTCACCGCTCCACGTGCGTCCCTCCCGAAGCTGCGCGCTCGGTGGAAGAGGACGACCATCCCCGATAGAGGAGGACCGTTCTTCGGTCAAGGGTATACGAGTAGCTGCGCTCCCCTGCTAGAACCTCCAAACAAGCTCTCATTTTTACATTTACTTACGTGTGTATACATTATTTGGGCCCCTTCCCCCACCCCCACCTGCTTCTGGGCAGAACCTGTTCTGTCCTCTTGTTCTCCAATTTTGTTGGAGAGAAAACATAAGAGATAATAAGAAAAACACAGCTCTTTTTTTTTTTCTAGTTTGAGATAAAAATAACTATACAGAGAGATTCCTAGCATTGCTCAGGAAGATAATTTTTGAAAGAAAAATTATCCCATTAATTAAATATTTTTCAGAGTGGTTACTTTGCATACATTTCATGCTAGTAGAGTTAGCATTGCTGTGTTTAAAACTGATTTAATAAATTGTCCAGTTATTTTGTAAACATTTCCAAAGAAGGTGGTTTATCAAATAGTAAAATTGCTGAAACACAAATATTTACCACAGATCCAATAAGATTTTATGTACCCTGTAACTATGGTATTATATGCTTAATGATTTCTCCATCTTTGATGCAATATGAATGCAGCTTTTTTTTCCTGTGAAGTTAATTTTACAGTGAGGAGAATGCTTTGTTACAGTTTTATGGGTTCTAGATGTCTACAAAGATCAGTATTTTTACCCTAGGGAGTGGTAAAAGCCCAGGTAACCTGAAGCCACATTGTTTATATTTGAAATCATGCTTTATATCTGATATAAATTTTTATATCATTATTTCCCTAGATCTACCATATGTATAAACTTTCTTTGAAGTATATTAGTAGCTCATCTAACAGATTATAGATCACCACAGATACCAAAGTCAAGAATAGGATGTGTATTCTTAAGTTGAAAAACTGAAGAACAATCTTTTCATTTCTTGGTTTTGTCAGATTTTGAAACAAAAGGGACTTTTTGACCTTCCTATTTGCTTGAAAATGCAGTATGGCACAATTCAGGTATGAAAAATCAAATACTTGATAAATGTGTGTGTGTATACAAGTACAATATATACTGACATACTGAACTCCATACCATAGACCTTAAGCACTAAGTAGAATTAATTTTGCAAAGAACATGTTTACTTTGTATGTGCAGCTTGATAAGGTGTTGAGATTTAAAAATTCTAGTGCCAGTTCTACCACTGACCTCTTTTACAAATTTAACACGTGTAACTTATTCTGCTCATTTCTGTTCCAAAACAGATTGCCACATTAATTCAACTAGTGGTTTTGAGAAAGAGAATGATAAGTTAAAAGGAGCGGGAAGCAAGGGACCAATGATTGTATTGGAAACAGTTCATAACTTCAGAAACCTGAGATCACGAGGCACCAAACTGCATTTACACATATTTAGGTTATCGGGATCTTTAACTTCACATGTTGGTCATAAATTCTGAAAGCAACTGAACCCTAGTGGTTTTTAATGTGTAGAAGAACATTAAGCCTGGAATTCAAACTCCCTAATCTTTGCAGGCAATGTCACTAACTCTGCAAAGTCAAGTAATTTCTCAGGAAACATACTTCCTGCTTTTAAAAGAAGGTGTGAGTCTCCTTCTTAGTTATATGGCTATTATGTAGATCATAATTGATTGAAGGCCAGGAAAGCTGTTTGGAAAATGCAGAGTGTTTTATAAACAAGATATTTCTATAAGAATTTCTGCATCAAAATGTATCATAGACAAGTTATTGAAGCATTTCAGAAAATTGCAATGACTTTCATCTCAAGAACATTTATTCTTGAGTTAAAATAATTTCCCTTCTGCTAGGATTTTTAACAGTGGTTCTGAATGCTTACTTCATAATCTTGGAAGCTTCTACGTTGATCATTCAGTCACTAGCCTTCCTTTTTCTTCCAGATTTCTTTGAAAAGTAATCTTTACATATAATTTTTATTTCTTAGTATTCTTACAATCTTTCTTCCTTTCTAGCCATGTTTTAGCTTCCCCAATTCAAATAAATCTGTTCAGTGGTTTCTAAGAACAGTTTGGCCATCCAAACTGAAGACTTCTTTCACTTCTTTTTCTTGTAGAATCATCTCCAGTATTTGCAAGTGCCAATTGTTCTATTTTTCCTGAAATTGTTGCTCACTTGTTTTCTTTAAAATGATCTCTGCTAGTCTTCCAGTTAGTTCTTTTCCCACTCTTCTTTTTCTTTGCTTTTCATGCTCATTAATCCCTAATCCAGAAAGAATAGTTACTACTCAAGGTTCTGAAATCATCCTTTTTCATTTTTTTCTCCTTTATTCTTTCTTACCTAAATTCTTATCTATGGCTTCAACTATCATTCTAATAAAGATAAGTCTGCATTCTATCTCTATCCCTAATCCCTGTAGTTCTGCATTATTACTTCCTATTACTCCCTTACAGACCTCTGAAAATGGGAAAAGCTACCCTTCCATCAATATGCTTAATATTTCTCATTTTTATGATATGGGTTATTCTCTGTTTTTAGTCTCAGCCATTTCTCTATGATTTGTATGGTAAAATACTAAAAATGAAAATTTTGCATGAATTCTATGGCTTCCAAATTTTTTGACCAAGTTAAAATTGAAAGACTGAGAATTAGTAACTAAGTAAAACCATACTGAAATTTAAATAAAGAGGATTATAAGCCATTAACATGAAAAAATTGAAACTGCTATAGGTAGAAATTGCATATTCAATTTTGCTTAGTTTTCATTCAGTCTCAGTGGAAGGGTTGATATTTATACTATTTTGGGGGTAGAGAGCAGGGAGTTATAAGGAGTCATTTATTACATGGGGCCAGATCAATAGTTCATTTTGTTATTGTGTTAATTACAGTTTTCTTTTCTCCAGTTTTTTTAAAATATAGGTGACAGATTATGTTCTATCATTCAAATACACTAAATACATGTTAAAAGAATTTGAAGGACTTTACTCAAGATTTTGGAGGATACAAAAAATCAGGCAGAGTTTTTATGTCAAGGAATTTCAGTTTGATGTAAGCTTATGTAAGCGGATGTATGTAAAAATATTTACAATACTAGATAGAGTGAAAGAACTGTCTTAAGAGAGGAAAATAAATTGCTCTGAGGAGTTTATGATATGTAATAAAATGCATGTGGGTTAGTGTTCACACTCATAAACAGGTTGCCACTTTATTTTTCCTAGCTGGTTGCAGTTTTCCATAATGAGAAACTGAACAGTGTAGTATGGAGGCTTTTGGGCTCTAGTGGTAGGCTGCCTAGATCAGACTCATAATTGGGCATGCACTTGGTTGTGTGCCCTTGGCCAATCACCTTTCTCTGCCCCAGTTTCTTCATCTGTCAATTGAGGACAAAAGTAATAGTACCTACTTCACATATTATAAAATTAAATTAGGTATGTTTTAAAAACATTTAGAACAATGCCTCATAGAAAGTATGAAGTCACATACAATAATGTCTGGTCCTTAGAAGGTATGTATGTGAAAGCTTAGTTTCTTGACGGTATCACTTCTGCTTTAGAATTAAGATTCATCTTAATTTGAAATTCAGTAGTATTGCTTCAAAAGCTTTATTATTATTGCCATCAAAGAATCTCACAGCAGGCAAAAATATTGATAATAAAATCAGATAGATATTAGGCAGATTTCATATAAGATTATGGATGATATACTCAATGTAACACAACTCTTGTTTTTTAAACAGGTATATTTCAAGCAAAGGGATTTTTACTTTTAAAAATAATAAAAAGGATGATTTTCTATTTTTTGCTAGTATTTGGCTTAAAGTATTCTGTCTGACTTCCACAGAAGTCTACGGAGACAGGCTGAGGATGTTATCAGTCTGCTTATATACTACTCACTTTTGCTCTAGGCTCTTTCAATTCTAATGAGTATTAACCACTTAAAATGTTTGAATATAATTCCCCAGACCTCCGTTTTCTTTGATTTTTATCAAGTTGGAGTTTATGCATTTATTTATTAATATCTCTGGGATATTGGTCTTTATTTAATATTGCTTTAAATTCAACAGAATTTTGCCTTTAATAGACTTGGGAAAATCTAGTAAAAGTATAAAAATTTTCATTACATATACTTACATATAAAAGCTGAACTTTGTTTTTTGCTTTTAATAAAAATTTCTGAGAACTTTGTAGGATAAAACATGACAAGTTTTCATTGTTCTGTGCCCTCTAAAGTTTAAGCTCAGTGTTGAAACATTTATACAATGGGATATTAGCATAGTAGAGAAATATTTTGGTAATAAAGTATATATAATCCACTTTTCAGTTATGAGTAATTTGAGTTTGAAAGTTTGTTATTGTTTCTGACATTATTAAAAATTTAAATTTTAATAGTTCATTATTAGAATTAAATATAGGTCATTAAATTCTAATAATGAATTCTAAAATTCTACAAATGAAAAGGATTAGGGATTAAAAGCTTCAGACACAAAGTCTGACTACATAGTTTGTTCAAGGTCATCAGGAGAATACCTTAAACAAAGAAACAGTAAATATGTTCACATAGAGTTAGGACAAATTTCACAGCATCTGTTTAATCATTTAGAGGAATATTTATTAAATATTTGTTGAGGATAATACATGTATGTTAATATAATAAAATGTAACATCTATTGTCAAAATAAACAATATATAAACATTTTATTATGTGAAAACATAAAACAGAAATTATCATTACATAATTTTAAAATATAATGTAGGAATATAATTATACAAAAAATTTAGATATGAGATCTAAGTAGTCATTTGGTGGCATTTTAAAATGTTTTCTCAAAATAAGTTAGTAGGAGTCAAGAACTCATTTAAATGCAAGAGTGACTAAGTCCTGCGAGTGTGGAGCCGATACCGTTAAATCCATGTAAGTCAAGGTGAAGATGGTCCCAGCTTGGAAGAGAGTTGACTTAAAGCAGCCTCTACTTAAAAGGAAAAAAAAGAGGTGCAAAGTAAAGCCATTATCAGCTTTTTGTTACTATAATGAAATAACTGACACAAGTTACTTTTGAAGAAAAGATGTTTATGTAGCTTATGGTTCCAGTGGTCCAAAGTCCAAACCACATGTTTCAGGCTCTGTGGTCAGCACTGTCCCTACACTTCATCACTCCTACTGCATAGCAATGTTAGGAAGATTACATCTTGAACAAGGAAGCTGAGAGAGTTGGAGGGGCCATGCAAGCACCATTTTGTAATGACCCTGACCTTCTTATAAGGACTACCAAGGTACCCTCAAGCTCCCTCATGCCTCCCCTTTACTTGAGGACCCCTCGTGAGTCCCATTTCTTAAAGGTTCCACCACCTGTCAGTACCACCAACCTGGGGACAAAACTTCCAATCACATGGTCCCTTGTGTGACACTGAAACCATGTATAATCAAGGCAGTCATCATGAAAAAAATTAATACAAACAGTTTTTAATATTTAAGTAATCAAGGAAAGGAATGAGATGTGCTGCCAGTTGGATGATGCAGGTGTGAAGTGGAAAAAAGTAAAATGTTCCATTTTTTTTAATGATCAATGTTGATAAATATACAGAAAAATATTTACAAAGTATGATACTTAACTGCAATATGGTTCTGAAAGACAAGACTTGGATCAGCCCTGCTTGTGCTTACCAAACCCTACCTTTATAGCAAAGCAGTGAAGGAGACACAACCTTCATTCCTCTACAGTCCTCTCTTTTCCCCATCCTGCTTTCCCATCAAATATCTTTCTTCCATTCAAGTACTTACTAGACCTAACCCTACTGAACTTCCAAGATCAGATGAGATTGGGTGCATTCAGGGTGGTATGGCCATAGATTCATCTAATATCTTTCTTAGTTATTAACTGGATTTCATTATTCTAAAAAAATATACACATACCATATCATATATCACTTTAATATAGCATATTATGGATATGGCTGTCTATTCTTTCTATTTGTTGGGTTTTCCTTGGGACTAATAATTTCTTTCCTTTTTTTTTCTTTTGTAAAACCTTAAATTCCAATGTCAAGTCTTAAATAAATTGATCTAATTTATTTAATTTCTGCTGCATTTTATTCATCTATAGAATGAGTTCTTTACTGAAGTACAATATAAAAAAACTTTAAAAAATGTTGATGAAAATGCCTTTCAATCGAAGTTGTATGTGAAATGATGAGCAATATTTTATATCAGAAGATAATCAGAATAGTTCTAGTTTGCAATGAAGAAATAGATAATTTACATAATACTGGTAAAATTGATTAGTTATACTCTAGGAAGTACCTAACTGTGATAACCATGTCAAGCAACTCTGCCACTTATTTGGAGTAACTTAAAATGTTCTTTTTGACCTGCCTAAACTTCCAGAATTATTAAGAGTGAGAAGTGTTCTTGTTCTTACAAATTATAATATATTTTGATTTTGTCTTTTTTTAAATGAGTGAAAGATGTATTTCCTGCTTAATCACAAATTCATTGTAATCAATGACCTCTCAAATCCATAAGTAATATTTTCTACTCACATTTTGAAATGTCTAGTACCCATTGTTCAAGCTTAAATAGTTGTTCTTAAGGGTATTTCTTGCTTTGACTTAATGCAGCTATCCATCCTTACTTTTTGTTGATTTCCTTATGACTTATTTAATTTACCTATATATGCTATATGAATAGTATGTTTTAGTACATGACCCCCAAAATGAATTATTTCATTTGAGGAATTTCAATGTATCAAAAGGAAACTTTCATGTTTTCTTAAGTGTTTCATGAATGTCACTTGATGATAATGATAACTTTTAGGTAGTTTTGGTATCGTCTTATATTACCTTTGGTCTAATTTGCTGTTTTTGTTCAAAATCAATTTGAAAAAGAATATTGATTTTTATCTTAAACTGTCTGCTTACATTTGTATAACTTTTGAAGATAATTTATACACATGATCTGACAAAAATTTTTTCTTAAGTTCTTTATAATGATTTTAGAGTTCTTTTACAGTGACTAAGTAATATGCACACTTACTTTAAGCTTTCATCTTTAAATACTTTTCCTTAAATTACAAAAATTAAATACATTCCAAAGTGAATGAAACCAAACGTGTATGAGCCTACAAGACGTCTTGCATGGATATAGCTATTTAAATATGTCCCACTTAAGAGATGATGCAGGGAAGTTGGATTTGCAAAATTGATGGATATATGCTAATGAAATCAAATAGCAAATAGAACTATAATTTTGTTTGCTACTTCTCACTCTCACTGATTTTTGTTATTGGTTGAAACAGGGAGATTGTATAATACCTGTAAAAAAATTCATGTTTAATTGTTTTAATATTGGCTGTTTTTTATAGAATTTAAGCCTTTTTTCATTCTGTCAGCATTTTCCCTTTTTAAACCAAAACTTAGATGGCCAAACCACCTTCATGAAAGACTTAAACACTACTTAGATGCTCAAATATCCAGATGATGTCTGTTTTTTAGGTAGGAGAAAGTGGCAGAGACAGACTGTATACCTTAATTTTAGTTATAAATCTGAAATAATATAATAATTTAGGAGTCACATGACAAGGGGAGAGCACATACAGGAGGTATATGAATAGGTAGAAAACCCAAAACATGAAAGTGTTTGATGTCCCCACTCCAGAGGAACTAATACAGAAACAAAGTAACAGAGGTCAACATGAAAAGGGATCAGGAACCAGTGTAAAGATCAGTTAGAGATGAATCAACTTGGGTTGTAACACATTTGTACATGGCAGCAATGCTAGGAATCTCTCTGTATAGCTATCCTTGACTCAACTAGCAAAAGCACTTTGTCTTTCTTATTATGCTTATGTCTTCTCTTCAACAATATTAGAGATAAGGGCAGAACAGGTTCTGCCTGGAAGCAAGGGGGTTTGGTGGAGAGGGTGGAGGTGAGGGATGGGGGGAGAAATGACCTAAACAATGTACACACCTGTGAATAAATGAATAATAATGAAAAAAGAAACAAGTTCTTTCAGATATCTCTTTATTTAATATGCTTATTAAAACAATTATTGTTATCAGTCTTGCTTTTATAATAATAGAATAGGCTTTATAATTTTAAATGAAAGTGTAGTTTTAAATTCTAGGAGGAAAAAAATAAGTGTTTTCCTTCTATTTATTAGTTCATTTTCAAGGAGATGAAGTTTATATTTGGAAAGAATTAGGTGTAAAATCATAAAACTTGTTCTCATGTATCATATGGGGATTCTTAATGCCCCAAGATAGGGGAAGCTTATGTTATTCAGGCAAATTCATGTGAAATGCTGGGAAATAAGTTTAAAATGCTAACTGGGACTACCATATTGCATCATCTAGAAACAAGAGGACCAACCCTCCATAAGGTGTTTGTGCCGGGGTTAAATAATTTTTGATGAGTTTTGTTAAATCTTTATTGCAAACACTCCTTAATTGTCTTTTTCTTTTAAATGGCTGGAGCTGTCAGGCCTGGGCAATTTGGCTGCTTCATTGACAGTTGTCAATCTCCTCCCTTGCATCTGATTGCAGCAGCTGCCTAGGAGTGGCGCACAGTGGTTTTCCCAGGTGAGGCAGAGATAGGATCCTGACTGGGATGGCTACTGTTGTTCCCAAGTCTAGAGGAGCTCTGAACACTTACTGTCACTCCACAAGGTTCATGAGAGCAGTGGCATCCAACTCAGCCCTACCATTTTTCAGACATTGTGGGCACTGTCAGTCAAGCAGCAACTTCTCCAGGGATTCCCGAATGTCATCACAACATCCCTGGCTGGTTTGAATGTCTCGTGGCTGCTGGGGGAGACTCTGATCCAGCTGCTGATACCTGGAGGAGCTTTAAACCAGCCACAGTTTCCTCAAAGAGACATTGCTGCAGTCTGAGAACTATTGCAAATGTCATGGCTGGTGCTCCAAATGGGACTTTGCTTAGGGAGACACAGTTTCAGTTATGGTCTTTCCAGACCTGCTGGAGTGGCTCGGGGAGACTACAATTGTGCCCTGATAATTTCAGATGACTCCACCTACAGCTGCTGTGGACCTACTCACAGCAGCTGTCAATTTGGGTTTGGAGGAACACTTCCTCTGCACTGTGTATGACAGGGGGTGTGAATGTGTGACTATCTATGTAAGAAGCGTTCCTCTCATTCTCCTTGGAGTGTTCTGGTACGCCTTCCTGTGCACTTCTCCATGGTGTAGCAACCTAGGTCCAGCCAAACCTTAACAAAGTATTTTATTGATTCTTTGTGGGCTTTATTACAGATAGGATAGAGCAGGCTGAGCTGGTAATGCAAACACCAGTCAATTCCAGGGGCTGCTATCCCCAGGCATATCCCACAGCAGCTAGAAGGAGGCTGAAGACTTCCAGAGAGAGGGGCTGGAAGTAAAGATTGCAAAAAGCTGGGACTGTGAAGAACTGTGGACAGAAGAGACCACAGAGCACTGCAGAAGTGCCAAGAAGGTGAGAGATGGCAGAGAGCAGAAACTACACAAGGTGAAGGGCTTTGAAGAGCTCAAACTGCAGAAGAGCTACAGCCCCCATGAGTGGAAGAGTTCTACATGGTCACCAAGAGTTTACCAGTCCTGGCTGCTAAACTATAGCAATAAGAGCAGAGGGCCCCAACACCCTTAGCTCAGAGCTGTACCACTATTGCTGGGGGCTGGCCAGGGCACCTCCTCCACCCATGAGAAGAAGTGTGCTTGTGGAAGTGGCTACATTAGCAGGTCTGGCCACTGTCACTTGAAGTCCACAGCTGTAATTTTGAGAGTGGAGAGTACCAAGCCTGATATTGGAATTGCTCACACTATAGAAATTGTAATTTTCTTATTCATGATTTCCATCTGAAGAGAGCAAAACAGCCCTGTCACCAGTGCACTGGTGACAATCTCAATTCACTTATGACCTCCTGAGAAGATGGTCGTAAGCGGTAGTGTTTGTTTACCACATCTTATATCGGTGGAATTATAGCAATATACTTAGCAATTTTATTGTGGGTGTTATTAGGCAAAACTATTGCCTTACAACTATGAGCCGGCCAAAGGTAACAATTCTTCAAGATGGATAATTTCACAGAAATAATATAAAATGTTAGTTTACAGGATATCAGAAGAATCATGGTTTGAGGCCATGCCAATCAAAAAGTTAGTGAGACCCACATTTCAATAAACAGGCCAATATGGTGATTGACACTATAATTCCAGCTACTGAGGAGGATATTGGTGTGAGTCTTGTCCCTGGCAAAAATCACAGGACACTATTTAAAAAATAATGAGAGCAAAAAAGGGTTGGGTAAGTGACTCAAAGTTGAGTGCCTGCCCAGCAAGTGGGAGGCCCTAAGTTCAAACCCCAGTCAGATAGACACATAGATAGATAGATAAATAGATAAGTTTATAAGATGCATGTATACTTTTAATCAATGAATAGTCACAATTTTCTGTAATACCTTTAAGAAATTTGACTGAGTTGAGTTCCTTGATTTGAGGAGATTGGAGCCTCTAGGAGTAAAGGATCTTAAACAACTAATTATCTTCTAAGTGGACACGGTAGTGGGCAAAATAAGTTCTGGAGTCGTGAGGAAGGAATGTGCTAACATTTGGACTAGATGCAACAACTTTGAGCATGACACGGAAGCTGACACTTTAGGGTCCTGATGGCATACACGAGCAAGCTAACTTTACAGGATTGTGTTAAATACCTGGAAACAGCTAGATGCACGTGGTACATGGTAATTGCGAGAGATGGGTGAGGTGGAGTTTGTGAAGGAGCAGATAAAACCGAAAACATAACTAGAAGCAAATGAGTTGTTTGGACTTCATCTTGTATGAAATGAAATCCATTCTTCAATAAAAGATGACATGTTCAAGTGCAGAGAATAATCGATAGGGGGAGAGGAAGATGGTGAACTCAGGTCTATTGAAATCCTTCATATGGGAGGTCATTGAAGTTTGGAGTAAGAAAGATTTATGTGGAACAGAAGAGAATTTAAACACGTGGAGATGACATGTAACATAGGAGTCTCTAATGACTCAGTCTGTTGGATAAACATCCTATTTTCAATTTGCTAGCCAATTTAATTTGTCTCATACATATACATTTTTCTAAAAATGACTATTCTTTTCTTATTATACTAATAAATGTTTCATAATAAGCTCTGACTGTAATTGGGCTTAGATAAAGTAGACCTAGAGTGACAATGAATGGCATAGAATATGTTTTCATTTCTTTGTATCTTAAGGTAACTGTTAAGTGGCTCAAGTCTTCTAAAAACTTTTGAAGCTACCAAAAACTTAATCTCATGTTTCAGGCCCAGAACTTGTTATTTTACAATGTTTGAAATCACAAAATTAAAATAGTTTAAATATTTTTAAGTATTTTGCCATGCTGCTATTCAGCTAGCAAAATGAGAAAATTCTTAGAAATGAATGAGCTTGCTCTTTGGCAATAAGACATTATAGGTGACAATTAATTAGCTCCTTGATAGAGATGCAAAATATGGACTCCCTTTCTCATCTCTGTTGACATCAGACTGACCTTTAGCTCACTGTACACAGAAGGTTCCAGTCACACTCAGAATGGATTATGGCACACTGAGCTCCTTCTCCACATGTTCTTACAGTCAGCAAATCTCAGGAGGGATTCCCTGTGGAGGATGTTGTAATCTCCCACTGGATGCTTTTATTCTTTCTCTTTCTTCTTTTCTTTGCTTTGAAGAGCTGGACAAGAAAGGTATCTGTGCTAAAAGCTGAGCAAACCTGGAGGGCAAGTGCTGACATTCATGAGATCAGAGTTATACTTGCAAGAGCTAACCAGCAGGGTAAATAGTTTGTTGTAGCTTTAATAAATGACATTAATAGAAAAAGTGTCATATTGGTTATTCTGCACATTTTTTTTCATTTTCATACACAGCCAGTACTCACCGAACTCTCTTCCTCATGTAATTATTTTTTTTCCCAATACTCTTTGCTGTTTTTTCTCACTTAACTCATCACTGTCCATCAGTTTGTATAAAGCAGCATATTAAAATGTGATGTGATTATTGAGAATATTTTGTTGATAAAAGATGTTCACAAAATTGAGATAAATTAAGTTGATACTAACATATCTCCATAGAAAATAGAATTCTCTGTAGCTGAAAGACCACACAGTGGAACATCTATTTAGCAAACCCTCTAATACTGTGAGAACTTCTTGGTAATAACATATACTGAAGCTTCAGAAATACAGACTTAGGTGAATAAATGGTACATTGAATATGCTGTGGTGCAGGACTCAAACCCTCTTGGGAGTGTCCAGTGTCCTACATAATAAATCACAGGAAGGGATTAAAAATAAATTAGGATAATGGTGTGCTTCTAGTTTATTCTTATACTAAGGGCCTTGGAAAAGTAGAGAAAGTGTTGCTTCTTACATTGTATTTTCAAACAAGTTTCTATAAGAAGGCAGGATGAAGACCACATGTAAGAGGCTAGTCTTTTAAAACATATTTTGATTTAAAAGCACTTATGTTTCATCCAAAGATAAGATTTAGGTACAATACAAGATCATATCAGCAGGAAATTATACACCACGAATCTGTGTTTCTGTCCAAAATAGTGGTCTTGGATTTTCAAAGGTTATGCTGTATGTGGAAGTGTCTTTTCTTGCTTAAATCAGACAAGGATGTCTTCTCCCAAGCTGATTATTTTGGGATATTATCTGAACCAATCAGAAGTCATTTTGTAGAAACTTCCCTTAGGTTTTAGTATTGCTAAAGTTTTCAAGGTCATGGGTAGACTAGATGTCTCTCTATAGTATTCAATACATTAATTAAGAAAAATAAGACTTACTTTCTTCCAAGACAACGTAAGATTTATGCAAAATATACTCCTGCAAATTTTTAACTGGCTAATATCTATTAAAGATGAGAAAAATAGACCATTTATTCACATTGAAATTTCTGTTTTTGTAGACTCATGATGTTCTTATATATATGGGTGATATTTTAAATATATTATTAAGACTTTCTCATTTATCTCTGCTACATTTTTGATTTAATGAACATGAAGCTTTCATTGGTGTCAGAGTAGTAGGAGGTGGAATTAGAAATTGTGTAGTAGTACACAAACGTTAAGATAGAGTTAATGTTTGATTCCCAAAGAAAAAAACATAGTATTTCCATAAGAATCTGTATTCAAAGAACTGAGGATCTGGATATGAATCCACACAGCTACACCCACCTAATTTTTGACAAAGGTGCCAAAAACATATGATGGAGAAAAGACAGCCTCTTAAGAAAACTGGGTATCTACCTGCAGAAAATTGAAACTAGATCCATGTTTGTTACCCTGTGCAAGTATCAACTCAAACTGTATTAAGGACTTTAATATCAGACCTGAAACCTTGAAGCTAGTATAGGAAAGAGCGGGAAATAGACTGGAAGCAATAGGCTTGTGCAAGGACTTCCTCAGTAGAATGCTAGCAGCTCAGCAACTAAGAGAAAGAATGGACAAATGGGACTACACGAAATTAAAAAGCTTCTGTACAACAAAAGAAATGATCTCTAAATTGAAGAGACCACTCACAGAGTGGGGGAAAATCTTTGCATCAGACAAGGAACTGATAACCAGAATATACAAGGATCTTAAAAAAGATCCAAAAAAATCAATGACCCAATAAGGAAATAGACAACAGAACTGAATAGAATTTTTCAAAGGAAGAAGTCCAAATGGCTAAAAAACACATGAAAAAATGCTCACTTATCCTTGACCATAAAGGACATGAAACCAAAACCACACTAAGATTCCACATTACTCCTGTTAGAATGGCTATCATAAAGAACACCATGAACAACAAATGTTCGTGAGGATGTGGGGAAAAAGGAACTCTCATACACTGCTGGTGAGAATGTAAGCTAGTACAACAACTATGGAAAACACTATGGAGGCTCCTTAAAAACCTAAAAGTATATTTCCATACAGTCCACCAATACCACTTCTACGGATATACCAGAAGGAATATGAGTCAGATTACTACAAAGGCACCTGCACTCCCATATTTATTGCAGTCAGTATGCCCAACTACTGATGAATGGATTAAGAAAATGTGGTATTTATGCACAATGGAATTTTACTCAGCCACAAAGAAGAATGACATTTTGTTATTCACAGGTAAGTGGATGGAACTGAAGAATATCTTAAGTGATGTTAGGTGGGCTCAGAAGGACAAAAGCTCCATGTTCTCCTTCATATGTGGATTGTAGACCTAAAACAAATGCAGGAATATTATGGGACACAGGTAACAGGAGGACCAGGGGAGGATGCTCATGGGAGCAGCTCAACTTGAATGTGGTTGAGGTGCTCACAGTACAGAAATGAATATAGAAATCTTCAACCAGTGGGGGCGACCATGGGAAGTGGACTAGGGAGGAGTGAGGAGAATTACAAGAGGTGAATCAATTGGGGTTGTAATACACATATGCATGGAAACAACACAAGGAAACTCCCTGTGTAGCTATCTTTATCTCAAACTAGCAAAAATGCCATGTTTATCTTTTTATCTTTTATGTTTTTTTTTCTACAAAATTGGAGAATAGGTGGGAGGTACAAGTTCTGCTGGGCGGCATGGGGCGGGGAAGGGGTTGGCACTGTGGAAGGGTGGAGGTGGTAGGAAAAAGGGTAGGAGGATGAACATAGTGCAAATAATGTATACACATTATTTATAAATGCAAATTTGTAAATTGCATTTGTAAATGCAGAAATGATACCTGTTGAAACTGTTCCAAGAATTGGGGGAAGGGGTAAAAGAGAGCAGTGGTGGATGGGGGAATTCAAGTATGATGTATTTGATACATTGTAAGAACTTTGTAAATGTTACAATGTATCCCCACCCAGCACAATAATTAAAAAACAATACTGTTAAGTAAATCAGATAAAATATTGATATAATCTAATAAATACACAAAATCTCAAAAAAAAAAAAAAAGAAAACCTGTTCAAAAGGAAGACTTTGGCGTAAGTATTTTCTAAACACACCTCTGCCCAAGCTCAATGGCACACACTGAAAATTCTTCCTTAATTGCAGAAAGGACACACCTTGCACCTTCATCAATAGCCTTCATGGATTGCTACCAATGATAGAAGCAATCATTCCTTTCTTTACAGGTAATATAATGCATTGAGGTAAAAGCAGTAGACAAATGGCTCAGATCTTGTCCATTTAGGTCACAAGGAATTCTGCAAGATAAATGAAGAGGAAGGCAGATGAGTGAATATGTGAATAATCTGGTCACCTAATCTGCTATTTTCAGACTTTATTTTTGACAAGAAGAGGCATATTGTGTAAGTTGAAGGAACTGTCCAGGCTGGGAAGACTTCTCCAGACTCATCTCTGGAATCCTGGAAGGAAATCACTTTCTTGAGGCCACGAAAGCCTTACTGTTGGAATTGGGCATGGTTAGGCTGAAGATCAGATAGATGTAGTTTAGCTTCTCTGAGCTGCTTACTAACATTCCAGTACTATGTGGATGGAGTCTAGTATTTCTGAATGTCATGTTTCTGCTGGGGACTTTTGAGGAGATATGAAACAACTGCCATCACTAGAGAAGAAAGGTGTATTGCTTACTCAAGGTGCTGGTAAGAAGATGCTGTAGAGAGCTCCATTAGGGAGCTGCACAGTACCAGCAACAAGCTGAAGTAAGATCTCATGATTCAGAGATCACCCTTAGAATCTGATGAAGCCTGCAGAATTCTGATAGCAAAGGCCAGCAGGATATTCCAGTAGAAGAAGAAGCCAGACAAGTAAGAAAACTTTTTACAAAGACTGGAGGAACCCAAGGACACAGTGGGTTACAGCCATGTATTCTAGCCATATACTCTGCTGGCATGAGTGTTACCAGACCAAGTTCAGCTGCTCACCCCAATTGCTCACCCCAATTGACAGGCCAACTAAGTTGAGAGACAAGTTAAGGCAGGTAACTTCATTTCAATAATTGGCTAGAGGAGAAGATGGGACCCTTGTCATGAAGCTCATCTTGTCAGAAAGGTGAATTAGGGGTGATTTATATGGGTGGTAGATGGGCTTCCCAGATGGTAAGCACTTTCTCATAGCAGGAGATGAGTCATGGAAGACTGACAGGCACCTTTCTTATGGCAGGTGGGCCAGATGATCCACATCTGACCTTATCACCTAATTATGAGAAGCTTTTTAGTTCTGCAAATTTCAAGAACCTATATCACTATTTCCTTGGCCTATTCTTGTAATTGATTAGTTTACTTGCTCACAGTCATATATTGCACAATGGATAAGCTAGAGTCAGGAGCACAGCCTCTTGCTGATTGCTCAACATCCTGGTAATGAAGGAAAACATTTTATTGTTCTGATTCAAGTTACATATTATGAACTCAGAGAAAATATCCTTAATGCTCTGCTTTATAAGAAAAAAAAAAACAAGACTCCTACTATATTCATATAGTAGGTGAAGGCGTAAGAATATAAAGATGGAGCATCTTTCTAAAAAATATGAGTGGTTTAAAAAGTCTTCATTAAAACAGTTTTGTGTGGTATTTTGACTTTGAGGACTAAGTATAAGCAGGAGAAACTGAAATATGGTTATTTTTTCAGGAACAATTTTTTTTTATGGGGTAGGCTCTGAAAGAAGATTGAACCAAGTTCAAGAGAATAAAGGCAGTGTATTTTCTGCCCACACTTCACACTTATAGGACTGTAAACAAATAAATTTGTTTAATCTGTTAAACGTGTGATAGTTTGTTCCTAACATTGGAGATTGAATACACTAATAAAGTTTATTTTAAGCCAGAAGTTCCAATTATTAAGTGTAACATTTTGCAGTGTTTTTAAGAACCAAACAAATGCCTTAACATCATAGAAACATAGAGAACTTATAAACTGTCTTCCACTTTACTCAAAAGTGGACAGAAAATATAGCTTTGTTCTCATGAAGCAGGGCATTAGGGAGACACAGAGAGAAAGAGAGAGAGAAAGAAAGACAGAGAGATTGACTTGTGATATTGTGGAGGAGCCCGGCAAGTCCAAAATCTGTAGGATTTTGCTGGTGGACTGGAGACCAGAAAAGAATTGCTGTTCAAGTCCAAAGGCAGTCTGCTGGCAGAATTCCTTCTCTTTCATGGGAATTTATGATCGTCAACTAAATGAAAAAGGTTTTCACATGTTATGAAGGGCACTCTGTTGTTTCTGAGTTTATTGATTTAAACATTAATCCCATCCAAAAAAATGTTTTTGAAGAAACATCTAGAATATAACATCTGGGTACCCTGGCCCAACCAAATTTACACATAAAACTATGGATCACACAAACTAATTTTGATAATAATAAAGAGTCATTGGCAATTTGAGGTTTGCATGTAGCCTCTTTATGTTCCATAAAAGGCTTTGTTTCTAAGAGTTACAATGACATTATATGAGGAGTCAGAGAACTATATGAATTAGTCATTGTAACAGTAAAGCTAGTATTGATAAACAGGAGCTACAACTGACCTTAAAGGACAAGAAAATATTCCACTCTAATAGAAATTCCAAGTATCATAGAATGCTAAGATACAAATTTTTCTAAAGAGGAATATCTGTATATTAAAAGTCATTTAAATATATTGAAAATTAAGTTGTACAATATTTAAAGGAAAAAGTGATTTTATTTCAGATACTGCAATTATCCAAATACGATGGTAACTGAAATAGTTGACTAGGCATGAATGCTTTACTACATGTATATCACTGAGAACTTTCTTTAATGACTAGATAAAGAAGCATTATAATTAATATATTTTTGTATGTAAATTGTTTAAGAAGTCCTTTAATGTAGGCCTTTGACTTGCTTTTGGAAAATCAATTCTATACATTTTGTTTATACCATACATTTATAGAATCTCCAAAAGGATGGATAGATAAATAAAAATAAACTTCAACTTAGATCTTTTCTAAATTTTTAAAAATGCCAAGAGATTCTGAGTTAATAAAATTTATCCTGCTTATGTTAATCTCTGGAATGTATTTCTCATGGTAGAATTCTGTCAGTTGTCTTTTGCCAATTGTTTATCAAATATAGAAGCAGATATATTATTGGTAGTTGATAAATGAGAAAAAACAAGTACTTGTTATTTTTGGATATTTGTTTAGGATTTCAGTCTTATGCATGAAAATGTTTTAATTTAGGAATGAAAGTCCTTGCTATGGAAAATAAAGCATTTAAAAACTGGTCTCATTAATACCCAGAAGTACTGATTATAATGGATCTTCAATAAATTTTCCCCAATGAAAGAAAAATACAGATTTAAATTCTAATGGGGGATAATAAACTCACAATTTCAGGAAATACACTTCAACATCAGTAATGGATTTATTGGTTTCCTGACCTAACCAAGCACCTCAATCTTGACTAGAGCTTTTCAAGTTCTGTGATTCAGTAGAAAACCCCAGGTGACAAGGTCATGGAGAGTGAGTAGATAGAATGTAACTGCTATCAGTCACGTAAATGGTACTGTACCTTGATTCTAAATAATACCAAAAGAGTTACTCAGTTAAGAATAAGGATTAAAACCTACATTCTTTTAATTTCACATTAGGGCTACTCTATCATTCCTGGGATTTTGAAAATTACAAATGAATTATACATCATACATTAATCCTAAAGATTATTATTTCTTTTAAATTGCTTTTTGGTTTACATTCCAGAATAATGTTAATAGTTTCCATGTTAAAGCAAGGGGAAATTAACATTTACGTCTTATTTTTTATTTCTAAATTATAAATGTTTTTCTGACCTTTAAATTCTAATGAGGGGAAATAAAATGAGCATAAAATATTTGCCTTAATTGTTTCGTGTTTTGTTGCTTCATTATGAATCTTGTCTTAACAGCTTAATTATTCCCAGTTTCATTGTAGGAGAAAAATATCAAGTGGGCCACTGAAGGGAGGTTGAGGGTTTTTAGACAATTTCTGAAAGCAAAAGAAGATCACACAGGAGGCATGCTTTCTTGCTATATTAAGATTTTGATTGCATTATTCACAATTAACCGGAGTTACTACTTTTATACTCATGCCTCAGAGAAAGGAAGAGCCATTTTTAACAGTGGATAAAGGAGATTCTTTCTGAAGCTGGTGGTTCATTTGGAGAAATTGTGATTTGAAAAATACACTGTAATTTTGTGAGATTATTTTACTCTAAAAGATCAATAATCTTTTTAAATATTGTGGAAATCACGGAGGTGAGTTTGTTGTTTGCACAGTTTTACACAAACATTGAAAAAATAATATTTTAGAAATTGTCTCTATCTATTGAAACCTGGATGTAAGGTAGTACAGAAATAGTTTATGCTACTGTGGCTAAACATTTATTTTCCTTTACAAAATGAGGAAATACATCACATTTTAAAAATTACTTTATGTTATTGTTAAAAGTATATGTACCTGGTAGAGTATGGAATAGTGGGAAGGGTCACCCACTCAAGAGCTACTACTTCTTCATTCATTTGGCTAAAGATTCAGGATGAACAAATGTGAGATCACACACAGCAGATATGAATGAGGGAGTTCAATATTGTCATCTTCTTCCTCTTTATTACCTGTTGGTATATTGGTGTTGATGCTGCTTTCTGTGTAGGTGGGACTGTGACAAAATGAGAAGGAAGTCACTGGAAGCTTTGTCTCCTCCTTTTGTTCTCAGAGTATACATGAGAAAAGTATACCATCTACAAATTTCAATTAATGCACAGAACTAGTATGAATGTAGGTAAAAATGTCAATATTGATATTACTAAGGATAATGGCAACATTTACTATATTCCAGATATGGTTTTTAAATATCTTATATTTACATTTATTATATATAATCTTTACATTTATAATTGTATGCTTAATTCATCTTGTTTAATTGCAAAAAAGCCATAGTAATTAGATACTATTATTAGTCTCATTTTACAGAGAATTTGCCCACAGTAATGCTATTTAAGGGACTCATTGGAAATATTGGACATTTCAGATTTATGAATAAAACTCAATATTCACCAATTGTCATTCAGTTACTATCTCAGGGAGAAGACCTCCTTCCAGCTGCAGTATCGCTTTTAGTCCTTCCTATTTTCTTTTCAAACACAGCCCATTCCCTCACCTCAATCTCCAACATATTTTCCAATTATTTTTATTTTTCATGTAATATATACAAAAGAACTTTGGCATATTTATGATAATCAATATTATACATAAATTATATCAATTATTAATATTATTAATAATTAATAACAATTAATAATTATTAATCAATATTATATGTAGGCCATAGTATATTAATATTTGGTCAAACATGCCTGATTGTGGTTGAGAAAATATTGTTTGAGATGAAATTAACATTAAAATCAGTACACTTGGAGTAAAACAGATTGCTACCCAAAATGCTTCAGTATGGGTGGGTCTCATCCAAGCAGTGAAAGGTCTTAAGAGAGAGACTGAATGCCTTTTTCTTATTAGGAAAATCTCTCTTGCTTGCACACACACACACAGACACACACATCTCCATCCTACTGATTCTGTTTCTCTGAAGAAACCTAACTACATCACATATATGAATTATAAATTTTATAGATATAACAAACATAACTCCAAAGATAATAACTATAATTGCATCTACTTATATAGTCAATCCCTCTGCCTCCTCTCTGATGTAACCAGTATTCTGAATCTTGGATTTATCTTTCACTATCTGTCACACAGATAGTGACACAATGAATTTTGTTCTGATTTTTAACTTTATAGGAATATATCATGCTTATAAATAGCTTTAATCCATGCTGCTGAGTATTGCTCCCTCCTTCCATTCCTCCCTTCTTCCTCTTTTCCTTCCCTTCCTCCCTCCCTCTTTCCCTTTCTCTCCCTTCCTTCCTTCCTTCCTTCTCCTCTCCTCTCCTCTCCTCTTCTCTCCCCTCCTCCTCCCTCTCCTTCTCCTCCTCTTCCTCTCTCTCTCTCTCTCTCTCTCTCTCTCTCCCTCTCTCTCCCCTCAGCCCAGGCTGTCCAAGAACTAACAGTCCTGCCACATCCTCCTGAATGCTGGGATTATGAGCAGGAATCACCACAACCAGTTATAGAAATGTTTTCTATAGTTTTATTCATAAAGATCGATTTTTACTGTCTACCTCCAAGTCTTTACTTCCTCTGAACTTGCTTTTAGAAAAGTGCAATGTATGAACTGTAATTGTGTATTTTTTTCCCAAAATGGATTTACCACTTGTATCAACTTTAATGATTTCCCACTTTACAATTTCCCACTGCCTCTTCCCTTCCCCTGCTTTGTTCTGACCTACACCTATACTTTGTCATACATCCAACTTTCACGTATGTTGGGTCAGCTTCTGGGCTCTGCAACCTGTTGCATGACCTGGTTTTTAGTCCTCTGGCAATGATGCCACATACCCCAACATCATAGCTGTATGATGTGTTTTTTAATCTAGAAAGAGAAATCCCTTCACATTTTTCTTCTATATTTGTCATACTTATTGTTGTTCATTTATCTTTGCATAAAAATTCTAGGATCTACACAGAAAATTCTCACTAAGATTCTATTCATTTTGCTCTATGGATTCACTTGATATAATATGGATTCATTTTTTGCTAAATGGGCATTCTTATTGATAAAGTATCTCAATTTATTTATGTTTTTAATGTCTCAAGTATATGTTATACATTGTTTGCTGCAGTTATTAAACAACTTCTATTGAATATATTCCAAGCTTCTTATCATTCCAAAGCATCTGTTATTGAATATATTCCTAGCACTTAGTTGCTAATGTATATGGCATATTTTATAATAAATATTCTGTGTGTCTATGTATAAAATGTAATTAATTTTATAGTTATTCTCCTAGCTATGCGTCTTGTGAAATTCTATGGTTAGTCCTTAATTATGATAATTCAGAATTTTCAATATATAAAATCAAGTCATCAGTATGTATAAAATGATAACTTTATTTGATGCCAATCTCTATGTATTTATTTTTTTGTCTAAGACTAAACTAAAAGTGCTCTACCTTAGGCAATATGTACAGAATCTGATCACTCATCACTAATTGCACAGCACCACTAAGATCTAAGTCATCTTTATATCTCTTACTTGAATTTCTTTTAATATCTTCCTAACTATTCTTCCTATCTTTACTTTTGCTCCTACATCAACAACCAGTCTATTCTCAATTCCACAGCCAGATAGTTCCATATCTCTCTGGTAACTTCACATTTAACTTGATGTTACTATAGGGAATATAATGCTGTGTAAGATCTCTGTTCCCCTAAGCTGCCCCTCCTTTCTCCATTCCTTTAGTGATCACTGGCTGTAGCAGATGCTCTTGGTTTTTGGTTTTTTTTTTTTTGTTGTTTTTATTTTTTTTGGTGGTAGATGGAGTTTGAACTCATGGCATTGGCTTTGCACTTGTTGGGCAGGAGCTCTACCACATAAGACACACTGGAAGCCCAAGACACAACTTGATGTCCTGTTCCATATCACACTGACTTCCCTCCGAGCTCACTTATGGCTTTGGCATGGGTATTTCCTACTTCAAGCGTTGTGTGTCTTGACTCTTGCTTCTCTTCTCTGGGGCTGACTCTGGCAGCACAGAAGCTTACTGAGCCCTCTGCAGGGTAGGGAATGAAATTTTCCAACCACAACACTAACCCTGTGAGAAATGAGAAGTGGGGGATAAATACCCCTGTTTCCCCATCTTTTTCAGGGAAATCTGTGATGCCACATACGTATAACCTTATTAAATACCCAGCAGGATTGGGCAGCATTAGCTATCTTGGTAAATGCTCATCCACTCACCCATTATGAGCCATTCTTTCTCTGTTTTACTCTTGCCTTCTCTCCTTTTCAGGATCACTTCTTAAGCAAACTGTTTATTTAATTCCTTTATGATGAGAATAATTTCAGAAAAATCCAACCTTGAATACTGCTTTGGTCATGTTGTCCCTTTGTTATTTTTTGCACAAACACACACACACACACATACACACAGAGAAAAAATGGCTTTAGCAAAATTTCCTCCACATAATCTGTTCAGTCAATACTTGCAAACCTTCTCTGTGAGGCTTAGCAGGACAGCTTATTTAATGCTACTGCTTGTGCACATCCCCCACCTCCTCTAGCTAGACTGTAAGTGCTTTGAAAGCCAGGACCTCTGTCCACGTTACTCACGTATGCATCTTACATGCTTAGAATAATGTCTGGTGTGGGCTCTGTAGATATGTGCTTAGTAAGTAAATGAGTGAATAAGTGAATAAATGGACATCCTGGTCTTATGTCTGACCTCAAAGTAAAAGACTTTTTCTCAATTAAGAATAAGGTTTTTATTGCAAACCTTTATCAGTATAATGAAGTTTTTCTAGCTATATTTATGAATCAAAATGGTTGTTTATCTTTTTCATTGTCCTTATCTAATTTTGCTTTAATGAAGTGAGATACAGGAATAGTTGTCTTTTATTCTCTGGAATGCTTTTTATAAGGATGTATTTTTTGAAATTGTCATCAAATTGTCTCCTAAAACTATGTGATCCTTTGGAGGGTATATGTGTGTGTCTGTACGTGTGTGTTCATGTCTGCGTGCATACATTTGCTAATGTGTGTGCACAGATATGTGAATATATTTCATTATTGCTTTAGTTTCCTTAGTTGTTAGAGGGCCATATAGCATTAATTGAAGTTTGATAAGTTTTAATTTTCTAGGATTCTGCTAATTTCATTTAATCTTTCCAATGAATTGTCATCAGGTTGTTCAGGTTATTTTGCTGTCTTCATATCCTCTGCTGTTATGTGTAGCTTCTTTTTTTTCCACTAATGTTGTTTCTTGGTTGCTTTTTCTCCTATTATCTTCATCAGACATTCCTGTTTCAAATATCCTACTTATGACTTGATTTTATCTTCAATTCTAGATCCTTTATCTGTTCTTATCTTTATTATATTTTTCTACTTTCTTTGCTGTTTTATCACTAATTTACTATATATATTTGATATATACAAATATGTACAATATATATATTTCATTTATTCATATGTGCATACATTGTTTGGGTCATTTCTCCCCCCCACCCCCTCCCCCCTCCCTCTCCCTCCATCCCCCTCACTTCCAGTTAGAACCTGTTCTGCCCTTTTCTCCAATTTTGTTGAAGAGAAGACATAAGCAATAATAAGAAAGACATAGTGTTTCTGCTAGTTTGAGATAAGGATTGCTAAACAGAGAGATTCCTAGCATTGCTTCCATGCACAAGTGTATTACAACCCGAACTGATTCATCTCTACCAGAACTCTTCACTACCTCCCCGTCACCTTCCCATAGTGGCCTCTGTCCACATTTTAAGATTACTTTATTCCCTCCTCTACAGTGGGTATATCACACACCTTCAAGTTTTGGATTTTCTACCTTTTCCTATTCCTCTTCTATGTGTTCTCCCCTTAGCATGTGACCCATGTCCAATAATATTACTGCATTTATTTTAAGTCTATAATCCACATATGAGGAAGAACATACAATTTTTGGCCTTCTGAGCCTGCTAACTTTGCTTAAAATGATGTTCTCCAGTTCCATCCATTTACTTGCGAATGATAAGATTTCATTCTTCTTCATGGCTAAGTAAAATTCCATTGTGTGTAAATACCACATTGTCTTCATCCATTTGTCAGTAGTGGGCATCTTGGCTGTTTCCATAACTTGGCTATTGTGAATAGTGGTGCAAGAAACATGGGTGTGCAAGTACCTCTGAAGTAACCTGAGTTGCATTCCTTTGGGTATATCCCTAGGAGTGGGATTGCTAGATCATACAGCAGATCTATGTTTAGTTTTTTAAGAAGGCTCCATATTGTTTTCAGGGAGGTTGTATTAGCTTGCATTCCCACCAGCAGTGTAGGAGATTTCCTTTTTCCCTACATCCTTGCCGAAATCTGCTGTTGGTGGTGTTTTTGATGGTGGCTATTCTAACAGGGGTGAGATGAAATCTTAGTGTGGTTTTGATTTGCATTTCCTTTATGGCCAGAGATGGTGAGCATTTTTTCATGCATTTTTTGGCCATTTGGATTTCTTCTTTTGAGAAAGTTCTGTTTAGTTCAGTTGCTCATTTCTTTATTGGTTCATTGATTTTGGGGGAGTTTAGTTTTTTTGAGCTCCCTGTATATTCTGGTTATCAGTCCTTTGTCTGATGTATAGCTAGCAAACAGTTTTTCCCACTCTGTGGGTGGTCTCTTCAGTTTACAGACCATTTCTTTTGTTGTACAGAAACTTTTTAATTTCATGTAGTCCCATTTGTATATCCTTTCTTCAGTTGCTGAGCTTCTGGGGTTCTATTGAGGAAGTCATTGCTTATACTTATTGTTTCCACAGTATTCCCTGCTCTTTTCTGTACTAGCTTCAGAGTTTTGGGTCTGATATTAAGGTCCTTGATCCATTTTGAGTTGATAATAGTATAGGGTGATAGGCATGGATCTAGTTTCAGTTTTCTTCAGGAAGATAACCACTTTTCCCAGCAATATTTGTTGAAGAGACTATTTGCCTTGTCAAAAATGAAGGGGTATAGTTGTGTGGATTCATATCTGGGTCCTCTATTCTGTTCCACTTGTCTTCATTTCTGTTCTTGTGCCAGTACCATGCTGTTTTTATTGCTACTGCTTTGTAATATAGTTTGAAGTTGTGTATTGTGATAACTCTAACATTGCTCTTTCTGCTGCGAATTGCCTTGGATATTCGCGGTCTCTTGTGTTTCCGAGTGAACTTTAGGGTAGATTTTTCCATCTCTGTGATGAATGACATTGGGATTTTGATGGGAATTCCTTTTTGTAGTGTAGCCATTTTTACTATGTTGATTTTACCAATCCATGAGCTCAGGAGATCTTTCCACCTTCTGTAGTCTTCCTCAGTCTCTTTCTTCAGAGGTTTTGTAGTTCTCCTTGTAGAGATTGTTCACATCCTTTGTTAAGTTTACTGTTAGGTATTTGATTTTTTTTGAGACTATTGTAAATGGAACTGTTTCATATATTTTTTCTCAATTTGTTCATTGTTGGTGTATAGAAAAACTAATGATTTGATTTTGTATCTTGCCACCTTGCTGAAACTGGTTATGGTGTCTAGGAGTTTTTGGGTAGAGTTTTTTGGGTTTTTGAGGTATAGGATCAGGATGTTTGCAAATAGGGATATTTTGACAGTTTCTTTACCTATTTGTATTTCTTTTATTTCTTCTTCTTGCCTTATTGCTCTGTCTAGGAATTCCATGACTATGTTGAAAAGGAGTGGGGATAGTGGGAACACTTGCCTTATTCCTGATTTTAGGGGAAATAGTTTCAGTTTCTCTCCATTAAGTATAATGTTGGCTATCGATTTATCATATATAGCCTTTATAATGTTAGGTACATTCCTTCTTTTCCCAGTTTTCTTAGAGCTATTATTATGGAGTGGTGTAGAATCTTATCAAAGGCTTTTTCTGCATCTATTGAGATGTTCAAGTAGTTTTTGTCTTTGCTTCTATTATTGTGCTATATTATGCTTATAGATTTGTATATGTTGAACCACTCCTGCATCCCTGGGATGAAGTTGACTTGGCTGTGGTGAATGATCTTTCTGATATGTTGTTGGATTCAGTTTGCCATTGTTTTATTGAGGATTTTTGCCTCAATGTTCATTAAGGAGATTGGCCTATTGTTCTCTTTTTTGGATATGTCTTTGTCTGGCTTTGGGGTGAGTATAATACTGGCTTCATAGAATGAGTTAGGCAGTTTCCTTCACTTTTTACTTTGTGGAAAAGTTTAAGGAGAGTTGGTGTTAGTTCTTCTTAAAAAGTCTGATAGAATTCAGCAGAGAATCCATCAGGTCATGGACTTTTCTTTTTTGAGAGAGTCTTTATTGCTGCTTCAATTTTATTTCATGTTATAGATTTATTTAGGTGGTTACTATACTCTTGGTTCTGTTAATCAATCTTGTTTATTTTAAAAGAAACAGCTTTTTGTTATGTTGATTCTTTACATTTTTTTGTCTCTATTTCATTAATTTTGGCCTTTTTAAAAATTATTTCTCTCCTTTTGCTTGTTTTGGGATTTGCTTGTTCTTGTCTTTCTAGGAGTTTGAGAAGTAGCATTAGATCATTAATTTGAGATCTTTCTGTCCTTTTAATATATGCACTATGGCTATAAACTTTCCTCTTAAGACTGCCTTTGCTGTGCCCATAGGTTCTGGTAGGTCATATTTTCATTTTCATTAACTTCCAAACACCTTATTTCATTGATGACCCATTGATCATTGAACAGTGTGTTTTAAGCTTCCAATTGTTTGCATATTTTCTGCTCTTCTTTTTTGTTGTTGATTTCTAGTTTTAATGCATTGTGGTCAGATAGAATGCATGGGATTATTTCTATTTTCTTATATTTGCTGAGGCTTGCTATGTGCCATAGGATATGATCAATTTTGGAGAAAGTTCCATGGGCTGCTTAGAAGAATGTATATTGTGCAGAAGTTGGATGAAATATTCTGTAGACATGACCTAGGTCCATTTGATCTATGGTGTGATTTAGTTCTAGAATTTCTTTATTGATTTTTGTTTTGATGACCTATTTTTTTTTGTGATAGGGAAGTATTACAGTGTCACACTACTACTGTGTTGGAGTCTATATCTGTTTTTAGGTCCTTCAGAGCATGTTTGATAAAATTGGGTACAGTGATATTGGGTGCATATTGGTTGATAATTGTTATTTCCTTTTGGTGTATTTATCCTTTCATTAGTATGGAGTGTCCTTTTTCATCTTGTTTGATCAATGTAAGTTTGATGTCTACTTTGTCTGAGGTAAGTATTGCTACTCCTGCCTGTTTTTGTGAGCCATTGGCTTGGTAAAAGTTCTTCCAGCCTTTTACCCAAAACCAAAGTTTGTTTCTGTCAATGAGGTGGATCTCTTGTAAACAAATTGCTGGATCTTCCTTTTTAATCCAGTTTGCCAATTGGTGTCTTTTGATGGGGGAATTAAGTCCATTAACATTCAGTGTTAGTATTGATAGGTATGTGGTGATGGTGATTCCTGTCATTTAGTTGTTTTTGTTGTTTAAGGGTTTGTTTGTGTGCAGCTGAATCAATGTTACGCTCCAATTCCTTGTCTTCTCTTGTGGTTTGATACTGCCTGTCCTCTTGTGTTTTTGTTTGCTTTCATTTTCTGTATACAGAATTTCTTGGAGAATCTTTTGTAGTGGTGGTTTGGTGGTCATACATTGTTTTAGTTTTTGATTCTCGTGGAAGATTTTTATTGCTCCATCAATTTTGAAAGATAGTCTTTCTGAGTAGAGTATCCTAGGGTTGAAGTTATTTTCATTCAGTGCTTGGAATATTCACTCTATGCCTTCTTGCTTTTAAGGTTTCTGTTAAGAAATCTGCTGTGATTTTGATGGCTTTACCTTTGTATGTTATTTGAGTTTTCTCTCTTACAGCCTTCAATAGTCTTTCTCTATTCTCTGTGCTTGTTGTTTTAATGGTAATATGTTGTGGGGAAGTTCTATTTTGGTCAAGTTTGTTTGGTGTCCTGGAGGCTTCCTGTACTTGAATGGGCATAACTTTCTTTAGATTTGGGAAATTTTCTGTTATTATTTTGTTGAATATATTACAAATCCCTTTTGATTGGACCTCTTCTTCTTAAATGCCCATGATTCTCAGGTTTTGTCTTTTGATGGATTTGGTGAGTTCTTCCATATTCCTTTTTAGGTCTTGAGTTGTTTGACTAACAGTTCTTCAGTTTTTAAAAAAAATTTCCATTTGTCTTCAAGTTCAGAGATTCTGTCTTCTGCTTGTTCTAGTCTGCTGGAGTGGACTTCTACTGTGTTTTCTGTTTCTTTTTCATTCTTTTTTCTGAGGTTTTCCATATCATGGATCACTTTCTCTTTAATATTGTCTATTTTCATGTTTAATTCATTTATCTCTCTATAGTGTTGCTGTTTCACTTTGGTGTTTATTTAGGGCTCTAGGAGTTCATTAATTTTTTTGTGTGTCTTCTCATATTCTTTATTTTTGGTGTCTTGAAATTTCTTGAGTGCCTCATGTACATTTTGGTTAACAGTTTCTAGTATCAACTCCTTGAAATTCTCAGTGATTATTTGTAGGATTTCTTCTTTGAGGATGTTTTTGTGGACATCATTGTGTTCTGTGGTATCATTTATCTTTGTTTTGTTGGAGTCCCGAACTGGGTATCTGTTTTCTTCTTTTCCCTCTGAATCCTGTATTAAATTATTTTTTGGGAAAAAATGGTTTCTATTCCTTTTTCTTCTTCCCACTGCTCCACTTGGTACTGTGCAACTATTTTCTTGATAGTATAGTTCTTGGTTTCAGTCACATGTTTTCTTTCCCTTGATTTAGTTTTTGTTTTGTGGCTGTCTTGGGTTTTAGCTAAGGCTATTTCTCTGCCTGGTTTGGGTGTAATTTAGTATTAAGTAACTCACAGGTAGTTACCCAACCAGTAGTTTATGTGTTATACAGAAGACCCCTTGGTGGTAATATCTATAAGCAGTGAGAGTTGGGGAATTAATGTTTGTTATGGTAGCTATAGAAATTTGGGGAGTTGGATAGGGTGGCACTAAAGGGGGAGTTTGGGAGTGAGGAAAGCAGTGTGGGGACTGGTGTATTTGTGATTCTTTATGTGTGTTTTGATGTATTTCTGTTGTTGTAGAAGACAGGGTTTTTGTTAGGAATTGCAGGGTTTTGGGGTTGTGTAAAGTTGGTATAGTAGGTTATTCAGTGGGTAATGAATGTGAAGGAAGGAAGGTAGTTTGGTTGTAGGTTGGGGGAGAATGAGAGGGGAAGGTAAAGGCTGTAGGGAGAGAGTGGATGAGAAGGCACTGAATGAATTTTGGAGAAGGGAGCAATGGGTTTCAGCTCAAGAGAAGGAGGGAGAGTAGAGGGAGTGAGAGTACGGATGAGAGGATGATGATGGTAAAGTTGATAGTATAGAAAGAGAAAAAGAAAAGAAAAAGAATAATAGGAATAAAAATAAAAATAGAAAGCCCATAACAGCAAAACTAATAATAATAACAAAAGAAAAAAAGCAAAGAAATTAACAGGGAGAAATGAATAGACAAGCAAAAAACAAAACAAAAAACCAAACTAAAACAAACAGACAAAAAACAAACAAACAAACAAAACTCCAGGTTCAAGAACAATAGAATTTCAGTCTTAGTTTAAGTTCTGGAGTTACTCCTCCAGCTTCCAGTCCTGGTGATGACATATAAGCAGAAGCTCTTTTGTAGTCTCGCCAGGTGATTGGCTTGTGACTAGTATTATGTTCTTCTGTCTTTCAGCTGCAGCTGCTTGGTTGACTTCTGCCCCAGTGAGGTGTGGCAGTTTAAGTTTGCATGCTGTCCTCAGGTTCAGGAGATCAGCCCTGTAGTCCACTAATTGTCCCACTTTGGAGGTGGCTTTTCGCTGTGCTTGTTTACTGGGGGCTTGTTTCTTTGCCTTGCCTCCATTCTCTAGGGCAGGGTCAGTGTTCTCTCACCCTCCCCGCCCCTCAGTGTAATGATGGTTATCTGTTTTTCAGGGTGTTTAACTTTGGGTGTTGCTCTCTGGCACAGGAGATGACTTTTGTAATCTACTGCCTGCTCTGCTTCAGGGAGTTGCTTATCCCCTGTCTGTTCTAGGCCTCCTTGCCTTTCCAGTGTTTGTTTACTGATAGTTCATGGAGATTAGCTCCTTGTCTCTCCCCCTTTCTCAGGTGCACTTTCAGCAATCCCACCCCTTCTGCTGTGCTGTGCTAGTACACAGTTCATTGTTTATTGTTCAGTTTTTTTTTTTTTTTGAGGGGGACACAGTCTGACCTTAGGTCTGTGCTGGTTTATCTTGGGGGTTGCTGGGGGAAATCTGCATGATGCGTGGTGCTCACCTGTTTGGTCTGCCAAATGTCTCCCAGGCAGGTTTGGGGCTGGCAGTGGTGGCCAGTGGTGGGAGCCCACAAGTTTTCTCAGTGTAACATGGCATGGCAAAGCTTTCTGCTGGCTAGGGGTTTAGGGTGTCAGAGTTTTGGTTCTTGTTGGTGCTTTATTTCTGCCAAATGTGGCTCCAGCATCTCAGCAAGGTTTTGGAGTTGCAGAGCTCATGCTATCTGTTTCTGCACCCTGGTCGCCATCTTGGAAAAAGTATGATATATAGTTAATTAGTTTTCCATCTTTTTCTTTTGAAATACAACAACTTAGGGTGCTAAATTGGTACTGGTTTCATCATATTTTACATCATAGGAATTTTAAAATATTGTTTTCTATTTATAGCTTCAAAATTCACAATTTAATAAGAATTTTGTAGTTCCTGTTATGTGTTATGGTAAAGAAGTTGAATAATTCATAACCTTAATGCTTATAACCATGAAACTTGTATTCTAGTGGGAAATAGAAGCATAAAGTAGACTGTACAATCTGTTGGCATCAGTTTAGCAACTCAGGGGTAAAGACATCATAGGAGCATGGCTAATGATTAATGTCTTTTCCAAAGAAAGCCATGAAAATTAGAAACAAATATTCAATTATTGAGGAGATATGCTGATTACCTAAAATGTTGTCATTAAAAATAGGAACACAAAATTGCTATTTGAGGAACATGATGAATTTTTGTGGTGGGGGAAGGGCAGGAATTCCTCCGTTCTTTCACAAATTTTGATGTACAGTAGACCCTTGGTGTCTGTCTGATAGCATATGGTCCCAAGGAGACCACCATTGAGGAAAAGCCATGAATGCTGAGGATGCACAGAGTTTAGTTCTTACCAAACCATATGTACAGTAGGCCTGAGCATCCATAACTTAAAACCACCTGGAATAGGCTACATTACTGTCCATAAAACACATTAATACTGCTCACCAAAGTGAGATCTTATTTCATACTCTTTATCTCAAATACTGTGGATCCCTGATTCATTTTTCCATGATGCATGCATAGGAGTTTTTTTATGATTGTGCCTGGTCAAAACCATGTGTACTAAATCCACAAATAAGATGGGCTTTTTGTGTAACACTACCTACATCATCTAGTCCTATATTAGTTTCTACTATCATTTCTTTAATTTAAGAATTACTTTGACATGTTTCTTTTTCTGCAAATGTGTGTGTGCGTATGTGTGTGTGTCCCCTACATATATGTCATGCAATTATGGAGAACATCAGGTTCCAAGATCTGCAGTATGATTTAACAAACAGGAGATGCAGAAATGCCAATTGGTTAGTTTTAGTTCAAAGGTCCACTACCTTGAGACCCAGGAAGAGCTCATGCTTCAGTCGAAGTAGAGAGCAGGAAAAAGCTAATGTACTCACTCAAAGTCTGTTGGGAGGACAGATATCTGCTTCTTCATGGGAGGTTCAGACGTTTTGTTCTACTCCAGTCTTTAACTTATTAGGAAGAGTAATCTGCTTTACTTTGTCTACTAACTCAAATTAATCTCATCCAAAAACAATCTTAGAGGCACACTTAGAATAATGTTTGACTAAATATGTGGGCACCCCATGGCCCACATATGCTAAGTTGACACATAGAATTAACCATCAAAATATCTGAGAAAAACAAGTTAGAGAAAAAAAGTATTTATTTTGGTTCACTTTTTTTCAGCCCGTGGTTTCTTATTCCATTGTTATGGGTCTGAGGTAAGCCAGGACATCATGGCAAGGAGCATGTGTAGAATGGAGCCACTTACTTTATGGTATCAAGGAAGCACAGAGTTTGCAAGGGACTAGGGACAGGATATATCCTTCAAGGACTCACCCAATGACCTATTTCCTTCAACTAGGATCCACCTACAAGTATTCTATTCAACTGTGAATTCATCAGTGGCTTAATCTGTGATGTTAGCAGCTTCATGATCTAATCACAACTCAATTAGGCCACCATCTGGGGACCAAGTCTTATATGCATGAGACTTTTGGGGGGATACTTCATATGAATCCATAGCAATATAGGGGGTAACCTCTGACACACACAAATTTGTTTAAAGTCTATGTATGGTTCCTATGCATGCACAAGAATTTTGTGATCATATTTCACATGATTTGTGACCATACTTCACGTGAACTTAAAAATAATATGCATTCTTCAACTGTTGCATACAAAGTTTAAGTGTGCATGTGCATTTGTGTATATGTGAGTGTGCATTTGTGTGTGTGTAAATATTTGACTTTGAAAAGGGTAGTCATTTTAGCAAATAGAATATTTTCATTCATATTTTTCTATAATTTCTGGTGGCTAGGAACTTCAAGAACTCAAATAATTCAAAATGATAATATTAGATTCCTGGACCTCTCTTCAATTCTGTATTATCTTTTTATTAATCATATTTTATATTTAAAAACAATTTAATTTCTGCTGTCTACACATTTATTCAATATTTTTTCATGTTATTTTTTGCATGGTCATTTTTCTTTTTCTCAGTCAAGTGTTCTTTCTGGTATCTTAAAACCTACACATTAGAAACTTAAAGAGAGGATAAAAAAAGATACTTATTCTCTGTTATCTGAAATTATAGCTATTCTGTGAAGCAAAGAACAGAATGGCCTGGCTGACTGGATGAAGAGTCTGTGTAAGTTAAATGAAAGAAGCAATAAAGGGAAAAATAAATTCCTAAGTAATTTTCACAAATTACTAAATTAGATAGAATTGCCCCTTCAACTAAAGTAAATGAGCCATTCCTATACACAGTCTATTCTTTCCAATGTCAGAATGTACCTTTCCAAACTCACATCTCTTTCAAATTTCCTCAGGATGTCAAAAATGAATCAGAGATTTCTTGTACTCATATTATCCATATATAGCTGAGAGTACAATGTAAATTCACAAGAGCTGTTGGGGTCGCAGTGATTTAAGCCCTCAGTTATTCATGCTAAATTCAAAATGTAAACACAAATAAGCAACTGAAACACATATCCCTCTGGCCAATATCAAGTCTCACTTCTCTGCTGGTGTCATGCTATGCTTCACTTAGCAACAACAATTTCAAGCTGAAAATTATCAAAATACCTTAACTCTAGAACACAGTGAACAATTCCATGATTTAATAGACTTTTTTCATGACAGCATTACTGATTTATTTTTCCCAGATCATTTCATCATGTACTGATCATATCTTTCCTTTGGAGTCTTTGGCGGATATACAAGCACTGCAGCTGAGAGAGAAAGAGAGACATGGGGGAGGGGGAAAGAGGGAGGACAGAGAGAGGGAGTGAGGGAGAGCATAACAGAATGAAAATCTGCATATAAATATTCATTTCAACCATGACATATTGGTAGATATTGAAAATTGATTTATTCTATATGAACACATTTCATATTTTATAGGCCTAATCTTAATCATGACTATGCTATAATTGGCTAAGTTTCCATTTTGTATATAAATTAGGACTACAGTGGGTCATTTTGATTCCTCACCCAGATTTCCCACTACTCCTTTTACCCACATTTGCATGCGTGGATGTCAGCATTTTGTTTGAATTCCTTTCAACAGCTTGAAGCTACTTTGCTATAACTTTTTAACCTTTTAGATAATATTTTTTAACTAATGAATGTTGGGAGGTGGAGACTGTAAGACCCAACCTCCTTGTCTTACTTACCTCAGGACAATGCTCAGACATAATTTGTAGGCCATAGCAGCTCTGTAGTGTTGAGGCTGAGCTGCTCTGGCACTTGGCCACTGAAGGCTTGTCCACTTAACCTTCTCCTTGTCCTTCTTCAGCTCCCCATCACTATGTTCGCATTCCCAGGAACATTTCCTTATAAAGCACTTGATCATGGATCCTCAAGCCAGGGTGTGCTTCATAAAGATATTTAACCTTAAAATAACAGGTAAAAATTGTCTGTCCTCTCATCTCTACTTTAATTGCTTACTCTTTAGACTCCATAATTGTTAGTCTGGAGGTTTCATTTTTGCATTATGAATACCAGCACAATTTTATGCTTTGGATTTCTTTCATAATTTATTATGTATTAATACTAATATGCAGATGATTCAAAGCCTTAACATTTCAAAGGGTCATTGTATCTATAAACTATAATAATCTGGACTTGAGAACATAAATTATAAAGCATTCTCTAGTGTATACCACACCCCAGTCACTTATTAACATTACATTCTTTGTGAGAATGCAAAATTTTTTTAGACTTCCTGATCATTTTCAGAATTCTTGAACTGTTGAAGTAAATGGACATTTCAGTCCTGTTATCATTAATGTAGCTAGACATACCACTGAAAAAGGAAAAATATTTTCTTTGGAAAATAGAAAAAAATTTGATAGATTGTATGGCTAGGGACATGGTTTTCCTGCAAAAAAGCAGTCAATTAGTTATTGAATATTGACAAAGAGAAAATGTTTGTAGATGAGTAGAGTTAGTGGTAGTTTCTTAGGAGAGCATACTCAAAGGAAACATGAAACTATTATTTATTTTTCACAAAAATCAAACCACAAAGAGATAAAATAGAAAGTACACACCAAAAAAATTACACAAATACTGTAGCAGAGAACAGGGTGTTGAGTTAAACAGGTCTTAGTTTCTCACTAAGAATGAGGAGCAAGCAAATAAAATAGAGGCTCTTGTAGCAAATAAAATGGAGGTACTTGGCCAGGTGCCGGGGGCATTTGTTTTAATCTACCACAGCAGTCATAATGATGTGCTGTGTGCCGTGCTGTAAGAATATGACAAACTTAAGTTATGTAATTAAAAAGCGTGCTTTATATTTTTATTATAATAAATTAACTCAAATTCCTATTGTTTATGCTCATTTCATTTCCTCTCCACACATATATGTAATATTTATGAAGCTTTATTTCTTCCCAAACCAAAAATACGTCTCAGCCAATTATAAATTCTTCAAAGATTGTGGAGATCACATTTTATATAATACATATCAATAACAAAATAACAAAAATTTAAAACTCCACTGTGGGTAAAAAAAGGAAATACATATTATGGTGTTAATTTCAGATAATAAATTTTTCTTCATTTAAAAATATTCAAGACTAGATACATATATTATTTATTATGAAAAACCATATGATACCCAATCAAAATGTTAATGAATAAATATGCTTTGTTTTTGTTTTAGGTAAAGCATCAAATATATTTGAATGAATGAACTAATCCCATTTGTGTTTGTTTAAGAAAGAATTCCTAAGATTATCCTTAATAACCCTTTTTTTTATGTAATCTCTTCCCCATGAATGTGTAGGAAGCCTATGAATACTGTGAGATTTCACTCTCCTGATCATGTTACATTGTATAGAAAAAAGGCTTCTGGTAGGGCCTGCCTTAGTGAGGTAATTTCTTTAAAGGCAGAACATTTTCTCCAGTAGTATGAAGACAGAGAAGTCAGAGTGTTGCATTATTCCTAGCCTTGAGGATGAAGATGAGCTGCTGTATTTTGAACTGCTATGAGGATCAAGTGTCAGGGAACATGTGTGTCTGTGACACATCAGAGGAACCCTCTGCTGATGGTCACCAAAAAAGTAGAGGCCTGGACTCTGCAGCTACAGGAGACAAATTCTGACAGATCCCTAGTGAGACTAGAAGCAGATCATTTTTGAATCAAATTTCCAGATGAGAAGGCAGCTTGGCCAGCACTCTGATTTCAGGCTTGCCAGACCCTAAACAGAAAGGACCAGCTAAGTTATGTTACTGACTCACAGAAACTAACTTGTTACATTTATAGTAATTTGTTAAGATAGTGCTATGGACTGGATGTTTTATTGTTCCCCACCACCAAATTAATATATTGAGATAATCCCGCCACTACTTCATGATACTAGAAGGTAGGATTTGGCAAGGTTATTACATCATGAGGAGTGGGATTAGTGCCCCTCTAAAAGCTTCCTCACAAATAATGATCATTTTTCATCCAGGGAGAGATTCTTCACCAGTCATGGAATCTGTCATCACTTTAACTTTTTACTTTATAGCTTCCAGAACTGTGAGAAATCACCGCTTGTTGCTTAAGTCATTTTGTTATGGTATTTTTGTTGTATCAGCTTTAATAGACTAAGACAAAAGAAAATTAGTTCACTTGGATAAGTAGTATCTTTCTTTGTCAAGAACTTAAGAAACTCTACTTTTGTCTTTTTTAAATTCATGATTGTTATGGGTTGGATCTGTAATGTTCCCCAAAGAATCATGTTTTGAAGGCTTAGTCCCCAGTGCAACAATGTTCAGAAGAGATAGATTCACAAGGGCTCAGATCTCATCAGTGGATTTATCCATCTATGGAATCATAGATGAATGGACTATTAGGAGGTGATGGAGACTATAGGATGTGGGATCTACACGCAAGAAATAAGTTGCTGGAGATGTACCCTCCCTTCTGCACCTGTCCGCACTTCTGGCTGCCATGGATTAGCAGTTCTGACCCACCATGCTGCCATGATATTCTGCCTCACCAAGTCCCAAAGTGATAGGGTCAAGTGATCATGGGCTGAACCCTCTGAAACCATGAGCCAAAATAAATCATTCCTCCTTTAACTTGATTTCTCCCAGGTGTTTTTTCACTGCAATGGAAAGGTGATTAACATAATTGCTTAACATTGTAAGACTTCAGGCAGGATAAGGAGTTTTATTTGAATGACACACAAAATCAAATAATAACTATTCATCAAAATTATATTTTAGAAGTTTATTTCTTGGTATAAAATATAAACCAAATATCTTGTTAATTGAAAACTAGTTTCTAATCATGTTTGGTGCTTGATTTATTTTTATCATATATACGTATTTATATGATTAGTAGCATATATGCATATACATACTATATGCTCAAGAGATATTTTACATGGTAAGTAGCAATATGCTACTGGAGAACTGGCAGCGTAACTCAAGTGGTAGAGTATATGTCTAGCAAGTGCAAGACTCTGAGTTCAAATGCCAGTTCCACCAAAAACAACCCCACAAAAATGCTAAGAGAGATATTCTTGGCTTGGTGGGACTGAAGTAATTTATATTTTCTTCAGTGAGTTGTGTATTATTCCTCAAAAGCTAACCAAACTGTATTCTAGCAGAATTTTAATTACTTTTAATGTAGAATCCTAGACATTTCTTTCCATTTCAAAAAATCTTTTGTTATTATTATTTTCATTGAACTACTGAACATGCTTGTAGCATCTGTTGTAAATATCAGAATAATTTAAGTAGAGTTTACCCTTAAGCCACACATTGAACAGAAAGGCCACGACATGAGTCCCATGGTAGCTCTGTCACATACAAATCAATATCAAGGATGTATTAACACATCAGCAGTGCCTTTGTAAGCACAGGGACAAGATTGAGGCAATGCGTCCTTGTCTAGTTGACATTGGAATACTCTTTATGCACAGTACACATTTCTTTGTACTGTATTTACATAGCTTAATGGGGTTTTGAAAGGTCAGAATCAGAGCTGTAGACATTTGGAACTGTGAATTACATACAGAAGCATTGTTGAATTCCTAATTACATTATTAAAGTGTTTACACAAGGTTAGTTTCTACCAAAGAACAGATTGTTTTCTGTATACAGTAATATAAAACTTGTAGTTACACTTTTCTTTCAGATTTCTATATCAGATGAGAAATTTTGTGTTCCAGGCTTACATCAAATAAAAGCTTGGTCCTCCTGAAGCATTCTAAGTTTTTCTCTGGTGTATTTGATTTCTTTCTTTCTCTAATCAATGATTACCAAACATTATCACAGGTACAAGATGAATGTGTTCTCTGAAAGTATTATGGGCAAACTTTGGAAACAGAATGCTAACTGAATAAAGATACTGATTATTTTAAATTATCTTTCTATTACTACTGTTAGTTTCTCATAAACATTTTTAGAAAACCCCAGAAGAGAACCACAGAAACTACTGAAGTTCCAAGTGACTTAAGAAAAATGAGTATGTCACTGGAAATTCTGCAGGGAGTTTGCAGACAACAAAACAAGTAGAATTTCTCCAATCATGGTGATTTGGTTCTCTTCCAACTTTGTTGCTATTGGAGTACATATGAGAATAAAGCTATTTTTAGGTGAAACCGTGTTTATTTCCTGCACAGAATAGGTTCTTTTTTCTCAGTCTAGGAATCCCCTAAATTGGAAAAGAATTGGTAAACAAATCAGAAAAGAAGAAAGTCTTTACCAAGTAAGCAATTCCTTAGCAACATTAATGGAAAGTGAATGTTTGAGAACCAAATGAAAAACTATTTAAAATTTTTATTAAGTTTTGCTTGACTGCCTTTGTGAGGCTAAACTAAAAGATGTTAGTGTAACCTTAGGCTGACCATTGGACTGCAAACATCACTTTAGTTCAAGAATGAAATATTAATGAATAGAAATTGCTTGATAATGAGAGAAAGATAAACCACACAATGCAAAGAAACTGATAAACTGGATGAAAGAACAGAGATCCAAAGGTTACTGACAAATTGTATAAATTTAGATACAAACATATAGCTTTATATCTAGTCTTGTCCAAAAGCAGAGCATTGATGACTTTAACTAAGCATCCTTCACTTTTTTGCAGGGAGCTGACTGAAGAGTTTGGTTGCAAAAGAGACAGGAAATTTGCTCCGTTTTTTTCTTTGATGCCTTGAGAAATTACATTTCTGAGTATCAGAATCCTCATGTGTAAAAGAAAAAATATTTACTTTTTTAAGTTCTTTAAAAAATAAAGATCATATATACAATGATGACTTACAGGTTGATTTTCTAGTACAGGTATTTTCAGGTAGGTTTATTTAATGGTAAAACCATTTTCTTTATTTATATAAACTCATCAAGATATTGAATTGGACATAAATTATAAATAAAATATATTATACTTTAAATTAGATGGAAGGGACCCATTTTTAAAAGTTTTTTTTTTTCTTTTGGTAGGACTGGGGTTTGAACTGAGGGTTTTGCACTTGCAAGAGCAGGCACTCTACTGCTTGATCCATACCTCCAGTTCATGGGGTCCCATTTTTAATAAAGAAGTTTTGAGTCTTTATCTATAGTAGGGGACTAAGGCAATGAGAATATGTTGTATATAAGCAACAATTTGTACGTATACACAAACTGTGCACTCATACACTTTATTGCCTATGTGTATGAGTACGACAGAGCACTTTTGAATATTATTAGTAAACTGTAATTTATAGCACTTCTGTATACTAAACATTTGTAATACAGAATAATAAAAATATTACTATGGTGACAGTGTACTTCATATTACACAGAGCACTACATAAATCATAATACGTGATATATAGTAAAACAATGCTACTATATATTATAGTTAATGTACCATATAGGTAATATATAGAATCTCTTGAAATTACTGTAAATAGTCTTATTACTCCTAATTTGAATTACATTAAACAAGATTCTTTCACAGAGAATTTTAAGGCAGTTTCTAATCCCAAAGTTTGTATTCCTTTCATATCTAGGATACAGAAGGTTGGTGTGAAGCCCCATTAGAATAAAATGAAACAAATAGAAGATTATTTTATGACAACAATAAATTTTTCATAAAAGAATTTAGTATATGTAGTTGCATTTTAATTTATTTGTCTTCTTAGAAGAGTTTCTGTCTATATGGCAATGGAGATGAAACTAGTGGCTCGGCACCACACACATTACAGCCAATAAAAAGAAAATGAGCTAACTCCCTCAAAGGGGCATTACCCTTTTTCTGATTGAGCTCTGTATAATGCTGTGCTCTGTGGAAATTTTAATAGTGTCACACAGTGAAGCAAGCAAAGGGACCATAAAACCCTGTACCTTGTCTTTGCTTGCATAATAACCTAGCATTGATCTTTTTGTACTGATATGCTAACTGCAGGTACAATTATGAGATTGAACCTAATTTAACACATGGACCTACCAAGGTAGAATGCCAGCCAAAATCAAGTTCATGTACTGCATGAATTCTAAACTAAGGCATTTCATATTAGCATTTGAATAAGTATTTACCATCTTTGGTGAATGTTGTCAGACATAAGGCAGAATTTCAGCAGCTTATTTGAGAATTACTTCCACATTGAATTATCTTGACATTGTTGCTGCCCTTACAGACCTGTTCTTTTTCTTCGAGGTTTGTTGCTTGTGGGCAGATGTTTAATGTGGGCTGATTTCCAGTTTTTTTTTTAAAAAGCTCATCATCAGCCTTTTCTTTATTTCATAAAAATACATCAGTAGGAATGAAGATGTACTTTGGATAAAAAAAGACCAATTTAAATAAAAAAAGACCTATTTAAATAGTCTTTACTTTGAGGTAGAAGAAAAATGCTAACAACATAGGGAAAGTTTATCTGAAATCTGAAAGTTATTTTTTAAACATAAGACTTGTTACATTTGATACCAATTGAACTTATTTATGTACATAAGCAACATTAAGAATTCTTTTATAAATTTTATATTTGCATTTTAATAAAGTTAGAATGAAACAAATGCCCATTTAATTGCCAGAAATAAATCAGTGATATCAATTACTACAAAATGAAGGAATTTGAAATTAAGTTCAGTTACCATCTGAACTTAAAAATGAGTCTGAAAAGCAATAATTTTTAGTAATAACTGAATCATATTAACAATTCTGAAAACATAAACTTAGAAAAAGTACATTAAAAAAAGATTAGGAAAAGGAATCATAGAATCAATTTAATCAAAATAATTTATTTATATAAATAGTAATGAACAAAAAATATTATCAACATTTTTAAGTTAGACCATGAATACTTAATGGTGCTACATTACTGAGGAGAATCATAATACTTCATATCTTCATCTTCTAATTACTCACTTATTCATGCAGTTATTCACTCATCCTTTCAATTAGTAAAGTCTTTATGGGATGATTAATACATGTAATCTACCATGGTAGTTTGCATACAAATGGCTACATAATATCCTGTTCTTATAATCACATTCAAAACAATGTAAGGTTTCAGCTTTTCTCATCATGTAATAGTCTATTTTTCACTCCTTGAACCTGACCTGGCATGAGAACTTGTTTTGGACAAGATAATGTGGACCAAGAAATAATGTGACAGTTTAAAGAATAGGCCTTAAGAGGCCTCATATGCAAGAACCTCTGTGGGAATCCTGTCCGGTTACCACCTGAACAAGACTGAGCTAATGTGCTAGAAAATGAGGCACACATGCCCTAGTATACCTTGTCTCTCCAGAAAACTGCCAAGTACAGCTACACCACTGCCTGCAGACATGAGTAAACACAGGAGAGATGAAGAGACCTGCCTTGTTGAGCCCAGCCCAGCAGATACACAGTTTTGAGGCAATGGTTGTTATTTTAATTCACTGAGTTGGGTTGGTTTGTTATGCAGAAAAGTTAACTGATAGAGTTAATCTGCCCACTTATAAAATTACACATATGTAGCACATTAGACAATGTTACTTTGGGAGCTAGTTGTTTTGCATTGTCCTTATTGAAATATATTTTCTCAGTGCAGCTGGGACTCTTGACTTGAAAATCTACAAATAGTTATTTTATTTCATTTTTTTCTTTGTAGTAAATGTTACATAGCTAAAATACTGCTTTTCTTCTGAATATGAATATTTTCTCACCTCTGGAAGGGAGTTTCCTTGTGTTGCAGGGACAAGATATACTAACCAGAGCCTGGTAATGGTGGTTCATGCCTGTAATCCTAGCTCCTTAGGAGGGTTATGGTTGGAAGCCAGTCTCAGGGAAATAGTTTGTGAGACCCCCATCTTGAAAATAACCCATCACCAGAAAGGGCTGGTAGAGTGGCTCAAGTGCTAAGAGCACCTGTCAACCAAGCATGAGGTCTGAGTTCAAACCCCAGTACCTCCAACTATATACCCAACTGAAACTCAGAGCATAGCATGTGGTATTAAAGAATTTTGGAAAAAAACCCATGGTCATTAATTACTATTTCCAGTTTGTGAGACAAAAGAGTTTTTATTTTTACACATATTCTTCTAATTTTTGATTAATTAAAAGTGGAATTAAAGGGCTGGAGGTGTGGCTCACACCTTTAGAGTGCCTGCCCATTATGTGAGGCTCTGATTTCAAGCCTCAGTACCACCAAACAAATAAACAAAAAAGTAGAATTGAAATTTTTGTGCCCATTGTTTCTCTTTTAACAAGAGAAACACATGTTAAGCTATTCCTATGGCTTATTTATTTTATTCAATAGAACATTGAGAATTCTCTATTACAGTCCTTAAAAACTACTGAATTTTATTTCAAATTCTGTATAATAGCAAAAAATTTTATAATTTTTGGAAATAAAAATTAGATGAATAAGATAAAATATTAAAAGATGAGATAATCTGTACTATGTCAAAATAATTTTATCTAATAAGTTTTCACAGTCAGTACTTTTAATTAAAACTATTTTAAATTCATCAATATTTTTGCAATAATAGCTTATATAAGAAGACTCAAAATCTGCAAATGTAAACCATTTGACCATCTTAAATATTTGAAAGGTAGAGTTATAACAGTACTTATTTTAAATATCCAATCAAAATTATTAATTCAAATTAATTTCTTTTTATTATAACTAATATTTCTTATAACTCATTTTTATTTAGTAGTAATAATATTAATATACATACTGAATTAATAAACAAAGTTACTTTCCTTGTGAGATATACTGGGGTTAATATTATTTAATTTAATTGTTATTTTTACTATAATTTTTTATTAGGATATATTCATCATAAAGGGGGGATTCAAAATGACAATTCTGATTAGACTTATATTGTACATTACTTACATTGCTCCCATTGGTTCTCCCCCTCAACCCCTTCCCCATATCATTTAAAGCAATTGCAAGAGGTTATTTAGTTCTGATTCAAATAGGTATTTGAAGTCCATCAACCATATACTGTCATCTTAATCTCCTTCCTTCACCCTCCTTCACCCACTAGTATCTCCTTACCACACACACTGTGCCTACTTTTCAGTTCTGATTTTCATTATTAATATTTAAGTTGACATTCAAAGGGGTGTCTCAATGTAAGCCCTCTGTGGGTATGCTTTATTTTGGTCTGTTGAATCCCTTCGAATACTCTCCCTTACCCTTTTATATCCCTTCCCCTCCCCGTTTTTCAACAGTTTTCAATACACATCCTTAAATCCTCTATCCTCTACCTTTACATCTTATGATATGTGATATTACTGGTGCCCTATCTTTCTCTTTTCCTTTTCCTCTTTCCCCGAGTTCTATAGAGTACTCCCACTATTACAAATGTGTTCTACACAAGAGGCCACAAATAGGCAAGGCAACACTCAGTAAAAAGAACAACACTGGAGGTATCACAATACCTGACTTCAAATTATATTACAAAGCAATAACAATAAAAACAGCACGGTACTGGCACAAAAACAGACATGAAGACCAGTGGAACAGAATAGAGGACCTGGATATGAAGCCACACAAGTACAACCAACTTATCTTTGACAAAGCTGCCAAAAATATACAATGGAGAAAAGGCAGCCTCTCCAACAAAAACTGCTGGGAAAACTGGTTAGCAGTCTGCAAAAAACTGGAACTAGATCCATGTTTATTACCCTATAACAATAGTAACTCAAAATGGATCAAGGATCTTAATATCAGACCCCAAATTCTAAAGTTGGTACAAGAAAGAGTAGGAAATACTTTGGAACTAATAAGTATAGGCAAGAACTTTCACAATGGAATACCAGCAGCTCAGCAACTAAGAGATAACATAGATAAATGGGACTTCATAAAACTAAAAAGCTTCTGCTCAACGAAAGAAATGGTCTCTAAACTGAAGAGAACACCCACAGAGTGGGAGAAAATATTTCCCAGCTACACATCAGACAAAGGACTGATAACCAGAATATACAGGGAACTCAAAAAACTACATTCTCCCCAAATTAATGAACCAATAAAGAAATGGGCAAGTGAACTAAACAGAACTTTCTCAAAAGAAGAAATTCAAATGGCCAAAAAACACATGAAAAAATGTTCACCATCTCTAGCAATAAAGGAAATGCAAATTAAAACCACACTAAGATTCCACCTCACCCCTGTTAGAATAGCCATCATTAGCAACATCACTAACAATAGGTGTTGGCAAGGATGCAGGGAAAAAGGAACCCTTTTACACTGCTGGTGGGAATGTAAACTAGTACAACCACTCTGGAAAAAAATTTGGAGGCTTCTTAAAAATCTAAAATAGATCTATCATATGATCCAGCAATACCACTCTTGGGGATATACCCAAAAGACTGTGACACGGGTTACTCCAGAGGCACCTGCACACCCATGTTTATTGCAGCACTATTCACAATAGCCAAGCTATGGAAACAGCCAAGATGCCCCACTACCAACGAATGGATTAAGAAAGTGTGGTATTTAAACACAATGGAATTTTATGCAGGCATGAAGAAGAATGAAATGTTATCATTCTCAGGTAAATGGATGGAACTGGAGAACATCATTCTGAGTGAGGTTAGCTTGGCCTAAATGACCAAAAATTGTAAGTTCTCCCTCATATGTGGACATTAGATCAAGGGCTAACACAACAAAGGGATAGGTCTTTGATCACATGATAAAGTGAGACCACACAAGGGAGGTATTAGGATAGGTAAGACACCCAAAAAACTAGATAGCATTTGTTGCCCACAATGCAGAGAAACTAATAAAGCAACTGAGGCCAATAGGAGAAGGGGACCAGGAACTAGAGAAAAGGTTAGTTCAAGTAGAATTAACTTAGAACTTAACACACATACACAGGAAATCAATGTGAGTCAACTCCATGTAGAGCTATCCTTATCTCAACTAGCAAAAACCCTTGGTCCTTCCTATTATTGCTTATGCTCTCTCTTCAACAAAATTAGAGATAAGGGCAAAATAGTTTCTGCCTGGAAGTGAGGGGGTAGGGGGGAGCATGAGGAGGTGGGGGAGTTTGGGGGGGAATGGGGGAAAAATGACCCAAACATTGCATGCACATATGAATAAAATAAAATTAAAGAAAAAAAGAAACCACCTAAAAAAAACCAAAAAAACACAAAAAAACCCCAAATATATTCTACATTTGAGTTTGTATATGATCATACTTGTTTTTGTATATATGTTTATCTTTGGATCTATCTTCCCTATATGAGGGAAAATATGTATCTTTTGTGTTTCTGATCCTGGCTAACTGCACTTAGCATTATGTACTCCAATTGTATCTGTTTACCTTCAAACCCCACATCATTATTCCTTGTGACTGAGTAATATTCCATTGTGTATATGTACCACAATTTCATAATCCATTCATCAATTTTAGGGCATCTGGGTTGTTTCCAGAGCTTGGCTATTGTCAATAGTATTGTAATGATACTTTTTGCTACTAATGTAACTCTACAAATGGCTTTTGTTTGCAGTATTTTTGAATAATGATAGACAATAATGACATAGTCAACCTATGGTATTCTCTATCAACATTCTTAAAGTCACATTCCCTAGAAATAGCTTTCAAAATAATGGTCATGGAAGGGAATGGGTAAGGGGTTGGCAAAAGGTGGTGGTTAATGTGAACATGCAGTTCTGTGATATAGAAACATAGATCTAAGTGGAGGTCATCACCCCTTTATTAAAGAAGATATTAGTGAATTAATTTTATTTATTTACAGATGAACTAACTATAGTTTGATATGTTGAGATTGTTCCTAATTTTTAAAAGCATCTGAAACAGTCTCTGATTTTAGCTTTTCATGCAATATCTAAGTCATCAGATTCATCCAGGATGGATAATTTATAATGCCACAAATACAGCATGCATTTAAATAAAAACTTCATGAAAAAAATGCCTTTCTACTTAGTAAGTTTACTAAAACTTCTGATTTGGATTCAGTTTTTATGGATATTGTGAGTCAAATATTTCCTATATATAGTTTACAATTGTAAAAATGTTACTAATACATATTATTACTTTTCAAAATATGTAGAGAATATCCAAAGTTTTGAAAGATTTTGAGATTTTTTCATAGCAAGATCTAAAAGATAATGATTATTTTATCACAAGCTATGCTATGGAGTAGGTCAAAATGAGGCAAAGTGGTTACTTGATATAGCAGGATTTGGAAATTTATGTTTAATGAGACTTAGAACAAGGCACAAGCATTATTTCTCAGTGTACTTAATCAAAAGTTCTGTGGTGTCAATTTTTCATTACATTTGGAGCAAAATGTAATTTTTCTAAAATTGCTCATGTCAGTTTTTGTGTATATTTTTTTGTTAAAGTACCTTTTTAATTACTTTTATTAGCACATATTAGTTGTAGAAAAAAGGGTATCATTGTGATATTTCTATACACACATAAATTATACTTTGATAAAATTTACTCCTGTTACTCTTTCTAATAATACAAAAATAATTTTGACAGGTTTGTTCTTTTCTCATACATTTTTATAAATTATTTCAACAATATTCATCCCCCCTTCATCCTCTTATGCTACCCACCCCTAGACAGAACCTGTTTACATTCCTGTCATCCATTTTGAAGGACTAGTTTCTTCTTATGGAACAGAACATGAGATTTTTCTCAGTCTGGCATATTTCACTTAACATGAGCATCATCTCTAGTTCCACCTGTTCACTTATTTTTCCTCAATTTTTAACTTTTTTTTTGCAGTGCCAAAATTTGAACTCAGGGCCCAGTGCCTGCTAAGCAAGTGATCCATGGTCCCACTTCCATCCATTCCCTTGCAAATGATATAATTTCAGTCTTCTTTAAGGTTGACTAATACTTCTTTGTATTTTCTTTATCCATTGATCATTTGATGAGCACCTGGTTCTGTATTTTGGCTATTGTGAATGTCACTGCTATAATCATGGCTGTGTGGGTATATACCCTCCAGGTATATAACACAATCACATGGTCATTCTATTTCTAGTTTTTAAAGGAAGCGCCATACTGATTTCATTGTGGCCAAGCTAATTTACATTCCCATTGACAGTATATAGGGTCCTTTTCTCCTTTGCATCCTCACCAGCATTTGTTGTTGCCTGTTTTCTTGATGATAGTCATGCTGACTGGGGTGAGATGGATTTTCAACAGTATTTTGATGTGTGTTTCCTTTATGGTTAAGAATGTTGAACATTTCTTCATGTATTTATTAGCCATTTGTACTTCCTATTTTAAAAACTATTTTTCCCATTTATTAATTGGATTATTTTTTCTTTGGTGTTTAATTTTTTGAGCTCTTTATATTTCCTAGATATTAATCCTTTAACTGATGAATAACTGGCAAAGATTTTCTCCCATTCTGTAGGTTTTCTTTTGATTCTGATAATCATTTTCTTTGTTGTGAACATTTTTAATTTGATGCAATTCCACTTTTCAATTCTTGTTCTTCTTTTCTGAACAATTGAAATTTTATTCAGAAAAGTATTACCTATAGCTATAGGAACAGAAATTTATTCCCATTTGGAATAGATTTTTGTACAGGGAGAGAGATAGGAGTCTAACCTCAGTCTTCTACATGTGGATATTCAGTTTTCCCTACACCATTTGTTGAAGAGGCTATCTTTTCTCCAAGGTAGGATTTTAGCTCCTTTGCCAGAAGTAGATGACTGTAGCTGTGTGTGGGGTTATTTATGGATCTTTTATTCTATTCTGTTGAGTTTGGTGTCTTGTTTTATACCACTTCTATGCTATTTTTGGTACTATAGTCTTGTAGTATAATTTAATCTAGGTATTGTGATACTTCCAGAATTTCTTTTTGTTCAAGATTGCTTTGGATATTTGGGGTCTTTTAAGTTTCTGTATGAATTTTATTATGGATTTTTTTATTTCTGTGAAAAATGACATTGGAATTTTTATGAGAATTCATTGACTCTATGGATTGCTTTCAATAGTATAGCCATTTCACCTTATTAATTCTGCCTATCTATGAGAATGGGGTTTTCAGTTTTTTTTTCAATGTTTAATAGTTTTCATTGTAGAGGTCTTTTACCTTCCTAGTTAGGTTTATTCCTAGTATTTAGTTATTTTGAGGCTACTATGAGTGGGATTGTTTATCTGATTTGCAAAAGTGTTTATCAGATCTAAGAATTTTCTGATGGAATCTTTAGGGTCTTTTAAGTATAGGATATATCATGTGCAAACAGAGATAATTTGAATTCTTCCTTTTTTATGTGTACCCCTTTTATTTCTTTCTCTAGTCTTATTAGTCTGCCTAATAATTCCAGTGCTACATTGAATAAGAGTGGGAAAAGAGTCCCCTGTTTCATTACTGACTTTAGAGGAAACAGGTTCAGTTTTTCACCATTTAGGACAATGTTGGCTATATGTTTATCATATATAGCCTTTATTATTTATCATATGTAGCCTTTATAATTTGTTATTATAGCCTTTATGTTAAGAAATGTTCCTTCTATTACTAGCTTCTTCGAGGCCTTTATCATGAAAGGATGTTAAATTTTTGTATTTGTTAAAGCGATGTGATTTTTGTCCTTTATTCTCTTCATGTGATGTGTTACTTCAATTGATATGTCTATGTTGAACCATCCTTGCACTCCTCTAGTGAAATTAACCTGATTTTATTGTGTGGCATTTTAAGACATAAAGCAAGTCTTGCACACCTCCAGCCTGCACAGAGAATCTCCACTTCACGTTAAATGGAGAAACCAGGAGGGCCCCTGGTCTGCCAGATGCCCACGCCCAGATGGCTTGGGAAGACGTGGACAAAGTGAGCTAAGTGGTATGTGGTACTCCCACAGAAAACCCTGGGCCAGATCAACATAGCCCCCTGGACAGACCGACCTCCACCCAGGGAAAAAAGGAAAACTGAGTAATAAGCAATAAGAACAATAAAGACACGTGTCAAAGAAGGTGGGGCACCCTGAGCTCCAAAGAGAGGGGGAGGGGAATCCTTCCTGGAAATGTAAATAAACAAGCTGGGCCTGGCCAGAGAGGCTCCGGCGGGAGCGGAGGCACGCACCCAGCAACCAGGAGTGGGAAAGCTTGTAAAAGCGGCGGTGGGAGGAAAACTCCACAGGAGATGGGGGGAAGACCCACTTCCCATGTGAACTGTAAATAAACACGCAGGCCTGAGAAAGCGGGTGAAGTGTTACCTCCCCCAGTGTGCTTGGAAAGGGGAAAGCTTGTAGCAGTGGTTCACGCACAGGAGAACTCTGAGTAAACAAAGCCTGCGGTTCCAGGGGAGTGCTAAGCTCACCTCAGAGATCTCCATAAATAACGCCTCCAGCAACAGCAGGCTGACAGCAGTGGGCAGGCAAGCCACAGCCACAGATACCATTCACAGACCTGTCTCCAGACTCTTTTTTTTCGCTCTCCCTACCTTTGATGAGAAAACAACTGAACTACACCTGCAAGATGAAAAACTTACAGAAACTGTATTGCATTTGAACTTGGGACAGTTGGTAGGCTTTTTTTTTTCCTGTGCAGTTTTGTTCTACTTTATGTCTCCCCTTTGATGAGACAACTACACAACAACATCTGAGGCACCATCTTCAGGATTGGAGGCTGGGGGACAAACGCCAAAATTATTAAGACTGAAATTTCATTGCATTTGAACTTGGGGGTTTTTATTTTTTATTTTGTTTTATTTTAAATATATATACTTTCTTTAAATATATTTAAAATAAAACAATATTAAATAAAATATTTAATTCTTATTCTTACCTTTACTTTTTTTATTTTTTATTTTCAATCCTCTCTCTGTCTCTCCAATGCCTTTTCAGTGTACAGATGATTAGTACACTGTCTCTCCCTGTTTATATCTTTGAAACTTTTTTGTTTGTTTCTTTGTTTTTTTGTTCTACTTGATTATTTGTTGTTCTTTTTTCTTTTAACTTCTTTGCTTTCCATCCCCTCTCACCCTTCCATTCTAAATATCACTAGTGCTATTATTACAAGCCAGAAAATACTTAATTTTACACAGTACAGGGACAATAACAATATCAAGGGCAATGATGGGAAGACAGAAAAAATAGGGAAACCAGTTTCCCCACAGCAAAAAATTAGTACAGGAACCAGAGGGGAATGAAGAAAACAGATACTCAGATCCAGACTCCAACAAAACAAAGACAAACTATGCCAAAGAACCCAATGAAGCCCACAAGAGTATTTTAAAAGAAGACATACTACAGGTATGTCTTCTCAATGAGAATTTTATAGAGATGATACTGGATACGGTCAACCAAAATGTACAGGAGACACTCAAGAAATTCCAAGACAAAAAAATAGAGAATCTGAGAAAGCAAAAGAAGAAATAAAGAAAACCATAGAAGCACTGTATAAACACCAAAGTGAAACAGAGAACACAATTAATAAAGAGATAAATGAACTCAGGACAAAAATAGACAACATTAAAGAGGAAACCACCCAGGATATGGAAAACCTCAGAAAAAAGAATGAAACAGAACTGCAAAACAAAACGGAAAGCCAATCCAGCAGAATAGCACAAACAGAAGACAGAACCTCAGAACTCAAAGATGAAATGGTAATTAAAGGAAAAACCAAAGAACTATTAATGAAACAACTCAAGACCTGTGAAAAGAAAATGCAAGAACTCACCGACTCCATCAAAAGACCAAACACAAGAATCATGGGCATTGAAGAAGAAGAGGTGCAAGTGAAGGGAAAGCATAATATATTCAACAAAATAATAACAGAAAATTTCCCAAATCTAGAGAAAGATATTCACATACAGATACAAGAGGACTCCAGGACACCAAACAGACCAGATCAAAATAGAACTACCCCACAACATATCATCATTAAAACAACAAGTACAGAAACTAGGAAAAGAATATTGAAGGCAGTAAGAGAGAACAAACAAATAAAATACAAAGGTAAGCCCATAAAAATCACAGCAGACTTCTCAACAGAAACATTAAAAGCAAGAAGAGCATGGGGTGGGATCTTCCGGGCACTGAATGAAAATAACTTCAACCCCAGGATACTCTACCCAGCAAAATTATCATTCAAAATAGATGGAGCAATAAAAGTCTTCCATGATAAGCAGAAACTAAAACAATATGTGACCACAAAGCCACCACTACAAAAGATTCTTCAAGGGATTCTGCACACAGAAAGTGAAACCCAACATGAAAGGACAGGCAGCACCAAACCATAGGAAAAGAAAAAGCAAGAAAGTACAGAGTAACCTCAACTTAGGTACACACAGTCAAACCTTCAAACAACTAAGACAACTAAATGACAGGAATCACCACATACCTATCAGTACTAACACTTAATGTTAATGGACTTAATTCACCCATCAACAGGGACTACTTGATGAAATGGATTAAAAAGGAAGATCCAACAATTTGTTGCTTACAGGAGACCCATCTCACTGACAGAAATAAGCATAGGCTTAGGATGAAAGCCTGGAAGAAGATTTACAAAGCCAATTGGCCCCCCAAAACAGGCAGGAGTAGCAATACTTATCTCTGACAAAGTAGACTTCAAACCTACATTGATCAAATGAGATAAAGAAGGACATTCCATACTAATAAAAGGGGAAGTAGACCAAAAGGAAATAATAATTATCAACCTGTATGCACCCAATTTCATCAAACATACCCTGAAAGACCTAATAGCATATATTAACTCCAACACAGTAGTTGTGGGAGGCTTTAACACCCCATTATCACTAATAGACAGGTCATCCAAACAAAAAATCAATAAAGAAATCCAAGATCTAAAATATACAACAGATCAAATGGGCCTACTTGATGTCTACAGAACATTTCACCCAACTTCTACACAATATACATTCTTCTCAAAAACCCATGGAACCTTCTCCACAATAGATCATATCCTAGGGCACAAAGCAATCCACAGCAAATATAAGAAAATAGAAATTATACCTTGCATACTATCTGATCACAATGCAATAAAATTAGAACTCAACAACAAAAGTAAAGTCAAAAACATGCAAACAACTGGAAACTAAATAACTCATCACTTAATGAACAATGGGTCATTGATGAAATAAAAGAGGAAATTAAAAATTCCCTGGAAGTCAATGAAAATGAAAACACAACCTACTGGAACCTATGGGACACAGCAAAGGCAGTCCTGAGAGGAAAGTATATAGCCATGAGTGCATATATTAAACTACTGAAAGATCCCAAATCAATGACCTAATGATACATCTCAAACTCCTAGAAAAACAAGAACAAGCAAATCCCAAAACAAACAGAAGGAGAGAAATAATAAAAATAAAAGCTGAAATCAATGAAATAGAAACCAAACAAACCATACAAAGAGTTAATGAAACAAAAAGTTGATTCTTTGAAAAAATAAACAAGATCAACAGACCACTAGCAAACCTGACTAAAATGAGGAGAGAAAAACCCCAAATTAGTACAATCAGGAATGCAAAAGGGGAGATAACAACAAACACCATGAAAGTCCAGGAAATCATCAGAGACTACTTCAAGAACCTATATTCAAATAAATTTTAAAATCTTAAAGAAATGGACAGATTTCTAGATACATATGATCATCCAAAACTGAATCAAGAGGAAATTAATCACCTGAATGGATCTATAACACAAAATGAAATTGAAGCAGCAATCAAGAGTCTTCCCAAAAAGAAGTCCAGGACCTGATGGATTCTCTGCTGAATTCTATCAGACCTTTAAAGAAGAACTTATACCAACCTTCCTTAAAAGGTTCCATGAAATAGAAAGGGAAAGAAAACTGCCTAACACATTTTATGAAGCCACTATTACACTCATCCCATAACCAGGCAAAGAAACCTCGAAAACGGAGAGCTATAGGCCAATCTCCTTAATGAACATTGATGCAAAAATCTTCAAGAAAACAATGCAAACCAAATTCAACAACACATCAAAAAGATCATTTACCAGGACCAAGTAGGCTTCATCCCAGGAATGCAGGGGTGGTTCAACATATGAAAATCAATAAATGTAATAAACCACATTAACAGAAGCAAAGACAAAAACAACTTGATCATCTCAATAGATGCAGAAAAAGCCTTTGATAAGATCCAACACCATTTCTTGATAAAAGCTCTAAGAAAACTAGGAATAGAAGGAGAGTACCTCAACATTATAAAAGCTATATATGACAAACCTACAGCCAGCATTATACTTAACAGAAAAAAACTGAAACCATTCCCTCTAAAATCAGGAATGAGACAAGGATGCTCACTATCTCCACTCCTATCCAACATAGTACTCAAATTCCTAGCCAGAGCAATTGAGCAAGAAGAAGGAATAAAAGGAATACAAATAGGTAAAGAAACAGTCAAAATATCCCTATTTGCAGATGACATGATCCTATACCTTAAAGACCCAAAAATCTCTACTCAGAAGCTTCTAGACATCATCAATAGCTACAGCAAGGTAGCAGGATATAAAATCAACATAGAAAAATCATTAGCATTTCTATACACTAATAATGAACAATCTGAAAAAGAATATATTAAAACAATTCCATTTAAAATAGCCTCAAAAAAAATCAAATACCTAGGTGTAAATTTAACAAAGGAAGTGAATGACCTCTACAAGGAAAACTATAAACTTCTGAAGATAGAGATTGAGGAAGACTATAGAAAGCAGAGAGATCTCCCATGCTCATGGATCGGTAGAATCAACATAGTAAAAATATTGATACTCCCAAAAGTAATCTACATGTTTAATGCAATTCCCATCAAAATTCAATGACATTCATTAAAGAGATTGAAAAATCTACCATTAAACTTATATGGAAACACAAGAGGCCATGAATAGCCAAGGCAATACTCAGTCAAAAGAACAATGCTGGAGGTATCACGATACCCAACTACAAACTATATTACAAAGCAATAACAATAAAAACAGCATGGTACTGGCACAAAAACAGACATGAAGACCAGTGGAACAGAATAGAGGACCCAGACATGAAGCCACACAACTATAACCAACTTGTCTTTGACAAAGGCGCTAAAAATATACAATGGAGAAAAGACAGCCTCTTCAAGAAAAACTGTTGGGAAAAATGGTTAGCAGTCTGCAAAAAACTGAAACTAGATCCATGTATATCACCCTATACCAATATTAACTCAAAATGGATCAAGGATCTTAATATCAGACCACAAACTCTAAAGTTGATACAGGAAAGAGTAGGAAATACTCTGGAGTTAGTAGGTATAGGTAAGAACTTTCTCAACGAAACCCCAGCAGCACAGCAACTAAGAGATAGCATCGATAAATGGGACCTCATAAAACTAAAATGCATCTGTTCATCAAAAGAAATGGTCTCTAAATTGAAGAGAACACCCACAGAGTAGGAGAAAATATTTGCCAGCTATACATCAGACAAAAGACTGATAACCAGAATATATAGGGAACTGAAAAAACTGAATTCTTCCAAAACTAAAGAACCAATAAAGAAATGGGCAAGTGAACTAAACAGAACTTTCTCAAAAGAAGAAATTCAAATGGCCAAAAAACACATGAAAAATGTTCACCATCTCTAGCAATAAAGGAAATGCAAATTAAAACCACACTAAGATTCCACCTCACCCCTGTTAGAATAGTCATCATTAGCAACACCACGAACAGGTGTTGGCGAGGATTTGGGGAAAAAGGAACCCTCTTACACTGTTGGGAATGTAAACTAGTACAACCACTCTGGAAAAAAATTTGGAAGCTTCTTAAAAAGCTAAACATTGATCTACCATTTGATCCAGCAATACCACTCTTGGGGATATACCCAAAAGACTGTAACACAGGTTACTCCAGAGGCACCTGCACACCCATGTTTATTGCAGCACTATTCACAATAGCCAAGTTATGGAAACAGCCAAGATGCCCCTCTACTGATGAATGGATTAAGAAAATGTGATATCTATACACAATGGAATTTTATGCAGCCATGAAGAACGAAATGTTATCATTTGCTGGTAAATGGATGGAATTGGAGAACATCATTCTGAGTGAGGGTAGCCTGTCCCAAAAGACCAAAAATCGTATGTTCTTCCTCATATATGGACGTTAGATCAAGGGCAAACAAAACAATGGGATGGGATTTTGAGCACATGATAAAAGCGAGAGCACACATGGGAAGTGTGAGGATAGGAAGACACCTAAAAAATTAGCTAGCATTTGTTGCCCTTAACGCAGAGAAACTAAAGCAGATACCTTAAAAGCAACTGAGGCCAACAGGAAAAGGGGACCAGGAACTAGAGAAAAGGTGAGATCAAAAAGAATTAACCTAAAAGGTAACACACATGCACAGGAAATCAATGAGTCAATGCCCTGTATAGCTATCCTTATCTCAACCAGCAAAAACCCTTGTTCCTTCCTATTATTGCTTTTACTCTCTCTACAACAAAATTAGAAATAAGGGCAAAATAGTTTCTGCTGGGTATTGAGGGGGTGGGGGGAGGGGGGCGGAGTGGGTGGTCAGGGAGGGGGTGGGGGCAGGGGGGAGAAATGACCCAAGCCTTGTATGCACATATGAATAATAAAAGAAAAAAAAAAAGAATTAACCTAGAAGGTAACACACATGCCCAGGAAATTAATGTGAGTCAATTCCCTGTACAGCTATCCTCATGTCAACTAGCAAAAACCTTTGTTCCTTCCTATTATTGCTTATACTCTCTCTTCAACAAAATTAGAGATAAGGGCAAAATAGTTTCTGCTGGGTATCGAGGGGGTGGGGGGAGAGGGAGGGAGAGGAGTGGGTGGTAAGTGAGGGGGTGGGTGCAGGGGGGAGAAATATCTCAAGCATTGTATGCACATATGAGTAATAAAACATTAAAAATTAAAAAAAAGCAAGTCTCAACCAATAAATATGAAGCATTTTGAAATGAAATGTTAAATTATGGTCTGAAATTGATGTAGTATCTTCAGAAACAAAGTTCTCTTACCTTATAATTAAACGTAATTCAATTTTTAAGTTGAGGATTAATTTCCCTTGTTACTTATTTCATAAACCACCAGACATGACATAGTTTACTAGTATAATCTGCTATTTATACCTTAAAGATCAAAGTATACTAGTACAATACAGCAAATATTCTATTTAATTTTGAAAATATGACTCAAGTTTTTAATTTTGTTCTAAATTATCCCACTAATAACTTTAAATTAAGACACCATTGATTTTGTAAGTTATTTTAAGGAGATTTAAGAAAATGTGCAAGTCAAAGTTGCACCATTACCTAACTTAACTATGGGTAATCCTTACTCAATGCTGTAAAGCACAAAGGCTAATTTCATCACCTTTTTAGTCACTTTCTTTATTGTTTATAATTTTATAGGATTAATGTTACAAAATGGAAGTCTTTTGATGTTGGTGAATAATACTCCTTAGGTGCAAAATGACATGAATTCAAAGAAACTAGTATCTGCAGTGTAGTAACTGTAGGCCAGGAATGATAGCAAACTGTTATATGTGACATAGTGTTATGGGTGAATTTGTGCTGTGGGTGACATTTATATGTGGCTGAATGCATAATAACAGCAGGTAATAAGGCATATGTGGGGACTTGGATCATTGATTAATCTCCATTTTCTAGTCATTTCTTCACATATTTATTTCTTGTTTTGATTGCTATCCTAATATCATTTCCTTAAAAATTTTATTCACAATTAGTAACTTTGAAAAGGCTAACTATAAAGCTTACACAAATTTCAGATTTAATTTCATTGCAGCTCTGTTTTTGATTGTACACATATAAAGTAAATAGTGTGGTGGCTTTGGGGAACACATTTGTAATGATAATATGAATAATAATAATATGTAACAATAATTTTAAACATAATGAGAAATTTTCCATAAAGAAAGTTTGGTCTTTGAATGATAAAACATTATAATTGTAAGCAAAACAATTTTGAAGCAAATCTCTGACACACTGCTGCTTTTCTTCTTTCTAATATCTATTCCAGAGTCTATTTTGTAATGCCACCTGTAGTCATTTGTAAATATTCAGGCTAACATCACATGTTTTGTTTTAACAAACAGGTTAATAGCTTGCACCTGGACTAAATAATAGACACCAACAAGACTTTACTGGAAAAAAATTCCACCCATGAGGGGTGGCTTGTCTACTTTATGCACATCAGCCTGTTGTTATTTATGCTTCTTTGGGACAGAAGAGATAAAATTCTCCCTTCATAGTTATCCAGCTAAGTCTTAAAGGGTAAAGAAGTTTCATTTTTTGCCTTTCAGCCTACCTACTAACATTTATCATGCTCAAAGCCTTGGCAACACACACACACATACACACACACGCACACAGAAATTACTGCCAGTGACAATAAAGGAACAACGTGTTTGCTCAACTCAAGATGCAGGGCCTTTAGAAGTATGTGTGCTGAATATGAAAGCAAATTAGAAATATTTCTTTTGATGTCTGTGAGTCACTGTGAGTTATTTTTGGTTGTTTTCCCCCTTGTGTGTTTCATGGTGGAAATGCAATTATCCAGGTGATTGGTCTGTGGGAGCAAGGTTCTGTGCGGGAATGGCTATTGGACCAACAATTCCCCAGGGACTTAAAAGGAGGGGGAGTAAAGCCATCTCCATAATATTCTCACTTTCCATGCTGTTGGGGGAAATGTGCTTTTATTATTGCAAGTTCTGAAGTCCAATAAGCTGACTAGTAATTGTAGTCAGCTCTGAATAGCTCAAATGGGAGCAGTTGTTTCTCACAAATTTCCAAGCAAAATTCTGTGTTTGTGAGCTGTTCCAATTTGGTACATATAAGAAGTCACAAGTGCTGAATTTTAGCAGGGAATGGATTTTTAATATAGTAAATAGGAGCATTATTTTTAAGCCTCCCATATTTCTTGAAAACTATGTAATCTGACCAAATAGAGATGAACAAACCTTCCCAGATGAAATTTTCTATTTTTCTTTGTTATGCAGCTGATTTTGATATTAACAATTAAAAAAATAAATCTATAAAATGAGCCAACTTTATTGCAACTGACTAGCATCCAACTTGAGTAATGGTTTTCTACAGGGAAAACAAAAGGAGGACTGGAGAAGGACACAAAAATATTACTTAATAAAAAACACAGAATCAACACAACAGAAAAAAAATATTCAAATAACTTAGAGATTAGACACTAACATGCTGAAAATTGCATGAATGCTTCCAAAGTATTGCTGTGTATAATGCTAACTTTGTATTTTATTTGAGAGAGTAACTTTTGTACCAGTTTTCCCCCATAATATTTGTAACTAAAACAAATTATTACAGACCATGGAGTAGCACTGATTAATACATGCTTAAGAGTTCATTTATTTTCTATACTGTGGGACTTATGGAAGGTATATTCTCCTCAATGTTCTATGGAAATTATTGACGTTGGATTCTTTGAACAAATTCTATTTCAGAGAATGTACTATGCCATCATCATCTTACTCTAAGTAAATTGCATGGATTGGTATTGATCCTCAGCATGAAATCATAGATGATCAATTAAATGTTTAAATGTATTATAAAACATTATGATGTTTGGCACATTATGACAATATGGATAAGTATAATATTAAGAACGTAATATCTTAAATACCAATGGTAATTAGTCAAGTTTCTATAAAATGTCCAGATCCTAAAGTTATTTGTTGTGGTTTCACACAAGGAATAATCGGGGTTTTTGGGAACCATGGTATTCATAATATAAAGCTTCAATATTATAAATTTGATGAATATGGAGAATAACTCATTTCAAATTTAATTATTATGTCTGTAAAATGAGATTAATATACCTATGACATGTATTGAATATACGTTGTATGATACAACACATGATATAATAATTAGCATTTAGTGTTCATAATAATACTGCAATGTCTTGAATATTATTATTTAGGCTAGAATTAAATACCCAGTCCTTTCTATAGTTAAGATTCAAGTCCCTTCACCTTTTGCCTATTTATTGAAACTTTTTAATTTACAATCTTGCAAAATTACCTAAGTATCAAAATATGAACTTAACAAACACATATTAGGAAACCAAAATATTATAATAAGAAGTTCCTAATAAATCATATGCTTATACTGATAGTGTTCCTACAGTCTAATTTCTTGGACATCACTAGTTTGATGATAAAAATATCAGGTGCCTTTTAATTTAAGTCAACCATCTGATCTAAGTAAGTCTTCAAGGATAAAACTCAATTTAAAAACCATATATATCCCAATAAATTAGTGATATTGATATCTGGTAAAATACTGAGGAAAATTTTTTATGATCCCCACTACCTGTCTTAATGATTTCCAATATCCTACTGCCACAGGTGAAGTTAAAACAATACTTCCTGCTCATTATTTCTGAGTTAGATCACTGGAGAGTTCTTTACTTTTTTCTAAGTTTTTCTTAGATTAGTAAGATAAATGGATGTTTAAGATTTTTGTCATGTGGTTTATTGGTTGTGCTGCTTTGCTTAACTTATGTAGCCTCAATATACCTGAGTTTGCACTTCTACAAAGAAATATTTATGAGCACTAAAGACATTACATGCAATGAGTGTGACACATAGCAAGCATATCATGTACTATGTCTATTATAGTACATTAATTATAAAACACATCAGAAAACAATGGTGTATAATCAAACAATGGATAAATGAACAGGCCTTGCTCTTTTGTTTTGGTGTAAACACCAAATTATTTGTTTAGCTCTTCTGCATATAAATATATATATGTATATATATATATATATTTTTTTTTTACTTATATTTTACTTAGGGTAGTATCACCATAATTTTCCTTGCTTGGGAAAATCCAAGATGGTGACTAAGGTACAGAAGCAGAGAGTGTGAGCTCTGACTCCAAAACCTCCCTGAGACATTAAAGCCACACTTGGCAGAAATAGAGCATCAACCATAATCAAACCTTCAACATCCTGAACCCCTAGCCTGTAGAAAGCTTCCCCACAACATATTACACTAAGAAAACTTGAGGGCTGCCACTGCCACCTCAACTGCTACTGCTGGGTTCAACCTGCTTCTGAGACATTGGACAGACTCATCACAGGGAATTCCCCCAGCCACACCATGATAAACCAGAACAGCCCCTGGCAAGACTAACAATTTTCAGTGTTAAAAAACACTGAAAAAAAGAACAAGCAAAACCCAAAACAAGCAGAAGGAAAGAAATAATAAATATAAGGGCTGAAGTTAATGAAATAGAGACCAATAAAACACACAAAGAATAAATGAAACAAAAAACCAGTTCACTGAAAAAATAAACGAGATTGAAAGACCCCTGACAAATCTGACTAAAATGAGGAAGGAAAAAACCCAAATCAGTAAAATCAGAAACACAAAAGGGGAGATGACAATAAACATTGTGGAAATCCAGGGAATTATCACAGAGTACTTTCAGAATCTATATTCCAATCAATTTGAAAATCTTGAAAATGGACAAATTTCTAGATACTTATGACCATCCAAAATTGAACCAAGAGGATATTAACCACCTAAATAGATCTATAACACAAAATGAAATTGAAGCAGCAACAAAGGGACCCTCAAAAATGAAAAGTCCAGGACCTGATGGATTCTCTGCTGAATTCTATCAGACTTTTAAAGAAGAATTAATACCAACTCTCCTTAAAGTTTTCCATGAAATAGAAAGGGAAGGAATACTGCCTAACTCATTCTATGAAGCCAGTATTACACTCATCCCAAAACCAGACAAAAACATCCAAAAAGGAGAACTACAGGTCAATTACTTTAATGAACATCAGTGCAAATATTGTCAATAAAATAATGGCAAACTGAATCCAACAACATATCAGAAACATCATTCACCATGACCAAGTCAGCTTTATTCCAGGGAGGCAGGGTTGGTTCAACATATGCAAATCAATAAATGTAATACAGCACATTAATAGAAGGAAAGACAAAAACTACTTGATCATCTCAATAGAGGAAAAAAAGCCTTTTTTTAATTATTCATTTATTCACATGTGCATACATTGTTTGGGTCATTTCTCCACCCTGTCTCCCTCCCCCACCCTCTCCCCTCCTCCCCCGCTCACTTCCAGGCAAAGCCTGTTCTGCCCTTATTTCTAATTTTGTTGAAGAAAAGACATAAGCATAATAAGAAAGACAAAGCATTTTTGCTAGTTAAGGATAGCTATACAGAAAGATTCCTAGCATTGCTTTCATGTATAAATGTGTTACAACCCATGTTGTTTCATCTTTAACTGATCTTTACACTGGTTCCTGATCCCCTTCTCATGTTAACCTCTGTCACTTTAAGGTCTCTGCATTAGTTCCTCTGGAGTGGGGATACCAAACATCTTCATGTTTTGGATTTTCTACCTATTCCTGTATCTCCCATATGTGCTCTCCCCTTGTCATGTGATCCAAGTCAACCACATTGCTGCATTTGCCCTAGATCTAAAGTCTGCATATGAGGGAGAACATACAATTTTTGGTCATCTGAGCCTTGCTAACCTTGCTCAGAATGATGTTCTCCAGTGCGATCCATTTACCAGCAAATGATAATATTTCGTTCTTCTTCATGGCTGAGTAAAATTCCATTGTGTACAAGTACCACATTTTCTTGATCCATTCATCAGTAGTGGGGCATCTTGGTTGTTTCCATAACTTGGCTATTGTGAATAGCACTACAAAAAACATGGGTGTGAAGGTGCCTATGGAGTAACCTGTGATGCATTCCTTTGGGTATATCTCCAGGAATTGGATTGCTGGATCATATGGCAGGTCTATGTTTAGATTTTTAAGAAGTCTCCAAATGTTTTTCCAGAGTGATTGCATCAGCTAGCATTCCCACCAGCAGTGTATGAGGGTTCCTTTTTCCCCACATCCTCTCCAACACTTGGTGGTGGTGGTGTTTTTGATAATGGCTATTCTAACAGGGGTGAGGTGGAATCTTAGTGTGGTTTTGATTTCTATTTCCTTTATGGCTAGAGATGGTGAGCATTTGTCATATGTTTTTTAGTCATTTGAATTTCTTCTTTTTAGTTCAGTTGCCCATTTCTTTATTGGTTTATTAATTTTAGGAGAGTTTAGTTTCTTAAGTTCCCTGTACATTCTGGTTATCAGTCCCTTGTCTAATGTACAGCTGACAAATATTTTCTCCCATTCTGTGGGTGGTCTTTTCAGTTTAGAGAACATCACTTTTGTTGTGCAGAAGCTTTTTAATTTTTTGAAGTCCCATTTGTCCATCCTTTCTCTTAGTTGCTGGACTGCTGGGGTTCTATTGAGGAAGTCCTTGTCTATACCTATTACATCCAGAGGGTTTCCTGCTCCTTTCTGTACTAACTTCAGAGTTTCAGGTCTGATATTAAGGTCCTTGATCCATTTTGAGCTGATACTATTACAAGGTGATAGGTATGGATCTAGTTTCAGTTTCTTGCAGATGGATAACCACTTTTCCCAGCAACATTTGTTGAAGAGGCTGTCTTTTCTCTGTAGTATATTTTTGGCACCTTTGTCAAAAATGAGCTAGGTATAGTTGTGTGGATTCATATCTGGGTCCTCTATTTGTTCCACTGGTCTTCATGTCTGTTTTTCTGCCAGTACCATGCTGTTTTTATTTCTATTGCTTTGTAATATAGTTTGAAGTCCAATATTGTGATACCTCTAGCATTGCTCTTTTTCCTGAGTATTGCCTTGGCTATTCGAGGTCTCTTGTGTTTCCGAATGAACTTTAGGGTAGATTTTTCAATCTCTGTGAGGAATGTCACTGGGATTTTGATGGGATTTGCATTAAACATGTAGATTGTTTTTGGTAGTATAGCCATTTTTACTATGTTGGATTCTACCAATCCATGTGCACGGGAATCATTCCATCTTCTGTAGTCTTGCTCAGTTTTTTTCTTTAGGAGTTTGTAGTTCTCCTTGTAGAGGTCATTCACATCCTTTGTTAAATTTACTCTGAGGTATTTGATCTTTTTTGAGACTATTGTAAATGGAATTGTTTCAATATATTCCTTCTCAGTTTGTTCATTGTTGGTATATAGAAAAGCTGATGATTTTTGTAAGTTGATTTTGTATTCTGCCAACTTGCTGTAGCTGTTTATGGTAGCTAAGAGTTTTTGGGTAGAGTTTTTTGGGTCTTTAAGGTATAGGATCACATCGTCTGCAAGTAGGGATATTTTGACAGTTTCTTTACCTGGTTGTATTCTTTTTATTTCTTCTTCTTGCCTAATTGCTCTGGCTAGGAATTCCAGTACTATGTTGAATAAGAGTGGGGATAGTGGGCATCCTTGACTCGTTCCTGATTTTAGGGGGAATGGTTTCAGTTTTTCATTGTTAAGTATGATGTTGGCTGTAGGTTTGTCATAAATAGCCTTTACAATGTTGACGTACATTCCTTCTATTCATAGTTTTCTTAGAGCTTTTATCAAGAAGTGGTGTTGGATCTTGTTGAAGGCTTTTTCTGCATCTATTGAGATGATCAAGTGGTTTTTAATCTTTGCTTCTATTGATGTGCTGTATTACATTTATAGATTTGCATATGTTAAACCACCCTGCATCCCTGGGATGAAGCCGACTTGGTCATGGTGTATGATCTTTCTGATGTGTTGTTGGATTTGGTTTGCCATTATTTTATTAAGGATTTTTGCATTGATATTCATTAAGGAAATTGGCTTGTAGTTCTGCTTTTTGGAGATGTCTTTTTCTGGTTTTGGGATGAGAGTAATATTGGCTTCATAAAATGAGCTAGGTAGTGTTTCTTCCCTTTCTGTTTCTTGGAACAGTTTAAGGATGATTGGTATTAGTTCTTCTTTAAACTTCTGATAGAATTCAGCAGTGAATCCATCAGGTCCTGGACTTTTCTTTTTTGGTAAACTCTTGATTGCTGTTTTAATTTTTTTTTTGTGTTATAGATGCATTCAAGTGATTAATATCTTCTTGGTTCAGTGTTGGGTGGTTGTAAGTTTCTAGAAATCTGTCCATTTCTTCAAAATGTTCAAATTTATTACAGTACAGGCTCTCAAAGCACTCTCTGATGATTTCCTGGATTTCCATGGTGTTTATTGTTCTCTCCCCTTTTACATCTCTGATTTTACTGATTTGGGTTTTTTTCTCTACTCATTTTAGCTAGGGTTTCCAGGGGTCTGTCAATCTTATTGATTTTTTCAAAGAACAAGATTTTTGTTTCATTGATTCTTTGTATTTGTTTGTTTGTTTCTATTTCATTGATTTCAGCCCTTATTTTAATTATTTCTTTCCTTCTGCTTGTCTTGGGATTTGCTTGTTCTTGTTTATTTTTTTTTGAGCTGTAGGATTAGGTCATTGATTTGAGATCTTTCTGTCCTTTTAATATATGCACTAGTGGCTATAAACTTTCCTCTTAGGACTGCCTTTGCTGTGTCCTGCAGGTTATGGTAGGTCATGTTTTCATTTTCATTAACTTCCAGGAACTTTTTAATTTCCTCTTTTATTTCATCATGACCCACTGATCATTGAACAATGTGTTGTTCAGCTTCCAATTGTTTGCATGTTTTTTACTGCTGTTTTTGTTGTTGATTTCTAGTTTTAATGCATTGTGGTCAGGTAGAATGCATGGGATTATTTCTATTTTCTTATATTTGCTGAGGCTTGTTTTTTTCTCTAAGATATGATCAATTTTGAATAAGGTTCCATGGGCTGCTGAGAAGAATGTATATTGTGCAGAAGTTGGAAGAAGTAGTCTGTAGATATTGGGTAGGTGCACTTGATCTATGGTGTGATTTAGTTCTATGATTTCATTATTAATTTTTTTGTTTGGATGACCTATCTATTGGTGATAGGGGGTATTAAGCTCTCCCACTACCAATGTATTGGAGTTTATATATGCTTTTAGGTCCTTCAGAGTATGTTTGATGAAATTGAGTGGATTGATGTTGGGTACATATAGGTTGATAATTGTTATTTCCTTTTGGTGTATTTCTCCTTCTATTACTATGGAGTGTTATTCTTTATTTTGTTTGATTGATGTAAGTTTGAAGTCTTCTATGTCCAAGATAAGTATTGCTAGTCCTGCCAGTTTTAAGGGGTCATTGGCTTGGTAAATCTTTTTCCAGCTTTTCACTTTCAGCCAGTGCTTATTTCTGTTGATGAAGTAGTTCTCCTGTAGAAAGCAGATTGTTGGATCTTCCTTTTTAATCCAGTTTTCCAATCAGTGTCTTTTAGTGGGGGAATTTAGTCTGTTACCATTCATTGTTAATATTGATAGGTATGTGGTGAGTCATCAAACAGCAAATCAGACAGCCAAACCCTTAAAGAAGGGCAAAAAAAAAAAAGAAATCACCAGTTCCGGAATAGTAGAATTGCAGTCTTAGTTGTTCTGATGTTACTCCTTTAGCATCTAGTCATGTCTGTCTATTTCTCTTAGGCAGGTTTGGAGCTTTTTTGTGGCAGCCTGCTGAATGGGAGCCTGGTAGAGCAGCTATGTGGCAGGCCTGTAGAGCTAGGGCCTGGAATGGCCTGATGGGCAGGGTGACCAAGTGGTGGGGAGCCTGCTGGAGTGTGGATCCATGTGCTCCAATGCAGAGTTGGGGTCTGGCAGGGCCCACAGGGCAGGAATCCACATAGGCCATCCCACACAGAGCTGGGTCCCGGTAAGGCCGGAGGGGTGGAGGCTGAGGTGTGGGGTTCCCCGGGGGGGCAGGGATCTGGCAATCCCATGTGGAGCTGGGGCCTGGTGGGGGGGGGCGGGATACTGGCAGAGCGGAGCAGCCACTCCACAGGCCCATGAGGCGGGACTAAAGTAGATTGTGGTGTGGAGAAGCCTTCCATGATCTAGAGGTTTAGAGTGCCAGACTTCCAGCTCTCCCTTGTGCTTTATCTCAGACAAGTGTGTCTCCAGCATCTCAGCAAAGTCCCTGGTTCATGGATCTCAAGCGATCTGCAGCTGTGTCCCACTTGCCATGTTGGATCTTCAGAAAAAGACTTTGAAAAAATATAACACCATTTAATGTAAAAGCTCTAAGAAAACTAGGAATAGAAGGAATGTACTGCAACATTGTAAAGGCTATATACAAATCTAGAGCCAACATCATACTTAATGGAGGGAAATTGAAACCATTTCCCCTAAAATCAGGAATGAGACAAGGGTGCCCACTATCCCCACTCTTATTCAACATAGTCCTGGAATTCCTAGACAGAGCAATTAGGCAAGAAGAAGAAATAAAAGGAATACAACCAGATAAAGAAACTGTCAAAATGTCCCCATTAGGGTATGATCCTATACTTTAAAGATCCAAAAAACTCTACCCAAAACCTGCTAGACACCATCAACTGCTACAGCAAAGTGGCAGGTTATAAAATCAACTTACAAAAATCATTAGCTTTTCTATACACTAATAACAAACAAACTAAGAAAGAATATATGAAAACAATTCCATTTACAATAGCCTCAAAAAAAATCAAATACCTTGGAGTAAATTTAACAAAGGATGTGAATGACCTCTACAAGGAAAACTACAAACCCCTGAAGAAAGAGATAAAGGAAGATTACAGAAGGTAGAGAGATCTCCCATGAGCATGGATTGGTAGTAAAAAATGGCTATACTACCAAAAGCAATCTACATGTTTTAATGCAATTCCCATCAAAATCTCAATGACATTTATCAAAGAGATTGAAAAATCTACCCTACATTACAAAGCAATAGCAATAAAAACAACATGGTACTGGCACAAAAACAGACATGAAGACCAGTGGATCAGAACAGAGGACCCATATATGAATCCACACAATTATAACCACCTTATATTTGACAAAGATGCTAAAAATATATTATGGAGAAAAGACAGCCTCTTTGACAAATGTTTTGGGAAAAGTGGTTAGCCATCTGCCAAAAACTGAAACTAGATCCATGTTTATTACCCTGTACTAGTTCCAAGTCAAAATGGATACAGGACCTTAATATCAGTCCTGAAGCTCTTAAGTTTGTATAGGAAGAGTAGGAAATACTTTGGAAGTAATAGGTACAGGCAAGGACATCCTCAATAGAACCTAAGCAGCTCAGCAACTAAGAGAAAATATAGACAAATGAAAATTCATAAAACTAAAGAGCTTCTGCACAACAAAAGAAATGGTCTCTAAACTGAAGAGACCACCCACAGAGTGGAAGAAAATATTTGTGAGCTACACATCAGAGAAAGGACTGATAGCCAGAATAATAAACCAAAAAAGAAAAGGGCAACTGAACTAAGCAGAACTTTCTCAAAAGAAGAAATTCAAATGGCCAAGAAGCACATGAAAAAATGCTCACCGTCTGTAGCCAGAAAGGAAATGCAAATCATTCCACCTCACCCCTGTTAGAACAGCCATCATCAGAAACACCACCACCAACAGGTGTTGGTGAAGATGTGGGGAAAAAGGAACCCTTGTATACTCTGGTGTGAATGCAAACTAGTGTAACCATTCTGGAAAAAAATTTGGAGGCCTCTTAAAAATCTAAGCATAGATTTGCCATATCATCCAGCAATCCCACTCCTGGGGATATACCCAGATTAATGCAACACAGGTTCCTCCAGAGGCATTTGCACACCCGTGTTTTTTTCAGTGCTATTCACAATAGCCAAATTATGGGAACAGCAAGATGCCCCACTACTGACAAATGGATTAAGAAAATATTGTATTTGTACACAATGGGATTTTACACAGCCACAATGAAGAATAAAATCTTGTCATTCGGAAGTAAACGGATGGAACTGAAAACATAATCTTAAGTGAAGTTAGCTGGGTGCAGAAGACCAAAAATCATATGTTTTCCCTCATATGTGGACTTCAGACCTAAAACAAATGCAGTAATATTATTGGACATGGGTCACACGCTAATGGGAGAACACATAGAGGAGGAATAGGGAAAGGTCTAAAACCCAAAACTTGTAGGTGTGTGATGTGCTCACTGTAAAGGAGTGAATAAAGTAATCTTAAAATGACAGAGGCCACTATGGGAAGGTGACCTGGAAGTAGTGTAGAGTTCTGGTAGAGATGAATTGGTTTAGGTTGTAACACACATGTGCATGGAAACAATGCTAGGAATCTCTGTGTGTAGCAATCCTTATCTCAAACTAACAAAAATGCTTTGTCTTTCTTACTATTTCTTATGTGTTCTCTTCAACAAAATTGGAGGAGAGGGCAGAACAGGTTCTGTCTTGAGGTGAGGGGGGTAGGGAGAGAGGGAGTGGGCAGGGGGCAGGGGGAAGAGATGGCCCAAACAATATATGCACATATGAATAAATGAACAAATATAAAAACAAACTAGAAAAAAATGTTCCTTGCCTGAATACATGCCAACCGATGATACAGAGGTAATAAACTGAATGCCAAAGTGCTAATTGGTATTAAATGTTTTCATGGACAGGTCATATCTGGATCATTAAGAATAGATTATAGCTGGGTGTGGTGGCACATGAATACAATCTCAGCATTTGTGTGACTGAGGCAGGAGGATGATGAGCTAAAGGCTGACCTGGGCTACATAGAAAGATACTGTCTCAAGAAACAACAAACAAGCAACACTGAGAGACTTAGACTTACCCACTGTAGTCCGACACCATCTAAGCCAGTGATAATGACATTGCTAACCTACTCTGCACATGATGAGTTAAATAAACGGTGAAACTTGTGAGGAAAGAAAAAGCACATTGCTGTGGTTTAGGTGTGGTTTGAGTGTGTTGGAAACTTGGTCCTTAGTGTGGCAGTGTCGAGAGCTGGTGAGAAACCTTTAAGAGTTGGGGTTTAGTGAGAAGTAATTAGGATGCCACCTCACAAGGAATTAATGTAGTTCTGGCGGGATGCAGGTAAGTTTTTGTTGTTATAAAAGAGCAAGGCTGCCACTCCATAGTCTCTCTGTTTTCTTCTGTCCCATGTGATCTCTCCCTCTTGAGTGCCCTTCTGCCATGATTCTATCCACCACAATGTAATGAAAACAGAGGTTCTGTGCAGCTGAACTATTTAGATATTCAGCCTCACAACCCAGCTTCAGGAATTTTGTTACCACTATGGAAAACAGCAAAATAAGATTGAATGAAAAAATTCTATCATCTATCCTTTGACTAAAGAAAATTTTCATGTATTCTTCTATTCATTACTTATTACATTTAAGAGATAGTGTTCTGAATATGCACTGGTCATAGGCAAACAAATTTGAAATCTCACTGTGTGTATATGTATATACATAAGCATATATGTTTTATATATATATACACACATATATATATAATATATATGTGTATATATTTTTTCAATGCCTTGTATTGATCCCAGGACCTTGTGCAAGATTGCAAGCTAGGTAAGCACTCTAACACTGAGATAGCCTATAAGCTCCAATGTGTATAATTTTGCTCAATTAAAATGACTGGTTTGGTGGAAAATAAAGATTAACTTTTCAATGTTTTACTTAGTTTTGAAAAGAACTACAAAGCAGTCTAGATTTGATATGGTAACAATGCTGTCTTACCACAAATGAGAATGTTTATTGCCTCCTTTCCTCTTCAGCCTTGGCATAATGTATAAAAAAATAATTGTTTCTACATTCTATTGCCATCTGTTCTATGGCATTAGGATCAACTGCCTTTTTTTCTGTTCATGGTACTTTTTCTTTGGCACTCAGGTCACATCATCTGATTATGCGGCTCTGTGCCTGTGGGTGGACATCTGGAATAGTTGGCTTAACTAAGTTTGTGCATATTGGTAGTTGTGGTAGAGACATACTGTAGTATTCAATGGTTATTTCCTTAGTTTATCTGTTGAGTAAATTGGTTGCATTCCTGTAGAACATACTCCATTGCTTTTGTTTTCTAAGATTTTGGTTTCTTTCCAGTTTCTACAGTTGTAGGTTAGTAATATGTTGGATTTAAATTGGATACCCTCAATTTTCTATCTGTGCTTTGCGTTTTTGTAGTGTCTTTATAAAGAATTTAGGAAATAGTTTCTCTTGTGCTGAGCAGTATTTACACAATTATTGTATTCTGTTCTATAGAATATTTGATTGTATGCTATAAAGCAGTTCATATTTTAAATTGATATTAATTTAAGGCCAGGAGAGTGGTTTGACAGTCATGAGACTCAGTAGTTGGATTGTGTGGTTGTCTTTACTAAATTGAGCATCTTTGGATTCTCTCTGTCGTTTACTAGAAAGGCAACATGTAGTGACACACTGCTTATTAGGATCTCCATAAGCACTTTTCTTTTTTATGTCAACAAAAAGCAAGAATATCCATTAGTTGAACATTTGAAAACTAGGTGAGCTGAGAGTCAATGAAGAACGAGAGTGAGGACAGTGTGTCCATAGTACAGATCCAGTTTCAAGAAGCAAAAGAAAATGGAGGGTTTGAAGAAAAAATTCAGATAATATTTTGAAATTCTTATCATAAAGAATAATATATTCGATACATTATAAGAACCTTTATAAATACTCCATGTACCACCACTCAGCACAACAATAATAAAAAAAGAATGTTTCAACATTTTCTACTCCCTGTATAGCTATCCTTATCTCAACCAGCAAAAACACTTGTTCCTTCCTATTATTGCTTATACTCTCTCTACAACAAAATTAGAAATAAGGGCAAAATAGTTTCTGCTGGATATTGAGGGGGTGGGGGGGAGAGGGAGGGGGCGGAGTGGGTGGTAAGGGAGGGGGTGGGGGTAGGGGGGAGAAATGACCCAAGCCTTGTATGCGCATATGAATAATAAAACAAACAAAAAAAGAAAATATAGAAAATTTGTTAATTTAGATTCCATTAAGTGATGAGAAAACAATTGTTTACCAAGTATTCACAATGAGATTTTTCTTATAGACTATGTTAGCCATGTTTGACTATATCTGATATAAAAGTGTAAATACTTGATTTGAAGCACTGCCTGAATTCATGCTGATATATCAATGCCTTCCTCCAAATTGCCTGAAGTAAAGCTGGTTCTGCGTAAAAGGAAAAATAGTCTCTTATTGACATGGTAAGTTAGTATTCTTGCACAGCTATTATGATTTGCACTCATTACCTTCTATGGAGTTTATATTTTTACTAAGTTATTAAATGTGGCTTATAGTATATCACTTTTTCTGTTTCAGTTTACTGTAAACAGATGAAAAAATAGTACTCAGTCTTCATATATATTATTATTTAGCCAATTAAGTAATTCTGTTTTTTAAAAAGCATTTCGTTACTTCAGTGTGTACTTCAAAATAACCACAGTCTAACCCCCTCCCCCCATATACTATCAGGACAGTTCAATAAGTCAACAATGACTAATTTCAAACTATTAAAAAAAATTCTATGCAGCCTTAAATGAGAGTTCTTATAAAGATATTTAGAAATCTTGAATGTTCTAATTCATACAATATAAATATTAAATAGATATAAATATTTCACTATTTATATACTATACTGCTATCTTTTTAGACTTGAGTAGAGGAATAATATTAAAATTGCTTTTAAATTTTATTTCATTCTTCTATTATTTTATATACCAAATTTATAAGCTGAATTGATTGGAAAAAGCAGCTTAAAAATATGGAAGTCTCACATAAAAAGTATGCAGTTTCAGCTTAATCAGAGCATTGCTTTTCCCCAGATGTTTCTTCTTGAATGTATGAAAAAATAAAAATCTCAGAATCTACTAGATGGTATTCTGATGATAACACCAGCAACCACTTAAGACAGGAAGAGACAGATACTAATTAAGGTTTTATTAGGACTGTAATTCCATGAATGGTTAATTGATTGCTGTTGCAACACCCCTAAGGGATCTGTGATTATTTCAAGAGATTAAATAAAATCCCCAACCTTGCAGGGAAAAATTAATTTAAATTTAATTTAAAACATACAATATCAAACCACTACCTTTGAAATCATACTTCTGTAAATCTCAGCCTTTGGAAAAATGAGTGTGAATTCAGAAAATTCTATGATTGCCTGTGATAGGGTATCAAATTTTAGGAAAGATACTACCTAGACACTGTGTACTCTTACTGTGTTGAATAAACGAATGGATAACACTTAAGGCAAAAACTTTATCAGAAAGATTCTCTTGTGTTCAATCTCATTTTCTGACAATGCAATACAATATGTATGTGTGAATTCATAGAAATAATTTTTTTAAATGCACAAAATCTGTTTTGTGTCTTTCATAACTATTTTCTGGTCTGGAGGCTGGAAAGTAATGAGGTTGGTGCTGATGAGGACCTCATACTATTCAATGGTAGTGAAAGTATAAGGGCAAGCAGACATGTGGGGAAGACAGGACAAAAGGGGCAGCCTCAATCACAATACTTGCTTTGGCAGTGATAATCCAGTCCACAGAGAATTAGCCTCTGCCCAGAAGACATAAGTCTTTTCTTAATGATATAATCGCCTCATAAAGGTCTTACTTCCTATATCCTTCACAATGGCAGTCACATTTCAGCATGAGTTGTAAGCTACATCCAAACCATAATAGTAGGGGTTAAGTAAAACAAACAAACAAATCCAGGGTTTATTACAACCTATTAGCATTGTATGTAGATATATACATATAATTGTATGCAAATGATCTAACGTATTTAGACAGGGGAAAAGTTGTGAGTTCTGACATCCACAATTGAAATATATGAGATAATTGTGAGAAAGGTCCCCACAAACCAAAATAATGAGCTACTAATTAAATTTTAACAATATTTCAAATATGTGAATTTTAGGAATATTAAGGCTTTTGACGGTGAATATCAAGCAAATATCTGATTTGCTTATTTGCAGTGTTACAAGCATAGAGCAAATTAAAAGATGTTCTTTGCTTTAGTCTTTTTCTCAGATTGACTCCTGTAGGTGAAGGAGTTTCTCCTATGTCTTTCCTGGTAGAGATGGCACCACAGGCTCTTCCAGAGCCTTGCCACCTTTCCATCAAGAGATGGAAACTGTTTATTTCCTTTCCCTTAAAAATGGGATGGGCAATGTAATTGCTTTAAATTATGTACAGAAGTGATGGTGTGAATTTGGAGGTTAGGTCCTAACTGTGATGTGATTTCTGCCTAGTTTCCTAACTTGGGGGTGTTTGAGGATGAACTCCAACCACCAAATTGTGAGAAAGGCCAGGTAACATAGACTGGGCATGCACAGTGGCCCACGAAACAATTCTGCTTATTGTCACAGCAAGCAGTCAGCATCGACTTCCACTGACATCATAAATGAGACTTCAAAAGATTCTAACCTTTATACTTCAAGCTATTTTAGATATACAACTGTTTTAAATACATAGGCTTTATTACCATTTATCTATGGCAAGGGCAACAAATATGAAGACAACTTTCACTGAAAAGAGTTTGTAATCTACACGTATCCTGAGAGAACAGGCCATAAAAGCCACATGGGAAAGTCCTATGGTTGGTCAGGCAGCATAGAGAATGTGAAAAATATGGGCAAGACCCTTTTCTTTTTGTTTACTGGGGATTGAACTCAGGGTCTTGACTTGCCCTTTGTTTTTGTTTTGTTTTCAAGACAGGTTCTTGCTGCTACCTTTTCCTGGACTGACCTCAAACTTGTAATCCTCCTGCCTCCACCTCGTGAGTAGCTGGGATAATAGGCATGTGTTACTGTGCCTGGCTTACTCTAGTGGTCTGGTACCTAGTGCTGGGGTAATTTGTTCAGAGGAAAAGGTACAAGGTTTGTCTTTGAAAGGTATGCTTGAAGGTGCATCTCTAAGAATTTAATATCTCTAAGAACTGCCCATAGAGGGGCAGAACTTTCAGGGTCAGCAAGTCCCCAGATGTTAGAAAATCAGAACACAGAAAATAGAGTCATTATTGATAGAGTTGTGATAGGTAACTAGAATTGTACTATGAGTGTGTATATACTTGTATATTTTAACTAGAAGTTGGATGGGACACTAATTTAGTTGTGTGGATGTGGAAGAGACAGAAACTGGATGGACAAAAGGTGAGAACCTGACAGAACTTAAATTGGCTGATATTGATGAAAACTTAAAGGGGATGAGGAAGTTGTAGAATAGGGTAAAACTAATACAGCAGCAGAAAGCTTCCTAACAGTTGTCTGCAGTGCAGTGATATGGAAAATTGAAGATATAACTAATGAATTGATGGCCAAGCTAAGGACATTTCCAGTCAGACAGATGAGACTTCTCACTTCTTATGTTAAAACGCAAGAAGGGAAAGATAAACTAAATAAATTAAAAAACCTTATTAATATAAGTGAGAAAGCACTTGTTGGGCTTGAAATTGACAGATACTCCTATCTTCTTCAGATGGAACAATACTAAATTTAATAGCTGGCTTCTGGGTTGGATCACACCAGGATACTGCCATACAAACATGAAGTGTGAATGAAGAGATGGTGTAACTGTACAGCTCTTTGTTGAATGTTCAGAGATTTAAGGTAATACTCTGATCTGGCAAAAACTTATGTATCTCCTAGGTCCACTCTTTAAAAAATTACACTTTGAAGATTATTTAATAGGGCCATAGCACAAAAAAGCCCTTATAGAAAGCCCAAGATGTAGAATGCATTATTTCGGGAACACTTGTGAATGTGGACTTTCATGTAGTGGAGTAATCTGCAATAATATTCATAAGAAATCCATAGATTCTTTAAGAGAATAATATTGTCAGAAACATTGCCAGCCTGTGCTAAAAGACACAGGGATCTTATCAAATGAAAAGAGGTCTTTGGGCCATGAAACTTCTGTCGATACAGAAGCAGGTTGAAAAACTATTCAGCTATAAATTCTGAAGATTTTTTCTTATGGCAGAAGAACAGTTACTTAGAGGAAGGTACCAAATTGTAGAAGGCAAAGCCAAAAGCTTTGGAGAATCATTCCTGGAACAATATGCCCAGGCATGAATTTAGAATTTATGTGGAGTGTGACTCCTGGTTGCCTTAGATTTTTCTCCTTTTTAAACTGAAGCATCTCTAGGAAGGTAACTGTTTAATTTATAGGTAGATTCTCTAAAAATTGTACTTGAGAAGTAGCAGCTGAGGACTTTCATCTATAGTTGAAACTAACTTAAATGATGAAATCCTGGGCCTCAGTTCCAAAACTGATGCCATAATTATGTGGAAACTTGAGGAGATCCTGGGTTAGGGATGAATGTATTTTGCACATGAGGATGTGACTTATGACCTGAGGGTAGAATGTGATAGATTATAGTTGCCCCAAATGGTCTCATCAATATTCCAGGCCCATATCCCTTCTAGAAGCTTGTCTGTTTTTGTTTTAAGCTGCTAAGAATGGGATTGTCTCCATGTTTTTAATGGATGGTTTATTCAACCTTCAAAGAAAAATTAAATGCAAATTGTCACTCTATCTTTACAACAATGTTTATAAATGCACAGACTTTTTAAAATCCCTCTTTTGATAGATGGTTATAAGGTATTTAAGTAACTTTTGTAAAGTTTCCCATTGTGTAATTGCTGGAACCAGGTTTCAAATTCAGGTATTACCAGAGGCCATGCTCTTGCTTACTAAGCCATGTTGATTTTGTCACTGACTGAATACTTCTGCTATATCTAGCATTATACTAAATGGTTATAAATAAAATTATTATTACTATTAATTATTATTATTGTTCAACAGTTGGAGAAACCAGTACACAGAGAAATAAAGTTCTTTGCTTTAAGTCACAGCTTAAGAGTGGCAAAAGTAGGCTGTGAATCCCAGGAGTCAACTTCAGACCCTGGATTGTAAACAATGTCACTTACTTTTGCTGTGTCTAGGACTTAACTGTACTCTCTTTTTTCCTTTATGAAAGATCTTAAATTCATTATTTTCTTTTAAAAAAATTGAGCAAATAAAGTAAAGCTCTAGTAACAATTTGAGTGACACCAGATTATTTCTTCTAATCATTGACTCAGCCTTCATATAGAGAGATGGTTTGTAAAGATGGCCTTTCTCAGGAGGCTTAATTTGTCTCAAATTTCTGAATTATTTTGATAACCATTTAGTCTGTGCAAGATATAGATAGATATTCTGGCAACTATGTGGAAAACTACAGTTCACAAATTTTAGTGCTTGTCATTTATAATAAAATACCCACACATACCTTTTCTGAATTGCTATCTAGAGCACTTCTTTCTGTGTTTGGCCTTTACCCATTTTGCTTGAAGTTGTTTTTATGTACTCTTGTTTCTTGCCTTGGCCAGCCCTGGGCCATGATCTCACAATCTATGCCTATCAAGTAACTGAAGTTACAAGTTTGCATCACCACGTCTGTATTTTTGTTGAGATGGGGGTCCTGCTAACTTTTTTGTCCTGGCTGGCTTCAAATCAAACCACGATCCCCTCAATTTCTGCATCTCAAGTGCCTGGTATTGTAGCAGTGAGCCACTTTGGCTCTTATTGTATGGTTTTTAAAACATGTATTCTTAATGTTGTTTTGATTTGCATTCCTGTTATGGCCAAGGATGCTGAACACTTATTCACATGTGTATTGATCATTTGTATTTCTTCTTTTGACAATTGTCTGTTCACTTCATTTGCCCATATGTCAAGTTTTGTTGATTCTTTGGGAGTTTAATTTATTGAGCATCCTATATATTGTGTTTAGTAATTCCTTCTTAGATGTATAGCTGGCAAAGATTTTCTCCCATTCTGTATGCTGTCTGTTAAGTCTAGAGTGACTGTTTCCTTTTCTGTACGGAAGGTTTTTAGTTTGATGCAGTCTCATTTGTCAATCCTTTCTCTTACTTGCTGAACTGTTGGAGCTCTGTTTAGGAAGTTATTGCCTATACCTATATGTTTCAGTGTTTTTCCTATTCTTTCCTGTCACAGTTTTCAACTTGAGGTCTTATATTAAGATCCTTGATCCACTTTAAGTTTGATATTAGTACATGGTGAAAGATAGGAATCTAGTTTCAGTCTCCTACAGGTGGATATACAGTTTTCAGCTGTATTTGTTGAAGGGGCTGTTTTTTCTTCAACATATATTTTCGACTCCTTTGCCAAAAATCAAATGGCTGTAGCTGTGTGGATTTATTGCTGGATCTTCTGTTATGTTCCATTGTTCTTTTTGTCTGTTTCTGTGCCAGTATCATGCTGTTTTTGTTGCTATGGCTCTGTAGTATAGTTCGAAATTGGGTACTGTGATATATCCAGCATTGCCCTTTTTGTTCAGGATTGCATTTGAGGTCTTTGTGCTTCCATATGAATTTTACAATTGATTTTTTTCTCTCTATATGAAGAATGTTATTGGAATTTTGATGAGGATTGCATTGAAGATACAGGTTGTTTTCTGTAGTTTGGCCATTTTCACAATATTGATTCTGAGGATCCATGATGAGATTTCATCTCATTCCAGTCAGAATGGCCAATATCAAGAACACAAATAACAAGAAATGCTGGTGAGGGTGTGGGAAAATAAGAACCCTTATACACTGTAGGTGTGAATGTAAATTAGTACAACCATTATAGAAAGCAATATGGAAGTTCCTCAAAAAGCTAAAAATATGGCCAGACACCAGTGGCTCATGCCTGTAACCCAAGCTACTAAGGTAGCAGAGGATCAGGAGGGTCTTGGTTTGAAGCCACCCTTGGGCAAATAGTTTGTGAAACCCTCTCTTGAAAATACCCAACACAAAAAAAGGGCTGGCAGAATGGCTCAACAGGTAGAGCACCTGCCTAGTGAGCATGAGATCCTGAATTCAAACCCCAGTACTACAAAACAAACAGACAATCAAAAAAACTAAGCTAAAAAATACCGCTCTTCGGCATATATCTAAAAAAACGTCAATCAGGATACATTAGAAACACTTATACACCCATGTTTATCACAGCACTATTCACAATAACGAAGCTATTGAAAGACCTCAGATACCCTACAACTGATGTGGTATGTATACACAATGGAGCATTATTTAGCCATGAAGAAGAATGAGATTTTGTCATTTAGAGGTAAATGGATAAAACTAGAGATAATTATATTAAGTGAAGTAAGCCAAGTTTAGCAAGACAAAGGTCTCATGTTTTCTCTCATGTGTGGAAGCTAGACATAAAATACAAACACATCAATAAACACATACATTCTCGTATATAAATATATGCATATTGTAAAACATGTTTGTAATACTGGGACTGTTTGTGGGTACTGGTGGAGTGGGAGAGCAAAAGAGTGAATAATATTGAAATACATTGCAGCTGTGTATGGAGATGGTATAATAAAATGCACTGTAAGTTATTGAATAATGGGGGGGAAGAAAGAGAGTAATAGGAGGGGGTAATCTGATTAAAGTACAATGTGATCATGCACAAAATACTGTGGTGAAAGTCCTTTGAACAATGAATATACATTTAAAAATGAAGGACAGGAACGAAAAACAGATCTTGTTAAGGAGAGAGCAGAAGTTGCAGAGAGGATTGTAAATGGAGAGAGTTAAAGGAGAGTGAATATGGTCAATATACTTTATACACTAGTTTGAAAACAGAATAATGAAATATGTTGAAATGGTCTAAGAAGGGGATGAGGGAAATTAATGAGCAAGAATGATGGAAGGGGTGAATCTAACCAAGGTACATTGTAAGTATACATGCAAATGTCACAAAGAATCCCCTGTATAATTGATATATGTTAATAACAATGTTTTAGAAAACAAAAAGAATCTACTACCATCACCACCACCACCAACAAGAGCATGCATTCTGATCACTCCATTAGTGCACAAAAATCTTTAGGAACCATGCTATCTAGGATGTAAAGCTTCACTGTAAATTTGATAAATGGGGATATTAATTCATAGTCAAGTTATCAACTATTTCATACACAAATGTCATTAATACTTCTGAAGGTGAAATATATATTATGCGGTATAAATACATATAGTATCTATAATCTATACATATACCTATATGTGGGTGCATATTATATGCACATAAATATATTTTTAATTTAACAAATGCTTTCATCCTGGCATTGTTCTAAGTGCTGTACAAATGTTAACTCATTTGATATCTAAAATAATAGGATGAAGCAAAGACAATTACTTTTTTCATTTTGAAATTTAAGGAACTGATACATAGAAAATTTACTAGGCAATCTGCTCTAAGTCACACACTAGATAAGTAAGGGATCTAGAATTTGAAGAAAGACAATCTAGTTTCAGAATCCATTACATGTTTTAACCAATAAGTTGAAGGTGGAATTTAACAAAGAAAAAAATAAATAACTTTATTTTCTGTGAATGAAAAGTCACAATGAGATTGAGAAAAAAATGAATGGGTTATAAGACAGTACCTCTTCCCCAGTGACAGCTGAGTCTTCAAAAAGTGATGTAAAGAGTGATTATTTAGTGTCTTAACTTTCTAATCAATTTAACAATCCCAGGATGAGCACTGAGAGGAGGCATCACTGACCATAATGGATATGTAAATAGAGCTGCAAGGATGCAGTCTACTAAGAGTCAGATACCTTCCTGTGATGTTTTACAATTAGAGAAAGGTCCGTGGTCAACCAGTCTGGGAGCTGATTGATCAAGTGGAATGAAATCCCTATACAAGTAGTTACTTCTTTGGCAAGGTACCTCTAATTCAGCAGGAGATAACACAACAGCACAAAATGCATTCTACTTTAGGCTTTTTAGGCTGACAACACATTCTTTGGGTTTGCTTGGATTTTGACATGAGAGATATATTTTCATCCAGATGTCAGGCACTGAATCTTTTTTTTCCCACCTGAGTACATAAATAACTTTTCTTGGAAATGTATTCTAGAGGAGATAGAAGATTGGTGTCTGCACTTCTGGAATCACCTTCTGACTTTATCATTGTTGTTTTTTAAAACAGTGTGACCTTGAACAAAACTCATGTCTTTCTATGAATTAGTGTGCTCAGATTCATTTACTTGATTTTTTAAATATGAAAAAACTGATCATGTGATTAAGCAATAAGAATATGTCCATGGCTATGATAACATCCCTGTACTAAGGGAGAATTAATGAGATTAATGAAGGATCAAGAAAATCTAGAGACGGGGACTTTAGATCTAGGGCAAAGGCAGTAATGTTGTTGGACTTGGGTCACATGCTAAGGGGAGAGCACATATGGGAGGTATGGGAATAAGTAGGAAACCCAAAACTTGAAAGTGTTTGATGTCCCCACTGCAGAGGAGCTAATGCAGAAATCTTAAAATGACAGAGGTCAATAAGAGAAGGTGACCAGAAAGTAGTGAAGAGGTCAGGTAGAGATGAATCAATTCGTGTTGTAATACCCTTGTGCATGGAAGCAATACTAGGAATCTCTCTATATAGCTATCCTTATCTCAATAGCAAAAATGCTTTGTCTTTCTTATTATTGCTTATGTCTTCTCTTCAACATAACTGGAGGAAAGGGCAAGACAGGTCCTGCCTGGAAGCAAGGGAGGTGGGGGGAGAGGGAGAACATGGGGGAGGGGGCGGAAAGCAGGGAGAAGAAATGGCCCAAACAATGTATGTATATATGAATATATGAATAGAGAGAGAAAAAAAGAGAAAACCTAGAGAGAATATCTGCCTATTTCAGAGAAATATTGAAAAAATATGAAATAAAGTACAGAAAATTTAGATACATTTTAAATGTCACAGTATCATAAAACATAGATGTACAAAGATGCAAATAAAAATATTCTTTTAGAGCATCTACTCTGAGCAAATCTCTAGATCTTATCTTGATTACCAGGTGACAATCATTTCAAACATCTCTCATTTTGTGGAATCCAGCATTCCTTGTGGACCCAATACCATTGGTTGCAGTTCTCAGCCAACTGGGCACAACTGGAATTTAGAATTTCTAACATAGTATATATAATTAATGCCTACTCTGATGAGGATAAAGTGCAAAAATGGATTTTATAGAAGAAATTTAAAATAGCTTTGTAACTGAGCCTGAGAAAGATGAATTAGACAAAATGTGTGGCAGTGTGTCCTTATACTAATTACATGCCCAATTAATGTAGTTAGAGATTAAAAATATATTTCTATCCAGTCTAGATGTTAACTTATTTATAACCAAGATATTTAAGACCTTTTATCACACAAGCTAAAATATACTTTATTGAACATTTATTTCTTAATAAACAGAGGCCAAGGGAAATCAAAGAAAATAAATATGAATCTCAAAGGCAAGCAAGGAAATTCGACTTGTAAATGGTGTGGAGAAAAATAATATCTGCCAAAGGCATATAAAAGAGTAAAGAAGATTGATTCAGAAAATGAGTCCAGTGTTTAAGGAGCATGAAATGAAAAACAATATACTGTGTGCTGTTATAATGTTTTAAAGCATTATGGATTTTATATTGGTGATCCTGGCAACATCTAATCTGCCTTAGAAACTTTTTTTGACATTGTTTTGTACTCACAGTGCATGTCCATGAAGTTTTGTTTTCACAAGTTTATCAAAATCCTGCTCAGGAATAGACATCAGTTCAAACTTCTAATTTTAGCATCCCCAATGATCATTTTTTCAGGTCTATACTATAATGAAATTTTTGGATGATGTGATATACAATAGGATAGCTCCTATCCTATTACAGTGCTGAGTTTCCTCAACAAAAAGTTAAAATATAGACATGCTTGTGTAAAAAACAGTCATTGCCACATATTTGATTAGAATACATCAGTTTACTTTCTAAGGATTTAGAATACAATAAAAATGACTTAATGATGATATCTAATCCCTTCCTAAGTGACAGATAGCTCTATAAGTCTTTTTTAAGAGTAAAAATGAAGCTGGGTGCTGGTGGCTCATGTTTATAATCCTAGCTACTTGGGAGGATCCTGGTTCAAGGACAGCCCAGGCAAATAGCTTGTGCGACGCTCATCTGGACCAATATCTGGGCATGGTGGCACATGCCTATCATTCCAGCTATAGTGGGAAACTTAAAATAGGAGGATGCCAGTCTGGGTAAAATATGAGACCCTATTTCCAAAATAACCAGAGCAAAAAAGGGATGGAGACATGACTCAAGTGGTAGAGGGCCTCCCTAACAACGGTGAAGCCCTGAGTTAAAACTCCAGTACTGCCAAAACCCAAAAAAGACTGAAAATTACTCATTCATTTACCAATATGTACCAAAATAGCAGCTAAGAACTGCTTACCATTTGCCAGTTTCATTTTAAGAGGATAAGAAATCTTTGAAATTCTTTGTGAATATCCTTTATTTTATTTTAAAAAATGGGGGCAACTCATTATAAAGCTTCTCCTAACTACACGGGAGTATAAAAACTGCAATCTCTAAAAACATAATTTAATTATGTTTTAATTATGCAGTTTTTATGGATTTATCCATAATGATAAAAAACCAATTAATTATGTGTGATCCAACTTAAAATTACTATAGAAATTTTAGTATAATTCTTTAGAAATATAAATGAAAAGTTTTAGTGTAAAATTTATTATCTCTTGTTTATTCTAAAGACAATACTGAAAGAGGTTTTCTAAATATTGAAATATTAACAGAGGGAAATATTTTATCATTTAAAAAAGACATGTTAGGATCTTTAGTTGGATTCATATTCCCCAAGTAGTAGCTTTAGAGACAGTAGATGTTTCATATATTAGACGACTTAGGTTCTCACTTGATGCTATTCAGAAAAGAATGAATCCATTCCACAACATAGTAACATTTTGTAAAATTGAATATATTTCTCACTATCTACATATGGTTTTGTGCTCAAAACCTGTCTGCAAAGTTTCTGTGCCTCAATTTTCTTGGTTAGAAGTGAGGGGCACCTATTTTTAAAGATAGATATATATGGTGATTTACTACTTGATAAAAGGACTCAAGTATTTAGAAATGAACTGAAGATTATTATACATTCTAAAACCAAGCCAGTGACTCACTGACCAATTTTACATCTATGATTCAGAATTATTTATAACTATCCAAAGTAGTCAATAACAGTCACAGAGCTTAGTGAACTTCATTTCTGTTGAGAGATTATTACCTATTTATCTTTTTAATGGAGATAAGACAAGGTGCTCAAAAATGCACAATATGTGGGATCTGCACTGCATATATATAAGGGTGAGCTGTCAGAATACTTTTGGTTTTTGACTGCTCACGCATTGGTTAAAACCTCTTAGACCAGTTACGACTGCCATCATATTCAGATGGACCTATCATGTCAAAAAACCCATAAATAATCCAATAATACATAAGAAATATCTAAATTGGGCAAAGATTACAGGGCCTATAAGATGTAATGGAAGGTTACTAAAGGTATATCAGAAGACTCCACATTTTTCCTGACATTTACTGAATCATCCAAGCAAAAATCCAGGCAGGAGAATACTTGATTACATAGGCAGATTGTATGAGGACAATTTTTTATTCAGTAGCTCTCTATTGCATTCTCTGTGCCTTCTGCTGTGCATTCACATTCTTCTGGTGTCATCTGCTCTTGCCCCACAAATATGAAAATAACCTTCATGCTGATAAAGCTGAAATTTATAACTTCAGGCCATTATCTTTTTTCCTCCCCCAATATTCTATTTTGTTTTCTTCATAAAAGTTACTTAAGCTTTGCAATTATTTCATTTTTGTTTAATTGTTTTGTTTTTGTTTGCACTCCTTACTGTAATGTAAGAATAGATACCAGAGACCATGTTGGTCTGGTTCATTTGGTTCATAGTATGCAATCAATGATCATAGACAATTCAGAGTTAGCTTTTCTATGGCTCTTATTTTCCTCATCTGCCTCCCCTAAACTTTGCATCATTCTCACCCTGAGTATCCTGCGTTAATACAAGATACCAGCAATCTCATAGTTAATATTAGCTAAGCTAGAACCTTACACTTCCTCCGATATCACAGTCCATCAAGAAGTCCCAACAATTTTATCTTCCAGATGTTTTCAGTAGAACACTGCTATGTCTTTACTGAAGGAAGCTATCATCACTTACTTAGACTGTGTAAGGTTTTGAAATTGCCTCACTAATCTCTACACTTACCAACTGTATAATGTCAAAGTGATTTTGTTAAACATAAGTCTAATCATTTTACTCCATGCTTAATTATAGTCAATGATTTCTACTATAAAAAGAATTAAAATATTCTAAAATAGTAATGGTGATCAAAATATTCTGACTGATTTCCAATCTCTCATTCTCTTTTGGATGACTGATTCTTGTTGATTACGCACCTAGTCATGGAAGACTTCTGTCCATTCCTGAAACAAGCTCCTCTCTATTGCATTAGGGTGTTAAAACATTATTTCTTCCACCTGGAATGCTCTTGCTCTTTTTGGTTTTAGATACTTAGTTCTGTCTATTTTTAAGGCCTTGATTTAATATCTTAGAAAGGTCTTTGCTAGTTTTTTTCTCATTCTATTAAGTACCCACACTTCAATTTACGTTTGCATGTTTTCTTCATAGAAAATAATTGTGTTTGTCATTCTTCCTTAAGTAATGGGAACTCTTTGAGATTAGGAATGATTCCTGCTTGGCTTGGCTTATAGTAAATAATTGACAATTGTTATAGGATAGATGAATTATTTTTATCTATTCATATGTCCAGCCCCTCCAAACACAGTAAAGAAATCCCCATCCATAGATTTAACCAATAGCCAAACTATAATTACAAGGAATTTTGAACAGTCCAAGCAAAGTATAGCCCAAAGGTTAGATGTAAAAGTCTAATCATAGTGAGGCAGGCTAGCAGTAGAGATTTGGGGATTCTGGCCAGGCAGGTGCCACTAGGCATAGCTTTTCCCAGAGCAATTCATGCTAAACCCGCTATCTCAAGGCAATGCTATCCTTTACAGTTATAAACTGTGAAGATTGTAATAAGATAGAAAGCCTTCAGGCCACTCTGCCCTGCCCTTGTTTCTCTCTCAGGTAAAAGCCCTGTGCTTAAAACATGAATATTGATCACACCTCATACATGTAATTCAAATATGTGAGTGCCAGCTTAAGTGCATGCACAAAATGAATCAAACCTGTCAATCACCCTAGCCCATGGCACAAAGACTGCCCAGATTTTTCCCGCCCTTTGCCCTTTGAATTTATACAGGTCCTTTAAACAAAGACAGTCACTTCTATCCCAACTAGTCAGGGCCATCACTGCTTTCACTATGGTTGCTGTCCCTCATTTTTAATAAACTTTATTACATTTCCACATTATGCTTGGATTCTTTCTACGTGGGACCTAAGTGCCTAGACACTTCTGAATAGAGTTTTCCAGAGACTACCCCCATCTGGTAACAATAGTACCCACCAAATTCTTTGAGTTGCAAGCAAAATCAACTGAATTTTAATTGGAAAAAAAAGACTTATTGTTTCACATAACAGTGATCAGATTTGTATATGTCTGGATCCAGGAGCTCAAACAATATTGGGATTCTGTTTTTCTCTACACCTGGACTGGCCTGACTTTCTTGACAGGATAAAACCTTCTGACTTCCTGAATCTTATATCCTATCAGTCTGGCAACCCCAGGAGAAATGAAACATTGTAATCAATACTTTAGGAAGATTAGCCCAAGGACAATTTTGATTGACTTACATTGTTGACATGCCCATTCTGAATCAATAGCTTTCCCAATGCATACTTCTGTTCACTGGGCCATAAGTCATGTGTTCATTCATGAGGACAAAATATACAAATTTGGCTCACCAAGAAAAACAAGAATGTTATTAGATAAAAATAAAAATATGCTAAAAAAAAGAAAATCATGTATTTTCTACCGAATTTTTGCTTCATTTTTAACTATGGTTATACTACACAAATGATTTCTTAACAGCTTTCATAAATATACTCTAATGGGTAACTTTTAAATCCTACTTATATACATTTTGCCTACAATGTTCACTTTATAATATTTAGTTAGTGGTTATTCCATTGACAAATCATAATAGCCTCACTTTGTATTTTATACATTGGAGACAGATATCAAAATGCTTAAATAAAATTATTGTTTAAAGCAATGCATTATGGTTAGTTCAGAAAAGTAGTGTAGTATCTTCCCATCCGAGGACATCAGAAAAAAATTAACCTTTCTCAAGTACTTTTGAAGATTGAAATAAACCTTTGGATATAGATGTTAGCCTAGTTGAAATTAAAGCATTACATCTATAAGTAGCAACGATACCTTGAGCTTTGAGAAGCTAGATTTCCCAGAAGTTTTATTGATTCTTAGTATTTAATTAAAAATAAAATGTAGCAGTTATTAAGAGCATACTAAAGCAGAAGAAAAACATTTCATACTATTTTTCCCTATTGTGGCCAGTTGTATTAAAGAAGCATCAAAGTGAGACATGACAGCTACAAAGAATAGAAAAAAATCAATTCTCATCATTTTAGACCTCCAAGGGAGAATTTATTAAAGGAGACCTTGCCTAGGGACCCAACATTCATCCCTGAACACAGCAAAGCATTTGCAGATTTTTAAATGATTATCTGATATTTAAAAGCAGCCTGTTTGAAATTTTGTTTCTAAGTAGATATAATTTACAGTTTGTGGGATACAATGAATTCAATCTCTAAATCAACCTCCAAGAACACAAATCTCATTGGTTGCCATGTTAGTAAATCAACTCACCTAAATAATCCTGAGACTCTGACAATAATGCAGGCTCTGAACTTGGAAATTTAGCCATTGCCTCACTGTGAACTTGATCTTCTGACATTTTAATGGTTTGAGGTCCTATTTCTGATGGTTGAGTTTATACATGGACATAAATTATTTTGAGCACTTCAGAGCCGAGCATTGAGAGCTGATGCTCAGGTTTGGAGTCAAACTGTCTGTACTTTGCACTAACAGGGTGGGGTAAAATGGACATTCTAAAGAGTTTTCATTATATATGCAGTTTCTGTGCTCAATGATAGTTACATCAAAGCAAAGCTAACAAAGTCACACTAAGATAGTGGATATTCTAGAAAGGATAATATATTTCCATGCATTTGTCGGATTTCTTCAAGTTAATTAATTAATTAATCAATTAATCTATTTTTATCTATATCTATTGATATATGTGTGTATATGCAGCATGTTTCAGATAAGTGCTTTTACAGGGAGGCATAAAAGCTGCTTCCAAAAACACAGTTTTATGTTTGAAGCTTTTTAAATTCTGTTTTCTTCCTAATGTCTGGAATTGTTTGGCAGTAAACTGTATTCTATGCTGCTTCAATGTAATAGTCTTTTCAGATCTGACTGCACTTAATTACTCACGACGTGATCTGCTAAAAGCCACATCTGGAAGCAATGTCACTCAATGTTTGGCATTTGAAAGCTGGACTTAATGTTAAATGAATACTTTTTACCACAAGCTTTGGGAAAACAGTTGGTGCATCCAGACACTTTCTATGGATTTAGCTTAAAACAGTGTATGCTATTTATACAAATTTATGTTCTGAAATGCTTCGGTGTGTCTCTTTACTTTTATCTTATTCTTATCCTTGTATCTAATTAGAGTTTCACAGATAATTGTACCCCTCTGGTAATAACAGCGGTTCTTTTTTCCTATTAGCCCATTTTATATGCTAAGGATCGTACACAAAATATTGAACTTAGCTTTGGAGATGCCAAAGACAATAAAGGACATTTTAATTTTAATTTTAGAAATACCACAGGGATTTAAAAAATATTTTTCTTATAGAATTTAAAGATATGCTTCTGTTGAACCCACAATAATTTTAATCTCTTCGCAGAGTACCTGGTGAACATGGTTCAATACCACCTTCTATAATGTTTTGGACCCAAGATTTGCTTCATTTTGTAAACATGCCTGGACCTTAGCTGAATTACTGTGATAATGTTTTGCTTTGTCTACTTGGGATTAAATCAGTGCACTGGTATATGACTGTGTTTTCCATTTGAATATACTGTATATGATATCTACATATATATATATGTTTGATTTTATGTTATAATTCATAATATTAGATAATGTATATTTTTCCTTTTAGTATGTTTTTCATACAGTCCCATGCTAACTTTGCCTGGGCTGACTTTGAACCATAATCTTCGTGACTCCACATCCAGAATAGTTGTAATTATAGATGTATACCACTGTGCTTGGTTCTAAAACATTTTTTGTAGGAAAACATCTGGTTTTAGCATAAAGCTCTGGTTCGTTTATCCCTTCTTTTAACTTTTAAGCAATTTGACAAGGCTAGTTCTATCAAGTCTTATTAAATTGAATGAGGCTGGAAAGACAAGAGAATAAAATACTTTACCACCTAATTCATTACCAATATTTGATTTAAAACTTAGAGTTAATGTTCTCAATTCAAAAGCAAAGTGAAATCTGAGAAATATGAATGACATCGCTCACTGAGAGATCACTTCCTAAGTATTTATATTCCTGATAATAAGCTAAGTGACAAATGAAGATCACAAAAGAATTGGCACTATACGACATTTTGGCATGGTAATTAATACTATATTTGGCAGAAATCAGATGCATATTGGCTGCCACAGAAGATGGTCAGTTTATATTTTCAGAATCTAGTAGCAGCATATCAAGATACTGCAGGGTAAATTGTTTATATTGTTAATTATATCAACAGAGTACTGTATTATATCAGCCTATCCATTCTGGAATATTTCCTTTGATAGTAATGTATGCATTATACAGTTGAATCAATTTAAAATCAACATAATGCTGTAGTGTAGATTGTATAAATTGCATTACCTTAATAGAGCACTTACTGATGGGAAATAATTTAAGATTGAATGGTCAAAAGAGAACCTGCCTTTGAATACACCACTTTGGAGCATTAGTGAAATTAGTTAGGCCTGAGATGAAGAGGTTGATGTCCTGATATCTGCATTTCTATTAAAACTATGCTGCAATTGAAAGCATTTGCTGTACTGCATCTAAACCCCATCATTAAAGAAGAACCACTCCTTTGGATAATGTTCTACAGATATTTGAGGCAACTTTCTGAAGAATATATTAAAGTTATTTTCCTTAGCTCTGGAAATATGTCTGCAGTATTATTAAAAGAATACTAAGGATGCTACTCTTTAAAAATATCAGAATACTATGTAATAAATTTTCTTTGGACTTTTGTGATGTAATAATGAGTTTGCACATTACTTTTGTTTGGAAATAGTGGTGAGAACTTAAAAACTTCTGAATTTTTTATCTGTTCTTGCTTCTGATAAGCAAAGAGTTCTGGAGTGAATCTCACATGTATGGATTTCAATGACTTGGATCAAGGAAGGGGTTGAAAGCAGCAGTGGAATAAATTGCATGATTAATTACAATTGGGAAGAAAATGTAATACCATCAGATAAAAAGAACTGTAGGGTATGGAGATGTAAACTAGAGGGCACATGTAGAAATTGCATATTCTGATGTTTATAATTGTTATTCAGTAATAACTGTATAACTGTCTTCTGGTAATATGTAGGCAAATGACAGAAATGAAGCATAAGCAATAGAATTCACCATCTTGACATAAAATATTACCCACCTGTACATTTACTTGTAGCAAATTTAAATTAGAATATTATATAACAGAAAGTATTCAGAAATACTCTAAATAAACTGAGCAACAGTGGCTCATGCCTAAAATCCTAGCTACTTTGGAGGCTGATATGGGGAGAATTGTAGTTCACAGACAACCTGTGCAAAAAAGTTTGTGAGACTCCATTTTGACACAAAAACGCTGGGCCTGGTGGCTTCTATCTGTCATCCCAGTTGCTGAGGGAAGCCTAAAATAGAAAGATCATGGTCCAAGCTGCCTGGGAAAAAAGTGAGACCCTATCTCCAAAATAACTGGAGCCAAAAAGGGATACAGACATAGCTCAGGCAATAGAATATCTGCCTATCAAGCACAAAGCCTTGAGTTCAAACCACAGTAGTGAAAAAAAAAAACTTAAATAATTTACACTGAAAGAAGTTAACAAAGATATTTATATTTGGTAAGCATGCCTCCATGATATATCTGCAGGTGTTATACTGATAATTTATAATTATCATATATTTTGATAATTGATAATTTATAATATTATACCATTTCTATGGGTGTAAGAAGTTATACTAAACTTGAAGTAAGATGACTTTAAAAAATGCTGATTTTGCTATAACATGTTTTTATCAATTTTTTTTTTGCATTTTAAATAGGGAAGAAATTATTATGTGTTTGATATTAACTCGTGCTGTACCTAAAGAATTACTGTTTGATAGTAATAAAAGAACTGTTAGATCACATAAAATATAATTTTTCTGTATATTTTATTTTCCTATACCAGTAAATGCATGCAAATATTTATTTTTTCTTTTTATCACTGATAAAAGTTTCTAGTTTACTTGGCTTAAGAATTTTCTGCCATATTTGTAACCTATGCTTAACTTCCTTTACTTCTATGTAGTGTCTTATTCTTATTATCTTTGGAGACAGTGAGTGCTTTTTGCATGTGTTCTTTCTGATGGAGCAAAGACACTTCCCCTCCTATCTTCTGGTTCCAGCACCCACTTACCTTTGGTTTCTGAAGAGGCAACAATGACTCTCCTAACCTCGTTGCTGTTTTACTGATCTGTCACACCTTTTAATCTCTTTCTTGATGTCTTTTGTATTTCCCATTTCTTTTCTGCCTTTACTTTCTGGATCGTTTTTGTGTGCTCTTTAAATCAAACAGGCTGTTTCAACAAGGTTAATAATCTATGTACTTTTTTTTGTCTTTGATCATTTTCTCCTGGTCTTTCCTATGGATCATTTACAACTTCATATAAAAGTTTATTCCTTTGAATTTCCTGAAATCAACCCATGAATACTTTACTTTATGTTTTCTTCTGGGCCCTATCCAACTTACAACTCTGTTTTTCAATGCATTTCCTTTAGCAGAATACACATTTATCCTACAGTGCTTTTTCCCCCTGGGGTTCCTTTGGCTGCTTTTTACCAACCTTGTGTAGGATTTTTGTTTGGGGAGCAACAGATCCAGATTCCAATCGGAATGAGAGCCCTTCTACAATTTTATTTTATTTCAAGTCTATTTCTTCAGTGACCACAAAAAACATTTCAAAATGACTTTACCTCTTTCCCACAACAGAGTAAACAGATCTCCAGCTCTTATTTCAGGTATTTTTTCTGCTTCCTGTCCCGTAAAAGAAACTAGGGCAGTTATCCATCCAGTGCTTTCACCAAGCCCTGTACAGCACATGCAAATTGCTAAGAGTTTTAGACTCATACTGATAAACTGGAAACAGTATTTCTCTGGGGAACATGGCAGACTGACACATGCTAATATTCTTCTTGGACTCAATGAAGCATGAGGTTGCATTCGGTTCTTTCTCATTAACAACAGAGGATGAACTGACTGAATTACAGCTGAAATAATTTGTAATTAGACTTCTACAAAACCATCCTGTCTATCAATAAGTTTATGGAGAATGTTGCACCAATATATTGGAGAATAAGCAACAATGGTTTTTCAAAGCAAGGAAGGTAAATGCTCCTGAAAGGTATGGTCTGTCTACATATACAGGAATGGACGACATCTCTTTTGGGAATTCCATTGCCCCTTCCAGTACTATAGTTTCTTTCTTTATTGTGATAAAAGTTTTCTTGATCATGAGCCAGAAATTTTTTGTATAAATTTCACTCCTGGGACTGTATTCCAGCTGCAGGATACCAACTTTATGCTGCTGTCAAAACAATTACATTTTTGCAGAGGAACTTATGTACTGAGAGAATCCAACCACAGGATTGAATTAGTTTTTGACTAATGGAGTCAATAGCTTTTTTCACCTAATGTTAACTACTATTTAATTATTTTTTTCAACCACAGTACAAGTAGTATTTCTCTTAAAAATTAATATTCTATAATCATACTTATTTTTACCTTTTCCATCATATGTACATATATTTTGGGGGGAGATTTTTATGTTTTCTTCTTTCATATTTTCTAGACCAAAAATTCAAGTTTCTTTCCTTTATTGTCTCCTCAACTTATTTACCAAGATAGTCATAGATAATTTTAAATGTTGATAATATCTGCATGTTAACTAACTTTGTGAGCTTATAATACTGCTTGCTGATACCACCATAAGTGCCAGCCTTTAATTTCATAAGTTTGTTTAATATAAGCTTGTGAGCACTTATATTTCTAGATGTTATTGAGAAAACAAGTTCGAAGTGTTGATATTAATTTTATTTTTTTAAAAAATTAAATGACTATCTACATAAATGTATGTGTATTACAAATTTTTGTAAAAACTCACCAGTCACTATTATTAATGCTACTTTTGAGTTATGTGACTAGGGATAGTATGAAGGTAATCAGGAAGAATGAAAATGTTTAACATTACATGTAAGTCTGTGCTGTTTGAATAGTTTATTAAGAGCAAGTGTTTGTTTTAAAATATTATAAGCTTACTTTTATTGCTATAAAACAAAACCAATGTTAGTTACCATCAAGTCAGCAAATCATTTACTGTATAACTTTATAAGGTTTCTTTCTATCAACAATATCCAGAAAAAAAGAGAAAATTTTGAAGCATTTTGTTTATCCTTCTCTTGCCTTGCAAATGAAGTACAAACAAGATGATGTTAACATATTCAAGTCCCTTCTAAATAAGAAATATTGATAAATTACTTTATTCCTGTAGTCTTTATATTCTTAGCAAATTTCTTTCAAAATAACATCTAATATTAACTTTAGTTCATGAACAATCCTCTTAGCTATGCTTATTTATTAAAATTATTTGGGCAGAGCTGAAGGCAGGTGGCAGTTCTTAACTTGATATGCCTTCCATACCGGAAAGCACTTGTTTATAATTACTGCTGTCCTTTGCCCTGCAGGTCTCCATGTAATTGTTGAATTTAAGAATAGGGACTGTCTTTTCTCCTGGTCTGTCAACATTCAAGGTGGGCTGGGCGGAAGAACTCGGTTTTTGAGTATCTTCCAGGCACAATAGGGTGATGATGGATCTCAAGGCAGACCAAATATGCTTAAAACTTTTCTAGTTTTAGCTGCAAAAAATTCTTTATTGCACAAAAAAGGGAGGAGGCTATGGAAATCTTGCAATAATACTGCTCCTTGGAACTGACCTTCATCTTGACTCCTGGTCTTCATTATAACTTTGTAACTAAATTCAGACACATTTTCCTTTAATACCAAGGCCCTTCCTCTTAGGTTGCCTCTGTTTCCCAAACATACCACTGCTCCTCAGCATCACTTCCCTGGCAAGAATGTAACACTGCATCAGTCATCATTGTACATGTCTGGGAGGGCCTTGGCTTTCTGCCTTATGCAGGTTTCCTTCCTCCATCTTGTCATATGAGACTGAAAAATATGAATAAAACTTGGAGATTTCAGACTAACTTTAAGATCAAATGCTTGATTAATTAATCTAGCTTAAGACAATGACTAAAGAAAAATCCCCACAATTTTTCATGTGAATTGGTGGTGTTTATGTAGAAGCACCCGCTTTTCTTTCTCTCAAAGTTATAAATTGATAATCTCATGTTTTAAAGGAATGATGATATCATTATACAAACCAATACCATTATAAACTGTCTTCCCCATCTTTCTTCAAGCCTCATTCTTCTTTCCAAGAACACAAATGTCTAAGAACATATTCTTCATGAAAGAGAATTTAATAATTACTGTATTAACTTTACAAGTACAGTCAATAGTCTGACAGTCTGTCTATAAAATACATGAATATATTGAAAAAACTGCAGTTTTAAAATACAATTAATATAACCCAAGTATATCACTCCTTATTTTAATGAAAAACAACAAAGAATGTATATGCTAGCCCAAAAGAATTCATTAAGAGTATGAAAGAGTCAGTTGTATGTTTGTTAATCAATTAAATTCTTCCAGAATGATGACAGAGTTCAAGGCTGAGGATTTAGAGTTCAGAATAGTAGTACTACATAACTTGTACCCCTCCACTTTGTTCACTTTTTTTCAGTCTCTGAACATTTTAGTAGTTATAATAACCTCCTAATGGACATTCTTGTATTAATTTTGCACTCTTCAGACAGGATCTTTCAAAACAAGTCAATCAACTCATGTCATTTATCTTTTATTATAGGCTTCTTATTATATGTAGGATAAAGTGCAATACTTTTACCATGAACCTTATAGGGAGAGACACCTGCTTATCCTTTCAGGCTTATGTTACTCTTTCCCAGCCTTCTTCTGCTCTAGCCAATAAATAACTGTTTGGTTGCTGTTTTAAAAGTGTTGCAAATTCTGCCATAGATTCTTTATTAGCTTTTCCTATTACTGAGTACCCATCTGCAAGATGGTTTCCTAACTAACTTCTTACCATACACGTTTCAGCTTAGATGCCACTTCCTAAGGGGTCCCTTGTTTCATCCTTACACTGATGTAGTCTCCTAGTTCCACTCACTTTCCATTGAAATATATCATTTTATGTTCTACCAACACAGATTACTACCTGAACTGTTGTTTTCATTATGAGTCTATGTGATTCATTGCATACTCTCTGCTTTCAACTAGAACAGAATGGTAACAGCAGGACATCTTTTCTGCCACATATTTTGCCTCTAACAGTCCTGGACACATAGCAGGTACTCAATTCTTGTGAAATAAATGAAATTCCATGAGAATTCCTGAGTACTCAATATGACCTTCAAAGGCAGCTTTTCCTCATATTCATAGTCCTTTTTTTAAAAAAAACACCATGCTAAAATCATAGTACTCTGAGAAGACCAATACAGCTACATTGTTTCAGAGTAAAGGATGGTGAATACAGTTGATGTATTTTTCTACCCATGTATGAACATGGAATGTTGAAACCTACTGAAGCTATTTTAAGGAGGAGGGGGAGAGGGAGAATAATAGAGGGGATGAACCAAAATGTTATACATTGTTTGCATATATAAAAATGTCACAAGAAAACCCTCTGTGCAACTATTACACTAAAAACTAATTACTGTTACGTCATAAAATATTTAAAAATGCTTTGTGAAAAAAGAGACAGACCTTTTTTATTAGGGTTTTGTAAAGAGTCAACCAAAACTTGTGTTAATTGACATGAAAAAAAGGAGCAAAATTTGTAGCACAGTGCAAGCATTAGTGTTTAAATTGAGCAGGAACACTGGAATGTTGGCATGATCCCAAGATTAAGAAACCTGGGGAGAAATAGTACTTTTCTATATAAGGATGAAAAATTAGAAAGACCTGAAATGTAAGCTAAAGAATCAAGTATATTTGCATTAAACAAAAATTATAGCATTTGGAATGGAAAGAGTTCTATGGATTAAATCAATGGTAATCAAACTGAGTGAGAATTATACTATAAAGTAGCTGTATATTCAGAATTTCATTATCAGTATAAGGTATTCTCTGTGGAAATGGTCACTAATTGTGGTTTTTAGTAGTCCATTTATTTAATTGACACATCACTTGTTTGTGAATTAATCTGGTATGGCTACCAGATTAATAAATAATAGCAAGCAATATTTTCTGCTGTTAAATGAATTATACTTCCTTATTACTGAATAAATAAGAAATGAATGAAAGAATGGCATAAGTGAGACAATACTTGTAGAAGACAAGGTTGAAAATAAGTTAGAATTCATAAGATCAGAGAAAAGTCATGTGAGAATCTAACAGTAGGCTCATCTTGAATTATATTCATTGAGAAAACAAGGGACTATTATATCATTCTCATTGTGTGCACATAGTGTTAGAACAAAGTGGAATAAAGCTAATGTCTTCAAGGGAGAGGAATCTGTCATTTTCCTGACTATAAAACTGCATCCATAACTCTAACAGGACATCTTACAACTTGGAACATATGGCAACCAGTGCTGGCATATTGCTGAAAGTAATCTGACTGAGCAGGCAACTTTCACCTTTCTGATGAAAGTAACTATAACTCCTGCAGTTGATATAATTTTGTGATTTAGGGACCAATCTTAATCATACTTGGCCACCCTGTTGCTTTTCCAAGAGCACTATGCAAATTGCATAATGCTATTTATTTGCATTTTTTTCAAATTGGATTCAAATTGAATATAGCTCACTGCTGCTTTTCTTCTTGCCTCCAAAAAACACATTCATGTAGGCATATGTAGAACAAAATCTTTGGATAGTTCATTACTGTGAAATTCCAGTTTGTTTTGAGAGGAAGTAAAAGGGGCATTGATAAGGTACTTAGTCTATGTATACTCTATTCTTCAATAATATGAAGATATTACACATTTTAAATTTATGTCTGGTAGGATAATATTCATTTTTGAGTAGAAAAAATAACAATGTACATTTTAAAATGCACTGTGGTAGAAAAATCTGGTAAAAGATGTTTTATTTAAACTATTAGTGAAATAACACTTTCAGATTTCTAAATACAATTTTAGGATAAAATTTAGTTAAAATTATTGATCAGAAAGATTTTTAAAGAATTTTTCTAAGCATTTTTATTAGTATATGAAAGTTATACAGAGGGTTTCATTGTGACATTTTCAAATATTCATCTATCATATACTCTGGTTTGGTTCATCCCCTCCATTATTTTCTCCTACTCCATTCCCTGGGGAGAGCAGATTAGGAGAAGCCTATGAGAACTTGTCATAAGCACAGTCGTGCTCAGTGATATACAGGCTGATACATTGGCATGGCCCCAGCTGCAGAAGACAGCAAAGTGCAAAATGCAGCACAGCTGCTTTTCCTAAGTTGTTCACATTCAGAGAAGTAGGATGCAGGTTTCTCTTGTTACAGTGTCATGACCCTCTCTGAGAACTGTTGCTCCACCTCCTTGTTTACCACTGTATATAAAAGACTTGCTGAAGGAGGACTTGGGTTTTTTTGATGGTTGATTGATTGGTGGGTGGCTTGCAAAAATGCTGCTGCTGCTGCTGTTCAGTTATGCTAGAGATTAGAGGAAACATGGGACAGTACAAGTCTGATGGGACAGTGCAAGTCTGAGCACTGAAACTTTAAAGGAAATGTGGGAGAGTGCAAGTCTGAGGGCAAAGACTTTAAGAGAGATTATGCTAAAGAAAAGATAAGAGAAAACATGGGACAGAGTGAGTCTAAGGAAAGAGACTTTAAAGAACAGAAAAGAAGCACGGTTTTAAAGAAAGACTTTAGAAGTAAGGCCTGAAAGAATAGAGAAGAAAAGAGAATAATAGAGAAAAGCAGCAATGAGGTTATTATGCATTTCCATCCGAGCACCAAACACACCTGATTCCAACTTTATGCATGTCTGCCTTCTATCATTTGTTCTTTCTGCATCTCCAGTTGCCCCAGTTAGCCCAGTTAGGTCAGTGGAAACAGGAGCATGAGAAAGCTCTCAAAGATTCCCCTCTGAAAATGATTTCAACAGGTTTCAACGTTCCATATTCATACATGTATAACAAACACATCAACCATATTTATCCTCCTTTACCCTCCTCATTTACCCTCCCTCTCCACTAAGGCTGTCCCATGAAGAAATAGTGCAAATAAGCTTCATAGAAAAATGTAAGACTAGGATAACTCAGCAATCTTACTGACCTCATATTTGTTGTTTTATTTTAAATTTTATATTAAAATATATACTAAATATCTGTATAGTAGCTGTCTATTAAGAAGTACTTAGTGACATTTTAATTTTTTGAGATCAATAGGTGCTTTGTTTTAGGCTTCTATTAACAGCTTATACAATATGAAAACTATCTTTAGATCTTTTTGGAAATTGCATGTGTCATACATCTTGAGATCAATTGCCTTGACAGAGTACTCTGGATGAAATGTAGAGATAATGTCGTGGGCTGAAAGGATGAAAATGTTTCCTAGTCAAATTTGAGTAAGATATTGAGACTGTTAAAATGTGGACCTAAAAGGGAAATGAAAGTTTAAAAAGTCAAATACACAGAAGTAGAGAATAAACCTGACTACTTGGTGGGATATGGGAAGGAGTTAGGAGCTGTAGGTCAAAAGATACAAAGTAGCAGATATAGATGAAGAACAAATGCCCTAAGGCACAACATTGAAACTACAGTACTAATGTTGCATTGTATTTAGGAGTATTTATAAATGAAGATTTTAGATGTTGTTTCCACATAAAGACACAAATGAGTAACTATGTGAGATGATTGCTATGATAATTGACAATGGTTACCATTTCACTATCTACACATGAATTAAAACATCATGTTGTATACCTTAAATATATACACTGAAATTATTTTAAAAACAAGATAGGAGTTGAGATGTATTCAATTGTGAAAGTCCATCCAGATGCAAGCCAAGGAGGCCATTGTTGTAAATTTCAAACTGAAAGACAAGCTGAAGTACAGTAACAAGTTATCAAAATCCAAAATTGGGTATAGTATGACAAGAATCTGAGTGTGGACTATCAGAAGATGATGTGGGTAGTAGATTGCACAAATCTGAGATAAATTTGGGTGAATATTTTGAACAAAATGTGCAGTTTTTAACAATTTACTTTTTTTCAACATATATGTATAGGAAAGCTAGTATGTTAGTGCTAAAAAGAAATATACAAATGCCAAAAAAGTATCAAGATAGGATACAAAAAACAAGATAGGAGTTGAGATGTATTCAATTGTGAAACATCTTTGAGATACATAAATTGTTATTTCTAGTTTTAAATAAACAGGAAGTGCTATCCAGTAGGGTCTGGCATCATAAAGTGATCACAGCCCAGAAGAGTTCCTGAATCAAGAGGGGAATACTTTGGACAGCCTGTTCCTTCCACTCTTCAGTCACCCTCCCACCCCCATCCCTTAATGTTGGGTTATATTCCACAGAAGCTGAAGACAAGTAGCTAAAGACGAAGGGAACACAATATAACAAAGACAGCTCTTAGAGTAAATAAACAAATGACTTGCAGACACTGCTGTCATTCATATTAGTTTTCTATTGCTACTGTAACAAATTACCATAGACTTAGTGGCTTAAAAATTACAGTTCTGGAGCTCAAAGTCTGCAATGAGTTGTATAGGCATCCACAGAACTGAGTCCTTGTAGAGGTGCTCTAGGGCAATCTGCTCCTCTGCTATTGTCTGAAACTTCATGCCCTCCTCTAAACTCATACTTAGAAATCCTAACCTACAAGGTGATAGTATTAGGAGGTGTCCCTGACAGGTGAATATATATGAGCATGGACTCTTGTGAATGGGATTCATCTCCCTATAAGAGAGGCCCCACAGAGTTGCCATGCATCTTCTACCATGTGATGACATAGTTAGAAAGAAAAATCTGAGAATGAGAGAGAGAGAGAGAGAGAGAAAGAGAGCTCTCACCAGAAAGACTAGACACTAGAAATCTTCTATATCTTGAACTTGGACTTCTTGACCTTTAGTTCTAAAAAGAACGTCTGCTCTTTGATAGCCACCCAGGTTATGGTGTCTTGATAAAGCAGCCCAAATAGACTAGACATTTGCCATTTCTAGCTTATAGAAAACTTGTGCATTTCTTGGCATGTGAACACACCACTCTGATGTCTCATTCCACCTCCATATCCTTCTCATGAATCTCCCTTACAAGGACCCTTGTGATTACATGTGTCCACTTGGATAATCCAAATATTGTTCCCATCTCAAGATCCCAGCATAATCATTTCTGAAAAGACCCTCTAGCCATATAAGATAACATATAAGCTGAGTTGAAGGATTCACACTTTGCTTTTTTTCTGTATTTTATTTTATCATTTTTACATTTACTTACATGTGCATATATTGTTTGGGCCACCGCCCTCCTCCTCCTGCTCCCATCCTTACCTGTTCTACCCTCTGCTTCAATTTTTTTGAAGAGAAAACATAGGAGACAATAAGAAAGAAATAGTGTTTTTGCTAGTTAGAGATAAAGATAGCTATACAGAGAGATTCCTAGTGTTGCTTCCATGCACTTGTGCATTGCAACCCACATTGGTTCATCTCTGCCAGATGTCTTCACAACTTTCAGGTCTCCTTCCCACAGTGCCCTCTGCCAGTTTAAGATTACTATATTTGATCCTCTACAGTGAGTACGTCAGCCACACTCAATTTTACATTTCCTTCCCTTTCCTATTCTTCCCTGGCGCATTCTCGCCTTAATCTGTGACCCATGTCCAATAATATTACTGAATTTGTTTTAAGTCTGTAATCCACATATGAGGGAGATCAAGCAATTTTTGGCCTTCTGAGCCTGGCTAACTTCGCTTAAGATGGTGTTCTCTAGTTCCATCCATTTACTTGCAAATGACAAAATTTCATTCTTCTTTGTGGCTAAGTAAAATTCCATTATGCATAAATACCACATTTTCTTAATCCATTCATCAGTACTGGGGCATCTTGGCTGTTTCCATAGCTTGGCTATTGTGAATAGTGCTGCCATTAATATAGGTGTGCAGGTGCCTTTATAATAACCTGAGTCACATTCCTTCAGGTACGCCCTTAGGAATGGTATTGCTGGATCGTAAGTTTAGTTTTTTAAGAAGCCTCCATACCATTTTCTAAGGTGGTGTACTAGCTTACATTCCCACCAGCAGTGTATGAGCGTTCCTTTTTCCCCACATCCTTGTGAACATTTGGTGTTGATCTTGATGATAGCTACTCCAACAAGAATGAGGTAGAACCTTAGTTTGGTATTGATTTGCATTTCCTTTATGGACAGGGATGGTGAGCATTTTTTCATGTGTTTTTTGGCCCTTTAGACTTCTTCTTTTGAAAAAGTTCTGTTTAGTTCAGTTTCCCATTTCTTTATTGGTTCATTAATTTTAAGGGAGTTTAGTTTTTGAGCTCCCTCAATATTCTGATCATCAGTCCTTTGTCTCAAGTATAGCTAGCAAATATTTTCTCCCATTCTGTGGGTGGTCTTTTCAGTTTAGAGACCATTTCTTTTTTGTGCAGAAGCTTTTTAATTTCATGTAGTCCCATTTATCCATCGTTTCTCTTAGTTGCTGAGCTGCTGGAGTTCTACTGAGGAAGTCCTTGCCTATACCTAATGTTTCCCGGGTATTCTCTTCTCTTTTGTGTATTAACTGCAAGGTTTTGGGTCTGATATTAAGTTCCTTAATCCACTTTCAGTTTATACTTGTACAGGGTGACAAACATGGATCTAGTATCAGTTTTCTGCAGGTAAAGAACCACTTTTCCCAGAAACATTGTTGAAGAGGCTGTCTTTTCTCCATCGTATGTTATTGGCTCCTTTGTCACAAATGAGGTGGGTGTAGTTGTGTGGATTCATATTCAGGTCCTCTATTCTGTTTCACTGGTCTTCATATCTGTCTTTGTGCCAGTATCATGCTGTTTTTATTGTTATGGCATATAGTATAGTTTGAAGTAGGATATTGTGATACCTCCAGCATTGTTCTTTTTGCTTAGTATTTCCTTGGCTATTCATGATCTTTTGTATTTTCCAATGAATTTTAGGGTAGATTTTTCAATCTCTGTGATGAATGTGATTGGGGTTTTGATGGGAATTACGTTAAACATGTAGCTTGCTCTCAGTAGTATACTCATTTTTACTATTAATTCTACCAATCCATGGCATGGGAGATTGTTCCATTTTCTCTAGTCTTCCTCAATCTCTTTCTTCAGTGCTTTGTAGGTCTCCTTATAGAGGACATTCACATCCTTTATTAAGATTATTCCTAGGTATTGATTTTTTTGAGGCTATTGTAAATGGAATTGTTTTCCTATATTCTTTCTCAGTTTGTTCATTGTTACTATATAGAAAGGCTACTATTTTTGTATCCTGCTACATTGCTGAAGCTGTTTATGGTGTCTAGTAGTTTTTGGGTGAGTCTTTAGGTTCTTTGAGGCATAGGATCATTCATCTGCAAATAGGGATATGTTGATTATTTCTTTACCTATTTGTATTCCTTTTATTTCTTCTTCTTGCCTTATTGCTCTGACTAGGAATTCCAGGACTATGTTGAATAGAAGTGGGGAGAATGGGAGTCCTTGTGTCGTTCCTGACATAATGAGAAGTGGTTTCAATTTTTCCCCATTAAGTATGATGTTGGCTATAGGTTTGTCATATATAGCCTTTACAATGTTGAGGTACATTCCTTCTAGTCCTAGTTTTCTTACAGTTTTTGTCATGAAGTGGTGTTGAATCTTATCAAAGGCTTTTTCTGCCTCTATTGAGATGATCAAGTGGTTTTTGTCTTTGCTTTTATTAATGTGCTGTATTACATTTATTTATTTGCATAGGATGAACCATCCTTGAATTCCTGGGATGAAGCCGACTTGGTTGTGGTGAATGATCTTTCTGATATATTGTTGGATTCAGTTTGCCATTATTTTATTGAGGATTTTTGCATCAAAGTTTATTAGTGAGATTGGCCTGTAGTTTAGGTGTGTCATTCTTTTTCTTTTTAGATGTGTCCTTGTCTGGTTTGGGGATGAGTGTAATGCTGGCTTCATAGAATGTGTTAAGCAGTGTTCCTTTCCTTTATACTTCATGGAAAACTTTAAGGAGTGTCAGTAGTAGTTCTTCTTTGAAGGTTTGGTAGAATTCAGCAGAGAATCCATCAGGTCCTGGACTTTTCTTTTTTGGGAGACTCTTTATTGCTGCTTCAACTTTGTTACATGTTATAGATCTGTTTAAGTGGTTAATATCCTTTTGGTTCAATTTTGGATGGTTATAAGTATCTAGAAATTTGTCCATTTTTTCAATATTTATCAATTTTTTGGAATATAGTTTCTCAAAGCAGTCTCTGATGATTCCCTGGATGTCCTCAGTGTTTATTGTTGTCTCCTCCCCCATTATTTTTTCTGATTTTACTAATTTAGGTCTTTTCCCTCATCATTTTAGTTAGATTTGCAAGAGGCTTGTCAATCTTGTTTATTTTTTTCAAGGAACTTGATCTTTGTTTCATTGATTCTTTGTATGGGTTTTTTTTTTCTTTTTTAGTCTCTATTTCATTAATTTTGGCCCTTATTTTTATTATTTTTATCATTTCTCTCTTTCTGCTTGTTTTGGGTTTTGCTTATTCTTATTTTTTCTAGGAGTTTGAGATGTAGCATTAGGTCATTTATTTGAGATCTTTATGTCCTTTAAATATAAACACTCATGGCTATAAACTTTTCTCTTAGGACTGCCTTTGTTGTGTCCCGTAGGTTCTGGTAGGTGGTGTTTTCCTTTTCATTAGCTTCCAGGAAACTTTTGATTTCCTCTCTTATTTCTTCTATGACCCACTGATCACTGAGCAATGTGTTTTTCAGCCTCCAATTATTTGTGTATTTTCTGCTGTTGCTTTTGTTGTGGAGAACTAATTTTAATGCATTGTGATCAGATAGAATGCAGAGGGTTATTTATATTTTCTTATATATACTGAGGCTAGCTTTGTGCCCTAAACATATGATTTATTTTGGAGACAGTTACTTGGGCTGTTGAGAATGTATATTATGCCATTGTTAGATGAAATATTCTGTAGACATCAATTAGGTCCATTTGGTTTATGATGTCATTTAGTTCCAGGATTTCTTTGCTTGGATGACCTATCCATTGGTGATATAGGGGTATTAGGCTCCCACTATCACTGTGTTGGAGTCCATATGTGCTTTTAAATCCTTTAGTGTATGTTTGATGAAATTGGGTGCACTAACTTTGGGTGTATATAGGATGACGATTGTTATGTCCTTTTGATGTATTGCCTCTTTTATCAGCATGAAGTGTCCTTCTTTATCTCTTTGACCAATGTAGGTTTGAAGTTTATTTTGTCTGATATAAGTATTGCTACTCCTGCATGTTTTTGGAGGCCATTGGCCTGGTAAATCTTCTTCCAGCTTTTCACCCTACCCCAGTGTTTATTTTTGTCCCCAAAAAATGGGTCTCTTTTAATTAACAGATTGTTTGATCTTCCTTTTTAATCCAGTTTGCCAAATGGTGTCTTTTGATGGAGGAGTTGAGTCCGTTGACATTCAGTACTAATATTGATAGTTATGTGGTGATTCTTGCCATTTAGTTTTTTTGTTATTTAACGATTTGATTGTGTGCAGTTTAATCAATGTTACTCTCTGATTATTTGTCTTTTCTTCTCCTGTGTTTTGATGCTTCCCCTCCTCCCATGGTTTTGTTTGCTTTCATCTTCTATGTGCAGAATTTCTTGTAGAATCTTTTGTAGTGGTGCTTGGTGGTCAGGTGTTTTTTTAATTTCTGTTTATTGTGGAAGATTTTTATTGCCCCATTCATTTTGAATGATAGTTTTGCAGTGTAGAGTATCCTAGGGTTGATGTTATTTTCATTCAGTGGCCAAAATACCTTATTCCATGCCCTTCTTGCTTTTAAGGTTTCCCTTTAGACATGTGCTGTTATTTTGATGGGTTTACTTTTATATATTATTTGTTTGCTCTATCTTACAGCCTTCAATATTCTTTCTGTGTTCTCTATGCTTATAGTTTTACTGATAATGTGCTATGTGAGGTTTTATTTTGGTCAAGGCCTGTTTGGTGTACTTGAGGCTTTCTGTACCTGAATTGACAAAAATTTTTCAAGATTTGGGAAATTTTCTATTATTATTTTGTTGAATATGTTATCTATCCCTTTGGCTTGTGCCTCTTCTCTTTCTTTAATGACCATGATTCTCAGGTTTGGTCTTTTGATATAGTCACTGAGTTCTTTTATTTTTCTTTCACAGCTCTTGAGTTGTTTGACTAAGATTTCTTCTGTTTTTACGTTAATTTCTGTTTTGTCTTTGAGCTCTGAGATTCTGTCTTCCACTTTTTCTAGACTGCTAGAGTGGCCTTCCACTGTGTTTTTTGTTTAACTAAAGGGACTTTTTATTTCCAGGATTTCTGTTTGATTCTTTCTTCTGAGGTTTTCCAAATCTGTGATCATATCTTCTTTTATAATTTGTGTGGTCCTCTTTAATTCATGGATGTCTCTTTTAAAAGTATCTTTTGTTTCACTTTGGTCCTTGTTGATGTCCTCTGTGAGCTCCTATATTTGTTTCTGTGACTTTTCATGTTCCTTATTTTTGGTGTCTTGAAATTTTTTGAGTACATCTTGCTCATTCTGGTTAACCATGTCTCGTATCTTCTCCATGAATTTCTTGGTAATGCCTTCCAAAATTTCTTCTTTGAGGGTTTTTATGTGGGTGTCACTGGGCTCCTTAGTGACATTTATCATTGTTTTGATGAGGTCAGGAAATGGGTATCTATTTTCTTCATTTCTCACTGAATCCTGTATTGAATTGTTTTTTTGAGGAGAGTGGTTTCCATTCCTTCTTCTTCCCATCACTCCACTTGGTGCTGTGCAACTATGTGTTTGATTGGCTAGTTGGTGGTTTTGATTGCCTGATTTAATTTTTGTATCATGACTGACTTGGCTGTTAGTTGGGTTGATGTGCTTTTAATGTCCCCGGCCTGTAGATGTAACCAGAACAGGTGTTTACATATTATATAGAAAACCTCTTGATGATAATATCTACAAACAGTGGGAGTTGGGGAAGATAGTGGTTATTAGGTTAGTACTTGGGAAACTGGTAAAGGTGGTAATAAAAAAAGTAGGTGGGTATGGGAGGAAGCATGGGGGCTGCTGGGTTTTGTGGCCCTTGTGTGTGTTTGGGTGTATTTCTGTTGCTGTAGTGGATGGTGCTTGTGTCAGGGATTGCATGGGGCTGGGGTTGTGTATAGTTGGTACAGTAGGATACTCAGTGGGTCATGAGTGTGTAGGAGGGAGGGATCATGTGTAGGAGGAGAGGCTTGTGGATGATAAGAAGGTAGGTGAGGACAGGAAAGAGTATATAAGAAGGGACAGAAAGAGTAATTGGGAGGGAGAACAATGGATTATAGCACAGGAGAAGAAGGGAAAGTGAGGAAGGAAGACTAGGGATAAGAGAACAGTGATGGTGAAGTTAATAGTACAGGAATAATAATAATAAAAAAAGGAATTCAATAAAAAACACCAGGTTCTTTTGGTAAAAGTTTTGGAGCTATTCCTTAGGTGTCCTTTCCTGGTATTGGGATACAAGTGGAAGCTCTGATGTGGTCTCACCAAGTGACTGGCTTGTGAGTACTGTTTGGTTCCTTCTGTCCACAAGATTAGTTGTAATTGTGAGGTTAGGTAAGACTGCCACCCATGCAAGGTGGTCAGAGTTGTTGTATTCACCAGGCAGCAGCTGTGTTGCCCTTCACCTGCAGCTCTATTTGGTCAGCTTCTCTCCAGCCAGGTGGGGCAATTCTGGTTTGAATGCTGCCCTCTATCTCAGAGATCAGCTCTGGGGTCCACCACCTGCCCTGCTTTGGGAGGTTGGCCTGTCACCCCAACCCTGCTCTCAACCTTTGTGGTTTCCTGATCTTTACTGGGTGCTATCAGCTCTGCTGGGAGGTTGGCTTTTCATTCCACTCCCACTTCCAACCTCTTCTGGGTGCCAGTGGCTCCTCTGGGAGGTTGACTTGTCACCCTGCTCTGACTCTTAGCTTTTGCTGAGAGTTCAGCACTGAGGGTTTGACACCTTGCCCCACCCCTGTTCTCCAGGACACATTCAGCTTTTCAACCCAGCTCCATTGTCAGTGTCATATTACAATTTGGTGTTTATGTTTTTCAGTTTTGATGGGGGAGGGGGTTCAGTCTGCCTAGGGGCTCTGCTGGATTATTATTATTTTCCTGAGGGGTGGGTAAGGGAGTTGCACATGATGCGTGATGCTCACCTGTTGTTCTGCAGTTTCACCCAAGCAACTTTGGAGCAGGCTGGTGGAGAGAAATTGTGCAGTTATTTTTTAGTGCCATGTAGTGTAGGGAGGCTTTCCATGGGCTAGGGGGCCAGGATGTCATAGAGTTTGATTCTCACTGATGCTCTGTCTTCTGCTTGTTGGGAGAAGATGATTAAAAAATATAAGGAAAAAAGAAAAGAGAAGCAGCTTGGGGGACTTTTTTTCCAGGGCTGGAGGCTGGCCATGCTTTGCTGGCTGTGCCAAGCTGGATTTTCGTGGCTGTTAGGTGCAATTTAAGGATCAGTATTTGAATTTTATTTGCACCTAATGTGATGGCAATTATTATTATGGCTAGAGGCAATCAGAATTACCCAAGTGTAGCTCCCACATCTTGAGGAGGTTTCTGGGGACATGGAGCTCAGGAATTCTTATTCCTTACCCTAGCCACCATTTTGGGTCTCCTCCAAGGATTCACACTTTGAACTATCTTTTGGGGGCATTATTCTATCCAAAATGGCCATTTTCTCAAATTTTCTTTTTATTTCTGTATTTGGCTACTACCTAGTCAAGTCATATTTTAAGAAACTAAAATATGAACAAATTAATATATTTCTGATTTTTTTGTATTTGGACTTTTTTGGGGTATTTAAATCTAAGATAGCATACTCATTTAGCAGATATTATTTTATTTTTTTGTAGTACTGAAGGTGAAACCCAGGGCCTTGTACATGTTAGGCAAGTGTTATATCACTGAGTCACACCACAGTCCCATTTAGCAGATTTTATTTTATTTGCATTTTTCTTTGTTTGGCAAATGTGGAATCTGACTTTTTAAAAAAAATTATTGTTGTGCTGGAGTGGGGGATACATTCTGGCATATACAAAAATTTTACAATATATCCAATATATCATACACAAATTCACCCCCTCCACTACTTTCCTTTTACCTCCCCCCAACTCCTGGAATAGTTTCAACAAATATCATTTTTGCATTTACATTTTGCATTTACACAGCATGTCTATGAACACATCTTATTCACCCTCCTCTCCCCTTTCCCCACTATATCCCCCCTCCCACTGGTACCAACACCCCCTTGGCCAGGATCTGTTCCACCTTCCTGTTCTCTGATTTTGTAGAAGAAAAAAGAAAAAATGACAATTTTGTTTGTTTGAGATAAAGGTAGCTATACAGGGAGTTTCCTTGTGATATTTCCATGTGTATATGTAGTATAACCCCTATTGGTTCATCTCCTCTTTTTTTTCCTTCAATCTATCACAGTTCCTTTCTTACAGGGGTTTCAGTTGGTTTAAGAATTCTATATTCATTCTTGTGTGGCCAGTTTTTCATAATATTGTTGTATTTTTATTTGGTCTATATTCCACATATGAGGGAGAACATGCAGCTTTTGGCTTTCTGATCCTGGATAACTTCACTTAAGATGATGTTCTCCAGTTCCATCCATTTACCTGCAAATGACAAAATTTCATTCTTCTTTGTGGCTGAGTAAAATTCCATTGTATATAAATACCGTATTTTTTTAATCCATTTGTCAGTAGATGGGCATCTTGACTGTTTCTATAGCTTAGCTATTGTGAATAGTACTGCAGTAAACATGGATGTCCTGGTGACTTGGTTGTATACTGACACACATTCCTTTGGGCATATCCCTAGGAGTGGTATGGCAGTTCTATTTTTAGTTTTTTGAAGAGTCTCCATATTGTTTTCCACAGTGGTTGTACTAGCCTGCATTCCCACCAGTAGTGTATGAGGGTTTTTTTCCTTCACATCCTTGCCAACATTTGGTGATAGTATTCTTGATCATAGCTATTTTGACAGGAGTACAAAGTTTTGATTTGCATATCCTTTATGGCCAGGTATGGTGAACATTTTTTTCATGTGTTTTTTAGCCATTTGGGCTTCTTCCTTTGAAAAGGCTCTGTTTAGTTTATTTGCCTATTTCTTCATTTGGTCATTGATTTTTTTTGGGAGTTCAGTTTTTTGAGTTCCTTATATTTACTAGTTGTTAGTCCCTTGTCTGATGAATAGCTGGCAAAGATTTTCTCCCATGTTGTGGGTGGCCTCTTCAATTTAGAAACCATTTATTTTCTTGTGCAGAAGATTTTAATTTCATGTATTTCCATTTGTTAATCCTTTCTCTTAGTTGCTCAGCCATTTGATTTTTACTGAAGAAATCATTGCCTATGCCTATTGCTTCCAGTATATTCCCTGCTCTCTCCTGTACTAGCTTCCGAGTTTCAGGTCATATATTCAGGTCCTTAGTCCACTTTGAGTTGATACTTGTACAGGGTGAAAGACATGGAGCTAGTATCAGTTTTCTGCAGGCAGCTATCCAGTTTTTCCAGCAATATTTGTTGAAGAGGCTGTCTTTTCTCCATCCTATCTTTTTGGTGACTTTGTCAAAAATTCGGAGGGAGGGTGTAGTTGCATGGATTCATAACTGGGTCCTCTATTCTGTCCCACTGGTCTTCATATCTGTTTTTGTGCCAATACCACACTGTTCTTATTGCTATGGCTCTGTATTATAGTTCAAAGTTGGGTATTGTGATACCTCTAGCATTGCTCTTTTTTGCTCAGTATTACCTTAGCTATTTGCATTTTTTTCAGTTTAGCATAATAAGTCATTCATACTTTCTGAATGAAGTCTTTGATGTAAATTTTAAAGTAAAGTTTAGACATATACAAAAAACATTAGTCATAGAAACGTGCTAATTTTAGGCTATCAAGACAATATTATTAATTTATAACTCATTGAAAATTATTAGTGATACCTCAGTAAATTAATTTAAGTGCTTATCATTTAGAAAACAATGCCTTCCATAGAAATCTCACTGGTGTTCAGTTTCTGCTAAATGTTTGATTTTTTTATATTAAGTTATTATGATAAAAAATATTATCATTCCCTTTCTAAAAAATGATGATCTTCAAATTCCTGTTGTTCAAAATCTATATGGGAGACTTGAAACTTAAGTTTCTAGCATTAAAAAATCTCTCTCAGATTTTCTTTTTGTTCAAACTCTATACTCTTGATTTAAGATTGCCAAGGTTACAGCTTATCTTTTGATTTTTTTCATTTTAATTTTTTCCCACAAAGGCTTACCTTTCTGGTTTCAGTGACCATAAATGAATGCAACTAAATCTACAAAAGTGCTGTAATATTATGATTTTTTAACATAGTTCCAAATGTCAGGATGCAGAGAAGTGCTCTCTGCAGCAAGCAGAGGACCAGCCATGCAGTAGGTATTATTTCAATGAGGAGGTTCCAGAAAAAGTAAAAAACATTAAGGAAAAGATAGGCAATGTTGGTTCTGAGGGACTAGGAATATGTTTTCTGTAACACTTTTTCCCAACAACAACAAGAAGGAAGAATAATGTAATTGCCAATCAGCCACGTGAAACAGCAGGTAAGCATAAGAGCTGGCCTAAAGGAGGTTACTTTATTCAAGAGTGAGGAGAAAGCAACTAAGATACTTTTCAAAAGCTTACATATTGTGGTTCAGCCATATAATGGAATATTATCTAGTTATTTAAAAAATGAGTTCTGCAGCTATGAAAAGATATAGAAGAAACATGCATCATGAAAGAAACTTACTTGAAAAGGCTACATATTGTATGATTCCAACTATGTGACTATGGAAAAGACAAAACTATAAAGACAAAAAAATGCTCAGTGATTGCTAGAAGTTAAGAAGAGACAGGAAGAAGTGGATAGGTGGAACAAGGATGATTTTAAGGATAGTTGCTTTATGCAATATGACACTGTAATGATGGATACATGGCATCTTCATTTGTTAAAACACATAGAATGTACAAAACAAAGAATGAACTCTGATGTAAACTATGGTATTTATTCAATAATAATATTGATACTAGTCATCAATTCTAACAACATTGCCATAGTAATGCAAGATGTTAAGAGAGAAAAGTATGAGGAGGGAAAAATGAGATGTGTGAGAATTCTCTGAAAAATAAATGTATTTGGGGGTCTAGTTATTTAGAAATGATATATTAATCAAAGAGTGGACCACTGAACTGACATAGAAATTCTGACTTACAAGATGAGTTCGCTTCCAAGTTGAGTTTCAGTGTAATGACAGTCTTTATTACTGCAAAAGATCATAATGGAGCCTGTTCCCTTGCTTCATAGGCTATTATTCTGCTTTAATTTTTTTCCTGCTGCACTTTGGATTGTCTCTTCATGGATTATCTGAAAGGAAGTCATTTTTATGTTTCTCACTGATGTCTCAGAGCAAAGGGCACTTCCCCTGAAATTGGGGCATAGCTCTTTGACTTTTGCCTGCACTTTGGCCTTGAAAGTATTTTAACAAAGTGTCTGAGGTACCATGAGTTTCCAAGAGCCACCCACCTCTGGCAATATTTCCCCCTTTCTTGTGCCAAGTTCTTATGGTAAGAACATCCCTTGATTATTTAAAATTATTTTATCTTGTAGACACTACTGATTTTCATTAATTTATGTGTGCACCATAGCCAAGGAGATGAAGTTTCCAGCGGGGACCAAGAGTTAGAAAACTCAGTTAGAAAGCAGCTTAATTTGCTGAAAGTAAGAGAACATTGTCTGCAGTACAGTGTTGTCTGCAGAGAACATTGTCTTTGTGTGAGTCTTTGTGCTCTCTGGACAAAATATCTCATAAAACAATAAATTTTTACATAAAAGTTAAGCTTTTATTGAGGGCATATGTGCAACATAAGAAAATCAAATTGAATTTTTTGTTCTACATTGTGAGATCTGTAAATGCCACAACATTTTTCCTTTGGATTAATCTATTTTTAAAATTTAATAATACAATGATTTGAAATTTAGATTAATAGCATATTTTCTTTAATTTATGCATATTTATAAATTAGCTTTCAAAATTATAAAATTGTAAGTACCCCTGAAAATAATGAATGGTTTAAAAAGGCATATAATGAAAAATAAAGATTTCCCTCATAAACTCCCAAACCCCATTCACACATCTCAGAGCATTTTTTTACATAGATTTCATACATTTTTTTCTTGAATGATCTATTCATACTTGAGCTTCTATTTATATGTATGCAATGTATATTCTTAAAACGTGATGAATTATACAATACATATACACGGTATTATATATGTATATATACACATATATGTGTATATATGTAGGGTTAGTGTATCTGTGGACATCACCATATGGAATGCTTCATAAGTCATGAATATGGGTACATGGGTATGGATGTTATTTAGATGATGACCATTTGTGGTTCAGAAATATGTTTTACAAAAAAATTCTGATTTTCCTTTAATTGTTGAAATAAACCTCTACTGTAAGCCCATGATACAGTGAACAGTTCTTTGTCTAGAGACATGTAACTCAAATCTTGGGAGAACAGTAGAAGCTACAACTGATCATTAAATTTCAACAAGGAATTTCCTGAGCCCATGTCAGTCTCGCAAGGCTTCACTTCATAAATATACTGCAATCTTGGAGTGCTCTGAACATGACACTTACAACACTTCAAAAGTTTACATTTGGCTGTTAGCCAAATAATACAATCTTTGTTTGACTGTCAGTGGAAAATATTCAATTAGATGACTGTACAGTGGAATGAATTCTTCCTACAGGATTTCAACCCAACAAAATACTGCTGCATAATTTCAGTGGGACTACTTTTCTCATAAAGCAATGCTACTCTGGATGTTAAATGAAATTAAATATGCTTTGTTTTCTGCAAATTGACTTATGGTTGGTTTGTAAACCTTCCCCATTTCAAAGGTGTCTTATTTTTGTGCTAGAAATCCAGAACTAGAAGGCAGCAAATTGTGGTCTTTTAAATCCTCAGGAGAGGCCTCTGTAACTGAAACTATTTACAATTTTTGGCTATGTCACAGGCACTCAGAAGATACACAGGAAATTTCTCCAAATAAGAAATATTGCATATCTTTACAGTTTGGAATATAGATCAGATATAGAGTAGTTCATGAGTAGATATTCATGAAGTGTATTAATATTAGTCAATGTCTGTTTAGCATATAGGTGAAAGTGTTAGCTATTTATTCTGTAGCCAATGGCTTTTTAGGTCTTGTGACCACTGAAATATATTTTCTATCATATCCAGTGCATGCTATGCCATAAACTGAAAACACACATGCAGGCATGAGTATGTATACACTTGTACATATTCCTTAGGTGATTAATAAAGAGAACTCATGATAGTAATTTAGCACAAGTGAAAGGCGTTTGTTAAAAGAGACAACACATAAAATGTAGAAGACAAGGAATTGAAATGATAACATTTACTTGCATGTGTATAGTTTAATTTAATGTCACTTTGGACTTCAGATTTGGAGCTTTTGATGTTAGGATAACAACAGGTAAGGGGAAAATAAATGAATTGTGAAAAGCAGCTCTGATGTTTGAGACAGAGAGGTTTTTGCTTTTGTGTGAGATTCTTTTCTTAATTGTATCTTCTGGCTTTTTTACACTGTGATTACATAGCTTAATGTTTCATTGTTGGAACTGCCTGCAGAATATGGCATGCGCTACTATAATATCAGAAAAAATTGCCAAGAATTGGAAGCTCTGTTCTATTGACAGGTAAAAAAACACAATACCAATTTACATAATTGTAATGCTAGTGTGAAATAAGTAAACGAGATCTGTATCAAATTTCTTTCCACTATGAGGAATCTGGCTTAATTCTGGTTTATTACAGGTTACTGCAAATGCAAGATACCCAGCACTTAAATAATAAACCCAGCTATTTGCAAACATTGGGACCTAGGCAAGCTATTGTCAAAGCTTTTTGAAGCACTATCATGGGTCTCTCCTTTAGTTCTGTCTTTTTTTATCCTGCCCATTTATAGATTGATATGCTCTCCATAGATTCCTTCATTTTTCAGATACTACATGAGCAATTTAAGTATTAAGTAGTTTAATTTACAAAATCCATGTAGGAATGCCAGTGAAGAGAATGCAGAGGAGAAGCACATCCCCAAAAGGCATATTTCTTTCTTCATTCATTTTTCTCTACTGGAATACATATATGACCCAGTTTTCCAAATATATATATATGCATATATTTGTATATACACATATATCTTGCCTGCATTTGATCTTTATTGTTAGTAGAGCAGGCTGAGTTGGTAGCATGAAGAGAGAATGGGGTAAGTGGCCGCAGAGCAGTAGTTGCACCAAAGGTAGCAGCGCAGTCACCCTAGTGGCAGCATTGGTGACAGGTATAATGATGAGAAGTTAGCTAAAGATTTCCAGAGAATGACTGGAAGCAGAGATGATGGAGACAATGAGGGCTGTAGAGCTGAAGTCAGAAACTGTGAGCTGATTGCTGCCAAGCCTTAAGGTCTCATACCCCTTGGGCCAGAAAGCCCAAGCACCTGAGACCTATAAAGAGCTGTAACACTAGAAGGCACTGTCTGTTCCTGCTTGTTGCTGTCTGTATTGCCCACTGCTCTAGAAGCCAAAGATTACAATAATTCTCAACTCCTAGGACTACTGGTGGTTAAAGACTAAAGCAAAAAATCTCTGGCTTCGAAAACCTGGAGCAAATGTCTCTTGGTTGTCAAGGTTTGGTGCTATATGCCCCTGTGTCTGCCAGTCCAGCCCATAGGCCTTACGCACTCAAGGGCCTGAATTACCAGTGCTAGAAGAACTTCTCCTGGCCTACCATGCTTTTTATCTGGGTAGAGCAAAAAGCCCCCAGCCAGCTAATTGGTAGCATTTGTATACTTGTCAGAATATTTATTCAGTTTATCTCCCTAGAATTTAAGTTCTGTGTGAAAGAAAAACAAAATTCTTATTTTGTTACTTATGATGAAGTTTCCATCCTATGTCTGTCTCTGTTGTTACTTCTAGGTACAAAATATTTTTTCAAAGATCTTTTGGAAGACTTTTATGGATGACTGTGAATCCAAGTAGTAAAGACAGTTTACATGGGCAAACAAATAAGGAAAATACTATTGGTTGTACTCTGTCAACTTTTTTGGCCTAATTGATGCCTATGTAGGAAGGACCTTGTCAAAGACAGAGTACTTTACACAAGACACTTCAAAGGAGCAGTGGTTAGATCTCTTTTGGCAATTCACACTTAAGAAATAAACTTGGGTTATAATACATATATACACAGAAATATCATAAGAGAACACCCTATCTTACACAAACAAAAATGTCATTTTTTGTACACAAAGAAAAAGCGGACGGAACAGGTCCTGCCTAGGGGGTTGATACCTGTGGAAGGAGGGAGAAGGATGTGGGGAGAAGGTATAGGAGGGTGAAAATGGGAAAATATTGTGTACAATGTATATAAATGGAAAAATGAGACCTGTTGTAACTATTCCAAGAATGGGGGAAGGAAGAATAAAGAAGAATTATGGAAGGAGGTGAATTCAACTCTGACATAAGAACATTTCTAAATATCACAGTGTACTCCTACTATAACAATAACAAAAAAGAAATTAACTGATCCATAATAGTTAAGAAGTGATGGTTTTAAGGGTAGAATTGAGCAGAGAAAGTCAAGCTTATGGCTTGTCAGCTTAATTAGTATCTAATGTGCTGTTCAATTATTGAATGAATTATACTGCTTCAAGTTTAAAATACATAAAAATAAATAATTGCAGCTTTTAGGAGAATCTTTTTACTAGAACTCATGATATTTATACCAAAAGCTGAAATCCAGAATGTCCAAAATTTGTTTTATTTCCATGTTGGGAACTGGTGAATAATAGGCTCTTTTTATTCAGACTGGGCTTTTTTACTAGGAATAAATTAATATGTAGTACTATTAATGTTATTTTTAAAAGAAGAAAGAAAGGAGAGAACATGTTATGATGAGACTGTTATATCCCTTTCTGTGCAGAAGCAAACTAATGAGTTCTTATTACATTGGGTACACACAATATTCTGTTTCTTTTTGAAGGTTATGAGGAGTAGAAATTAATTTTATTGATGGTTATGAATTTTGTATATAATTCTGTCTTAATCTTTCTAGGGTATTTCTTAACTTTATAAATATTTAAAGAGTGTTTAGCATCAGAGATTTTGTGGTAGCTGAAGGATGAGACTTTGTTGGTGGTGCATTTTTATTCCTAGTAAGTCAGAAATGTTTGAAACATAAATTCTGCCAAATGCCTCCCTTACCATTCCTATGAAGTTGTAGCTGTTTAATCAATATACTTACTTTGGAATAGACTATTCCATAGTTAGCAATTTCATAATCCTTTAATTCATATTATTTGGGTGAAATGATGAGTCAGAGCTTGGCATAGTGGGGGCGTCTGTGAGATCTCCTCCTCTGCTGCAACCATAGTGCCACTGAAATCTCTGACAGCATGCAGGCACAGAGGGACCTTGAGTCAAGATCATGCTGGTAAGAAGACATGTTTCCCACATAGCCAGGACATATAGAACCCAAGACTCAAGAGGAAAGGTTGGACAGGGACTCTGCACTTAGGACAAAGTGATAAAATGAGATCCACAGAATGCTCTGGCTCTTATCAATCATACTGATAAAATTAGAGTTTACATAGTGAGTCCAGGCACTCTAAAATGGCATGGAGTATGCACACAATCATCTAAGCACTGCACACACATGTGTTAATTCATTTACTGCTCATGACAATCCTGAAACAGAGCATAGGGAAGAAAACTGAGGTCTACTGAGAGTGTCTTCCCTAAAATAATATAAACTGGGATTTGAATCTGGACAGTATGGCTTCAGTGCTCTTCAACATTTTGGTGAACCTTCTCTGACTCCCCTACATGAATTTGTGAGCCTGAGGCTAGCTAAAGGTGGAGAAATGGTATTTACTCTACCGTAAACTAATAATTCTAATTTAATAGGTCATTCTTGACTTTTCCCATCTTTCATTTAAACCCAGTAATCTATGAGGTAGATGTTTATTAATGCTATTTTGAAGATAGTGCTAATAACGATGTAAGTAGAAGAAGAGTAAGTAAAAATATAGTAACTTCTGAAATGAGAAATCATAACATAACTGTTTTTATCAGTTATGTTGGCTGCTCTGCTAGGTTATGGTACATGCAGAAATTCTCTTTCAATACTCTCTGTTATTATCCTCTTCCCAGCTTTCTGGCATTACCGAGAAAGACTATGGTCAACCATAGTGTTCCTTTTTGTGGGGAGGAATCTATAGTTTTTTAAAGGGAGTCTGACATCCAGCTAGTAAGCTTTTGATATACCTAATAGCTATAACTGTGGTTGTACCTATACCTAGACCTGTATCTTTACTTGTATTTTTGGGACTACTAAAATGGCTAGTTCTATTGTTCTCAGAAGATTTGTAGGTTATATTGAAATTTTAAGCCTTATTTGATTAAATATTTCTACTTTTGAAGAATTTTGCTACTTATCTTACTGCACCAGAAGGTTTGAGATCCTGGAAATAAATCCATTATACCTTATAATAGGAGCCATTAGTAAAATGAATCATACCTCACTGGTATGTTTTCAAGGAGAAATAAAAACAGGAATAAAAAATGAAATGTCTTTCCTGATTGGGGAAATTAAATTTCAGAGTTAAACCCCAATTTCATCCATACTGATAAGACTTTTCATCAATAGGGAATATAACTGTATGTTTAATATCTATAGCTGTATCTTGAGCTTTCTTCCAGTCCTAAGGTGAAGCACTCCTTTCACTGACCTTCAATTACCTCATATTCCAATGTGGTTTATTGAGAACTCTTTTTGGTATTAGTTTCCACCTTCACTTGTGAGTAGGGTGTTTTACCTTCATAGTTGTCAACTCTTCAAGCAACATTAATTGTCTTCATTATGCACATGACCAAACTGGTGCTCTTGTTTCTGCTTTTTTCAGCACAAATAGGATCTTCTAAGTTTTGCCCTGTGTTCTATGCCTCTTCTTCTATTACCTTTTGAGCAACATTCTTCTGTGATCTTCATTGAACTTACTAGAGAGCCATTCTCAACAGATTCCTGAGTTTAAAGTGCTGTTACATTTTTAAACTTGTACTTTTTGAGACTCAGGGGATGAAAACTGTATTTCACAAGGTTGTGGTTCCCTTCAGAGTTTTAATTTTCCAAGTTACAAGTATCATCTAGTAGCTCTTTTAGAAGCACAAGGAAAGCACACCCCACCTCCTTTATTTCTAAAGGAAGTCTTCCATTTATCAAGGCTTCCATTTACCCTAATTTACCCCAACTTTCCACAACTTCCTAATTTACCCCAACTTAAAAAGTCCAGTCTGCTTTTTAATTGTGTATGTTATTTTCCATTTTGATAGGAAGAATAACATATTACTGGCTTAACAATTTTAAATTTTTTTCTTTTTTCTTTGAAGGCTTAGATATTATTTTCTTAGCACACACTTTTATATTCTGCCTTTTTCCATCAAAAGCAAATAGGTCTTCACCAAACCACCCAATATGTTAAAATTAAAGAAACAAAACAAGAAACTTTTCCATTATCACTCCCTGGTTAAACATTTTCTCACAGGAGATGGGTTACTCTAATGAGCTCTGACAAATTATTCTAACTGGTTTCCTCATAGGCTTTGGTCTTCTATGTATCTTCTTAGCTTCCCTGATCCTCCTATACGAGGAAGAATTACTTCTCCATATACTACAACTCCTGAAACTACTGAGTGGTTTTGGAAATATTCTTCTCAGATCTTTCAAGCTTTCCCTTTAGTTAAATCAATTCACATCTAAAGACATTTACCCATTCATCAAAAATAAGTGTCCCAGTTACTCCAATTATTAACTCTATCTCTTTTCAGGGGCAGCCTGAAAAATTTCTTCTTGTGAGTGCTTTTGGAAGTCAGTTCAATTTACGCTATGAAATCTTCCCATTCTATTAAATCAACATGAGTCTTGGAAATAATTAAGTTATTTTAACATTCTTAGCTTTTTCTTTAAAAATATTTGTGTTTGAGTATATCATTGTTCCTTTTTCATATTTGTTTAGCTTTGCCTCTAAGCTATCTATCATTTTCTTAAGGAAATTTCTTTCCATAGGTCAATTAATTTGTCTGTCATTATTTTCTTTCTCTTTCTTATTGCTCTTGAGAGTACAAAATAAATCTTCAAAAAGTATCCTACTAACTATTCCATATTTTAATCAGTATGAAAATAGGGAAAATGTGACAGATCTTTGGTTACTCTCGGTTTTGTGCCAGACCAGCTGCTATCTAAATTGGGCATCTAAATCTGGATTGATCTAAATAATGCACTTAATTAAACTATTTAGTTTGTACTTGGAAGTGCATATTAGATTGCCCACTGGCTTATATCCTTATATCAGATTCCTTTTAATCTTCTATTCTTGGAATTGAATTTGAATTATTAGAGATAGAAAGGTACACATATTACCCTCTATGTTCTCAAACACTTTACTGACTATTCCTCCATTTCCTTGCCAGAACTGAAACCTCGAGGACTAATTTCCCCTGTGGTACATTTATTTCATTTGTTATACCTTATCAACTTCAAGGCCTAGAACAGGAGTTGATAGGCAGGGCATTGCTCCTCTAACTCCTCTGTATTAGGTTGCAAGGCCTTTCATCCTTTTGTCCATTTTCAACCAGTTTTGTTTTCTTTATCCTAATATAGGATGGGACACTCAGGAAAATCTCAATAAATATTTGAGAAATTAATAATAGACACATAAATAATAAATCAGTATTTATTTGATTTTTTGGGAAAGAAACATGTGTACCAAATTAATAAGGCAATTTTAGGTACAGAAATGAAAAAATGATAAAAATGTGATGAGTGTTCATGTCAATGAATGGGTCTTACCTGAAAGGTGAATTTGAATCATCAGGCAGATTCCTTAATGTTAACTATGAAATTGCCTTCACTATCCTCAACATTAATCCAATTACTTTAGATCTTTTCTGTTTCTTTTGATTCATCTCAAATCAAGCCATTTTGCTCCATCTTTACAAGTGTATTCTTGAATTAGATCACTATTCTTTATTTTGTTTCCTGAAGAAATCCTCAATTGATCTTCTTACATCTAATCTTATTTTTCAAATACATTTTCACTCTTTAAATCATATTGATCTTTAAAAATACATAGAATATTAAGTTACTTCCTAGCTTATATATCTTCATTTCTTTCCCATTGTCTTCAGGGTAGAATCTGAAACCTTTAAACATGAGGTTGCCATGAAGTTTCATGGGGTGTCTATCTTTTCTGGCAAGTCTCCCATGTTTTCTGCATTCATCATGATTGCTCACCTGCCTTTCCTATATGGTCCTGTGGCACAGTCTCCTGACCATTTGTTATTTTCTTTCTTTCTTTTTTTTTAATATGTAGAACATATATTTTTATTCATTTACTCACATGTGCATACATTGTTTGGGTCATTTCTGCACCCTGCCTCCCTCCCCCACCCTCTCCCTTCCTCCTCCCCTCAGTTCCAGGCAAGTCCTGTTCTGCCCTTACCACTAAGTTTGTTGAAGAAAAGACACAAGCACAGTAAGGAACACAAAGCATTTTTGCTAGTTGAGTTAAGGACAGCTATACAGAGAGGTTCCTAGCATTGCTTTTGTGTACCCATGTGTTAAGACCCATGTTGATTCATCTCTAACTGAGCTTTACAGTGGTTCCTGATCCCCTTATGTTAACCTCTGTCGCTTTACGATTTCTGTATTAGTTCCTCTAGCGTGGGGACATGAAACACTTTCATGTTTTGGGTTTTCAACCTATTCCTATATCTCCTGTATGTGCTCTCCCTTTGTCATGTGATCCAAGTCCAACCATATTGCTGCATTTGCCCTAGATCTAAAGTCTGCATATGAGGGAGAACATATGATTTTTGGTCTTTTGAGCCGCTCATTTTCTATCAAAATTTTGGTTCTCTTTTCTGTCTTCCTCTCAGTTTGCTGGATCTCTATGCTTATAACCCCAGCTACCACAGAAACCTGTCACATTATAGGTATTCCATAAAAGTTTGTGAAATAAAAGGATGATGAATGAATACATTTGAACTGGGGTTGGAACTCAAGACCTGATGTTTGCTTGGAAGATTCTTTACTGCTTGAGCTACAAATTCAGCTCTTTTTTCTGTGGTTATTTTTGAGGTAGGGCCTTGCTTTTTGCCTAGGCCAGCCTGGACAACAATGCTCCTATTTTAAGCTTCCTGTTGCAACTGAGATGACAGGCATTCATCACAATGCCCAGCTTTTTTCTATTGAGATGGTATCTTGCAAAGTATTTTTGCCCAGGCTGGCCTGGAACCATGATTTTCTCTATCTCAGATCTCCCAAGTAGCTATGATTACAGACATGAGCCAGTGGTGCTTTGTCTGAATGTATACATTTCAGATATTTGTTAAACAGCAAACACATTTTTATAGCTCCTTAGAGTTACCTGTCTTTCCTTCAATTTTGTGTTTTGCATCAGAATGGACCTTTCTAGTCATTATTAAAGACATGTTCAGGATTACTGAATTAATATTGATCTTGAATTAATATTACAGGTTGCCCCAAACCTATTCTTTGTCAAATGAAAGTCAATGAAGCATGTCCTCTGTGTCCTTAATGAAGGAGAAAAAAATTGTCTTGACTGTAGAATGGTGACATTCTAACCACAGGTAAGTGAAACCTTATATACAAGAAGTAATACAAAATTATGTATGGGATAAATTAAAAATTAATGTAAAACTAAGCAGGTTTCATCTTAAGTTGATAAGTATTTTGATGTTGTTTTAAATCTTTATTTTCTAAGAGCATAGTTCCATGTGTTTCAAATACTTCTTATTCCTTAAGTGGTAGAAGGAAAACAATGAAGCCTATGAAACCAAGGTCTTATTGTTCTGCTAGATATTAGCACCTATTTTTTCATGGTAGAAACACATTGTAACAAAAGCAAGAAATCAGTGGTGTATGGTACACCTGCCAGTACATAGAAGCAGTTATATCATAAGTACTTCCTTTTGCAAAGCCATTCGTCATGATAGGTGTTTACCTGAAAGATCAATGTGTATTATGTGATCTGAAATAAAAGGAAAAATGAACTCTGGGATTACACTCCACCAAGGACCCATTAAGCAAATTTCTTGAGCACTTCATTATGCATTTCTTTTTTTAAACATTTCATTAGTGTATGATAGTTTTACAGAGGGTTTCATTGTGACACTTGCATATATACCTATATTGTACCAAGTTTGGCTCATCCCTTCCATTAATCTCCTTTTTCTCCCACTCCCTTTCTTGAAATGACTTTGATAAGTTTCAAAATCATCAAATGATTATTTGCAATTTTGAAAAACTAACTATGAAATTTGTACTTTGTTTTTGATTTTTATATTATTCTTTTTTTACTTACTGCTTTTTTCTCATTTGCTATGTGCCAAGTAGAATTTTCCACCAATATTTGAAATTACCATTTTTCGCTACTTCTTTTTTGAGACATAGGTATTTAAAAGAGGATGGTATCTATATGCTAAATCATTTAAAAGCATTGACAAGAATTTCACAATTCTATATATGAACAAAAATAGAATTAGTGGTTAAGTATGTCAGAATGGGTTTTTAGATTTCAGAAATGGTACTTCTTTCCTGCTTAGTGATGTAATGACATTTTTCCAATTTGGGAATGGCATTGCTAATCTATACATTAAAGTCAATTTCTGCTAGAAATTCCAAAACAAAATCAATACAGGAAAATTTATTTCCCAAAATCTGTACTGAAAAATGACTTCAGATGAGAGTAATTTGAAGTGGATGATTATTTTGAGCCTTCTTTGCTCTGTTACTGGTCTTTCAAATCTGTTGAAGTGACCACCCTGACTTCAAAAATCTAGTTTTTGGTTTTTAAATTTGCAAGGCTTTCCTAATATTTAACTCTCTTTCATCTATCATTACTTGACTGAAGTCTAGACATTTCTGACTTTTGTTAACTACCCCATGAAGTTATCTTCTTTATAGTTAAATATTGTCATAGTATAAAACCATAAAGAATAGGAAAACAACACAACATTAAGGGGTATGAATACATATGTGTAACTTATCTAAATAGAATATTTTTACTTTGCCTTTTGACATACACAATGCACAATGTACAGGAAAATCATTAAGGGGAAAAATACCATTTTTGTTCTAAAATTTTGCTCATGAAACAAATACAGAAGACAGCAACAATAATTAGTTGTTCACATGTATGGACAAAAATATTAGAGCTATTAATGTTAACCTCAGGAGACATCTAGCCAATGTGGAATAATTTTCATAGGTGGCTGGCTATGACAGAAATGATTGGTTAACAGTGCGACAAAAGACTGACACATATATAAACATGTGAAGTGATTAATATCCAACAGCAAAGATTAATACATGAGAAACATTAAAATAATCAGACATAAGATCACTGAAGGATAAGGAAACATTAAAATTACTGCTTTATTTTCAGCTAACCAATTATTTTGGTATAGCAAAAATTGGCTTTAGTTCAGTGGTTATTAAATAGGGAAATATAAACAGATTACCCAAGCCAGAACAATAGTAGGGTGAGGGGGTTGGATGGGGGATGCTGGAGACTATAAGAGTAGTGGAATTTGCACCATATGCTCTAACTTGGATTTGGACAGCTTTTTGGATGTCTTTGGTAATAAACAGGATTTCTGCTTTTTGTCTTCTTGATGTGGGGTTTACATTTGCAAAAAAAATCTATTAGTTTAAGGAAATAAATGAAGACCTTCTGGTTTGAATATTTATTTTAATGAGAAGAAAGCCCATTTGGATGAGAAAGGTGAAGGAAAAGCAAGTTTACACTCCCCTGAAGTGCTCTATGATCACGTCTGTCTCATCCAGCTCTAATTTTCTTTGATTTTAACTCATCTGTATGACCAGACATCTGTGAGTATTTATGCCTTTTTTGGTTATGTGCTGTCCCATTCTGGCTATCCATCAAATCCAGAACAGACTTCCCAGCAATGTTTTGTACAAAATGTAGAGTAGAATGATAACTGATTAGCATTACGTGATAAATGGACATTCTTTAGCTGAAACTGTAAAGTGCAAAACAGCTGAGACAACATATGAGCAGGAAATACAGTATGCAGTCTGTCTCTTGGTTCATGTTCATACAGCTTATTTTTTATTGATACAATTCAAAACTATATACAGCTCAGGCACTGTATATTCTATGCAGGACATGTAAAAATGGGCTAGTGCCCTTTTGTGTGCATATATTTGGGGGAAGACAACTTGATTATGTATCTCAAGGATAATACATTTCTTAGTGGCAAACAGAAAAAGGTAATGATAAGGAGATTGACATCAAGTTTGCTAAAATTTCTGATTGGGGTAACTTTCATGTCTTTTAATTCTTTGAACTTCAATTGATCCCTTGATGAATATCTGAAATTAAGATTTACAAACTAAAAGTCTGCAATGAGAAAATAAGGCTGGATGATGTCTGAGACAGTAACTACTGGTCTATTTGAAGGGCCTAGCTATTTACCACAAGTCAATTGTTTTTCTGCATTAGCAATTAGACCCATCTTTCTAAATATTTCTTTCTAGAGAAGACAGAAATCCATTTAAAAACGTGTTTCTCAATTTTAAATATATATGTGTGTGTGTTTTTCCTTTGTGCCAGTTTTCTTAACTCTTTTTGTATATATTTTTTAAACAAATACTAGAAGGGTTAAACAGCTACTGGTGAGATTGAACTTGTAGCTTTTTTCTTTCAACTTCTTTCTTAGATATTTTAAAAAAGCTTACATTTATATGGTATTTGGGGTGCTAGCAAGAGCTGACAGTCAAATATATAGTTAAAACTCTAACAGCTATCAAAGTTTAAGGATAGTGTTATATTATGTCTATTACAAACTGTCTATATGATTTGTTAAGAAACATCAGTGTAAGACAATTAATCAAATAATAGTCTATTACAGTAATTTTTCTTTAATTGTTATTTATTAGTTCACCTGGAAATATTCTAATAGATTCCTTATCTTTCTCACTCTCTCTAGAGATGAAAACAATTGGAGTAAAAGTTTAGTTGATGGGCCCAAACCTCAGTATTGCTGCAAAGTAAGAATAAGCAGCTTTCTGCCTGGATGTTCCCCCTAGTTTTTTTCAGTGCACTTTCACTATGTCAGGTTTCTGTAATTGCAATAATGGAAACAAGTGTCAGATTCTGATTTATTTAGCATCAACAGTTACAACCAGCTTTTCTGTTTGCAATGAGAATAGTATTAGATTATGGTTTACTTAGCACCAATAATGAAAGGGGGAGTCTCACAGTTAACCTAGGGAAATTCCAAGAAGTGGTGTTGGTAAAAGCATACTAACCTACAAGCTCTTCAGCTCACTCTAGTGTGATGGTATCCCAAAAGTGGAAGAATGGTGGTTTGATATGATAGAAATAAAATTTTAAAAATATTTTATAAATGACTATTTTTGTTAACTCTTTTCCTTAGAAGAAACAACCAAATTTCTTTAAATAATATTTTAAACTTAAGAAAATTTAAAATCAAATAGATGGACTAGCCTTTCTAGCTAATCAAAAGCTAAAGATATTTTGATATTTAAAAATAGTTTGCACAATTAATTTTTTGGTTAGAAATTAAACAAACCATATTTGTCATTATAGAGGTCTATACATCAGTGTCTAAAATCAAACAACCATGTCAAAGATTTAGCACTTCTAATTGTTGTAATTCTTCTTGGTCTCTGGGTGCTCATTGCACTCTCACTGAACAGAGTAAAGAAAATTTGGATAATTATATCAGTTCATCAGGAAATGGTAGTTATTTTTCCTTTTCTATAAGACATAATGCTTGTATATTTGTAAATATGAAGGTTGTGACATGCATCATCCCGTTTAACTACATACTTCTTTCAAATCATAAACTGAGTAGAATTCTAGTTTTAGGTAGAATTATACTAGATTTTATACATAATTTATTTTGTTTTGAAAATATTTTCAATAACATTTAAAAAACTGTGATATTTTTAATTGAAAATTTGCAGGTATATAAGTTTGCCATTTGATTTCTTTGAAGACATATTCGAAAATTTGCTAATGAGAACTTTAAATTTCATTTCTCCAAGTTCTTTTTTTGTTAAGCTTATTACACTCCTAAAATATTCAAGAAAAATTATAATGACCTATAAATTGGTAAAAATATTTTGGAGCAGGAGAGATGATGTAATGCATACATAGGATAAATTCATATGATATATTGTAAGAACTTTTGTAAATGTTACAATGTACCCCCAGTGCAACAATAAAAACAGATATCAATTAGCATAGGAGTTTGGGGTATCATATTTTATTTTTTGACCGAGCTTTTACAGATTCTACTACATACTTTAAGCCCCATTTCCAAAGATCACATGCTAACTCAATCTTAAGATGCTAATGACTATAAAATACTAGGTCAAGTAAATTTATGAGTAAATTTTTACAAATGAAATGGGAATGGTACCTTATAGCATCCCTGATCTTTTTTTTTATCTTGTTTTTTTTATTGTTTTATTATTCATATGTGCATATAAGGCTTGGGTGATTTCTCCCCCCTGCCCCCACCCCCTCCCTTACCACCCACTACACCCCCTCCCTCTCCCCACCCTCAATACCCAGCAGAAACTATTTTGCCCTTATCTCTAATTTTGTTGAAGAGAGAATATAAGCAATAATAGGAAGGAACAAGGGTTTTTGCTGGTTGAGATAAGGATAACTATACAGGGAGTTGACTCACATTAATTTCCTCTGTTTTTGATCTAACCTTTTCTCTAGTTCCTGGTCCCCTTTTCCTGTTGGCCTCAGTTGCTTTTAAGGTATCTGCTTTAGTTTCTCTGCATTAAGGGCAACAAATGCTAGCTAATTTTTTAGGTGTCTTACCTATCCTCACCCCTCCCTTGTGTGCTCTCGCTTTTATCATGTGCTCAAAGTCCAATCCCCTTGTTGTGTTTGCCCTTGATCTAATGTCCACATATGAGGGAGAATATACGGTTTTTGGCCTTTTGGGCCAGGCTAACCTCACTCAGAATGATGTTCTCCAATTCCATCCATTTACCAGCGAATGATAACACTTCATTTTTCTTCATGTTCTGTCAATAAAATCTATATTCTGACTGTTTTTTTAGTATTCCTAGTCACCAACATTACATCTTGCTATATTCTGCCTTGTGATGGATATTCCAAGTTGCTTCCAAAATCCTTAGCTGTCAATATGAAAAGTTTTAGTGTCTTGGATTCATTTCATCTTTCAATACTGAGTTTTTGTCTTTACCTTTGACTTTCCTCCTTGTGATTTGTAATTTGTACTTTTTCTCTTGACACAAAATATGTTTGTATTAAGCAAGAAGTTGGAAAAATGAATGCATGATCAAGACATTCAACAATATTTTAAAGGAATAATAGACAAAATTGAATCATAGCTTTCCAATGTTAAAATATTACTCTGATCTTTGAAAGGTAAACACACATTACCAAAGTGAAATTACTTGTCTTTAGTGTCAAGGATTTGTATTGATTTTATGGTGGCAGAACAAATTAGTCAATTATTTTATGAGATGGTTTCAGTGCTTTCTCGTGAGAATTGTAAGTAAAAATACTCCTAGAGAAATGTATGAAGTGTTAGTCATCTCTCTTCTAATATTATCTGTCTTGAGAGTCTCTAAACAATGTTCCCATGACATTTGGTAAGATTTCATTTCGTAGCTTAAGCTGTCTTCATTACTATTTTCAGAGTCACAGTGTTTTTCCATGGTATTTTGGAGTTTTGATTCTATTGCAAGGAAAACTATTAATACTCTGTATATGGTGCAGTCAGAATTTATATTTGCTCTAAGTCCAGTGAGTAATTGCTTCCAGTTGAAAGTATAGTAGTGTAATAAACAGGTATGAACTTCAAAGATGAAAGAAAAAGCAAAGACTAGATATTGCCTGCATTCTGTTCTCCCACGTACTACCTGGGGCAGATGGGGTGAAAGGAGCTGCCTAAGCATTGCTGCTGGGTTGCTTCATTCTTTCCTCATTATTTTCTATTATTTTATGATCCTCTTTATTGTTGAATTCATTGCATGTTATTTTCCACCTAGTTTGTCCTCATATAAAAAGTCAATGCATAAACAACAAAGACCCTTTTCATTCAGGAACATGTACAGCTTTTCAGTAACATGTAAGGACTAGTATTTATATTGCAGATGGATGAAAGAGCAGTGGGTGCGTATTTTTGTTTGTGTGTGCCTGTGAGGTTTTGCCAACATCTTCCTGTAAACTAAAATCTTCCAGATAGTTTATGCTTTGCACATAAGAATTTCTCAAGCCCACTTTATGTATAATAAAACAGGAAATCGAAGATATTTTTGAGGTTCTGGAAAGCTTTCTACTGCTGTTTCTCTTATTCCAACTGCCCACTATCCTCTCTCACTCGCTGATCAATGCTTATTATAACGCTATTAAAGTTTTTTTCCAACTTAAAACTTTGAGGCCTGTTAAAGGTAAAGAATTTTGTGGAAAATAACACTGAATGGTTAGTAATTAATGAGGGAAAAAATGGGGAACTTTCTTTAGTGAGAGGCTTGTGAAGTGACTTTGACATTTTTAGAACTCCTAGAAAAAAGTGTTAAATGTTATGAACATGGAGGGAAGAATTCACAAATGCTCTGTAGGCCTCTAATGTTGGTTTTCATGGAGTTGGGATTTGCTTGGCATGGAGGGACTCATAAGGGAGTTTTAAATTTATATTTTTTTGCATTGTTTTATCTTTGATAGTAATTATATTGCTCTTGCAATGAAGAATGGGAAGAAAAAAAGTGGTGGAAAAAAAGGACCAGTAAGTTGGAAGGGGTTCTTTATGGGGGAAAGCAATCTTTAATATTTTCACAATTTTACAAAGAACTACGCTGTGAAGTCCACACTGTGTCTATCACATAAACTTTAAAGTGACCCATAAATGAAGATTTTGTGAATGCAGTTTGTAGGTTGGAAGGTTCAGCTGTGAGGATTCTTCAAACAGATGGTATTAAAAACCATTCTGGGATAGTGCTATTTTAATTTACCTACTATTGTGACTGCAAACTTTCATCTGGCACTAGATAAGCAGCCCTGTAGGAGGATCTGATGTCATGCCTATGCAAGCAACAATCATAAAACAAGTAATAGGCAGTGATCTTTAAACAATGGCATAACAACAATAAACTAGTGTAAATTTTTTTCATGATGGCAATACATTTTTGGGGGGATGGAGGCAAAACTTTCATTTATACACTAAATGGCAGTCACATTAATATCACTTTTTCTGGAAGGCAGAGTTTTATACCATACAAATTCTAATATCTTTGCTTCTGGTGTTTATATGGGACATGATTCTACTTCCAGAATGGGAAGTAATTTTCTTTGGTGACTGGGTTTGAACTCAGGGCCTTAAGATTGCTAGGCAGGTGTTCTACCACTTGAGCCATGCTCTCAGAAGTTTTTGCTTTAGTTATTTTTAAAACAGGGTCTTGTGTTTTTGCCTGGGGTCTCCTGGACTGCCATCCTACTATTTTTGCCTCCTCTGTATCTAGGGTGACAGGCATGTATCATCATGCCTAGCTTATTGATGAGATGAGGTCGTGCCAAATATTTGCCCAGACTGGCTTTGAACTGCTAATCTCCTGATGTCTGCCTCCTGAGTAGCTATGATTTCAGGCATGAGCCACCAGACTATCCCAGGAAGGGAAGATAATCTTAAGAAAAAAGTCTAGATCGAAAAGAAAATTTGTGTATTGAGATTCTCATTTTCTTATTATCTGTATTATGGAAATGTTGTTAACTTTACAAATGATAGAGAACTCATTGGCTAACTATAGTGCATCATAATTGTATGATAACAAAATATGCACATTTATGTGTCTCATGATTGCCATTGTATAGAAAAGGATAAGTATTAAAGGAGATGTTTTAATAAAAATAATTATGTTATGATAGTGAGATAATGAATAAACATTTTCAGCATTTAAACTGTTTTGCACTGAGATAAAAAACAATCTTGATGCAAGGAAGTGTTTCAAAGTAATTGGGTGCTTAAGAGTTCCATATATTTATGTGAAAAATGGGCTACTTTTTCATTTTTGTTTTTATTTTAAGAGTTGCCAAAAAGTTTACGATCAGCCTACATAAGATATTACGATTTCATGTGTCTAGAGTAGTGCTCAGTGCTGGAATCTTTTAAATAGTTTATTATTTTTTACACTGTATAATTCAGTGGTTTGGGACTATATACAGAGTATATATATACATCTACATACATATGTGTATATATATACATATACATATGTATGTACAGCTACCACCACTACGTAATTTCATCATCCAAAAAGTAAAACCCATACACAATAGCAGTCATTTCCAGTTCTACCCTTCTTCCAGATGGCAGCAACTGCTAATCTAGTTTCTGTTTCTATAAATTTGCCTATTCAGTGTATTTCATATGAATGGAATCATATGTGGCCTTTCTGTCTGGACACTTTTATTTGGCACCAGGTTATCAAGGTTCCTTCATGTTATAGCAGGTATCGAAGCTGCATTCATGTTTAAGGCTGAGCGATGTGCTATATTGTATGGACATGCTGCGTTTCATTTACTTCTTCATCAACAGATGTACATACTAGTGGTTTCCACTTTTTGGTACTATGAATAATGCCACTATAACCACTCATGCCCTATGTTTTTAGGCCCATGTTTCCAATTTTCTTAGGTATCCCTTATCCAAAATGCTTTGGACCAGAAATGTTTCTAATTTTAAAATTTTATGAATGTTGGGAATATTAATACAATCTTTATTGAGTATCCTTAATCTGAAAATCTAAAATACGAAATGCTCCAAAATCCAAAACATTTTGAACATTATGCTGGTGCACAAAAAGTCTGATTTCAGAACATTTTGGCTTTCATATTTTCAGATTAAGAATAGTCAATTTATATACCTAGGAGTGAAATTGCTAGATCATATGGCAACACTATGTTTAACATTTTGCTGAATTGGAAAACTATTTTCAAAAGACTTATAGCATTTTCCAATCCCATCAGCAACACAGGTAGATTCCAATTTACCCACATCCCTTCCACCACTTGTCATTTTATTTTATTTTATTTTATTATTTTTTGGGGTGGGACTAGGGTTTGAACGCAAGGTTTTATGCTTGCTAAACAGGCACTCTACCATTTGAGCCATGCCTCCAGTCCATTGTTGCTCTGGTTATTTTGGAGATGGGGTCTCATGAACTATTTGTCCAGGCTGGCCTTGGATCTCAATTCTCCCAATCTCAGCCTCCCAAGAAGCTAGGATTACAGGCATGAGCCATGGTGCCCTGCCCAGCTGTCAATACTTGTTATTCTAAGAAATAATGACCTAATCCAAGATGACAATGACTTACATCTATGTTTCCATCTAATAGTTTTAGTTTTTCTCATAGTTTTGTATTGTTCTTATATTTACTTCCATAATTCATTTCAACTTATTTTTGTATCAACTGTGAAGAGATTCAACTTCACTCTTTTTCAGATGGATAACCCATGTTTAAACCCCCATTTTTTTTGAAAAGACTCAGCTTTCTCCTTGAATTACCTTGTTACTCTTGTCAAAAATCAGTTCACTGTATCTGGTGGAGTGGCTCAAGTGGTAAAAGTGCCTGCCTAGCAAGCATGAACCCTGAGTTCAAACCCCAGTGCTGCCAAAAAACATATTGTAGAAAAAACGGTTGACTGTATATGTCTTTCTTTATACTGGCACTACACTGTCTTAATTTCTGTGGCTTTTTTTTCAAGGTAGCTTTTTTTTTCCAGATAGTTGGATATACTGGGTTCTCTAAATTACTGAATGAAAATTTTGATTAATTTGTCAATGTCAGCAAAAACTCAGCAAGGATATATTGGAATTTCATTGAAGTAGTAGATCAGTTTAGGCAATATTGATTACTGTATTAGTTTCCTGAGAATGCCATGAACACCACCACAATTTGAGTGGCTTAAACAACACATACTGTCTGTATCACCTTTCCTCTGTACCTATTTCTTTCTCCTCTATTTTAATAATGACATTAAACAAACTGTTTTAGGGCATACTTCAATACAACTTCATCCTAGGTGATTACTGCAATGTTTCTTTTAAAATACAACCATATTTTGAGATACTGGAGGTTAGGCTTCAACACATAAAGTTTTCAGGGATACAATTCAAGCCATAACTCCAACTTCATAATAACTATTCTGCTGATTATTGTGCATGGAATTTATTTAAGTCTTTTTTACAATAATATTTTATAGTTTTCATGGTTTAAGTCTTATACTTCTTTGATTTCTAATTTCTAACTCTTTAGATGCTACTGTAATGTATTATAATGGATGTTCTTTTTTGTGGTTTTGAGATAGAGTTTTGAGATGAAGCCCAAGCTGGCCTCAAACTCTTGATATTCTTGCCTCATCCTGTTTAGAGCTGGGATTACAAGCATTTATCTCCACACCCTGTTTGGAAATTCTTTCTTAATTTCATTTTCAGATTTCTCATTGCTAGAGTACAGAAATACAATGTTTTTTTTTCATAATAGATTTAGTATTCTGCAATTTTGCTGAATGTGTTTATGACTTCTAATGATTTTATGTATTTTTATATACAAGATCATGTCATCTACGAATGGACATAATACCACTTATTCCTTTCCAATATGAATGTCTTCTATTATTTTTCCCCTATTTTCTCTGTCTAGGACTTCTAATACAATTTTGAAAAGAAGTTGTAATAACAGACTGACCTTGTTTGTTCCTAACCATAGAGAGAAAGCTTTTAGTTTTTCTTCATAAACTATTGTGTTAGCTATGAGTTTTCCTCAAGTTCTTTTTAATAAATCAGGTGAGGAAATTCCCTTGGATTAGTATGCTTACTGTTTTGATTGGGAAAAAAGTGTTAAATTTTTCCAATGCATTTTACTGAACCTATGGAATGATTATGCAGTTTAAAAACAATTATATTCATATAGTATATTGTAATGATTGCTTGTGCATATTGAACAAAATTTGTGTTGCTGAGATCAATCCCACTTGGTAACAGTACATAATCCTTTTAATGTTGCTGGATTAGGTTTGTTGGTATTTTCTTGAATATTTTTGCAGCCATACTCACAAGAGATATTTTAGGAGGCCTTAGCTGAACACTTCCAGAAGTAGCTCTTCAAAGCTGGATTTTTTTTTTAACCATTAGTCATCTTCAGCTTGAGACAGAGGAGACTCTTACTTCACACTGGCACTTTTAAAGAGCTCTTCACTTTAGAAAAAGTCTTAGTTTAGTGAACAAATATGATTCGTGTCTACATAACATGAATTTAAACTCTGCTTGTTCCTTACTAAGCAAGAACTACATTTCTTACTGAACTAGATAGGCTTATGACATTTTAGTGTGATTCATTACTATTCAGATTTATTTATTTATTTATTTATTTTCATTTTCTGAGCAGGCTATACCCTTTGCTATCTTTCTTCTCTTGTTTTTCTCCTGTAATTTTATCTGTACGTTGGGCTTTTTCATTTCTGCAGAGTCTTACAATACTTCAGACTATTCAGATTGAGGCCAAGTTCTTTTATTTTTGCTGGAATAACCTAGTAATATGATTGTACTCATTATAAGATATTTTTGAACTTGATCTTGCATATTCTAAAGACAGTTCCTGATATACTAGTGTGTTTGAGGTTTGCTTTTTTGGGGAAACTGCAAATGAATTCTTTAGTGTTCTTCCCCCACTGTAATATTAACAGTGACTTCCTAAATCAATCCAATGTGTTCAATAAGAAAACAAAACCCTCATTTCATTGAAACAATATCTTTGGAATCATGAAGAATCTTCTCTTTCATAATCTCTACTTTACATAAAGATATTCTCTAATCATTCTGAGTCTGATTTCACAAGAAATGTAACTTGTGCTCAGTAAAGAATAGGCTTAACAAAAACAGATATGAAGACCAGTGGGGCAGAATAGAGGACCCAGATATGAATCCCTTAGCTATGCCCACCTTATTTTTGACAAGGCACCAAAAACATACAATGGAGAAAAGACAGCCTCTTCAACAAATGTTGCTGGGAAAATTGGCTATTTGCCTGCAGAAAACTAAAACTAGATCCATGCCTATCAGCCTTTACTAGTATCAACTCAAAGTTGATTAAGGACCTTAATATCAGACCCAAAACCTTGACATTAGTACAAGAAATAGCAGGGAATGCACTGGAAATAATAGGTATAGGCAAGGACTTCCACAGGAGAACTCAAGCAGCCCAACAAATAAGAGAAAGGATTGACAAATGGGACTACATGAAATTAAAAAGCTTCTGTACAACAAAAGAAATGGTCTCTAAATTGAAGAGACTGCCCACAGAATGAGAGAAAGTCTTTGCTAGCTATATAGGGATAACCAGAATATATAGGGAGTTCAAAAAACTAAACTCCCCCAAAATAAATGAACCAATAAAGAAGTAGGTGACTGAACTAAACAGAACTTTTTCAAAGGAAGAAATCCAAATGGACAAAAAACAGATGAAAAAATGTTCACCATATCTGGCCATAAAGGAAATGCAAATCAAAACTACCCTAAGATTCAACTTCATCCCTGTTAGAATTGCTACCATCAAGAATACCACCAACAACAAATGTTGGTGAGGATGCAGGAAAAAGGAATCTTCATATGCTGCTGGTGGGAATGTAAGCTAATACAACCCATATGGAACACAATATGGAGGCTTTTAAAAAAACTAAACAAGTGATCCAGTAGTACCACTCCTAGGGGTGTACCCAAAGGAATGTGACTCAGGTTATTACAGGTCTGCAAAAAACTGAATCTAGACCCATGTATATCACCCTATACCAATATTAACTCAAAATGGATCAAGGATCTTAATATCAGACCACAAACTCTAAAGTTGATACAGGAAAGAGTAGGAAATACTCTGGAGTTAGTAGGTATAGGTAAGAACTTTCTCAATGAAACCCCAGCAGCACAGCAACTAAGAGATAGCATAGATAAATGGGACCTCATAAAACTAAAAAGCTTCTGTTCATCAAAAGAAATGGTCTCTAAACTGAAGAGAACACCCACAGAGGGGAGAAAATATTTGCCAGCTACACATCAGACAAAGGACTGATAACCAGAATATATAGGGAACTGAAAAAACTAAATTCTCCCAAAACTAATGAACCAATAAAGAAATGGGCAAGTGAACTAAACAGAACTTTCTCAAAAGAAGAAATTCAAATGGCCAAAAAACACATGAAAAAATGCTCACCATCTCTAGCAATAAAGGAAATGCAACTTAAAACCACAGTAAGATTCCACCTCACCCCTGTTAGAATAGCCATCATCAGCAACATCACCAACAACAGGTGTTGGCGAGGATGCCGGGAAAAAGGAACCCTCTCACACTGTTGGTGGGAATGTAGACTAGTACAACCACTCTGGAAAAAAATTTGGAGGCTACTTAAAAAGCTAGACATCGATCTACCATTTGATCCAGCAATACCACTCTTGGGGATATACCCAAAAGACTGTGACACAGGTTACTCCAGAGGCACCTGCACACCCATGTTTATTGCGGCACTATTCACAATAGCCAAGTTATGGAAACAGCCAAGATGCCCCACCACTGACGAATGGATTAAGAAAATGTGGTATCTATACACAATGGAATTTTATGCAGCCATGAAGAAGAACAAAATGTTATCATTCGCTGGTAAATGGATGGAATTGGAGGACATCATTCTGAGTGAGGTTAGCCTGGCCCAAAAGACCAAAAATCGTATGTTCTCCCTCATATGTGGACATTAGATCAAGGGCAAACACAACAAGGGGATTGGACTATGAGCACATGATAAAAGTGAGAGCACACAAGGGAGGTGTGAGGATGGGTAAGACACCTAAAAAATTAGCTAGCATTTGTTACCCTTAATGCAGAGAAACTAAACCAGATACCTTAAAAGCAACTGAGGCCAATAGGAAAAGGGGACCAGGAACTAGAGAAAAGGTGAGATAAAAAAGAATTAACCTAGAAGGTAACACCCATGCACAGGGAATCAATGTGAGTCAATGCCCTGTATAGCTATCCTTATCTCAACCAGCAAAAGCCCTTGTTCCTTCCTATTATTGCTTATACTCTCTCTACAACAAAATTAGAAATAAGGGCAAAATAGTTTCTGCTGGGTATTGAGGGGGTGGGGGGGAGAGGGAGGGGGCAGAGTGGGTGGTAAGGGAGGGGGTGGGGGCAGGGGGGAGAAATGACCCAAGCATTGTATGCACATATGAATAATAAAAAAAAAAAACTAAACAAGTGATCCAGTAATACCACTCCTAGGGGTGTACCCAAAGAAATGTGACTCAGGTTATTACAAAGGCACCTGCACACCCATGTTTATTGCAGCACTATTCACAATAGCCAAGTTATGGAAACAGTCAAGATGCCCCACTATTGATGAATGGATTAAGAAAATGTGTTATTTACACACAATGGACTTTTACTCAGCCACAAAGAAGAATGAAATTTTGTCATTTGCAAGTAAATGGATGGAACTGGAGAACATCATCTTAAGTGAAGTTACTCAGGCTCAGAAGGCCAACAATTGAATGTTCTCACTCATATGCAGATTATAGACCTAAAACAAATGCAGAAATATTATTGGATATGGGTCATACACTAAGGGGAGACTGCACATGGGAGGAATAGGGGAAGGGAAGGAAACCTAAAACTTGAATGTGGTTGATGTGCTCACTGTATAGGAGAGAATATAGTTATCTTAAATTGGCAGAGGCTGCTATGGGAAGGGGACCAGGAAGTAGTGAAGAGGACTGGTAGAGATGAACGAATATGGGTGGTAATACACATATGCATGGTAACAACACTAGAAATCTCTCTGTATAGCTATCTTTATGTCAAAGTAGCAAAAATGCTATGTTTTTCTTATTATCTCTTATGTTTTCTCTTTAACAAAGTCAAGAACAACAGGGTGGAACAGGTTCTGCCTGAAAGTGTGGAGTGGAGGAGAAGGTGGCCCAAATAATGTATACACAAGTAAATAAATGTAAAAACAATAAATAAAATTAAAAAATAAATTAATAAGCTTAGTTCAAGAATGTTAATGCATGATTCTCATTTTATACCCTTCTTATGTATTTGTGTACTATACCCCAAGATGGAACAGGAATGCTTTAGTTAGAACTGTGAAATCAAAACATGCTCTGGAAAGGTAGAGGATAAGATGGAGATAAATATGCTGGTTCATTTGTGGGTATATGGAAAGGAACAGTGGATGAGGGAGGGGCTGACAAAAATTTGTTGCTTCCAAAAGTATTAGGTGTATTCTGGATATATTTCCCATTGCAATTGTGGGAAATGGTTCTGCCTGTCTTAATGAAGTTCTGCTCTAGGGGCTAAAAATTTCCTGGTGTTCTCTGAATAGATTTCCTGTATATAAATGGACAAATAAATGCTATTAATAAATATTTTAATGGATATAGTATACCTACAAAGTAGAGTAATGGATATAGTGTACCTACAAAGTAGAATAATGGTCTTCTTAGTGCTAAATCTTCAGAAAAGAGGTTAAAGTAGAGTCTTGTCAGTGGAAAATAGAATGTAAAAAAGAATCACAAACAATAGCAGTGATGCATATCCGGGGATGAACAACAGAAAACTGAAGTGTATTTTATGCTTTTTGGTGGGAGTTTGTCAGCAGGGTCACTTTTTGTTTAACGTGTCTACAAGTTCTGTTGGAGAGAGTCTTGGTGGAAAAGGTGGGAGGAAAACAGGGGCATGCCTCTTACAACATGTATTTATCTTCATGTTTTTGTAATTTCCCTGTCTCATTTTGTTTTTACAATTGCTATTTTTATTCTATGGACTTCTTTCATCCATTCTTTTCTACTCCTGAAAATTGCTTTGTTAAGTCAACAATGCCATCATTGTTCAATCTAGCTCACACTTTCACTTTATCAATCATATTTAATCTTTTTGTCATGTTTAGCTCAGTGGATGTCTCTCTTCCTGAAATTCATGGCTTCCTTGGCTTTAAAGCCTATATTATTTTTTCTTCTCTTCTGTCACAATTGTGTATTATATTTTAGGGACTTTTTGGCTTTTCTCCTTTCATGCCTTTTAATAATAGACTACTGAATGAGTCCGCCTTCGATTCTCTTCTCTTCTAACTGGGAGTTCACCTTGACGGTATAAAGCTGGTGATTGGAAAATTGTAGTTCTTACACTAAACATTTTTTCTAAGCTCCTCATATTCCCAATGTTTTTTTTGATAGTTCCAACTTTGTGGTAAATGATTATTCATACAGAAATGAAACACATAGTCTGCCTTCCATATCATAGGTTTAGCATCAGTAGATTCAACCTTTGGAAGATTGAAAATATTTGGGGAAAATGGCATCTACACTGAAAACACATAGAAAATTTTTCTGTCAGTATTCCTTAAACAATACAGTTTAACAGTTACTTACATAGCATTTATATTTTATTAGGACTTGTAAGAGATGACTTAATACATAGGTTTTATGTAAACTTTTTTATAAGGGAGTTGAGCATCCATAGATTTTGGGGTGTGTGTGTGTGTGTGTGTGTGTGTGTGTGTGTGTAGTGTTGTGTGATGTGTATGTATGTATGAGAGTGTGTATGTCCTGGAACCAATACCTGTTACTATTGAGGGGTAACTATATTTCATCATTCCTAAACCAGCTTAACTTCCTATGTTTGTCACTTTGTTTAATGGCACTGCTTTCCAATGAATCACACAGATCCAATCTCAACAACCTCTAGCTTGCTGTCCATGACTTCTTTTCAACATGGGTTCAGTCACCAGGTCTTGTTTCTTCCATCATTTCACTGTCTCTCAAACCCATTCTCTATTTTCCTCATTGCTATGGTAAAATATAAATTCCATGTTAAATAGTTTTTGGATTACTGGGAATAGAAATAAGGAGAAGCAGTACAGGGAAGAAGAGCAAACCAATAAATTGACACCATATCTAGCTGCCTGCCCCAAAGCATGGGAGCTAGATGCTGAAAAACTCTCCCTCAATGAGTTCTATAACTTATATTTAAGGACTGGGAAGAGGAGTATTTAAGGAAATGTTAGAAAAATTTATCAAGCTAGTCTTATCTCTTACAGATTCATCCAGGGCTTTCAAAGCCTTACACTTATTGGTTACACATTTGTAAATGCTTGTAGGACTACAAAGAACAGGAAAGGAAGCCTCAAGATTCGAAGCCCAAGATGTATGACCTATAAAGGACATGTGAAAAAGTGCTGTTAGGTTGTCAATGTCTGGCTTACACAGACACACCCGAACCTTCCTAACTCTTCCCTTTCACTTATCTAGTCTATGTTATGCAACATATCATTCTGATCTTTTGAATTTCCAATCCTACCAATCCAATCTTAAAGTCCATGTGACAAATTTGGAAATTCTTCACATCTAATACGAAGGATTGGTAATCAAATTCTTACTTATCTTTCCAGCATTCATAATATGCTTGAATATTTTACTTAGGGGACAACCATGAATAGTTTCTAGTTTTTATATGTGTGTTTGTGGACTTATGTTTCTTCTGCTTAGTATATTCTCTGATTCACTATTTAAAGTATCTCATATGTAATTTTTTGTGATACCTTCTCTGACATCTGACACAACTAAGTAGCTCTTTTTTGGAATTTTTCTAACCACTGGTTCATACTCTCAAAGAGCACACAACAAAATTGCTTAAGATTTAGTTTGAAAATATAGGGTGGATGTTGTTTTGCTTGCTATTGTTGAGGATTTCCCAAAAACTCTAAAATGCATTAACACTGTACTTATTATGGTAGGTTATATGAATAAACAAATCTTAAATTTACCTCTGTCATAAATATTTTATCTTAAATTTCAATGTGTAATAATCACTTCTTTTCTTATACATCATGCACAATTTTATGTGCTTCTTATTGTGTCTACTATTATTTTTCTAGTTATCCATTTATGTTTCAAGATTTTGATTCTTCAGATGAATTTTAAGTTCTTTAAAAAGATTATTTCTTCTTTGTACTTTTCATAATATTGTACATAAAAATAAGCTTCTTGGTCATTCTTAACTTCTCTTTTTATTTTTTCACATGAGCATATGGTTTTCATAATGACTAATGTTATAACTTGCCTAATCCTGTATTTTGTGATCCTTTCCTATTCTGAATCATTTTATAATCTACATGCCTTTCAAATGATAACTCTGTAAACATAGAACCTATAGTAATGTGTGCAACTTCTAAGCTGAGAACAATATTTTCTATCGTTTTCTTTTTTTGTTCATTTCTTTGGCACTTTCTTTTTCATTTATTATTATTTCCTGGGTGTACAGTGTGACATTTATAAAAGTGCTTACAATTTAGCTTAGTTAAATTTACCCTTTCCATCATTCTCCTTTATTCCCCTCCCCCTATTCTTAGAAAAGTTTCAACAGGTTTCATTTTTTCTATTTTCACAAAATATTTCCACCATATTCTCCCTCCTGCACCCTTTCATTATACGTTCTGCCCTCTGACTCATATTAACCCTCAGACAGAGCCTGTTATATCTTCCTGTCTTCCGTTTTCAAGAAAAAAAAGACGTTTTTGTTTGCATACCACTTTCACCCCTGAAAGTATTTGTATTCTAATAAACTTTACTATAATATTGTTATTCTTTCCCTAGAGATGATTTGCTTTCAGTCTATTGAAAATTTATTTCTTTCCTAATAAACTTTGATGTCACTGTCACTAAAAAAACATAAAAGAAAAAAAGAAAGTTGGTAGTCACTACTGATTTCAGTCAGCACGTGAAAGAACACAATGAATTTTTCATCCTCATTTAAAGTTTTATTTAAATAGATACTCTATTAAAAAATAATTTTCCTCAAGGGTTTGAGGATACTTTAAGGATGAATTCTCTTCTAGTTCTTTCTTTGCTTACTCTGTTATATTCTATTTGTGAAATTGACTGTGAAATTCTATCAATAGTTTCTTTATTCTATGAGGCTTTTGATATTCAGCACTTTTTAAACACTGAGTTAAGAGAACTGTGACAATATTCTCATGACTTGGATGAAAGCTCTCAAGGATCAATGTAATAATTTATGAGAATCATTATTACAGAATTGAGAGACTGAGCTATTGTTTAGGCATTATTGTGTGTAGCATCTGTATACACATGAATGACTGTCTCTTAATATTTTTGATATAATGAAGAGAATATTATATTACCCATTTGAATCCATTTGCATAGAATTTTCATTCTGCTCTCTTCAATACATGTAAGAACATCTATTAAGTATCTCTAGGATAACAGTCCATCATATATGTGATAGAAAGGTAGAGCTAATTAGGGGAATTGCATAGTTCTTTTTAGATAGTGAGACTACTGAATGTGAATACATACAATTTTGTATTTTTAAATATCCATTGTAGCAATGTCTTCACTATTTAGAAGGATAGTTTTTAAATTAGAGAAAATGTGATACCTAAACTGCATGTGCCTTCAGATTAATGAATAAAACTATCATTAACATATTTTAAAGCCACATGTAAAAAACAGGGAGAATAGATTTTAAAAAAAACAATGGTTAAAAGGACAATTTTATACTGTCATTCTTAATTCTATGCTATCCAAAACAAAATGTAAGAAACACTCTCTTCTTTGTTATTTCTTTCCTTCTTTTTTCTTGCTTTCTTCTATCTTTTCTGAGGACAAAATCTATTTAAGGAAGCTTGAGGATAATGGGGATGAAAGAATTATCAAAAAATAATTTCTTTCAAACCCTAGATTTATTTTAATGTGTTGTGCTTATTTCTTTCATGATTATTTTCATTACCTACTTGTTATTAATCCATCATAAATTTTTGAAAAATCTCTATAAAGAAGAGAAATAGAATCTACATGTATTTTTCAGATATTTTACTGCTTACAGGTAGAAACTTTGGTCTTGTAGTCTGGAAGGTATGTCAATATTTTAATCAAGAAATATGTAGGAATCACTTGAACTGAAACATGTTTAATATAAGATATTTGCAATAAATGTGCCTGGATGATAGTGGAAGAGTGTGCAAAGTTATTTCTGTCTGCAAACATTAAGAGGAACAGTAGCTATTCCTGTAGGAATATACAAAATACCAAGTAAATGACTTGTATGTATAATTTGTCTTACTGATAAAGACAGGTCTATATTTCTAATTAAAATTGATATTATAGTATGACATCTACATAAAATAATTATATAATAATGATTTTAAGAAAAAGATTTTGTAAAAATAAAAGTAGACATAATAAGTATCATGATATAAGTAAACATTACCCAAGTGCTGAAATTTGCTGAAAGAAATCATTAAATTATGTAATTGAGGGAAGGCAGCAAGATGGCAGAAGAATAGATGCTTCCTTCATTAGGCTGCATGAATAAGTGTTTGGATAGCAAAGAAGAGACTATATACAGAAAAGCCAAAGAGAAGAGAGCACAAGAGAAACATAAAAGAGTAATTGGATATCTGAAAATATGATGCATCAAAAAGACAATACGGAAACAACTTTAAGTGCCCCTCACTGATCCCTCTGGGGGGAATGGAAGACTTACCTGAAAGTAAGCCAAGAAGTGGCCACAACTGACTAGCAAAACTAGCTCCTACAATATTTATGCCACCCACAAATCTTAACCCTAGTGTGGGGCTATAACAAGACACTAATTTTCCCCTGCATGGCAGGCCAGCAATAAAACAGGACTACCATGCATTTTTCAAAACCTCTGAGAGCTGTGGTGAGACACCATTTTGAGAAAGCCTGAGAACTGAGTCAGGCTTCTCAAGACAACTGGTTGCAGAGAGAATGAACTTACAGCAAGCTAAGAAGTTAAAGGGTGCTGTGGTAGGGAAATGGTGACCCTGCCTAATTGTCTGAGGGAATTTTCCAAAGTAAAATAGCTAACTTTCTCTGGCAAAGAGCTCAGACAACAAAAGCTCCTTGAAGGCAGGCTGTTTTGGAAACTGAGCAACCTGGGAGATACGAAAAATTGCAGAGCTGCATTGTCCTTGTAGAAACCTGCCACCAGTGCATCCAGGGCAAGAAACACCCAAAGTCAGATACCCCACCCAACACTGGCACAAAAGCCCATTGAATATATTCAATTTAAAAAACAGAATACCTAGCCCCCACCTGACTGAGAACTCCAGTTAGAGCAGCTGCTTACTAGCAAACAAGAAGAAGCAATAAACATTTAACTGAACAAAGCTGGATTTAAAAGCTCACACATTGAGGCACTCCAGGTCTCCGAGTCAGATTGTCTGCTTGGAAGTCCATCACAAGAGGCAGACAGAGAGAGGGGGAGGTTGGACTGTGTCTGAATGGAAAAGGCAGCAAAAGTCACAGAGGTCATAAGAACTGCCCTCTCAAGTCACTTGCCCACGCCTTACAGAAATGGCCCTGCCATCTCGCAGCTCTTTCAGTTTCAGCAGGAAGTCTCACCCTTATCTATAGACACCACCCAGACCCAAAACAACCCAGAGGGCAAAGCTGCCTACCCTTAAAACCCCAATACACCAACTCCTCCTTTCTGAAGCTGTTCCCATAACAGCCAGGGCAAGAAAGATTAATGGAAAAGCAGCTTTTCTTCAACAAGAAAATAAGTGTTCTGTTTATTTGTTTGTTTCTTTGTTCCATTTATTTGTTGTTGCTGTTGTTGATCTTATTTTGTTTTTATTTTGGTTCTTTGTTTATTTCCTTTCAGCCAACTTGTCCTTATTTGATTGTTTCTCTCCTTTTCTTTCATTGTCTATTTCCCAGTTATAAATACCTAGAGTTCTCTCATATTACTATCTCCTATACCAACCTCCCCTTCTTCTCATCCCCCTTCCTCCCTTCCTCACACCCAATTCCCACAATACTCAATTTCTAATCTTTATATCCTTCAACCAGTGTTAAGCTCCCAAATCATACACCTAGAAATCAGAATTTTGCACCCATACAACTTTACTAGAGAGACAAATTAGGAATTCAATTGTTCCTTACATATTCAAACACTTGATTTATTGCAGAATTTCTTACCTTGTTACTGGAGTAGGTTCCCCACTCACCCAAGGAAGTAAAAAGAATATTAGACCAAGAGATGCACAAAACACAGTGTAGAAATTTAAACGTGAAAAAGCAATGTGATATTTCACTTCCAGACTTCCATCCCAACAACTCAACATCTGAATACAAAGATAATCAATTGCCTGAAATGTCAAAGAGAGAATTCAGAAGCATATTATTAAAAATGATCAGAGACTTAAAGAGGACTCATATAAACAGATAAATGAAGTTAGGAAGTCAATCCAAGACCCAGACCAGAAAGTCAGCATTAAAGAAGAGAAATTCAACAAGGAAATGGAAATTATGAAAAATAATCAAGTAGAACTGCTAGAAATGAAAACCTCAATAAATTAAATACAAACCACAATGGATAGTATTACCAGCAGACAAGATCAAATAGAAGAAAGAATATCAGAGATGGAGGACAAGATTGAGGAGCTATTGCATGCAAACAATCATAGAGGAAAAAATTAATCCACATGAATACATGCAAGAACTCTGGGATAGTATCGAAAGACCAAACCAAAGAATTAATAGGGTAGAAGAAGGAGCTGAAATACGAACTAAAGGCATAAGAAACCTATTCAAAGAAATAACAGAAAATTTCCCAAATCTATGTAACAATACAGGCACCCACATGCAGGAGGCATTTTGAATTTCAAATAGATATGATTAGTAAAGAACTACCCCACAACACATCATCATTAAAATGCCAAATCTAGAAAAAAAGAAAGGATATTGAAATCTTCAAGAGAAAACTACAGCTCACCTACCATGGTGAGAATCACCTCAGATATCTCAGCACAAACCCTAAAAGCCAGGAATGCATGGAGCAATATAGCTCAAGCTCTGAGAGAGAATAACTTCTAGTGAAGAATACTTTATCCAGCAAAGCTGCCCTTCAACCTCCATGGAGAAATAAAGACCTTCAGAGACAAAGACAAGCTAAAGTAGTTTATGTCTACCATGCCAGCTTACACAGAATACTCAAAGAAGTAATTCACATTGAAAAGAATGAAAAAAATATCGCAAGTATGAGGATCTAGGAAAGATTAGAACTCAAGAGGAGTTGATGAACTTACAAAAGTTAGAAAAATAGCAAGCATGATCAACTCAGAAAACCAGCAAAACCTGAAGCTGAACAAAGCCAAAAGCAAAGAACAATCAAGACAATTCTCATTCTGGAAAAATAAGCAATTGAAACACAGGAATCAGTAAACTCTCAATCACAATCCTAAAGGTAAAAGGACTTAATTCTCCAATCAAAAGACACAAATTGTCAGATTGGATTAAAAAGCAAGATCCAACAATCTGTTTTCTACATGAAACACACTTCACAACCAAACACACGCACATGAACTAAAAGTAAAAGGTTGGAAAAAGATTTATCACACATGCAGAAACTGAAAACAAGCAGAAAGGTATTCTTATATCAGACAAAGCAGATTTTATGCAAAAATAAGTCAGAAGAAATAAAGAAGATAACTACATACCAAAAAAGGGAACAATCCAGCAAGAAGATAACAATTCTAAATATATATGCACCAAATATAGGAACCCCCACATTCATAAAACAAATACTTCTGAGCTTAAAGGAACAGACAGGACCAGATACAATGATTGTGGGAAAGCTAAACTCTCCATTCTTTTCAATAGACAGAACATCCAGGCCAAAAAAAAATCAACAAAGATATCCTAGAACTGTACAATGCTGTGGACAAATTGTACTTAACAGACATTTATGGAATATTTCTTCCATGACGCAGATTACAAATTTTTCTCAGTAGCCCATGGAACTTTCTCCAAAATAGATCACATCCTAGGTCATAAACCAAACCTCAACACACACAAACACACACAAAAACTGAAATAATCCCCTGTATCCTAACAGACCATAGTGGAATAAAATTATAAATCAATAATAAGGAAAACCACAAAAACCATTCAAACTCATGAAGATTGAACAATGTTCTTTAAGTTTCCACCTCACAGCAATATAATAAGTAGCTCTTACCTTGTTATTTAGTCTAAGATGTCACGGATTCAAAGATGCAACATCATTTTATGTACACGGAATGCAAAGGAAAAACACTATCAACTTATTGTAAGTCACCGTAACTTATTATTTTTTCAGAACTGTTAATACTTGAGAAAACATGAATATTAATGTTAATGAAATGTAGATCAGTAAACAGGCACAGAAAGTTTACATCCATCATGTGTCCAAGATTACTCAACTAGGAAGCATTACGAGCATTTACCCTGTCATCAATATACATAATTTTTAATAGCAACATTAATTTTTACATAAATATTCCCTAATTCATTTAATTGCTCCCCTTGTTTTAGTTGACTATGTCCTTTTAAAATTTATTTATCAACATATAAGAGTTATACAGGGGGATGCATTGTGATATTTACATATGTGCTTACAATGTATCTTAGATTTACTCACTCCATAGTTCTCCCACTCCCCCACTTCTTAGAACAATTTCAACCGGTTTCATTCTTCTATCTTCATACATGAATACAAAACGCATGCACTATATTCACCCTCATTCACCTTTTCTTATGCCTATCTACTTCCCACTGGTACCCATCCCTCATAAAGACCTATTTTACCCTCCCGTCCTTCATTTTTTAAAGTGTATATTATCATACACTTCAGGCCTTTATATATCAATCTTTAATCAAATTAACCCCCTCTGTTACTCATTCTCTATCACTACCTTGATTTTTATGTCTTTCCATCTACTACTTTTTGTGTTGGCTTATTCTTGTTTTTCTAAGTTTGAGATGTATCATCAGATTATTTCTATGAGCTCTCTCTATATCTCTGATGTGGGCACTCAATGCTATAAACTTCCTTCTGAAGGTTACCTTTGCTGTGTCCCATAGTTTCTGGTAACACTGTCCTCATTTTTGTTTAAATCTACCAATTTCTTAATTTCATTCATAATTTCTTCAATTGGTTGTTCAAAAGTACATTGTTCAATCTCTCTATATTTGATAGTTGCATATATTATATTATTAAAAGTAACATTTGTGTTAACTCCATTATCCAATGTTTTGTGTCAGTTAATCTATGTTGGTTAAGGTTAATATATATATATATATATATATATCTCATATATATTAACTCTGTAACTTAGTTATAGTTCTCATCTGAAACTTGTTGTTTAGGAATAATTCCAAATAAAGGCATACAAGATAATAAAATAATTAGGCCTATGTGTTAATAAGTAGAAGAGCCCATTTTTTTTCTGACATTAACCTTGGATCACAACCTTGGCCAAGATATGGAAGAAAGAATGAAAGTATTCTTAATCTTGGCACATCAATACAAGGCTCACAGTTTTGTATCTATAGAAAACTTTCTGTGAGTCATGTTAATCTCTAATTTTACTGTTTAAATAGTCCTTATTTGAGAATCAATGAGCCACTTATAAGCCATGTAGGTCTTTTCTTAGTCACAATCATAAATGTGGCTCCAGAACTACACAATGGTTATTACCACAGCACTGCAACATTGTCTAATTAGTGAAACTGTGGTTATGACTGTACAATAGGCATCGACTTGTTTCTAGTTACATTATATTCATTTACTAATCTTTACTGTATTACTTTCAAAATTTTTCATTATAAAACATGTTGTAATCAACCCCCTTATAAAAGCTCTTGTCAACATCTTTGATTACCATTATCTGCTAAGAAATCTCAAATATGTAATTTTACCTTTGCTCTCTGCATTGATAGGCTCTTTTATCCAGCAATCATATTGTCATATGCTTAAAATAAAAAGTCATAGGAAACATTTTCTATTTTTTTCTTCCAAAGCTTTATCTAGTTCAGTATCTCATATTTGTAAACAGTAACAGTCTTGGTTTAATTATTCAAATCATAGATTCTATTCCTTTTAAATCACTTATTATTTAATTCTTTACCTCAAATATATATGCCATATTTATACATTTCCACAATGACAACTACTACTTTAGTTTGAACCACTCTCATCGATCACCTAGAAACTGCAATATTACCTTTTCTAGTTTCTCTAATTCCATGTTTCTCATCCCCTTCCTCCTGTCACAACTTTCAGGGTAACATTTAAACTGAAATTAGATGTGGTCACTTTCTGTTAAATTTCTCCAGGTTTGGAGATATATCTCAAGTGGTAGAGCACCTGCCTAGCAAGCATGAGGCTCCAAGTTCAAACCCCATACTGTCAAAAAATAAATAAAAGAGAAAGAAAGAAAAGAAAAAGTCTACAAATGTTATCATTGGATATAAAGTCATAGCTCTCATGGTGGCCTTTGAGGCCCAACATGAATTTGCCACATTACCCTGACTTTCTCTCCTTTCTTTGTTAGATTTGACCACTTTGAGCTTCCTATTTCTCTACTGTAACATATTTGCATGGATTTGACTCAAATATCAGTTCCTCAGAGACCATTCTTATCTAAGGAGTTTCATTTTGTACCTACTAGTTGATTTTCTTTAGAGTTCTCTATTATCTGAGGCACAAAAAAATCCATAAATATATACATAATCGGGTGATAGTCATTACAGCAGTCTCAACTTATCCTAGGTTTCACTTCCTACTGTTTCAGTTATCTGCAAATATTAAATGAAAAATTGTAGAAATAAACAATTTATAAATTTTAAATAGATTTTTATTACAATATATTTTATAATTTTTCCATTTTGTTATTATCTGCTGGTTTTAATCTCTTTCTGTACCTAATTTATACATTAAATTTTGTCATTGTCACTGATGTATAGGAGAAAACATACTCTATATAGGGTTCCCTACTAAGTTCAGTTTCAAGTATTTTCTAAGAACCTTGGAAAGTATCCAGTGTGGATAAGAGGGAATACTATATTTCTTAACATTCTCTCCCACATGTGACATTCATTGAACTATCTCTCTTACTTTCAAACCCACCCTTTAATATTTAGCTTGTGAGGCTGGGGCTGAGATACATACAACAAGCCATGTCTTCTCTGTAGTCTGCTGGTTCTGTCAGGTTTTGCCAGTGGTGGGGTGCTATGGTGAAACCAACAAGCTGCAGGCTGAGGAATGGATTTTCTGTTGGTATCTCCTATAGAAAGTGTCTTCACTCAGCAGCAGCAGTGTGCTACAGTAGGAGTAGCAGATTCAGTTCTTCTAGTCCTCCCAGAATCAACTTCATTAGAGACATCTCCCTCAGAGTTCTGAATCCCAACTGAATCCACTCCTCTGAGTTCCTGAGTCACCAGTAATATCCAAGCCATGCCCTTTTCCCAGAGATCTGAGTCCTGTTTTACTTGGGCTCCTTCTCTAATATTTTAAATGTTCATAATTCTAACCATTTCCTTGCTTTTTTTCAGTCCTGAGTTAGCATCTGCTTCCTTGAGTAATTACCTCATGATACTTTAGCATCGCTGGTTTCATTTCAGCTAATACCAGGTTAACAATTACTCACATTAAATTCTTTCTGTTAACATAACTTTTGTGGCTTCTATCTCTTGACTATATTCTGACTAACAGAGTAAGACTGAACCATTGGCTAATTAAAGTGACTAAGGAAAAAACAAGGCTATATTTCAACTTCTAAAGGAGCCCTTAGAGTTATGGGAGGAAAAAGTTAAGTGGTTGGACCCAAAAGCACAAATTTCAACTCCTTGGCTAAAACAAAATAAAAACTTCTGTCTTGAATTGTCTGGTTTTTCATTGCAGAAGGGGCAGGGAAATAAGTGGTATATTTTATAGTAAGGGTACATTAAAGAAACCCACTGAAGAAATTGCAGGATTAGCAAAATGATCAGTACTGGGGACTATTTGTGACCTTACCAATGTTTAATTTCTATTTGACTATTTCTTCTTCTGAAACAATAAAATAATTATTGGTGTCTTACTTAAATGATGTGCTAATTGACAGAAATAGAGAATCACTCTTTAAACTAAAGCATTATGAGAAATAGGAAATGCTAAAATACTAAAAATTATTTAGTTACACGTGCATTTGAAAAAGAATTTGTATTATATAAGGAAGGGCTCATAAAATTAAACTCTTGTTGACTTTGTTTATTCTTCTCACCTCAAATGCAAGAATTACAAAAATAGCTTCATTTGACTTGTTGTTACTCAAATGAACATAGACATGGACATTTTTGACCCACTATATAGCATGAATTTTTATTTGAAATGCCACCCTGTGAAAGTTAGGGACTTGACTTTATTTCCTTATTCAGTTATCCATGAAAAAAGCCCTCAACATCATAGAAAAAAATGTATTTTGTCATAGTTATGTTATCAACACCAAGAACTGAATGGGGGCTCACAATTTATTTGCATATTAGTTTTGAGGAAATAATTAAAACAATGTGAAAATATTTGAGTCCAAAATTAAAAAAAATAATCTTAAAGCACTTTGTAGAGTGATTTGCACATAATAAATATTTTTAAAACGTTAAAAAATTTCTAATATTTGTAGCATTTGTTCTTATTTAAAGAAATCCTGACCTACTATGTAGTAGCTGCTTTTCTTCTGTCAAGGTTGGACATGTGATATCAAAGCCTGAAGCCAACATGACGATGGTCTAAAACTCTGTTTTCTGAGTTTTGAATAAAGGCTTATTTTTTTTAGAAAATAAATCAAGAACTATAGACTATCAAGTACTTATGTGACATTCTGAGAGTCTGGGGGCTGTTTTGACCTATTTTTTACCTCCTTTCTGCTTCTTAGAATTAGCCAGTAGTATCTGCAGTAGATATCTACTATGGCTGTGCCAACTCAGCCAACAAAGGCTCATGTTGAAATACATAGAACTTTTCCATTTTGGAAACATATTCTACCTTTTTGTCAGAAAAAATTTGAATATAATCCTTATATATAACATACCAAATATATTAAAAGTTCCTTCTAAGCATGGCAAGAAACATTTATTGAGCTATTGATAATCCTAGGCCTTTCTTCAAATCAACCTTCATAGTATGAGCACATACTTGGTTGAGAACCAACCCTTCTCAAGCAATAGCCATGGAGAGCAGAGCAGTACACCTGACATTCTCAACCCCTTCATGTGAGGTAAATGTATGTGACCCTGCTGCTGTCAGCCTCTTGTTTGCATTCCCTTCTGTTTCCATTCACAGGAGCCACTAATAGCAGTGAACCTCAGTTATTACAATTATACTGGCACAAGCACATAGATACTTTTTTCTCTGGCTACTCACTCTATTGGCAGACAGGATGAACAGGCTGCAGAATCAACCCCATTAGTGTCAAGATTAGGCAGTAGTCCCTATGCCTCTCCTTATTTTAGTGTGTCCTAGATAACCCAGTATTGAGCAGATATTGGAAGAATGGTAGCATTGTGTTTGCCACTACCTTTTGAAGAAAACCAAAATAATGACATGGTAGTTTGATGTTGTACAATAGAAGACTGGAAAAATGTACATTATTGTAGTGACAGGAGATTTTATTAGAGTATACTAATCTATGAATTCTAGCTGTGCCTGCTTTAGAAAAAATACTGTTGAAGGTATTAGTAACATGGTTCAGTGCTGATATTCAAGAGAAAATGTCATATACATTTTGAGTAGCATGGTATATGTGTGCATGTATTAAAGGAGAGAGAAAGAGACAGAGATAAATAGAGTATGAGAGTAAAAAACACTTGCATCACATGTAGGAGAGTAGGGACAGGAAGAATTGTGTTATTACTGCTAGAGATTGTGGTGGCTTTGAGATTTAACAGCTGATGGTACATGGAATTTCTAATTATTAAAATACCTTAGGAAGCTTTTGTTAGGTGAGAAGTGAAGGCTTTAGAAGACTCAGTTATGCTTTAAGTAATGATGATTTTGATGAACTTTTGTAGTTTATTACTAAAGAATTAATATTGTTTATGAGAGTCTACTAGTCTTTTTTGGCCACCTCTTCTACCTTTTTGTTTCAAAACAGTCTGAATAATAAAATACATCAGAACACAGCAGAATACATGAGGACATATGAAAACCTGGGCTTTGGGCAATAACATGTAGTGATCAAAGTCTAAATATCAGCAGAAAAATAATAAGTCACTTTGAATGTAGCTCATCATGTCAATAGCTTTGAACTCCTAAAATAGAACAAACGCTGAACCATGGAGAGAGAAGCATGGGAAGATGAGTTGCCTGCCTCTAGGTTCTTCAACTATGATAACACGGCTTCTGAAAGTCACAATCCCTTGGAAGTGTCATGTTTTGTTTATGGAACTATGATCCTCACTGATACACTCCAGTAAACCCCGGAACCCTTCTGTTTCAGCTGCTCCTTGATGCAGCACCTGTGTACGTATCTGTGTGTTCAAAATAGCAACAACCCAAACTATATGAAAATCAAGAGAACACTGTGTTGTGCTCACAGTTTGCATTTCCATTTAACTCCTTGTAAGGACACCCACTTAACATACTCTCTCAGATTTCATGGGCAGCTGCAGCATTTGATTCTTATTTCTTTCCACGTGGGTTTTTTTCCTTTTCCTTAAAGAATTTTGGGTTTTAGAGAGCTGAGTCATATTTGCCCAAGATATCAGGATTATGTGGGGTTCCTCTGAAGGCTTTGCATAATAAGTTTTTAATTGGAGGACATAGGGAACAGTGGGTAAGGAAAAGTTGGTATAATAAAAAGTAATTGAGATAGTCAATTGGAAACTTCTGGACTCAGAAAAAAGAGCCAAAGAATATACCTGAAATGATTTCTCACCCTCCATTCAGAGCTACTAAAACAGACAAAATAGGAGAATTCTCATTTTACTGAGGACCATGCTCAGTTTGGACCCTTAGGGAAGACCTAAAACCACCTTTTGTTAGCTTTTGTCTCTGGAGTTTAGCATCAGTTACATCAATTATGGTTCTATTCCACTCAGGTCATTGTTTGAACAAGTGGAAGGCAAAGGATATGAATCAAATTTTAATTTCTAACAGAGGTGCCTTTAAGGATATATGGTTGTGAAAGTTCTGAGCACAATATAAAGGACTTCAGAGGAAATTTTTTGATTTCCAGCTTCAGCAGTCATTTCTTCTTATAAAAATATCATACTGTCCATCTGGAGTCTAGTTTTGTGGTAAGAGTTATGCCAAAGAATCTCAGGCTTATGAGGTAAAGTAGAGTACATCTTTCTCTGCCTTCTAAGAATCTTCAACCCAAACATGAATAGTAGTAAAATGAGTGAACAATAGATTACATCCTCGCAAGAAGTCCAAAACTGCCAAACTCAACACTTACCTTTGATTATTTCTCAGGTCCTCTTCATCTTGCCCTTCCGGTGATTTTCTCTAATGCATGTTTTGATCCCAAACTAGAAAACAGCACTGATGCTATATGCACCAACCCATCAGAGATGTTTAGGAGAGTTTATTTTATACAGAACAAAAGTACTGCTGTTCTGAGAGAAAGCAACTGAAATACATGTAACTCTGGTTTTCTCAGGCATTTTCTGGACTTTTTTTTTTTTTTTTTGGCCATACTGAACCATGAATCCCGTGCTTGCTTAACTCAGAGTCTTGTGCTTGCTAGGCTAGTGCTCTCCCTTTAAGTCATGCCTCCAGCCTCTGTTTTGGTTTAGTTATTTTGTGGGTAGGATCTCATGTGTCTGTCCAGACTGGCATTGAACCACTGTCTTCTCTTCTCCACCTCCTGAGAAGCTGGGATTATAGGTGAGTGCCTCCATGCCCAGATCCACTTTTAGGACCTTCTATGATATGATAAATACAACAATAAATAATATTTTACTATCAATTATCTAATGTGGAAGAGTGTTATAAAATATTCAGAAGCCATCATCAGCCTTGCTTGTGTCAGTTGTAATTTAAACTTTAAGCCACAGATAATTTTGACTTCTGATTGCATATATTATAGATGACAAACAATGATAATTTCTTCCTTATTTTGTTAATGTTATAACTTGCATGCTGTTGACTCAGCAGTATTTTATTTTGTAAATTTCTCAGCATTGTTATAATGTATACACACAACACAATATGTTGTCCATTCACTGTTGAACATTTAAATTGTTTCCAGTTTGTGACTGTTACGAATAAAACAATTATAAGCACTTTTTGCAAAACTAATTGTGCACATATGTCTTCATTTCTCTTGAGTAAATACCTAAGAGATAGAATTATTGGGATCTAGGGTAGGTGTCAAAATAATTAGTTTTTGAAAGTAGTACTAGTTTATCATTTCATATTTCAGCAGATGGTATTTAATTTTGGTGAATTTTAGCTTATAATTTTAATTTTCAGTATCTTCTCAAGGAAATCTTTGCCTACTACAAAGTCATGAAAATATTCTTAAATGTGTTCTCCAAGAACTTTCTGTGTTTAGTGTTCATGGCTAGCTCTATGATCAATTTTAAATTACTTTTTGTATAGTATTATATAAGGCTTATAGTTTACCTTTATATGTTTATCTAGTTGTTACACTATCATTTTTTATTTTTCTTTCCCTAATGAATTGCATTGCACTTTTGAAGAAAATCAAGTTACTGTGAATTTTAATTCTAAATTCTCTTATATGATTTTTTTGAATTGCATTTCTTTCTTTATCCCAATGCCATTCTAAGTGATTAAAATACCATTTTAGAAATTTTTAAATTCAGTTACAGTTACTTAGATGCATTCTTTCTTAAAGTAGTTTTGTTTATGTTACTCTAAATTTCCATATAAATTTTAAATCAGCTTCTGAATTGCTTCCAAAATTTCTATAGGGTCCTTGATTGTGATATCGAAACATATAGGTCAAAGGGGAAAACAGACATCAATGCTATTGACTTAAATCCATGAATATGGTATATTTCTCCATTTCCTTGGAGATCCTTCAATTTCAGTGTAGAGACAGGTTTGTCTTTCATTAACTCTATACTTAAGAGGTTTATTTGACCTTTTAAGTTTCCTTCTTTTTTTAGGAAACATAGTCCAAAGTCTGAAAACATTTACCTCATATATTTTACTAGTGTTTTATGTTTCATACCAGGAGGATAAGTCTTGATTAGTTAATTTCTCATGGCTAGAAGTGAAAATCTTTTTGTAAGAGAAAACATAGAAAACCTTTTATGTTGCCTTCTATTCAAAACCAGCTGAGGGCCTCCATTTCAATTACAGTGAAAAGGACTTACAAGGCCTCAAAGGATCCTGCACAATTTATTTGCTGTCCCTCACCTAACCAACTCATTACCACTCCTCCCACTGTTGCTGTTGTTCTAGTCATAATAACCTCATTGCTGTTCCTCAAAATTTCCAGGAAAATCCCAGTGAGTCCTTTGCTCAAATGTTCTTTTTGTAGTGGTCTCACCCAGATATCTGCTTTGCTCACTCTCTCTCCTCTTTCATCTTTTCAAAAATCTTAGCCGCTCAGTGGGGTCTACCCTAATAACCCTATCTATCCCTGTAAACAAGTATCTCTGCTACTCAGAAATAACAGTTCCTCTCTCCTTACATTATTTTTCATTTGCCAATAATATAATTCTCTCTTCTAACATATCTTCTAATATACTTTCCCCTTATAACATACCTGTACTTTTTTTTTTTTTTACTATGTTTGTTCTTTATTTCCTTTTTTTAGTATGGCATATCTGTCAGGGTCTATCCATACCCTCTAAACCCCTTACAGTACACCTACTCTTACCCAGGTGCCATTTTTGCATATTTGGACTTAAGGGCTTTTCTACTGAAATATAGAAGGCTTTAAAAGTTTTTTTATTTCTTAAAAGACTTGTAGCTATCATAGTATATTTATGAATGATTTGTTCCTTGCAATTTCCTTTTGGGAGATTTGATTCTTTTAATAATTGTTTTCCTTTTTTCTTTGCAAGTGCTTTCCTTTATTAATTTTTTATCTTTGAATTAATTTTATGTCTAAAACCTTTACAATTATGTAGTTACAGCAATTGATCCTTTTTATGATTCTCCCTATAACTATACTTAAAATATTAGCCTATGTATTATTTTATATGTAATATATCTTTTAAAATTGGTATCTATTCCTTATTTTACCAAAAATCCATTTTTTATTTGAGATGAGGTTTTTTCTTTGATAAACACTTTTCTGAATATAGTAAGCTGTATTTTGAAGAATAAATAAGATCAACTCTGCAGACAAGGAAGGAAAGGCATTTCTGAGCAGACGGAATCATATAGTGGAAGATAAAAATGTGAATAAAAACATAGTGTGATCCAGGACCCAAAAGTAGTTTAGTACACTGTTGGAAAAAATAAGTTTGGAGCTCTGTATTTAGTTCTGGAACCCACTTTTATTACACCAGTGTGTCTTGTAAAGGAACTGATAGTGCCTGTGACACAGAGAGTTCATATGCTCTCCAATGTTTCCTGGCCTGTGCAAAGGACTGTGAGAGAAAGTGATGGATCAAGTGAGGGCTGACAAAGTCAAAAGCATGTGGTCACTCCTTCCCAATGTGCTTCTTTGGCAGAACAGCCAGATTCTGGATGGTTCAAATGTTAGCTAAAAGGGCAGGAGCTCTATCAGTCCAGGGCTGTATAGGCAGGGTCCTCAGACAATCTGTTTGGGGCAAGTAATGACACTGAAAAGTACACTTTCCCTGAGTTTTATTTTTGTATAAAGAGATAATTTTCTGCAGCATAGATGAACCTACGTTTATTAAAATTATATCCAGTGCAGCCAGAGGTAGAGTGCTTGCCTAGCATTTGAGAGACCCTAGACCATCCCAGCACTGCAAAAATAAATAAATAATAAAACAATACATTGAGCATGAATTGATCCACTTAAAAGCTCTTCTCTATTGATGTTGCCAGGGTTTGAATTGAGTAAAATTTTCTTCTTACATAGATTTTGGTAAGTTGTAGTTTGTTTGGAAACTTCATATAAAATTTTAACTTTATTACACACAGCACAACAATAAAAAAGAAATAAAATTTTAACTTTATTAGCTTGAATTAAAGTATACTTTTATTAAAAGCTATATCTAAAAGCAAAAATTGTAAAACAATTCACTCTCCTTCATTCTTCCCATCAAATTTTTTGATATCTATTAATGCCAAACTAGTTTTTAGCCTCATAAGAATGGTCTGAGAGCTAAATAAATGAATATGTTTGTGCATTTAAAATTTAACATCCTTTCAGTTAGTTTGGGATATTATTTTATTGTTGTAGTTATCTGGGTTGCAGAATCTTGGAGCTTTTTGACTTATGCCTTTTTCTCATTTAATTAGTTATGGATATTTTTATTCCATCTCCTAAATTTAGCATTAAATTAAACTAACTTCCACTCCCCTTCCTGCCACCTTAGTTCAAGCTTGATTTAATCTGTTGTAATAGTCTTTTTACTAGTATACCTTCCATTATAAGATTCATTTTCCTATTATACATACAATCACATTCCTCTCAAACTTAAGTTGTTGCATGCTTTCCTGTGGCAGATTAAGGCTAAATTTTCATTTTAGATTCTATTTGATTTAAACCAACTAACACTTAAACTGGATCTTACACCATTCTCTTTTGGACTTATTCCTCCATCCCTCTTATATTATGGTCCCCAAACACACTTTTCTCCTTCTGTGCTCTATAAAGGTAATAGTTTTAGACATGACACCAAATAATCCTAATCTTATTTAAGTTCCAACTCAAATGTCAACTCTTCCTAAAACCTTGCCGTGCTTTTTCCTCCTGATCTTGCAAGGTACATTGCATCTTCCTATATTATAATGCATATTTTATCACCTCTCTAAGATGCTACATAACTAATATAGGAACTCAATTTTTGGTTTTATCATCGCTTAACATAAAATTTTGAATCTCTTTAATGAACAACATATATTTCTTTAATATAGATATGAGTGAAATCTAAATATGATAAGTGGGAAACTTTATATCTAGAGTTCTGCAAAATCTCTGTTGCCTCTGCAGAAACTAGCTGCTGTTTATCTACTTACTTGAGGCCTATTTTTAATTCAACTCATTGAATTGTGTCTAATGTATTTATTAGTTATTAAATAAAACATTCAAGTTATCTGTTTTTACTTTCCTACAAGGTGACATTCATGCCATTACTGTCTAAATAGAAAATCAATTAAAGACTCTAGTTTACTTTGTAGAAGGTCTAGATTAAGGAAATTCACTTACAAAGGCAATATGGATAGCATAAAATTAGGAAAAAATGATTATGGATATTAAAGATAAATACTGTTACACATTGAGATAGAAGAGAGAAGTATAGAAGACTCTGAAGCAATTGCACTTAAAAATGTTAATAAGAATTCATGAAAGAACAAGAACTGTAAATGAGTCTTTTAAGAGGCAAAGAAATAGCATAAATTGTAGTACTCTGGAGGATGATTACAATTAGCAAAATGGAGAATAATTAACAAAACCAAATGAGAGCACATATAATGATAAATGAGGTTAGACTTGTTAAAGAACTCTGTCATTAGCAGATTATTTTTTGGCTGGTGAGGAAAAGTGTAAGAAACGGAAGAGAATTTCTCATGAAAATGAAAGGTAGTTGTCCATGACCTATTACACTTAATGAAATGTTGGTCTAGCAGTGAGCCATCCATAAGGATAGAATCTACAACTAGACAAATGTTCCTGAATACTCAGGGAGGCAACCTCTGTCTCATGACTGCCACACAAGTAAATATTGGGAAGATTCGGGTCAGGAGAAACTGACGTATCTGCCCATATTTTCCTTTACCAGGAGTGGCTATGAATTACACAGCAGGGGAGGTGTATGCCTATGCTTATTAAACACACTTAGGCTTCATCACACATGGTTTGTGACACACGAGGTTAATCATGGAAACTCACTAAGTAAATGGTGTCTTACCATATCAATATTCTCTAACAATATTCATGTAATACTATAAATTATTAGAGTTTTTTCTGGATTTTTCAAAACAATAAAAGAATTGACTATTGGTCTAGGAAACTTGGCTTAATCCCAATACCTGGGATTTGTGTTGAGTGCCACTTCTGAAATAATGGAACTGTCAGGCCTGTGCCTGGAGCTCTGCAGAACTGAGCTGATCAGTGTAATCTGTGCAGAAAGGAGAGTACTAACTTGTCTTATTCAGTTTTTCCTTTTCAAATCAAGTTAGAGCAATACACTTGACTGTTTAGAAGTTACATATATGTGCTCACATGTGCAGGCCAACACGTTTTGCCTTTCAGACACTATTTTTCCTTAATATCTATTGCTTTCAATGGCTGTCAACCTGCTAGAGTTCTTTGGTGTGCAGAATATATACAGGTTCTAAAGACACAAAATTCATTACTTCATTGCTGTTCATAGGTATTTAAATTGTGTTTTATATCAATCTATGTCAATCTCCTTTTAAACTAAGCTAAACTACCGTTTTATTAATTTCTTGAAGAGGCCGACCAAATTACCTGATCCCATTTTCATGTCTAATATAAATAGATACATCTGCATATATTTGCATTTTGATTCTTCAACATGCATGGAGATTCTCCATTAAGTAAACGGAATTTTAAGTACTAGAAATAAAATCACATAGACAAGATTTTGTTAAAGGATTATGTCTACTGGAGAAAGATAGAAAATAAACAAACACATGAATAGAAACTATTTAATATAATATGTTGAATAGAAAACAGGATGTTGTACTAGAGGGCAAGTGGATAGGAAAGGCCTTTCTGAGAAGATAGCATTTGAAGCTGATTCCTGAATTTTGATGAGTCAGCTATTGAAATATCCTATGATAAGTCACAAATATTTGAATCACATTGATTTATTTGAAAAGTAGACAAATCAGTATTATTAGGGCATACTGAACAAGGGGCTGTGTTCGATGTGGTCCATAGCTGGCAAAGGATAGATACTGAGGTTTATTTATATTTGTCATTCTAATCGTAATGGGAAGCTATTGGTTGGTTTTAAGCAGAGGAACATTACAATTTGATTTGTATTTTGAAAAAAGTCCCTTTGTTTCTTCTGTTGAGAAGGATTGAAAGAGGCAAGGGTAGAAGTAGACAGATCAATTAGAAGTCACTTGCAATAAACTAGGAAAGAAATATTTTGTTTACTTACAGTGCTGGGAATAGAATCCATACGCCAGACCAGCACTGTACCACTGAACTCTATCCTCAGTTCAACTCGCAATAATCTAGATAGGAGATGATGTGCTGGGTGAGAACAGCAATTGCTGAAGCCTGGGGTTGGAGGACTGTAAAAATATTTCTTTTTAATCATGAGATGCCTACCAGAAACCCAATTGAATATATTAAACAGTTCAAGACTGAGTCTGCAATTCAGAGAAGACCATAGAGAGCATCAATGTCTAAAGCCACAAGCTAAAATAGGAAAAGGGGACCAGGAACTAGAGAAAAGGTTAGATCAAAAAGAATTAACCTAGAAGGTAACACCCACGCACAGGAAATCAATGTGAGTCAATGCCCTGTATAGCTATCCTTATCTCAACCAACAAAACCCCTTGTTCCTTCCTATTATTGCTTATACTCTCTCTACAACAAAATTAGAGATAAGGGCAAAATAGTTTCTGCTGGGTATTGAGGGAGGGAGCGGGAGGGGGTGGAGTGGGTGGTAAGGGAGGGGGTGGGGGCAGGGGGGAGAAATAAACCAAGCCTTGTATGCACATATGAATAATAATAATAAAAAAAAAATAAAAGACATTGTCAAGGAAAAGATAGAGAAAAGAAAGTATCCTGGGTCATATCCATGAACAATGAAAACTTTGATGGAAATGGAGAGACTAGCAAAGAAGACTGAAAAGGAGTAGCCAGGAAGGAAGGAGGAGAAATAAGAAAATCATGAATGATCTGAGACTAAAGCTACATGCAAATAAGAATTATCAGAGGAAACAAAAATTCTTATGTAACAACAGCAGAATAGTTGCTGAAGGATAGTGGAAGGTTTAAATTGTAATCAAGTTGTCAACATTCTAGTTTGTAGCTCTGGTTTAAAATACAAACGTTCACCGAAGGAAATCATCCACAATTAAAATTAAAGGAAGTTAGTTTTATATTTTTAGGATAGCTAATAAAGTGGATTTGAATACTCTTGCCACAAGGATGTGTATATTGTTGAAAAATAGGGATACCTAGCCTCGAGTATTCATTTTATTATGAATAAAATAAATCTAAATTTTCAGTTATTTTATTGTATTTAATTGCAAGTAAGGAAATGAGTATTGATAACAGCAAGAAGCTCTGATGTATGACTGCACAGAATGTACAATAATGTACCCTTCTCAAAAATATGGAAGAAAGGGTTTTAAAATTTTCATCATCAACAAATGATAAATATTTGAGGTGGTAAATGTTTAGCCTGATTTAATCATTACACAATGTACACATGCATTAAAGTTACATAGTACCAGATTAATATGTGCAGGTTTATGTTTTATGTACTGGTTAAATTTATTTTAAAAAACAATGATTACCGAGTAATTCCATTGTAGAAATATAAGTAATGCACTGTGCAGTTCTATTATTGACAGATTTATTGAGGTATAATTCACATACTAAAAATACATATATTAAAGTTTATATTTTGATACATCATATGTATTTTATAGTCTGTTTTTTTCTGATTTTTATTTTTTTTAGCAGTTTTGAGGTTTGAACTCAGGGCCTCATGCTTGCTAGACAGACACCTGAACCTACCCATTTTGCTTTAGTTATTTTTCAGGTAGAGTCTCTCATGTTTTTGTTGAGACTAGCCTGGATAGCTGTGTTTGAGCCATAGTGCTGGCCTATATTCTGCTATTGATGGACTTTGGAATGTTTTTCAGTTTTTGACTCTTGCAACCAGTGCTGCTATGAGTATTCTTGTGTGGTTGTTAGGTTGAGTATAGAACTGAAGGAGAAATTCTGGGTCATCAAGCATACACATGGTTGTATTAGTAGATATGGAAAGTTTTTATAAATGGGTGTGCCAACTATGTATGAAAGAATACTGCATACATACATACTACTCTGGATAATAAATTTTAATCCTCTCATTGCCTTGTTAAAGTGTTTGTGCACCTGTAGTCACTGGAAGACTAGTACTGTATGGTCATTAACGTAGCTGCCATTTTCACTTATTTTTCATGAGTAATTTCTATGAACTCACTCAGTTCCTTGGTTAGACAATTGATTTTCTGGAATAGCAGTGCTGAAACTGGATCTGTAAATGAGGAAAACAACCAGAGTTTTTCTATTTCTTGATATTTTAACAGATGGTTATTTGGTCTCCCTTGAAATTGTTTTTGGTTCATTTCATTATAACTGCAATAGTTTGTAAAAAACAAAAAACAAAAACAAAATAAAATGCTCTTCTAAAGTCTGGTACATAGATGTACAATAAATGTGATTTTCTTTCCCTCTATTACAGTAATCTTTTTACAATTACCTTTTGGTTTTTCATTATTGTTAACATCTAGTCTTTTACAAAAAGTAAAAGGCTCTATGGCCACATCTAGACAAAAAGTAGAAATCTATTGCCATGTAACCCTTCAAGCTTCAATGACAAATCAATACCACATCTCTATGAAACAAGTATATCTCAATGGTATTTCACAAAGGTCCTGACCTACCCTATCTTCATGTAAGTTTGGGACCAATCTTATCTAATACAGATTCCAGCAAAATCATCTTATGTTGAGAAATGCTGTTGAAGATTTTGGAATAAGCTCATAATGACAAAATAAATCTTTTGAAAATTTTAATACCTCACTTTCAGTAATACAAAGAAACAAGTTGCAAATTCATGTTTTTAGTATAATGACAGAAAGTATAATGGCATGTATAAGTTTGTTTTGTGCATAACTAGTTATTATTAAAAATGGATTACATTTTTGTGTTCATGCCTCTCTAGATTTCATATTCATTTTGGTTAACTTCCAGAATGGGGTATAACTCTGAACACAGAATAGGTAAGTGTACTCTTCTGTATGGTTTCACTAATTACTGCTATTTGTGAATAAATATTTTCACATTGGTTAACGAATGGCTAAATAGACTACAAGTGATAAACCAGGTAGGTAGTCCTGAAGTGATTGAGGAACAGAAACGAAGCTTGATTTACACATTGGTAAAGTAAAGATATTTTATTAGTATTAAAATCAAGTCACTTGATTCTTCTCAAACAATTCACTGATTGATCTGTAGTCCTTTATTCAAACTTATTGCAAAGCAAAGGAGCAAATGGTATGTTGGTCCTTTGGTATGTATTGAAGGAATCAATATTTAGTCAGTACTTAGTATTAGTAAGTACTAATTATTTTTTGGAGGTGTGTTTGGAGAAGAAAAGGAAATTAAAAACAAAACTAGATCTTTCCAGAGAGCTCATATTTTAGTTAATTTTATATAATATATTTTTATTACAAGAGAAAATATACAAAACATTACATTCTGTGGTAGAGAGTTTAGCATTCAACATTAATTTTATTGACTTTTTAATAAGAAAAAACACCTATTGTGCTCTATTTAGAATTTAACCTATTTTTTAAAAAGGCTTCTGATTTATTTTGTGGCTTAGAGAGTACCTGCTGAATTATTACCCTGCTTATACAACAGAATAATATGTACAATGATATTAACACATAATTTTTAACAACCTTAATAAGTTTAGGATAGTCATTAAGTCCTTTGACCTTTTTAAATTGTACCACAAAAAATTTTAATTCAAAGGGCTAGTTTGCCATCCATGCATTGGTTTGGGGGAGGCTTACTCTATGTCAGAGGCAGTAAATATTATAGAATAATTGTTCTCTTTTTTCTGAGAAGATAAACTCCACCTTCCAGTACAGTGGAGAGGTCTTTTGACTAAGTTTCAGTCAATATGGCATGAACAGATGTGATAAGTGATTTTGACAAAAAGATCTTTTTAATATCATTTGCTCTCTTCCCTTTTTGCCAGTTGGATACTTTTCCCATGACCAAATTTTTTACCATGTCTTGGATTTAGATTCTTCATCAGTCTTGGATTCTAGATTTTTCATCAGTCCATGTCCTTAAATCACTTTGTGGAGGAGAACTTCCATGCTAACATGGAAGTTCCCTCTAAGAAAACATCAAACTTCTATTACATTTGAGCCATTATTTAAATTTAGAACCATTTGCTATAGTTTATCTACTCTGACAAATGTGGTACCAACCAATCAACTATTTACAAAAATAGGTAAGACAGGCTATTATTTCTGTTCTTTAAGAAGTCCACAGCCTTAGAATAAATAGACAAATAATGATAGCATAATGTAAAAAGCCCTTGAATAAATGTGAAAAGTACAGATAAGCAAGCAACTGTTCCTAGAAAGGGAGGCATGTGGCCAAGAACATCAAGGAGTCCAAAAAGAAGTTATCTTTGGAATGTTACTTAGAGAATGAATAAGAGTTTGCCAGGTACACAAAGCACATTAGGTGAAGTGTTCAAACACAGACTATTTACAGGGCCATGGGTTAAGCAAGCAGGTTTGGGAAATGGCAGTAAGAGTGAATGGCTAGGAATAGATCGGGATTATGAACTTCATACTGTGCTTGAAGTTTATTTTGAAAACCAATGGAAGACAAGTTTTCAAAAGACAGAACAAGTTTAGCTCTGTTTTGAGAAACATCACTTGCTTGGACAAGGAAAGAATTAAGATAGAGACATGATTAGGAAGGCTTAAATAACTTCTGGTAGTAAATAGAATTATGAAATTAGCAATGAAATGAGAAAAGAAGATGCAAGAGATTTTTCAAGTTCTCTAGTTTAGACAAATGTATAGACATTGGTGTTCATTGAGAAAAGCAAGTTGCCAATAACAACAAAAATATCAGTGTTTTATCAGGTACTTCACATGTATTTTGATAATCCTTTCATTTGTATTAACCTATTGAAAATTATACCTAATTTGTGACAAATTATTATTTCTGCATTTAGTAGATATAGCTACCAAGGTACAAAGAATATAAAAACTTGCTGAAGGTGGTAATAAACTAGTAAATGGTGAAGCTAACCTGACACAGTCTAGCTCCAGAACCAAGCTCTTAATCACTGTACTGTAATGCACCCCATCAGAAACAAAAAGAAGAAAAAGTCATTTTGGATATGTTGAATTAGAAATATTTGTGAGTCACTCAGCTGAGAATTAGTACACAGTTTGATCATAGCTGTATGTTTTGTGAAAGAAGAGACTCAAGCAAAGCTATGATAGTTGACACTTCAACAGTAGATGAAATTTCACAGCAAGAGAATATATAATAGAGACTGAGAATGTTAAATTAGTGAGTACAAATATTTATCGGCATAGTAAGCAGAACAAACCAGTAACAGTGATAAGTGTCAGCATACTAAGAATCAGAAAACCAAGGAGTATAAAGAGGGCAAAATTGGCTATCATGGATAGCTAAGAAAGAAGAATTCATAAAAAAGAGGTGTTGACAAAACTGCCAGATGTACTAAAGAATTCAAATAATATGAGATTGAAAATAATTGGTGCCAACATTTGAAACATTATTATTGTATGGAAACTGAAGTCAGAGTGGAAAGAGTTGAAAATTATTTTGGTAGAAATTGAGAAAGTGTAGGCAGCAAAAGACTTTCAAGACTTTTGAGGAGATAAAGTCTCCAGAGATGGAACTCTCAGGATGAAGTGAGCATTATAAGCTGCACTTTTGGAAATCATCAGTCTCTCAGTGTCATAAATATCTCCAGATTTTTCATGCCAGTCTATGGCATCCATTGTTTATAAAACCTACTTTGTCATATAATTTTCAGCAATAATCCCCCCACTTGTATTAGTTAAATGACTCCTTTTGAAGTTTAAGACCCATTCTCTTATCCTGTATGAGAAAACATCACACTGCTGTTCCAAATAATTTCCTATTTTTGGGAACATTGATGATTTTATTAATTTAACTTCTAGATCTAAGAAAACTCTAGTGGAAAGATTTTAAACTTAGTGGTCCATTATAAGGTCTTAATTTAAAAACAGAGATAAGAAGGGATTAAAACTACTTTTGAAACAATGAGAAAAGCAGGTAAACAGAAATTTACCCCTAAAAAGTTAAATCAAATTCTTAAAAGATCAAAAGTTTACTACTTTGTAATATAAAAATGAATAGAAATAATTAGTATGCTGGAAAGAAATTAATAAAAGCATTTCTTCCTCAAATTGCTAAATTTTACTTCTTGGGTTTAATTTGTGACTAGGCAAACACAATTACATGAACTTGAAAACTCTAGGGGCGTTACACAAAGAAAGTCTGTATATAAAAGATATTCTCACTGCTAATCCATTTCTTTATGTATTTATCAATATTAAAATATTAGGCTACAGAAATACAAATGGAAGTGACTTCTGTTTTCAAGAAAATCATACAGAAATGTTGGAGATAAAATGGTGAAGAGATAAAAAAGGACAGATTTAATATACACTGTGACACATGGTATAATGGAAGAAAGATAGTGATTTACTAACTCTGAAATACATAGGTCTTATTCCAATAGATTCTTTTGTATTGTCAATGGACAATTAGAAAAAAATGACTTCCATAGTTAATTGTATTAGAATCCAAGAGAAGGTGGTGCCATGGATAGATGTCAAGACACAATGTAATAGAGATGATGACTCACTTTATTTCCAAGCAACAGAATCTAATGGTCATATGTATGATGTTTGTGTGACTTCATTAGCTCATGAGCTATGTTTGAATATCTAAAACTTCAACAACTTTGAAAACAGTAAGGAGAGGTAATTCCCAGAGATGAGAAAAGCAACAAAGTGGCCTCTGTAAGGATTTAAGAGGGACAGATGAAAGCCAGGGCTCGTGATGGAAATTTAGAAGAGGAACTCTTGAAATTTAAAAATATCTATCAATGTCACGAGGTCATTAATAAAATTGATTTGGGAGAGGGAGTGTCCCATAAACTCATAAATTCCTGTCTTGGATTACATTAGAAGTAAAGGACAGATGGGCTTGAGGAGATACACTGAGTTGGAGGTAGCTACAGGAAATTTGAATGTTGGTCTGCGATAAGTACTAAGCACTAAAAAGTGACTTACACAATTTCTGATAAAACCATGCTATCTACCTATCTAATCTACCCCTTATTTTATGAATATAAACAGATTAACAAAAACAGCCACAAAAGGGAGACCAACATGAAAATGCCTTCCATTGAAACAAAAGAAAAATTTTAAAAAGAATGACAATAATTTTTTTCAGTGATACTGACTGATAAAGGATATTAGGGAAATAATCAGTTTCAAAAAGTGTAATGAAAGTTGCAAAAATACAATTATATAACATATGTTGTGAATTTTAAATATGATATAAATGGGAAATAATGAAAAATAATCTCAGAAAGTGAAGAAATTAAAGAGGAAGAAAGAAAAAGTGAAATTCTACTTGAAAAAGAGATAAAAGAAGAAGAAATCTTGAGAAAATTTAGAGTTGGTAATTTATTATTTATGTATTTTTAGAAAGAAAGTAAATCAAAAAGTGAATTATAAGCCCACTAATGAAACATTACAAAATAATTTTTAAAAAAGAGATGTTTTTTTCCTTCAGTTGCTGGTCAAAATTAAGAATAAAAAGGAGCTATAGTGGACATTTATTAGTGACATCCCATTGCTTTCAGATAAAATAAGACTTTCAAATGAACTAAGAAAAAATGCCTGCAATGATACAGTGAATAAAGTAAAAAAAAAGGGGCAAATATAAAAAATGATTGACATCCTGATAGGCTTCAGATACATATTATAGTAACAAAAATGTGGAGGATATGGAACATTTATAGATTTTTGAGTCTTTTGATTTCCATTTCCAGAAAAACTATCTTTGTGAAGTTGCTGATTATATATATATATATATATATATAAACATGTACATATATACATGTAGATAGATGTATATGCACATATATACATGTACACACATGTGCGTATATGTATGTATATATGTACATATACGATCTTCTCTTTGAATTTTGTATTTTGTGAATTTGATGAAATTTGTTACCCTCAAATCAATACTCATGCTGCTTTCTCAGTCATTTGGAGACATGTGCAAGTGCTACAACAACAACAAAAGGCTCCAAAAGGGTGATCCTAAAAGAGAGCAGTGGATGGGGTAAAAAAAGTATATATATATAAAAGAGTAATCTAGTGCCCAAATTGTCATTTAAAGACTAACAAGGTAACCCTCTGCCTTTGTTGCAGCTCTTGTGCTATGAAAAACTATCCTTTTCAATCTCTGTTCATTGCCATATTTTTCCTGTTTTTTGTTGATGATTTATTGTTTCAAATTTCTCTCAAGTGTAGCACTGAATCCTTGCCTACATTTCCCAATTGTAACACAGCTATGATATGCTTTACAGAGAAAATATGTGTGTTAAATAAGCTTCTTTCAACTCTGAGAATAGATTATAATGTGTAATACCATTTATATAAATTTTTACAAAGAGTCAGAATGTTATATGGTGTTGAAAGATGTGTGTATGTATTAAAATTCAGAGAGAATGCATGAAAATAATAAAAAATGTGAAATTTATGGGAGTAGATACCTCTGGGAAGAAAGGAGAAAATAAAGCAAAAATATTTAAGGGCTTTGAATTATAATATTTTACTTCTTAAGATGGCCATTAGGTACGGTATCTTAAAATCAGAAGATTTTTTTATTTCAGGAGAAATGTTTCATTATGGAAAAGTAGCACACTTTAAAACAAATCTGTACAAAAATTCTTCATTATTTCCCTAAACCTACATACAGCCCTAATGTATGAAAACATGTTATCTAAAAGCACGTGTACATTTCTACATGCATTAAAAATGACATTTGAAAATAAGCAACTTTCACAATTTAACTTTGTCATGAGTGAATGAATGACTGCAGTAGCAGAGACTTGGTCACCTCACAAGATTTTCAGTCATGCAACAGAGAAACACTGAGTGGGCATCTAGCCACCATGGGGGTATTGATAGAATCCAGAAATATTAATGTATAGTATGGGTAAATTTGCAAGATTATTACTTATACAGAAGAATTTTTCTGAGTCCTTTTCAGCCCAAAATGCCTACATTCATCAAACTGGTATCCAAAAGCATATATCATGTGAAGGGTAATGAGGATTAACTGGTAAAGAATAAAAATGTCTGGTTTAGAAATGCCACATGAGTCCTATAGAACATTTTGAAACATGTCAACTGAATTTCTTAACATGTATTCAATCTTCTACAATTACATGATTTTATATACTGCCATGAGGGGTTGACTTTCTTTGCTTTTGTGGTGCTTTTTTTCTTTGAATTATTGTTATGGGTAAAAATAAATGGTAAAACAGACAGCAATATAAAAGCCTCTTGATTCAAGGTAAAAACAATGAATTCACTTTTCTTTTCTTTTATAGAATTGAGATTTTACCCCTTAACACCCCTAGGTAAAATGTAGATAGAAAGATCACTCTTTCTTTCTCAATTTCTTTATATCTTAAACTAATCACTTCTGCAGCAAGAATGTGAATGTAGGTAGATTATTAATATGATCTTGAATGGGGAGTCCTTTCCTTTCATGGCTTTCTTTGAAATATGACCTTCAGCCTGGTGTTCTTAGGGACTTGCAGTAATCTGTAGCTGGCAACTGACAACTCTTATTCAGAGTCATCTTGCTAATCATCTCTTCCTTTTGTGGTTTTGCTAGTTATCTATCATACAAATCTGTCTCAGTTACCTGCACCATATTACATGTAAATTTTTTAACATTAATACATGCAACCTACAGAAAATTATTATTAAAACAAAGAATTAGTAAATAGATTCAAAAGATTTTAAAATCCTATTTCTTGATGTAGCAGGCTTTATGTTTCCCATTTGCTTCTGGCTATTAAAATGTTACACAAAGCAGCAGGCTAAATAAGACAGATTTCCAAGGAGCTGAGCTATAAATTTCTTGACATATTATTTGATGAAGGTAAATAGTGTCATTTTCTACTTTATTAACTTCATGTGATATGCACTCTGATCTTAAAAATTTATTATATTTGGAAGAGAGAGGAGATAGCTTGTTCAAAATCCCCTCTCCCTGTGATTTATTGGCCCGCCTATGACTGCTATGCATCTGAAACTCAGATCTATTCATATTATCTAGAATTTGGGTAATTGGATATATTTTGGTTTTTCTTTATCTAAAAATGTGACAAAACAAAACTATGAAGGGCAATGGGATTTATGACTCATCAAATAGGTAAGTCAGGGTTTTTTTTTTTTCAGTAACAATCCAGGTCTATTTAAAAGACTGTCCTATCCTAGTTCTGTCATAGTTTTTCTTTTTACTGCAACTTCTGGCATTTCCATGCAGAATGTGTGAATTTGACCTTGACATTCTTAATCCTGGCTGTGTGTGCCACAACTTTATCTTCATTTTCTTCTAAGCAGCCTGAGTAAGTAGACCATGATTAGCCAGGCAAAAGTACAACTTTTAGCTTATATTTTCTTGAGCTTAAGTAGTTAATTTATCTCATAAGTCCCTGGGAATTATTAAACAGATTGTGCATTGATATTAGTGAAAATATGCAGCACTATTTCTTTTTAAGGATTCTGAATATATATTTTCTAAGGGAAGAGATAATTTCTCTAGCTCAGTGGGTCTCATAACTTATTTTCTACATAGGCATACTTGAAAGATGATGCTTCTATGACCAACGTGCTCCCTTGGACTTATACAGGACATTCAGTCCTCTGTGTGAGTTCATTCTTTCCCACTCATTCATAAATTCCCAGCCAAATGCTAGTGTACATAACATTCCCATAGGAATGACTACAAAAATTGTTTTAGAAATATTTTCAGAATGAATTAACTTGGAAAAGGGATGCTATGAACATTTTCAGTAACAAATCAGGTACCACATACCTCTCTCAACAGTGTGACATATTAGAGCCTGGACTTCATAGTTGAGAATTGCAACTCTAGATAGTATCAAAGGTTGTAGAACTGAAACAGACAATGAAAGCTCAGAGATTCATAAAATGGCTATTTTTAATGCCTCTTAAAATAGAATATACTTTTAGGATTTTTGTAGCAGTTCATATTAAAAAGATGGAGAAAAGAGAGGGATCCTGTACTGCTTGTTGAAACCAGTATATAAATGAAAAGAAATGAGTACCTATTCTATTTCTGTTTTCTGTTATATTAAGACTTTCAAATAATAAATGAAGATCTTATCAACTTGGAGAAATCTAAGGACATCATAGGATTGATTACTAAAAGCAAACAAGGGTAAAAATAAAATTAAGGTTCCTCAGTAAAATGAAATTCTGATTACTAGAGAAGTAATCTGCCTGAAATTGTACCTCAGACAAAGCATGCTTTAAGCATTTACTGACATTACTAGCTATTGTGTTTCATAAAGTTCTTTGATGTTTTCCTTGATATTAGGTAACAGTAAGTTGAATGGAAAGACCAGTAAAGCAAGTTTTTACACTCTATTAGATACACATATATGAGAGAGGGAGAGATGGTACATGTAACGAGAAGAAAAGGAATTCTTCATATCGTGCACCAGTGATTCCAGAGCCCACAAAATAAATGTGTGATATAATGGCTATATGAACATTTTGGGGGAGAAAAGAGTCCACAAACTTCATTGGTTTCTTAACTGGAGTTCACACTCTATTAAAGAGAATGAACACAGAATTTATAAATCAGTTGAAACCATCATAAGAAATAGACCATAATAGAAAGAAGAAAAATAGAGATGAACAAATTAAGGTATAATACATATAAACTCAGAAGTGCCACAAGGAAACTTCCCACGTAGCTATCTTAATCAACCAAAACTGTCATTTTCTTCTTATCTTATACAAAACCAGGGAAGAGGAAGGTGAAACAGGTCCTGCCTGAGAGGAGGAGGGGGTTGGTACCAGTGGGAGGAAGGAGGAGATGGGAAAGTGGTGGAGGGTGAATATGGTACAAACACTGTGTACACATGTATGTAAACGGAAAAATGGTATCTGTTAAAACTGTTCTAGGAATGGGAGGAGGGGAGGATGTAGGAAAATGGTAGCGGGGGTGAATTCGGATGTGCTATATATGATATATTGTAAGAACTTTTATAGATATCATGATGTACCTCCACCCAGCAAAACAATTAAGAAAGAAAAGAAACTAAGGACAAAGCACCATTTTGATATTAGTGTTTTGTAAGAGATTGATAAGAGTTTTGGCAGGCTGGGATGTATGCTAAGAAAGATCTCTTTCTAGTCATTCTGAGTGAATTAACAGAAGTGACAAGTGTTTCCTCTATAGTTGAAGGTAGCCAGACACAACACGTGCCATCACAAAACTCTTTGCAATGTCAAACATAATAACTCTAGGGCTAGGGGTATTGTACTATTTCATGTCTCCATTAGATTGGACTAGACACTGGCAAACTACAGCCTGTGCATTGAATCTGGTCCATGGTCGATTTTTATAATATCTGCCAGCTAAGACAACTGTTACATTTTTTAAAAATTTGTGACAGAAAGTGTATGTTGTCTGTGAATCATAAAATACATACTATATGGCTTTTTAAAGAAAAAGTTTGCCATCAATCTGTGAATTAGACAATTCACTAAATTATTTGGATAATATCAAGTATTTTTAAGAGCTACCAACCACTTGGTCATTTGTTGAAATTGGTGATGTATCAAAGAGTAAAATGACTTGAATTACCTACTTTTATGAATCTCATATCAATTTACAGAGCATGACTATAAAGGTAGTATATAAATAAAATTAATAAATTGTGTAGAATGTTAGCAAGTAATAAATGCCAGGGAGGAAAACACAGTAGGTATGGGAATTTAAGAGTGTTGGGCGACAGGTGAGATGTGCTAGTATGGTAGCTAGCATTGACTTCCTTGAGAAGGTGTAATTGACAAAGGTTTGAGGAAGGTAAGCTACAGAGGCCTGTGGGCCTTCAGAGGAAGACTATAGCAAGCAGATAGCCAGTGCAAAAGCCCTGAGGTGGGATCTTGTGGTTAAGTAACATTGAGAAGAATAATTAAGAATTGACTTATATAGAGATCATCCATGTTTTAACACATTCAGGCATAATTTATTTATAATGTGTTTATTTTAAATTTTGGCAAGTGTAAATTTCTTTATACTATTAAAATCCACCCACGCTTAATGAGGCATCTTGATTTCTGATTTAAAAATGTTATCCACAAGTGTGCTGACCTGGTAATTTCACTAAACTGCTTGGTTCTTAAGAGGGTGTCAATATGATAAGGCAGAGATGAGAACTTTAAACTGACATTGATTCATGTATTTAAGGGTTGTTCCATGTGAAAGAAATAAATGTAATTGTGCAGAATAGCAACTTTTGGCTACTGTATAAGAAGAAAAATTATCTTTAAACATGAAAATGATTTAACTGGTTAAGAAGCATTACTAAATGATTTGTATGAGAGCCTTTTAACTCTGCACTGTCCAATAAAGTTGCCACTAGAACATATGACCATTTTTTATTTTCTCACATTTTCTTTTCTGTTATTATTATTTAAGGAATCATTAATGGTACAAGGAGATTTCACAGCTACCTTGTGTACTTTGAACAAGTTCATCCCCTTCATTATATTCCTTTAATCATTTTCCCTCCTCACTCACAAAAACGGTTTCATCTGTGTGTGCGTGTAATACATTTAGAACCTCTTCATCCCCTCATACTTTCTTCTTCTTTCCCTCTCTCTGATCCTGGTGATTCTCCCCAGCAGTCTCCCTTTTAGATTCATGTAACTATTTTAATTTAACTTAAAGCTAATTACATAAACTAAAGCTTTACCTCTTCAGGTGCACAAGCCACAGTTCAAGTGTGCAATAGACACAGGTGTCTATTGATTACTGTATTGGACAGTGTCGATCAAAGAACATTTCTATCCTGGCAGGAAGTTCTATTGGGCATGGCTGCTTTGACAGAAATATTGATCATAATTGTGCTTAAGAGAACTTAACTGATAAATTGGAATTATGAATTCAGAAAAATGAAGATGCTTCCAAAGATATACATTTCATTGAGGGGAATAATATATGGAACAAATGGTCATTCAACTATTTAATACAGATAATGCTTTTAACTTGTATAAATTAAAATTAATGATGTAATATAAATCACAGTAATACATAAATGAATGGTGGCTCAATGAAGAACAAACTTGCAATATCAAAAGTTACTCCCACAACTTTCTTGAAAATTATTCTATTATCCTCCTTTTTTCAGAAAACAGCAAGTTCCACTTAATAGATTTAAATAGTATTATTAGTTGACTCAGCTTATTCAGAATTTCTCTGCTCTCTACTTTTTAATGAGGCCATGTCTACATATGTATATGTGTTGTGTATATGTTGTATATATAAATAACCTTTACTCAAAATATTTGGCCAGAATAAATATAAGAAATGGAATATTTTATATTTACCTAAAGATTGTCATTTCCATTTCTTGAAATTCAGTGTTTAGTGGCCCAAGATAACAGTGTGAGTTCTTTAATTAAGAGAAGATATTTTTCTAATACCATGAATGAGGCCAGCAAAAGAACAGGAAGCCATTTTGGCTCTGAATTAAAGAAATATAAACTTAAATGCTTACTCCCTGGGGATTCAAAAGGCATGTAGTAAAAAGATAAACTTCAAAGCACCAACTGCATAGACCATGGTGGTCTTTGAAGAAACCTAGACACAGAACAATGGCATCACCCTGGACATTTCAAAGTTCTTCTGCTCTTGCAAAATTTGAAGAACATAAGAAAAGGACAAATTTTCCATATATAGGGCAATCAAATATCCAGGCCCTGAGGTTTGTACATTAGATTGGCTGTAACTGGTGATCAGCTATAATAGAGATCACAAAATAGAGTTGATCAACTCAAGAGGGAGAGAATTTTATTGATTTTATTTTTTTATTTTTAAAATTTCATCATTTTACATTTACTCACATGTATACATTGTTTGAGCCACCTCCCCCACCCCCTTCCACCTTACCCTGATTCCAGGCAGAACCTGTTCTGCCCTCTTGTTCTCTGATTTTGTTGAAGAGAAAGTATAAGAGATAATAAGAAAGACATAGCATTTTTGTTAGTTTGACATAAAGATAGCTATACAGAGAGACTCCTAACATTGCTTCCATGCACATGTGTATTACAATCCAGACTGGTTCATCTCTACCAGACCTCTTCACTACTTCCTAGGCCACTTCCCATAGTAGCCTCTGCCAGTATAAGATTACTATATTTGCTCCTCAACAGGGAGCACTTCAACTACATTCAAGTTTTAGGTTTCTTCCCATTCCCTGTTCCTCCTGTGCGTGTTCTCCCCTTATCTTGTGATCCATGTCCAATAATATTTCTTCATTTGTTTTCAGTCTATAATCTGCAATGAGGGAGAACATGTGATTTTTGGTCTTCTGGGCCTGACTAACTTCCCTTAAGATGATGTTCTGTAGTTCCATCCATTTACTTGCAAATGACATTTCATTCTACTTTGTGGCTGAATAAAATTCCATTGTGTATAAATGCATTTTCTTAATCCATTCAGTAGTGGGGCATCTTGGCTGTTTCAATAGCTTGGCTGTTGTGAACAGTGCTGCAATAAACATAGGTGTGCAGGTGCCTTTGAAATAACCTGAGTTGCATTCCTTTGGGTATATCCCTAGGAGTGGTATTGCTGGATCAAATGGTAGATCAATGTTTAGTTTTTTTAAGAAGACTCCATATTGTTTTCCAGAATGATTGTACTAGCTTACATTCCCATGGGCAGTGTATGAGGGTTCCTTTTTCCCCTCATCTTCTCCAGTATTTGTTATTGATGGTGTTATTCATGATAGCTATTCTAACAGGAGTGTGGTAGAATCTTAGTGTGGTTTTGATTTGTATTTCCTTTTTGGCCAGGGACGGTGAACATTTTTTCATGAGCTTTTTGGCCATTTGGATTTCTTCCTTTGAAAAAGTTGTTTTGTACAATAGCCTCAAAAAAAATCAAATACCTAGGTGTAAACCTAACAAAAGATGTGAATGACCTCTACAAGGAAAACTATAAACTTCTAAAGAAAGAGATTGAGGAAGACTACAGAAAGTGGAGAGATCTGCCATGCTCATGGATTATAGACTCAACATAGTAAAAATGTCGATACTCCCAAAAGTAATCTACATGTTTAATGTAATTCCCATCAAAATTCCAATGACATTCATTAAAGAGATTGAAAAATCTACCGTGAAATTTATGTGGAAACACAAGCGGCCACAAATAGCCAAGGCAATACTCAGTCAAAAGAACAATGCTGGAGGTATGACGATACCTGACTTCAAACTATATTACAAAGCAATAACAATAAAAACAGCATGGCACTGGCACAAAAACAGACATGAAGACCAGTGGAACAGAATAGAGGACCCAGATATGAAGCCACACAACTATAACCAACTTGTTTTTGACAAAGGTGCTAAAAATATATGATGGAGAAACAGCAGCCTCTTCAACAAAAACTGCTGGGAAAACTGTTTAGCAGTCTGCAAAAAACTGAAACTAGATCCATGTATATTACCCTATACCAATATTAACTCAAAATGGATCAAGGATCTTAATATCAGGCCACAAACTCTAAAGTTGATACAGGAAAGAGTAGGAAATACTCTGGAGTTAGTAGGTATAGGTAAGAACTTTCTCAACAAAACCCCAGCAGCACAGCAACTAAGAGATAGCATAGATAAATGGGACCTCATAAAACTAAAAACATTCTGCTCAACAAAAGAAATGGTCTCTAAACTGAAGAGAACACCCACAGAGTGGGAGAAAATATTTGCCAGCTACACATCAGACAAAGGACTGATAACCAGAATATATAGGGAATTGAAAAAACTAAATTCTCCCAAAATTAATGAACCAATAAAGAAATGGGAAGTGAACTAAACAGAACTTTCTCAAAAGAAGAAATTCAAATGGCCAAAAAACACATGAAAAAATGCTCACCATCTCTAGCAATAAAGGAAATGCAACTTAAAACCACACTAAGATTCCACCTCACCCCTGTTAGAATAGCCATCATTAGCAACACCACTGACAACAGGTGTTGGCGAGGATGCGGGAAAAAGGAACCCTCTTACACTGTTGGTGGGAATGTAAACTAGTACAACCATTCTGGAAAAAAATTTGGAAGTTACTTAAAAAGCTAAACATTGATCTACCATTTGATCCAGCAATACCACTCTTGGGGATATACCCAAAAGACTGTGACACAGGTTACTCCAGAGGCACCTGCACACCCATGTTTATTGCGGCACTATTCACAATAGCCAAGTTATGGAAACAGCCAAGATGCCCCACCACTGACAAATGGATTAAGAAAATGTGGTATCTATACAGAATGGAATTTTATGCAGCCATGAAGAAGAACGAAATGTTATCATTTGCTGGTAAATGGATGGAATTGGAGAACATCATTCTGAGTGAGGTTAGCCTGGCCTAAATGACCAAAAATCATATGTTCTCCCTCATATGTGGACATTAGATCAAGGGCAAACACAACAAGGGCATTGGACTTTGAGCACATGATAAAAGCGAGAGCACACAAGGGAGGGGTGAGGATAGGTAAGACACCTAAAAAATTAGCTAGCATTTGTTGCCCTTAACACAGAGAAACTAAGCAGATATCTTAAAAGCAACAGAGGCCAATAGGAAAAGGGGACCAGGAGTTAGAGAAAAGGTTAGATCAAACAGAATTAACCTGGAAGGTAACACACATGCACAGGAAATTAATGTGAGTCAACTCCCTGTATAGCTATTCTTATCTCAACTAGCTAAAACCCTTGTTCCTTCCTATTATTGCTTATACTCTCTCTTCAACAAAATTAGAGATAAGGGCAAAATAGTGTCTGCCGGGTATTGAGGGGGTGAGGGGGAGAGGGAGGAGGCAGAGTGGGTGGTAAGGGAGGGTGTGGGGGCAGGGGGGAGAAATGAGCCAAGCATTGTATGCATATATGAATAATAAAATAATAAAAAAATATAAAAAAAAGAAAAAGTTGTTTTGTTCAGTTGTCCACTTCTTTATTGCTTCATTGATTTTGGGGGAGTTTAGTTCTTTGAGCTCCCTGGATATTCTGGTTATCAGTCCTTTGTCTGATGTGTAGCTAGCAAATATTTTCTCCTACTCTATGGGTGGACTCTTCAATTTAGTGACCATTTCTTTTGTTGCGCAGAAGCTTTTGAATTTCATATAGTCCCATTTGTCTATCCTTTCTCTTAGTTGCTGGACTGCTGGAGTTCTATTGAGGAAGTCTTGCCTATACCTATTGCTTCCACAGTATTCCCTGCTCTTTCTAATACTAACTGCTAGGAGTCAGGTCTGAGATAAGGTCCTTAATCCACTTTGAGTTGATACTGCTACAGAGTGTTAAGCATGGATCTAGTTTCCGTTTTATGCAGGCAGGCAGGTAACCACTTTTCCCAGCAGCATTTGTTGAAGAGGCTGTCTTTTCTCCATCATATGTTTGTGGAGACTTTGTCAAAAATAAGGTGGGTGTAGCTGTATAGATTCATATCTGGGTTCTCTATTTGTTCTACTGGCCTTCATAACTGATTTTTGCCAGAACTATGCTGTTTTTATTGCTATGGCAATAAAAAATTATGATTCCTCCAACATTGCTTTTTTTGGTTCAGTATTGCTGTGGCTATCCGCAGTCTTTTGTGAACTCTAGGGTAGATTTTTCCATCTCTGTTATGAATGTCATTGGGATTTTTATGGGAACTGCATTGAATATGTAGATTGCTTTTGGTAGTACAACAATTTTTACTATGTTGATTCTGCTGATCCATGAGCATTGGAGATCTTTTCACCTTCTGTAGTCTTCCTCAACCTTTTTCTTCAGTGATTTGTAGATCTCCTTGTAGAGGTCATTTACACACTTTATTAAGTTTACTTCTAGATTTTTTTTTTGAGGCTATTGTAAATGGAATTGTTTTCCTGTGTTCTGTTTCAATTTGCTCATTGTTGGTATATAGAAAGGCTACTGATTTTTATGAGTTGATTTTGTATCCTGCCACGTTGCTGGAGTTGTTTATGGTGTTGAGGTGTTTTTTATGTCATTGAGGTACAGGATCATGTCATTTGCAAATAGGGATACTTTGACTATTTCTTTACTTATCTGTATTCTTTTTATTTCTTCTTCTTGCCTGTAGTTCTCCTTTTTAGATGTGTCCTTGCCCAGTTTTTGGATGAGTATAATGTTGGCTTCATAGAGTGAGTTCCTTCCTTTTCTATTTCATGGAAAAGTTTAAGGAGTGTTTGCTTTAGTTCTTCAAGTTCCATTAGAATTCAACAGAGAATTCATCAGGTTCTAGACTTTTTAAAAAGAGAAACTCTTTATTGCTGCTTCAATTTCATCATGTGTTATAATTCATTTTAGGTGGTTAATATCCTCTTGGTTCCATTTTGGATGGAATGAAATTTGTCCATTTCTTCAAGATTTTCCAATTTATTAGAATATAGGTTCTGTTATATTTGGTGAGGATTGCTTTGTGCCCTAAGACATGATCAGTTTTGGAGAAAGTTCCATGAGCTGCAGAGAAGAATGTATATTGTGCTCTTGTATGAAATATTCTGTAGATATCAGTTAGGTTCATTTGATCTATGGTATCATTTAGTTCCAAGATTTTGTGGTTGAATTTTTGTTTAGATGACCTATGTGTTTGTGATTCAGGGATATTAAAATCTCCCACTACCACTGTGTTGAGTTCTATATGTGCTTTTAAGTCCTTTAGTGTATGTTTGATGAAATTGGTACACTGGCATTGGGTACATATGGGTGGATGATTGTTATTTCCTTTTGATATATTTCCCCTTTCATTAGTATGAAGTGTCCTTCTTTATCTCATTTGATCAATGTTGAACAAGATCAATGTATCTCGTTCAAATGTAAGTTTGAAATCTGCTTTGTCTGATGTAAGTATTGCTACTCTGTTTTCAGGGGACACTGGCTTGGTAAATCCTCTTCCAGTTTTTCACCCTAAGTCAGTGTTTATTTCTGTCAATAAGATAGGTCTCTTGTAAAAAACAGAATGTCACATCTTTCTTTTTAATCCAGTTTGGTAAACAGTGTCTTTTGGTGGGGAAGTTGAGTCCATTGACATTCAGTGTTAATATTGATAGTTATGTGGTGATTCTTGCCATTTCATTGTTTTTGTTGTTTAAGAATTTCATTTTGTGGAGCCAAATCAGTGCCACTCTCTGATTACTTATCTTTTCTTCTCCTGTGGTTTGATACTTCTCTTCCTCTCGTGTTTTCGTTTGCTTTCATCCTCTTGTGTAAATTCCTGTAGAATCTTCTGTAGTGGTGGCTTGGCGGCCAAATAATGTTTTAGTTTCTGTTTATAATGGTAGATTTTTATTGCTCTGTGATTTTTGAATGATAGTCTTGCTGGGTAGGGTATCCTAGGGCTTAAATTATTTTCAGTCAATGCCCAAAATACCTCACTCCATGCACTTCTTGCTTTTGTGTTTCTGTTGAGAAATCTGCTGCTACTTTCATGGGTTTAACTTTATATATTATTTGTTTTTTCTCTTTTACAGCCTTCAATATTCTATCCCTGTTTCTATGTTTGTTGTTTAAATGATAATATACCATAGGGACTTTCTATTTTGGTCAAGTCTGTTTGGTGTTCTTGAGGCTATCTGTACCTGAATGGGCAAAACTTTCTCAAGATTTGGGAAATTTTGTTATTATTTTGCTGAATGTATTATATATCCCTTTGGTTTGCAACTCTTTTCCTTCTTCAATGCCCATATATATGCCCATATATATATGTACATTCTCTGGTTTGGTCTTTTGATGGTATTGCTGAGCTCTTGCATATTCCTTTCAAGGATCTTGAGTTGTTTGACTAAGATTTCTTCTGTTTTGTCTTTAATTTGTATTTTATTGTCAAGCTCTTAGATTCTGTCTTCTACTTGTTTTAGTCTGCTGGAGTGGCCTTCCACTGTGTTTTTTGTTTGACTGAAGGGAATTTTTATTTCCAGGATTTCTGTTTGATTCTTTCTTCTGAAGTTTTCCATATCTTTGTTCAACTCCTCTTTTATATTTTGTGTTGTCATCTTTAATTCATATATCTTCCTTTCTATAGTGTCCTTTGTTTCACTTTGGTGTTTGTTGAAGTCCTAAATTTCTTTATTTGTTTCTATGTCTTCTCATGTTATTTATTTTCAATGTTTTGAAATTTCCTGAATGCATCTTTTACATTTTGGTTAACTATCTTCTCCATGAATCTTCTCAGTGATTTCTTCCAAGATTGAGGGTTTTTTTGTGGGTGCCATTGGGCTCCTTAGTGACATTTATCATTGTTTTGTTGGGGTCAGGAACTGGGTATCCATTTGCTTCATCTCCCACTGAATCTTGTATTGAATTATTTTTTTGAGAGAATGGTTTCCATCCCTTCTTCTTCCCATTGTTCCACTTGGTGCTGTGCAACTATTGGTGGTTTTAATTGTCTATTTTCTTTCCCTTGATTTAGTTTTTGTTTTGTGACTAACTTGGTTGTGTCTAGGTTGATGTGCTCTTTCTGTCCCTGGCCTGGAGATGTAATTGTGTAATTTAGCAATAACAAATTCACAGGTTCAATGTCAGACCAGTTTTTTACATATTATGTAGTAAACCCCTTGGTGATGGTGTCTATAAGCAGTGGGAGTTGGCAGTGTAATTGTTATTTGGCTAGATACAGAAATTTGGGAAATTGGTAAAGGTAGCATTAGAAAGGGGGGCAAGAAAAGGGGTGGGGGCTGGGGGAAGAAGCATGAGGGCTGCTAAGTTTTGTGGCCCTTGTAGGTATTTGGGTGTATTTCTGTTGTAGTGGAGGGTGCTTGTGTCAAGGATTGCGGGGGCTGGGGTTGTGTATAGTTGGTACAGCAGGCTAGTCAGTGGGTAGTGAATGTGTAGGAGGGAGGGGTAGTGTGGTGACAGGTTGGGGGAATGGGAAGGGGAGGTGAAAACAGGGAGAGAGTGAATGAGAAGCTGCAGAAAGAGTAGTTGGGAGGGAGAACAATGGATTTTAGTACAGGAAAAAGAGGGAAAGTGAGGGGGTAAGAATAGAGATAAGAAAATAATGATGGTGAAGTTAATAATACAGAAAAAAACACAACAAAAACCATCAGATATAGAAACAACAAAAAGTTCAGCATTTTTGGTGAAAGTTCTGGGGTTATTCCTTAGGTGTCCAATCCTGGTATTGGCATACAAGCGGGAGCTCCGATGTTGTCTCACCAGGTGACTGCTTGTGAGTAGTATTTGGTTCCTTCTATATACAAGATTAATAGCAATTGTGAGGTGAGGTAAGACTGCCAGCTGGTGCAAGGTGGTCAGAGCTGTTGTTGTTTTCACCATGCAGCAGCTGCATTGCTCTTCAGCTGCAACTCTGTTTGGTCAGCAACTTGCCCAGCAAGGTAAGGCCATTCAGTTGTGAATGTTGCCTCTGTCCCACAAGATCAGCTCCAGAATTCACCACTTGCCCTGCTTTGAGAGGTTGGCCTGTCACCCCACCCCCACTCTCAGCCTTTATGCCTCTCCCAACCTCTGCTCAGTGCTAGTTTGCTTCCTCTGGGAGGTTGAGTTGACGTGCATTTTGGCACTGAAAGTTCAACTCCTTACCCCACTCCCATTTTCCATGGCAGGTTCAGTGCTCTATCTCCTCCACTATCGGTGTTAGATTAATTTATGCTTTTCAGTTCTGTTGCGGGGGTGGGGGGTCAGTCTGCACAGAGGCTTCACTGGATTATGTTCCCAGGCAGTGGGTAAAGGAGTCGCAGGTGGTGGGTGATGCTCACCTGTTTGTTCTGCAGATCCACACAGATTTGGAGCTAGCCAGCGGGGAGAAATGGGAGAGAAAAAAAAAAAAAGAAAGAAAGAAATGGCTTGCTGGCTGTACCCGTGTGGGATTTTTGCTGCTGTTAGGTTCAATTAAAGGCTGATTTAAGGGTCACTCTTTGAATTTTATGTGCACCTAATGTAATGGTGGCTATTATTTTGGCTAGGAGGAATCAGAATTACCCAAGTGTAGCTCCGATGTCTGAAGGTGGTTTCTGTAATCACAGGGCTTAAGATTTCTGATTCCCAATCCTACATGCCATCTTGAATCTCCTCCTGGAATTTTATTTTTAAAATGAGAACCAATAAAGTTGCATGGAAGAATTTTGATTGCTAGTGTCCCAATTTTCTGTCTTAGGTTTATGAAAAAAAGTAAAACCAAATGACTAAGTTAAATATGAAATGCTAAGGAATGAAAACATGTGCCTGAAGGGACTTTGATGTATATAGAAAAATAGCGCTTACACGCTGGAGCATGGCAAACTCTAGTCACATTCAGTCCATTATTTAGTGTACTGAGAAACATGTCCACTTACTGACTGCTGGATGTTTAGAATCATGGTCATTTGATGTGAGAAATGTGTTTTCATCTTAAAATGCACGTTTGTTAAATTGAAATGTCAAGAATAGGATTATGGGAAACCTGCTGTCCTTTATGTTTATATGCATCTTTTCAATTTTATACAGTAAACACTTACTGATTTTATAAACACAAGAGCATATAGGACTGACAATATTACAACTGAATGCCTTTGTTATTCTATGGTGCATTTTTTTCATTTTTAGCTTAGTAGAAATATCTGGAAACTATAAAAGGGAACCCAAATCTTGAATATTTCTGTTGAGTTCTACTGTGATAGGGATTTAGATGTGCTTTGCCATCTGCCATACATTTCTAAGTAGATCTGAAATGTTCATATTATTAACATGTCCAAACCATCCTAGATAAGTAGTCTTTGGAACACACAATACTAAACTTGCAGCAAAAGCTTAGTAATCAGAATAAAAATACCAACAAATACATTAGTTATTAGATAATTTCTCCTCAAACTTCACAACTCATCTTTTCTCTGGTCAGTAAAATGCTGCTAGGGTAGGAAACTTCTGATGCTTTTACTGAAATGTGGTAGATTTATAACCTAGGTCTGAAATGTTAGGGAACAAGGACAAACAGACAGAAAAAAAAATGTGAAAAGAAAAAGAAAAAACAACATCCCAAATCCCCCAATATCTAGGCAGCCTTGCACCTTATAGATTTAACATGAAATTGTTACAAAATACTTTTGTCACACAAAAGAAGATGGTGAGAGAAAATACAGATTTAACTCAGGTCTCATAATCATTTTCTGTTAAATGCTTGGAAGTCCTGCTTTCTTCCACAGTGCAGCAATTACCCAGCAGAGCATAATTATTTTACAGTCAATTGAGTACACCAAATGGGCATATTTATGATGTATGATTTATACATCATACTTGCATCACTACATGTAACATGGCTTTACGTCCCACCAAACCTGCAGCTAGTAAAACTGTCAGTACTCTGCTTTTTTCCCAAAGTAAAATAACTTAAGTTTGAGCAATCCTTTTGAATGTTGGTAGTGCACTTAGCTTTTTCCTATCATATTTACTGCAGAGTAAAGGCAAAGCAAGCAATGTGGTATTCTGTGGAGAAGCTCCATGAAAGTTTTATGATTTTAGTTCATGCCCTGATTCTTGCTGTGGTGAGCAAGTACATTTTTCATTAGCCTATCCCACAAAGCAATGAGATCGTCTACATTTAAGTAATAACCTTCTCTATATAAACGCAAAGCTGTTTTCTTTGTACTTCAATAAACAATAATTATTTATGAAGGTTTGCATAATTACCTAAGGTAATGCAGGAGTTTGGTCACATTATGACCTTCATAAGAACTCTGAACATGTATTTCTACATTTTTGAGGATATTAGTTCCCCTCGCCTTGTCTGAGGTGACATCATTTTTGCACATTTGTACAGTGTGTGTAGCTTCATCTGTTTGCAACAATGGCTTTTTTTTTTCGATTTACCTATATTTTTTTCTTTTATTATTCATATGTGCATACAAGGCTTGGGTCCTTTCTCCCCCCTGCCCCCACCCCTCCCTTACCACCCACTCCGCCCCCTCCCTCTCCCCCACCCCCTCAATACCCAGCAGAAACTATTTTGCCCTTATTTCTAATTTTCAACAATGGCTTTTTAACAACATCAGTGAACTTAACATGGCCTCCATAAAGCATATAAGTCAAGTACCTCTTTTAGATACAAAAAAAAAAAATTCCAGCGTGATATTCTGAGTCTATTGAGGCTATTTCAGAAGTGATAGAATTATATAACAGGTGATTTTGCTAAATTTTCTGATTAACTACATGTAATGCATATGTTTTTCTTACTAATAAATTTATTTTAGCTAACTGTATGAGAGTATAAAATCTTCTGATTTCACTCAAGGGTTTTGGAAGGGAAGAACTTACCCAGAATTAATGAGAGTGTTTTCAATCTTTATCTGTCCATAATTCTTTATCTTCAGGTTCTGAGCACAGACTAATATTAGAGTGTAAAGCAGATTTCTCAATCTAATTTGGACTTCCAAATGAAAAAGAAAAGATTTTTCAGTCCTTTCACAGAACCTGTGTATGGAGTTCATGGTGATGGCCTCCAAACATAGTAAACTAACACATTAATGTAAACAGATGTTTTCTCTATTAACGGTATCAACCATCTGGCTGTGACTGAATCAGGGCTGGGGAGTAATTTCAACTGGCCTACTTGTTAAATAAAAACTGACTAAACACTCTTTCCTGCTAATCTTGTCTTCCTGATGATGATGTTTCTTCCAGTGTATGATTCATGCAAGAATAGGAAGCAGAGAGATAATTTCAGAGATCAAATTAATTCTTAGTTATAAGTTTATTCAATTATCTGCTTAAAATATAAAATGTACAGCATTTGAGATGCTAGCATCTAAACTGAATATGATTTGGAGAATTAAGGAAAACAGAGAAATAATTTTTCTTAAACCCTGGAATCAGCTGTGGTATCTAATTTAATCTTTACTTAAAGAATGTCAGTGTCTGGGAGACTATGAAACTAGGTTGCAGACTGCCTACTAAACAGTAATGGAATGAAAGTAACTTTTGCTAATAATATGCAGAATCATGATCATCTTGTATATCAATTGTTTTTAGTCTTTGGATATTATTTTTCTCAGATATAATTGCTTTAATGCATTTTAATATTACCTTTAGTAATGTTGCTTGAGTCAAATGAATTAATGTTTATGTTGACTTTGTACTCTTAATCTAGACTAATTGACTTTAAACAAAATAAACATAATTTACAACAATGTTATTTTCACAGATGTAAAATTCTCAAATATGATATAGAAAAGTCAGTTTACTTATTCATGGACATGTGTGATAAATACCCATCTTTGCAGAATTTCTTTTTGTTCTTACTTATTAGTAAATTATTTGCCCCTAAATTATCTTATTTCTATCATCAGATTAGCTATACATAGTGGGACATTAACCCAAGAGGAACCATACTTACTCATCCATGCTCAGTCTCTAAAGCAATTATTTAAGTGCTATTGACTGATGGAATTTTCATGAGACTAAACCTAATATAAATATGTCTTCTCTTCTGCCTAAGAGACCACATTTTTAGGAATGGTTAGAAATTGTGTTTTAACATATCTAGATTGAAGTTTATTTTTAGTAAACTTTATTTTAAAAATACATGGTTTTCTAATGGCTCCATAGAATTTCTGAATAGATAAACTGATAGGTAAGTGGAGTGTGATGAATGAACTAACAAACTATGTGGCCCAGTGGAGAGAGATTGCCTAGTGAGCAGACTTCAAATGTTGTTATTTGTCCAGAATTGAGCACTTACTAGTTGCTCATTCATTGAATAAGTTCATTATCAAACTATTTTAAAAATAATCATTTAAGTGCTTCTTGTGTGCCAGGTTCTGTGCTCATACTTGATATGCCATCATGAAAAAACTGCCATGAGTTTTAATCTCATAGAGCATCTAGTCTTGGGGAGAAAACAGACGGCACCAATCAGATACATAGAACTGAACACTGAGGCCCATGATAAAGGAGAAAAAGGGAGTGATGTGACAAGAAGTTACAGGGCTTAGCTTTGTGGCTGATTTGACATTAGTAGGTTGAGACAATGATTGTAGGAAGAAGGGGCATTTTAAACCAAGATCTGACAAGCAATGAGGCAGCCATTTAGAAAGTGGAAGGAAGTGAGATTGAGGCAAGAGAAGAATCTGTAAGCTCCATGACAAAAAAGAGATGCACAGGTTAGAAAACTGAAAGAAAGAACAGATGTCACCTTTTAAAGTGAGATTATTATAGCACCCTGAAGTAACAGATGAATGACTGTAAAAGAGGTGTCATGTGATACTGCCATATACTTGTTCTGGGAATAATGATTACTAATGTTTATTAGTCAGTTAATATTTACCAGGAAGATTTTGAAGCTTTTCCCTTGAATTTACTCATTCAGTTCATATAAGAAATTACTTTTATGATTACCTCCCCTTTTTAGAAAAATTTACAGAAATTTGGAGTAACTTAACATAGATAATAAGTGAATACCAAATTTAAATCCAGAAATCTGACTCCGTATATCATCCTCTCAGCAACAGCACTGTACTCCTGGAATGGAACGATGAGGAAGCAGTGTGTAAGCACATCGTGGTTGCACTATTAAGTGTATCTAAATTGTTATTATCAGCACTGTATACTATGCATAGATAAATCAGCCTGATCTAACATGGACCTTTCTTACACGCATAGAATTATTTTTGTAATTTATTTTCCAAACCACAATAGTTTTGAGTTGGAGTGTCTAATTACATGAAAACATGAAGATGGCAAGTAAACCAAGACTGCACTGATCAACCTAGGATATATAGTTGTTGTATGTAAAATGTAGTAAATTTACCGTCATTAACCTGGGGTCATTCTTTAGTGGACAGCAGAAGTACTATGACTCATGAATTTCTTAAGATGGAAGGGAAGTTAGAGGCCATTAGTTCCTTCTTTTATAAACATTTAATTGATAAGACTCAGGCAGATGAAGTTACTAGTCTAAACTAAGCTAAATAACAACAGAGTTTAGCAAAGAAACCCAGTGTCTTAGTCAGTTTGGGCTGTTAGAACAAAGTAGCATTCAAGCAGGTCTAGAAGGGACATATTATTTCTCCATAGTTCTAAGAAGCTATAAGTATGACAGCAGGATGCCAAAGAGGACAGCTTCTGGTTGAGAGTACTCTTCCAGTTTATAGTCTGCTGACTTTTCTTTGAATCCTCACATGTAGCGGTCTCTCCTAGTGCCCTTTTAAAAAGGCACTAATCCCATTCATAAGGGATAAAAACTCATAACATAATTACCTCCCAAGGCATCATCTCAGAACAACATTGTGTTGAGGGCTAGGATTGTAACATAAGAATTTTGTGTGGGATACAAACATTCAGCCCATTGCATCCAGTGTTTTTTTTTTTTGAAGTATTCAGTGCTGTTTTAAAGCAAATGTGTTATTTATTTAGTTAAAACCAGATAGAATACATAGAACTTACTTTCTGAACAAGTGCTTTTTAAAAAAAAAATTAATGGCCTGCATTACAGAGCTAGCCAGAATTCACAGATACTCTTTAGAAATATTTACAGAGAGACTAAGGCCAGTTTACAAGGATATGGAATTTGACATACTGTAAACATAGGTTTTCAAGATTTTGACTTTTTCATTGGTTAAGTTAATGGCCTTAGATTAGTCACTTCCTCTTTAGGAACCTTAATTTTCTTAAAGTGAGAGAAAGGAAGTAAAAAAAAATTTCCTTTAAAATCCCTTTTGCTCAAACTTTTATGAAAACAACAGTTTGAGTTTGGGAAAGGAAGAGTTGTATAGGAAGAAACAAAGATAGCAAAGACAGAATTCAGTTTTGCCAAGGGCTAGTCCTGAGTCTATTGCATGTTAAATTTCATAGTTCTCAAACTGGATTAGTGAGTATTAGATGGAGTTATTGATTAGGACACTAGTGATTATCCAGTAAATTATGCATGACTGAATTCAAGTAGACCAACAGGATACTTTTGGACTGTTTCCCAAAAGATAAACTAATATTGACAGTTCATTTTCTAGAATCATGCAAAACTACTCAAGACTTTACAAATGGGCAATAATGGATATTTCAAATTTTCAAACCTAAAACTGAACACAACTAAGAGACTTGAGAGTTAGTTTTAATGCTATGTGAATTAAAAAAATATATATATCAGTACGTTTCTGATTTTCCATTTATCTTTCATTTTCTATATAGTTTAAACATGATTGATAACTCTTGCTATTCGATATTTGGTAATGAGAGTAAAAGAATACAAAGTTTTAGGCATTCAGGTCTGGAATAAAATAGATGGACTTAAATCCAAAGGCTAGAATGTAATAGTTTTATGATACTTAACAAGACATATTTCCATATTTGTAAAATATAGCTGTTATTATTAGCTAATTTAGGGGACTATGCTGGGAATAAGTTGAGATTACACCAGTGTGGTACATACTCACCTTCATCTTTTACTGTGCCCTGGGTATATTGGCTTTCCTTTCATTCCATGACCACATTACTTTAGCCTCAGAATTATTGTAAATTGGCACATTCAATTCCCCTGGTCTCTCTTTTTGCATTTCTTCAAATTGGGGCAGAAAATCTATATTCTGTATTAGAATATTTCTTTTTTTTTTTTTTTTCATTTTTCTTTTATTATTCATATGTGCATACAAGGCTTGGTTTATTTCTCCCCCCTGGCCCCACCCCCTCCCTTACCACCCACTCCACCCCCTCCCGCTCCCCCCCTCAATACCCAGCAGAAACTATTTTGCCCTTATCTCTAATTTTGTTGTAGAGAGAGTATAAGCAATAATAGGAAGGAACAAGGGGTTTTGCTGGTTGAGATAAGGATAGCTATACAGGGCATTGACTCACATTGATTTCCTGTGCGTGGGTGTTACCTTCTAGGTTAATTCTTTTTAATCTAACCTTTTCTCTAGTTCCTGGTCCCCTTTTCCTACTGGCCTCAGTTGCTTTAAGGTATCTGCTTTAGTTTCTCTGCATTAAGGGCAACAAATGCTAGCTAGTTTTTTAGGTGTCTTACCTATCCTCACCCCTCCCTTGTGTGCTCTCGCTTTTATCATGTGCTCATAGTCCAATCCCCTTGTTGTGTTTGCCCTTGATCTAATGTCCACATATGAGGGAGAACATACGATTTTTGGTCTTTTGAGCCAGGCTAACCTCACTCAGAATGATGTTCTCCAATTCCATCCATTTACCAGCGAATGATAACATTTCGTATTCTAATGCATCTGGAATTCCATAGGAAACTTAATTCCACCAACTACACACACACACACACACACACACACACACACACGAGACTAGGGAGGCAAAAATAAATATTGGAAAACAAAGGCTAATTTTTCCTTTTTTATTATTTTATTTTATTTTTATTAGCACATAAAAATGTTACATTTTATTTGCTTTCAGTGTGATATTTTAACACATTACCTCTCATAGTCACTGTCCTAAATTGAAGTCAACTTCTTTAAGCAACAACATATGAGAAAGAACGTGTAGTATTTGTATTTCTATGTCTGGTTTATGTCATCTAACATTATACCCTTTACTTCTGTCCATTTTACTGCACAGGATTTCATTCTTCTTTACGGTTAAATAATATTCAACTGAATATATATATATATATATATATATATATATATATATATATATCCTTTCAGCTCTGGTTATTGTGGAGAAGACAGGGTCTCATTTTTGGCCAAGCCAATCTGGACCATAATCCTCCTATTGTAAGCTTCCTGATATTAAGATAGGATCTTTGCATGGAACCACAATCCTCCTGATCTCAGCCTCCTCTGTAGCTTGGGATGACAGTCACATACTACTGTGTTCAGCTAATGCTTAGGATGGGGTCATGTGAACTTTTCATCTAGACTGGCCTCGACCTCTCATCCTCCCAATTTCAGCCTTCCAATGTGAGCCACCATCTAGCCTATGTTTAGTTTTGAGAACCCTCCATTCTGTAACCCATAATTGCTCTATCAATATACCTTCCCATCAACAGTGTATAACAATTATTTTTCCTCTATATTTACACTACCATTTGTTATTTTCTTTTCTTTTACCCAGGTCTAGAAGGACTTTTATTCGTGAAAAATCTGATAAAAGGATTCTGGTGTCTGAGCTTTTGTTTTTCATGACCATTAGACAGAAGATGGTTGCCTTAGTGAGGATGGTCGGTAGTGTTGGATATATCTACTGGTTAGGTTATTTTGTCTACTTAGTATCATGTTTAGCTCTCTGAACATCATCCAAACTTTATAACTTATTATTAGGCTTTAGCAAATGTTTTCCTGTTTAAACTAGCTAGAGTAGATACTATTGTCTGCAACTACAGATCTAAAAGTAATACAGAAAAGTTGACATTAAAATAATTCCTCTAAAACCTCTTAAAATAATTTTATTTACATATGTATGCATTCAAAATAGTTATTGAACAGAAGACATTGTGTTAGATGATGTGAAAACACTTGCAAATTATAAAAGGTATTCTTATATGTGGGAGTTAAAACTTATTAGGAGATATATTGTTAACAAGTAAAAAAAATAAACATATATGTGCTAAAATAGTAATTGTGCTATGAAGAAAATAGATAAAATGAAGTGACATAATAAAATAATTCCAGTTAGGTCAAAATGGGTTTCCTGAATGTGGAAAAGAAGCCAACTAGTAAGGTTTGGGAAGACAATACCTGTAGGGTAAACATTTTTGGTGTCTAAAACCTTCAGCTATCAGTTTAATAACAAATAATTAAGTAAAGAAGTGTCTAAATAAGTAAAACCTACAATTTTGAAGTAACTGGTGGACATTTGTTTTATTGATGGAATGTAGCTCTGATGAGATGACAAAAACAACAAAAATGAGATTTCTAATAATTGACAACCTGCTTAATTGTTGTTACCAAATAATGTAAAACAGCATCTTTGATTTTTCATTTCCTCTTAAAGAAAAGCTAGCTTCTTTAATAACACATTACTCAAATCAATGCCATACTTTTATTAGAAGTTGTGTGAGAGATCTACTTTGGTAGAATTTCCATGATTAAACATGATAGAAATGTAAGGTAAGGAACTAATCCTTTCTGCAAGTCTTCTATAGTGTGAATTTTAAAGCTTAGTTTTGTCTTTGCTGTACTAATTTACCTTTTACAAGGAATTGGTGCCCCTTAAGTCTACAGTGATATGCTTTAGAAACAGCACTTAGCTCCTGTCATTTTAATGAAAAGGCCCTATGATTCACACAAGTGGAAACAGGTCACTGTAAACTGTTTCTTACGTGTATTAAATTGTGGGATGTTTTCAATGTGCATAGTTCAAATGTGTTTTGTCCAGCTAAACTTGGCAGTGTACTTTGAATGGGCACCATGCCATCATGGCAGATGGAATAGGGGCAAGGTAGATCAAAAGCCAGAATAGATGTCGTATTTGACTAAGAAAGACACATTGACACTGGTGTGTACAGATGCAGCACTTTCTGTGCAGTCTCCTTCCCTTTGGCTGAGGAGATGTGACCTACTGCTCTAACTGGGAAGTGAATTAACTCTGTAGTCTAAAACATTTAAGCCTAATCACTGTAGATATACTGATTTGAAAATTAGGGCTAGACTCAGGGTATGTTGGGAGAGAGGAAAACGTAAAGCTTTGTTCCAGAGTGATTTTGACGAAAATTTTAAGTATGGATATTTCAAAAGAGGGATCATCAACATCCACAAACATTGTATCGATCATTTCCACAACTTGTGCTACTTGTAAAGTAGTACATCTTATAAACTATCTTTCACAGAAAAGATTTAAGGTTTTTCTCTTCACATAAGCAAATATATATTATTTGAGCAATAGCAATTTTATATTCGATTTCACTTTCATCTCTATATAACCTATTAATATATCTTGAGCTCTTGTCCCCCATTTCTTTAATGCCACCTATTCTCACTAACTGCCTTACTGTGATTTATATTCCACTTTACCAAGAATGAATGGTATCAGAAATTTCTTTTAACTCATTGCCTCCTCACTTTCATTGTCCTCATCCTCTGCTTTTGTGATCTCTGACAATGATGTTATAATTACCCTGGTTAAAATATTAAGGTCATCTTTCACATCTTTAACTTATCTTTTTTAGTTGTTGGTGGTGGTGGTACTGGAGACTGAACTCAGGGCCTTGTGCTTGCTAGACAGGATCTTTCACTATTCTCTAATTTCTATACCTAAATATTAAAAAATTTTGACAATTATGTCACCAAGATACCTTTTAATCAATCTTCTTCTTATCATACTTTGTTACCTTAATCTTCAGCCTCATTCTATTGCATGTGTTATAAGAAAATACTCTTAAGAATTTATCATAACAGCTTTGAAATCAATAGACCAGGTCAAAAATTCTGGCATAGCCATTTAATGTCTGTTCTATCCTGAAGAATTTACTAAACAATATTTATCTTTTAATAGGCAGAGGGATAAAATAATATGAATATTAATATGTAGATATAATTGTTAATAAATGATTGCTACATTTATCATTATCAACATCATTATTGATGGATTTTCTGTTTGCCTACACTTTGTGCTATAATTCATTATTCAGATGCCACATCCAAATATATAATGACCAAACACCACTGCTATCCCCCACTTCAAGCTTAGCTAGTATCCCACTTTTACCAAATACTAATAAAGTATTAATTATATTCAATTAAATGTAAGTACTTTAATAATTTAATTTAGTATGTACTGTACCACATAGTGAAGTTTTGATATCTAGAAGACTGCATTTAGCTCTCACCATAGATATTTATTAAAAAATTATTGATGACCTATTACATATCTGAAACTTTGCTAAAGACCGAAGATAGAAAAGTCAACCAAATAGACACAGGTATTCCATATTATGGCTATTTAAAATTAATTTAATTAACTGTTCTTATGTCTAGCTTTTTCATTTATAAAATAAATAAATGTTAATTATTAAGAGTAAATGTGGTTATTGCTATTTTAAGGGAATACCCAGTGATAATTAAGAGTAATCACATTAAAGGGCCAGGAGTGTAGTCAATAGTAAAGTCCCTTGCTCCCTACCCCAAAGTAACTAGATGAAATATAAGAACCAGAAACTAAGCTTCATAATGCTAAAAATGCTCCAAATGAGAGGGGGAAAAAAGAACCAGGACTGAACATTGTGTTTATGCTTATAGGTATAAAAATAGTTTCATTGATTGGGCATACACACAACAATCAGTTTTAGTTTGGTGTTACTTGCTTTTTTAAAGTCAAGGACCCATAACATATGCACATTTACTTTTCACTTGTATAATGTACTTTTTCATTCACTATTTCAGTGTTTGTAAAATGTACACATTGTTTTTATTTTATATAATAAAATATAATATTTATGTAAACCAATAGATCATTCTTTCCCAAATTTGAAGCATATTGGCCTTAAGCACATTGCCCTTTGACAGTGGAAAGGAATTGGTTCTGGAAGATATTTAGATCCCATGGATCTATGAAGATAAAAAACAAACAGTAGGAGAAATAAAGGGAAAAACAGCATGATGAAGAAACGGAGAGTGGATGCACAGGGAGGACAGATAGGTAAAAATAAGCAATTTTTAAACTTATTTTGTATAATATGAAAATAGCCTTTTATGTTGTGTTTTTTTTTTAAATTTGTAAATGTAATTTCATTTTACATTTTCTTATTTTGAGGATATTGACCTGAAATGTACAGACAGAGACAGGGACACCAAAACATCAATAAATTCCTTCAAAGTCAAAGGGTCAGTTAGAAAACCTAAAATAAACTTTGTATCTCTACTACTTCTGAACAATTCTGTTGTTGGAGATAGTCATTACAGAAAATGGGGACTATTATGATGATGCTACATAATATAGTTGCGATTCACATTTATTCATGTGATTTGGTTCATTAACATGTATTTTCCTAATAAGATTGCGAATAGGGAACTGTCTAAAAAATTTGGTCACTATTGTATTCCTATCTTCTGTCATAGGTTGGTTAGTAACTATGAAGTAGATTTTTCAATCTATTTCATTTGCAATCCAAATTCCTTATCATGGCCTTCAAAGCTAATATGATCTTACTTGGGTTAAATGTATGAAATATATCCTATATTCTGAACCTTCTTTGAAAGTGCAATCCTGCTTGCCTACTTCTATTTCTAGAAGCCACATTCCTGCCTCAATGTTTTTCTATTCTGTTGCCTTTTTCTGGAAGTCTCATCCTTTAGATATAGGGGTGGCTTATTCTACCACTTCTTTCAAGTCTCAACTCATATGTCACCTAATTAGAGGGGACTTCCCTGACCATCTGATCTAAGATGGCATTACCTGTCACTCTGTGTAGCTGCTTTATATTTCTTCACAGAATTTGAAGTTATTATATCAAATACATGTTAGTTGAGCACATAGTGTATACCACAGAATTATCTAGACATCATAGTACAGAATACTAAAACAAGCAAAAATCCTTATTTTCATAAAACTTAAATTTGGTTACTGGATAGACAACATGAAAAATTGAAAATAAAATATGCTTATAAGCATGGAAAAATAAATGAGGAAGAGAGATGACAAATATTGGGTGGCCAAGGAAGCCCTCAGTTAAAAAATGATATTTGAGTTAAGACCTGAAGAATGTAAGGGAGTAGCCATGTAGTGATGTGACAGAATACCATCCTAGGAAGACAGAACACAATCACAAGGGCTTTGATTTGAGTGTCCAACAAGCTTAATCCAGAGTCATAGAAAGGCTACTATACTTACAGCAAGGATTGGGTTTGAGTCACATAGAACTTTAGAGACTGTAGTAAGAATGAATTTTGTTTCTCTTAGAGGGCAGAATTTTGAACATAGTTCATATGATTGATCCTAGGCTTTAACTGGATCTCTCATTACTTTAATAACAGAATGGAGTATGAGAGTAGCTAAAGACTGGTTAGATATTTAAATAATTCAGCAGGAGATGACAAGGTGATGTTGATATAAAAAGCAGTAAAATTCTGAATATATATGGAAGATGAATCCAATAGATTTTCTGATGGTTAGAAAGTAGGGCTTGAAAAAAACTTGGGAGTACAGAATGACTTCAAGTAATCAAAAGAAGGAGGTGCCATTTACTGAGATGGATTGGACTTTGATAAGAACAGGTTGTGAGAGATAGTGTCATTTTATTGAATTTGGGTACTCTAGAATATTTCAGATCTCCTGAAAAAATAATAGGGTTGTACTTACCTACCTTTTAAGAACTTAGATGTGTTTACATGATAAGTTTTAGATAATAAAACAATAAAATGAGTGGAAGTGATGGATGTCATCTTCAAATAGAAGTTTCAAAGGATTGACCTTGATTTTACAAACATGTGCAATCTCTCTCAGACTTGATAATGGAGCTGTCTACAAGGTAAAACATCTGTGTGTGTAACTTACTCTTGAGCTTATTCCATGCATCTGAGTGACTGGCATTATTCTAGTTCCTGCCAATTTTTGTAGAATATGTAGAAAAAGCCAGAAATGACTTTTGTTTTGGTAGACCACTGAAACTTGATAGCTATCTACTATTGTAGCATCACCAAGGCTATCTTAATTGATACTAGAGGGGAATGGCAGAAGCTAAATTTTGAAAATGTTATGTTTGCAATGCTGTTAGACATATGAGTGTAGATGTCAAGATGGATATATCTGAATTTTGAGAGACAAGACTGGAGGTACAGATTTGGAAGTCATCAGGAGTTAAATCATTTTTATGGCACAGTAGTGGATGAAATTACTCAGAGAATAGTTCAGGGAGAGGAAAAATGGCTACAGTCTGAGCTCTTACTATTACTGTCTTAAGAACTTGAGAAGGAAAGAAGGAACTTGCAAAAGAAACTTAGAAAGAGCCAGCAGGAAGGTAGCAGATTTTGGCATTGTAAAAGTGAAGTAAAAATTTGTTACAAAGAGAAGAGAAGAATAAACTGTGTCAAGTGCTGACTCTTTGTTAGGTAAGATGAAGAATAAGAATTTAATGTCGAATTTAACAAAATAGAAGTTATGAGTGGGCTTAAAAAAGATAGATTTGCTATCTTGGAGGGGAAAGGTCTTGATTAGTTCCTCACTTAAATTACACCCTTATTTTATATCACTATCTGATATTCATTCATTCAACCAAATTATTATTTTTTTTGTGTGGTACTGGGGCTTGAACTCAGGGCCTGCACCTTACCTTGTGTTAGGTATTTTTGAGATAGGATCGTGCCCTGGCTGGCTGGCTTCAAACCGTGATCCTCCTGATCCCTGCCTCCTGAGTAGCTGGGATTATAGTCGTGAGCCACCAGTGCCCAGCTCAACCAATGATTTTAATTGCCTATCCCATTAGAATGAATGGATCCAGGGCCTTTGAAATTTATTTATCTCTGTATTTCTAATGAGTAGAATAGTTCTTCAATCATGACTTGCTGAAAGAATGGACTAGGAAGTAGTGAGCAGGTTTGGTAGAGATGAACCAATGTTGCCTATAATACACATGTGCCTAGAATCAATGCTAGGAATCTGTTTTATCTCAAACTAGCAAAAACGCTGTGTCTTTCTTATTATCTCTTATGTTTTCTCTTCAATAAAATTGGAGAACAAGTGGGTAGAACAGGTTCTGTACAGAAGCGGGGGTGGGGATCGCGTGGGGTGGGTAGGTGGCCCAAATAATGTATACACATGTAAGTGTAAAAACCATAAAATAAAAAATAAAAAAAGAATGGGTTAAAAAAAGATCAAAGAAGTTTGAATGAATAAATTAATATGACTTCTCCAAAACCACTAGCAAGAACATGGCTGGGTGTGGTGACTCAAGCCTGTAATCCTGGCTGCTCATGGGTTAGAGACTGGGAGGATTGTGGCTCTAAGCTAGACCCTACCTCAAAAATAACCAATGCAAAAATAGAGGGGATGAACCAGTTTGGTTTATAATAATATACACATGGAAATGTCACAATGAAATACCCTGTATAGTTATCTTAAACAAAAATATCATTTTATTTCAAACACAGAGAATAAGAGGGCAAAACAGGTCCTGTGTAGGAGGTTGATACCAGTGGGAGGATATAAGGAACATGTGTTGGAGGGTGAATGTGGTGTAAATATCACATGTATGTAAATGGAAAAATGAGCCCTGTTGAACCATTCCAGGAATGGGGGGAGCAGAGATAAAGGAGGATGATGGAGGAGGTGAATTCAACTATGATATATTATATGAACTTTTGTAAATGTCACAATGTACCCCCAGTACAACAATAGTAATAAATAAATAAATAAATTTCAAGCCTTACCTCTCAATAAGCCCATGTGGAGAATATTGTGGCACCTTGTTATTGTGAAACACAACTCACCAACAAAACAAATTAAATATGTATGCACACAAAAAAGAGTAACCAACATACAATAGGCTGGTAGGCTGGCTCAAGTTGTAGAGTGCCTGCCTAGCAAGCATGAGGCCCTAAGTTCAACTACCATTACCACCAAAAAAAAAAATTAATAAGTAGAATAAATAGCTACTTTGTCACATACTTTTTAAATTCCAGGACTTCGAATGCCTTTTTATTAGTAGTTATTTAGCTAGCAGGCCACTACAGCTCCTGTATCACAATCATAATAGAAATTATGATTTCATCATAGAGCTGTTATTATTACTCTCAGTGTGCTGTCATAATCCTTCTCAAGGATTATTGTTGGAATTAGCATAAGATACTATTTAAAGCATCTATATTGAAAGCTATCTATTACCTGTAAGTAGGTGCTCCATGTAATGGTGTTATGTTATAAGCAAAAGCAATATATGTCTCTAATAACATTCAACTTGTGATCAACTAGAGACAATACACAATGAAAAACTGCAGTATATTAGACACAAAACAGGGATTTCTATTGTCTATGGAATGATATATCATCTGAAGTATACAACTAACATTGAAATCTTAAGGGTTTGTCCAAATACATTTTTTCTACACAAGTTGAAATGTTAGCTTCAACTCTTTAAGATCATTCAGAAGTCTAGACAAAAGGAGGCCCTACTATTTTTAAAGTATGGGTCCAATGTCTCCCTTGGCTTCAAGACCTAAATGACAGATAAGGGAAGAGAATGCAGAGAGCTCACAGAAGAGTTTATGGGGTAAGCACAAAGTGACAGATCTCATCTCCCTCGCCTCCTTTCCCCTGTGTGTTTTGAAATACAAGATCCCACTAAATGCAAAGGGACTTTGGAAATGTTGTCCATATCTGGACAGTCATTAGTGGACAATTGTGGAAGAGGAAATCCATTTGTGGTGAAGAACTAGCTCTCCTTGATGCATTGAATCAGGAAAGTTTTGAACAAGCAATTACCCATTTAAGTGGAAACATGGAAAAATGATAGAATAAATCATGTTTCAGTAAAGAAACATTAGGGAGAGAGAATAATAAATGTAAGGCTCTGGAGTAGGTAGTGGGGTGTTCTTTTGAGAAATTGAAAGAAAATTGGTGCGGAGAGAATGTAATGGCTAAAGGGAAAGACAAAGGAAAACTGTCAGAGGTTACCAGGGCAGATCCTAGGGCTCAATTTGCTATGGGTAAAATTACTCTTACTTTGAGTGAGAAAAATGTCAAAGGAAGGTTTTAAGTGTAGTGTGGGTTTTGAAGATGAGTATTTAATATTGAGAAAGATAATTATAGTGATCCATGAGGAGAAGCAGAAGTCTTAGAAGGCTGTGTCAGTAGTTCAGGCAAGAGAAGAGAGTGGGGAACAACAAGGCAGTAGGGTTTGGCTAGAGAAAGTTAAGAGTTGTTAGCCTGGAAAAAAATTCATGGGTTGTAGGATCAGTGTTTCCCCTTAATTTTATATTCTAACATTTTAAACTTTATCTCTCTCTGACTATGCTTCTATTATGTAAGTATAAATACACGTTTAACATTTTTTGGCCCAACTCACTTAAAAGTAATTTGTAAAACAAAAATGACCTGGCATTCCTCAGTGCGTCATAGTACAGTTCTTAAGGATAAGAAAATCAGGCTACAATAATACTGCAAATATTTTAAAGTCAAAACTGACAGGATTTCCTTATGAATGTTTGTGGTATGTAAGAGAAAGACAAAATCAAAGATTATTTCAAAGATTTTGGCAGGAGCAACTGGAAGGATGGTGATGTCATTTATATAGACAAGGAAAACTGCCAGAGAAGCTGGTTTTGAGCCCAAGAGACTAAACTTCCTGCCATTCTTGTCTAGACTTGGTGGGACAGGTCATAATCTAAAAGCTTGAATTGTAAAGAGTTCCTTGAACTCAAGGAATACTGTATGACAGTATAAAAGTGCAAGATCCAGGTGCTATAACATTTTTGTGAAATAATTTTATAGACATTCCAAATGTAAAATGAGGTATTCTGTTTTTCAGCCTGCTGCAAACTTCTTTAAACTAAAGAAAAAAAAATCATTAGTTCAGACAAGAGAAGTTTCCAGAATTGCCTTTCTTAATGACTAGAACTGGAATTATTTCTATTTCCCTGTTCTTTTATGCTAACTGTAGATTTCACTTTAAATCTTATTCCCATTGTACTCTTAAAATTACTAACAGAAATAATAAGGTGATGTTTACTTGTTCATGTTCAGTGGCATGGTAAAAGAAAAAATATGAATTATAATTGCTCTTTTAAGTACATTTAGTCCACTTAAGTTACTATTTCAACAATTACTGTCTCCAGAATCCCTCTTTGAAACTGGATGATGGAGACATCAATCAATCAATTAGATTCTGTTTGGAAAAAAGAAAGTATATGCAAATAACAGAATCTTTTTATCCCAAATGTTCTCTTACTTCATCCAACTTAGCCCTTTTCCATTTTTTCGTAGGTTAGTATTGCTTGATCAAGAATTTCATAAAAATTGAACCACACAGTACAAACAAATTTAGATATGGCTTCTTTGCTTATGCACAGTATCAGTGAAATTTATGTGGTTGAGTGTGTTTGTACAAGTAAATTTAAATATATCTATCCTTTTTGTTTTTGAGTAGTAGTCCATTGTTTGAACGTCCCATATGGACACTGGATTGTTAACAGTCTGGGGTAACTTTGATAATGTTACTATGAACATCTTGAACAAATCCTCGGGGAAACTACACATACTTTCATTTCTCTTTAGTAAATACTCAAGAATGGAATTGCTGTGTCAGAGAGTAGGTTTATGTTGAACTTCATAAGGCACTGCCAAAACTGTTTTCAAAATGTAGTCTAGAAAGTAAAAGAAGCACAAATAAGGTATGTAGCATCAGAATTTGTAGTTATAGAGTTATAATATTAAAATTTAAGTTTTATGAACTGTTAATTCTTCTTTCCAAAATTACTATGAATAGAGAAATGAATACAGCTAACATGCATTAATTCATTCCAAAGTTGACAAATATAAAACTGCTGGCATATGATATTTGCAACCCAGAAAGGAAAGCATGTATGTATATTCCTGATGGAAAGAGTACTTAACACCCTTTTAGAGATTCAGAAATCGAGTGTTTAATAACACTCACTAGAGCAAAGGAAGGCAAGGATATGGGACTGAGAACAATTCTTCATTTTAAAATAGCATGAAATTCCAAGAATTGCTACATCTACTGAATGGCATGTGTTTTCTCTGGGTTGGGAAAGGCCCAGTCTCTTGTTAAATTATAAATAATAATCGGTAGTTATCATTATGTCATGGACAGTGGAGCATTTCAGAAGTCAATCTTGTACTCACCAGTGCATTCTCTCACTAGGTACTGTCTACTTCCTGTTCACTTATAGGCCACCATTCATCTGGGAGATGGATGATAGCTAAGACATGCAATTTTAGCACAAATATCGAATCCCGGAAAGTCTGTTACTTGGGGCTTGGTTGTTCTACTTATTATCTTGGTCTACCTTTTATTTCCTTATATCTTGTAAAATGGGGATTTACAGGTTAAAAAGCCTTTTGTTATCTTCCTTTTCTTTCTTATTTTCACTAAAAATTAAAGTTTTTTTATTGATGTTCCTTAGTTTTTATGACTTGTAAATATAACATTGTATACTTCTCTCTTACATTCTGGAAGAAAATTCTTCATTCTATAGGATTTTATGCTCTCTAACATACCTAAATGTGCTGTGATCAGTTCAGAAATGCATTCTCATTACCTCATTTATGAATATATTCATGAGCATTCTGGTCACTAAATAAAAGCCAATGCACAGCCAGAGTTTATTCAAAATTGGTTTCCTTTCTTTCATGTACATGAACTACATACAACGGGTTATTGGCAGACAAAGTTGAACAATTCCAGGCCTAATATAATATTTTTTCCCATCCTGTCTTGAATAAAACCACAGGAGTGAGGTTATTGTTTTTATTAGAGAAATGTAATAATATGATTATCATATCTCTAATTGGGATCTGGGTGTTTTGATACAATGACTACATGGGAATCACCTACTCTGCTTAAAGTTCCTTCTATAGTTATTTTTGGAAGTGAAGGTGAAGTGGTGGGGTGGGCATTTTTCTTTGTAGTCATTTGTTAAAATAATAAAAATTGCTTAAAGGAAATAAAATAATTCTCTTTTTCTCCACTTCTCTTTGTCATGTTCTCAACAGGTAGACAGATAATACAGATAATAGATAAACAGATAGGTAAATCAATTGATCTAACTTTCTGGTTTTATCTCTTGTTAACTTCAGAGGTCTTCTGAGAAGGCAATGCCTCTGGGTTCATTTTAAGCTTATTGTCTTCATTGCTTTAGGATCCTGCAATAGAGATCATGATAGGCTTTAACAGCATGATCTTTCCCTTTATTTCCCAGAACAACTTCTCACATAGGTATTGCATATTACATACACTAACTGGAGGAGTAACACACAATACTTCTAAAAATGTATAATGTCTTCCATGCATGGGATAATTTGCTGACTATATTGCTTCATTAAGCTTTAGCTCATTACTGTCCCCTGGACCTCCCGTTCTCTAGCAGATATACTTTGCTACTTCTACCAACCTAACAAACTCAAATCTCCACATTTTCATTAATTTCTTAATGCACAGAAATATCATCTTCTCCTTGTTACCCTATTACTGTTGCTTAGATGTTTTCAGATACCCTCTAAAAGTTTCGACCAAGTGCTTAATACACTTGAAACAATGAATAGCCATTTTTTTCTTCCTTAAAAGAATTCTTTGATTCATCCTTGAACAAACATACCCTTTGTTCATACCTATTGAGATTCCTTATCCATTTCCTCATTCTTATTATAATTTTAATCAGAGTTCTGGATTCAATGATTTCAATCATTTTTGAATAATCTCAGTGTAAAAAGTAGTGAATATGAGCTATATTGTATTCAGATTAAATTTTAACTCCAAAGGGTGTACTCTTCATATTTAATTATTAAAGTGGGTTTACAAATGAGTGCTAAGCGAGATAAAATATTTATTAACAAAATAGCAAATCATAATAAATTAAAATGCCATACTTGTACCATATTCTGTAGATTTTCAAAGGGCATGGTTAATTTAAAATATTGGGAAATGAAACAAGTATCTCATCTCTACAAATCTACAGTGTGTTTTTGCACTTAATTTCTTTTTTTTTGTTTTGTTTTTATTTTTTAAAATTTTTTGTTCATTAATTCACATGTGTATACGTTGTTTGGGTCATTTCTCCCCGCTGCCCTCCACTCCCTTCCTCTCCCCCCACCACCCCCTTGCTTCCACGTAGAACCTGTTCTGCCCTTTTCTCCAGTTTTGTTGGAAAGAAGACATAAGCAATAATAAGAAAGACAAAGTATTCATTTTTGTTAGTTGAGCTAACAAATAGCTATACAGAGAGATTCCTAGCATTGCTTCCATGCACAAGTGTGTTACAACCCAAATTGACTCATCTCTACCTGACCTTTTCACTAGTTCCTGATCTCCTTCCCATATTGACCTCTGTCGCTTTAAGGTTTCTGTATTAGCTCCTCTGCAGTGGGGACATCAAACACTTTCAAGTTCTAGGTTTCCTACCAATCCCTATTCTTCCTGTATGTGCTCTCCCAGTAGCGTGTGACCCAAGTCCAAAACATTGCTGCCTTTGCCCTAGACTAAAGTCCACATATGAGGGAGAACATACGATTTTTGGTCTTCTGAGCCTGGCTAACCTTGCTCAGGCTGATGGTCTCCCGTTCCATCCATTTACTTGCAAATGATAACATATCATTCTTCTTCATGGCTGAGTAAAACTACATTGTGTATAAATACCACATTTTCTTAGTACATTCATCAGTAGTGGGGCATTTTGGCTGTTTCCATAACTTGGCTATTGTGAATAGCACTGCAATAAACATGGGTGTGCAGGTGACTCTGGAGTAACCTGTGTCATATTCCTTTGGGTATATCCCCAGGAGTGGGATTGCAGGATAATATGGCAGGTCTGTGTTTATATTTTTAAGAAGCCTCCATGTTTTTTTCCAGAGTGGTTGCACTAGCTTGCATTCCCACCTCCAGTGTACTAGGGTTCCTTTTTCCCCATATCCTCGCCAACACATGTAGTTGGTAGTGTTTTTTATGATGGGTATTCTAACAGGGGTGAGGTGGAATCTTAGTGTGGTTTTGATTTGCATTTCCTTTATGGCTAGAGATGGTGAGCATTTTTTTCATGTGTGTTTGGCCATTTGAATTTCTTCCATTGAGAAAGTCCTGTTTAGTTCACTTCCCATTTTCTTTATTGGTTCATTGATTTGGGGAGAATTTAGGTTTTTTTCTTTTATTTATATGTGCATACAATGTTTGGGTCATTTCTCCCCCTTACCCCCTGCTCCCACCCTTACCGGTACCCTGACCCCCTTCCTCTCCCGCTTACCCCTTCGCTACCAGGCAGAAACTATTTTGCCCTTATCCCTAATTTTGTTGAAGAGAGAATATAAGCAATAATAGGAAGGCATCTGTGTTATCTTCTAAATTAATTCTTCTCAAACTAACCTTTTGTCTACTTCTTGGTTCCCTTCTCCTATTGGCCTCTGTCACTTTAAATTATCTGCATTAGTTTCTCTGCGTTAAGGGCAACAAATGCTATCTAGTTTTTTGGGTGTCTTGCCTATCCTCATACTTCCCTTGTGTGCTCTCGCTTTATCATGTCATCAAAGTCCAAACCCCTTGTTGTGTTTGCCCTTGATCTAATGTCCACATATGAGGGAGAACATACGATTTTTGGTCTTTTTGGCCAGGTTAACCTCACTTAGTATGATGTTCTCCAGTTTTATCCATTTACTTGTGAATGATAAAATTTCATTCTTCTTCATGGCTGCATAAAACTCCATTGTGTATAAATACCACATTTTCTTAATCCATTCGTCAGTAGTGGGGCATCTTGGCTGTTTCCATAACTTGGCTATTGTGAATACTGCTGCAATAAACATGGGTGTGCAGGTGCCTTTGGAGTAACCTGTGTCACAATCTTTTGGGTATATCCCCAAGAGTGGTATTGCTGGATCATATGGTAGATCTATGTTTAGAGTTTTAAGAAGCCTCTAAATTTTTTTTCAGAGTGGTTGTACTAGTTTGCATTCCCACCAACAGTGTAAGAGGGTTCCTTTTTCCCTGCATCCTTGCCAACACCTGTTGTCAGTGGTGTTGCTAATGATGGCCATTCTAACAGGGGTGAGGTGGAATCTTAGTGTGGTTTTAATTTGCATTTCCTTTATTGCTAGAGATGGTGAGCATTTTTTCAGGTGTTTTTTGGCCATTTGAATTTCTTCTTTTGAGAAAGTTCTGTTTAGTTCACTTGCCCATTTCTTTATTGGTTCATTGATTTTGGGATAATTTAGTTTTTTGAGTTCCCTGTATATTCTGGTTATCAGTCCTTTGCCTGATGTGTAGCTGGCAAATATTTTCTCCCACTCTGTGGGTCTTCTCTTCAGTTTAGAGACCATTACTTTTGTGAGCAGAAGCTTTTTAGTTTTATGAAGTCCCATTTATCTATGCTATCTCTTAGTTGCTGAGCTGCTGGGGTTCCATTGAGAAAGTCCTTGCCTTTACCTATTAGTTCCAAAGTATTTCCTACTCTTTCCTGTACCAACTTTAGAGTTTGGGGTCAGATATTAATATCCTTGATCCATTTTGAGTTAATATTGGTATAGGATGATAAACATGGATCTAGTTTCAGCTTTTTGCAGACTGCTAACCAGTTTTCCCAGCAGTTTTTGTTGAAGAGGCTGTCTTTTCTCCATCGTATATTTTTAGCACCTTTGTCAAAAATAAGGTGGTTATAGTTGTGTGGCTTCATATCCGGGTCCTCTATTTTGTTCCAGTGGTCTTCATGTCTGTTTTTGTGCCAGTACCATACTATTTTTATTGCTATTGCTTTGTAATATAGTTTGAAGTTGGGTATTGTGATACCTCCAGAGTTGTTCTTTTTACTGAATATTGCATTGGGTATTTGTGGCCTCTTGTGTTTCCATATGAATTTAACAGTAGATTTCTCAATCTCTTTGATGAATGTCTTTGGGATTTTGATGGGAATTGTATTAAACATGTAGATTACTTTTGGGAGTATAGACATTTTTTATTATGCTGATTCTACCAATTCATTAGCATGGGAGATCTCTCCACTTTCTATAGTCTTCAGAAGTTTATAGTTTTCCTTGTAGAGGTCATTCACATCCTTTGTTAGGTTTACACCTAGGTATTTGATTTTTTTTTTGAGGCTTTTGTAAATGGAATTGTTTTCATATATTGTTTTTCAGTTTGTTCATTGTTAGTGTATAGAAATGTTAATGATTTTTCTATGTTGATTTTATATCCTGCTAACTTGCTATGGCTGTTGATGATTAGGAGCTTTTGAGTAGAGTTTTTGGGTCTTTAAGGTATAGGATCATATCGTCTCAAATAGGGATATTTTGACAGTTTCTTTACCTATCTGCAGTCCTTTTATTTCTTCTTCTTCCCTAATTGTTCTGGCTACAAATTCCAGTACTACATTGAATAGGAGTGGAGATAGTGGGCATCCTTGTCTCATTCCTAATTGAGGGAATGGTTTCAGTTTTTCAACGTTAAGTATAATGCTGGCTGTAGGTTTGTCATATATAGCTTTTATAATGTTGAAGTATTTTTCTTCTATTCCTAGTTTTCTTAGAGCTTTTATCATGAAATGATGTTGGATCTTATCAAAGGCTTTTTCTGCATCTATCGAGATGATCAAGTGGTTTTTGTCTTTGTTTCCTTTAATGTGGTTTATTACATTTATTGATTTTCATATATTGAATCACCCCTGCATTCCTGGGATGAAGTCTATTGGTGGTGGTGAATGATCTGTTTGATGTGTTGTTGAATTTGGTTTGCCATTATTTTTTTGAGGATTTTTGCATCAATGTTCATTAAGGAGATTGGCCTATAGTTCTCCTTTTTTAGAGGTGTCTTTGCCTGGTTTGGGATAAGTATAATACTGGCTTCATAAAATGTGTCAGGCAGTTTTCCTTCCCTTTCTATTTCATGGAACAGTTTAAGGAGGGGTTGATATTAGTTCTTCTTAAAAGGTCTGATAGAATTCATCAGAGAATCCTTCCGGTCCTGGACTTTTCTTTTTTGGGAGACTTGATTGCTGCTTCAATTTTATTTTGTTTTATAGATCTATTCAGGTGCTTAATGTCCTCTTGGTTCAGTTTAGGATGATTATAAGTATCTTGAAAACTGTCCATTTCGTCAGGATTTTCAAATTTATTTGAATATAGGTTCTCAAAGTAGTCTCTGTTGATTTCCTGGACTTCCATGGTGTTTGTTGTTAATGCATTCCTGATTCCTTTTGCATTCCTGATTTTACTTATTTGGGTTTCTTCTCTCATTTTAGTCAGGTTTGCCAGGGGTCTATCTTGTTTATTTCTTCAAAGAACCAACTTTTTGTTTCATTAATTCTTTATATGGTTTTTGTGGTTTCTATTTCATTGATTTCAGTCAGCTCTTATTTTTATTATTTCTCTCCTATTTGTTTTGGGATTGCTTGTTCTTGTTTTTCTAAGAGTTTGAGATGTATAGGTCATTGATTTGAGATCTTTCAGTCTTTTTATTATATGCACTCATGGCTATAAAGTTTCCTCTCAGGACCGCCTTTGCTGTGTCCCATAAGTTCCTGTAGGTTGTGTTTTCATTTTCATTGACTTCCAGGAACCTTTCAATTTCCTCTTTTATTTCATCAATGACCCATTGTTCATTAAGCAATGAGTTATTCATTTTTCAGCTGTTTGCATGTTTTTTGTCTTTATTTTTGTTGTTGAGTTCTAGTTTTATTGCATTGTGATCAGATAGAATGCATGGTATAATTTCTATTTTCTTATATTTGCTGAGACTTGCTTTGTGCCCTAGGTATGATCTATTTTGGAGAAGGTTCCATGAGCTGCTGAGAACAATGTATATTGTGTAGAAGTGGATGAAATGTTCTGTAGATATCAACTAGGTCCATATGATCTATGGTATGCTTTAGATCTTGGATTTCTTTTTTGATTTTTTGTTTGGATGACCTATGCATTGATGATAGTGGGGTGTTAAAAGTTTCCCACAACCACTGTGTTGGAGTTATTATATGTTTTTAGGTCCTTCAGAGTATGTTTGATGAAATTGGGTGCACTGACATTGGGTGCATATAGGTTGATAATTGCTATTTCCTCTTTTATTAGTATGGAATATCCTTCTTTATCTTTTTTGATCAATGTAGGTTTGAATTCTACTTTGTCAGAGATAAGTATTGCTACTCCTGCCTGTTTTCTGGGGCCATTGGTTTGGTAAATTTTCTTCCAGCCTTTCATCCTAAGCCTATGCTTATTTCTATTGATGAGATGGGTCTCCTGTAAGCAACAAATTGTTGGATCTTCCTTTTTAACCAGTTTGTTAAATGGTGCCTTTTGATGGGGGAATTAAGTCTGTTAACTTTAAGCATTAGTATTGACAGGTATGTGTTGATTCCTGTCATTTAGTTCTCTTCATTGTTTGAGGGTTTGATTGTTTGTAGTTAAATTGATGTTACTCTCTACTTTCTTGCTTTTTCTTTTCCTGTAGTTTGATATTGCCTGCCCTTTCATGGTTATGTTGGATTTCACTTTCTGTGTGCAGAATCCCTTGAAGAATCTTTTGTAGTGATGGCTTTGTGGTCATATATTGTTTTAGTTTCTGCTTATCATGGAAGCCATTTATTGCTCCATCTATTTTGAATGATAGTTTTGCTGGGTAGAATATCCTAGGGTTGAAGTGACCTTCATTCAGTGCCTGGAAGCCCTCACCCCAAGCCCATCTTGCTTTTAATGTTTCTGTTGAGAAGTCTGCTGTGATTTTGATGGGTTTATCTTTGTATGTTATTTGTTTTTTCTCTCTTGCAGCCTTCAATATTCTTTTTCTAGTGTCTGTACTTGTTTTAATGATAATATGCCATGGGGGAGTTCTATTTTACTCAGGTCTGTTTGGTGTTCTGGAGACTTCCTGCACCTGTATGGGCATAGATTTCTCTAGATTTGGGAAATTTTCTGTTTTATTCTGTTGAATATATTATGCATTCCTTTTGCTTGCACCTCTTCTCCTTCTTCAATGCCCATGATTCTCGGGTTTGTTTTTTTAACGGAGTCAGTAAGTTCTTACATTTTCTTTTCACAGCTCTTGAGTTGTTTAACTAATAGTTCTGTTTTTCCTTCGATTACCATTTCATCTTCAAGTTCTGAGATTCTGTCTTCTGCTTGTTCTATTCTGATGGATTGGCCTTACATTTTGGTTTGCATTTCTATTTCATTCTTTTTTTTGAGGCTTTCTGTATCCTGAATTCCTTCCTCTTTGATATTGTCTATTTTCATTCTGAGTTCATTTATCTCTTTTTTAATCATGTTCTTTGTTTCACTTTGATGGTTATACAGTGCTTCTATAGTTTCTTTTATTTCTTCTTGTGCTTTCTCAAATTCTCTATTTTTGTTGTCTTGGAATTTCTGGAGTGTCTCCTGTACAATTTGGTGACCATATCCAGTATCATCTCTATAAAATTCTCATTGATTACTTGCAGGATTTCTTCATTCAGAGTGTTCTTGTGGGTTTCATTGGGTTCTTTGGCATAGTTTATCTTCATTTTTTGGAGTCTGGATCTGGGTATCTGTTTTCTTCATTTCCCTCTGGTTCCTGTACTGATTTATTACTGGGGGAAAGTGCTTTCCCTCTTTTTTTCTGTCTTCCCATCATTGCCCTTGCTATTATTACTGTCCCTATACTCTGTGGAATTCCATATTGTTTAGCTTGTAATAATAACAATGGTGATTTCTGGTGATCTGCATCTCCTCAAGCAGTCTGGGAGTTGGCATCTGTTGGCATTGGAGTCTCCTGGTTTCTCCATTCAACGTGGAGTGGGGATGCTATGTGTGGGCTAGGGGTGTGGGGGAGTTGGAGTTTTGCCTCTTCTTGGTGGCTTTTCCTGCCAGGCATATCTCCAGCATCTCTCCAAGGTTTTACTTTAGGAAGCACACTTTCTGGTTCCTCTTTCTAGTAGCCATCTTGGAATCCTCTTGCCACTTAATTTCTAAAGCCCACCAAGGAAAAATAGGGTGAAGATTATTGTCACAGGTCCTACCATCTTATTATCAACTAACTCAGTGTCTTAGTTTCTTTGGGCTGCTATAAAAACTCCATAAACTTTGTAGCTTATAGACAACAGAAATTTATTTTTCTTAGTTCTGGAGGCAAGGAATTCATGGTCAAGGCATTGGCACTGCTTTCTAATCAATGGCACCTCCTGGCTGTGCCTCCTCATGCTAAGAGGGGCAAATAAGCTCCCTGGGACCCTTGCAAAGGAACCACTCCCCTTTATGTGGACTCAGTTTTCATGAATCACCTTCTAAAGGCTCTACTTATTAATATTATCACCTTGGAGGTTAGTATTTCAACATATCAATTCAAGATGTCACAAACATTCAGATCATAGCACACAGTTCTTTTGCAGTCTCACAAACACATTGTAAAGAAATGTTTACTCATGACTCTATTTTTGCAATGCACAGAAAAAAGACACAGAAAGTACTTAAATTATGTTAAATTTCATTATTAATGAGAAGTAGCATGGTAGCTAAGAGTTGGGTCCTAGAATAAGTTTGTTTCAATTTAGATGTGGCAAAATGTACTGTGATTTCAGGGATTTACCTTAAATATTCTGGGACTCTGTTTTCTTATACCTGGAAAAACAGTCAATAATAATGAAAATGATATTAGGGGATTTCTTGGAGGATTAAATTACTTAATACATATAAAATACTTATAAATGAGTTGGTATATTGTAAGTTCTTAATAAGAAGAGTTCCTTCCCTGTGTTTTGGTTTTTGCAAGAGGTGGCCTGAAATCACTTCTTGTGGTCTAGTACCATATCATCTGTACTTCACAGCTTTTATCTTTCAGAAGTTGACAAGAAATATGGGTCTGCAGTGAGTTTTACATCCAAATAATGGTAGTGGAAAAGAGTTGGTGTATCAGAATTTTTGCTACTTCTGATCAAGTGTGGCTCTGTCCAGAGAACTTTAAAAATACCTCTCTTTGGGTATTTGAAGTATGTGCATAATCATCTAATGGAAGCATGGGGAAGTATATTCACTGTTCAAATTAAAAACAAAACATCCAAATGAAATAAAATGTCTTCCTTTTTGGATCTAAGGATAATCACAACTTTTAAACAACTCATTATAGGAAGCAATAAATGGAAGTCTTGCCATGCAAATCATTGCATTTATTTTTTTCTTCAAATTTTTCTGATCTAAATGTACATAATACATCCCATTCATTTATTGTGCTCATGTTTTTGGCAAGTGGAAACCATGAGGATTTTATTGTGGTTTTCTGAGCATGCTGTGGGAAGCCTTCTTATCCCTCTGTGCCAATATTTTCTCCAGCTTCTGGTGCTTGTAAATGATGTTGGTACCTAGATTGGTCCAGGTCAACCTTGGTAAAGGTTACATCATCTCACTGGGAATCTTACCTTGGTATAATTCAATTTCACAAGTCTCTCATTCTTCAGTTTCAGGAATTTGGGTCTGGGATTTGTTTGCTCTGTTTGGCAGTGTACAAGTTCAGATTTGTAATAGAGCTCTGAGAAAATATTCATAGATCTGCTGGAAGGCAGGAATTGAGCCAGAGTAACTGCTGGAAAGCAATTGACTTTTTGACAACAAAGACTGGTTGTCTTTACATCCACATATGCAACTCTGTGAACAAAGGCGTAGAAGGGAGTAATGAGTGGTATGTGGCTTCTTATTTACCAAGAAGGGACTGTGCAATTTACTGGTCTCTTCAAAAATCTAGCTACATGACTCTGTGGATGCATGCATGAGAGTGGTTGCAAAGCTGAGCAAATGGGCGACATGAGCTAAAATCCCAGCATCTTTTGGAATTGACTGAATTAAATGAAGGGGCCTCTATATGAAGCAGAACAAAAAAAATGAATTCAGAAAAGAAAGAATGCCAATGCTACATGAATTCACAACAAATAAGTGAATGTTTAATCATTGTTATGCAGCTGTGATATTTTTAAAGCAGCACATACCATAGAAATGCTATTGGCAGATTTTTATCCAAAGCAACATTTTCTTCTATATTTTGAGATCAAGTTGCAAGTTTTAAGGTTTAATGTATACTGATTTACACTCTTAAATGAGAATTTCTGAATCATTTTTGGATTATGTTAGATAGGTATTACATAAGTTATTTGTTAGATCATTTACCTCATGTTGAGAAATAGATTTATTTCAATCTAAAAAGATAATATAAATGTTGGAAGGTTAAGATTTTAATGTGGGGAAAAGAAATGGCTTTAGAACTTGCTCCTTTGCTTGTTTTTAAGAAGGTGAGAATTAGGACACTCAGCTCAATTAATAATCTGTCAAGTTCCTTGTTCATCAACAGACATTTATTCAGTGACTTGCAAATACAAGTTGTTTCACTGGCTTGAGAGTCACTTCTCTATAAGGTTTGTTTTCTGAACTAAAATATCACAAACTAATACTAAAGAAGCAATTATGATAAAACAGAATTATGCAATCTCTGACAAGTGGTATCTAAAATGGATGTACAGGCTGTCATGATTAGACTTCAAGTTCAACTTTCAATGTTTACAAGTGCTTTGATCTTTGGTTACTTATATCTCTCTGATCTTCAATTTCTTGGCTCTCAAATGAAGATAAAGTTATCAACTACCTCTTAGTGCTTTTGAGAATATCCAATCAATGAATACCTGTGAGATGTTTAATAGTACCCAACACAAAATAGGTCCTTAAAATGTATTTCCTTATGATTAGTTTTGATACCCATCACATATTATGCTTTCGTATAATATCTTATGCACAAAAATCTGTGTCATCTGTCTCCTTAGTTTTTCTAAGAAAGGTAGTAATGATGACCATGTTCATTCTATAATTTGAATAACATCTATGAATTATTTATATCTTCAGGCTATATATCTAAGTCATATCTAATGTAAATGGGCTTAACTCATAGATCTTATATTTCATTCACTTACTTAGTGTTTCTACTTGAATCTTTTCTAGTTGGGGTTAGCCTGGCCATTTGTGATGAAATCTTCAAATAAGTAACACAGTTTTTTCTCAGGCAAGAGCAAGAATTAGAATATCCAAAATTCAGAGCTAGTATTATCAGAGTCTCAGTCCCTTTCTCTTGATAGTATAAACATTTTTCTCCCATTCCAATATGTCCTGTAAACACCTGTCATCATTTCTGTATTCCGTTATTCAGAGAGGGGAAGGACATGAAAAAGAGGTAAAAAACCATCTCTAGTCTTTCAGTGAGGAAGTCTCTCCTTTAGGTGCCTTAGAACCATTCTCCTTACACCTCTGTGGATATTACTTAGCCACATGACTACAGTAATCTCCAACAGTAGTAGAGTATCAGTTTGTCCAGCTAAGGGTGGGAGTCTAAAGCAGAAGAAAATGAATGTTGGAGGAGCATGTATTTATCAATTAGGCAGTTTGAGTAGAGGAGAAACAGAAAGAAAGACAATGAAGTCCAAAGGTAACTGCCACCTGTTGGGACAAAATGTATTTTTGTGCCTTAATTTTACTTCCCAGAAAGATAGGTATGTTTAGGAATAAGTGGATTAGTTATGTGGATGTTTAGAAGAGAGCTGTGTATGTAGAATGTGCTTGTTTCAATCTGTGGAAAGCCATTGGAGAAGAATGAGTGGGAGAGTGCTACCATTTGACAAACTTGAAAAAGTTTGGTCTGAAAGTGTCTTATTTATTCTTTTTGTCACTACATTATTACAATCATCATAACTTACCTTCTTTCAAATTATTTGCCTTTACAATTTTTTTGTTACATGATAAGGGCTTAATAAGAGTAAAACCACCATTTTTCTTACTTGCAAAACTGTTTTATGTACAAAAGCCACTGAAATAGATAATATTGCTGCTAATTTTGAGGACAATATTTAAAAGGGGAAAGAACAAGACTTTATAAAAATGCAGGTTCAATTATAAGTTCAGATAGTTAACTTTCTAAGTTTAGTATTTGAGTCCTTCTCTGTACAGCACAGAGGGGTTTTGTATGTCTGGAATTTTCATTATTATTTTTATGTCAAGCATTTAAGTTGTTACTAAACTGGATATTAAAATCTTGGATCAAGACTATTTCACTTTAATATTTTAGGAATATTGTCTTATGTTCTTGTACCCAGTGACATTCAACATTATTTGATCCTTGTACTTTTATAGGTGACCTCTTCTTTCTGTAAGCTTATAGGATTTTCTCTTGCCTTTTTGTGATTTTTACATTTCACTTTATCCATCTTCTTTGCCTATATACGTATTGCTTAAATTCAAGAGATGAAAGATGCTTTTATCTTCTCAGACTCTTATTATCTATCTCTGTATGTTCTCTCTATTCAGTTCTACTACTTTTTGACTCAACTCACTAATTGATTCTTCAGCAGATTTCATCTTACCACATATCTAATATGTTGTTTCATTTCATTTTTCTGATTTAATTTTTCCCACATTTTCTCCCATCTCAGTATTTTTTTTAAGTTAACTATGATTCAGTGACTGATTTGAATGATAGATTTTTCAGAAATTTATTTCACATTTAAGGTATATCTTGGGTGTCAACTGCTTTTACCTGTGGCATCACACTCTTCTGGGGAAGAGTATTGGATGTGCGTCAGGATTGCACATGGGAAAGGGCTCAGGCATGAGTCTGTGTTGGTCTCATGGAGTTTAGGGAGAAGTGGACTGATTTGAGTGCTAGCCTGGATGTCACCATCGCCACAAAATGCCAAGAAGTGTCTTAGGTTAAGCTGTCATTATAAACCCTTAGAAAGAAGTATCTTTGGGGTAACCAGTGTCTCCAAGCTGAAATCCAAGCATCCTGGGACTCTGAAGATGTTGGGGAGGTTGTGAATTCTCCCAGTTCTCTAGTCAGTCCTCTCCTGCCTTCATGAACTTCACTTCTGAGGTCCTGATTGCAGCTGCTGCTACCAACTGCTCAGCTGAAACGGCAAGCTGTGCTGAAGAGAGACAAGAACAGAAAGTAAATCATGTTTTAAACCTCTTCCTTCCACCGATTACTGTCCTTAGCCCTGAACTGGAGGTTTACCAACCCTCTTTCTTCCTGTATCCAGTACATATCAGTTTAAGAAAATGGTATATCTTCCCAAGGATTTGACATTTCAATTGTTTCTCTTTTTGTTGTTGGTAATTCCTGGAGTCCAAGCACCTGTCTGATTTCTATTATTTTCTTTGGGCTGAATTTCACAAGAGAAAGGAAGTAGGATATCCCAGCTCATTATCTTGTGTGGTCCCTAATCTTTAATATAGAAGAGGTTGTAAGCTGTAAAAAAAATCTTCAGAAAACGCATTCAAAATTGAACATGTCTATTCATAATAAAAGTATGTCTTTTCTTTGCATATATTTGAGCTCTGGTTTTATTTTTAAAGTTTTATTTAACATCTCTTCAGAAAACATTTCATTGTACATATATTCTAATCATTGGACAATCAGAGCTTTTCAACATTTGTTTGTAAAATTGCCTGTACTTATACACTTTAAAAATTGACTAACTTTCTAAAATATAAGCTTATTTCTACTGTCACACTTGTAAGATGATAAAACAGTAGGCTTGCAATGTGATGCATTATAGTTAGATTTTATTTGTCTTTTATTGCCGTGGCCTTGCAAAAACAAATACTTCACCAACAAATAAAATAGGCAAAATAGGCTTGGCTATAGAAAATACTGCAAATAAAGTTAGAGAAAGTGACAGCTCACTGCTCTTCCAAATATTATGGGCACAATTGCTCTGAAAAGAAATGGTTGTTTTTTCTACTTATCTGCTTATTTTTCCTTTTTAAATTTCCTGAAATGGACTTTTGCTTAACTATAAAATTGTATATATGTACATATATATAATGAAATTATATATACATACATATATACATATATATATATGAAATTTCATTAAACCAAACACAATATAAGATATCAGGTACTTAAAGATTATACATATGTTGTTCAAAGACAATTAAAATTATAATATAATCATTAATGTGGTTACATACTGAGGTTAATAGACAAAATTCATTGAAATTTAAGGAAATAAATTAAATAATAATGGGAATTTCTTAATAAATAAGAAGCATCATAGACTCTATTAGAGAGAGGTTGAAGGAGGGAAAACAAATTTGTGTCAGCTTTCTAGGTGACTCCATATTCTACTATATAACCTGGCATATTTTGCAGTTGTTTAAAACACATTTTTTGAATGTTTTACAATTACGTGTTTCCATTTTTTGCTGGGGTAGGTGACTTTTGGTTCAGCTTCTGTGTAGGTATATGATTTAATTAAAACTTTCAAGGAAATGATATTAGTTTTCTAGATGTTGTTTCTTGGAGAAATCTAGCCAGGAGGCATGAAGGTTCTAGGGTTAAATAACTGCCTATGTAATGGTACGGCTATATCATTTATTTTCTGTATTCCATTTTCTTTTCTGTTTTTCCAAATACTTTACTTTCTTCTTGTTAGTAAGTATGTACTATGACTTAACTAGAAACCAAGACTGAAAGAATCAATTAGGCAACCTTTTTATGACTTTAAATTAATGAGTTTCAGATTTTGTGTGTGTTAAAGCAGAAATTGATTTTGATATTTTGAATATTACAAGCATACAATATGGAATAGTCAAACGAGGCTGGTTTTAAAAAGCTACATAGCAAAATATATACTTAGGAATTATTTCCAAAGCCAACACTATCAAAAAATTCTTTTTAGTAGAAAAATCACCTGTATTAGATGGTTTATAATTTTTAAAATACTGCTACATTTATTCAAAACCAAATCTGATGAATAATCATCAGATTGTATCATAGTAGGTAATGTCTTCATATCCTTCATTTTAAAAATTACGTGTAATTTAGGAAAAAAGAATTCTTTTTTAGGCTGCAAACTGATGGAGACCGAAATTCCTGAAAGAGGAGATCCAGATGTGGTCAAACACAAGCAGCATCTTTAAAATGATGTACAGATTTCAAAGGAAACATTAATACCACACTTATTTGTGCATTTAGCTCCTGTTATGTGTATTATCCTTATGGAGTCACATTTTGTGTACTTGTCCTATTAAGGTTAAGATACTCCTTATCTGTTTCATGTCATGGGGAAGGGATGGAAAAAAGAGAATAAATGGAGAGGTGTTAAGACTTGTTTATGTGCAAAAAAATTCAACTGGACTGAAAATTTTGAAGTTAAAAAACAAGCTTCTAGGCAAAAATAATAAATTATCCAATGATTACACCTGATACACTGAGTGTCCTGATTATCACATGACAAAAGGAGTTCTGTATTTGACTCACAATGTCTATCAGCATTTTTGTGTTAGAACTCAGGGGCATGGAAGGTAGAGTAAGGTTAGATGCTCAGAGACAAGGATGAAGAAAAATGCCGTCCAATTTTTCAAAGTTTATCCACATGCAGAATAACAGAACTTGTATATGAATTCTAAAGGAAATTCCTAATTATGAGCTGGTCCTGGGATTACATTGTTTTACATTTAAAACATGCGTAAAGTACTTTCCCCACCACCTTCAGGTATTTATTGTTAATCTGTTGAAATGATATCCTATACACTTTTTATCTTCAGATAAAAAATTTAAACATCTTCTATTATCAAATAGCTATAGAGGACATATGTCTAAATTGTTTTCCTTTCTGCCAAGCATATGACTCTTTTTATTATGTTTCTGAAATTCTGTATTCCATGGACTTTGGTTAGGTAGAGCTGCATGCATCTATAGGAGCTGAGGCATATCTCTGGTCCTTTCTGGCAAAGGAAGTATGAATATGTGACTTGTTATCATCAATGAGGGCTTGGTAGTGGAGCCAGGTTCAGGAGGGCATTCACCCTGGTCATGGAGGAGGAAAACACTTGACCTTCCTAGTTGTAGATGTGGCCATCATGTCAGGGACCATATCCAATGTATGTGTAAAAACCAACATAGAGGAGAGAGGGTTTTTATCATCCTTAGACTGGCAAGGTTTTTATTCATTCATTTCAGTGTATGTTGAGATCTCACCTTGTTCCCAACACTGATCTAAACATTTTACTTTGATTAAAGTCAGTTATGCTTTATGAAAATGATGTCAAGTAGGCACTACTGTCTAAATCTCCATATACTGATAAAGCAGTAAGATACTAAAATATCAGTGATTTGTCTCAAACAAAGTAAGGAGAAGTAAGTGTGAGAGTTGGGGTCCAAATACAGATAGCTTGGTTTTGGTATCTAAGGGCTTACTTAATTTACATTTTGATTTTCCTTTACTCCTGTCCATTTCCATGTTTGGTAGTAGAACCTGCTAATAATTCTATGAGTTTCCCCATATTCTTTTAATATACTATTTGTATGCCTAAAATACCCACATTTGGTATTAGTTGCTTACAGTAAAGGTCCCTGCCTTATATCATAGTTATTCAATAAATGAACGAGCTATATGAGCCTAGGCAGAACAATTAAAATCTTGAGATGTAAATATGCAAATTTATGAATATTCTTATTTCTTTGCCATTTAAGCAGTGAAAGAATCAAATAAAATACTATTTTGAGAATTACCTTATATACTAATAATATTGAACAGATTTAATTTTACATTAACTCACATTATTCCTAACTTCTTGAATGTAATTTCCTTTTAGTAGATGCAGACTACATCATGGTAGACATTGCCTATAGATCACCACAATATGTTGCCACTGCCCAGAAACTACTGTGGATTAAGACAGAGAAGATATTGTAAGAAATTGAGTATAAAAGTGTTGAGAGGACTTGAGAAGTAGAGGGAAGATTTTTGTTTTCCTTAGACTTCAGTAATGGCAGGAATCCCCTAAGCACTTACTGGAAGGATAAAAATGAGGAATGTGAGCCAAGGATTTGTTATTACAGAAAGCTCATTTTTTCTTCTGAGGCTGGAAACCTGGTATGAAGTGGTATAGCAAATGATTAATATTTGACACATTATATTAAATTCTAGAAACATTTTCAATGTATAGCCATCAAAACATTAGTTTTTATAACATGTTATTTTTATATACAAGTTAATCAAAATTTTATTGATTAGTTTTAGCTGGACTTCTGCTATGGATGGCTACCATAACCATACTCTGCCTCATTTCAATCAGAAAGCTGATAAGATTATTAAAAAATGGTCATTATTATTTTATAAGTTCCATGTGGAATTATCTTTTTTGTCAAGCTTTATAGTCATGCAAAGATTGTAATTATTCTTTACAACATCACAACACTATCAAAGTTCAAAGTGGAAAAAAGTCTTTGAGACTTTCAGTTTTAATTAAGCACGGCATAAGAACTTGACTGCAACTCCCTCCAGACACTATGGGTCACTTCCTGTGCCCCAAGTCTGATGTGAGGAGGGCAGTTTCTCCCATGACACCTACCAGGTTAGGCCTTTCTAATTGTCTATGGTCAGGCCTCAAAAATCCTACATAGTATTCTGGCTAGAAGCCAGAGTAGGAGTCAGAGTGGTGAAATGTTCCTGTCTTAGGCAGGACAAGAGACATAACAGACCTTTGGGAATAGATGCTACTCAAAAAGGAGGCAGAACATGAATAGGGTCAATCCCTATTGACCCTTGGTCAATAGCCAAGTCAATCCACAGTGAGAGGTTTACTTAGCCTCGGGGTTCCAGACGTTGAAGGGTAAAACTCATAAAATTAAATAATAGTTTGAGGCACTATTGACTATCTTTTACCTTTTGAATTTATTTGAAAGATGGTTTGGGGAAGTGGAACATATAACAACTTTTGTATTTTTTCTCCTCTCTATAAAAGCCCCAAATTAGAAAGAAGATTTATAGCTAATGCAATCAGGGGAAAAGTATATTTTACTTGCTTAGAAATACATTACATAAAGCAGTGGAAAAGCAGAAGAGCAAAGCCTATGGAACTATGTGGAACATAAGAAGACTCAAGAGAGGAACAGTGGCAGGAGATGCCTCAGAATCTGAGGCAGCCATGACTGTGATTTCCCTACAGATAGGGTAGCACAGAAGACAGAGCTGTTTACTGAGGACCTTATGTCCATAGTGTCCTGTCCTACCAAGAGTTTGCCACTCCTGCACATCCATGTTTATTGCGGCACTATTCACAATAGCCAAGTTATGGAAACAGCCAAGATGCCCCAGCACAGATGAATGGATTAAGAAAATGTGGTATCTATACACAATGGAATTCTATGCAGCCATGAAGAAGAACGAAATGTTATCATTCGCTGGTAAATGGATGGAACTGGAGAACATCATTCTGAGTGAGGTTAGCCTGGCTCAAAAGACCAAAAATCGTATGTTCTCCCTCATATGTGGACACTAGATCAAGGGCAAACACAACAAGGGGATTGGACTATGAGCACATGATAAAAGCGAGAGCACACAAGGGAGGGGTGAGGATAGGTAAGACACCTAAAAAACTAGCTAGCATTTGTTGCCCTTAATGCAGAGAAACTAAAGCAGATACCTTAAAGCAACTGAGGCCAATAGGAAAAGGGGACCAGGAACTAGAGAAAAGGTGAGATCAAAAAGAATTAACCTAGAAGGTAACACCCATGCACAGGAAATCAATGTGAGTCAATGCCCTGTATAGCTATCCTTATCTCAACCAGCAAAACCCCTTGTTCCTTCCTATTATTGCTTATACTCTCTCTACAACAAAATTAGAGATAAGGGCAAAATAGTTTCTGCTGGGTATTGAGGGGGGGGGAGCGGGAGGGGGTGGAGTGGGTGGTAAGGGAGGGGGTGGGGGCAGGGGGTAGAAATGAACCAAGCCTTGTAGGCACATATGAATAATAAAAGAAAAATGAAAAAAAAAAAGAGTTTGCCACTATAGATGGTTCCAAGCCTCCAACATAACCCTGGTGTAAGAGAAAGAATTGAGGTTATGTGTTTAGCCATCTGGGAAGAATGAACTCAGAGTAGATAATTAAGCTTAGTTGGAGAAAATTAAGTTGTAATGTAAACTGAGGTTAACATGTGTTTCTGTGACTCTGGAGGAACTCTTTTGTAACAAACACACAGTTTTAATCAACATTTATTTCATGTTTGATATGTGCTTTAAGAAAAAGAATTTGGGGCTGGAGATATGGCTCAAGTGGTAGAATGCCTACTTAGCAATCACAGAGGCCTGAGTTCAAATTCCATTACAGCCAGAAAAAAAGAAAAAGTGTTTTAAGAATAATATTTAATATGATGCTCATAGAAGCTATGACAACTATTATTAATATGTAGTTTATACAGTTGAGGACATTGAATCTTGGGTACATAAAATAATATCCCATATTTTTCAATGCTGGAAAAGTGGCTAATATCAGATTTGACCATAAGAATCCATCTCTGGAGGTTGTACTGTATATTTTTACAATGATTAGAAGAAATTAGGTGAAAAACTTGACTGTTTCTTACAAGCACAATGGACGGGCATTTACCTTGTCTTAGATAAAAACTAGAGACAATCTTTCAGTAAACTTACATGGTGCTGTATCTCAGATCTCTCTAGGAGTCTGGGCTCACCCTGGTGATGACGACTGAGTTGGACCTTACATGGAAGTTAGAATAATCCTGCCAAGGAAAGAGAAATTTGGGTGAAGAGAGCATATCTTCCCTGTCACCACTAATCATTGTATTCCTACTGCAAGCTCAGTGCCTAAAAGGCAAAACAAAAGAAGACAGTGAATATATACTTAATGTCAAGTGAATACATAAATGGATCTCAGGCAATCTACTTTTCTCTAAAGGTCTTAGTTTCTTTATAGGTAAAGTGGAAAAAATTTGTAACTCAGGGCTTTGTTAGGCTCAAATGAGATGTTTTTCAAAAATGTTTTGTGGAATTTAAGCAGCTATAAATATAAGGTATTGCCCTTTCAACCATTTCACAGGGTAGATTTTATAGAAATAGAAAACTGAACTTTGAATCATATGTGATCCAGCACTTGCCAAAATCTCTGTGCAAACATCTGGTATCTGAAAGAGGCAGTCGAAAGAAGAGGCCAACTGTGTCATCTCTTTAGAGAGTAGTTTTTCTAAACACCTTCCTCATACTGAGTTAGTGCACAATAAATTAAATACCTGTGACTTACTCTGCTCAAGTTGCCATAACAAAATACTACAAACTGGTTGGTTTAGCAATAGAAATTTATTTCTTACAGTTTTGGAGACTGGAAAAGATGCTGGCAAAAATCTTACTGTCTGTTCACAACGTTCTATTTGCACATGAAGTGAAATCTCTTTCTCTCTTCCTCTATTGATATGGGCACTAATCCCATCATGGAGGTCCCACTCTCATGATCTTATCTAACCCTAATTATCTCCCAAAGGCCCCATCTCCAAACACCATTACACTGGGAATTAAACCTTAAATACATGAATTTTGAGATAGAATGCAGTCCATAGCAATCTGGATGCTATTATTTTAGTTGCTTATAAAAGTGTGTTCTTGTGTTATCATTCAGTTTCATGTTCTATGCTTTATCTATCAATGCTTAGTATAGGATATGGTCTTTGGAAGAATGATTCTTTATCTTTGCACAGCCATATCTGAAAACACCTCTCACAGTGATAATATTGTATTGAGAAGCAGAGGGTAGGTTCCGACCAGACTTTGATGCAAGGAAATTTTTGCTCTCAAAATGCATTTCAGTATCCCCTTTTGGTCCAAAACTGAAATCTACATTTAATTCCTTATTGTCTTCATTGCCAGGAAAACTATTACTCAATTGGAGTAAGTAGTTTATTACATTTAGTTTGTACTATCTTGATTGTGTACAAAGTATGTCTTGAGCACTTTCTCTTAGAAAATAAATTACTACTGTTAATTATTGTTCCTCTATCTGCTTACTTTCCATATAAATTTTGCAATTTTTAAGCTTTTATACAAAAAATATTCTATTCAAGCCTTGGCAGACAGAAAACTTCAAAGCAAAAGACTTATGCATTCCCCTCCTAGTGTGGTTCTCCTAGATCTCAGGTCTTCTTGCTGTCTTGTTTCATTTTTCACATTAATAAATTTAAAAGAAGGATTGTGGTGACCTATTTGTCACATGATATTCGGAGAAGATAATTTTATAAATTACAGCACTCTAAAGAACCAGAGGGCTTAAATTCTAGAAGTAATATAAATAATACATTATACTTCAGTCCCAGTTAATTTCCATAGCCCCAGAAAAGAGTGAGTATGCATAAGGGTTTTAAATTATTATTATTTTGAAAGGAAAGGATCAGCAAAGTGCAAAGCTGTATTCGGGTGTATTTCAGAACAGATAAAGCTATTAATATGCTTGCCATAGTTAGAGTCATGTCCCAGAGGCAGCTGATAGGAGGCGCAAAGCCAAACTGATTGGAGAAGTTAGTTGCAAACTGTCTGTGAAGTAGGATCTGAAGATGCACTTTGTAGGTTAGGATGGTTATGCCAGCTTAGAAGACCTTGAAGAATGACAGTTTATATTTGGTTGAAGTTCTCTTTCACTTAGACTTGCCACTAAATAAGCAAACACACAATAAGAAAGATCAACATTCAAGAGTGGGAGCAACTTCACTGCTTACCTTATTTCTCTTCAAGGCACATTCCAAGTTCAGTGGTCAATGCATCCTTGGCAAAGGAAGGAATCTATTATGCTAGAGACGACCACAAGAACAGGATTCTTTTTTTCCATTAGCCTGGGGACAGGTCCAAATTGTAGCCAAAGGTCTCCCCTATTACCAGTAGGGTCAATGTGTTGTTCTCTTTGACAATGTTACTTCTATATTCTATTTTGTTAGGATTATTATCCTGCCTAAAGCAGGCTGGTCTGTAATCTACTACAAATATGGGAATGGAAAAGCAGAAAACAAAACAGACCCTAGTTGATATTTATTTTCTGGTGTTTCTTCACTCTGAACTGAAATGATGCTTATTTAACCAATGTAATCCAAATAAATCACTCTCTTCAAGGGAAAGCAGACACTAAAGATAGTTCTTATAACTGAAGACTGTTGTAGTTCAATATGGTATAACATTTTACAATTTTATAAAAACTTGACCTATGGTGGCCTTGAGTGTTATGCTACAGTCAATTATTCTATTTTTATCAAATTTTCTTACATTCATTTCTCATAAACATACTAAATAATGACTACCAACAAAAATGGAAAAATTCATAAGGTTAGTCTAATGACTTGTGCTCAAAATAATTCTCTAAATATAGAACTGACTGGTCAAGTTATAAACTATAATCTACAGAAGGTTTATAGAGTATAGAAAACTGCATAGTTTATTTTGAAACTGTTGTTTAACTGCTGGGAAAACTGGTTAGCAGTCTGCAAAAAACTGAAACTAGATCCATGTATATCACCCTATACCAAGATTAACTCAAAATGGATCAAGGATCTTAATATCAGAACCCAAACTCTTAAGTTGATACAAGAAAGAGTAGGAAATATTCTGGAGTTAGTAGGTATAGGTAAGAACTTTCTCAATGAAACCCCAGCAGCACAGCAACTAAGAGATAGCATAGATAAATGGGACCTCATAAAACTAAAAAGCTTCTGTTCATCAAAAGAAATGGTCTCTAAACTGAAGAGAACACCCACAGAGTGGGAGAAAATATTTGCCAACTATACATCAGACAAAGGACTGATAACCAGAATATACAGGGAACTTAAAAAACTAAATTCTCCCAAAACTAATGAACCAATAAAGAAATGGGCAGGTGAACTAAACAGAACTTTCTCAAAAGAAGAAATTCAAATGGCCAGAAAACACATGAAAAAATGCTCACCATCTCTAGCAATAAAGGAAATGCAAATTAAAACCACACTAAGATTCCACCTCACCCCTGTTAGAATAGCCATCATCAGCAACACCACCAACAACAGGTGTTGGCGAGGATGCGGGGAAAAAGGAACCCTCTTACACTGTTGGTGGGAATGTAGACTAGTACAACCACTCTGGAAAAAAATTTGGAGGCTACTTAAAAAGCTGGACATCGATCTACCATTTGATCCAGCAATACCACTCTTGGGGATATACCCAAAAGACTGTTACTCCAGAGGCACCTGCACATCCATGTTTATTGCGGCACTATTCACAATAGCCAAGTTATGGAAACAGCCAAGATGCCCCAGCACTGACGAATGGATTAAGAAAATGTGGTATCTATACACAATGGAATTTTATGCAGCCATGAAGAAGAACGAAATGTTATCATTCGCTGGTAAATGGATGGAATTGGAGAACATCATTCTGAGTGAGGTTAGCCTGGCTCAAAAGACCAAAAATCGTATGTTCTCCCTCATATGTGGACATTAGATCAAGGGCAAACACAACAAGGGGATTGGACTATGAGCACATGATAAAAGCGAGAGCACACAAGGGAGGGGTGAGGATAGGTAAGACACCTAAAAAACTAGCTAGCATTTGTTGCCCTTAATGCAGAGAAACTAAAGCAGATACCTTAAAGCAACTGAGGCCAATAGGAAAAGGGGACCAGGAACTAGAGAAAAGGTTAGATTAAAAAGAATTAACCTAGAAGGTAACACCCACGCACAGGAAATCAATGTGAGTCAATGCCCTGTATAGCTATCCTTATCTCAACCAGCAAAACCCCTTGTTCCTTCCTATTATTGCTTATACTCTCTCTACAACAAAATTAGAGATAAGGGCAAAATAGTTTCTGCTGGGTATTGAGGGGGGGAGCGGGAGGGGGTGTAGTGGGTGGTAAGGGAGGGGGTGGGGGCAGGGGGGAGAAATAAACCAAGCCTTGTATGCACATATGAATAATAAAAGAAAAATGAAAAAAAAAAAGAAAAAAAAAAAGAAACTGTTGTTTAAGATGTAATAAAAGAACAGGATGTCATGTGGCACTCACCTGTAATCCTTGCTACTTGAGAGTCTGAGATTGAAAGGACTGCAGTTTGAGGACAGTCGGGGCAAAAAGTTAACAAGACCTATTTCAACCACATTCCAAGCTATGAGAGAGGGCATGACTAGGAAGATCACAGTTCCACGCCAGCCTGGGCAAAAATGTTTGCAAGACTCTATCTCAAGGGAAAAAAAAAAAAAACTGAGTGTGGGGATAAGTGTATGTCATCCAAGGAATGTCAGGAAGCCTAAATTAGGAGAATTACAGTCCAGGCTGGACTGGGAAAAAACCAAGACATTATCTCCGAAATAACTACAGCATAAAGGGCTGAAGGTGCTGGGCATGCAGTAAGAGCACCTGTCTAGCAAGGGGGAAGTCCTGAGTTCAAATCCTAGTATCTCCAAAAAAATAGCAAAAGAATATGTACTTAAAAAATAATTTGAATACATCATTCTTTCAAAGACATCTCAGTATCACATCCCACTGCTCTTACATAATTTATGTGAACTATAAATAACTTTTGGAACTGAGTACCAGAGGCTCACACCTGTAATCCTAGCTAGTTGGGAGGCTGTGATTGGCAGGATCACAGTTCAAAGTCAGCCCAGACAAATAGTTAGCAAGACTCCATATCCAAGATAACCAGAGCAAAATGGACGGGAAATGTGGCTCAAGCTATAGAGTACCTGCTTTGAAAGCATGAAATCTGGAGTTTTAACCCCCGTCCTATTCCTTGCCCCCACCCCACCCCCAAAATGGCTATAGCTTATAAGAATAGAGTAGACATATTTTTCTGTATTTCCCTAATGCCAGCTTCCTATGAGTATTACAAATAAATCAAACTTAAGAAACTTGCAGAAGAAGGAGAAAAGAAGGCTGATGAGACACTGATGTCTGACATAGTGTTGAGTCCTTAGATTTTCTTCATGTCTTATATATTGCAGAGTTGGTACTGAGAAATCAGGGACACAGAAATGTAAAATAAATAAAAAGTCTAAGACTATCCTATCCTTTCTATCTGAAGGAAAAAAGAAATGGACAGTCTGGCAAGACCAAGACTTTTTAGGTAATAACTGCCCACTGTAACTAAACACCACTGAAAAAACTGTGACCCCAATGCTGTCAGCAAATTGAGCATGGAAAGCTTAGACTTTAACCTTAGCCAGTCTTGAGGCCTGGTAAGCATGTTGGGATGGATCAGAGAAGAGGGCAGGAATTTTTATTCCTGATAGACATTAAAGAGCCCTCTACCTATCTTGTTGTGGACAGCATGTGGGAAAACTGGATTTCTACCCCCACTTAGTGTCAGTGAAGCATCCTCTTCCTCCTTGTTGTAGTGGTTTCAGAAAAGGCTTAGATGAAAGCTACAACTTCTGTCAATATATGTTACAGCAAATTCATCTCCCCCATGGCATTAATGGAGTCACATGAGAAATGATGAGATATCCCTGGGCTTTCAAGCCTGGATGATATGTTGAGAAGCTTTAAAGGGAGTTTGAACTTTCACCATCAAACCAACCATGACAAGGAGCTCCTCCCACACATTAGTGTCAAACTGGGAATACAGAGTAGAGAATCTGGATTTCCACTCTGACCTGGAAGTAATAGTGGTATCAGAGGGGACCTGCTAAACCATGAGAACCAAATAATATTCAGTTTTATAGTAATTTAACACTTGGGTTTCAACTGAAAATCACTAACCATATGAAGACACAAGAATATCTAAATTAAATGAGAAAAGACAAACAATCGGCATGAATGCTGATATCACAAAATTCTACAGTTATCTAACAGGGATTTTATTTTATTTATTTTTTTGTGGTACTGGGGATTGAACCCAGGGGCTCATGCTTGTCAAGCAAGCACTCTATGTTATCAGTCCCAGTCCTTTTATTTTTATTTTGTGTTTGAGGTAGAGTCTCCCTAACTTTGACTGGGATGGACTTGAAGTCTCAATCCTCCCACCTCAGCCTCCTAAGCAGCTGTAATTATAGATTTGTGCTGCCACCATGGAAGACTGTCTGACTGAAGTTTGAACAGTCATTATAATATGCTTCAATTAATCAATTGTGAACATGCTTGAAATAGATAAAACAATTGCAAATTTTAGCAAACAGATTGAAGACATATGGAAGGATATAATAGAAAGTTTAGAACTGTAAAACACAATAGCTAGAATAAAAAAACTCAATGATGTACTCAGAAGCAAACTGAAAGAACAAAGAAAAGAATTAAGAAATGACAGTAGAGCAATAAAAATTTTCCATTCTCAATTATAGAAGTAAAGTGAAAAAGAAAAGAGCAAATGGTCTTCTGTGATTATAGCAAAAATATATCATTTAACTAATAAGTGTGTAGGAGGTGAGGAGTATGGGGAAGAGCTGAAAAATCATGAAGAAATAATTCAGAAAACTTCTTTTATCTGCCTAAAGATATAAACCTGCAAAGTCATTAAGTTATGTGTATACCAAGGAAGATAAACCTAAAAAAACTACACTAAGACATATAGTAAAACATCTGAAAATTACAAAGAAAACACTGAAAGTGAATCATAGAGAAATGGTGGTACATTTGATACAGCAGAAGAGTAATTTGAATGACAGAAATAATTTTCATAAAGAATCATGTAGACCACAAGGAAATTACACAGAGTTTTCATGTGCTGAAAGAGAAGATCCATTGACTTGACTCAGAATTTTACATCCAGTGAAAATATCTTTCAGGGATGAAGGGGAAATAAAGAAAATTTGCTACCAGTGAACCTACCCAAAAATAAAAGCTAAAGGAATTTCTCTAAATAGAAAGAAAAGAAAATGATAAAAGAAGGAATTTGGGAAAATCAGGAAGGAAGAAAGAACAAAGGAAAGAGCACATATATGGTACAAATAGAATCCCCATTCTTCTCCATTTTAGTTTTCTAAACTATATTTGAAGGATAAATTCAACATCAGAAACTTTCTTTCATTCTTTCTTTCTTTTTAATTTTGGTACTGGGGATCCAATCCATGGCCTTGTGCCACATCCCTAGTCCTCTCATTTGTTTTTCAATGTATTTAAAAGAAATAATTAAGGTACTGTTAAACGGGGGGGCTTAAAGAGACATAAAGAAACACAGAGGTTTTGCTTATCAGGTAGACTGGTAATTTGTTAACATCGGCAGGATATGATAAATCATGTGTATTCAGTTGTACTATGTAGTGATGTTTTGGTTCACAACAACTCTTTATAGTATAGTGGTCCCCATAAAATTATAATGGAGTTGAAGAATTCCTGTTGCTTAGTGATGCCATTGTAAAACAATCTTCATGTAACTCACAATACATGACTCACTTGTTTGTGGTGAGCTATTGTAAACAAACCAGTGTTATAAAACAATATGCTATGTTACACTGGCAGCACCTCACACATATCATGTTTCTTGATTGCATCATTTTGTGTTGTGCTTAATTTAATCTCAAATTGTTTTGTTCATCATGGCCCATTAACATACATAATCTACTGCTAACATTGCCAGTAAGAGGTCACATAGAATGATTGATCTAGAAGCAATATTAAAAGTGATTAAGAACTGTGATGGTGAAAAATCAGTACTGTGTATTGCTCCCCAATCAGGAAGATCCATTACACCATAGCTATGATCTTGAAGAACAAGGACAAAGAGAAGATGTTATAGGATTTGCTTCATTGAAAGCAATTATACTATCCAAAATCTAAGAACGGCCTATATCAGATATGGAAAACGTCTAATGACTTGGACTGAAGACTAGGCAGAGAAGTGTGTGCCTTTCAGAATCAAGAAAATCATGACCAAAACTAAGATTGTTTACATTGCTGAAAGAAGAATTGGGCTTGACTAGGATACTGAGCTTATTGCTAGCACTGGGGAGTTTAAATGATTCCACAATTGTTATTCATTATATAATGTGACAATGAGTGGGGAGTCCACAAGGACTTCAGTGAAAGCAGCCGAAGAATCTCTTGAAACACAACATAAGCTGGTTTCTGGAAAATTATTTGCCAGAGAATTTAGCAGAGCAATAGGTTTATACCATACAGCTTAGGTGGTCAATAGACTACACAGCTGAGGTTTGTATAAGTACACTGTTATGTCCACACAATGACAAAATATTCTAGTGTCATGCTTCTCTGAATATATCCCAGTCATTAAGTGATGCACGACTGCTTAATGTTATGCTTCAAGCAACAACTAAAAGAGAAATAAAAAGAGGAACACTCAAAGATGTTACAGATAAAATAAAATAGAATTCTAATACTGTTGAATTAACCCATAGAAAGGCAGGGAAATGTAAACATAGAAAGGAGAAAACAAAGCAAATGGAAAGCAAAAATGAAATGGCAGACTTAAGCTATAACATACGAATAATTACATTAAATGTGAATAATGTAAATACATGACTGAAAGGACACAGATTAGGGAAAAGGCATTTTGTTTTGCCATGCTGCTGGGGATTGAACCCAAAGTCTTATGCACCCAAGGTGAGTGCTCTACCTCTGAGCAACATTCTCAGCTGAAAAACAAAGATTAGAAGAGTGAATTAAATAGTCATCCAATCTATGCTGGCATCATAAAACTGACTTCAAATATGGTGATGTAGGTAGACCAAAAATACAAAGAAAGGTAATGCCATTAAAACATTAACAAAACTAATCAGAAATAGCTAAGTAATATTAGATAAAGTAACATCTGAACAACAAAAATTAGAGACAAAGTAACACATTACATAAATGATGAAAATGTTAATTCACCAAGACCATATATATATATGTATCAAAAACCAAAAATGCAAAGTACATGAGATAAAATAATAAAATTCAAAGAAGAAATAAAGAAATCTACAAATGTAGTTGAAGACTTCAATACTTCTCTCTCAATAATTGATGGAACAACTTGACAGAAAAGTATAAAGTGTATAAAAAATCTTTTCAGCATCATCAACCAAGAGGATCTAATCAGTATTTATAGAGAACTCTTCCCAACAATAAGGAATACACATTGTTTTAGAATATCTGTGGAATAAATTGCTATTGGCCATGTCTTAGCCATAAAAGGAATTAACACATTTTAAAAAATTGAAATCCAAGAGTGTGTTCATTGACCAAAATGGAATGAATCTAGAACGGATAGAAAGATACCAGGAAAATCTCCAAATCAGTGGAAACTAAACAGAATGCTTCTAAATGATGCATAAATCAAAAACAACTATTAAGAACAAAACAATAAATTATACAAACCAAAAATGAATGTACAACATATCAAATCTCACAGGACACAGATAAATCAGAGCTGAAAGGGAAATTTATAGCATTAAATACTTTCATTACAAAAGAAGAACAGTTGCAAATCAATAATCTTATTTAAAAAGTAGAAAACAGCAGAAGTAAGAAGATAACAAAAAATAGAATGGAATTCAGTGAAATTGCAAGCAGAAAAAACAATAAAGTATAACAAAGTTAGTTCTTTTAAAAGATCAATTAATCAATAAACTTTTAGCAAGACTGACAAAAGAAAAAACAGACTGTGCAATTACTAATATTCAGAATAAAATAAGAGGTTGTCACTACAGGACTGAAATCATCAAATAATAATGATAAAAGAATACTATAAATAATTCTGTATAGAAAAATTTGTCTTCTCAATGAAAACAAACCAATTGCTTAAAAAGCACCAAAAAGTAGAAACGACTTTAAACATCTGATGAGATGATATGTAGAGGTTAAGAGATAAAATTTATTGATGCATAAACAATAATTTTATTAATAATAATGTTATAAATGTCAAATTCTTGATTTTTATGTTGTCCTCTAGGTAAGTAAAATACTACTATTGGTAGAATTTGTTGAAGGGTATACTCTCTAAACCACCTTTACAACTTTTTGTGACATGGTAATTATTTCACATTAAAGAATTTAATGAAAAAAACCCAACCTACTGGTACATATTATAGTTGTATGCTTCAAACCATGGTTTGTAATAATTAATAAATATTCTCCAATTGTTTATATGCTATAACAATCAATAAATTCTATAAAAGTTGGAGCTATGTTAGATTTTCAATGCTGCTGACAGTCCATTTTTCTGATGGTCTCTTACCAAATTTTCTTACATTTATTCCCTTTAAATATATTGACTGGCAGAAAAACAAACAAGCGAAACTCTAGGAAAATCCATTAGGTCTCTCTAGTTAAGTTGAGTTCAAAGCAATTATCTAAATACATATAGAACTGATAGTGAATAAAGGGTAAAACACACCGTTCCTCTATACTATCACATAGCACTTGTGACACCAGATGTGTCTGTGTGTGTGTTTGTGTGTGTGTGTGTGTGTGTGCATGTTTTGCATACCAAACAATTCTCTACTGTAGCAACACAGTGGGGTACCCTGTAATTTATTCCAATTCTGATGCCATTTTCCTGGAGTTAGCATCAGATCCCACAAGTTATGAACGTAACCACAGTTTAGATACCGAGTGCAGTTCCCTGCCTCCAGTACTTCAGACTGACCAGGCATAAATGGAAATTTCCAAGACTTCCTTCTCAGATTCAATAGTTTTGCTAGAATGGCCTTCAGAAGCCAGTGAAATGCTTTAAATTGTTTACCAATATATTGTAAAGGGTTCCACTCAAGAAACATCCAGATGGAAAAGATTCATCAAGCAAAGTATTGGATGGAGGTATGAACACAGGGCTTCAATTCGTTCTCTGGGTACACCACTCCCCCAGCACCTTTGGATTCAGTAATCCCAGAAATTCTTCAAATCATTGTTCAAAAGTGTTCATAAACTATCTCCCACCCCTGTCATTAAGCTAGTGTGGGCTTCTTCATCTATGATTAAAAAGATTCCCAACTGTGAGAGGACATAATGCATATAGTGGTAAAAATGATTTCAAGGCTCTTCTTATGCTCTGCCTGCTAATATCCAATTAGTTAAGGCAAGTCACATGGTCACTTTTGGATACAGAGATAGATCTTAATTTTTAATAGCAAAGTCATATACATTGATAAATGGAAGAATTTGTGGCCTATATATTTATTTGTTTATTTATTTAGACAAAATAGAAAGTCCTCCTTCTATATACTTCTTTAAAAAATTCTTTGTAGAAATCAACAAAACTTTATTTCTATCGTAATCAGCTGATGTCTAAATATAGGCTTATTATAGAGGGCATTTGTTTGTAGTGCAGGCATTCTAATGGAACTATTATCGTGTTTTAGCCTATAGTGTACATGATGATGCATAAGAATAAAGTACGATGGCATTCATAAATTAAAGGAAAATTTAACTTTTGTGTCAATTGAAAATGACACATTTTGATTGCACTAAATAAGAAACACCTATAATATCCTGTCCATGGGAAATAGAGAAAAGAAATGAAATGAAGTTAACTGCTTTTTTGTTTGAATTGAAGCCTCATCACATAAAATCAATAATGGCATCTAACTGAAAAAACAAAGATTATTGGCAGAAAATATACTGGTAGTAATAAAATACCTAAAGAAACCATGAATTACCTATTAGAAGAATGAATTGATTTCAGTAACTAAGAGAATAGTATATCCTATACATAATAGTATGGAGTTATCAAACAGATCAATGTATTGACTATTTTAATGTAGAGGGTTTGGCAATTAGACTTTCTATCACTCTAATGCAAATATGAGAGCCCATGATTGTGATATTCTGAATTGTGAGTTTCTTTGTAGTTCAGTACATGCTGTTCTTTTACATTACAGTTACTTGATAGTTCTTGTTATTCTTATTCACTGTTTAAGTCAGGAAGTGTACACAGTGAACATTCTCAGAAAGAACATTCTCAGTCACCTTTTGGCAATGATGGGTAATGTGGGGCACAGATAACTGGTGGGTGTGTCCCATGGAGCTTGCAGCTAAGAAATAGGAGCAGGTACAATGTAGAACAAAATGAGGCAAGAAAACTGATTATCCTATGAAGCTTAACTTCTTATTATGACAAGAAAACTTTTTCAGAAATTAAGGAAAAAAGGACAAGATTTTTGGAAAAATATGCTAGAGATTATTATTAAACCTTCCTTAGCTATTTATGTAAATTGATGTCTATGACTTATAGCACAGCATAGAATGCTGAGATGTCACCCACCAAAATTGGTAGATGTCTAAGAGTATCAAAATCAAAATCAGGTATAAAGAAAATAGAAATAAATAAATGAAAAATTTATAGGTTTATAAATAGCTACAATAGAGAATAATCTGCTGACAATATTAAAACTATGAAAAAATTAACCTATTTTTCATTGCTAGTAGATAACTCAGGACACCTTGTATTTTATATATTATATATTTTTATAGCAAACATTTTAGAGTACTTATATAGTCTTTGGGGGCTATAAAGTCTTTGTAAAGCCAGATATCTTCATGTAGAAAATTACTGGAGACTAACTTAAAGAAGAGTATAAAATTTATCCTAAAATCTATCCCAATGATATTCAAGGATTTTTAAAAGGGTAAGAGCTAATCAAATTTATATTATAGAATGATTGCTGTGGTTTTAATGAGGTGGAAGTCAATAGAAATAAAGGAATATAATGATAATCTAGTTAACAATGGATGAGAACTTGGAAAACGGCAACAGAAAAAGTAAAAGTTAAAATATTTCAAGGGATTTAGAAAGAGAATCTGTTCTTTGATAAAAAATAGTAATTGAAAAGGGAGAAATGTGGAATAATAAAATGTAAGTGAGATTAATTGTGCTTGTACTATTTACTAATAAAAGGAATAGAAAAGTCATGTATTTTGAAATTTTGTGTTGAGGTGCTTGTGAGACAGCCAAGTGAAAATGTCTAGAAGGTATCAAATGGAGATAGAGAATTCTCAGCTAATTCCACATGGGTTGGAAATAGTATAATCACATTCAACCCAGACTTATTGTCAAATGTTCAGAGGACCTCAGGTACTTAGCTAGGTGTCGATGGGACAGTGGTGAATAAGGCACCTCTTCTCAAAGAGCTTGCAGTCTGCTGGACAATGAATGCAACTGTTTAGAGATGCAGTTGGAAATGGATGCATGTGACAAATTTGATTGAATCTACTGCTTGGATAAAAATGAATATTTTCAGTTGCTTTTTTGCAAATATTAGTAATTTGAGGCGCTATAAGATTTGCAAATAAAAAGTTAAAATGTAAGTATTCTCATCATATACTTTTAATGATTGTGGGTTTTTTATGCAAAAATTTTATGTTCTGATAACAGAAGTTACTAATATATAAAATGAAATAATTTATTCATAAATATTTACGGTATATCTAATAAATGTCAAGAATTATGCCATGTGCTAACATTAAATCTCTTGTCCTCTACGTTCCAGCCACAGAGAACTGTGCTTGCTTTCTATCAGGCTAGAGTTTTGCAAAATGTAATCATATTTTTCTTCTTCTCCTCCAGTTTCATCTTAAACAAGTCTATTTGTCCCTCGAGTTTCTTCTTATTTGTCTCTTATTCTTGGAAGCCTCTTTTTTTTTTTTTTTTTTTGATGGATCTGGGGATTTAACCCAGGATTTCTCATTTGCAAAGCAGGTGCTTTACCACTTGAGCCACACTTCCAGTACATTTTGCTCTGGTTATTTTTTGGAAATGTAGTCTCATGAACTGTTTTTCTGGCTTGCCTCAAACCACGATCTTCCCAATTTCAGCCTCCCAGGAAGCTAGGGTCACAGGCATCAACCACCACCACTGCCCAGCTCTTTGGATGCCTCTTTTGACCCATACCGCTCAGGCAGGTTATACGGTTCCATGGTATCTTGCATTGACTCAGTTTTTGGCAAAATTCCCAACCTGTTAGAATTACCTGCTTATTACCAAAGGTGATTTTGATTTAAAAGCAACCACTACTTTGGAAAACAATGTGGAGACTTCTTAAAAAACTAAACATAGATCTGCCATATGATCCAGCAATACCACTCCTAGGGATATAGTCAAAGGAATGTGACTCAGGTTATTACAAAGACACCTTGCACACCCATGTTTATTGCGGCACTATTCCCAATAGCCAAGTTATGGAAACAGCCACGATGTCCCACTACTGACGAATGGATTAAGAAAATGTGGTATTTATATACATTGGAATTTTACTCAGCCACAAAGAATGAAATTTTGTCATTCGCAAGTAAATGGATAGAACGGGACAACATCATCTTAAGCAAAGTTAGCCAGGCTCAGAAGGCCAAAAATCACATGATCTTTTCACATGCGGATTATAGACCCAAATAAAATGCAGTAATATTATTGGATATGGGCCACACACTAAGGGGAGAATGTGCAAGGGAGGAATAGGGAAAGTGAAAGAAACCTAAAATTTGAAAATGGTTGATGTGTTACCTGTAGAGAAGTGAATATAGTAATCTTAAAGTAGAAGAGACCAGTATGGGAAGGGGACTAGGAAGTAGTGATGAAGTCTGGTTGCAATACACAAGTGCATGGAAGCAACACTAGGAATCTCTCTATATAGCTATCTTTATCTCAAGCTAGCAAAAACGCTATGTCTTTCTTATTATTTTTAAGTTTTCTCTTCAACAAAATTGGAGAACAAGAGGGCTGGACAGGTTCTGCCCAGAAGTGGGAGTGGGGGTGGTCAGGAGAATGGAATGGGACACTGTATACCCATGTGAGTAATGTAAAATGTAAAAAAGTAAATAAATAAAAAAGTCAGCTTGTGAGTTTATGTAAAATGGCAATTTGAGTGGAAGTCAATATTTGTTTTACAGAATTTGGTCTTTAGCATTGATAACTTTGGCACACACAAAGGTCATTTGCAGTTCTTCACGCATCATACATTTTGCCCATTCTTTCACTAATTATTTCTGATTTTTCTTCTCTTAAATTATCTTCCTCTGTCAGTCAATCTTCCTGCTTTACAATCTTTGCAATTGTAAAATGTTGACACATTTTAATGATTAGCTCAAATGAATCAAGTATCAATCATAGTCCCTGAGATGAGGAACTGCAAAGCTAAGCAGGTTTCCTAAGCCATTTGAGACATGTGTCTCATCAGGTGACCTGAGGAACAAGTTCTAGTCCTTGATCTCACTGTTAGAACCTGTACTTCAGTGGCTATTGCTTTCTGATTGAATTTATTATTATCATATATGTGGTGATATTAAGAATAGAATATCATGCTTAACAAATGGTAGGTGTTTATTATTAGTTTTCATTATATGAATGGCCATTATCAGGGAATAGTTAGCCAATGACTCACATAAACTAAGCTGGGAGTTGATGTTTCATCTTTTAATTTCAGATGGCTTGAAGAATCTAAGTCTCACTGGACAGAGAACCAAAAGATCAGAAGAGCCAGTCTTGAAAAACCTCATCGTCCCCATGCCATGATCATAGTACCAAGTACAGAGAATGGGTTACCACCAAGAAAATTGGTTTGTACTATTTGCTTCATTACAGGGTGGTTCTTTCTGTAGGGTACATGAAGACCCCACTGAGTTTTATTCAGTTATGTTTAATTTCAACATAGATTTTATTATTTTTCTGTTCACTGCTGGAAAATTCAAAGAGGCAGTATGGCCTTATAAAAGTCGAGAGTTCTTTAATTGCGGCTGTGTTGGCAACAAACATACCAGATCGTCGCATCATGGATCTGGACCCCACCTCCAGAGCCATGGCATGTGGTCTAGAAATGCACAGAGACCTTAAAACTGGATGAGGCAAATAGCCAGGATGCATTTCTTTTATTAATAAGTACATTTTAGAACATCTGAACTATCTTTTCCTGTTCAGAACAAAGAACTTTAAGTACATTCATAGCTTTTTCTTCACTTAAAACACTAACTATAAACATATTCCCCTGAGTTTTGTCCTGCATCTTCAGAAGAAAACAAAATAAAAAACTTGTTGAGGATTTCAGGGTTTCATCCAGATAGACGGGGCCTTAAGGGTAGAAATGGTATTTTACTCTGTATCATAGGCGACAGAGAAGTGCCTGGAATTTCTGAAGTGTACCATCAACTCTTTCCTCCGTGCTCCTTCAATAGCACATTCCTACCACCATGAATTCATTCAGCCAGTGAAATATATTGAGCCTCAAGAAGATGCCAAGCACCATTCTTGATGGTGAGGTTACAGTAGTAAACAAAACACACAAAATTCTTTTCTGATGGAGTTTACCGATTTGTTTTGTTCAGAAATAAATATGCATGATGTTTTAATGGTTTACAGTGGCATAAGCCTTTTATTCAAATGTTACTTAAAAGATAGGGGCAACACACAAACTGTCACATTTCCTTTTCTTTTTATGGCCTTTTATTTTGGATCTGGACTGTCCTTCAAAAGCTCATATATTGAAGGCATAGATTCCACTTGTTGCTGCTGTTGGGAGGTGGTAGAAACTTTAGGTGGTGGGACCTACCTGGAGGACATAGGTCACTGGGGATGTGCCATTGAACGGTATATTGGAAGCCTACCTCCCATTCTTTCTCTCTTTGCCTACTAGACAACATGAGGTGAGCAGCTTTTTTTCAGTCATAGGCTCTCCTGCTGTGATGTTCTGTCTTGTCACAGGCCCAAAGTGATGGGGCCAAGTGACAGTGGACTGAAATCTCTGAAACTGTGAACCACAATAAATATTTTTTCCTTTTAAGTTGTTTATCTTGGGTATTTTGTCACAGTGACAGAATGTTGACTAATGTAGCCCAGATGTCAAAGTGATGACTGACAACTGACCCCAGGTTGTCACCTATGAACATTTAACTTAGTTGGTGTACAGGAGCTAGTTAGCTAGCAAGACCTAAACCACACCTGCCATTTTCTTTGTAGATGTCACTAGGTATGTGACAATCATGGATTAGAATCAGGTAGCAATTGTCACTGAGATAAAGCTTCTAATATTGATGGTCAAATCCTGAAAGTGGTCCTCAGGTCAACCTATATATACACATGTCAAACGGTAACTGATGACATAATGATGGAGACCTGGGCAGAGATTCTCACTTCTGTAATCAGATCCCCATTTAGCATGGGGATCATCACCTGTAGTGATGTTACTGTGGAAAGCTCTTATGTTTCTCTTTACCTTTTAGGTTATATTCCTTGGACATTTTTTTATTTCCTTTAGTTATCATAGATTGATTTTTTTTGTTGTTGGTGTTAATGTTGGGGATGAAAAAAATGAGCCATAATTCTGTTGCAGAAGTGATATAAACTTGTGATTTTCCCCCCTATATATTCAATCTGTCCAGATAGTCAAACTCTAGCTCATGGCTGCTTAAAAATTACAATAAACCTACACTTACCTTGGCTGGGAGGTGCATTTTGATTTCCTGGTTCCAAAGAAGAGTTGATGGTTCAGTGCATTTATGACCTGACAATTGACTAAACTAGAGAAATGAACGTTTTGAACTCACCCTAGAGTAGTCAGGACCTTAGACATGCTGGGAGGAAGAAAGAGAATGTGAGGGGACAGAAGGCAACATTACCCAATGTATAGAATAAAAGGCCACTGAAGAAGAGGGAAAATAACAGAGGAATGCAGATTGCAGATCATTCTAAGATTTTAAGGTTGTTATCTATTGATCAGGGATAGGCACAAGGACAGCAGACTCTGCCGAGTCAAGAAACAACAAAGCTGTGGAGGTTGGCAAATACTGATGTTCCTCCATAACCACCAGAAAGAAGATGAGCCCACTAGCCAATTGGAAATGTGAGAATGACATCAGAATTATATTCTAAAAGTATTAATCTTGATATAAATGAAGACCTGTGGTGTGCTGGTAAATCAACCAAAGCATTTGCTTATCTCTTTAGTACAGATAATTTCCCAATGGCCAGTTTTAAGCTACCAGTAGTTTAGCATCTGTTAAAAAAATAACCTCATAAATATTTAAACCATTACTTCCTATAGCCAGCAGGATCTGGTTCCAATAGACCATTGCCTTAGGAGTGATGTTTTCTGTGTGTGTGTGTGTGTGTGTGTGTGTGTGTGTGTGTGTGTGTGTGTGAGAGAGAGAGAGAGAGAGAGAGAGAGAGAGAGAGAGAGAGAGATTGTCCTTTGCTTTTTAATACCTCAAGGCCAGGGGTAAGAAATCCTAGTGGAAGTGGGAGGCTTTTCTGGTAATTTAAACAGTAGAATATGGATGATGATAAACAAACTAGAATGATTTTATGAAGAATAGGAAAGAATATTTTTATATAAAGCATAAAAAGAACATGGTTTGAGATTGAAAATTTGGAAGTGGTAGAATCCAAAGATGATTGCAGGTTGGGTACCTTGATAAATGGACTGAGGAATAAAATTCAATTTTGCATATTCTGAAGCTAAGGTATGCATAGGATCCCAGGGAAAACGGTTCTAATACAGAATTGATGATAAATAGAGCAGATTTCCAGAGAAACAGTGATGGCAGAATAAAGAACTTGATTGATAAGTATTCTCTCACTGAGGAAAGAGGAAAGAAAGGGGAAAAAGTATGGATTCTGATAACATTATTGTTTTCCTAACAGGATTGAAAGAGTTTCTAGTCAATGTCGGTTTACTAAGTAAAGGAGGAAGCACAGTCATTTGCTCACACACAGGCATAAACAAATCAGAGCTTTGAGAAGACAGGTGAAAATTTAGGGATATCTATTAAGATAAATCATTAGAAGAATCAGCTGAAAAAAGTTTCCTGGGAAGTATTAATAACCCAAATGAAATTCAATTTGTGTGGTTTTGATTCAATGTTTTAAATATCTACCTGCCTTTTTAGAAATCAGAGACTATTATTTAGTATTGTCCAATTCATATTTTCTACTCATGCCAATGTAGTCTCATGCTAGGGAGTAAACCATTGTATATTCCTAAAGCAATTCTTTGTGTGCTGTTTACCTTCTAAGAGTTTTGCTATTTCTCACCCATTTAATCCTCATGGCAATCCTGGGAGGTGGGTACCAATATTTTTCCCATTTTAAAGATGAGCAAATATAGTTTGGGGATACTATTAACTTGTCCAAGATCATATAGCACAGTTGAGATTGCAACCAGTCCACTGGCTCCAGTAGTCCACTGCTTCACATGCCTTTCAATGTAGTAGATTTTAATAGTGTCTATAGAGTCTATTCATAAGTCTCAGTATTTTATTCTGTTGTATTACATTTTATCATTATAAAGTTAAAAAATATAAAACAGAAAATGTAAAGTCAAAGTAAAAATAGTAAACAGTGAGGCAATAAGTGAACACCTATATATATATATGTATAGTTTTACTTACTGATACTTGAAATATTTCATCATTAAGCACAAGAAATAATCACAGTAGCTCAACCTTTAAAGAATGGAAGACACAGATTTTATGATACCTTATGTGGAATTTATTTTACTCTTCTCAGAAGTCAAGACAGAAACCGTTCTCTGGCTATCACATACAACCACGGTATTTAATGGGCCTGGCAGAATCAACAGTAAAGTAAAGTGTTACATGATCATACATAATGAAGATTCTGTTTTAAGGACTGTATTAGATTGAGATGTCTCTGAAGTTAACTTGTCGATATTTCTACAAGGATATGATTAATTCAAGTTAGGCAAAATGGTAAGAGAAAAAAAAATCAGATCCCTAGTGACTCATGGTTGTAAGCTTTTCTAACACTTAACAAAAGAATATTATATCGTGTGGCCTCCATCTAGTATACCAATTAAAATTTATTATTTAGAAAATTGAGTTATAATAATTTTCAAACTCATACTCATCAATTAACAACATCTTAAATATTTTAAACAAGAAACAGACGTAATGACAATTATAGTTAGTGATGGTTGATCAAGTAACTTGAACTTCTGACAGAAGGGTTTTTGAGCAAGCCTGGTTTGTGGGTTTCCAAAACATTAAAATTGAAGCATACCTTAAATCTTATTTAAAATAATATTAATATTATGTTTTAAAGTTATGTCTTACTGCACACCTGCGGGGGAGAGCAGGGGAGGAGATGGTCCAAACAATGTATACATGATGTAAGTAAATGTAATAATGATAAAATTAGAAACACACACATATATATATAAATAAAGTTATCTCTTCCTTGAGCTTAGTGAATGATTGTTAACACCACAGAGTTTCCAGACTCCTAGTGTATTTTCTGTGATACAACTACACTTGCTAGGAGTACATTAATTTTATTATGATGGTAGTAGCAGCTAGCCACTATTTAAAAGCATTAATCCAAAGAACATTATGCTTTTAAAAATTGACTGTGGCATCCCGAACTCATTTATATTTTATGAGTTACTAATTCAGTAGTGTGTTACATTTTTGTTGATCTAATAACATGAACAATGAGTTTGAAATAATGTGATGTTGCTTATTTAGGATTAGAATTTGGTACATTTCTAAAGTTTTCTTAGAATTTTCTCATTCTACTAATCCATACTATGCATCAATTTCCTTTGATAAACATTGTTAAAAGTATACTGTGTGCCAACCAAAGGGATCAAACACAGGTGGATGATACAGATACATAACAATAGAATTCAATAGTTTTACTGTGTTATAAATATAGATTGCTGAGCAATCTATAGTAGAAGTATATTCATTAAACTCATATTTATTGAACATTGACTAAGTTCCAGACTCATATATAAAGTGCAGTGTCAGAATAACGAAACACATAAACTTGAACAAAGTAGGAAGCTAAAGGAAAAATGACATAAATTAGGTAATATCATAATTAAGATAGCAGTATATGCAAAGGTATGGAGATGTGAAATAGCAAATTTGGGACTATAAAAGTGGTTTGATATTGATGACTTGTGGAGAATGAAAAACAGAAAACTGAGCAAAGTAATGTGAAAAGTTATACTATCAACCATAATAATAGCTATAATCACTACTGTTTTCACAAATACAAGTATTCTCATTCTATATTTAATAATATTTTACAAGAAAATAATTACTATAAAAGAGTCTGATACTAGCATACTTTTGCATCCTTCTTCTTATTCTTTTTGGTCATGGTGCTGGGGATTGAACGTAGGGCTTCAAGCTTTCTAGAAAAGCACTGCACCACCTGAGCCACACCTCTAGCCCACCTGTCCATTCTTATTTACTCATTCTCTCACCCCATGCAGACTTAGCATTTATTGGCCTCTTAAAATGTTTGTCATTTTCTTACCTTGCCTTTTTTTCATCCCCCACCCCTGCCGTCCCCATGCCTAAGAAGCTTCATGTATTTGTCATAACCTCACTTTTTTTTTTTTAAGGCAAAGTTCAAAAGACACAATAATGATAAGGATTGAGACTTCCCAATGATTTGTTATCTCCTGTCTTCCTGGAAACCCTTGAATTCCCATAATTCAGGATATTTCTTCTCTTTGAAACTTCTCATGACACTGAAGCTTAGTCTGTGAATGTCTCTGCCTCTTTGTACATTTATAAACTCTTTTTAAACAAGTGATGTGTTTTATTTATCTTTTATTTCTTGCTAACCACATTAGAAGAGCAATAGGCCATGGTAAAATAAATATCAAAAAAAGTAACAGCTTTACTCAATAGAACCATATTTCATGTGTATGGAAATGTCTATGGGAAGCAAATGGGTTAGCTATTCTGTTCTCTATGCATTCTGTAACTCAGGAGTCAGATCCTTTGCCATTTTACCAAGTACCTATGAAGGCTGACGTCAGCATTGACATCCCAGTTCCCCAGTAAAGAAAATGAGCATGAAATGTAAGTTTTCCTAGGCCTGGCTTGGGCGTCACACACCTGATTTATACTCAAATTCCCTTGACTGCATCTTAGTCACATGGCTACACTTGACAGAAAATGGGTCTAGGATTGGTAGCACCGATAATTTGGGGATTCAGCTACTAATCTCTGCAATGACAGGTTGTTATACAGTTTACATATTAGCCAATATTTACAGAGCACTTATTACATGCCAGTTTTTCCTAAGTAACTTATACGTGTTAACTTATTTACAAAAACTGCTAATATAGGTTTCTTTTCTCTCTCATATTGTACAAGATCCAGAAATAGACCCAGAGTGGTGGCATACAACTTGTAATACCAGCAACCAGGAGGTGGAGACATGAGGTTCATGAGCTCAAGACCAGCTTGGGCTACATAGTGAGATACTGTCTCAAACAAATAAGGAAACAAAAGCTATAAATAAAGGGAGCTTAAATTAATTTATGAAGGTCACATCAGGAGAATGTGGTAAAACAAGGATGTGATCCCAGAGTCCATATTCTACGCCACTCTGCCTCTGCCCTTGGGAGAGTAAACTCATAGAAGTTGTTTATCAAACAAGTACAGAGTTGGTGGGCAGGGTATCTCAAATGGTAAAGTACATGCCTAGTCAATATGAGGTACTGAGTTCAAACTCCAGTATGGCGAAAAACAAAAACCAAAAAACCCAAGGACAAGGAAGTTACTTCAAGTAACTCATCAGCTGCAGAACTTAAGGTAGATTAACACTTACACACCAATTTCTGAATGTATAAAACGGGCAAGTGGATTATTGGAGGAATTCTCAAAAAATTTTAGGGATTTATCTGAAAAATATTTACTAGGCACTTTTACAAAGATGTTAGGGAATGTATTTTTGCTGTTATATTGAAAGTCTCATCATCAACATGCTATGTGAAAATATAAGACAATGGGCAATTTTCTTTATATTTCATTATTTTTGTATTTCGTAATCAATAGATTAATGTCTACAATAAGTGGAAAGGCAGTTTACCTACTCTTCATTTAAAATACTGCCTGGTGTTGACTGGCATGCCAGACAGCCTGGAGACAATGTATTGGAAGCTAGTCTCTGAGTAAATCAATGGGTCCGTGCCTTGAAACCGGTTCAAAAAACATTTTTTCCAATCCATTGAAGAATACTGAAGGTAAAATTGTAATGGAAAGGCCTTCAGTGAGTGGGGTCATCCATTTTTTACTTTGTTTTTACTTTCTAATACAAAAGTTAACAGGTCATCCCTTTTTTAGTCTTCTTTCAGATTTATGCTCTATTCTGTGTGATCCTCTCTACAAAGAAAAGCATTTATTGATTTCACTTTGAGCAGCCAACTGCAAACTTGGAGTATCCTGGCTGAATCAACCAAACCTGAAGCATTTTGCAAAGTATTAACTTTAAATTATTTTATGGGATGTTTCTTAAAACTCAACTTTTTTAATTGAAGGAAGTATAATCATAGCTTCATAGATGTAACTTATACTTTAGGAGTATATATGGATACATTTATTAACACAGATATACAGTAGTGACTTTACCATCTTTTAAGTTTCTAACGATTAGACCATATATTGTTGTAGTAGCAATACTTTAAATTTCATTTATGGTTTACCCATTTCTCTATACTTAACCAAGGTCTATCAGTTAGTTACCTTTTGAAATTGGCCTCTGCCCAAGTATAGAGAAAGTATCATATTGTAAAAATCCAAAGATAGGCTGAAGAGATTCATGGAGATACACACTGTGGCCACTCATATTGGTGGCCAAGATCTTTTCTGCCAGATTGAAACTATGAGAATGGGAACCTTGAATTATTCTCACTATATAACTTTCATTCATTTTTTTAGTTATTTCCTGAGTAAACCTTTATGCAAAACTTACCATATGGCTATCATAAGTATTCAGACTACAAAAATGAATGAAATTAACAGAAATTCTGGAAAATTAAATGTAAGAATCACCTTTAGAAGAGAATTAACACTTGAAGTAGAATTGAGAAATTAGAAGATTGAAATTTTGTCAACATATTTGTGTCTCAGAATCAAGCCTGAATGAAGATGCTCATGATGGCATGAAAAATTCTGTTTCACAAGCCAATACATTTCCTTTTTAAGTGCTATGGGTTAAATCTGTCACTTTCATTCAGAAGCATCTCACTGAAAACTCAGGCTTTACTCTCATTTGTACTTAAAAAATTAGGTGAGCCTTTTACATGACTTTTATAATCTGTTCTATTATAAATTTTTTGTTGTAAATTTTCTTCTTTCAAGTGCTGCATTATAACCTTTGAACATTTTGATAATCCTGAGACCTATTGAATAAAATTTAGGGATTGCGTGATAATCTCCATTTATGTTTTAGAAAACTGAGTGCCAGACTATATTTATGTCATTTGTGTTACTAGTGTCCAGGACTCAGGATATATAAGAAAAGAAAGAACCGGTATATATAGATGTAGTAACTTTTATCAAAGATATAATTTATAATTTACCATGACTATAATATTTTCATCTTAATTATTACTTGCAATGTGGAATCTAAGATTTTGCATGTTATTTTAATGCTTTTGGCATACTAATATATATCATTTATGAAAAGGAACATCTTTAGTGCAGTATTTTTAAGCTGAAAATACAATTATATAATGATGTTTTACTAGTTATGCCTACAATACGCCTTTCACTTTTCTTTAAAGCTATTTGTTTTTAGTTGTGATATTATATTTGCTTCAAGCATGGGAAGTAAGTATATTCAAACAACAGATTGAAATGTAGTTTATTTTGTTGGAATATGCAATTATTATATGTTTACCATAGAAAAATTAGAAAATGTAGAAATGTATAAAGTAAATAAAAATCACACCTAGTGCTACAATAAGCTGATATTTCTGTTCATTTCCTCCTAGTAAGCATTTAAATAGATATATAGGTAAATATTTTCAATGACTTCTTACCTGCAGCATAGATACTGATTGTACCACCTGCTCTTAGGTTTTGAGAATCTTTCCTCTTTATTAAATATTGAAGAGAGTAATATTTTAATGCCCTGATGACAGTAATAGCTTATAGACATGCCATAATTTATTTAAATGTTCTAGTTTGCAAATTTAGATTATTTCTAATTTTCATCATTTAAGCAATACTATAATATGATATCTTTTACCATACTATTTATCTTCATTTTTTAAATATTAAAAAATAAAAATCCCTGAAGCTTATTTTTAAAACACATGAAGGAATTTTATATTTTAAATTTATGTATTGATTTATTACTGAAGAGTAAATTGTTTTTGGACTATTTTTTCTGTTTTTTCCAGTTGCATGTTTTCTTTAATGCATTACTAGTGTTCTCAGTATAATGAGTAAATTAACCCTTTATCTTTCATATGCATTGCCAAGATTTCTCTATTTTTTATTTCTAATATGAGTTAAGAGACAGTTGCCATGAAAGGTATGTTTGCATACAATCTTTTTTTTTTTTCATTTTTCTTTTATTATTCATATGTGCATACAAGGCTTGGTTTATTTCTCCCCCCTGCCCCCACCCCCTCCCTTACCACCCACTACACCCCCTCCCGCTCCCCCCCTCAATACCCAGCAGAAACTATTTTGCCCTTATCTCTAATTTTGTTGTAGAGAGAGTATAAGCAATAATAGGAAGGAACAAGGGGTTTTGCTGGTTGAGATAAAGATAGCTATACAGGGCATTGACTCACATTGATTTCCTGTGCGTGGGTGTTACCTTCTAGGTTAATTCTTTTTAATCTAACCTTTTCTCTAGTTCCTGGTCCCCTTTTCCTATTGGCCTCAGTTGCTTTAAGGTATCTGCTTTAGTTTCTCTGCATTAAGGGCAACAAATGCTAGCTAGTTTTTTAGGTGTCTTACCTATCCTCACCCCTCCCTTGTGTGCTCTCGCTTTTATCATGTGCTCATAGTCCAATCCCCTTGTTGTGTTTGCCCTTGATCTAATGTCCACATATGAGGGAGAACATACGATTTTTGGTCTTTTGAGCCAGGCTAACCTCACTCAGAATGATGTTCTCCAATTCCATCCATTTACCAGCGAATGATAACATTTTGTTCTTCTTCATGGCTGCATAAAATTCCATTGTGTATAGATACCACATTTTCTTAATCCATTCGTCAGTGCTGGGGCATCTTGGCTGTTTCCATAACTTGGCTATTGTGAATAGTGCCGCAATAAACATGGGTGTGCAGGTGCCTCTGGAGTAACCTGTGTCACAGTCTTTTGGGTATATCCCCAAGAGTGGTATTGCTGGATCAAATGGTAGCCTCTTACACTGTTGGTGGGAATGTAGACTAGTACAACCACTCTGGAAAAAAATTTGGAGGCTACTTAAAAAGCTGGACATCGATCTACCATTTGATCCAGCAATACCACTCTTGGGGATATACCCAAAAGACTGCATACAATCTTATCATTTATTACTTGTGATTTCTTTTGTCAGAAAAATCCATACCTTTTCTTTTTGGTGTTACCAGAGGCTTCATACTTGATAGGCAGGCACACTACCTCTTGAGACACACTCCAAGCCCAATGGCCAGCTTTTAAGAATTTACTTTTGCAACATGGGGATTGAATCCAGGGTCTTACACATACTGGGCAGGTATTCTACCACTGAACTATGTCCCCAGCCCATACATAATGTTTAAATAGACTTTCAAATATTGTTTTAGCATATATATGATAAGAATTTGTAATTATGGTTTGTTAATGAGGTATTACTTATGAATTATGGTGGGAGTCATAACTTTCATTTTTCATTGTTTAAATTTAAGTAGTTCTCAAATAATTTATTGCTGAACTTGTATTTTTCTTACTGATTTTGATTTATTTATCATATAATTATTTACATTAATAACTTTTATCCTGAAATTTATTATGGTGTTTTTTGGGCATATTTACAGATTTTTTCTGTACTGTACTAATTTCTATACTTATGTCTTGGCTAATATATAATATTTTATCTATATCCCTTTTCTGATTTGAATATTTCATATCTATTCTTTATTTGTACGCACATGTAAACATTAGAATAGTGTTTCAAAATTTCATATAAAAATCACTTAGTATTTTCTTTGGAGTTTCTTTAACCTTATGTTAACTAATGAAAATATGATATTCTCAAAATATTTATGCCTTTTCTGAAACATAATATCTATCTTTATTCATTCACAACTTTTGTAATATATAGCTATGTCTATATTTTCATTTTTTAAAATTTCTAACAATTTTTCTTTTCTATCAATCAGTGTAGAATATAAGGAATATATGACCCTTAAGCATTTCAATCATCAGTGAATTTTATACAGGAAATTATTCAAATCAAAGAGCTGGAGGCATGAGAATCAAGGCCCACTCATTCATCATTAATTTCAAAAACATTCCCATACCTAATACCTACCCAGCGATCAGGATACTACTCTTGCTTTCCCTACAACTGCATTTGTACTTCATGAGTTTTGTTGTTTGCTAAATGCATACCCTGGTCACCAAACTGTTTCTCAGAATGTATGTGACTATGACACACTTGTTATCAGAAGAAGCACCCTAAAGAGAGCTCTGTTTAATTTTCATTTTCCATATCTGGCAGGAGTACATCTGATTAGTGAAATCTATTTTGTATCCAAAGCCTTAGCTTCAAAGTCATCTTCAAACTGTAGATCCCTGGTTGCAAGTCTCTGCAGAATTGAAAATGAGTTAATTCATAAGATCAAACATAAGTTATTGTTGATGTATAACAAGACTACTGTTTGAGTATTTCTTATATTGATTCCATTTTAAATCCAAGTTTATTTTATACCATAAAAGCCATAAAAACAAAAAGAATTTCAAATTATAAAATAGTGGTATTTGAATAATAAACTTGAAAAATTTGGTTGACAAAATTTAAATTATTAAAGCAAGGCACATTATACTAACAAAGTCAGAGTAAAGTGAGTCTTGATAAGTACTTTGATAATATTATTGTCTTTTTCCTCATTTTCCTTTCCTCTTGACCTAAAAATAGTTGCTCATATTCTTGAATGTATAGCATACAATTGACTTTTAAATTTTTTGCTTTTTTTTTTTTTTCAGTACTGGAGCTTGAACTCAGGGCCTTCACCTTGAGCCACTCCACCAGCCCTATTTTTGTGAAGGGTTTTTCGAGATAAGGTCTCAAGAAACTATTTGCCTGGGCAGCTTTGAACTTGATCCTCCTTATCTCTGCCTCTTGAGTAGTTAAGATTGCAGGCATGAGTCACCAGCCCCCAGCTTTTGCTGTGTTTTTATCTGGTTTATTTTACCATGAATTTTGAAAGACATTAACTAATAATGAATTTTATGACATTTTCCTACAATTGATTTGACATCCACAAAACCAAATTAAAAAAAAATGTTCATTCAATACACTAAATACTGTTAGTGTGACCAGTTTGCATAAATTCCTCTTCAAAAAGTGATGTGAATTGGCTTGTAGACTGTTTGCTCAAGTGAAGGTTATCATGCCTCTAAATGAATGTTTTATTAATTCAAAAATAAGAAATTGTGTTAAATATGTTTGGCTTTGAAAATGGTTACATTTTCTAAGCTAATATGTAATGTAAAAGTGGGGAAACAAAACACTGGTACACAGTCCTGGTGTGTCATTTTCATACTTCCACATTTAAAAAATATGTTGAGTGTTAAAAAAGAAGTACTCCATTGTCATTTTTATTATTGGCCATTCATGTATAGTGGCTGATGTTGCAATGGGAGTGGAAATGGGAACTTAAAACTTGCTATTACAGGTAATTTCTCATTTTCTCTTACATTTCTGCTTTCAGCTCACAATATAGTCAACAACAAAAAAAATAGTAACACCAAGCATCAACTTAAAAGAAATTCATTTCTTTTATGAAAATGCCTTTTTCTGTTCTTACTGTGTCATTTTTATCTTGTAATATTTATGTGAGTAATGCCAGTAATATTTGGAGACTGTTCAGTGTTCTCTACAATTTCAGTATAATTCCGTGCAACATTCTTATATACAGTAATATTTGATGAGTTTGGATGATTCAGTATTTCTAATTTTACTATCAGATGGAAAACTTTGCCAGTATAAGACTTGTAATTTATTAATGATATGTTTCAAAAAGTATTGTCTTTATTATATATGATGTCTAGATATTTTTATGTATAGTTGTGTATATAAATCCATAATTAGAATCCTTTACTTCAGGCATTGCTTTTATTTATTACCATGCCTACTCTCTTGTTCCTAACCTACAGACAGTCCTCTTTTCTGTTTATTTTAATCTTCTCTGAGTCAAATGGCCTAGTAGCTTTAAGCAGCCGTACCACAAAAAGCACAGTGTAAAGTTCAAAAGTAAACAAAGCTGAAAGTTTACAAATCAAATCCCTACCCAAATACATTTTTCACCACTATTTTGTTTTACCCTACTTCCCTTTTGTCTGTACCCTCTGAATTTGAAGAAGAGAGTAGACATGTTGATTTGTGACTTTGAATATTAGAACCTTCTGTAGAGAACATAGTTAAAGTTCACTTGGTGGTATTATGTTTCTACCAGAGAGAAAACTGAACTGGGAATCAGGAAATTGGATTTCTAGCCTCCTCTGATGTGTGGAAGTGAAAGGAGCTATGTTTTCTTTTCCATGTCTTGGACTGAAAAGGCAGTTAGAGCCAGAGAACACTGCTGAGATTAATACTGTGATTGAATATGACAATTACGCCCAAGTTGAAGACAAAGGGGTTTTCTAAGGAGGAAGAAAATTATAGAGTCAGGCTTCATGATGGGAAATATAAACGGAGCCCTAGAGCTTTCTTATGTGGATAGAAAACAATTAAACAATATACTTTCTTCTATTTTTTGTTAACAAGAGAAATATACACTTTTTATTCATTTTACGTGTACATTTCCAAGAGGTTGAAGACCCCAAACCAAGGCCAAAGAAGAAAGCTTTTATATGTTTTTAAGACAAAGAACAAGAAATATATGAATAAGTGACAGTAAATAATATACTTTCCACAAACCTATTCTATCTCCTGGAATATCAATTGAGTTTAATAAAAGCCACCTAACATAGAGGATAAAAGCTTTAAGATACGGCTCTTTGTTAAAAATCTAGTTTGATATATATCTCTGTTGTCATATATAGTTCAATATGAGGAAAGTTTTTTTTTAATTAATTAATGAGTTAGTTTAATATTTACTGAAAAATCAATAACTGAGCACTGATCTAGGAGCTGTGAATATAGAAAATAAGGAAACAGAAAAAAAAAAGAATATTGCCAGTCAGCTAGAATTTATATTTTAATAGATTTCAAGCAGCATATACTGAGACAGTCAGTGTTAAAAATTCTGGAATTCTAAATATTAAAAAGTTGTTAGAATAATGAACAAAATATTGACTATTCACTTTATAACAGATGACATACAAATGGCCAGTCAACACACAAAAACAAAGTCATCTTCATTATTTATCATATACATACATATTAAATAATGATTTTCTTAGTTTGTGCTGTCACAACACAATACTACAGACTGAGTAACTCATAAAGAATAGAAATTTATTTCCCACAATGCTTGAGGCTTGGAAGTGCAAGACCAGGGTGCCATCAGGCCATTCTTCTGCTGAGGGTCTGATTTCTGCTTCCAATATGGCACCTTGAATACTGCGTCCCCTGGAGGGGGGAATGTTCTATCTTCACGTGGCAGAGGGCAAAGAACATTACCCATTTTTCAGTGGGGACCTTCATCCCATTCATGAGAGGAGGAGAACTCATGACTTAATCCCTTCTTAAAGGTTCTACATTCTTAGTACCATCACTTTGCCCATAAAATTACAACACTTAAAATTTAGAAGTTTTACCTTCAAGCTACAGCAGTGATACCTACAAGACTGCCTAAAGCTAGAAAGATGGAAAAACAAACCAGCAGATAAACACAAATGTCCTATGAGAGAGAGCCCAAACTCTTACACTTCTAGTGAGAGTGGAAAATTGTTCATCAGAACCTATAAAACGTGAACAGATGCCTTCTCTAAGCAAGTGTCAATAATTCTACTGCCACACGTATATAAATGCATGTATTCAACAGAAAACATACATCACAGATACCTGCTCATAATAGGAATATTTGTTATCAGAGCAAACTGGAAACTAGTTATGTAGCCATAAACTTAGAATATAAAGAGATAAATTGTGATACCACACAATGGAATGAATCCCATAAATATAAAGTTGAATAAAGGAAGCCATAAACAAACAAACGTATGATCTGGTTTTAAGTATATAATAAACAGAATGAGTAAGTTGATATTGTTAGAAGTCAGAATGGCAGCAAGTGTTGTGAGTGAAAGGGAACTTTTTTTTTTTGGTGGTTCTGGGGTTTGAACCCAGGGTCTCAAGCTTGTTAGAAAAGTGCTCTACCACTTGAGCCTCTTCACCAGCCCTTTTTCATGTTAGGTATTTTCATGATAGGGTCTTACTTTTTGCCCAGTTTGGTCTCGAACCATGATCCTCCTGATTTCTTCCTACTGAGTAGCTAGGATTATAGATATGAGCCACTGGTGCCTGGCATAGAAGGGAACTTCTTTCATTTTTCTTCCACAGAATCTTTCCCACATTCTTTTGTTTTGTTTTGTTTTTTTCATTATTGTTGTGCTGGCTATGGGTACATTGTGGCAATTTGCAAAGGTTCTTATAGTGTTTTAAATATATCATGCTTGAAGTCACCCCTCCGCCATGCTCCTTTAACCCCCTCCACCATGCCCATTCATTCCCCCCTTTAGATTCCTGGAACAGTTTCAACAGGTATCATTTTTGCATTTACATACATGTGTATATATTGTTTGTACTGTGTTCATCCTCCTATCCTCTTTCCTGGCCACCTCTCCCCTCTCACTGGTGCCAACACTTCTCCCCCAGGACCTGTTCTGCCCTCCTGTTTTCCAATTTTGTAGAAGAAAAAAGATAAAAGATAAAATAAAAATATGACATTTTTGCTAGTTTGTGATAAGAATAGCTACCCAGGGAGTTTCCAGAAGGGAACTTCTTCAGTGGTGTAACATTTGTATTTAATATCTGTGGGCTAATGATACAGGTCTTTACAGAATGTGAAAATTCTGTTGAGTTAAGCATTTATGAAACATTTACTTTTCTATGTGATTTTATAGTTAAATTATAAAGTAAAAAGTCTGTTTTCTGACTATACTGAGGTCAGCTCACTTTATTAAGTGATTGCAGTCACTCTTTGTTCTATTTAAAATGGAGATAATTCAGGGCCACTGTGAATTTACAACAGATTTATAACTCCATGTTGCTTCATAAAAATGAATGATTTTATTTTAAATGTGATGATGAGACTCTGGAGTTCTCAAAACTCTGAATGTTAACCAAATAAAATAGGGAAAAGTTAAAATTTCTCATTTTAGTGGTGATAGAAATAACTTCTTATATTATACTAATTATATTGAAAATAAATAATGAAAATGTATATGAATATGTTTGGATTCTTTGAAAGATTTTACTTAAAGGGGTTTGTAAACATAAACTTACTTATTTTTTTATTTCTATTTTCGTTTATTAACATATATTCTTAGTAAGGTAGAAAATGAAAATGATTTGGCCAACTATTCAGTGCTAATGTAATCAGCAAAATAAATCTGAAATCAACTAAAACCATAATAATAAGAGCCATACTAATGAAAGAGAAATAGTTGTATTCCAATGAATTCTGGTTTGTGATTAAATCATGAGGATGGTTTGCAAAGCTGTTTTCTTGCCATGCTTTGTGATTCTCAATCTTGAGTCCACTCAGACCCTGATCACAGTGGGCAGATGACTCTTTCTTCTGCTTTACCAAGAGCAGGGTTATTCACAGTGTTTCCCTGGCAGGTCTTTTCTAACTTGAAATCCCGCTACATCTTGATTTGGTTGAAGCTCCTTCTTCTCAAGGATGTGAGGTATTGCTTGTCCTTCCTTTGTTTGCTGGTTTATTTATTTATTTAATCTTATTTTTTTATTGTGCTGGGTGGGGTACAGTGCTGCATTTACTAAAGTTCTTACACTGTATCAAATATATCGTACTTGAATTCACACCCTCCACCATTCTGTTTATCCCCCACCCCATTCCTGGAATAGTTTCAACAGGTATTATTTTCCCATTTGCATACATGTGTATACAACATTTGCACTATGATCACCATCCCATATGCTTCCTCACCTTTTCCTCCCTCCCATTGGTGCCAACCTCCCTGCCCCCTAGGGAGGATTGTTCTTCCTCTCCTCCTATGTTGTAAAAGAAAAAAAACTGATTTTTTTGTTTGTTTAAGATGGCTACACAGGGAGTTTCCTTGTTACATTTCCATGTATATGTATTATAACCTGAATTACTTCATTTCCTCTGTTTTTCTTCTATCTTTGTCCCCTTCTTATGGTGGTTTCAGCAGGTTTAAAAATCTGTATTCTTCTTGCGTAGAGAGTACATCAAGTATATTCACCTTCTTAACTTCTTTCTTTTATCCTCCTTCCATATAGGACCTCTCCTTAGCATGACCTGTTTTTCATAATATTGCTGTGTTTGTATAAAGTCCACATATAAGAGGAAAAAAATGCAACTTTTGGCCTTCTGAACCCGGCTAACTTCATGTAAAAGGATGTTCTCCAGTTCCACCCATTTACCTGCAAATGACAAATTTTCATTCTCCTTAGTGACTGAATAAAATTCCATTGTGTATAGATACCACATTTTCTTAATCCATTCGTCAGTATTGGGGCATCTCGGCTGTTTCCATATCTTAATTATTGTGAGTAATGCTACAATAAACATGGGTGTGCTGGTGCCTTTATTGTAACTTGACTTACATTCCTTCGAGTATATCTCTAAGAGTTATATTGCTGGGTCATATGGCAGTTTTATTTTTAGTTTTTTGAGGAGTCTCCGTACTGTTTTCCATCATGGTTGTACTAATTTCCATTCCCACCAGCAGTGTATGAGGGTTCCTTTTTCCCCATATCCTTGCCAACATTTGTTGTTGTCTGTGTTCTTGATGGTAGCCATTCTAACAGGAGCGAGGTAAACTCTTAATGTGGTTTTGATTTGCATTTCCTTTATGGCAGGGATGTTCAAGCATTTCTTCATGTGATAAACCTACTTCTAATCATCCTGTGCCACCAGAGAGTTGTGCAGTCCCTGGTAGGTGCTTTACGTGTCTAAATCTTCTTAGCCCTACTAGAATAGCATGAGTGATATATGGTACTCTGTAATTCTGCTGGGGATTTCTACATCTCTGAGGCAACCTTAATACTTAGCAAATAGTAGCCCTGATAAATTAATATTTGGGAAATAAACAAAACATTGATATATAGATACTCAAGAAATAATTAATTTTATTATGTAAACTTAATTTATATCACATTTTAGAAATTCTGTGACATCATTTTTAATCCTCACTGACTACTCTCTACATAATACATGATAATTTCCAAATTACTAAGAAAGACTCCAATTTCTGAAAATTAGTCCTTAGTGTCAATATGTGAACTAAGACACCTCATACCAAGTCTAGTGCTTTTCTGACTATACAGTACAAAAATAGATGGTTTTGTAAATACATGAAGAGGAAACAATCTTGTGGATCATTAGGCAACAGATTCTTGTGGACTCTGCTTAGAATTCTTGTCAAACATACCATGAAGCTATGTTCAGCAATAAGGAGTCCTCTACCACCAGTGGGTGCTCAATTTGTGAACTAACAGCTATAATGCTTACAAAATAAGTTATACCCTGTGGAGTGACAAGGACTAACACTTTGTGTACCTTTGGTCCTTGTATCTTATCAGTTCAGAAAGTATCATCTTATCAGTGAGGGGGTGGGAGCAAAAGGTGGGAGGGGAGAGGTAGCCCAAATAATATATACTCATATGAATAAATATAAAAACAATTAAAAATAGATAAAAATAAAAGAAAATAATTTTGCTTGGATACAGTCCAAATTACTATTGACAATTTTAGTAGCCACATTACAATATAGATTTGTAGTATTTGTATTTAATAGAATTTGTTCTTTTAAATCTTATTAAGAGGTATATTACATAGGCAAGGATCATTGTTTCCACAATATTCTTTAGTGAGAAAAATGACAGTTCTCAAGTCCATATTTATTGTGAAAGTCAAAGTGATTCCATCCACTGACTAAACACATATTTATTGGCTTAGGCTTATTTTCTGCTTGTTGTATGAAGTGCTATTCTATAACCAGGAATATAATAGTGAGAAAAACAAGTTCCCTGCCCTTAAAGGACTTATGTTCTAGTTCAGGAAAGTATCATCCAAAGCAAAATGGCAAACTGTCATTATGTACTGATTCAGCAGTGTGCATTTTTATTAATTAGTGCTCTGAGTCCCAATTACTATTATGGTTAATAAGGGAATGCTTTGATATTAACTAAGGTTATTAAGAATCATGCCTTTCATGAGCAGGATCCAATGACTTAATAGGTTTCTACTGTTTCCAAATGAGTTTTTTATGTAATTTTATTATTCTTTGAGAAAAGCTTTAATTAAAATTCAGTTTGCAAACTCTCAATAAAATGTTGCTTTTGGAGTGGGTGGAAATGCTTCCTAAAATCCATTCACTAAAGGAAAACCGAAAATTATCTCAACAATTTTTTTGAAATAAGACTAAGTAGGAAAGATATTTAATGATTTTAATGAAAAAGAACAGCAGCATAACAATAAGTATTATTATTTAAATTTGCACAAGCAATGCCATTATATGCTAATTTACCATAAAGTTAGAATTATGGCTATTGCTGGAGTTACATTGTAACTTTTCATAATTGAGAAATATAAATAAAAGATATAAAGGTGGTAGAAGTGAGAAATCATATTTCAAGATTACATTAATCTTAAAACATCAGGAGGAAGAAGAGGCTTATACAAACAGATATATGGCAATATTCCTTTCATTGAATAAATAATTAAATCACAAATGAGGTAATTATTTGATCTTCAAATTAAGTGCATTTTAAGGTTTTGTGAAGTAGCTCACTCTGTTACAAACTCTAATAGCTCTCTTTTTAAAAAGTAATAACATGTTTTATTGAAGTAATGTATCAAATTCAATCCTCCAGCAGTGTGAAATGCTAAAAACACACTAGTATCAGGCTATCAATATATTGTAGTTCCATTTTCTGGTTAAGCCCAATTCTTTTTTCTCTGGATGCTAAGATTGTTCATAATTTAACTAAGTTGCCTGATAATAGGAACACGTATATTATTTTTATTTCAGTTGTGAATCAGAAAGCATATTTATTAATATCCTAGAGTATATTCACATGTAAGGAATACTTTTTCGAATCCTCCCTAAATATCTTGAGCGTATCTTTCCACTCATACTATACTCAAGATGTTACCATTATTAATGATTATATACTAGTTTACCTGGCTGGCACAAGAAAATGCCAGAGCCTAGGTGACTGAAACAACAGAAATTTATGTTTTAGAGACTAGCCATTCCAGATTGAGGTATGGTCTTTTCTCTATGAAGGCTTGGAGAGACAGAGCTTTGGTTTTGCTTCCTATTCTTATAAGGACACTAGTCCTGTTGGACTGTAGAACCCACCCTTATGACCTCTTTTAACCTTCTAAAAATCCTCTCTCCAAATATAGTCACATTTGGCTTAGGGCTTCGACATGTGAATTAGGACAAGGATGGGGGTGGGGGAAGACAGAATTCAATCTATATAGTGATTTTTCAAATATTTTTTCTCAAATTATTTTTAATCTCAAAGCAATTTTATTTTTACAGAAAGAGTATTCTCATATACCTTATCTTGGTTTCGCTTGTTATTAACATTTTATATAACTATAGTACATTTGTTACAATTAATGAATCAATGGTCACGTTATTAAAATTCATACACTATTCTTATTATCTTTTAAGTTTCTAACACATGTTTTCCTTCCTTTCCCTTCTTCTTCCCTTCCTTCTTCCCCCTCCTCCCATTTTTCTTTCTTTCCTCCCTTTCTTTTTTCTTTTTCCCAGAGTCCCATTCAGTAGTTAGATCTTATTAGTTTCCCTTGGCTGTGACAGCTTCTCACCTGTTCTTGTTTTTGATAGTGGGAATTTGTTTTTGATAGTGGGAATTTGATGGCAGGAATTAGTTTGAGGTTGGTCTGGGCTTATACATTTTGGGATGGTGATCACAGAAATAAAGTACCATTTTTATTATAGCATACCTCCAAGGCCTATCCCTGGTAGTGCCTAACATTAACTTAGACTTCTTTTGGATTGTCATTTGCTTCTACTTCACCTATTTAACAATTTATATAATTAGATACTTACGGAAAAATATTTTATACTCTATTTTTTCTTGCACAAATGATTATATCTTTGGCCAGGGAGCTCTTTCATTTGGCTCCTGTGCCTCTCTGACAAATCCCCATTATTGTGGCTTTAAAAATATAATTTTTACCCAATTGCTTACTCCCTAGCATTACAAGATACTCATCTTACATATTTCTTGTTCCACCGTTCCACCTCCAGAATCAGACATTTTCCCCAAGTGCTCTGGTTCCATTCATTGGAGAATGGTATTAAATAGCAAGATCTATACGTTAGTTATGGTCATTTGAACTGGATTGTTGTTGCTTTTATGCCCTTGTAGCTAACAGAACATGAAGATATATGTAATACTATATAACTCCACGCACACACCTATGTGTATATATATGCTTATGTATATTAATATGCATTCAGTTAAAGATTTACTGCTACCTCTTACTCTGATAAAACACTTTGTGTATCTGCCTACTTATTTATTGTCAATCCCCCCACTTCAGCAGTGAGAACTCTCTGTCCTACAATGTGCCCTTCATCTACTAATTATTCAATTAAATTGAACAAAGGCATGCAAGTATACACAAGCATCATACTTATGTAGATAAGTAGTTTCCCACAGAGATTTGGGTAAATAATGTGTTGCTTATGCTTTCATTGTATGCCATGAAGATGTTCCACAGTTTTCTTCTAGGAATTTTACAGTTTCAGGTCTTATGTTTAAATCTTTACTCCACATTGGGCTGACTTTCTGTATGGTATAAGAGTCCAATTTCTTTTCCTATGTATATCCCATTTTCTAATATAATTTTTCTGAATAGACTACTCTTTCACCATTGTTTGTTCATGACTGTATATATGTGGGTTTATTTCTCAATTATTAGTATAAAAATAAAAATAGAGCATAAGAAACTATCTTGAGAAATATGCCAACAAAGGGGGATAATCTAGAAGAGATGAATAAATTTCTATAAACATACAACCTACCAAGATTGACTCAACCCGAAGAGAAAGTACAAATAAGGAGATTGAATAGAGGATCAAAAAACTCCCAACAAAACAAAATCCAAGAATGAGATTTCTTCACTGGCCAATTTTACCAAACACTGAAAAAATAAATACACCTACTGGGAGTGGTAGTACACATCTGGATTCCAGATGCTCAGGAGATAGAGGTAGGAGGCTCATGGTTTGAGGCCAGCTGGAACCAAATATTTAAGGAGATCTTATCTTGAATAATGAGATGGGTGTTGTGCCCGAATCTGTAGTCCCAGCCACTCAGGAGGTGGAGGTAGGAGGATCTTGGGGTAAAACTGGGCCCAGGTAAAAGCAGAAGATTCTATCAGGAGGTGGTGGTGGGGGAAATGAAAGCAAAAAGGGCTGAGGTGTGGCTGAAGTGGTAAGGGATTGTCTAGCAAGTAGGAGACCCAGAGTCCAAACCCTAATACTGCCAAACAACAAATAAAAGCAAACAAAAACCAAGTTATTATTTTTTTCTTATAATTATTAAATTTAATAGTTTTAAAAATTCTGGCCAATGCAGCAAGATAGGAAAAAAAAGAAAATGATTACATAAAGAAGACAAACATCATCTTCATTTAAAAAGACATGATTTTGTACTTCAATAACTAAATGCATCTTGACTGAAAACTTAAAGGATGTATTAGATATCTTTTTTTTCCTTTTTCTTTTATTATTCATATGTGCATACAAGGCTTGGTTCATTTCTTCCCCCTGCCCCCACCCCCTCCTTTGCCACCCACTCCACCCCCTCCCCCTCCCCCCCAATACCCAGCAGAAACTATTTTGCCCTTATTTCTAATTTTGTTGTAGAGAGAGTATAAGCAATAATAGGAAGGAACAAGGGTTTTTGCTGGTTGAGATAAGGATAGCTACACAGGGAGTTGACTCACATTGATTTCCTGTGCGTGGGTGTTACCTTCTAGGTTAATTCTTTTTGATCTAACCTTTTCTCTAGTACCTGTTCCCCTTTTCCTATTGGCCTCAGTTGCTTTTAAGGTATCTGCTTTAGTTTCTCTGCATTAAGGGCAACAAATGCTAGCTAGTTTTTTAGCTGTCTTACCTATCCTCACCCCTTCCTTGTGTGCTCTCGCTTTTATCATGTGCTCATAGTCCAATCCCCTTGTTGTGTTTGCCCTTGATCTAATGTCCACATATGAGGGAGAACATACGATTTTTGGTCTTTTGGGCCAGGCTAACCTCACTCAGAATGATGTTCTCCAATTCCATCCATTTACCAGCGAATGATAACATTTCGTTCTTCTTCATGGCTGCATAAAATTCCATTGTGTATAGATACCACATTTTCTTAATCCATTCGTCAGTGGTGGGGCCTCTTGGCTGTTTCCATAACTTAAAAACCAAGAATTATAATCTCTCTTAAACTCTTCCAAAAAACTGAAGAGCAAGAAATACTTCCAAATCCATTTTATGAGGCCAAAATAACTCTGTATCATTTCTATTCTTTTAAATTAAACTAGTTTTTAAAAAGTATTATTAAGAACGCATTCTGTTTTGGTGAATGTAATTTTCCTGTTGAAAGCTAGACATGTATCATGTGATTGGAACTAAGTAAATAGACTTTATGGTCATCTGGCTAGGACTTGGGCTGTGTTTAAATTTCCGGTACATATAGGTGAGGGAGGCTTCTTAATTCTCATTTTTTTCTCTGCTCTTTACTTTAGACTTCCTTATGTATTTCTAGAAAGTCTATGTCTTGCTGTTCAATGGATTGTTATCCTCTGTTATAGCCCTCTTGGTGCAGTAGTGTAGTATGGGGAGGATATAATGTTCTATAAACTTCTGATTCAATCTCAGTACTTAAGTTGACCTGGACCTCTTAAAGGCTGCGAGCCTCATAAGTGTTTATCTAGTATATGACATTTCTCCCCTTAAGATGGTGAGATAGCCAGGCTAGCAGGGACTGGAGGGGGAAGAATTCCCTTCCCCCAGCAGGGCCAAGGGTCTGCTTCAGTCTTTCCCTTGGAGAGCAGGTCTTTGTTATGAAGAGTATTCTGTGTGGTTTTGTTTTTATAAAATATTCTTCCTCTTCCTCCCAGAACCATAAGGGAATCTTTCTTAGATCATCACTATGACATCCTTGTATAGATCCTGGGAGTAAAAGTACTGTGAAAGGATGAGAAACACCTTAAGAATATAGCTACTAGAAGTTTCCCATTGTCATAGAGTCCACAGTTGGCACCCAGAGGTTCATTAAATTACTATTTCAGTGTTCCTACCAGTTTGTGGCTTCACAAAGTCTGTTCTTGTTAAGGAAATCTTATCTGTGACTCTGTATTATTCTTTCTGTCCAGCTTTTTTTTTTTTTGCAGTACTGGGACTTGAACTCAGGACCTTTACCTGCAGCTACTCCAACAACCTTATTTTTGTGAAGGATTTTTCAAGATAGAGTCTCATGGAACTATTTGCCTGGGCTGGCTTCGAACCATGATCTTCCTGATCTCTGCCTCCTGAATAGCTTGGATTACAGAAGTGAGCCATGGGCACCGGACTCTCTCCAGTTTTTGAGGTGACATTTTTTTTCCAAAACCTCAGTGCTCTGATGGGTTAAAAAAAATCATTGATTTTTCATTTTCTTCAGTTTTTTCTTGTATAAAAGGGACTGGTGATTTCCAACATCTTTATATTTCAGAGCTAAAACTGTCAGGCTCATATTTTTCTTTTAAAAATTTGTGTTTACCCAGACACTCAATATAAACTTAATTACTTAGTTCAACAAAATGCTAATAATTTCCTTTATATATTCAGAACAAATGACCATCTGTGACTTCTGTAGTCAATTAAATTATATATGGTCACTGTCAGTGGCAACTTCTGAGTTCATGTACAAGCTAAATTTTTGTTCTTAAGTCTCTGAGAGTGTAGGTGGTTTTACAGCTGTCATAAACATCCAAGTTAAAATTCCAAAGCACTCAGATTATAGCTGAGGTAGGCAGAATTCTGAATTAGTGCCCAAGATTCCAAACATGATGACACACGTGACTTGTATAATATCCCCTTCCTTTGATCCTTGTCACATGATGAAAAGATATCCTTCCTATGATTATATTACATTATGGCAGAAGAGATTTTGAAGATGTAATTAAGGTTCCCAATCAGTGACTTTAAGCTAATCAAAAGAGAGATTATCCTAGCTTGGCCTATTTTAATCATATGAGGTATTAAAAAAGGTCAGAAAGATTTGAATTAAGAGGAATTTCTTCTGCTGAACTTGCAAAAACAAAATCCTGTTTTAGTTAGTTTTTGAGGGTCTACATGGCAAGAAACTCCAGGTGGCCTCTAAGACTTAGAGTGGTCTCTGACCAATCGTCTGGAGGAAAAGGGAGATTTCACTCCTCTAATCACAAGGGACTGATGTATTTCATCAACTAGTAAGATTGCAAGAGAAGGATTTTGAGCCTCAAATGAAAATACAGTTCCAGCCGACAACTTGATTTTAGCCCAGTGAAAAACACTAAACCATATTTGACTTTTGAGTCACAGAAACTGATAGATAATTAATGCATGTTGTTTCATGCCTCTTTGTGTTTGTGATAATTTCTTACACAGTTATAGAAAACTAGTACAAAAGCTGGGGAAACAAAAACACAGGGTAAAAGTATTTTGATTATCTTGTTAATATTAGATCTACTGGAATGATAGGATTTGGAATTAATAGAATTCAGTTTCATATTTATTCCTCTAATTAACTTACTGAAAATGAAGATGCATTGCCATTGATAGAGAACATACTGAGATGTGTTACCATCTCCAGCTGGGTGTTGTTTTTCTGTGGTCCCTCCAGCCAGGGCTTATGTATCTAACAGCACTACAGAATCCCATTTTTGTTAAAGATCCACTTTTATGCTGGCTTGTGGCAGGTAGGTGGCAAGTGCTTTTTAGATTTGCATGTATTTCAGGGTATTTACTTGCTTAATTCTTGTTTTAAAAAGAGTAAGTATGACTGATCTATGTGTAATAATTACCATACAAAAATGCTTATTGATCCATTGAGGAGAGATCAAAGATAATAAAGAATAGAAATTATAAATTGAGAAGCAAATGACTAAAAACATAGAAAATAATGTACAATTTACCAAATGCAAAAGCCATGCAAATATTTGTAGTTTAAAATGAAACAAGTTAGAGAGGACATACATGTTAAACTGTGACTTTAGCTTTTTTTTTTTTTTTTGGTGCTAGGTGGATTCAAACTCAGAGCCTTACACTTGCTAGGAAAACACTCTACTACTTGAGCCATTTCCTCAGTCTTTTTTTTTCCTTTATTGTTGTGCTGGGTTGGGGTACATTGTGGCATTTACAAAGGTTTTTACAATGTATCAAATATATCATACTTAAATTCACCTCCTCTACCACTGTCCTTCATCCCCCCCATACCCTGATTCCTGGAACAGTTTCAACAGGTATCATTTTTGCATTTACACACATGTGCACACATTATTTGCATTGTATTCATTCTCCTAACCCCTTCTCCCCTGCCTCCCCCCTCCCACCTGTGCCAAGCCCCCCTGAACCTGTTCTGCTATCCTGTTCTCCAATTTTGTAGAAGAAAACAGATAACAGATAAAAAGAAAAACATGATATTTTTGCTAGTTTGAGATAAAGATAGTTACACAGTGAGTTTCCTTGTGTTTTGTCCATGTATATATGTATTATAACCCAAATAGGTCCATTTCTTCTAGTCCTCTTCACTCCTCGCTAGTCCCCTTCCCATGTTAACCCTAGTCACTTTAAGATTTCTATGTTTATTCCTGTACAAAGAGCACATCAACCACATTCACGTTTTTAGTTTCCTTCTTTTGTCCTATCCCTCCTGTACACACCTTCCCCTTAGTGTGACCCATGTCCCATAATATTGCTGCATTTTAGATCTATATTCTGCATATGAGAGAGAACGTACAGCTTTTGGCCTTCTAAGCCTGGCTAACTTCACTTAAGATGATGTTCTCCAGTTCCATCCATTTACCTGCAAATGGCAAAATTTCATTCTTTTTTGTGGCTGAGTAAAATTCCATTGTATATAAATACCACATGTTCTTAATCCATTCATCAGTAGTGGGACATCTTGGCTGTTTCCATAGCTTAGCTATTGTGAATAGTGCTGCAATAAACATGGGTGTACAGGTGCCTTTGTTGACTGACTCAAATTCCTTCGGGTATATCCCTAGGAATGGTATGGTATTAAAACTTTCAGTTTTTTAAGGAACCTCTGTACTGTTTTCTATAGTGGTTGTATTAGCTTACATTCCCACTAGTGTCTGAGAGTTCCTTTTTCCCTGCATCCTCACCAACATTTGTTGTTGGTGTTTTTGATGATAGCTATTCTAACAGGAGTGAGGTAGAATCTTAGTGTGGTTTTGATTTGCATTTCCTTTATGACCAGGGATGTTGAGCATCTTTTGATGTGTTTGTTAACTATTTTGACTCAGTCTATTTTTGCTTTGGTTTATTTTTCATGTAGGCTGAGTCAGGGCTCGTCTTGAGTCATAATCTTCTCTCTTTTTCCATGGTCAGCTGGTTCCATTGCTTTGGGCCTGAGGTGAAGCAGAATATCATGGGCAAGAGGGCCTTATGAAGCAGAACTGCTTATCTCATGGCAGCCATGAAGCAGATAGAGACAGAAAGGGGGAGGGCCATGGTACACATTTCTAGGGCACACCTCAGCCTCACACCAGGCTCCACTGCCCAATGATGATATCATATTATGAATCCATCAAGGAATGAATCCATTTATTGGTTCAGAATCCAACCACTTCTCAAAGAAGTTGTTGGAGACCAAGCCTTCAACACATGAGCTTTTTGGGACACTTCATATTTAAGCCTTAGCACTGCATGTTCATTATATTTTACATTCTTTATATTTGAAGAGAAGAAATAAGAAATAAGTATTTATCTTTATACATAAGTTGTCATAATATTTTGACTAATAGGAAAGCATATTAAGCATATCTCCACTTAAAATGTGTACAATGAGCTATTATTTGTAAAATTTTATTTTCTATTTTTGTTTTTCTGAATATGTTTCCTAATTTATTGTCATTTTCCTTATGGTGCTTTTCTCTTATAACTAAAGATTCTGTTAAAATTATTGTCTCCATCAGCTCCAGTTACTTTATGTTTTCCTTTTCATGGTCAAATTCCTTGACTTTAACCTTAATGCTTGCTCCATTTATCTCTGTACTGACTTCACTGTGTAGTGCCTTCTGAGTTACTTTCCCACTTAAAATGCACACTGTACTCTGTTGACTCTTTTTGGCTTCCTGCACCTTCAGTGACTTCTCTTCTCCCCCTTGTTAACTCTGTTTCTTAGATCTTCAGTGCATGCTTCCTTTACATTTTGGGGAATCCTCTGAGCTTCACTTGCTTCAAATTCCCTTTTTCATCTGTTCATCTCTTCCTGATTGATTATACTGTGAATAACCAAGGTGTCATGAAATCTGTTATGGAAAAAAAAAGGAGTTTTCTTTTTTGCTCTTGTTGTTTTTATGTTTCACTGTTTCATCCATTCTCTTTGACCCCTTTGCTTGTCTAGTGGATGGATTTAGGACTGATGGTTGTGGTATTTTTTTATAATAAGAAGTTGAGTATGATTTTGTTGTTGTGCACAGCTGTCATATTCCTAACTACTTCTATCATACATAACATTTTCTGAACATATGAAAAACTATGAACTTAATACTGAATATGGATGAGAAAATAGAAAGTCTTCATAGATCTAACAACGGCAACAACAAAAACCTACTGGCTCTTCCCTTTACCTGAAATAATTTAGTTCACTTAAAAATACTTCCATTTTTCTTTATAGTAGAGAAAAGCCAATAAGCAAAAATCCTGATATATTTTAGATGCCTTTTAAAGTGAGAGTGACAATAAAACTGTTACAAAGGCAGGCAGGGGAGTAAGAAAGAAACATAGAGGAGATGAATTAAATCAAAGTAAATCACATGCATGTATCTAAATGTTACAATAAAACTACTTTGCAACTAACTTACACTAATATTTTTTTAAATAAAGAAGAGACAACTTATTGTGTCTCTAAATTATTGTTGACATATATCAAGTATATTTCTCTTGTGAAATATCTGTACAAATAAGTTTCTACCGAAATGCATGCTGCAACAATTCTTAACTTTCTTTTTCTTGTCACATTCCTTTCTTCTTTTATACACAAATAATTTGTAAAGAAATAAGTGGGGTAATTTTGCAACCCAGGAAATAAATACTTTTTACTATTTGTTGTGAGGTAATATGATAGAGAGTCAGTTCATAGAGGAATTCTGCATTGAAAATTTCTGATTACAATCTTTCAATTACCATCACTACTCTACATATTATCATAATGGTGAACTCAATGTTCAGTATCTCAAGTATCTGTTCAGGAGACCACTTTTCAGCATTTTCTATAGCAATGGCAGTAAATGACTTTTCTGAGATAGCATGCTCTGGTAGATTCAATAGTTTAATCAGTACAGTAAAAGTTAATGAAAATTATTATAGATCAGAATTCAAATAAGGAATTGTACATTGAAATCCATGGAAAGATTAGTTTTATGCATAATTGTCATAGATATTTAATTTAAAATTAAAGCTCTGTCCATGCTTATTAAAGTTAATAAAATAAATATGCATATTATGTCTTTTTCTTACATTGTCATATAAAACGAGAACACATGTACTTTGCTTATTTGATATAGTCATGCCCATTTGCAAGTATTTTTAACTTGGAAATATAACCTCTGAATTTCAATGTGGTGTCAGTAGGGGGCATATGTTATCTCTGAGTAAACTAGCATGAAGACATGGAGGAATTCTTTGAACCACAAACAGGAATGAAATGAATCTATCCATCAGGATTTTTTCCCCAAATGTCACAACTGCTCTTAAAATTTGTACAATAATCAGTTTGGAGTATTTGTACATTTATGACTGCTCATATGTTCAAAAGAACAAAAGAACTGTTAGAGTTATAGATTAAAAAGTCTAAATTAAAATAATAAAATAAAACAATAATGTGGTAGTATATTCTACAAAGTAAACCTAATAATGGCTATCTACTTCTTGAATATTTATAATATGTATTATTCAATATGTTTAATACTGCATATTATAGCACAAATTTAGTGTTCTGATCATTTTACATGAATTAACTATTTCTCACAAATGTACCATGAGGTACTCTTTCCACATTTGGTGGATGAAGAAACTGAATCAGAAAAAAATCAAGTGATATTTACAAGGAAGTGCTTGATGCCCCCAACATGGTTTTGATTAGACTATTCTTTCTCCCAAGTGGTAGAGAGATTAGCCATGTCTGATCTTGGGGTTCCTTGATTTGTGTGGGATTTTTATTTGCTATGCTTGCTGAAGATGTCCACAAAACTATCCATACAAACAACCTAAAGAGCTCACTGAACAAGGCTCCCCAACCACTAATTATATGCTTATACTGAATTTTTTTTCACTGGTCTATAGGCATTGTACACTTGGGTCTGGCTGAGGTACCAGATTAACTGTATAACCACTGAGGACTAGATAAGTTGGGCAGTAAAAAATAACATCAAATAACTAATAAAAATGAGTACTTTGGAGGTGGAAGCAGGAGGATTGTAAGTTTAAGGCCAGGCTTATTTAGTGAGACTCTGTCTCAAATAAAAAGGTAGGTGGGGAAGGGCTTGGATGAATCTCAGTAGTAGAGCCCTTGCCTAGCATGAGCAAAGCCCTGGGTTCAATTCCTAGCACCACAAAAAATAAAAATAAAAATGATAGCTAGAGTTATAACTAATAACAGTAATATAAGATCTTATGCAATAACATTAAGTAATTTGTTTAGTGTTTATTGCTTATTGAATGCTTCTCAAATTCATTTTTTCTGTTAACTACTAAAGCAATATTAGTAAGTCTGTGCTATTACTGTCCTAACTTTAAAGAGGAGGAGCTAAGATTTTTCAGGTAGTGAATCACACAGCCAGAACTTGGTGACACCAGGTCTTATAATTTTAAATTCTTAGTAACAGGTCTCCTCAAGATTTACTAGCTTAGAACAGCAAGGCTGATTCTTCAGGTCAGTAATGTGGGCTGTATTAAGTAGAGTGACAATTCTTCTGGTCATGGCCAAACTTACATAAAATGTACAATTATGTCAGCTGGTCTCCATGTTCTGAAAGTTGTCTATCAGCTGAAGTGAAGGGGAGGACTGGGAAAGATCTCTCTCAACCAGCACATTTCCAAAATCAATAAAAGAAAGGAAGTCCTGATGCTCAATCCCTTTTCAGGTCTTTGCTTCTGTCTTATTGCTAGTGTCAGTGGGAGGTGTCCACCCAATGACATTGATAAAGAGATATGTGAACAAACTTGAGAACAGAATTGCAATAACCTAAAATAAAAGAATAACCTGTCTAAAAGAAAATGCCTTTTTATCCTGGTACGTTCTATTACAGTTATTTCTGAGGGCATACTGAGTCAAAAAGATAGGAAAGAGTGAAGTCTTTCAAAGGATGTGAATAGAGTGTGGTGTAATAGACAAAGTCTCAACCAGTCTTACAGATATTCTATAGAACATTACACTTGAGAATTGTTTTTCAAAAAGATGGATTTTGGCATAAAAAAATGTTTGGAAAATACTCATGTCCCATCTTAGTCCTAAGATTTATGTATTAGTATGTGTGGTGGTTAGCTCTTTGTGTCAACTTGACTGTCCAGATATTCTATCGTATATTTTTCTGGGTGTGTCTGTGAGGATGCTTCTGGATGAGATTAACATTTTAAGCTGCACTAATATGTGGGTGTTGGGGGGAGAGGGCTTATTCAATTAATCAAAGATCTGAACATAACAAATAGAAGGAATTGTTCCTATCTTATTGGAACTAGGACATCAATCTTTCCTGCCTTCAGATTGCAGATAAAAAATTGTGCATTCTTGGGCTTGCCTAAGTTTCAGATTTTTTACGTACATGTTAGCTTTTCTTGTTCTCAGACCTTTGGATTTAGATTGGAACTATATCATTTACTCCTTTGGGTTCCATCTTTTAGTTGCATATTTAGGACTTCTCAGTCTCAGTAATGGCGTGTGTCAACTCCTTATAATCACTATCTTTATCTCTTCTGCTGTTACTGCATGTCTCTTTATGTATTTCCTATCAGTTCTGTTTTTTCTCAGGAATCATAACCAACACAGCAGTAGCACATTAACAGATTAATGGTTCTAAAATAATCTAGAATAAAAAAATAAAAATTAACTTTTAATGTTAAATAAATTTCAAAATGAATAGAAATACATTAATATAGATCTAGGTTCTGCTAAAAATTATGACTTTTGGCAATTTACTTGGTGACTCAAAGTAAATTTTTGCCTCATTTATAAAATGGCATAATGAAAGATTGATATGAATATTGACATAATATCTTTAAGGACAATTGGTTCTTAAATAGTAAATTTTCTTACATTTTTCTAGAAACTATTCAATAAATTGTAGCCATCAAAATTATAATTATGTTTACATGACTATGTAATCTTAATACATTTTTATAATCACAAGACCTCCTTTGGTATGATATGTATTAACATCTAGAGGAATCCATATCTCAGTGAAGATATCTTTTAAATGTATTTAGAAAAAATAGGAAAACCAGGAGGGGAGTAATTTAAATTTTTTGTAAGCATTGTGAAACTTCGACTTGTCAGGTTTTTCACATACAACTTTGGTTTTTTTGTGTATGACACATTTCATGGCTAAATGAAATGGCAGAATGTACTTATTCTAGACACAGAAGTTTCTGAACAAATCAGAACTTTCAATGAGAGATTTATAAGCTAAATCTTTTTTTGGGGGGAAGATCAATTACTGAATATCTTGGAGGAAGTTGTATATGTACAGTAAGAAGATAATATAAAAATAATGATAATGGCAATCCCATGTAATTCTCAATCACCACTCAGTTTCAGAGTACTTTCATAGCAGTTATCTCATTTAAAAAATAACTCACGGACAAAGGAATAGTGCGTTTGATATGACCCACACAGTCACAGGCTACTAGAAGGTTATATTGACAGAGAGGTGAACTACAAAAGAAGCAGAAGGAGGATTGCTAGCTTTGCTCAAAGGTCATGTAGATGTTGCTCTTGAAGATAAAGAACACCAGGCTAATAAACAGCACCTGACATTGACAAAATTGATTATACCAGAGTTTCATAAGTAAAATTATAGTGTCTGTCTGAATGGCTTTCTTTCCTATTACTTCTACCAACTGTCAATTATTTTAAATATTACCTATTCTAACAAATCTCAAAGATGGAATAATGTACAGTGTGGTGTTTGAGTGAAAATGTAAAACAGTCAATGCTCTCTGCCTCCTATGAAGAGTATTCTATTAGGAATCAAGTATTCATCTGTATCTATATTTATATCAATATCTCTATATATGTATATAGCATGCACATGATGAATCTAATAGTCATCCTGCTTTAGCGTTGGTTTATAATTGTACAGACTTTTGTTGCTTTTCTCATTTTCTTGTTTTTTGTGACCTACTAGCATAAGGATGAGGCAGCTAGAAAACTTTTTCACCATTATATTAAAGATCAAAATATTATTGTTTTTATAACTGCAAATATAAAATCTATTACTTCTTACACTATATGATATTAAATATATATATTTATATATACAGAAACAAGTACATTTTCTCATCATATTTATCAGAGAATGGTAGAAGTGAGCCTAGTATACTTGGTGAAACGATGTTTTCTTTTGGTTATATTTTAGTAAATTTGTTCCATCCCACAGACTAGCTCTAGTAAAGAATAATTATTTCCCCCTTTCTTATCTTTTTCTCAATGGCTTTAGGCAAACGTTAGTTAACAGATAAATTCCTATGAACTCAGATCTCTACTGGGACAGTGAATTAATTTGAACAACTTTTTGAAAGGAAGGAAATGAGTGCTTTATTTATAAAGACGAAAGCTTGTCTTCAGCATTCTGCAACATGAAGCTTGATATCTATTCACCTCTTTCCTGGTCATATTTCATAATTCACCCTATCAGAGCTTTTCTCCCCACACATTTCGACATCCAGTTTGAATCTAATTTTCTTTGTGCACTTTTTTCCGAATACTCCATCCATCTTCCACATCAATATTTTCTACCCTGCTTGTATTTCTGTTTTGCTTAAATATATATGAGTAATGCCATGTTTAAGACTGAGCCATTGATCTGAAGAGATGAGGTTCAAGTCTAGTTCTATATTTATTCACTCTATATCTAAGCAGGTTTTTGATGTTCTGAAACCTACCTCAGTTGATCAACCACAAATGTCTATGTGTATGTGCCTATTTAGGTCATTATAAAAATAATTAACATAATAGGTACTACATAGTCTGCTTTTTAAAAGTGATTTTCTCTTAACATTATCATTCCCAATATTCTCAACATTCTTTCTCTAACTACATTTATGTCCAAGAGGATGGGGATGAGCTCCTTAACATTAATTTTTTAACCTTCACATTGCCAGCATTGTATCTTCTAGTAGGTACATATTACACACACACACACATGCACACACACACACACACACACACACACACATCACCACACTTGTAGATCAATAGCTACCTGACACCAGTTAAAAATGAGGTGAAAGGAAAGATAGAGAGAAGGGTGACTTTACTTGGACACTTCTAATTTTAAAACTAAAACTTTTAACCAATCTTCTGTTTCTTTACTAAATCAACAGAGTAAATGTTAAAGTTTTAGACAAATATTCTTTTGGCATGTGCTCAAATAAGCTGTGATTCTGTTAGCATGAGTAAAATATTCTTGAAAGAACTGGAGGGTCAGTGAATAAGTGATCTTTAATGTTGTGGAAGTGTCAAATGTGATGAATATATAAAGTAACACTTACATAATTGCCATGGTTTGAATGTTTCCCCTGAAAGCAAGTATGCTGCAGTTTTAATTCCCAGAGTCATATGTTAATGATATTTGGAGGTAGGGCCTTTGGTAATTAGAATTAGATGAGGTCATGAAAACAGGGCCTCCATGATGGCATTATTGGCTTTATGGAAAAAAGAAGAGAGACTCAAAGCAGCACACTTGAACTCTCTCACCATGTTATGGCCCCCTGCCATGTGATGAGGTAATAAAAGGGCCCTCACGAGGCGCTACACAGATGCCAGTGTCATGCTGTTGGACTTCACAGTGTCTGGAACTGTAAGCCAAGTAAATTTTTATTCTTTATACATTAATCAGTCTCAGGAATTTTGTTAAGGTAACAGAAGGTGGACTAAAATAATAAACAATTTGTTTAGCCATTGTGGTCAATTCTAGCAAAAAATGATTGTAAGTCAAAATCCTAAATCAGCTCAATATCAAAAGGACAGATAGATAACTGATACATTATGAAATGATGAAATGTCTTACTCAAATGTTGTTCAGCATGCTAAAGAGGCACAGAGGAAGAGCACAAAAACAAGGGACCAAGAGTGGAGAGCATTTAGGAAGAGGTCATTTTAACTGAAATTTGAAAAATCAAAAAAAAAAAAAAGTTAAGAGACTGCAGTGACTGCCTAGGAAAAGTTTGATAAAGGTCTTGGAAAAACAACTAAAAGTTAAAATTAGAAGAAGGAATGAACCAGAAAAGAATAATACAACCAAACCAACAAAACCTTATGGTGCTTTTCCCAGAATTAGTGCAGATTTGAACACAATGAAATTGTTGATTAGTTCCCATACTGTGCTCAACCTGTTTCAAATGGGATCAATCTTTCTTCTTTTGAAGATGATTACATCTTAAGATGATTCTTATATTCTCATTATTCCCTTGCCTCTATCCTTCCTAGTTGTTGGCTCCAGATTGTATCAGCTCATGCCTACACAGATTTCTGAAATCACTGCTTCTGCCCTAGAAATTACAGCCTCTTAACAAGATCAGAATCCTCCTAATTTACTGTTTAAACTGTGGGAGAAGAACCGCCACCAGGTGGCACCAAATCTCAGGCAAGCTTAGATTTGGAGCTCAAAGGATGTCGGATTTGATCCCTTGACCAAGGAGACAGTTACCCTAGCCATTCACTCACCTTGTAATGTGACCTGGCAGTGTACATGACTGAATTTTCAGGTTGTACAAATGGCATTATGGTAGGAATTTGATTGCATTTTCAAATAAAAGAAGAATTAAGATACTTTGATTCTGCTGCTCCCCGATGGATGCAGTTATTCTGTTATTGGGGAGGGAAAATGAGTAGATTTATAGAAGTAGGATGGATCCAATCCTGGCCTTCAGCATGGCAAGTTTCTTCAGTAGGTATTTACAAAATTGTGAGAACTAGAAAAGGGGTAATAAGTGATAGGAAAGCCACATTACAAACTTATTTCCTAAGCAATGCATGGAAATTGGAGAACTGGTGGCATCATTGGTAGGAAAAACACAAGTTTTTTATGCTCTTATTTTGTTTTTATTGTTGACCATTTACTGAAATAGCATAATTTTTGTAATGCATAAAATCATTTCTTCATAATCTTGCTTCAGAGAATGATATTTGAAAGGTTTCTGCCTTCTTCTAACGGTTAAAGATTTTAAATGTTGGCAGCCCAGGCATCTAAATCTCAATTTCTAATAGTTTAAGGTGCTCAATTTTAATTTCTCTTGAATCTCCATGTCCCTGTCTTCCTCATGTTGCATTGAGTTTGAGCCTGGCTACAGTTTTCTCATTGTCACATTTTCTATCCTTTGCCCATTGACTGCTGTTTTTGCCTCTTGCTATAGATTTACTTATCCTTGCAAAACTTGCCTCAGAGGAAAACTTAGTCCCCAGTCCCCATAACTGTTTCTGCTGTAGGATTACCTTCAGAAGGTTTCTAAATTGAAGGAACTCTTAATCTGCTTAGAGTTGCTCTGTGTGGGACTTAGCAGTGAATAATATCTTTACCATGCCTGTCTCAAGACACTGCATTTACTAGCGTTGGATGGTTTGGACCTTGTGTAGCATTCCAATTCATATCACTATGTGTAGCAGAATCTGCCTCCAGAGCAGTGCCTTTGAACTCTGATTACAATAGGGGGAATCACTAGGAGATTTCTTATCCCTCAGAGTTTAAGATTCAATAGATCTGAGCTAGAACAGGAGCCTTAATTATTTTTTAAAGTGCCTTAGGTGTGAGTGCATACAGTGTTGAGAACCACTTTCCTCCATCTTTAGGAAAGATAGATTGATTCTTTACATTATAACATGCTTCTTAGTGATATCTTTTTCTTTTTTTTTAACACACGAATGGCTATTTGCTGAAATTGCCAAGTTTATTTTACTATTGCTTCACGTTATGTACTATAGTTGCTTATTCTTTGTTTTTAATACACTTATTGCTAACATGTGCACTTTTGTTTATGGGATAGACCTGGCCCTATTTAAAGTTTTTTCTGCCTTCTGTTCTGTACTGAATCCTGATTTAATATACTTTTCAGCCATATGTGTCCAGAGGACAAGTAACACCTGCACTCTTCCTACTAGTAAGGGAATACCCTAGGTCTGACCAGCCATTCCTTTGGCCTTTAACAGTTGGCTTTCTGGTCTTTATTTCTAAGCAGTGAATGAAAATTGGAGTCATGTGAAATCATTAACAGGAAAAACAGGAGCTTTTGGTGTTTTTATTTTTGCTTGGTTTGTATTGTTTACCATATCCTGAAAGACTGGTTAATTGTAAAGTCATTTCTACTCTGATTCTTCGTCACAGAATGGCATTTGAATGATTTGTGTCTTCTTATAGTGGTTAAAAGTTAACATATTAGCAGCTCCAGAACCCAAATCTTAATTATTAACAATTTCAGATGACTAAAAAATTGTGTTCACTAATTTAAATGAAATATTTTTGACTTACATTAAGATTAGATTAAGAAATAGAATAGAGTTTTGGTTATGTTGATAATCTGTTTTTCATATATAAATATTGAACTATAACTATTCTATAAAATTATATTTTTATACTTTTTATATCCTTTACCTATAGTAAAAGAATATCCTAGAACACTGACCAAACTAAAATGGAGGGAAAAATAAGACTAGCCACATAGAAGAAGCAGATGTGTAGAGACATTACCCTGGGCTGAGTCAAAGAATAGCCCTCTGAAGGGCTTCCTGTGGCCAGGTCTGTGCAGAGGCACATGTTGCTCTGAAAGTGTTTTTCTCACCCTAGGAAGGTTCCAATTAAAGGGGGAGGTGACTGAGATATTTGAGTAATGAGCTATTTTTCCTAGTAAGATAGATACTTGCATATGTGGTGTCCTTAAATCATGGAGTTATATTTACATTATTCAAATTATTATATAGACTCCTTAAATTTGTCAAAAATAAAATTTCAACAAATTTAGTTTGAACATCTAATGAGCTTTTATTTAGTGATTCCTGACTTTGGAAACATTTCATCCAAAGATTTAGAAGAGGCACTTGGATGAGCTGAGAAGAAAAGATTGGCTTCATAAGCAGAAAAAGACTGAAGAAAGCAAAAATATAGAAAAAAAATTGGTGAGCATCCCGTATTTCAGGTTACAGTCATGCATCACTTAGTGATGAGGGTACATTCTGAGAAAAGCATCATTATGCAATTTTGCCATGTGTAAAAATCATAGAGTGTAGATTCACAAACCTAGATGGAGTAGTCGGTAGACACCCAGGCTACATGGTATATACCACCTTGTGTGTGCTCTGACATTGACCAAACAACATTAAGTGGTATTCATAAGTGCGTATACCTTCTTGTTCTGACTGAAACTGTCCTGTTTGAGGATTTGGCTATAATGTCTTTATCTTCTGACTTCTTGGTAGGTTAGATACATATTTGAGTTTCAGTGTGATGATGAAGAACTTTAGCATGGGTTACTCCATTTTGGATTGGTCTCTGGACTTAGGAGGTCACTCCAAATCAGTAGTCTTGCATACATTTTATTTGACAAATTATTGAAATGATCTAAGTTTTAAAAAGAAAATATCCAAAGTAAGAGGTTTTCCCGTAAGCCATGAATGGAAACTTGGGAAATAACATTTATTGGTTATAGCTATACAAAATTAGGCATATTTCACCCTGAATATCTGAAATGTTGTGAGTTAAATTTTGAAATCCACAGCAATTTATAAAGCAGATATCTCAGGACACATTCTGTGCCTGTTGTATTCAGATATATTGATGACTTCTAGAATTCAGCTTCTATAAAAAGAAATAGCATCTCTTTTTGCACAAGCTGTGAAGTTCAATGCAAGGTAACTCAGTGACATCAATCATAGGCTTGTTAATTGAGATTCACAAACAGGAAGTTTGAACAACATGACAGTGCTTATACAGCTGCTTCATTGCATGCAGAGGAATTTCCTTCTTAAATTTCTCCTTTATTTTACTTTTGGTGGATGTCCTCCATTTCCTAGGAACAGCATTATTAATAGGAGATAGGAATGAATCCAAGGAAGTGAAAGTAGCATAGACAATAAGATATAAACAGGTCAAGTATACCCTTAACTTACTTATTAAATAATTATTGATCACCTGTCATGGGTCAGACACTGTGTTGTGTTTTGGGGAAGAAAAGATAAATAAAATAGACATGGAGCTTATGTTGGAATGGGTGGAGTCAGAGACAATAAAACCACAAGTAGAATGATTTTAGATGCCAATAGGCACTACAAAAAGATAAATAAAATAAATTAATTTGGCCAAGGGTCTGTGGAGCATGGAAGTTTCATTGGATCAGTTGATGAAGGAGAGTTTCTGGAAATGAATTATTTTCATTCAAATCGGAATCACAGATGGAGTAAATTATATGGCAATGAAGGGTGGGTGGAAAATTCAGGAAAACAGAGTAAAGCCATAAGGATCAAACTTGGTTGATTCAATCAAGAGAAAACAGGTGAATTTGAGTATAATGAAGGTTGCGGTGGTTGTATGAGAGATAAGTTTGCAGAAATAGATGAGTTTGCTAAACCATACAAAGCCACAGTTAGAAGTTTTTATTTCTCTCTAAGTGGAATATGTAAAGGATACTGGTGTCGATTTCTCTAAGATCTGTATGATCCTTCAGCTTTGCTCTGCTTTTTCCTGTGATCATTTTTTTTTTTTGGTGGACTGTCCTCAAACTCCCGAAGTCTTACTTGTTCAAAAGTGATGTCCACAATCCCCCAGACAATAATTAGATGACTGATAAGTTCAGCCTCTTGTTGGGAAATGTGGTGGCTTCCTTTTCTTGTCAGAGTTGCTCTGTGGAATCAGGCTGAAAATACCCTCTGTGGGACTTCACCTGTGATCATATTTTTGCTTGGATTTCTCTGAATCTTTGTCACATTTTCCCAGTTCCTTTCTGGGAACATTTCCTTATCAGCCCCCCCGCCCCGATCTGTAAAAGTCAACCTCTGACAATTGAAAGACATTTTAGAAATTTACAGAGAAAAAAAAAAACCTAAATGGTGCTTTAAAAATATCATACTGCTATGTGAAGAATGGATAGATAACAATGACTAGAGGAGAGTCAGGATGTAGGGATAAGTGTAACCAGGTTATTTCAATAAGCTAAAATAGATAGCAAGCTATGCATGGCTTAAAGTAACCTTCTCTAATAAGAGATAGTGCACTGGTTTGAGCTATAAATTATGCAGTGAACTGTAAGAAGAAAATTCTTTTTTTGTGTGTGTAGATTTAGCAGCTAGGAAATAAATTGGGAATTGACAGAAGACTACACTTTTATGCTTTAGAAATATTTTTACATTGGAAGATGTACTCAATATTTTGTTCTGAGGGAGATTTCAGACATGTTTGGAGAACACTAGTTTTGGACCCCAACTAGTGCTACAATCTCTATAAAAATGCTTTGTATTCTTACAAGTATTTGGATGTTTTTCATGTGTATATGTCTCCAGGAAAGTGTCTTTCCCTGGAATCCTTCATTTTGAGGGAGGAGATTAAATTACTTGGGAGCTCCAATAGTGTAGCTATTTTGAAAAATGAACCTATTCAATTTCTTCTGAACAAATACACGACTAGTTGTAGGGGCAAGTCTGATAATTCTCTATTATTTTCTAAGGATAAGAAAATTAAAAGTGCTCCTGGTGCTTTATGTGTAATTTCCTACCTACCATAAATTTATTTCAGAGTGCTTTCCTCAAACAAGGTCAGGACATTAGTGCTCATTAAAGACTATATACATGCACAGCTTGAAAATTCATCAGAAAACCAATCAGTTGTTTGATCTCAAAGAAAATCTATAAAACATTCTTAAACTAACTTTTTCCCTTCACTCAACAATCCACTAGCATCAGATACCACTGAAAATGCAGAGTTTATTATTATTTTGATATGGTTAAGGCAGTGGATCAGGAGGAAATATCATTAAAAAAATAGTTGCTCAGAGTTTTCAAGAGGAGGGGCAAAGGCCTTGAAAGGCCACTGAGGCCACTGATAGATTCTCTCTGAGGTATAAGAAGTATAGATGAGCTTGGTAAAAGAGGTGCTTCCTCTAGGTGTGGGCTTTACACTATCTGGTTTGCAGATGAAACGTACAGTTGCAATGTGGATTCATACTCTCGCTAGAAATTATCTTGTCCTGGTATGGCAGTCTTTCCCAGGTCAGAAAGACCCCAAAATGTGAAAGGACCAGAAAATATTGGAAATAGAAATCAGGAGTAATGCAATCACAAACAAAATACAAAAAATATGCTTCTATGATAAAATGAAAGAAGGAAAGAAAGAAACAAAAGAGAGTGAATGAATAAAGGATAAGAAAAGATGTAGCAAGAGAAAGAAAACACAAGGCAGAGAAAGAAGAATGCAGGAAGCAAAGAAAAATTATTTTCCTTGGACTAATTCTTAATTATCATTTTAATATGATAGTCTAGTAACAGTTTATAGATTTTAAACTTATCTTTTATTCTTTTTTGTTTTAATTTTATTTATATGTGCATACAATGTTTGAATCATTTCTCCCGCCTTACCCCACCCCCTCCCTTAACCCCTCTCCTCTCCCGCCCACCCCCTCAGTACTAGGCAGAAACTATTTTGCCCTTATCTCTAATTTTGTTGAAGAGAGAGTATAAGCAATAATAGGAAGGACCAAGGATTTTTGCTGGTTGAGATAAGGATAGCTATGCAGGGAGCTGACTTGCATTGCTTTTCTGTGCATGTGTGTTACCTTCTAAATTAATTCTTCTTGAACTAACATTTTCTCTAGTTCCTGGTTCCCTTCTCCTATTGGCCTCTGTTGCTTTAAAGTATCTGCATTAGTTTCTCTGCATTGAGGGCAATGAACGCTATCTTGTTTTTTGGGTATCTTACCTATCCTCATACCTCATACCTATCCTTGGGTATCTTACCTATCCTCATACCTCTCACTTTATCATGTGATTGAAGTCCAATCCCCTTGTTGTGTTTGCCCTTGATCTAATGTCTGCATATGAGGGAGAACATATGATTTTTGGTCTTTTGGGCCAGGCTAACTTCACTAAGAATGATGTTCTCCAGTTCCATCCATTTACCTGTGAATGATAACTTTTCATTCTTCTTCATGGCTGCATAAAATTCCATTGTGTATAAATACCATATTTTCTTAATCCATTCATCAGTAGTGGGGCATCTTGGCTGTTTCCATAACTTGGCTATTGTGGACAGTGCTGCAATAAACATGGGAGTGGAAGTGCCTCTGGAGTAACTTGTGTCACAGTCTTTTGGGTATATCCCCAAGAGTGATATTGCTGGATCATATGGCAGATCTACGTTTAGATTTTTAAGAAGCCTCCAATTTTTTTTCCAGAGTGGTTGTACTAGTTTACATTCCCACCAGCAGTGTAAAAGGGTTCCTTTTTCCCTGCATCCTCGCCAACACCTGTTGTCGGTGGTGTTGCTCATGATGGCTATTCTTACAGGGGTGAGGTAGAATCTTAGTGTTTTTAATTTGCATTTCCTTTTTTGCTAGAGATGGTGAGCATTTTTTCATGTGTTCTTTGGGCATTTGAATTTCTTCTTTTGAGAAAGTCTGTTTAGTTCAGTTGCCCATTTCTTTATTGGTTCATTAATTTTGGGAGAATTTAGTTTTTTGAGTTGCCTATATATTCTGGTTATTAGTCCTTTGTCTGGTGTGTAGCTGGCAAATATTTTCTCCCACTCTGTGGGTGGTCTCTGCAGTTTAGAGACCATTTCTTTTGTTGAGCAGAAGCTTAGCTTTTATTCTGATGTGGATTTACTTATTTAACAATGCAAAAAAAAGCATAGCTAAGTATATTTAAGACAACTGAATAACTACATTTTTCATGAGACTAAATTTACATTGAAAATATGTTGAATGTATTTCACCTTAAGCTTTTGCATAATTTTTTTTGTAAATTGTGCATGTGTGAATGATTTATTTCTGAAATGCATAGTGGAGTTTTCTAGTAGTCAAGAATTGATACTTGACAGGTGTTTGTGAGAAAAGAAACTTGTTTTGTTTGTTTTCAGGTAAAATATCGAAAAATTAGGAAAAAACTCATGTTTTGTAACTGAATTTACTTTTTTCTTTTGTTCTTTTTTGTTGGGCCAAGACAATGGGCAAGGCTTGGGGTAAAGCACCACTTAATTATTTTAACTTTTCACTTTTTTAATACCACAATTTGCTTTTGAGTTCACCTTAGGCATAGATTTCTATTGAAATGTTTGCCACTACATATAAAATTGTCAGCATACTCACTTTTTTCCCCATTTATTTCTAATCTGAAATCTCTAGGACCTTGCCAACTGCTTAAATAAATATAGAATGTACTATATTTGACAATAGAATTTGAACATATGATCAATTTCAGAATAAACTGAGAAAATAAGGAATGTACCTCAACATAATAAAGGCTGAATAAAACAAAACTATACCTAATTCCATACTAAATGGGGAAAAAGGAAAAATGGAAACCATTTCCTCTAAAGTCAGATAGGAGGCAAGGGTGCCTCCTACCCCTATTCAATATAATTTTGGGCTTCTTAGCCAGAATAATAAGACAAGAGAAAGAAATACAAGAGTTTCACATATGGAAGGAAGAAGTCAAACTGTCTCTATTTGTAGATAATATGACCCTATGCCTAAAAACTCCAAAAGCTCAACCAAAAAACTCTTAGATCTTGCAAACATTTTTAGCAAAGTAGCAGGGTACAAAATCAATACACAAAACCCAGTAGCATTTCTATGCACAAACAATGAAGAATCTGAGAAAAAAATCTGGAAAACAATATCATTCACAATAATTTAAAAAAATTAAAATACCTAGAAATAAATTTAATGAAGGAGGTGACTGACCATTATAATGAAAATTACAAAGCACTAAAGAAAAAAATTAGTGATGACATCAGAAGATTGAAGGACATCACATGCTAGTGGATAGGAAGAATCAATATTGTGAAAGTGGCTATACTACCGAAAGCAATCTATATGTTCAATGCAATCCCTTTCAAAATTCCAATGACATAGAAAAGTCAATCTTAATGTTCATATGGAAGCACAAAAATCCTCAAATAACCAAAGCAATCCTGAGCCAAAACAGCAATGCTAGAGTTATCACAATATCTGACTTCAATCTATACTATAATGCCATAGTATTAAGCATGATATTGTCACAAAAACAGATATGAAGACCAATGGAATAGAATAGAAATCCCCAACACAAACCTATGCAACTGCAGATATCTGATTTTCAACAAAGGTGCCCAAAATATGCAATGGAAAAAAAAATAGGCTATTCAACAAATGGTGCTGAAAAAAACTGAATTTCCACCTGCAGAAGTCTGAACCTAGATTCCAAGCTCACCTTGTGCTATCATAAATTCAAAACAGAATAAAGATCTTAGGAACTAGAGAAAAGGTTAGTTCAAGAAGAATTAACTTAGAAGGTAACACACATGCACAGGAAATCAATGTGAGTCAACTCCCTGTATAGCTATCCTTATCTCAACCAGCAAAAACCCTTGGTCCTTCCTATTATTGCTTATACTATCTCTTCAAGAAAATTAGAGATAAGGGCAAAATAGTTTCTGCTGGGTAGCGAGGGGGTAGGGGGGGCAGAGGGAGGGGGTGGGGAGGTAAGGTGGGGAAACGGGGAGAAATGACCCAAACATTGTATGCACATATGAATAATAATAAAGAAAAAAAGATCTGAAACAGTGAAACTAGTCCAGGAAAAAATAAGGAGCACACTAGACAACATAAGTAATAACCTTATAAATAAAACTCCAATAGTTCAGTAATTAAGAACGTATTGACAAATGGGACTTCATGAAACTAAAAAAGCTTCTGCGCAGCAAAGGAAACAGTCACCAAACTGAAGAGACAGCTACAGAATGGTTGAAAGTCTTTTCAACCTATACATCTGACAAGGGATTAATAACCAGAATATGCAGGCAACTCAAAACACTAACCTCTCAAAAAACAGACAACCCACTGAATAAATGGGCAAATGAACTGAACAGACAGTTCTCAAAAGAAGTATTAGAAATGGCCAATAAACACATGAAGAAATGGTCAATATCCTTGGCCATAAAGGAAATGCAAATCAAAACTAAAATGAGATTCCACCTTCCCATGCCAGAACAGTTATCATCAATAACACAAACAACAAGAAGTGTTGGCTAGAATGTGTGTGTGTGGGGGAAGGAACACTTGTATACTGTTGGTGGGAATGTAAATTAGTGCAACCACTGTGGAAAGCAGTATGGAAGTCCATCAAAAAAATAAAAACAGAACTACCATATGATCCAGTGATACCACTTTTTGACATATATCTGAAGGAATTTGCTCACTTGCACACCCATATTTATTGCAGAACTATTTACAATAGCTAAGCTTTGGAACCAGTCAAGATGCACTGTGACTGATGAATGGATTAACAAAATGTGGTATATATAAACAATTCTAGCTTCCAGGCTTGCTCTGAAGACAGTAAGGGCTGGCAAGTGCTCAAATACCAGCTCCTCAAAAGACCACTTCAGAGAATCTGCCTACACTAGAGAGTTCATTCTACCAAAGGGAGCCTTGGCTTAATCACCTTGAACGATAACCCCCAAAGCTGTCTGATAGGGAGGAGCAACATCCATTGCCCCACAGCCCTGCATACCAACCATGAAAAGGGGCAGAAATGCAAATCAAAACCATGCTAAGATTCCACCTCACTCCTATTAAAGCAGCTACCATCAAGAACACCACCAACAACAAATGTTGGCAAGATGCAGGGAATAAAGAACCCTTATACACAGTGGTGGGAATGGAAGCTAGTACAATCACTATGGGAAACAGTATACAGGTTCCTTAAAAAACTAAAAATAGATCTGCCATATTACCTAGCAATACTACTCCTAGGGATATACCCAATGGAATGTGAGTCAGGTTTCAACAAAGGCACCTATGTACCCATGTTTATTGTAGCACTACTCACAATAGCTAAGCTAAGGAAACAGCCAAGATGCCCCACTTCTGACGAATGGGTTAAGAAAATGTGGCATTCATGCACAATGGAATTTTACTCAGACACAAAGTAGAATGAAATTTTGTCATTTGCAAGTAAATGGATGGAACTAGAGAACATCATCTTCAGTGAAGTTAATCAGGCTTAGAAGGCCAAAAGCCACACTTTCCCTCTCATATGCAGAATACAGACCTAAAACAAATGCAGCAATATTATGGGCCACTGGAGGGATAAGACAGGGAAGGAAACTAAAAACGGGAATGTGATTGGTGTGCTCTCTGAACAGGAATGAATGTAGAAATCTGAAACTGGCTTAGGTCATCCTGGGAAGAGGACTAGGGAGGAGTGAAGAGAACCAGAGGAGATGAAGCTATTGGAGTTGTAATACATATATGGATGGAAACAACACAAGGAATCTCCCTGTGTAGCTACCTCTGTCTCAAATTAGCAAAAACATCCTATTTTTCTTTTCATCCTTTATCTTTTTTCTTCTACAAAATTGGAGAACAGGAGGGAGGAACATGTTCTGCCTGGCTGAGGGAGGGTTAGCACCAGTGGGAGGGGAGAAGTAGGAGAAGGGGGTAGGAAAATGAATACAGTGCAAATAATGTGTACATATGTTTGTAAATGCAAAAACAATACTTTTTGGAACTGTTCCAGGAATTGGGGGAGAGGGGGATAAATGATAGTGGTGGAGGGGGGCGAAATCAAGTATGATATATTTGATACATTGTAAAAACCTTTGCAAATGCTACAATGTACCCCCACTCAGCACAGCAATAAAGGTTAAAAAAAGGGGGCAGAGACACAGAAAAAACCCCTGTCAAAAGTGTCAGCACTTGGATTAGAAATCAGAAGGAAGAGCCCAGAATGACCCTTGAACTGAGAAGAAATCTATTCCTCTCCATAACAAGGAAGAAATTTGGACTGCATATATATTTTTTCTATATATTATCTTTATTTAAAAAAAATTTTAAAAGATTTATTGTTACCTCTCTCTTCCATTCTCTCCAAATTTCAATTTGCTTAGCCTTCTTTTGCTCTACTTTCCTCTCTCTCCCTAAATGTTTTTCTTCTCATTTCTTCTTTTCTCCCTTACTTTCTTCTCTTTATCTTTCTCTTCCACCTTCCTTTTCCATCACTGTCCCTCTGCCTCCACTCTACTCACTGAATAGTCTATCATACTAACTTTTCACATTACATTCATGCTTCCTATCTCTATGCAATCCCTGACAACAGCAGAATCCCCCACAATGACTGAACTACATCTTTACACACATTAAGGACTTATTACCCTGTAGCCCCCATACCTCACACCTCTTCTCCCCCTCACCTGATCCTCCTTCCCTGCCCCCTCTTCTAATGCCATCTTTTTAGTTACCTAAGTATCTATCTCTAGGCAAACAAATGTTACCTCCCCCAAACCCACTGTTTATAAATAATATCACCAAGGGTTATTTTTATAGATTATGCAAATAACTGGTTTGGCACTGAATCTGTGAATGTGTAATTGTTAAATTATATCTCCAGGTCAGTGTGCAGAAATATTACAACCTAGCAATAACTAAGCTAGTCAGAGCTCAGAAATTAAATCAAGGGAAAAAGAACACATGATTAAAATTCTCAACTAACTAATCAACAACACATAAGCAAAGCACAAAATAGAAACATGGGGAGAAAAAGAAGGCAGGGGAATACAATTTCTCAAAAAGCCAACAACAATGTAATAGAGGATTTGATGTAAAAAGTGAAGGGGATGAATCCCCAGTTGCTGACTTCAGAAGAATGATCATAAGAATGTTCAATGAGCTTAAAGAGGACATACAAAAACAACTCAATGAATACAAAGAGGACACTAATAAAAACCTTGAGAAGACATAGAAACAAGTAAATGGAACTCAAAGAGAGTTTTATCAAACTCTGAAATGAAAATAAAGAGATTATAAAAAAGATATAAAAGAAATAAAGTAGACATCACAAGATATGAAAGACATATTTAATGAAGGTATTGAAAAATCTCCAAGACAAAAAAGAATGAAACAGAAATCCTGAAAATGAAAAGTTCCTAAAGTCAGGTAAAAAATGCACTCCAGCAGACTGGAACAGTGGAAGACAGAATTTCAGGGTTTGAATACAAAATAGATATTAAAGAAAAAAAAGAATTCCTAGACAAAAGACTCAAGAGATGTGAAAGGAATATACAAGAACTCTGCAACTCCATCAAAAGACCTAACCTATGAATCATAAATATTAAAGGAGAAGAGGTAGAAATCAAAGATATAGGTAATATATTCAATAAAATAACAGCAGAAAATTTCCCAAATCTCAAAAAAGAGATGTCCATTCTGATACAGGAAGCCTCCAGTTCACCAAACAGGCATGAACAAAATAGACCCTCTAAATGGCATATTATAGTTAAAGCAATTAGCACAGAGAACACAGAAAGACTACTGAAGACTGTAAGAAATAAAATTCAAATAACATATAAAGGTAAACTCATCAAGATAACAGATGATTTCTCAACAGAAACTTCAAAAGCAAGAAGGGAAAGGAGTGAGGTATTTCAAGCACTGAAAGAAAATAATTTCAGTCCTAGGGTACTCTACTCAGCAAAGCTATCATTCAACATTGAAGGAGGAATAAAAATCTTCCATGATAAACAGAACCTGGAACAAATGACCCACTAAACCACAACTACAGAAGATTCTGAAAAGAATCCTACACATGGAAAATGAAAAAAATAGTCATGAAAGACTGGGAATCATTAAACCCTATGTGAAGAACAGACAAGTAATCAGAGAGTAGCAAAGAATTAGTTCACATACACAAATGCTTATATAACAAAAACCACTAAATGGCACGAATTACCACATACTTCTCAATATTAACACTGAATGTTAATGACTTAACTCCCATATGAAAAGACACTAATTGGCAAACTGGATTAAAAAGGAAAACCCTACAATCTGTTGTTTACAAGAAGTCCAACTTACAGAGAGAAACAAACATTGCCTTAGGGTGAAAGGGTAAAAGAAAATTAACCAAGCTAATGGTCCCCTAAAACAGGCAGAAGTAACTATACTTAAGACAGAGTGGACAGAAGAGACAAAGAAGGTCAATTCATACTAATAAAAAAAGCAATATAGCAAGAATAAATAACCATTGTTAACTTGTATGCGCCTAATATCAGAGCACCCAACTTCATTAAATGTACACTACTGGACTTAAAAACACAGATATTCCCTAATACAGTGGTGGTGGGAGACTTCAATATTACTCTATCACCAATAGGTCATCTAGACAAAGAATCAACAAAGAAACTCTAGAGGTGAATGACATCATAAATCTAATGGACCCAACAGACATTTATAAAGTATTTCATCCTGAAACAGCACAATATACCTTCTTAGCAGTCCATGGAACTTTCTCCAAAATTGTGGGGAGTGGATTATGAGAAGTCTATAAGAATTTCACATAAACACACCTATGCCCAATAATCTGCAGGTTGAGTTGGCACAGCCCCAGCCACAGAAGGGGGCGAGGGCAAAATGCAGCATGTCTGCTTTTCCTAAGATGTTTACATTTAGGGAGTAGTGATCACAGGTTTCTTCTGCTCCTGAGAACTACAATGCCACACCCACCCCCAGAATTTTTGCTCCACCTCGTTTGTCACTGTATATAATAAACTTGCTGGAGGTGGATGCTGCTGTTGCTGCAGCTGTTGTGAGTCTCCATCAGAGCACCCAGCCCATCTGACCACAACTTTTGCATCTTTTGTCACTGGAAACAGATGGTGGGAGAAGTTAACTTAGAGGGGGTGAGGGTAGATGTTGGGAGGCCACCAAAGGGTTTGTGAATCACAGAAGAAGTTTGAACCATGGGGCCCAAAAGGACCTGAGCTTGTTTTAGAAAGATTGCTCTGGCTGTTGTGTCTCTCCATCCCAGCACCCAGCCTACCTGACCCCAGCTTTCTGCAAGTTTATCTTCTTTCTTTTGTCCTTTCTTCATCTCCTGTCACTCTAGTTAGGTTTCTAGGATAAGTTCATGCAGATTGTGAGACAAAATAGATCATATTTTAGGTCACAAAGCAAATATTAACAGATATAAGAAAATTGAAATAACCCCTAAATACTGTCTGATCACAATGCAATAAAACTAGAACTCAACAACAAATAAAATAGCAGAAAATAATAAAACACCTGCAGACTGAACAAGATATTGCTGCTTAATCAGTGGATAATAAAAGAAGTAAGGGATGAAATCAAGAAGTTCCTTGAATTTAATGAGAATGAAAGCATAACCTATCAGAACCTATGTGACACAGCAAAGACTGTACTAAGTGGAAAGTTTATATACATGAGTGCATATATTAAAACATGGAAAGATCTCATATAATTGACCTATGCTGCTTCTCAGACTCCTAGAAAAACAAGAAGCTAAACCTAAAAATAGCAGGTGAGAAATAATAAAAACAAGGGATGAAATCAATGAAATACTGACCAAATAAAACATACAAAGAATCAACAAAATAAAAACATGCTTATTTTAAAAAGTAAATAAGATTGATAAATTGTGGGCAAATCTGACTAAAATGAGGATGGAAAAGATCCAAATTAATAAAATGAAAAAGGGGAGATAACAACAAACACCAAAGAAATTCATGGAATCATTAGGGCTACTTTGATAACCTATATTTTAAAAAATTGTTAAATCTAGAAGACATGGACAAATATGACCATCCAAAATTGAACCAAGAGCAAATTAATTACCTAAACAGATCTATAACAAGCAATGAAATTGAAGCGGAATAAAAAGTCTCCCCCAAAAGAAACTTCACTGAAGGATTTACCACTAAATTCTACTAGACCTTAAAAGAAGAATTAACACCAAAACTTCTTAATCTTTTCCATGAAATACAAAGGGAAGGAACACTGTCAAGGAACACTTCATTCTATGAAGCCAGTGTTACACTAATCACAAAACCAGACAAGGATACAACAAAAAAAAAAAAAAAGGAAAATTACAAGCCAATCTCTTTAATGAACACAGATGCAAATATTCTTAATAAAATATTGGCAAAGAGAATTCAACAGCATTTAAAAAATATCATATACCACGAAGAAGTGGGTTTCATCCCAAGGATGCAAGGATGGTTCAACATATGGAAATCATTAAATGTAATATAGCATCTTAATAGAAGAAAAGACAAAAACCACATGATCATCTCAATAGATGCAGAAAAAGCCTTCAACAAAATTCAACAGTCTTTCATGATAAAAGATCTGATGAACTAGGAATTGAAGGAGTGTATTTCAACAAAATAAAGGCTGTATATGACAAGCCTATGGCCAACATCATAGTAAATGGGGGAAAACTAATACCATTTCCTTTAAGGTCAAGAATGAGGCAAGGGTGTCTACTTTCTCCACTCTTATTCAACTTAGGCTTGAAATTCCTTGCCAGAGTAATAAGATGGGAAGAAGAAATAAAAGGAATACAAATTCAAAGGAAGTAGTAAAACTATCCCTATTTTCAGATGACATGATCTAAAAGACTAGAAAAAATTAACCAAAAAACTCCCAGACACAATAAGCAGCTTCAGCAAAGTAGCAGTATATAAAAATAATTTAAAAAAATTAGTAGCCTTCCTATAAACCAACATCGAACAGACTGAAAAGGAATACAGGAAAATAATTCCATTTATAATGGCTTCAAAAAAATACCTAGGAATAAACTGAATGAAGTATGGGAAAGACCTCTACAAGGAAAACTAGAAACCATTGAAGAAAGAATTGAAGAAGACTACAGAAGATGGGTAGAACTCCCATGCTCACGGATTGGTAAAATCAACACAACGGAAATGGCTCTGTTGCCAAAAGCAATGAACATGTTCAGTGCAATTCCCACCAAAATTCCAATGACATTCATCATGGAGATTGAAAAATTAACCCAAAAGTTGATTTGGAAGCACAAAAGACCTTGAACTGGAAAGGCAATACTGAGCAGAAAGAGCAATGCTGGAGGTATCACAATACCTGAATTCGGAAGTTACAGAGCCATAGCTAAAAACAGCACAGTACTGGCAAAAATGAAGATTTGAAAACCAGTGGAAGAGAATAGAAGACCCAGAAATGAATCCCCACAGCTACTCCCTACCTGATTTTTGAAAAAGTTTCCAAGAACATAAGACAGAGATGGAGAAAAGACAGACTTTTCAATAAATGTTGAGAAAACTGAATATCTGCATCCAGAAAATGGAAACTAGATTCATGTTTTTCACCCTGTACAAGTATCAACTCAAAGTACAGTAAGGATCTCTATATAAGACCTGATACTTTGAAACTAGTTCAGGAAAGAGCAGGGAGTACATTGAAATTAATAGGCATAGGTGATGGCTTCCTAAACACAACTCAAAAAGCTAAGCAGCTAAGAGAAAGGAGTAACAAATGGGACTACATGAAATTATAAATCTGCTGCACAACAAAAGAAATGGTCTCTAAATTGAAGAGGCTGCCCACAGAATGGGAGAAAATCTTTGCCAGCTATACATCTGACAAAAGATTTATATTCAGAATACATAAGAGCTCAAAAAACTAAACGCCCCTCAAAAATCAATGACCCAGTGAAAAAATGGGCAACTGAATTGAACAGAGCTTTTTCAAAGGACGAAGTCAAAATTGCCAAAAAATACTGGAAGAAATGGTCATCATTCCTGGCCATAAAGGAAATGCAAATCAAAGCCAGGTAAGATTACTCCTCACTCCTGTTAGAATGGCTACCATCAAGAACACAAACAACAACAATTTTGGTGAGAATGTGGGAATAAAGGAACCATTATACACTGCTGGTATGAATGTAAATTAGTACAACCACAATGGAAAACAGTATGGCTGCTCCTCAAAAAACTAAAAATAGAACTGTCATATGATTCAGGAATAGGAATGTGTGTCAAGTAACAGTAAAGGCATCTGCACATCCATGTTTCTTGCAGCACTACTCACAATAGCTAAGCTATAGAAACAGCCAAAATGCCCCACTACTGATGAATGGATTAAGAAAATATGGTATTTATACACAATGGAATTTTACTTGGCCACAAAGAAGAATGAAATCTTGTCATTTGCAGGTAAATGTACGGAACTGGAGAACATCATTTTAAGCGAAGTTAGCCAGGTTCAGAAGGCTAAAAGCTGCATGTTTTCTCTCATATGTGAAATATAAACCTAATGCAAATACAGTAATACTATGAAAAACAGGTCATGCTAAGGGGAGGTCACATAAGAGAGAGGGAGGGTAAAAGAAGAAAGTTAAGAAGGGGAATATGGTTGATATACTCTCTATACAATGATGAATACAAAATTTTTAAAGTTGTTGAAATCTCCATATAAAGGGAAAAATGTAGAAAGAAGAAACATAAAGGAGCTGAACAAATTTGGGTTATAATACATATACACATGGAAATGTCACAACAAAACTCCTGGTATAGCTACATTAAACAAACAAAAACATTTTTTTTCTTTTACAAAATTGGCAAACAGGAAGGCTGCACAGGTCATGTCTGGGGGTGGAAGATGGGAGGAGTTGGAGAAAGGGTATGGGAGGGGGAATATAGTGCAATAATGTGTACATATGTATGAAAATGGATAAATGATACCTGTTGAAACTATTCCAGAAAGGCAGGGAGTGGGAATAAAGGAGAATGATGGAGGGGGTGAATTCAAGAATGATATGTTTGACATAATCATAAGAACTTTTGTAAATGCCACAATGTACCCTCACCCAGCACAACAAAATAAACAATTATAGTATTACTATCAAATGATAATGAGAAGGAGAATGATATCTACAACTCCAATATGAAATGATTTTATATTTGAAGAAAGATCAAGAACTCAAGTTCTATTAGAACTGGAGGTGGAGGAGCTTGCAAGTCAGTAGTACTTATAATAATGCTAGAGTGTATTGTTTACAGCAGAGCATTTTGGATAGCATGTGAGACTGGTGGTAAACAAAGGAAATGTTTTTTGTGTTTAACAGACCTTTGTCCAATGATTTTGTTTAAATACATAGCTTTTCATGTTAGTAAATATCCCTGAAGCCATGCTTGCAAAATGTTGGGTAATTCTGTTAACTTTTTATTCTTTTCCTAAGAGTGAATGATTGTCTATGAAACTAATTCAAACAATATCAAAATATTTTCATAAAATGTAACATCCACAGGCCAAAATTGAGGTTTATTGCTATATTAACAATTGCATAGTAAAAGAGAGGGTCCAAACAGGTTATACTATGCAAATGATGAATCATTTCTTTTACTCTGGAAAACCAGCTATGCTGAGGCTTAGCAACAACCTTAAAATAGATTGGAATGTGTGAAAATAAGGTCATTGTTTTCAAGTTCTGTGCTATGATTTTCTCATAGAAAGGTATCCACCCTTAAGATATTATGTGCTACTTGTCAGAACAATTTAAAGTCATGTAAATACAGAGGATGACAGAGAGAAGAGAATAAGGACTGTTTTCTTCAGGCAACTAATTGTAACTATTTGATTTATATTAGAAGACTTGGTTGCCAGTTACCATGGTGGTTAAACCACATCCAAAAATATGACAGATTCCTGGAAACTAAAATAAGCTCATTTCTAATTAAACACAAAATAGATGAAACTAGTAAGACTTTATGATCTTTAAAGCTATAATTTATGTGTTAATCCACATTAATTAATTATTGACTTTAGAAATACTTAAGAAAGGAACCAGAGGCTCTTTTCCTTTAATACGTTTTTATTGCAATCTAAGTATAAAACAATTAAGACTAAATTGGGCAGGGAATGACAGTATTTGCAATAGTTATGATTTATTTTTGATAGTTTGTTCTAGAGATCATTTTTGTGAAAAGTATGCACTCATTTTTAAAGAATTAACTCACTGCAAAATGATATCCTACAGTGTTTTTCAAGAGGCTGGTAAATTTAAGGTTTGGACCTAAAAATCCATAATGAAAATTTTTGGTTTGGAGAAACTAACTGATTCAGGTCCAAATTCATGGTATTCAAAGTGGTCCCAGCCTATGTCTCCAGCTTTATCCCCCATGCACCCCTCAACGTTACACTTCGGAAACAGCGAGTGCTGGTGGCTTAGGGTTCTTGTCTTATGCTTCGTTAATCCAGTTTTTTTTCTATAATCTCACTCCCATTTGGTTTTCCCATCCCTCCTGCTAGTTCATCATATCCTTGAAATAAATTAGAATTGAAATACTTTGGAAAGTAAATTAGAAAATTTATCAAGTGCAGTAAGAGTTTTATAACTCTATAATAGCAAGGATTTGGAGTAAAATCAAACAGAATGCAAAAATTTGTGCTGTGTGTTACAAAAAAACCAAAATTTTCTGTAATCTCTCTTTCCTAATTTATAAAATGAGTATGTAGTAGAGGAATGACTGACTCTGTCTTCTCAGGTTCTGTGGCTGGGCTTGAGGTTTAAACGGACAAAAGACAGATTAACAACAGAAATGCCCACAAATTTTTTTTGCTGTTAGCACTTTCACATGTACATGGAGGCCTTCATATATAAGGAATGAAGACTCAGTTAGGGAGATAGGCCTGAAAGGCTATTTTGCTATTTTAACAAACAAAAATAAATTGTAGAAATAGGTCAAGATAGAGGAAAATTGGTTTGGGGCTAAGAATAGTAAATTGTGAGAAAATGTATGAGAAATATATGGGGGAACTAATGAAAGATTAGATTTTACTACGTTTGTTTTTATAGTCTCATCTCAGTATTGAATACTTATGTTTCCTGATAGGAATCTGCTCCTCTCCCAGACACATATAAGGCACTTTATTGGTGGAAAGTCTGTGCCCTTTATTTAGGTAGAAAGCAGAAGGGGATTAGAGATCCCTTCCTGTTCCCACTTTTCCTTACAGGTCCTAAATCTCATAATGATCAATATGCAAAGTAACAAGTTTTGGAATGGCATGTCCTGATCCTCTGCAAAATAATGTCATTAAACCTGAAGGGTTCTTTTAAGATTAAATAAGATAATGATTGCAGGCCAAATTCATTATTCAGTACATAATACCACTGAGAGTTAGCTTGGATTTGTCATTTTTTTCAACTCCACACTTCACATTCACTCTTGCTTTCTATATCACTCTCGTGAAGTTAGTTTACATCTTTCACTTTCTAAAGATCTAAAATTATTTATTTTACCCCTTAGATTAAAAGGCAAAGATATTTTATCCCTGAAAGACATTATTTGATCCCTGGTTTACTAGCTAATTTTGACAAGCAAACAAATAAAAGAAAAATGTAAAAACAAAGAAAACCAAAAACCAAACCAAAACAAAAGAATCCCCAACAAAACTAAATCAACCAACCAACCAAAACAACAACAAAACCCACCATATTCCCAAACCAAAAGATAACAATAAAAATAATAACCTCTTTGGTTTTTTTCATTGTCAACACGGAAAGGAATGTTCTATTTAGATTTTATTTCTTCATTTTCTTCAGGTATTTATACAAATATTACCCCATCAACTGTTTTTTGATTATCATAATTGAAATTATATGCCCTTTTAATTTTTAATTTTATTTCTGTGATTCTGTTTTTACATGGCACAATACTATTTGCTGTTTTATTACCTATCAATAGGTTTGTTTGCAATTTTCTCCACCCCTAGTAAGTAGATTCTAGGAAGGTATACAAGTTTTTGTTTTCTAATTTATAGCCAGTATCTGACAAATAGTAAGTGCTCAATAAATCTTGAATGAATTAATGAAGAAACTGATTAATAAGTGAATAGAATATTAAAGGTAGTTATTAGTATAATAAAAACTGTCTGCATTGCTACATATAGTTCTCCAAACATTGCTGTAATACTGTGAGGGCTTTTATTTTATATATAAAAATTGAGATCAGGAAAGCTCAAAGAACTTGCATCAAGTGGTCTTTTCAAATCTAGCTTTTTTCTCTCTAGAAAATCCTTTCTTATCAAGCATTCCATGTTCCTTCAGATAAATGAAGATAGATTATCAATTAATCATTGGTTCTCAGATCAACTTGCCCATTAGAGTTACTAAAGAACACACACACACACAAACATACCTGTACCCCCACCCTCTCTCCACACTGAACCTGGAATGCACTAATGTACTTTCAAGGTTATTGAGTCAAAATATGTCTTTATCTTTATCCTTTATATTCTTGAAACCAACATTGGAGCAAATAATAAGTTCATTGATGTAAATTTTTACTTTTCACTTTAATTGAATGATAAAAATAATACATATTTATGGGGTTCCATGTGATGACATGTTTCTGTTTCCTGAAAATTATTATTTGTGTTGAAATCTTTTCTTCTGGTGTTTTGAAATATATATTATCATTATTACTAGTATAAGAGAACACCAGAAATTATTTCTCTTATCTAACTATAACTTAGTACACATTGTTTGAAGTTTTCCCATGTTTTTTATATGGTGAGGGATAGAGTATGCTTTCATTCTTCTGAGTGTGGGCATCCAGTTTTCCCAGCACCATTTATTGAAGAGAATGTGGATTTACTTCTAGGCTATCTGTTTTGTTCCATTTGCCTATGTTTTCCCATTATTTTCTTTTCATTCAAGCCTGCTTTGACAACATTTTGGTGATTTTATATGAATTTGGAGATTCTAAAATATAGTTAGTGAAGAATGTCACTGGTATTTTTAATAAGATTATATTAAATTTATAGATTGCTTTGGATACTATGGAAATTTTAATAATAGTTATTCTTTCAATCCATGAGAAAAGGATGCTTTCCCATTTTTTGTGTCATCTTCAATTTCTTTCATAAATATTTTACAGTTTTTATTCTAGAGATCTTTCAATTCCTTGATTAAATTTACTCCTAGGTATTTTTTATATCTATTTTAAATAGGATTGTTTCTTGGTTTCTTTTTCAGATAATTCTCTATCAGTGTATAGAAACACTCATTATTTTTGCATGTTGATTTTTGTATTTTATGACTTTGATTAATTTTTAAAATTAAATCCAGTAGTTTTTAGGTAGAATCTTTAGTGTTTTCTATAGGTAGAAAAGTTTCTACAGGATCATGCCATCTGCAAACAATGATAGTTTGGTTTTCTGTTTTCCAACTTGAATGTCCTTTATTTCTTTCTCCTTGATTGCTTTGGCTAGAACTTACAGTACTACATAAAATAAAAGTGGTGAAACTGGGTGTCCTCTTACAGTGTCTTACAGTGCATCAGCTTTTGTCAATTTAGTATGATGTTAGCTGTGGGCTAATTACATGTGGCCTTTATTATTTTGAGGCATGTTTCTTCTATGTCTATTTTTTCAGAGAGTTTGTCTAGTGGAATATTAAATTTTATCAAAAGCTTTTCTGTGTTTCTCTATTAAGATTTTTTTTGTCATTTATTCTGTTGGTATGGCATATTATGTTTACTGATTGGGGTAAGTTGAAACATCTTTGCATTACTGGGATGAAATCCACTTGACTATGGTGAACAATATTTTAAAATATATGTACTGTCTGATTTGTTTTGCTAGTATTTGATTGCAGATTTTTTCATCTATATTCAGTGATTGTGCCCTGATGCTTATTTTTGTGGTTGTGTACTTATCTGGTTTTAATATCCAGGTAATGTTGGCCTGATAGAATGAATTTGGAAGAATTATTTCCCTTCAAATGTTTTGAAATAATTTCAGAAGAATTTGCATTATTTCTTCCTGAAACATTTTGTAGAGTTCAAATGGTAGTAAAGCCATGTGATCTTGGAATATCTATATGGAGCCTCACTACGCAGTACTGGTCTGCCTGGTTTTGTATTTCTTCATGGTAAATCTTGGTATATTATGCTTGCAGGAATTTATCCATTTCTCTAGGTTACTGAATTTGGTAGCATATTGTTGTTTATAGTACTCTAATGATCTTTTGTATTACTAATTTGTTAGTAGTAATGGCTCCTTTTTCATTTTTAATTTTATTTGAGTCTTCAATTTTCTTAGTGCAGCTAAGGGATTTGATATTAATTTTTGTTTAATTTTGAAAAAGAAACAACTTTTCATTTTGATATCTTTTGCATATTTTTAGTATTTATGTCATTTCTTTTAACTGTGGTCTTCTTTCATTTCTTTCCTGTACTAAATTTGTGTTTGCTCATTCCTGCTTTTCTAGTTCCTTGAGGTACAATATTAGTATGTTTAATATTTTCTGCTTTTTAAAGTAGGCACTGATTTTTATAAAATTTCCTGTTACTAGTGCTTTGCCAGTATTCTACAGGTTTTGACATATTATGTCTCCATTTTCATTTATTTTAAGTAACTTTAAAAATTTCCTTACAATTTTCTCCCTTAGTTGTTCAATTGACTCCTAAAGAATATGTTGCTTAATTTACATGTATTTGTGTAATTTCCAAAATGTTTCTTTTTATTGCTTGGAAAAGATACTCAATTTAATTAGAATTTTAAAACATTGCTACAAATTGTTTTGTGGGCTGTCATATGATCTATCCCAGAGGTTGTCCTGTGTGCTGTTGAGTGAAATGTGTATTCTGCAGGTATTGGTAGGAATGTTCTGTAGATGTCTGTTAAGTCTATTTGGTACAGGGCGTAGTTTAATACTTTTTATACATTGGTTTTATCTGGGTGATCTGTCTGTTGATGAAAGTGGGTTTTAAACTCCCTGAATATTATTGTAGTGTGGTTTATTAATATCTGTGTTATGTATGTAGGTGCTCAAATATTGGGAATATATATATTATATACAATATATATAATTGTTATTTCTTCTTGCCAATTTGACACCTTTATCATTATATAACATCATTCCTTATCTCTTGTTGCTGCTTTTAATTCAAAGGTTTATTTTATCTTTCTTTAGGATTCCATTATGATGGAATATAATTTTCTCTTTTTTTGTTTTTGTAGATTTTTATCAGGATATATTCATTATATAGGGAGGATTCATAGTCACAATTCCAATTAGATTTATATTGTACATTAGTTACATCACCCCTATCTTCTGCCCCCCTCAACCCCCTCCCTACCCCATGTAAAGCAATTGTAAGACATTTCTTTATTCTATTTCATATAGGTATATGAAGTCCATCAACCATGTACTTTCACCTTAATCTCCTTCAGTTCCCCTTCCTGGTCTATATGGACCCTGCCCCCATGTACTGTATCTATTTTACATGGAGTTTTACTCAGTCATAAGGAATAATGACAAGTGGTTTGAAGGTAAGTGAATGCAATTGGAGGATGTCATGTTAAGTGATGCAAGCAAGCCAGGTTCAGAAATAAAAAAGACCTCATGTTTTCTCTCATACATGGAAGATAGATCCAAAAAACAAACATATACACAAAAATAAACACAATCATATACAATTCATATGTAGAACATATTTATAATTGTGGAACTACTCTCTGGATCTTGGGAAGGAGGGAAAGAAAAAGAGAATGATAGAGCATCAATAATATCATAAAACATAAGATCTATAAGGTAGAGGATATAAGGATGTGTATTGAAAGCTGTTGAAAAATGAAGGGTGGGATGTAAAGGGGTAAGGGAGAGTATTGGAAGGGGTTGAACAGACCAAAGTAAAACATAACCATAGTGGGCATACATTGAGAAATCCCTTTGAACATCAACTTAAATATTTATAATGAAAGACTGGAATATCATTTTCTATCATTTCACTTTCAAGCTTTAAGTGAAGTGAGTTTCTTGTAAACAGGATGTAATTGGATTTTGACATTTAAAAAATCTGTTCAACTATGCTATATCTTTTATTAAGAGAATTTAGTCCAGCTGTATTTAGGGTAATTATCAAAAGGTAAAATCCTACCACTTCCATTTTGTTATTTGTTTTGTAATTCATTTTTTCTTTCTTGTTCTTTTATGAACTTCCTTTGTAGTTAAGTGGTTTTCCCTAGTAGTGTGCTTTAATTCATTATTTGATATTGTTTAGTGTTTTTATTGTAGTTTTTGCTTTGTGGTTACCATGATGCTTGCTAAGCACAACTTTTTTATTGTAACAAGGTTATCTGAAAAGATGTCAGAAAAATATATTCATTACAAAGATAGGAAAAGGAACAAAAAAGAGAAAAACATGCTAGTAAAAACCTGTCTACTCTCCTCATATCTTGAATTTAGCATCCCATTTTGCATCTTTCTATTCTGCTCTCTTGACTATTTTTTTGTTATTTTCAATTTTTTCTTAGTCCTCACACTAGAGATGACAGTGGTTTACATATGTTTACTATATTAGAACATTCTAAATGTGTCAGTACAATTTCTCCTATCGGTGAGTTTTATACCTTCCTACATTTTTCTTCTTATTAATGAGCATCTCTTTCAGTTTGAAGAATTCCCTTCAGCATTTCTTGCAGGAAAATCTGGCAATGATAAGTTTTTCTGCATTTATTTGTATGATTGTGTTCTTATATCTCCTTAATTTCTGAAGGATAGCTTTACTGGTACAGTATTATCAATTTTTCCTTGATCTATAAGATTCCTGCTGAGAACACTGTTGTTCGAAGATTGGGACACCCTTTTTTTCTTATTAACGTATTTTCTCTTGCTGCTTTGAAGAATCACCTCTTTATCCATAGACCTTGAGAGCTTGGTTATAATATGTTCCATGGCAGACATGTCTGAATTGAATCCTACTGGTGATCTTTAGCTTTCCTGGACCTGAATATTTGTAATTTTCCCTATGTTTGGGAATTTATTTACTATTATGTCTTTGAAGATTCTGCCCCTTTGGCATTTTCAAGTCCTTCTCTGTCACCGTTAATGTTGTTTTAAACTTCCTATAAGCTTTCTTTATACCTCTTTATCCTTTTTCCTTCCCTAAGGTGTATTTCCAATTACCCTGCCTTAGAGCCCACCGATTCATTCTTGCATTAATTTAGTCTGCTTTGCTATCGATGCCCTCTATAACATTTAAAATTTGCTGGTGTACTTTTAACCCATGGATTTTTGATAGATTTTTAAAAAAATTACCTCAATCTCTGCTTAGTTTCTCTCATAAAGTACTGAACTATTTCTCTGGTTTTCTTAAAATGAGTTCCTTAAAGCGATTGTTTTAAATTTTCTGTTCGTAAGTTTGTACGTACTGGTTGTTATATCTGTTAGGTGAGGTCACAGATCCCTGAAAGTTCTTCAAGTTTATTGGGATATGACAATATCTGCACTATGAAAGATTGGATAATTATTCTAGTCTTTATAATCTAGCTTTATTTATCTTTCCAGGAAATTTTTTTAATTTATTTTTATTATTATTATACTGGGGTAAATTGTGACATTTACAAAAGTTTTTATAATGTATCATAGTTGAATTCACCCTATCCAACCTTTTCCTTTCTTCCTCACCCCATTCCTGGACTAGTTTCCATAGGTCTCATTTTTCCATTTCCACCTTTCTACACCCTTCCCTCATATCCTCCTTTCTCCCCTTGGTACCAACTTACCAGATAGGACCTGTTTTGTTTAGTTTTTGAAAAAACTAAAAGTGACTTTTTTTCTCTTTCTCCTTTTATCATTTTTACATTTACTCATGTGTATACATTGTCTGTGCCACCTCCCCCTCAGTTCCCCCAACCCCATTTCCAGGCAGAACCTGTTCCGTCTCTTGTTCTTCAATTTTGTTGAAGAGAAAACATAAGCGATATTAAGAAAGACATACCGTTTTTGCTAGTTTGAGATAAAGATAGCTATATTGAGAGATTCCTAGCACTGCTTCCATGCACTTGTGAATTGCAACTCACATTGGTTCATCTCTACCAGACCTCGTCACTACTTCCTGGTCTCCATCCCATAGCAGCCTCTGCCAGTTTAAGATTACTTTATTTGCTCCTCTACAGGGAGCATATCAATCACATTCAAGTTTTAGGTTTCCTTTCCTTTCCCTATTCCTCCTGTGTGTGTTCTCATCTTAGTGTGTGACCCATGTCTAATAATTTTACTGCATTTGTTTCAGGTCTATAATCCACATATGAGGGAGAACATGTGATTTTTTTGGCCTTTTAAGACTGGCTAACATCGCATAAGATGATGTTCTCCAGTTCCATCCATTTACTTGCAAATAACAAAATTTCATTCTTCTTTGTGGCTAAGTAAAATTCTATTGTGTATAAATACTACATTTTCTTGATCAATTCCTTGATTGTGGGGCATCTTGACTGTTTCCATAGCTTGGCTATTGTAAATAGTGTTACAATAAACGTCGGTGTGCAAGTGTTTCTGTAATAACTTGAGTTGCATCCCTTTGGGTATATGCCTGAGAGTGGTATTGGTGGATCATATGGCAGATCTATGCATAGTTTCTTAGGAAGCCTCTATATTGCTTTCCATAGTGGTTGTACTAGCTTACATTCCCACCAGCAGTGTAGGAGGGTTCCTTTTTCTCCACATCCTCATCAACATTTGTTGTTGTTGATGTTCTTGATGATAGTCATTCTAACAGGGATGAGGTGGAATCTTAGTGTGGTTTTCATTTGCATTTCCTTTATGGCCAGGGATAGTGAGCGTTTTTTCATGTGTTTTTTGGCCATTTGGATTTCTTTTTTAGAAAAATTTCTGTTAAGTTGGCCACTTCTTTATTGGTTCATTGATTTTTGGGGAGTTTAGTTTTTGAGCTCCCTGTATATTCTGATTATCAGTCCCTTGTCTGATGTATAGTTAGCAAATATTTTCTCCTACTCTGTGGGTGATCTCTTCAATTTAGAGACCATTTCTTTTGCTGTGCAGATGCTTTTTAATTTCATGTAGTAGGCTGGACTGCTGGAGTTCTACTGAGGAAGTCCTTATCTATACCTATTGTTTCCAGGGTATTCCCTGCTCTTTCATGTATTAACAGCAAGGTTTTGGGTCTAATACTACCTTAATCCACTTTGAGTTGGTACTAGTATGTAGTTTCAGTTTTCTACAGGCAGATAGTCACTTTTCCCAGCAGTATTTGTTGAAGAGGCTGTCTTTTCCTTATTGTATGTTTTTGGTGCCTTGATCAAAAACAAGGTGGGCGTAGCTGTGTGGATTCATATCCAGGTCCTCTATTCACTCCAGTGGTCTTCATATCTCTTTCTGTGCCAGTACCATGCTGGTTTTATTGCTATGGCTTTGTAGTATAGTCTGAAATTGGGTATTCTGATACCTCCAGAATTGTTCTTTTTGCTCAGTATCACCTTGGCTATTCATGGTCTTTTGTGTTTCCAAATGAACTTTAGGGTGGAGTTTTCAATCTCTGTGATGAATATCATTTGAATTTTTATGGGAATTTCATTGAACAGATAGATTGCTTTTGGTAGTATAGCCATTTTTACTATGTCAAATCTGCCAATTCATGAACATGGAAGAACTTTCCATCTTCTGTGGTCTTCTTCAATCTTTTTCTTCAGTGGTTTGTAGTTCTCCTTGTAGAGGTCATTTACATCCTTCATTAAGTTTACTCCTAGGTATTTGATTTTTTTGAGGTTATTATAAGAACCTTTTGATTTCCATTGTTGAGCAGTGTGTTATTCAGCCTCTAATTATTTGCATGTTTTCTGCTGTTGCTTTTGTTGTTGAGTTCTAGTTTTAATACATTGTGATTAGATAGAATGCATGAGATTATTTCAATTTTATTATATTTGCTGAGGCTTGCCTTGTGCCCTAAGATATGATCTATTTTGGAGAAAGTTTCATGAACTGCTGAGAAGAATGTATAATGTGTTGTTGGATGAAATATTCTGTAGACATCAGTTAGGTCTATTTTATTTATAGTGTCATTTAGTTCTAGGGTTTCTTTGTTGATTTTTTTGTTTGGATGACCTATGTATTGGTGATTGAGGGGCATTAAAGTCTCCCACTATCACTATGTTGGAGTCTATATGTTTTTAAGTCCTTTAGTATATATTTGATGGAAATTGGGTGCACTGACATCGAATGCGTATAGGCTGAAAATTATTATTTGCTTTTGATGTATTGCACATTTTAGTAGTATGAAGTGTCCTTTTTTATCTTGCATGACTAATGTAAATTTGAAGTCTATTTTGTGTGATACAAGTATTGCTACTCCTGCCTATTTCTGGGGACTAATGGCTTGGCAAATCTTCTTCCAACCTTTCACCCTAAGTCAGTGTTTGCTTCTGTCAATAGGATGGATCTCTTGTAAACAACAGATTGTTTAGGATCTTCCTTTTTATCCATTTTGCCAAATGGTGCCTTTTGACATTCAGTGTTAAAATTGACAGGTATGTGGTGATTCCTGTCATTTAGTTTTTTTGTTGTTGTTTAAGGATTTGATTGTGTGCAGTTGAATCAATGCTACTCTCTGGTTATTTGTCTTCTCTTCTCCTGTGGTTTGATACTTCCCATCCTCTCATGGTTTTGTTTTCTTTCATTGTCTGTGTGCAGAATTCCTTGTAGAATCTTCTATAGTGGTGGCTTGGTAGTGATGTATTGTTTTAGTTTCTATTTATGGTGGAAGATTTTTATTGTCCCATCAATTTTGAATGATAGTTTTGCTATCATACTATTCTAGGACAAAAGTTATTTGTATTCAGTTTCCAAAATACCTCACTCCAAGTCCTTCTTGCTTTTAAGGTTTCCCTGGAGAAATCTGCTATTGTTTTGATGGGTTTACCTTTATATGTTATTTATTTATTCTATATTATAGCCTTCAATATTCTTTCTCTGTTCCTTGTGCTTGTTGTTTTAATGATAATATGCCATGTAGAGGTTCTATTTTGGTCAAGTCTGTACGGTGTCCTTGAGGCTTTCTGTACCTGAATGGACAAAACCGTCTCAAGATTTGGGAAATTTTCTGTTATTATTTTATTGATGATAATATCTATTATCAGTTGGAGTTGGGGAAGGTAATGGTTATTAGGCTGGTTATAGATTTTGGGTAATTGCTAAAGGTGGCATTAAAAGTGGAGGGGTGGGAAAAGAGATGGGTGGGTTGGTTAAGAGGTATGGGGACTTCTGGGTTTTGTGGCCCTTTTATGTGTTTGGCTGTGCTTCTGTTGTACTGGAGAGTGTGTCAGGGATTGCAGGGGGCTGGGGTTGTCTGTAGTTGGTACAGCAGACTATTCAGCAGGTGATGATTGTGTAGGAGCAAGGGGTAGTGTAGTGACAGGTTGGAGAATAGGAGGGGGAGGTGAAAACAGGGAAAGAGTGGATGTGCAGAGGAGGAAAGAGTAGTTGAGAGGTAGAACAATGGATTGTAGTACATGAGAAGGCAGGATAGTGAAGGGTGTGAGACTAGGGATAACAGAATAGTGATGATAGAGTTAATAATACAGGAATAAGAAAGAAAAAGAAAAAAAAAGATATACAATAAATAACACCAGGTTCAGAAACCACAAAAAGTTCAGTCTACTGGTAAAAGTTCTGGAGTTATTCCTTAGGTCTCCAGTCCTGGAATTGGATTTCAAGCTCTGAAGTGGTCTTACCAGGTGACTGGCTTGTGAGTAGTATTTGGACCTTCTTTCCACAAGATTAGTTGGAATTGTGAGGGTGGTCACAGCTGCTGTTTTCACCAGGTGGCAGAGCTGTATTGCCCTTCAGCTGCAGCTCCGTTTTGTCAGCTTCTCCCACAGCAAAATGGTGCAATTCAGTTTTGAATGCTACCCCCTGCCCCAGAGATCAGCTCTGGGATCCACTTCCTGCCCTCCTTTGGGAGGATGGCCTGTTGCCCCACCCCTGCTTTCAGCCTTTGTGCTTTTCCCAATCTCTGTTGAGTGCTGGCAGCTCCTCTGGGAATTTAGTTTGTTTCTCCACTCCCTCTCTCAGCCTTTATGTCTCTCCTGATCTCTGCTGGGTGCTTGAGGTGTGGCTCCTCTGGAGCCTTGGGTTGTTGGCCCACCCTTGCTTACAGTCTTTGCTGCTTTATGCACGCATCACTGAGAACTTGGTGCTTAGAGTTTGACTCCTTGATCCACCCCTGACTATTCAGCACTGAGAGTCAGCTCTTTGCCCCATCTCTGAGAATTCAGCACGGAGAGTATGACTTCTTGCCCCACCCTCATTCTCCAGGGCAGGTTTAGCATTCCACCCCCACCTCAAATGTCAGTGTTAGATTATAGATTGCTGTTTATGATTTTCAGTTTTGCTGGGGTCAGTTCAGCTCTGCCCAGGCTCTGGGCTAGATTATTTTCCTGGGGGTAGGATGGGGTGGGGTTGGGTGGATAGGGGAACCAAATGTGTCCATAATTCTCACCTGTTCCTTCTGCAGTTTCATACAGGACCTTTGGAGACAGCTAGCAGAGAGAAATGGCTTCACTGTTTTCAGTGCGGTGAGGCATAAGGAGACTTTCCATGGGCTAGGGTTCCAGGTTGTTGCAGAGTTTGATTCTGATTGATGCTCTGTCTTCTGCTTGTTGAGAGAAAAAAAAAAAAAAAAGTGGCCTGATGCCTTTTTCCCAGGGCCAGAGGCCAGACAGACACACCTTGCTGGCTGTGCCAGGTGGGATTTTTGTGGCTGTTAAGTGCAAATAAAAGCTGATTTTAGGGTCAGGCTTTGAATTTTATCTGCACCTAATGTGATGGCAGTTATTATTTAGGCTAGGAAGACTCAGAATTACCCAAGTGAAGCTTCAACTTCTCATGGAGGTTTCTGGTGTCTCAGAGCTTAGGTGATGTGATTCCCTACCTTAGTCACCATTTTGCATCCATAAAAAGTGACATTTTGTTTGTTTAAGATAGCCATATAGGTGTTTCTTCACAATATTTCCATTTACAGATGTATTACAAACTTAATTGCTTCATCCCTTGTATTTTTAAGTAGGCTACTTATTTTCTCTGATCCAATGGTCACAGCCAGTATTTCAGCACTAAAGTGTGCCCTAATTCCAGGTTTGCTCTAAGTTCTGTTTCCATGCTGCCACTGTTTTAGCACTAGTGGGCACCCCAAGTGCAAGTTTGCCCCAATTTTTTAATTGCTATCCTGGTCAGAATGCACAAGGGTGTGCCTAGAATGTGTAGCTCATTCCCCCGCAAGTGTCCACATGGTGCTACGGTAGTGCTGGATTCCTCATCCACAGTCATCTGTCATCAGGTAATGTAAGATTCTGCCCTGTGTTTGGCTTCACTATGGAGACACCACCCTTAGGGTCCTAAGCAACTGTTTGGTGCCTTATTGCCCCAGTGTGACAATGGTGCTTTCTTTGTTGTGCTGTGTGGGCTTGGAGGAAAGATGCAGAAGGCAATCCTACAGCTAAGAATAGTCCAATACTGGACTACATCCAAGCCTACTGTGCAGTGCAGTGCAGTACAGGGGCAAGACCAATGCTTATCTTATATGACCTGCCTCCTGCTGGGCTGTACTCATGTCCCAAGATGGAGACAGTCAGTCGTGGGTGACGTGACCAAAATGTAAGTTCATCTGATTGTGGCTGTGGGTCTCCACCCGGCAGCAGATTGGGTCCAGAATTTTTGCCTATGAACACTGACCTGGGATGGAATTCGCACATTGTTAAACTTCACTGATATTCAGGTCCAAGCAAAGTCCCATATTTATATCTGGGTTCTACCTCCCAGTGAATAGAGCCTGTCTGTGCTTTGCTTCCTGAAGTTGAGGGAGGGCAAATGAGGAGCCTTCGGTTATCAGACTAAAGTGGTTCCAGAAGCTAAGCCTGTAGGCACTGTCTTGAGGTAGGCCAATGAGCTCTGCCTGGCATTGGGTTTCACAATGGTGGCACTGCTACTGGGCTCCAAGCCAGGTTGGTCATAAGTCAGTCTTCCCTGCTGCAGGCATTGCTGGTCACTGATCTTCTGGGAGTTGGTGGAGGAATTGTAGACAGTTCCTTTTTGCCTTCTACAAAGTATATTTTCTTATTATTTTGCTAAATCAAGGTTCTGTAATTTCTTATTTGGCTTACTTAGCTTTGCCAAAGGTAGTTTCATGTGTCAATAGCTGTTCTGTTCAAATCGTGAGTCTGTGTGTAGACAAACACTGGAAGGTCTTACTATGCCTCCTCAAAAGTAAATTCTGAAAAAAACAAAAAGTAGGTGATGTAACATATTAAAAAAGGTAAAAAGAGTGATTTCCAGAATTAGCAAACATTGGAGGAAAATAACATGTTCCTGAGAAATACATACTAAAAGTTTAAAATGTGCATACTTTCTCTCTGTCTCTGCATCTCCCTCTCCTTTTGGCTGTACTTCTGTTTGCGTGGTCAGTGCTCTACCCCTTGCTTTAATTATTTTTTGGGTAGATCTCCTGTTTTATTTTCCCTAAGGCTGTCCCTGAACTGTGATCCTCCTATCTCTGCCTCTTCAGTAGCTGGGATTACAGGTATGCATCACCACATCTGGCTTAAATGTACAATTTGACTCTTCAATGTACCATTTTATCTCTGGAAATTTATTCTATAGAAATTCTTATACAAATATAAAACTATGCAGATATATTTATTTTGGAATTTTTATAATAAGCATAATTAAAATTTTCCCTATGCCTGGGATAGGGAAAAATTTCCTACTTCTAAATTTCTGACACCACAAACATGTACCCTTCCCTATACACCTACCCTTAGAAACAAGATACTACTTTAGAAGTAATTAAAAGCCATACAGTTATGATTGGCCACCCCAATTGCACAAGTGACATCAGAGCAGATCTCTGTTTTGTGCAATGTTTAACAGGCCCAGTTTGGTCGTGTTGGCACCACGCTCTGGCCCATGAATAGTTTGATGAAGCAAAATTGAAAGTTGCATTATGAAGAATTCTGAATTCTAAGTTACAGACTTAGTTCAGTTCCACTTTTCTCCCTTGACAAACTGTATTTTTTTAAACAAATTCTAAGTGCAGAATCAAAAAATTAAAGACAGCTATTGTGATTTGTAGTTAAGAGATGAGGTAATCTTATATCTAGAAATTTTACTGAGATATAGTTCCAGAGCTATGTTTTGTTTTGTGGTTATGGTGACTAGTGAATGCAACTTTGCTTTGATAGTGGAGCAAGTATTTAAAATAAAGGTAAAGGAGTTGAAGAGAAAGACTACATAGGTCCTGCTAAAAACACATTGATAAATTGCTAATGAAAGACTCATTACACAAAGAATATGGAAATTTGAAAGAGATGACACTAAGTAGAAGGAAAAAATACTCATGTTCAAAGCAATTGGGTTTGCATTAGTATCTGATAAAGTATATGAGAGGGAAATAAATGTACCATTCAAAGAATGTTATTTTACACTAATGAATGCAATAGACCATTTTATTTTTTTATTATTATTATTATTATTTTTTTTCATTTTCCTTTTATTATTCATATGTGCATACAAGGCTTGGTTCATTTCTCCGCCCTGCCCCCACCCCCTCCCTTACCACCCACTCCGCCCCCTTCCTCTCCCCCCCACTCAATACCCAGCAGAAACTATTTTGCCCTTATTTCTAATTTTGTTGTAGAGAGAGTATAAGCAATAATAGGAAGGAACAAGGGTTTTTGCTGGTTGAGATAAGGATAGCTATACAGGGCATTGACTCACATTGATTTCCTGTGCGTGGGTGTTACCTTCTAGGTTAATTCTTTTTGATCTAACCTTTTCTCTAGTACCTGTTCCCCTTTTCCTATTGGCCTCAGTTGCTTTAAAGTATCTGCTTTAGTTTCTCTGCATTAAGGGCAACAAATGCTAGCTAGTTTTTTAGGTGTCTTACCTATCCTCACCCCTTACTTGTGTGCTCTCGCTTTTATCATGTGCTCATAGTCCAATCCCCTTGTTGTGTTTGCCCTTGATCTAATGTCCACATATGAGACAGTAGACCATTTTAAAAGTGTTACAATGTTCATTTTATTAAATGACCTATGAAAATTTGTTAAGTAAAAATACTTAAAATACATAAAATAATAACAGAAATTATATATATATATATATATATATATGGTATGAGAAGCAGTTTGACTCTAAATATCCTTGCAACAGAAAATAAATAGACAAAAATCATAGTCAAACAAAAACCAAACCAAACCAAAACCATATATACTAGGCTTTAGTCAAATAACAGGAATTTCTGAAATAGGAGTTCTTCTAATTCATCTTTCAATTGCCCCATAGTCTCGGCAATATTTGTTATTGTCAACCCTTAATTTTAATTTTTTATTTGGGAGTGTGTAAGAATATCATGTTGATTTTTATTTTGCATTTTTCTGATGAGTAAATACATTGGACATTCTTTCATATGCTTGTTAGCTATTTGGGTACACTCTTATGAAGTTCTTGTTCAACTATTTCAGACACTATTAATTTGATGTTTTCTTAGTCTTATTGGTTTATGTATTCTAGGGATGAATTATTTGAAAATAAGGAAATATACTTTCATTTAAATATTTTTTATGTAAAGAAGCCGAGAAAATGTACAAAAGAAAGCTTAAGAGATGCTCATAATTGAAAGATCATCTAAGTAAAAAGTTGGAGAATGAGACATCTTGCCCACAAATAATGAGAGGTTGTTATGAACTAGAAAGACTCAGAACAGAAAAAAAATTTAAAAAAAATAATAGTGAAAATTCCTACATTTAGTCCCTTTGAAAAAAATATTCAAGCTATTCTTGATAAGCAGAATTAAAATGCAATAGAATAAACAGAAGTAAATGAAAGAAACATATAAAAATTAAATGACAAATTCACAAGGCTAAACATTCAAATTTCAAGAGTTCCAAAAGGTTACATATTAAAAATTTGTTATAATGTTGCTAATTACAGAAGATAAGTCCAAAAGATTAAACACTTACTGTGCCCAGGAAAACAATGATAATAAAAACCAGGTTCATGCAAATAGTCATGAACCTGCATTTCAATTCTCCGATGTTACTACTAGAAACTGGAAATCTACAGAACAGTATCTTTAGGAACCTTGAAAAGTATTGTCTTACTAAAATATCAAATAACAACCTTGTTAAACATGTATGATATACACACAGGTTTTCTTTTCTCTATTTTTTGGTGAAATCTGGGCTTTGTGTTTGCAAAGCAGACACTGTACTGCTTGAGCTATATCTCTAGTCCATTTTGCTCTGATTATTTTGGAAATGGGGTCTCATAAACTATTTGCTCATACTGGCCTTGAAAAGAGATTGTCTTTATCCCAGCCTCCCAAGTAGCTAGGATTACAGGCATGAGCCACTGGTGTGCAGGCCTCATGAATCTCTCCTTAAAATCTCTCCAAATAATTGCTCCCACAAAATAAGAGGAAAGATGAAAGACTAATGAAGAGTGGGATCTAAAACTGAAACATAGAAATGTGTATTAGTCAGTTTTGTGTTACTACAACAATACACCTGAGATAGCTAACTTTATGTAGAAAAGAATATTTATTTAGTTCATGACTTTGGCAGTTCAAGGACACACTGTCTGCATTGGCTGGTTTCTAAAGAAGACCTTTCCAGATAGTCACATCAATGTCATAAACATATGAGTGTGGAAAAGCTTATATCAATTATATCATCAAACAGAGCAAGAGTGAGGATGGAGAAAGAGAGAATGACACAAGGACTACCGTTTGGCCTCAACTCTCAGAGATTCTATTACCTTCTAGTAGCACCATCCCAGAATCAAGCTTTTATTTACAGAGAACTCTTGGGGAATATAAGCCTTATTCAATCATAGAAAAACTTGTTTGAATTGTATTTTCATATTCAAAGGTAAATATTAATGGAATTTGAACTAATTTTCACATAGCTGTATAAATATATACAAATTTATGCTAGTATGCTTAAACATGCTATATACCTATATGTAAAATGTATGTATGATTTACATGCATATATAAAACTACATATGCACATATGTTTGAAGAATGTGCAGAAGGGTTGCTAGGGGAAATAGTTGGAAAGAGCCATATTATCATCTGTCATAAAGAAGCCAATAACGTTCTTTATTTGCACAATCCCCAACTTCAGCTTATTGTTTAGATTACATGGTTAAATATGGGGCAATAGAAGCAGTGATAAGACTTGAGAATGGTGTTGAACTCAATAAGGCATGGGCACACTGAGCTAGGAATATTTCCTTTAGGTCAAACTGACTCTTAAAAAATATGTACTTTATTATGTTAGTGAAAATTAAGAATTAATTTTAAACAATATCTTCCAAGAATCCCTAAATTTTGCAACTTTATCACTTCTCTAAAAAATTTGGACACATATATATATGGTGAGAAAATCAGCCATCAAAATATCAATAGGGAAAGTCCTTACTATAGTGTGGATATTGTAGTCATTAATTTGAAGAAATGTGCAAACATTTGTGTTGAATTTAATTAGTATTTATACAAAGAGTGATGGGTTCCAGTGATCAGGACTGAGAATATTCAAATGACTGATGGAAATATTAATATTGGGAGCATCATTCTGTTAATATACTTTTTCAATACTTAAAGGAATTGGAAAGAGAGAGGAGTATGAGTAATTGAGGTCATTTCTCATATAAATTTGGAAGTCTGCAGAGCTCATGTAAGTGCAGAGATTCCTTTGAGCTTGCTGCTGCAAGCCAAGAAATAGTCCCACTAATTGCTAGGAATAAGGACAACTGTGAGGACATAAAATAATGATTTATAGACTTTACTTACAATTTTTTAAAAATATGATCAAAATGCAGAAACACTCATTCACAGGAATTAAACAAATAAGATTTGGTAATTTTTGACACCGAAGTGTTACATGGGTAAATTTCAAGAGACTTAGAAAATGTCTTATGTTTCAAATATATCCCTGAGCAATGTAACCTTGTGACAAATGAAAAAAGTTTGTAATTTTTATGGAGGAATTCTATTTTTTAGTTCAATGAATTCTATTAAACAAATTAGATCTTTAAAATGTGTTTATATACTAGGCAGCAAATAGTCCTTTAATCAATGCAAACATTAATGTACTTCCTTCCCTTTTTCCTTCCTCCCTATTAGTCACAATATTGAGCAGCTTCTAGATAGTAGGCATTGTGCTGGTATTTTATATATACCTATAAATTTCTTAGCAAGTCAGGGAGTTTCGGGAATATTATGAGAATGAGGAAATACATGTTCAAAGATGTCAATTAAATGGACCAATATCACAATGCTTGTACATGGGGAAAATGTCATTCTGGAAGCAAACGCATTGCTTTTTCATTACATCATTCCTTCTCCTTTTAAACATATGCTTTTAATCAACAAGCAGTCATTGAATGCATAATGTCTATCATACTATGATCTTGACACAGGGATAAACAAGATGTAGTTCCTTTTCTTTTGATTCCTACAGCTTAGTGGAGAGAGTATTCATATAAATGAGTGTTTTGGGAAGCATGAAAATTTGGTTTTGGACTCAGTATTGCTTTTTTGAGAATTTTATACATTGGTCAAATAAATTAAGAGCATGAAGAACAAAATTTCACAGCAGAGAGACTCCAAATATCTCTGATATGTTATCTTCAATTGTGATATATAGAAATGACAATAGTAAGAAAAGTTTTTAAGAGGTAGAGAAAAATTATGTATTAAAAGCTATATTTTTGATCTGGGTGTGATGACTTAGGCCTATAATCATAGCTACTTGGGAGACAGAGATTAGGAAGATCGTGGTTCCAGGACAGTCCAGGTAAAAAAGTTCTCAGGACTCCATCTCTACCAATGACTGGGAGTGGTGGCATATGCTGTCATCTCCATTTACTCTAGGAATCACAGACAGGAGGATTCTGCTCCAGGCTTGTGAAGGCATAAAGTGAGACCCTCTCTAAAAAATAACCAGTACATAAAGGGCCGGCAGATTTGCTCAAGTGATACGGCACCTGCCTGCCAAGTGTGAGACCCTGAATTCAACCCCCAATGGCACAAAACAACAACAGAAACAACAAAATTCATTTTGTTCCCATTTATCAAACATTGAAACAGTTTCACAAATGATTTGAAGTCAGATTTTAAGCCATTAGAGACAAAAATTTCAGAAAGTCTTCCTGAAATGATTGCAACAAAATCTTAAATATCTTCTGATAATAAATATCAAAGACAATTTAGTTTTACTTAAGCTATAAATTCTGAATTTTATCTAGAAGGCATATATTTGAAACAATAGTTCTGGCATATCTTCCTGTGCATACCTATCAAAGTTAGCCATATTACTGAATCAATATATTTATATATTATATTTTTATAATAACATATTTTATTACAAAGATACAGCTATAATTCTTTTCATTGCCTATGTTTTTAATGAATAATTTAATTATTCCTCTGTTTTACTTTTTGAGATATTTCTAGGTCCATAAAAATAACAGCTGAGTGAATCTGTTGAACTGTACAAGGAGTGGAAAATCAGTGAAGAAAATGCCACAATTGTAATTGAAAATAAACAAATGTGGTGAAGACTCTGAGTGACAATAGAATATGACAGTGATGAATAATTTGTTCACATCTTTTAGTATGTGTTGAAAAATTAATTATAACACAGAAAATGTAACAGAATTACTGTCCTTAAGCAGGAAAATAGTGAGCTAATGTTATCACTCTGCTTAATCTGTCACATAAAATGATGATGGAACAGCTTTGTCAGTTATCAGATGTTAAAATATGAGACTGAAGCTACTACATTTTTTAAAAAGACCAAACTAAGTAATGTTTTGTCACTATACTCTACCAATAACAATACCAACTTACAAGACTGTTTGTTGAGAGCATAGTTCATTTGCTGAAATCTGCTTAAAAATAATCAAGCAGATATGACTTGAGAGCAGAAATATTTCTTAAATTTTGCTTACTATGAAGAGTCTTCCATAACTTATTGAAATTAGTGTGTATATAATGAAATTGAGTCACAGGTGGGAATTTAGAGATTTATTATATTGAAATTTGACACAGTCCATTTTCTTTTGCTACAACAAGAATACACAATATATTGGGTAACTTATAAAGAAAAGATATTTACATGGCTTATAATTCTGGAGGCTGGGGACTCCATGAACATAGCACTGATGTCTAGCAAAGGCCTTCATCCTGCATCAATATGGAGGAAGGGCGAGTGAGTGCAGGTGAGACAAAACATGAGGGCTGCGATTGTGTTAATGCAGCCGGGAGGATAGATTAGGCCTCCTCTCTCAACACTATTGCACTGGAGATTAAGTTCTCAAAATGTGCATTTTTGGGGGACAAATTTAGACCACAACAAAACCAATTAATTTCTCCATTCCTATAATTTATAACCAAGATTAAGGGAAATTTTATCTCAGGTAAATTGAAATAACAGCTAAACAAAAAATTGTCCTTATAAATAATATATAAAGATATTTTAAAAATCTTTTGAAAATATGCAGAATCTCTTTCAAGTAGTTAAACAGTTCAGTTGGAAGGTTTGGTGCTATGAACTTGTAGGAATTGCAAAGCTGATAAATCTTTCTCTAATTCACTGGAAACCATTCAGATTTAATGGCAATTTCACCATCAATAGAAGCCTACATTGGCAGTCATGCCAAAATATTTTAGACACCCATCTTTCACAGTTGAAAGTGAGTGGGAAAATAGTTTTTCCTAAGTAAAAATTTTAATTCTTAGAATTTATTTTTAAAACTGTAATAGAAAACTTGTTATAATTACCTTTAGGAGTAAATTTCCAGATTTCAGGTTTTTCTGGAAATCCCATAAACTCATTCAAGGATGGTGGTACCTGACTTCCTCTAAATAACGGTTTTCAGATTGAACTCAATAGAATATATATTGAGTTCATGCATGCAGTTCTGTGTAAGGTGATAATTTTACTGATAAAGACATTAACTTAGGGTTACCATGAAGTAGATACAGTTAGTAATTGGATTGTAGGGTAAGACATCAGTGAAAGCTCTACTCAAGCGTTTGGAGTAAGAGTTTACCAATGAAGTATTACTCTATGGTAATGTTTAGAAAGAAACAAAAGGGACAGGTTACAGCTGGAGATAAAGCTAAGGGGTTGTTTACTTAGTATGAATAAGATCCTGGGTTCAATCTCAATCCTCAGCACTGCAAGAAAAACAAACAAGAGAGAGAATGAATAAAAGTAACAAAAGTGTAAATAGAACTGAAAATGTAACTTCATTCATTTTGTGCTAGTATTGTTATGTCTTCTACATTGTCTATAAAACCCATCAAATATAGATCATAAAAATAATATATATTTTTACTGTATGCAACATACTGCATATGAATATTTGCATAAGTGGTTTATAAAGGAGGATAATTCTATCTGTGCTTATTGTGAATAAACAAAAATTATACATTTAGTTGCACATTCAGAACATACTATTTTTCTAATAGTATATAGTTTATACTATTGGAAACATCTTTTATATTTATGTGCATGTGTTTGTTCCTGGGGTTTGACTCAGGGCCTCTTCTTGCTAGTCAAATGCTCTCCCACTTGAGTCATGTCTCTAGTCTTTCTTTTTTTTTTTTTTTTTTCCAAATAGGGCCTTGAGCTTTTCCCTGGGCTACCTCCGACCACATGAGTAGCTGGGATTACAGACACGACCATGTCCTGGTACCATTCTTTTTAAGTGCAAGAAATATTTGTTTCTCCTGTGATCCTTGGGATTTATGGGAATTGTCAGAGTCTAGTTAAAACTATACTCTAGTTTTATCAAGATAAAACTAGATAAAATGGTACCACTTTATTTTCTCTCCTTAAATTAAAAAAGACATTTCTAGTTTCTTTCTTATATGGGGAGAAGTACAGATTAAGATAAAGGACAAAAAACATGTGAATGTGATTTTTACCAGTTGACCTATTGTTCTAATCTCACAACACTTTTCTGTGTGAACACAGGGAGAATACTGAAGGCAGCAGTCTTTTATCCAGCCCAAGGAAGTGGGGTGAACTTCTGCTCTTGCCAGCCCCAAATTTTATTTAGATACGGTAGTGATGGTGTAACAATGTAGATATTAATTATATAAATTTCAACTTAAAGATGACGTTATTATATTTATAAGGAGAATGAATTGGTGTAAATTTATCTAGTTTTTCCAGGGTAAAGATTTATGTTCATAGTTTTCTATATAATTCAATTCGTTTTCCTCACCTTTGGAATGAAATGTAATTCTAAACCCTTTCAGACCTTGACCAAAGTGAAGTCAAGAGTATCAAGTTCTGTATCTAACTTTTTTTGCCTGTGATTATTCTTCAATAGCAAAGGGATCCTTTAGCTAGAACTTCTGGGAGCGGGTGCTAGCACTATTCCATACTTGGCTAACTTCCTCTGGGTTCATGACTAAGAAGGGAGTCATGTGATAGTATTCCTTTTCTCATTTGGCTATTTTCCCTCTAAGGTCTTGTGATCTCTCCATGTTTCCAGAATCCACTCACTTCTCATATATTTTAAGACTTCACTTTCCAAAAGTCTATCTGTTTTTTCTCTTGATTTCTATAATGTCCCCCCATATAATCTCCTGTTTTAAAGCAAGTTTCTTCAAGTTCAATAAGATGACTTAAGAGGAAGTAAACTAATGTTGCTGATATTTAGTTCACAAAGGTCTTCGTTATTTTGTACCGATCTTTTAAAATAAATGGTAGTAAATTAGTCCATATGCAAAAGTTTAACCATCAAAAATAGTGTAATATTAAAGTTTAAAAGTATGCACTATTCCAAAAGACCCCTTCAGTATGAATGTTTTTCTCTAAATCACAGTGCTATTATTTTACAGAGAGGTAATTAGTTTTGCTTCTCTTTGTGAAATTCCGTTGAGAACAGGTTAGTGGATAATGAATGTAAATCAGAAAATCTTCAGCACATTCATTTTTCAACAATACTCCACAATGACTAGTTGTTTCTGGCATGGTCCCCACTAGACAAGATTAGCACAGGGATCCAGGAAGTCTGACACTGGCTCCCCTTTGCTGTATGGTGGGAATAATCAGGTTTTGACATGTTATTTCAATAGTTCAGCTTTTACTCTAATTAGACACACATAGATATTTCCTCCTTATTAATTTAATTGAAATATTATAAAAGCACACCAGAATGAAAACAAATTTAAGAAGTTTGATGGAAACATAACTACTTGCAATCATTCAGAAGATTCAAATGGTGCCTCTGGAAATCAATCAGTATGGAAAATAACCTCAAAGAGCAAATGAAAGCATGATGTGACCTAGGTGGCACAATTTGCGCTTTAAAATAATATTAGTTTTATTTTATGGGCTCATGTGAGAAAAAGATTGATAAAGATCATTTTAAAAGATTCAATAGTGATCAGAGGTATTATCTTCAAATAATTTTCAGGATTTCTTTAGAGTCCTTTTTGAAAAGCTCGTGTGACTAATTTTATTTTGCAAATGCTGAGTGGATTCAGCAAATTTAATTTAATTGATTATTCATGACAGTTGAAGAACTAGTTGCTTGTTTATAGTTTGTGGATATTGAATTGAAATCAGTTTTACAGGATGACTGAATAAATGCTCTATAAAGGTAAATAAATAATATAAAAATTAGTAAAGTTTATGATTCTAGAAATGCATTTACTCTCATTTACTATACCTCTGTGCTCATTTTTTAGAACTTTGCGACAGCAATAAAATTTTGTTTTTATCACAGTGTATCATCCTCTTTCCCTCCTCCATTTTGACAAAGGAGCATGGCAGTGGGAGGCATTTCATGATCTAGGCAAAGGGATTCAGTAGGGATGGGAGTATTTGTCCAAGACCTGAAGCTGAACATTGTGAAGGAAGCTTGGTGCTTATGCAAACTACTAATTTCAGGAGATCCAATTGTAAGACTAACATGCCTACCATTGCTTCCAGGTGAAAATGTATTCTCTATGCCTCTGATATATTCTCAGTAGATTCATCCAAGAACATGAGTCATAGTCAATGACTGATAATAACAGTGTTGGTCTCAGATTCTCATTGAAGATGGATTAGTCAGCCAACTGAACAATACTGAAAAGAATATAAAATGTATATGCCTATTCTTAGATGGTATGGGATCTCTGGTGTATACAAGAATCAAGTTGAACATTTGTAACAAGGAAATTTTTCTCAAGCCACTTTTTTAGAAATCATGATTTAGAAGGAATATCTTGGAACATAGGGAGCTGAATTCATATTAAATAAACTTTTGGGCTGGGAACATGACTTACGTGACAGAATACTTGGCTGCGAAGCAGAAGGTCCTAAATTCAAACACTAGTACTGCCAAAAAATAAACTTATGATTTTAGACCACTTTTAGATTTATGTGAAAGTCATAAAGATAGTATAGATTTTCAGGATACCTCATACCCTAAAGCTGTGATTTAGCAGGTATACTTGATTCTGATATACAGGTTTCAAGACCGTCACACTGAGAAGAATGAGTTTCTGCTACGAAGGAAGCAGAATGAGGAATGTTTGTATTTTAGACACAACTTGATATTCCTACATACTTCATAACATAGACTATTAGAATAAAAGTTAATGGTGAGTAGCAGATTACAGAGGTAGAAATTACAAAGTAGCTGATAGGCAGTGCCCTTGAAATGACAGACTTGACTAGTAATATAACTAAATTTTCATTCTAAATTTTTCATTCTGGAAAACAGTCTGGTAGAATTGTAGCATACTTCACTCCTCCAATAGCAATAGTTGTGGCTTGAGCCAGCAGGTGGTAAATTTCTGAAGAGTCAAGTAAAAATAATCAATAGAAGCAAAAGAAATAAATATTTTATCCAATATATTGGACTTGCTACTACATTTATCTTATTAGAAAAATCTTGTTTATCAAATTATGTGATATAATAACATAACTTGCTTTTGAAGTCCATTTGTAAGGAGTTTCTACAGTTATAAAATGTTATGAAGTCTCTGAAGTATAAGGTGTATTCCTGTTTTCTTGCTTTTCAAATGCTATTTGTGCATTAATCTGTATGTTTGGTTTAGGACTATAGGTAAAATATCCCTTTACAAATAGTAGTTGGGAACTGAGCATGATGGTGTGCCTGTAATCCCAGCTACATGGGAGGAGGAGGTAGGAGGATCTGGGTCAAGGATGGGTGAAGTAAAGTTAGTGTAAGACTCTGAAAAACGAATAGACAGGAGGTACGGCTCAAGTGATAGAGAGCTTCCCTAACAAGTATAAGGCTCTGAGTTCAACCTCCAGAACTGTGAAAAAAAAGCCAAACTAAAAAGTGTGTTAGCAATGTATGTATAACCTAGCAGGGAGAAAAGAAGTGTAATTAACAGCTAGTATTTATAATAATTTTTAAAGGAATACTGAACATATAATTCTGTACATGAGATTTAGAAAATAATTTCATAGTTTAATTTATAGACAAGTCAAATGCTTTAATGGATGTATCTTAGAATTGAATGTAAATTCATCATTATGAAAGAATTGATAGATTTTTGACAATGTTATGGCAGCTGAATTATGTGTATGAAGTGTTAGTATTAATGACAAACATTAATAAATACTTCATACAGTTGAATTACAGTGAAGTAAAACAAATTTTGCTCCTATGCAAAATTTATTTGACTAGGCAAAGGTATTACTTATTTATGCCTAATATAAACACTTAATTTCAATGTAGAATACCGAGCACATTCCATGTATGTTGCCTAAGCTAAAGGTCATGAGATCTCATTTTTCCTTGTATATCTTCTTTACAGAATCATAGCTTTGGTGTTAAAAGTTCATAATCATAAATTATTATATTTAAAAACAAACTAAATGCTCATAAAGTGTAAAGTATATAATACTGATCAGTCCTTGACTGCCCCTTTTTGTAGAGGGATATTAGTAGCCTACAACTAGCAAAGACTAATTTCAGTGAAAGCCTACATTGAACATTAGTTTTTAAGTTGTTCCAAAGCAAAGACACTTTAGATTATTCCAGTAATATATTTAGTTTTTTGATTCTTTTATTAGTGGCATATTATACTTGTACAGGGAAAACATTGTAACATTTTTAAGTGCTTATAGTATATTTTAATTAAAGTCACCCCCTCCATCTTTCTCCTTTACCCCCATTCCCACTTCTTAGAGCAATTTCAACTGTTTCATTGTTCTATTTCCATACATGAATATAAATTACTTCTATCATGTTTGCCCTCCTTCACACTTCCTTATGCCCACTACCCTCCCACTGGTACCCACCCTTACACAGGTCCTGTTTTACCTTTTTGGCATTCAGTTTGTAAAAGAGATATTTTTGTTAGTTTATTTGTTTTTTAGTGGGACTGGGGTTTGATGCATGTCTTTGCACTTCCAAAGCAGACACTTCCACCACTTGAGGCAAGCCTGTAAACCATTATGCTCTGATTATTTTGGAGATGGGGTGTCATTAACAATTTGCTTGGGCTGGTCTTGAACTATGATCCTCCCACTCTCAACATCCCAAGTAGCTAGGATTACAAGCATGAGCCACTGTGCCTTACTTTTTTTAGTTTATGATAGCCAAGCAGAGGGTTTTGTTGTAACATTTCTATACATACATATATTATATCCTGAATTGGTTCATCCCTTCTATTATTCTCCTTTCTATCCTAGTCCCCTTCATATGGTGACTTAAACAGGTTTCAATGTTCCATATTCATACTTGTATAGCAAATACATCAACATGTTCACCCTCTTTATTTTCTTTATCTTCCTCCCCCTCCCATTAGTACCCTTCCTATAAGGCATACCTACCATTCTTCTTAATCCTTTAGTGAAATATACACACCAAAAGAAGATTCAATGGAACCAAATGTTTTCCATGGATAGAAGAGGTGTACTTAATATATTTTTTCAATACTTGGAAGCATCATATGGTAACAGTTTGTCCTCTTCTTATTAGTTAAAAATAGATGTGTCCAGAAATACCAAATTATGCCTGGAAGCCAACCCTTTGCAGGACATTTGATGACCATTATTTTCAGATTCTGACACATTATGAGTTCCAGTTTCTACTGACAAACACATTCCCTTAAAATGAGGCCAGCCTTTACTTTTGATTCAGAGTTGTTTATATGATCTTAGTTTTTGACCCAGCATTCCACAGCTCTGCTTCATGATTTAGAGTAATTATTATAAAAATATTTGGGAAAATAATGTAGTTTTATGGAGGCAATGGAAAATAATTTTATACACATATAAATTTGAGGCAAAAATGCACATAGCAAAAAAGTTTAGTCTTATCTGAGATGTATTGAGCAAATTAAATAGTGTGATGTAAGATTATCTTGTGTATTATGAAGTAAGAGTCTTTTCTCAGATATGAAGTATCTATGTTTGTAACTTTTTTAGGCACTCAATTCTTATCTCAGTTTTTACAAAAAAAGTGACTGTATTTTATTTTAATTACATTATTATGGAAATTGTAAAACGTGCATTAAGCAAGAAAGAATAAAATAATATTTTTCTGACTAAGCAAGCACCTTTGACTGAGCATTAATAAGAGGTTGTTAATTGATCATTTAGTTCCAGAATGAACAAATTTATGCCAAATACCTAATAATGCATGATAGGTTTTCCTTTCATAATCATTTTTATGTAAGTATTTTCATTCATCTTCTCCAGTCTTATAAGACAGTTATTACTATGCTCTGTTTCTAATATTGGAAAATAAAGTAAGTAAAGAGAAGTGACCTATCACTTAATGTGGGGGCTCACACTGAATTACTAAGATTCAGGATGTGGTACCAGGTGTTCAAATTTAATATTTCATTCCTTTTCCAAAGCACCAGAAAAGGAGAGTCGGGTATTTATTTGAATTCAACAGATTGACTAGGAAGGTAAGGACAGGGATTATTGGGAATGGTGGAAGATTCTGAGAGAGGGACTAAGACTGTCTTGTCATCCTAGATCTCCTTTCCTGAGAAAAAAAATGGTTGGAGAAACTAACTGTTCTTGTGATCATGCTCTAAGAATTTACTTGAACAGTGACTCAGGAGGTTGGAGACTGGGATAGAAGGTTGTTTTTTGAGACTATTATATGTCAAATTCAGAAGACAGAGTTAGGTGATCTTCTTAGATATGGATGCATCTTAAATAAATAACTTATGCATCTAAACCATAAGTTACGAAGGGTATTGCTAAGACATATATTTGCTTAACAGTGTCAATATGTCAGATTATATTGTTCAATGACTTTATGTTTATGAATTAACTTTTAACTGGAGAAATGATTATGTTAAGTTGGAAGACTCCATATAACACAGTTGTAGTCTTTAATAGGTTGGTGATTGACTGTGGAAAAATTCTTTTCATACTTATATCTTTATTAGAACCACTTTTTTCTTCTTTTCACGAGGATGAAGATCAAATACTTGACTTTTGGGATGTCTTACTTGTTTTCTACTTTTAGAAATGTCTAAATCTTATTCAGTCTTAAAAGTAACAAATTGTATCTTTTTGAAATCAAAAATGTTTATTTTTTCTGCATTGCTCTGTGTTGATTTGGATATGACACATTCTTGAGATTGCATTGTGGGAAATGACCTTACAAGGCTTCTCTTTTCTGAAAGTCTCTGAAAAGATTTTGTGAAGTTGGCTGAACATCCTCAATAATGAGGGATTTACCATGTACAGGGGTTAGTGTAGACTCCTGGTATACTTTAATGACTCTAACATCAGATTGTTTGGGGATTAAATCCCCATTCTGCCCTTTAATGTGTTTCATTAATTTATTGAAATTATTTGATGAGTTAATATATCAAGATTATTCAGAATAGAGTAATACAAGGCAAATGCCATGTAAAGTTTACTTTTATATCACGAGGGCACTCATTTCCTTTCTGAATTTAAATACTTACTATATTCAATATTTATAATATCGTTTGGCAAACATTTCTAGTTATGGGCCAAGAAGTAAATATTTTCAGTTTTTAAGCAATTGAATCTTTGTTGTAACTACTGCATTTTGCCATAAATGCACAAAAGCATTCACCGACAATTCATAAGTGAATGGATGTAGATGTGTTTGAATAAAATTCATTTACAAAACAGGTGATAGGCCAAATTTGGTCAACAGGTCACAGTTTGTTAACCGTGATGTAGAAGAGTATTTCAATTATTTTATAAGTGTATAAATCTGACTAGATGATGCCTTAAACCTAGGTTGAAACAATATGCCCTGTAGAAGAAAATCATGAAATCTATGTTCCCTTGATATGTAATCCATTTGGTCCATCAGTTATGTGATGGCTGCCAAAAGCTGAAAGAGAAAGATAGCATTTGGAATAACACAATTAGAGTGAACACTTAAAAAGGAATATCAGACTTAAGTTTTAAGTAAAATATTATTCTATTCAAACATGTTCAAATATGCTGGAAAAATTTATATAGCTCTTAAAAGAAAATGTTACACATGCCATATTCAATAATTATGTTGAATAGAAAAAGCCATACATGAATATATCATGTAGAAAGACCTTGTCTGCTAGTGTACTGAAGAAATCATTAGTATAGATTTAGAGCAATTTAATTGAGAAAATAATATTTTATATAAATAAAGACTTAGAGCAGTGCCTTATAATGATTTAGAATTTTAGATAAACGTGCAAAATAGTTAGTCATTTCAATGAAGGTCAGTGACAGATTATATTTCCAAATTATATACAAATCATCTGAGAGGAAAGATAATTAGTTAAAAATTCTAGATCGTATTCTATTGAGAATAAGTTGTCAGCTGGGCATGGTGGTACATGCCTTGAATCCCAGCACTTGAGAGGCTAAAATAGAAGGATAGAGGAGGAGTTCCATGCTAGGGTGGGATACATAGAAAGTTCAAGGCCAGCCTGAGCTACATAAAAGAATAAGTGATTATTGTTGTGCTGGGTGGAGGTACATTGTAGTATTTAAAAGGTTCTTACAGTGTCTCAAACACATCACACTTGAATTCACCCCCTCCGCTGCTCTTTTTCATCTCCCCTCCCCTGATTCCTGGAACAGTTTCTACAGGTATCATTTTTGCTTTTAAATACATGTGTATACATTGTTTGCACCATATTCATCCTCCTACTCATTTCACCTCCACCTCCTCCTTCCACCAGTGCAAACCCCCTCCCCGGCAGAGCCTGTTCTGCCCTCCTGTTCTCCAGTTTTGTAAAAGAAAAAATACTAGCTTTTGCTAATTTGAGATAAAGAAAAATATATAGAGAGATCCTTTGTATTTTTTCCATGCATATACGTATTAAAACCCCAATTGGTTCATCTCTACCAGTCCTCTTCACTCCTCCTAATTTCCCTTTCCATTGTGGCCCCAGCCACTTTAAGATTTTTATATTCATTCCTGTACAGTGAGCACATAAAACACATTCAAGTTTTTGGTTTCCTTCCCTTGCCCTATCCCTTTCAAGTGTGGTCTCCCTTTAGTATGACCTGTGTCCCATAATATTGATGTATTTGTATTAGATTTATATTCCACATATGAGAGAGAACATGTGATTTTTGGCCTTCTGAGCCTGACTAACTTCTCTTAAAATGATTTTCTACAGTTCCATCTATTTACCTGCAAATGACAAAATTTCATTCTTCTTTGTGGCTGAGTAAAATTCCATTGTGTATAGATACCACATTTTTAAAATCCATTTGTCAGTAGTAGGGCATCTTGGTTGTTCCCATAGCTTAGCTATTTATTGTATAGTGCCACAATAAACATGGATGTGCAGGTGCCTTTATAGTAACTTAACTCACATTCCTTCAGGTATCCCCTAGGGATGGTATTGCTGGATCGTATGGCAGATCTACTTTTAGTTTTTAAGGAGCCTCCATATTGTTTGCAAATGTGGTTGTACTAGCTTGCATCCAGCAGTGTATAAGGGTTCCTTTTCCCCTACGTCTTTGCCAACATTTGTTGTTGGTGGTGCTCTTCATGGTAGCTATTCTAACAGAGGTGAGGTGGAATCTTAGTGTTGTTTTGATTTGCATGTCCTTTATGGCTAGAGATGGTGAGCAGTTTTTCATGTGATTTTTAGTCATTTGGACTTCTTCCTTTGAAAAAGTTCTGTTCAATTCAGTAGCCCATTTCTTTATTGGGTCATTGATTTTTTGAGAGTTTAGTTTTTTAAGTTCCGTATATATTCTGGTTATCAGTACCTTGTCTGATGTGTAGCTAGCAAAGATTTTCTCCCATTCTGTGGGTGGCCTCTTCAATTTAGAGACCATTTCTTTTGTTATGTGGAAGCTTTTTAATTTCATGTAGCACCAATTGTCAGTCATTTCTCTTAGCTGCTGAGCTGCTTGAGTTTTACTGAGGAACTCCTTGCCTATACCTACTGCTTCCAGTGTATTTGCTGCTCTTCCCTGAACTAGCTTCAACGTTTCTGGTCTGACATTAAGGTTCTTAATCCACTTTGAGTTGATAATTGTAGAGGGTATCTAGTTTCAGTTTTCTGCAGGCAAACAATATAGTCTTCCCAGCAAGATTTGTTTTTTCTCTATCATATGTTTTAGGCACCATTGTCAAAAATTTCATATCTGGGTCCTCTATTCTGTTCCATTGGTCCTCATATCTGTTTTTGTGCCCGTACCATGCTGTTTTTATTGCTATGGCAGCTCTGTAGTAAGTATAGTTTGAAGTTGGATATTGTGATACCTCCAGAGTTGGTCTTTTTGCTCAATATTGGCTGGCTATTTGTGGTCTTTTGTGTTTCCAAATGAACTTTAGGGTTGATTTTTTTCAATCTCTGTGATAAATGTCACTGGGATTTTGAACATGTAGATTGTTTTTGGTAGTATAGCCAATTTTACTATGTTGACTGTCAATCCATGAGCATGGGAGATCTTTCTTACCTTCTGTAGCTTTCTTTGGTCTCTTTTGTCAATGGTTTGTAGTTCTCCTTATAGAGGTCTTTCACATCTTTTGCTAAGTTTATTCCAAGGTACTTGACTTTTTGTGTGGCCATTGTAGGGGAATGGAATTATTTTTCTATATTCTTTTTCAATCTGTTCATTGTTGGTGTATAGAAAAGCTACTGATTTTTGTAAGCTGATTTTGTATCCTACTACTTTGCTGAAGCTATTTTTGTTTTATAGGAGTTTTGTGGGTCTTTTAGGTATAAGATTATTTCATCTGCGAATAGGGGTAGTTTGACTACTTCTTTACCTATTTGCATTCCTTTTTTCTTCTTCCTGCCTTATTGCTCTGGCAAGGAATTCCAAGACTATGTTGAATAAGAGTGGGAAGAGTGGGCATCCTTATCTCATTCCTAACTTTTGGGGAAATGGTTTTAATTTTTTCCCATTAAGTATGATGTTGGGTATAGGTTTGCCATATATAGCCTTTATTATGTTGAGGTACATTCCTTCTATTCCTAGTTTCATCAGAGCTTTTATGAAGTGGTAATTTCATGATAAAGTTTTATCAAAGACTTTTACTGCATCTATTGAGATCATCAAGTGTTTTTGTCTTTGTGTCTATTAATGTGCTGTACTATATTTAATGATTTGCATATGTTGAGCCATCTGTACATCCCTGAAAAGAATCCAAGTTGGTCATGATGTGTGATCTTTCTAATATGTTATTGGATTCAGGTTCCATTATTTTACTGAGGATTTTTGCATCAATGCTCATTAAGGAAATGGGTCTGCAATTCTTGTTTTTGTATGTGTCCTTGTCCAGTTTTGAAATGAGGGTAACACTGGCTTCATAAAATGAGTTAGACAGTGTTACTTCCCTTTCTATTTTGTGGGAAAGTTTAAGGAATGTTGATATTAGTTCTTGTTTAAAGGTCTGGTAGAATTTAGCATAAAATCTGTCAGGTCCTGGACTTTTCTTTCTTGAGAGGCTCTTTATTGCTGCTTCAATTTCTTTGTGTGTCGTAGATCCGTTTATGTGATTAATATCTTCTTGGTTCAGTTTTGGATGGTTATATGTGTCTAGAAATTTGTTCATTTCTTCTAGATTTTCCAATTTATTTGAATACAGGTTCTAATAGTAGTCCCTGATGATTCCCTGGATTTCCTTTGTGTTTGTTGTTATCCATCACCCCTTTTCTTCTGATTTTACTAATTTGGGTGTTTTCTCTCATTTTAGTCACATTTGCCAAGGATTTGTCAATCTTGCTTATTCTTTTTTTCAACTAGCTTTTTATTTCGTTAATTCTTCGTATGGATTTTTGGTCTCTATTTTGTGGATTTCAGCACTTATTTTTATTATTTCTCTCTTTCTGCTTGTTTGGGTTTAACTTGTTCTTGTTTTTCTGAGTTTGATATGTAGCATTAGGTTATTTATTTGAGATCTTTCTGTGTTTTTAATATATGTACTCAATCCTATAAATTTTCCTCTTAGGACTACCTTTCCTGTGTCCCATAGGTTCTGATAGGTTGTGTGTTTATTTTCATTAAATTCTAGTAACTTTTTGATTTCATCCCTTATTTCTTCTATGACCCATTGACTAAGGAGAAATGTGTTGTTCAGTATCCAGGTATTTGAGTATTTTCTGCTACTGCTTTTGTTATTTACTTCTAATTTCATTGCATTGTGATCACATATATGCAGGTGATTATTTCAATTTTCTTATATTTGTTGAGAATTGCTTTGTGCCCTAACATATGATCTATTTTGAAGAACGTTCCATGGGTTGCTGAGTAGAATGTATAGTGTGCTCTTATAGGGTGGAATATTCTATAGACATCAGTCAGGTCCATTTGATCTATGGTGTCATTTAGGTGTAGGATTTCTTTGTTAATTTTTTATTTAGATGACCTAATTATTGGTGATAGAGTCTCCCACTACCACTGTGTTGAGGTATACATATGTGATTTTATGTCCTTTAGTGTGTGTTTAACGAAGTTGGGTACACTGACACTGGGTGCATAAAAGTTGATAATTGCTATTTCCTCTTGATTATTGCTCCTTTTATTTGCATGAAGTGACCTTCTTTGTCTCTTTTGACTAATGTAAGTTTGAAGTCAACTTTATCTGATATAAGTATTGCTACTTCTGCCTGTTTTGTGGGGCCATTGGTTTGGCAAATATTCTTCCAGCATTTCACCCTAAGCCAGTATTTATTTCTATTAATAAGATGGGTCTCTTGTAAACAACAGAGTGTTAGATTTTCCTTTTTAATCAAGTTTGCCAAACAGTGTCTTTTGATGGGGGACTTGAGTCCACTGACATTCAGTGTTAATATTGATAGGTATGTGGTGATTCTTACCCTTTAGTTGTTTTTGTTGTTTAAGGATCTGATTGTGTGCAGTTGAATCAATGTTACTCTCTGGTTACTTGTCTTTTCTTCTGTGGTTTGATGCTTCCCATCCTGTCATGATTTTGTTTGCTTTCATCTTTTGCGCATAGAATCTTCTGTAGTTGTGGCTTGGTGTTCATATACTGTTTTAGTTTCTGTTTATTGTGGAAGAGTTTTATTGTTCTGTCAATTATGAATAGGTGCTTGTCTTTTCTTCTCCTTGGGTTTAATACTTTCTGTCCTTTCAAGGTTTTGTTTGTTTCCATCTTCTGTGTATAGAATGGTTTAGTGGTCATGTATTGTTTTAGTTTCTGTTTATCATGGGAGGTTTTTACTCTTTGATTACTTGTTTGTTCTTCCTTTAAGGTTTAATAATTCCCATTCTTTCATGACTATCTATATTTTTTTCATCTGTGTATAGGAATCCTTTCAGAATCTTCTGTAGTAGTAATTTAGTGGTCATGTATTGTTTCAGTTTCTGTTCATCATGGAAGATTTTTATTCTTCCTTCAATTTTGAATGATAGCTTTACTGGGTAGAGTTTCCTAGGATTGAAATAGTTTTCTTTCAGTGCTTGAAATACCTCACTCCATGCCTTCTTGCTATTTCTATTGAGAAATCTGTTATTTTGTTGAGTTTACCTTTATATGTTTTTGTTTTTCTGTCTTAAAGCCTTTCTCTGTTGTCTGTGCTAGTTGTTTTAATAATACAATCCTATGGACAGGTTCTATTTTGGTCCAGCCTGTTTGTTGTCCTAGAGGCTTCCTGTACTTCCATGGACAACTCTTTCTTGAGATTTGGAAAGTTTTCTGCTATTATTTTTTTGAGTATATTATGTATCCCATTGGCTTGCACCTCTTCTCCTTCTTCCATGCCCATGATTCTCAGATTTCATCTTTTGATGGAGTCACTGATTTCTTGCTTATTCTTTTTGTGTATCTTGAGTCTTTTACCTAAGAGGAATTCTGTATTTTCATCAATAGTTATTTTATCTTGGAGTCCTGAAATTCTGTCTTCCACTTATCACAGTCGGCTAGAGTGGCCTTCCATTGTAATTTTTATTTGATTTAAGGAACTTTTTATTTCCGGAGTTTGTGCATGATTATTTCTTCTGAGTTTTTCCTTATCTTTGTTCAACTCCTATTTCATATTTTGTGTTGTCTTCTTTATTTCCTATCTCTCTTTTTTTATTGTCTCCTTTGTTTCACTTCAGTATTTGTTGAAGTCCTCTCTTACTTCATTTAGTTGTTTCTGTTTCTTCTCAAGTTTTTTGTTTGTGGTGTGTTTATATTCCTTGAATTCATTCTGCAAGTTTTGTTTTATGGTCTATTGTAGCTTCTCCATAAGTATCTCAATGAGCTTATGCATGATTTTCTCTTGAGAAATTGTTTTATGGACATTGTTGAGCTCATTGGTGATATTTATCATCCTGTTGGAGTTCAGAACTGGGTTTTAATTTTCTTTCCATTAAATCCTCTATTAAATTGTTGTCCTTTTGAGGAGTGGGATTTCCTTGCCTTCTTCTTCTTCCTGTGCTTCTCATTAGTGCTGTGCTTCCATGTTATTGCTTGGCTAGTTAGCTGTTTTAATCACCTGTTTACTTTCCCTTGATTTAATTATGGTGTTGTGTCTGGTTTATTTGTTAGCTGGGTTGATGTGCTATTTCCTTCCCTGGCTTAGAAGTGTAAATTAGCAATAACAAATTCAGAGGTTCAATGCCAGGCTAGTTGTTTACGTATTATATAGAGAACCCCTTGGTAATATTATCTATAAACAGTAAGGATCAGTGCTGTAATTGTTGTTTGGATAGAGATAGAAACTTGGATAATTTGAAAAGTTGGCACTAAAAGTTGGGTCAGGGTGAACAGATGGGGTGAGTGGGGGAAGAGGTGTGCTGGCTGCAGTGTTTTGTGGCCCTTGTGTGTGTTAGTGTGCACTTCAGCTGTTGTAGTGGATGGTGCTTGTGTCATGGCTTTGCAGAAGGATGAGGGTATGCCTGGTTGGTACAACAGATCAATCAGCATGTGTTAAGTGTGGAAGAGGGAAGGGTAATGAAGTGATAGGTAGGGGGAGATGAGGAAGGGGAGGTGAAGTCGAGGGAGAGTGGATGACAAGGGGTTGAAAGAATAGTTGAGTGGAAGAACAATGGATTGTAGCACAAGAAAAGGAGAGGAAAGTGAAGGGGGTAAGAATGGAGAAAAGAAAATAATAACAGTAAAATTTAAAATACTAAATAAAAAAAGGAAAAACTAAGGAAAAAAAACAACAAAAATAACAACAAAAGGTATTGTCAGTTTAGCAAAAGTTCTGGACTTCTTTTGGCATCCAATCTGGGTATTGGCACTTATGACTGGGGGTTTCTCAGTGCCCCTGGCCTTCTCAAGGTTGTTTTCTGGGTTATGTGAGGGTGCTGCCCCTCTTGTGGGACAGCATCAGGAAGTCAGCTGGAGTGGTTTTTTTTTTTCCTGCTTTCCTTGGTCTGATGGGCTGTCTGTTACAAGCAGGAGCTCTGAAGTGGTCTTACAAAATGACTGGCTTGTGAGCAGTATTTGGTTTCTTCTTTCCACAGGGCAGGTTGAAATTGGGATCTGTGATAGCTCACTAGTATTTTTTGCAATACTAATCACCTCTCAAGGGTTACATTTCAACACCAAAATTGGATTAAGTTTCAACCCTATAAAAAAAAACTCAAAAGGCATTAAATTTCCACATGTCTTCTTATGGGAACAAACTCAAACCATATCCAAACAATAGCCAAGGGATTCTTAAAATTAGTTAACTTTAAACCAAATTACGAATTTAAATAATTTACTCACCTTATTATTACATAAATAATTTTGTAGTACTGGGAATAAAACCCAGGATCTTTGTGCATGCTAGGAGAGTGCTTTTCTGTGGAGCTATACATCTTCACCCCTACTTCAGTAATAAGGACTTGCTTTTATGGAAGATCAGGATCAGTGCATATCTAATAGAGAAACTGAATACAACTGGAATGTAGTGAAATTGGATTTTGTAACCTTGTTTCTGTGTAACTATTATAATTTATAAAAGCCTTCTTGATACACTTTAATTGTGGACACCTTAAATAGTGTTTATACACTATAGAATAGTAAAATGTCTAATTTACTAATGATGGTAAATGGAGATAAAGAACATGAAACAGTAAACAAGTAAATTATTAAGGCATTAACTTATAGCTTCAAAATTCTCCTTGCCAACAACTAACTTATTCCTTATAAGTAATTGCTTATTTAAAATGTTTATTATGTATTTCATGAGTACTGAGTTCTCTTGTGAGCACTAAAAAGAGGTTATGAAAGTCCTTACTCTTACAGAACTTATTTAAGATGAAAAATTTGGGTGCTTGTAAAATTAGATATTAACTCTATGGAATATATCAGTAGATAGGATATTATCAAAATAATAATAGAACTGAGGGAAAAATCACCATAATTTGATCTTAGAAATTAAGAGAAAGAAAATACAGAGTGTGACAGAAGAGAAGCATGTGACTGACCTGTAGACTTATGTTTAGAATGAACAAGCAAGTATAAAAATAATAGCAATATTCAGAATTTGCTTATTTAATATTAGAACTCTATTATTGAATGACTTTATTTACCTGTATACAACTTGACCAAGAGAGAGAAAAATAGATCTGTTATGTACTGAATATTTGTGTTCCAGCAAAATTCATGTGTGGAAACCCTAACCCCTAATGAGATGGTATTAAGAGGTGGAATCTTCAGGACTCACAAAGGTCTTAAAGGAGGATTGTTTATCATGCAAGTGAGACTCTAAAGGGACTCTTTTTTTTCATGTGAGAATGCAAGGAAAAGCTTTCTGTCTGCAACCTGGAACAACCTAACTGACCTGACACCTTGATCTCAATTTGTAGCCCAGAAGCAATAAATGCTGCTTTAGTCACACAGTCTTTATAATTTCATATTGCAGCCCAAACTGATTAAGACCTGAATTTTAATATTTCAGCTCCTTTTCTCAAGCACTTTACCAAACTGAAAGATGAAGACAATGCCAAATGAGAGTGGGCTTTGAATGTCAGATTGAAGAGTCCGGACTTATTGAAATAAGAAATCTGGTAACACAAAGTGATGTACATAACAGTAACTTCTGTTGTAGTTTATATTTAGAAGGCAGGATGAGAAAAGTAAACAAAAGTAACAATATCAACATAAACGATAAAGCTTTGGGTTTCACTGGACCTGACTCTAGAGTCTGGGTTTGCTGCTTACAAGCTGTGTTATATTAAGTTGCTTTTCTAATCTACATCATTGACATTATTAGTATAGTTTCTCAAATTCAATGTAATATGTTATTTTATAAAGTCTTAAATGTGTAATTAAAAAAAAAGGTTATGAAAAGGGAGGTTAAGAAGGGAGAAAAGGGACTCATGGTGGTCATGAATCTGTACTCACTGCTATTTATCTTTCCACTCCAAGAGGATGGACTAATGGTGGTACAACTTTAGCATCCTCATTATTTGGGAAGTTAAGGATTGTGGAGGATTTGTGAAGGTGCCATTATATTAAGAATAATGCTTGTGATTTAATGTTGGGTAGGAATCTGTAGTATGATATATAGAAGCACCTACCTGAGAAGCTGAATAATGGTCCTAGAACTATAGTAGATGTACTAATTATAACTCCCATAGGGTTTATCCTGATCATCCATAATGGAAGTAATTTGGAGCTTAGTATTTAACCTCTGGTGGGAGAGTAGTAGTGAGATCCTAAACCAAAGAGACCAACTTAAGTATATTATTGAACACAAAACAACAGGAGTCACTTTACCTTCCTGAGACATAGCCAAGACTAAATAACTAAGAACATTAATCAATTCCCTGTGGAGATGATGAAGAAATTAGGAGTAAAGATGAAGGGTAACCTGATAGAAATCAGCAAGGTATTTTCAGCAACACACTGCACAGGCATATGTATTTGTTGGGTACATTGAGGCAGCCACATGTCTGTGTTACTGTTTTAGAGGAGTATGTATTTGTGGTAATTTGATGGCAAGCAGGAATATTAGCAAGCTGAAAAATGTTGGTTTAGTGCACTGAACAACTATGGAATATTACAACTAATTTTTTCTTACATTAGTGCATTTATCAGGAACTTTTTCTTTAAAAAAAAAATCATTTTATGTGGGGAAAAAGGAACCTTCTTACACTGCTGGTGGGAGTGTAAACTAGTACAACCATTCTGGAAAAAAATTTGGAATCTACTTAAAAATCTAAATATTGATCTACCATATGATCCAGCAATACCACTCTTGAGGATATACCCAATAGAATGTGATACAGGTTACTCCAGAGGCACCTGCACACCCATGTTTACTGCAGCACTATTCACAATAGCCAAGTTATGGAAACAGCCAAGATGCCCCACTACTGATGAATGGATCAAGAAAATGTGGTATCTATACACAATGGAATTTTATGCAGCCATGAAGAAGAATGAAATGTTATCATTCGCAGGTAAATGGATGGAATTGGAGAACATCATTCTGAGTGAGGTTAGCCTGGCCCAAAAGACTAAAAATCACATGTTCTCCCTCATATGCGGAAATTAGATCAAGGACAAACACAACAAGGGGATTGGACTTTGAGCATATGATAAAGCGAGAGCACACAAGGAAGGTATGAGGATAGGTAAGACACCCAAAAAACCAGATAGCATTTGTTGCCCTCAACGCAGAGAAACTAAAGCAGATACTTTAAAGCAACTGAGGCCAATAGAAGGGGACCAGGAACTAGAGAAAAGGTTAGTTCGAGAAGAATTAAATTAGAAGGTAACACACATGTACAGGAAAGCAATGCGAGTCAACTCCCTGTATAGCTATCCTTATCTCAACTAGCAAAAACCCTTGGTCCTTCCTATTATGCTTATATTCTCTCTTCAACAATATTAGAGATAAGGGCAGAATAGTTTCTGCGGGGTAGCGTGGGGAGGGGTTGGGGGGAAGGGGGAGGAATGACCCAAACATTGTATGCACATATAAATAAAAAAAAAGAAAAAAAATTTTAATTGCTTTATTATATACTAATAATTAACAGGCTCAGAAAGAAATGAAGGAAAACAATCTCATTCATAGTAGCTTCAAAAAATATAACTAGTAAAAACTTAACCAAGAAGACAAAGTTTCTGTACAATGAAAACAATGAAATCTTAAAGAAAGAAATTGAAGTAGACACTAGAAGATGGAAAATACTTTCATGCTCATGGATAGGCAGAGTTAATACTGTGAAAATGGCTATACTATCAAGACTAATTTACAGATTCAATAAAATGTTCATCAAAATCACAATGTCATTCTTTTCAGAAAATAGAACATGTTCTTAAATTCGTATAGAAGAATAAAATACCCTATTAAAGGTAATCCTAATTCCCCCACCCCCTAAAAAATAGAGTTATCACAATACCAGACTTTAAATTATACTACAAAGCCATAGTATCAGAAACAGTTGTTATGGGCATAAAAGTAGGCATGAAGACCTATGGAACAGCATAGAAGACTGAAAAATAAAACCTTACAAATAATACCATCTGATATTTGACAAAAGAGCCCAAGATAGACACTGGGGAAGATACAACCTATTCAATAAATGGTGCTGGGAAAACTGGCTATCTACAAGCAGAATACTGAAACTAGGCTCCTATCTCTCATCCTGCACAAAAATGAACTCTAAATAGATCAAAGAAGACCCAAAACACTGAAACTGCTATAGCAAAATATAGGGAAACTCTGGAAGATATAGGCATAGGTAATTATTTTCTGAATAAAGTTCCAATTGTCTAGGAAAAAGAGAGCAAGAACTTACAACTGGCAATTCATCAAATTTAAAAGTTTCTGCACATCAAAAAAAAAACAGTTAAAAGAATCAAAAGAAAACTCACAGAATGAGAGATAATACAACAGAATGAGAGAAAATTCAACAGCTAAGGAATTAATAACCAGAAAATACAAAGAGCTCAAAAAAATCTAAACAGCAAAAAATAATCCAATTAATAAGTGGGCACATTAATTGAACAGAAGAAGAGCAAATGGCTAATTTATACTTGAAGCAATGTTCAATATCCTTAGCCAGAAAGAAAATGCAAATCAAAACTACATTCAAAACAGTCATATTGGCCATCACCAAAAAAACATAAACAACAAATAATCCTGGCAAGGATACAACATATGAGACCTCATATGCTGTTAGTGGAAATGTAAACTGGTGCAATTGCTATGGAAATAAGTATGGAGGTTGTTCAAAAAATTGAAAATACCTTATGGTTTTATCATACTACTCTTAGGTACATATCTGAAGGAGTGCAAATCAATACATCAGAGAGAAACCTGCATACCCATGCTTATTGCAGCTCTCTTTACAACAGACAAAATGTGCAAACAGCTGAGGTGTCCAACAACCAATGAATGGATAAAGAAAATATTAACTATCTATCCATCTGTAGCTAGCTAGCTATATACATATATTTAGCCAAAAAGAAAAATGAAGTCTGTCATTGCAGGAAAGTGGATGGAATTGGAAATTATCCTGCTGAGATAAACCAAGCTCAAAAGGCCAAATATTGCATGTTCTCAATTATTTGGGAAACTTACCCTTAAAATGATGATGATGATGATAATAATGGGTCATGAATGCACTGGGGGGTGGCAATCAGTGGGAAAGAGGAAGGGGGAGAGGAAAGGGTATGCGAGGATGAAGAAGATGGAAGTATGCTACATACGTACATATGAAGACACCATAATGAAACCCATCAACCACTGTCTGAAAGAGTGGGGAAAAGGGACAAGGGAAATGAAAATATAATGGAGGGGTGAATTATTTCAAGTTACTCTATACGTGGTATGGAATTATCACAATGAAATTCCCTCTTACTATGAATGTATGGTGATTTTAAAATAAACTTGAAAACTCTCTAAAAGATGAGTACTGCATGATCTCACTCAAATGTGGAATAAAGAAATGTTAATCTCATAGATCAGAATGGTGATTACTGAGGCCAAGGAGATTAAGGAGTGGGGATGAGGAATCAATGATCAACTGATTCTAAGTCACGGTTAGGTAAGAAAAAGAAGTTCTGGTATGGTATTGGACAGTATAGTACAATAATAATAGCGTAATGTACATATCATAAAGCTGGAAAGATTTGGAAAGTTTTCATGTAAGAAATGATAAATTTTTAAGCATTACATATGTTTAGCCTAATTTAAATATTATACAATATTTACATGTATTGAAATATCATGTGACACCTCATTAATTTGTAGACTTTTATGTTTATTTATGAATCAGTTGATAAAATGATTTTTAAAATTTTCTTAGGTTGTTTAATGAAGATTTCTCCTGTTACAATGTCATTCCCCTCTCCGAGAACCATTGCTCCACCTCCTTGTTTATCACTGGATATAAAATACTCCCTGGAGGAGGATGTGAGGCTTTTTGCATGAAGGAAGGCTTTTGGATGGGACGGGTTTTTTTTAATTTTTATTTTATTCATATGTGCATATGATGTTTGGGTCATTTCTCCCCCCTTCCCCCACACCCCTTACTACCTTCCCTCCCTTAACCCCCCCTTATCCCACACTACCAGGCAGAAACTACTTGGCCCTTTTCTCTAATTTTGTTGAAGAGAGAGTATAAGCAATAATAGGAAGGAGCAAGGGTTTTTGCTAGTTGAGATAAGAATAGCTATACAGGGAGTTGACTCGCATTGCTTTCCTGTACATGTGTGTTACCTTCTAAGTTAATTCTTCTTGAACTAACCTTTTCTCTAGTTCCTGGTCCCCTTCTATTGGCCTCAGTTGCTTTAAAGTATCTGCTTTAGTTTCTCTGCATTGAGGGCAACAAATGCTATCTAGCTTTTTGGGTGTCTTACCTATCCTCATACCTTCCTTGTGTGCTCTCGCTTTATCATGTGATCAAAGTCCAATCACCTTGTTGTGTTTGCCCTTGATCTAATTTCCACATATGAGGGAGAACATACGAGTTTTGGTCTTTTGGGCCTGGCTAACCTCACTCAGAATGATGTTCTCCAATTCCACCCAATTACCTGCGAATGATAATATTTCGTTCTTCTTCATGGCTGCATAAAATTCCATTGTATATAAATACCACATTTTCTTAATCCATTTTTCAGTAGTGGGGCATCTTGACTGTTTCCATAACTTGGTTATTGTGAATAGTGCTGCAATAAACATGGGTGTGCAGGTGCCTCTGGAGTAACCTGTATCACATTCTATTGGGTCTATCCCCAAGAGTGGTATTGCTGGATCATATGGTAGATCAATATTTAGATTTTTAAGTAGATTCCAAATTTTTTTCCAGAGTGGTTGTACTAGTTTGCATTCCCACCAGCAGTGCAAAAGGGTTCCTTTTTCCCTGCATCCTCGCCAACACCTGTTGTGTTGTCAGTGGTGTTGCTAATGATGGCTATTCTAACAGGGATGAGGTGGAATATTACAGTGGTTTTAATTTGCATTTCCTTTATTGCTAGAGATGGTGAGCATTTTCTCATGTTTTTTGGCCATTTGAATTTCTTCTTTTGAGAAAGTTCTGTGTAGTTCACTTCCCATTTCTTTATTGGTTCATTAATCTTGGGAGAATTTAGTTTTTTCAGTTCCCTATATATTCTGGTTATCAGTCCTTTGTCTGATGTGTAGCTGACAAATATTTTCTCCCACTCTGTGGGTGTTCTCTTCAGTTTAGAGACCATTTCTTTTGTTGAGCAGAAGCTTTTTAGTTTTATGAAGTCCCATTTATCTATGGTATCTCTTAGTTGCTGAGCTGCTGGGGTTTCATTGAGAATGTTCTTGCCTATACCTGTTAATTCCAGAGTATTTCCTACTCTTTTCTGTACCAACTTTAGAGTTTGGGGTCTGATATTAAGATCCTTAATCCATTTTGAGTTAATATTGGTATAGGGTTATATACATGGATCTAGTTTCAGTTTTTTGCAGACTGCTAACCAGTTTTCCAGGCAGTTTTTGTTGAAGAGGGTGTCTTTTCTCCATCATATATTTTTAGCATCTTTGTCAAAGACAAGTTGGTTATAGTTGTGTGGCTTCATATCTAGGTCCTCTTCTGTTCTACTGGTCTTCATGTCTGTTTTTGTCCTTGTACCATGCTGTGTTTATTGTTATTGCTTCTAATATAGTTTGAAGTCAGGTATTGTGATACCTCCTGCATTGTTCTTTTGACTGAGTATTGCCTTGGCTATTCATGGCCTCTTGTGTTTCCATATAAATTTTACAGTAGATTTTTCAATCTTTTTATTGAATGTCATTGGGATTTTAATGGGAATTGCATTAAACATGTAGATTACTTTTGGGAGTGTAGACATTTTTACTGTTGATTCTACCTATCCATGAGCATGGGAGATCTCTCCACTTTCTGTAGTCTTCCTCAATATCTTTCTTCAGAAGTTTATAGTTTTCCTTGTAGAGGTCATTAACATCCTTTGTTAAATTTACACCTAGGTATTTGAATTTTTTTGAGGCTATTGTAAATAGTTTCTCAGTTTATTCATTATTAGTGTAAAGAAATAGTAATGATTTTTCCATGTTGATTTTATATCCTGCTACCTTGCTATAGCTATTGATGGTGTCTAAGAGCTTTTGAGTAGAGTTTTTGGGTCTTTAAGGTATAGGATTATATCATCTGCAAATAGGCATATTTTGACAGTTTCTTTACCTATTTGTATTCCTTTTTATTCCTTCTTCTTGCCAATTGCTCTGACTAGGAATTCCAGTATTATGTTGAATAGGAGTGGAGATAGTGGGCATCTTTGTCTAGTTCCTGATTTTGGAGGGAATGGTTTCAGTTTTTCTCCATTAGGTATAATTCTGGCTGTAGGTTTGTCATATATAGCTTTTATAATATTGAGGCACTTTTCCTTCTATTTCTAGTTTTCTTAGAGCTTTTATCATGAAATGGTGTTGGATCTTATCAAAGCCTTTTTCTGCATCTATTGAGATGATCAAGTGGTTTTTGTCTTTGCTTCTGTTAATGTGGTTTATTACATTTATTGATTTTCGTATGTTGAACCACCTCTGCATTCCTGGGATGAAGCCTACTTGGTCGTGGTGAATAATCTTTTTGATGTGTTGTTGAATTCAGTTTGCCATTACTTTATTGAGGATTTTTGCATCAAAGTTCATTAAGGAGATTGGTCTATAGTTCTTTTTGGAAGTGTCTTTGCCTGGTTTTGGGATAAATGTAATACTGGCTTCATAAAATGTGTTAGGCAGTTTTCCATCCCTTTATATTTTGTGGAACAGTTTAAGGAGGGTTGGTATCTGTTCTTCTTTAAAGGTTGATAGAATTCAGCAGAGAATCCATCAGGTCCTGGACTTCTCTTTTTAGGGAGACTCTTGATTGCTGCTTCAATTTCATTTTGTGTTATAGGTCTATTCAGGTGATTAATATCCTCTTGGTTCAGTTTTGGATGATTATATGTATCTAGAAACCTGTCCATTTCTTTTAGATTTTTGAATTTATTTGAATATAGTTTCTCAAAGTAGTCTCTGATGATTTCCTGGACTTCCATGGTGTTTGTTGCTATCTCCCCTTTTGCATTCCTGATTTTACTAATTTGGGTTTTTTCTCTCCTCATTTTAGTCAGTTTTGCCAGGTGTCTGCCTATCTTGTTTATTTTTTCAAAGAACCAACTTTTTGTTTCATTAATTCTTTGTATGGTTTTTTTGGTTTCTATTTCATTGATTTCAGCTCTTGTTTTTATTATTTCTCTCCTATTTGTTTTGGGATTTGCTTGTTCTTGTTTTTCCTAGGAGTTTCTAGGAGTTTGAGATGTATCATTAGGTCATTGATTTTGGATCTTTCAGTCTTTTTAATATATGCACTCATAGGTATAAACTTTCCTCTCAGGACTGCCTTTGCTGTGTCCCATAGGTTCTGGTAGGTTGTGTTTTCATTTTCATTGACTTCCAGGGACTTTTTAATTTCCTCTTTTATTTCATCAATGACCCATTGTTCATTAAGCAATGAGTTATTCAGTTTCCAGCTGTTTGCATGCTTTTTGTCTTTATTTTTGTTGTTGAGTTCTAGTTTTATTGCATTGTGATCAGACAGAATGCATGGTATAACTTCTATTTTCTTATATTTGCTGAGGCTTGCTTTATGCCCTAAGATGTGATCTATTTTGGAGAATGTTCCATGGGCTGCTGAGAAGAATGTATATTGTGTAGAAATTGTATGAAATGTTCTGGGACATTAACTAGGTCCATTTGATCTATGGTATATTTTAGATCTAGGATTTCTTTATTGATTTTTTGTTTGGATGATCTATCTATTGATAATAATGGGGTGTTGAAGTCTCCCACAATCACTGTGTTGGAGTTAATATATGCTTTTAGGTCTTTCAGGGTATGTTTGATGAAATTGGGTGCGTTGATATTGGGTGCATATAGGTTGATAATTGTTATTTCCTTTTGGTCTATTTTCCCTTTTATTAGTTTGGAATGTCCTTCTTTACCTCGTTTGATCAATATAGGTTTGAAGTCTACTTTGTCAGAGATAAGTATTGCTACTTCTGCCTGTTGTGGGGGGCCATTGGCTTGGTAAATCTTCTTCCAGCCTTTCATCCTAAGCCTATGCTTATTTCTGTTGGTGAGATGGGTCTCCTGTAAAGCAACAAATTGTTGGATCTTCCTTTTTAATCCAGTTTGTCAAAGGTGTCTTTTGATGGGGGAATTAAGTGCATTGACATTATGTGTTCGTAGTGATAGGTATGTGGTGATTACTTTCATTTAGTTGTCTTAGTTTTTTGAAGGTTTACTTATGTGTCCCTAAATTGAGATTACTCTCTACTTTCTTGCTTTTTCTTTTCCTTGTAATAATAACAATGGTGATATTTAGAATGGAAGGGTGAGAGGAGAGGGAAAGCAAAGAAGGTAAAGAAAAAAGGAAATACAAATAAACAAAAAAGTGAAACAAAATAAAACAAAACAAACAAACAAAAAAGTGTCAAAGATATAACTAGGGAGATAGATATAGTGTACTAATCAACAGTAAGCTGAACAGGCAATAGAGAGACAGAGAGAGGATTAAAAAAAAATCTCCAAGTTCAAATGCAATAAAGTTTCAGTCTTAATAATTTTGGTGTTATTTCATCAGCCTCCAATCCTAGAGATGGTGTCTCAGAAGTAGTTCTGTTGTCTCATCAAAGGGAAAAAAACCAAAAAACCCAAAACACCACAAAATGTCCCAAGTTCAAATGCAATATAGTTTCAGTAAGTTTTTCAGCATGCAGGTGTAGTTCAGTTGTTGTCTCATCAAAGGAAGAGAGAAAAAAAAAAAGAGTCCATAGACAGCTTTTTGAATGTCTATTTGAGTCTGTGGCTCACCTGCCCACTGCTGTCAGCCAGCTGATGCTGCAGGCTTTATTTATGCAGATCTTAAGAGTGAGATTAACACTCACCTAGCCCCATAGGTTTTGTTTATTTAGAGTTCTCCTGGGCGTGACCACCACTGCTACAAGCTTTCCCTTTTCAAGCACACTGGGGGAGGTGATACTGCACTCACTTTCTCTGGCCATTGTGTTTATTTACAGTTCATGTGGGAAGTGACCATTCCCCCCTCTCCAGTGGAGTTTTCCTCACACCTCACACGGCCACTTTTACAAGCTTTCCCACTCCTGGTTGCTGGATGGGTGCCGCCACTCCTGCCTTCTCTGTTTGTGTCTGTAATTTTCTGTGTTTGATGTGTCCTTATCTGGTTTTGGAATAAGTGTTGCTCAATTTCTGTTTGCTTAAATATTTTCTGTAGTTTCTTTTGCTGTTAAATTCCAGTTTTATTCCATTATGCTCTGATAGGATATGGGGAATTATTTAAATTTTCTTATATTTGCCCAGACTTGCTTCATGTCCTAAGATATGATGTATTTTGGAGAAAGTTCCATGGACTGCTGAGAAGAATATATATTATGGTGTTGTTGGATGAAATACTTTGTAGATGTCTATGAAGCCCATATAGTTCTATAGTGTCATTTAATTCTGAGAGTTCTTTGATGATTTTTTGTCTGGATGGTCTGTTGATGAAAGCAAGGTATTGAAGTCTCTCTCTGTCTTTTTGTTTGTGTCTGTCCATGCTTTTAAGTTCAGTAGTATTTGTTTAATAAAATGTGGTACACTAGTATTTGATAAATGTTAGTAATTGTTATTTCTTCTTGATTCAATCTACCCTTTACTAATATGAAGTGACCTTTTTTCTCTTCTAATTTTGGTATGAGTATTACCACTTCTTTTTGCTTTTGGTACACATTTACTTAGAAGGTTTTTCCACCCTTTCATCCTAAGCCAATGTTTGTTTTTGTCAGTGAGATGAATTTCTTGTAAGCATTAAATTGTCATGTCTTGCTTTTAGTTTCAACCTATGTCTTTTGATTGGAGATTGAGATTATTAACATTCAGTATTGAAAGGTATGTCATAATTCTTACCACTTGTTATTTTTGTAGTATTTGATTCTTTTCCACTCTTCATTTTGCTTATGTACTTATCTGATGAGATTTATATTTCCCATATTTTCATGGTTATGTTTATCTTCTTTGTTGTATAGTTTCCTTTGAGTATCTTTTTGTACTGCTGGTTCAGTGGACATAAATTGCTTTGGTTTTTGTTTATCATGGATGGTTTTTAGTTTTCCTTGGATTATGAATACAGTGTTTTAAATTCTGGGTAATTTTAGTTGGCAGTTATTTTCTTTCAGTGTTGGAATATATCATTGCATGCTCTGCTTGCTTTTAAGGTTTCTGTTGAGAAATCTGCTATTTTTCTGATAGGTTTGCCTTTATATGTGACTTGCTGCTCCTTTTTTAAACATTTCAGTATTCTTTCCTTGTTCTGAATTCATAATATGCCAACTATGACATGTCTTGAAGGTATTCTTTCCTGGTATTGTCTGTTTGGTGTCCCAAAAGCCTCCTGTACCTGAATGGTTGTCCCTTTTCAAGATTTGGGAAATTTTACTGACTAGGTTTTCTATCCCTTCAGTTTGCACCTCTGTTCCTTCTATGCCCAGGATTCCTAGGCTTGGTCTTTTAATAGTGTCCCAGAGATCTTGCTTATTCCATTTGTATTTCTTTTTCCTTTTTCTTCATCTGACTGTTCTAATAGAGATACCTTCTCTTCAAGCCCTGATATTCTATATTCAACTTGATTCAACTTACTAGAGACCTCCTACTGAGTTTTTTGTTCAATTTATTTAAATTCCAGAGTCTCAATCTTATTCTGTTTCTGGATTTTTGTATTTTTATTACATTCCTCTTATCTTGTACTGTTTTCCTAATGTCTTTCAGTTCTTTGTACCCTCTTTCAGTTTACTCATCTTTTTATACATGTCCTCTTTCATTGATCATTGTTATAATCATGTTTTTGAGTTCTTTGTCTGGGCTTTCTTCCTCTTCACTATCCATAGGATCTGTTACTATGAGTTTGTTGAATTTTGGGGAGTGTCATGTTGATTTCTTTTCATAATTTTTGTGTTTTTATGTTGAAATTTATGCATCTGAAGTAACATTCTTTGATTAGAAGTTTTAATCAACAGAGATCTGGAGTTGAAGTATTTTTAGTATTCAGGCAGGACTCTGTAGTGGGAGGTTTGCAGTGTAGTTTCTCACCACTGGATTGGAGAATAGTTCTGTAGGCAAGCTTTCACCCACATATCCAGGGTACCAGGCTTGATTCCCAGCACTACTCAGATAAAGAAGCAGCTGGAGTGTATAGTTTGGTGCTATATGTAGGTTGTGGGTGGGTTAGGTTAAGGATTAGTTTTCTGCTTTTATGTGGTTTCCATCTTAGAAGCTTCCCTTTTTATGTACTAAAAACCACTGCTTGCCACATAATACTTTTTAGTCTATAGGCCAGGTAAGTTCACACTGGCTGCACAGGTCCCTCTCTTAGTGCCCCCTGGGGTAATATATCTATAATGCTCAGGATGTCCCCCAAATTCACCTGAAGATCCTCTGCTCTGGTGTTGGAGAATTGAGGGACTCAGATGCTCTGCCTTTTGGTCTCAGTTCTTTCTGACCCCACCCAATAGTTTGCCACTCTGTGGGAAGGATGAGCTGGGGGATATCACATGAGCCCTGGATCCTGCTCAGAGCTCTCACCCACTGTTGGCAGAAAGCTCCCAAAGCCCCAGATATCTCATAAACACTGACCATTGTGCCAGCCATGGACTTGGTGCTGTTTCTGCAATGATCCTCTGGTACTGGGGCTTGCTCTGGCTAGGAAGTGCAGGCCTATCAACCACTAGGTCCCTTACTTCCTGAGCTTCTGGTGCTGTTTTAATTTCCCAACTCACTCATGTCAAATCTCCTCTCACTTCTTCACCACTTTTTCTGGCTGTCTCTCTCCCAGTGACCATGAGCTGACCACTGTACCTTAATTTTCTGAATTCCTGGGTGGGCTCAGTCTCAAAGCCTACTTTATCACCAGCAGGTTAGATATAACCTGAGATTTCTGCCATTGGAGGCTAGGTGATTTGTTTTTAAAATTGTACTCTGACTGATGACCCTGAGTCACAGGCCTTTTGCTGCTTCCTGAGCTCCTACCTGGAGCCCTCAGCTTGTCCTGGTAAAACTTCTCTTTCTATATATCTACCACCGGTGGCAATATCCCAGCTGGATGCTGTGGCTAGCAGTCTCAGAAATCCCTAGACTGTGATTACTCACACCCCAGATTGCTCAGTCTCTAAGCTCACCTGCTTGCATGTTGTTTGCACATAGCTTCTGTAGCCTGAGTTCTCTGCCAGCAAAGGCTAGCTGCTTTGTTTTTTGAAATTGTCTACAGGCAATCTTTTTCTTTGAGATCACTAAGAGGCTTTCTTAAATAAGCTGGAAAATAGTTCCTTCTATTATTAGTTTCTAAAAATCTTGGTTATTTCTTCATTTAGTGTAAGGATTTGTGGTGGAGGCCTCTCTTTAGGCATGGAGTTTACTTTATTGGAGAAAATTGAGTTATTTAATTTCTTTAATAGATAAAAGAGTACAGAAATTTTAAACCTTTCTTCCTTTGTTAATTTGGGTAACTTCTGTATTTTTCTTAGAAATTTTCCCCACTTTGTTAAAAATTTTAAATTTATTGGAAGGCATTCATACTGTTCTCTCATGAATTTTATTGTCTGTGTGGTATTTGGTGCTGTAATTTTTCTTTTTATAAAATTGCATGGTTTTTCTTTTGAGCCTTCTAAGTAGGGACTTTTTATTATTTAATATTTCTTCTTCTTCCTCCTCTTCCTCCTTTTCTTCCTCCTTCCTCCTCATCCTTCTTCTTACTGATATTTGTTACTTCATTCCATTCTGGTCTTTTCCATCTCTAATGTTTTTTGTTTTTCAGTACTGAGGAATGAACTCAGTAGGGTCTCATACTTTATAAAAATGTGGTCTACCACTTGAGCCATGCACAGTTCTTTTTTGATTTAGTTTATTTTTTTAGATAATGTCTCACTTTTTTCCTGGGTCAGGCTTGGACCACAATCCTCCTACCTCTGTCCCATGCAAAAGTGGTATTATAAGCATGTACTACTATGATTAGCTTGTTTTATGTAGTAGGGTATAGCTAATTCTTTTTTTTTTTTTTTTTTGCCCAGACTGGCCTTAAATCACTGTCCTCCCATTCTGTGTAGCTGAAATATTACTTATTTTTTAAATTACCAATTTATTTTTAGTTACAGCCTTAGGTATATCCTATAATTTTGATTCTTGAAATTAAGTTTCACTTTGAGCTTTTCTTTGATAAATGTGTTAGCACTATTTATTTTCCAAATATTTAGAGAAGTTAGAATTATCTTTATTGTTGTTTTCTTACTTAATTTCATTGTTTTATGCTATCTTCAAGTTTGTGAGCACTTGCCATTCAAACATGCAATTAATTATCAATGTGTACAAATGTTCCAAGAGCACAAGAAAATAATTTGTATTCTGCAATTCTTGAGTGAAGCATTTCATATGTGTTGGATAAGATGAAATTGTTTGAAACTTTTCTAATATTCTACATAATGTGTCTTGTTTCATCATTTATTGAAAAGCCACATGTTTTCTCTCATATGTGGAATATAGACCTAATAGAAATGCAGCAATATTAGGAAAAACAGGTCAGGCTAAGGTGAGAGGACATACAAGAGAGGACACATAAAAATTAAGTAGGTGAATATAGTTGATGTACTCTCTACACAAGATTGAATATACAATTTTTAAACCTGTTGAAATCACCACAAGAAGGGGACTAAAGAAGAAAGAAGTAATATACAGGAGATGAACCAATTTGGGTTATAATACATACATACACAGAAATGTCAAAAGGAAACTCCTGTGTAGCTATCTTAAACAAATGAAAATGTCATTTTTTTTCCTTTTACAAAATCAGAGAATAGAATGGCTGCACAGGTGTTGCCTGGGGGGTAACACTAGAGGGAAGAGGGATAGCAGTAAAAGGAGGGAGGAGGTGAGAAAAGGATGTGAGAGGGTGAATATAGTTTAAATACTGTGTACACATGTATGTAAATGGAGAAATGAGAACTGTTGAAACTTCCAGGAAAAGGGGGAGGGGAGAAAGAGCATGATGGAGTGGGTGAAATCAAATATGGTATATTTGATATATTGTAAGAACATTTGTAAATGTGTCCCCACCCAGAACAACAATAAAAAATTAAAAATAAATGATACATTAATCTTTGCTTAGGATGAGCATTTAGATATGTCACATTTAGGAATTTTAATTTTTAATCACGTATGTTTTAAGACATGAGATTAAGTGCTGATAAACTTAGAATTTGTGTATCTTCCAGGTGAATTGGTTCTTGAACCACTAAGAAACTATTCCTCTTTGTTGCTACAAATGGCCATGATCACTTCTTTAAAGTCAATGTTACTTTTATGTCATATATTTTTCTTTAGTCTTGGTGTGTACCATCTTATATTCTTATAATTAAGGAATGCCTTTAAAAAATAAGACACTTGGACTTGTTTTTAAATACAATCTGAAACAATTATTCTTTAACTGGAATATTAACTGCACTTTAGTATGTTGGGATTCAAATATAAGTCTTATTATTTCTTATTGATTGTGCCACTTGTATGTTATTTTTTCCTTTTCCCTGATACTGTACAGAATCACTTAAGATTTATGTCACTACATTTTTTCCTCTTTATTATCTTGTTATTTATATATTCTGTAACTACTATTTTGAGAGTAACTTGGAGAGTGCAATATATACCATTAAGTAATTTAAACTATCATATGCTATTCTATCATAATATATGCAGTGCATGAAACACATTCAACCCATACTCAGCAAAGTGTGGTCTACATACAGACAGTATTGGCATCACCTGGGAGCTTGTTGGAACTGCAGAATTCTCCCCTCCCAAGACTGTGACATTAGAGCCTGCACTTTTACAAGCATCTCAGGTGTTCTTATGTGCATTAAATTTGCAGGGCACTAATTTGAACATGTTAACTTCAGTTGCCCTCCTTATTTTTCTTTAATTGTAGTTATGTAATTTAATTCTAGAATACTTTGAAATTCTACAGATTATTATTACTTGCTTAGCAAGTAGGTTTAGCCATATATATACCCACATTTTAGATTTAATCACATCTTCAGCTTTTCATTGTTCTTCTTTTTCCCTCCCTTTTTCCCTTCTTCTTTCCTTCCTTTCCCCATCCTTCCTTCTTTCCTTTTCATAATTATATGTGGAATAGTTAACTTTCTTCCCAATAAAATAATTTCTTTAATATTTCCTTTATTGTGGATGGTGTTTAATTCTCCCTTTTTATTTAAAAACTCTATTTATGGCATTTTAATTTGGGAATATGTAGTCATTTAGTAAAAATTCTATTTATTGCTACCCAGAGTACCCAGCACAATATCTATGACACAAATTTCTGGTCCTCTACATTTCTGTGAATTAATGGATTATTTTAAATATAGAATTACTTAATTGAATTATGTTTGACATACAAGCCAGTTTATAGAGCATTAGCATTTTTTTCTTGTTAGGAAAATGTGCATAGTGTGTGCAGTGGCCCACAGCTATCAACTCAGCTACTCAAGAAACAGAGATTCAGAGGATTGTATTTCTACACTATCTCAGGCCAACAGTTAGTTAGACCCCATCTCAACAAAACAAGCCAGGTATTTTGTTTTATGCATATAGTCGCAGCAATGGGGGAGGTATAGGTAGGAGAACCCCAGATGGAGGCCGGCCCCAGGAAAAGTGGCAAGATCTTATCCAAAAAATAATCTAAAGCCAAAGGGCTGGAGGTCTGGCTCAAATGCAGGGCAACTGCCTACCAAACATGGGACCCTGGGTTCAAACTCTAATGCTGTTAAAAAGAAAAAGAAAAAAAATGAAAAAAGTGAACTTTTGTTGAATAAATAAAAGAAACAATTCTATTCCTTTACTCCTTTCTGAATGTGGAAATAATCTTTACAAAACTTTGTATATATTGCTTACAAAAGTCTTAAGATCTGTATGGCATCACCAGTTAAACAATTGACTTGGTTCAATTTCAAAGTTTTAGCAAAGCAAATGAATCAGAAAGGGATCCTTCTATGCATTAGGATTTCAGTTAAGACTGAAATAATGCAATACAATGTGCTTAACGTTGTGACTAGCTTACTTCTGCTTGTAGGTGATCATGAATATTCCTCTGCCGAAGAGAGCTGATGCATATACAGGGAATTGCAAGTTGTTCTGCTACGAGCACACCTTAACTGGAAAAAAAGTCAGTAAACCTAGTTAAAGAAGCATTGTTAAATACAGAATGTGCTAAGACTTAAACATTAAATTACTGTTGCGAATCTTACTGCAAATTAAAGGCAGCATCTAGAATTGGCATTATCTAGGTTTTTGTTTCCAGTATGTGTCATCCAAAGCATTTTGGTACAACATTTTTTGTTCAGTGACAGCTGTCAGTGTTCAGCAACAAACAAGACAAAACAAAACGAACCTAAAAAATACTCAACATCTGTTCATGTTCAGTTGTACTGTTTTAATAGGTCTTGTTTTATTTTCTTTGTAATGGGAAGAATGGAAAAGTAGCAAATAAATAAGTCTCTTGAAAGCTGAGTTTTACTAGCAATTTTAGTCTCTAAGTAAGTAAAGTGCTCATAAATAATAATGGGTTATCTTATTAATTTATCTTTATATTAAATTGTATTGTGTAATATTTAAGTTATATAACATATTGTTATGGGATTCATATAGGTAACAAAATGGTTACAAAAGTGAATCAAATGAACAAATTGATAATCTCACATAGGTAACTTTTTATGTCTTTGTTTTTATGGCAAGAACAATGGAAAGATACTTATTTGGAATGATTTCTAAATGCAACACTATTTATTTGTCTATACTCCTCATATTGTGTACTTGATCTCCAGACTTGTTCATCCTGCGTATCTGCTGCTTTCTATCCTCTGGGCTGCATCTCCCCATTTCCTCATCTGAAAGCCTTTGACCCTACTTCTGATAACCAGTGTTATTAATTCCTTATCAGATACATAGTTTGCAATTTTTTTTACCAACTTACAGGCTACTATTTGATTTGATTGTTGACTTGCTGAGGAAGATTTTTTAAATTTGATATCATACCATTTATTTACTTTTGTTTGTGTGACCTGAATTTTTTATGCTATATGCAGAAAGTTGTCAAGACCAAAGTCTTGGAGTTTCTCCCCAATATTCTCTTCTTAGGAGTCTTACAGTTTCTCATCCTCATTTAGATCTTTTATCCATTTTAAATTAATTTTTGTGCATGGTGTAAAGCAAGATTCCAAATTCATTCTTTTGCATGTAGAAATACAGTTTTCCCAGAACTGTTGCTTCCTGCTTGTGCCATTGTCAAAAATTAACTTGCTGTCTATGTGTGTGTTTGCATTTGTTCCTAGACTCTTTTTTGTTCCTCTGGTCTATGCTAATACTATACTGTTTTAATTTTGATAGCTTTGTCATATAATTTTAAATAAGTGAAGTGTTTTATTTTCTTGTTTTGTTTCCTAACATGTTTATCCTACAGAATGTCTTTGGGGTAGAGGAAAATATGGATTATGGTGCCAATAGAGGGAAAGTCCTGTATGTGTCAGGTCCACTTGGATATAAGTGAAATTTGAATATAGAATTTTCTGTTAGTTTTCTGTTATATTGAACAATCCACTGTTAATACTGCTCTATTACTATCATTGAATTTTGATTTCTTTTCATGTCCATTAATATCTGCATTATTTTGCATTATGTATTTTGGCACTCCAATGTTGGGTTGCATGAATATTTATAATTATTTTTAAGTTTGTTACTTGTATCATTAATGACCTTCTTTGCCTCTTCTGACAGATTTTATCTTGAAGTCTATGTTATCAGATGTAAGTATAGCCACTTCTGCTATGTTTGGTAATCATTTGCCCAGAAAAATCCCTTTTTTTTTTGGTACTGGGGATTGAACATAGGATCTTGTGTTTGCTAGGCAAGCAATCTAAAACATGAGCCATGCATCTAGCCCTTTTGCGTTTAGTTTGTTTTTCAGATCGCATTTCAGGATGGATGTTGCCTAGACTGGCCTCTAACAAAGATTCTCTGATCTCTATCTCCTGAGTAGCTGAGATTGCTAGCCTTGCAAATAGTATCTTTTCCATTCCTTCACTTCCAGCCTTGTGCATCCATAAATCTTAAGCATTTTTTTTTGGTAGGGAGAGTAATTCTTAACAACTTAAGGCAGCTTTAGCTATTTCTGACAATGGTGATTTTTAATCTTTATACAAGAGCTATTTTTGATGTGTACACCTCCATTACAGTCCTGAAGTATTCTGGATTTATATCAGTGAGTCTTATACTTTTCCATGTACTCATGATAATATCATCACTATTTTGTTCTCACTTGATGACTCCCTTAAGATGTTTTTTTTCTTTTTCTCCTTTTATTTTACCATTTTTACATTTACTCACATGTGGATACATTGTTTGTGCCACTGCCCACCCTCCCCTCTTGCTTCCAGGCAGAACCTGTTCCACCCTCTTGTTCTTCAATTTTGTTAAAAAGAAAGCATAAGAGATAATAAGAAAGACATATCGTTTTTGCATTTGAGATCAAGATAGTTATGCAGTGAGATTCTGTGTGTGTTCTCCTTTAGTGTATGACCCATGTCCAATAATATTACTGCATTTGTTTTGGGTCTATAATCTGCATATGAAGGAGAACATGTGATTTTTGGATTTTTGAGCCTGGATAACTTTGCTTAAGAGGGTGTTCCATTCATTTACTTGCAAATGTCTTTGAGCACCGTTCCTTTGGGGTATATCCCTAAGAGTGGTATTGCTGGATCATATGGCAGATCTATGCTTAGTTTTTTAAGAAGCTTCCATGTTGTTTTCCAAAGTGGTTATACTAGGTTACATTCCCACCAGTAGGGTGTGAGGGTTCCTTTATCCCCGCATCCTTGCCAACATTTGTTGTTGGTGGTGCTCCTGATGCTAGCCATTCTAACAGGTGTGAGGTAGAATGTTAGAGTGGTTTTGATAAGCATTTCCTTTATGGCCAGGGATGACAAGCATTTTTTCATGTATTTTTTTGTTATTTGGATTTCTTCCTTTGAAAAAGTTCTGTTTAGTTTAGCTGCCCACTTCTTATTGGTTCATTGATTTTTGGATAGTTTTAATTTTTTGAGCTCCCTGTATTTTCTGGTTATCAGTGCTTTGTCTGATGTATAGCTAGCATATATTTTCTCCCAGTCTGTGTGTGGTCTCTTCAATTTTGAGACCATTTCTTTTGTTGTGCAGAAAAAGATTAATTTCATGTAGTCCCATGTGTCCATCTTTTCTTTTAGTTTCTGGGCAGCTAGAGTTCTACTGAGTAACTCCTTGCTTATATCTATTGTTTCTAGGGTATTCCCTGCTCTTTCATGTATTAACTGCAAGGGTTCAGGTCTGATACTAAGGTCCTTAATCCACTTTGAGTTGATACTAGTACAGGGTGACAGGCATGGATCTAATTTCAGTTTTCTGCATACAGATATCTAGTTTTCTCAGCAATATTTGTTGAAGAAGCTGTCTTTTCTCCACCATAAGTTTTTGGCACCTTTGTCAAAAATAAGTTGGGCATAGCTGTGTGGATTCATATCTAGATCCTTTATTCTGTTCCACTGGTTTTCATACATTTTTATGTTCTAGTATTATGCTATTTTTATTGCTTTGAGTCTGTAGTATTTTTTGAAGGGTTGCTCATTTTTGCTCAGTGTTGCCTTGGCTATTCTTGGTCTTTTGTGTTTCCAAATGAACTTTAGGGCAGATTTTTCAATCTCTCTGATAAATGTCATTGGGATTTTGATGGGAATTGCATTTAACATGTAGATTGCTTTTGGTAGCATAGCCATTTTACTATGTTGATTCTACCAATCCATGAGCATGGGAGATCTTTCCATCTTCTGTAGTTTTCCCCAATTTCTTTCTTCAATGGTTTGTAGTTCTCCTTGTAGAGATCATTTACATCTTTCGTTAAGTTTACTCCTAGTTATTCGATTTTTTTTGAGACTATTGTAAATGGAATTGTTTTCTTATATTCTTGCTCACTTTGTTCATTGTTGGTATATAAAAAGGCTACTGACTTTTGTAAATTGATTTTGTATCCTGCTGCATTGCTGAAGCTGTTTATGGTGTCTTGTTTCTCAGCAAGAAGGTTTTGAGATGATCCTAATAGGGAATCAGGGATGGAGGCAAGATATTTTCTTCCCTTTTGTGTGCAACTATATTAGTTTACTGCTCTATAGAATATCTGTTGCTACTTTTTTGTTCTTTGGGGGTCTACTTTAGTTGTTTTGGGGTTTAAGAAATTTTCCTTGTGTATTTGTGCTGTGAGAAGTGTTAGGAGGTGAAGATCATTAGAAGCTTCTGGGCAAGGCACCTTGCTTTACTTTTGTAAACCCTAATTAAAGTTGTAGGTAGGTGAAATTTTGTACAACCTTAGGTAATTAGTTGCCACCAGTTTAGTTTCCAATATGTTTTGAAAGACATCCAAAAATATATTTCTTGTCATATGAAGAGAGAACTCTCTATCCAAACTAAAGTACATGTTATTGCTTCTTCACTTTGGTAGAAAAATATTTAAAGTTAATTTAACTATGTAAAGTTCTTTAACCAACCTACTTGTTTTTATGTTCATTATTTACCTGGTGAATTAGGTGGGATTTTTTGGATTTAATCTAGAAATAACAGCAGTGTTCAATATAATGGCAATCATGAACCATTTAGTACACTGTGCTATTGAAGACTCAGTCAAGTGCATGTCTTAGAAAATCAAGCATTTTTCATCATCATCAAACTACTACACTCTTTGAATATGCAGAAATTCAACTTTTGGTGCTATGTAATTACAGAAAAAGAAAATATTTGAAGTTGGAATTAAAATTAAAATAAAGCTATGAGGAAGAGTATCATTAAATATCAATTTTGGTTTTCTATTGCTACGTTGTTTGAAATATTTTAAAGTTCATTCTCAAATCAGTTAAATTTTTTCCATTAGCCCTCTCCAATTCATCATGGATTGACATTTTGTTTTCCTAATCACTGATATTTATATTAAGTGATACCAACTTCCATTTTTGTGTCAACTATGTACCAGAAACTTTAGATGCATTTCTTACAAAAGTAAAAAGAATAAATAATATTTTATCTCCAAAATAAGAATGCAATGTAGACTGAGAGAAATTGGGATATGTTTCTAATCATTCTACTTACTAACTCTGAGAGCATGCCTCTTTGACTCTAGCACCCTAATATTAGGATTATATTTTTTTCACTTCACCAGCTCAACTGAATTAATTTAAATTGTTATAATACATTACTATGGAAGATCACATAAAATATTGGATTCAAACATATTCTCTTTATTAGAACTTGAAATTTGGTAACAAATTATGAGTCTTACCTGATCCTTTCATATTTTTTCTGCCACTTTGGACATTATATTGCAGTCTTTCTTGTGCATTCAATGAAGAATTTAAACAGTAAAAACTCACTTCTATTTTAGAAAAAATGTCTAGGAAATGCTGTTGTAAGCAAAAGTACAGTAAATTCTATCTTTTCACTCAATCTAGCAAAATTTTAAAGGAGAAATATGATTGGATGACAATATATCTGAGAAAGACTTTTTTTATCTACTTATAGATGAATACTTCTATTAAAAGGTTTTGAGTAATTTGTTTTTAGTTTCTGGTTTGGGTATGGAGATATATTGTCTGCTTTGTTATGGAACACTATGAGAGATAAATACAATAATTTCACATCTTTATATTGTTCAATTACCTATATTTTCAATCTAATGAATTTTTAATTTTAATTTGCAATTGTACATAATGACATGAAGAATGTATAAATAAGAATGATCATTTGTTCATAGGTAATATATTCAATATTTGATGTTATGTGTTATTTTTGAGTTGTGTTATAACTTCCAGCTTCTATACAATTCTTTATTTTTATTTTTATTTTATTTGTACATGCATACAATGTTTGGGTCATTTCTCCCCCCTTCCCCCCACCCCCTCCCTTCCCCCCTCCCTGCTGCCTCCCTTACCCCCCCCTTACCCCTCGCTACCCGGCAGAAACTATTTTGCCCTTATCTCTAATTTTGTTGAAGAGAGAGTATAAGCAATAATAGGAAGGACTAAGGGTTTTTGCTAGTTAAGATAAGGATAGCTATACAGGGAGTTGACTCACACTGATTTCCTGTACATGTGTGTTACCTTCTAAGTTAATTCTTCTTGAATTAACCTTTTCTCTAGTTCCTGGTCCCCTTTTCCTATTGGCTTCAGTTGCTTTAAAGTATCTGCTTTAGTTTCTCTGCATTGAGGGCAACAAATGCTATCTAATTTTTTAGGTGTTAGGAGCTGTGGGAATGAAAAAGAACTTATAACAATGTACAAACTAGTTAGTCTCTAGACACTGAAGGATGGGCTGTATAACTATTAAACTTTAACATTCATACAATTGATTTATACAACTTAAATTAAAGCCATTATAAGAGAATATTTTTATAGTTTCATTCTTTCTGTTTAAGAAATGAATATAGATGATTATAAGATATATTATCACTACTACTGAAACTCTCAACTTTAATAACCTTAATATTCATTGAAGACTTATAATTGTACATTGAATATGAATCATCACTTAAAAATTACTGTAGGTCTTCTCAATATCAACATTAGGACCCTGAATTATAGAAAACTTAAGAAATCTTTAGAAAGATACATTACTTGAAATTAAGGAAGCCAGAAAAGAACATTTCAGAGTGCATGATTTTAAGCACTGTGACATTGAGTTTGTGGTGATCCTATTGTAATCATAGGTTTTCTTTATACAGTATAATGATGTATGTAGTGATATTATTCTCAGGCAAAATTATATATGTATTATTTTTAAAAGCAGAAGAAATGGGAATCATCAAGTCAAACTATGTTTAAAAGTATAAACAATTTATGGCCAAAGAATTCATGCTTGCACAGTGTTTTGTTGTATAAGCCTGTACTAGTTATCTTTTGGTTTTGTTTTTAGAGACAGGGTCCCAGACTGGCCTGGGACTTAATATATGGTGTGTGCCATGATGCCTGACATTAGTTTTCTTGTGATGTATGAAAGGCTATCACAAACTTATTGGGTTAGAACAAAGCATTTATGATCTCACATTATCAGACGCTCAGTAATCCAGGCACAGTTTAGCTGGGTTTTCAGTTGAGAGTCTCACCAGGCTGTGATCAAGTCATCAACTAAACCATGTTCTTACCTGGAAGCTTGAATTTGCTTCCAAGTGTCTGAAGCTGAGTTTGAGTTGCTGGCAGAACTGAGCTTCATTCAGTTTGGGAATTTATTTTTCTTATTCCTTTAGATCTAAGGGTCCTAGCTTTTTCCTGGCTGTTGGATGATGACCACAATAAGGCCTTAGACGTTGCTTATCATTCTTGAAGACCACCTGAAGAACCTCACCACACAGACTTTAGCAAGTTCACTTACCTCACTAAGGCCACAAAGTAGAGTTGCTCATTTCAGTGTATCAAGGCTTGTATAGTCTTATATAATATAATTTAACAAAATTATAAGATTGACATTCCATAACCTTTGCCATATAATGTAACCTAGTCAAAACTAATCATCGGAGTGAAATCTTTGATATATAACATTACTTAATTATAGGAGTGATAGCCCATGACTGTGCCTTGTTCTATTAGTCAAAAGTCACTTGTTGCACCCATAGACAAGGGAAGAAGTTTAATATTTAAATAGTGATCATATAGGATGTGCAACATGCAATGTTAGCTTCTGAGAATGAACTTATCTTTGCTTTAGTTCTTCCAAAAATTAATCATAATGGGAATTATATCTTGCCAATTTACTTTCTTCTTTTCTTTCTTGTAAAGACATATCAGTTGTCAATCATAAATTTAGCTTAGAGAAGAATTTAGAGACATAGGAGGCGATTTTTCTTTGGTCCATTCTGCTGGCAGCTTCTTCCTTATAGAAGGTCTTTGACATGATCTTAGGCTTTGCTTTCTCTGCTGCTGCATCTGCCACCATTGTACAAATTCTGCTGTGATCTTTAATTTTCTGACCTAAGTTACAATCTATGAAAATGCCCTCCTTTTCCAAACCTGAGAGTTTTTCTACTGTTCTTGAAATTTCAGTCATCCATATCCTCCATTTGATGAACAGAGTCCAGGAATTCTCAGCAAGGGAGGTCAGTATTCTGTAAATTTCTTCAGTCTTTACTCACTATTCTATTACTCCATTACTTTAAAGGTTTACCTGAGTATTTGTTTTTTTTTATACCAATCTATTAAAGACATGCTATTTAAAAGAGGGACAGTTCATTTCAGTTAGTAGAACTAGGAAAAAATGTGTGCTACCTCATTTGTCCCTAGTCTATAAACATCAACTGTGCAACTTTGTTTTCTGATGGTCAAACTTGTCCATCTTTTTTGTCATAGAGAGCTTTAATTCCTCTTTCTGGGAAGATGTGTCACTTCCATTGAAAGCTTTCTCCTCATTGGAATCCACTAGTCACTTCCTATCACTTTATTCTGTTTTCTTTTTCACTAAATCATGTGCCTCATGTTTTAATCATGAGATCAGGAGCCTTGTTCTGTGTCGCATTGTTTCCCTAGTTTATACCAAGACTCACCAATAGTAGATAACTGGTTGCTTAATGAATGATTTACATGAGGAATAAATACTTGGTTATTCTCTCTCTCTTTCTCTCTCTCTCTCTCTCTTCCTGTGTTTCTTTCTCTGTCATTTGTATTGGGGTTTGAACTCAGGGCCTCATGCTTGCTAGGCAGGTACACTACCACTTGACCCAAGCCACCAAAACTTTAGTTGGTTTTTAGAAAGGGTCTAGTGCTTTTCTTGGGCTAGTTTCTGATCACAATCTTCCTACCTCTGCCTTTTGTGTAGCTGGAATGACAAGTATGTACCATCATGTCTGGCTTGTTTTTTGAGTCTTGAAGTGTAATCCTCCCAGTCTCCATCATCTGAACAGCTGGGATTATAAATCTGGCCACTATTTCCTCTAATTTTTGTGTGTGACAATATCATATGAAACATAAGCAATATTCAAAGATACTTTTTGAGGACTTTCACTTAAATTGTTTATAATATCTAGTATAATCAGGTAGTTTTGGGTAATAATTGTAGCTAAATATACCATACCAATTAGGTTATTGAGTATAAATTCAATCAGAATGCTTACTCTATCAAACTTACACTATATATTACACCTTTTAAATGAAAGCCTGATTGTAAATTTTAAAATGAACTTGTACCAGAAATTACTTCATGTAAACATAGAACATCACTTTTACTTCTACAGAAGTGATATTTGACTTCAACTGTAGAAAGTAAAGGGAATTAAGGCATTTATAATGTTTAAAAAAATGTTGAGTATTAAAATTTAAAAAAAATTAGGAAGATGCTAAATTATGAAGATACTCTAGTAAGAGAAAACTAAGTTATAATTTCACCTTAAAAATAAGTGCTTAACAAATAGCTGTTAACAAAACAAATCTAATAAGACCAAAGTCATGAAAGAGAAAGGGGAGGTAGTAGGGAGGTGGAAGTAGAAGGGCAAAAGAAGGGAACGAGGTGAGATAAGAAAGAGTAAGTGAGCAATTGAAGTAGTGAACTTGATCAAAATACATAATATGCATGTATGAAAATGTCATGATGAATTCCTTTATTATGAACAATATAATATATGCTAATAAAATGAAAAAATGTATGTGGACATTATTATCTATTATTTTGAGAAACTGTTTTATACATTTACCATTTTTAAAAAGTCCTCAAGATTTTATGCTTCATTTGTGTGCATATAAAGGGTCATATTGTGTTGAAAAATTACCTTCAAGTCTATACACAATCCCTGTGAAACTAATTAGAAGGAGGAGTCTAATGGAATGCCATTGTCATACTGCCTTGTTTGGAAAGAGTTATTCAAATGACCTTTGTAAGTTATAGTGAGTAGGAAAGCACTGCAAAACCCAATGAAATTGCAAATAATGTAAAAGGCTTTAATTTGTCAGTTTAATTTTCATATTTTAGTGTGCTGTAAGTAACAAATCTAAAAATCTTCACAAAGAACTGAATGCTCAGTTTAATTTGAACTGAAGATCTAAAACATCCTTATATTTAAGTATTATCCCTACTGGAAGGTGAAAGGGAATTGAAAAAGGAGACATGAATAAAAAGATAATATAAATGAGATTTGCGCAAAGAGGGTGATAGTATGCTTCGTGCCACATGAGAAAAAATGAGTGCTTTTATTGCTCAGTTTTCTGGTTGAATTTTCACCAATCATAGTTTTTTCAGAAAGAAAGATATCTTATAAAACTATCAAACATATCACCTTCTAGGAAAGATTAGAATACATAACAAAATTTTGATTAGAAATAGATACAACATGAAATTAGCAAGCAGAAGAATGAATTTTATCCAAATAATATTTATTTTGACATCTGTATAAAGAGGTAACATCACTTTAGGTGTACACTTTTGCTCTTTTTTTTTTTTTTTTTGGTTGTTCTACTGTTTGAACTCATGATCTTGCACTTGCTGGCAGGTGCTCTCCTGCTTGAGTCACACACCAGCATATTTGCTCTGGAGGCTTTGCATCATGTGATGAATTGTCTGTTATTTTTTCACAGAAAGGTAAATAAGATGGAAGGGAAGAATTCCCTTTAGTAATGGCTGCTTGCCATATCTTGTCCAAATTGAATGTGTTAAGACAATTTTGAATCTAATCATCAAAGATGTATTAATAACTATCACAACTAGTTGTTATATTCCAATCACTATTCCTTAAGTAGGATATATTTTATACATTATTTTCTCAGTTTCTTAGACTCTACTTATATCTTTTCATTATCTCTTGAATATAAAAGTAGGTATATAAAAGAAAAAGTCAATTATTTGTTAGGTTGTCTTAGGATTTGTCATGATGAATTTTATGTATCAACATTGTAAGGCTATGATGTTTGTTTGAACAAAAATTGCTCTAGAATTTTCTCTAAAGTTACATAGTACTGTGATTAACATTTATACTTGAAGGAAAGCACCAGTCACGGGCTTAAATAACTCCATGTTTCCCCTTTCTGGCTCTGTTTTGACTCTGTAACGTTTTTTTCTTCTGAAATCACTCTTTTCTGCTGTTACCTTGGATTTTAGGAATGATAGGACTGAATGTTTATGACAAGAGACTAAGCAACTCCTAAAGCAACAGCAAACCTCTTAGGACAGATAAGACATCTCTTACATGCACACAATCAAAGATGAGATAACCTCCCAGATGAGTGCAGTTACCTATGCCAGGAGCCCCAGATCAGGAGGAGCAATCATCTTGTGAGAGCCAGATTTCTCCCCTCAAGTGATAAGTGTGATAAAAATTTCTCCAGGATCCCTAGCAGAACCAAAACTGAGGTAGTGATCAATTATATCACAGGCCTGCCCATATTACCTGCCCTGTTAGTTGTGCATGCCACTCTCCAGTGAAACCTCAAAGATCTTCTTGGTTCCTAAAAGACATACTTGGGAGTCACTGAAACTCTTTGTTCTTCCTAGTATGGGCACATTTATTAAATCTCCTTTCTCGGCCTGTTATCACTGCCCTTCTCTTTGACAGGTAGTTGAACCAGGTATTCATTGGGACCTCCGAAGCCAAAGATTTGATCCTGAAACTTCAGTAACGTGAACAGTTGACTTGACTTAAAGCAGCTTATCCTTAATATTAGGTTAAAAGGCTTCATCCCATTAGTTTAAGGCATTAAGAGCAAAAGATGAAGCTTCCTTCCAAGAAAAAGTCTGATTTAAGATTATAACATAGTCTGCTTGAGTATTGTCTGTGAGGTTTGGACTCATGAGTATATATCAACTCTGGCCTCAATTTCCAGCTTGCCAGCCTAACCTACAGATTTTGGTTTTCCTGGTCCCATAATAGTGTGCACCAATTTTTATTTTTTTTTACATTTTATCTCTCTTTATCACTCTTTCTTTAGAAAAGAATATCTATATTTTATGTAATATGTATATATTTTACTGTTTCTGCATACACCCACACAGGCACACACACACACACACACACACACACACACACTGACCTCAATGCTTTCCTAGGAACTATAGTATATTCTAAATAGTATAAACAAAATGTTTCCCATGCTATGTGTCAAAGGGACTACTTATCTCACATAAGCTGTGCTGAAAAAGTCTCAAATTTAGAGAAAAAAATACGTAGTGTTGGACAACTATGTATATGTTTTTCCATTTGGAAAATAAAAACTTTAAAATGAACATGAATATAATGTTAAGATTAAGAAAATACAAGACTCTATGATTAATAAATGCTAATGATGGGGCATCTAGTAGTAAAAGCTCATAATACTATCATTGATTTGTTCTCTGTTTTTCTATAGAAACAAATCAGCGATAGAAATTTCATCAATATCTATAAACTCATTTGAAGCATCAAATGGCATTTTCATTTCTAATGAATATTCTTAGTAAATTAATAGGGTAGTGAATATACATAATTCTCCTCAGTATTGCCATGTTTATTTAAATTGTTAATACAAGGAAAGGATTTCAGAATATTTGAGCAGTGGCTAGGAAGAATCAAATGATTCATGTTGTAATTCTGTCTATTTACATTGGCACAATATGCCAGGATAGTGTTACATATTATTGAATAGTTTAAACACCACTTATTAGAAAAATTCTAACAGGAAACATTATAATAATGCCAAAACTCAGAGTTTTCAATTTAAAGTATGTAAGGGGGCATGAAAATATTTTTTTGGAAACAGATGGCAATATGTGGGTGGGTGAGAGACATCATTCCTGATTACTTTTCCCAATGAACACATTTTTATATCACTTCAAAGTTTACAAAACACTTTACACACATTGTTTCCAGTTTTTATATATACCTATGGTGTGCAATAAGCTCAGCCTTCACAATTTGCTTTTCATGGCAATTGCCCCAGTGGAGGTAGGGATAACCTAGGAAATTAACTGTCCACACTTCACTCTTTGAGAGAAAACACTACTGATAGATGCATGAGCAAATGTGTTGTCATTTCTTAAAAACAGAGCACAAAATGTAATTGTAGAAAATGTCAAGCACTGAAAAAGAATTGAGAAGGTTGTACGATTTCCTCATTATGTTCTCACATAAGTTTCTCTCTTTTTTTATTCATTGTAGCTGTGAAGATGACTACATTTGCTGGCATACGGAAACATTAGGGTCACATGGCACAGATACCTAATCTGTCTTTTCTTTCTTTGAAATGGCTCCTAATTTAGCATTCTCATAGAAAATTTCTCAGGCATTCTGAGTTACTTTTTCTACTAGTAGTCTTTGCTTTTAGCCTTGACTATCTTGAATAGCAATCAGCAAATTCTGCTTCTATCAGATTTGATAATAAGACCACCATTTACCTTATTATAAAACTTTAATAGATAATGAGTTATTTTCCAAGGGCTGAATTGTTAGCTACAAGGACATGGCATTGATTTGTCATCATTGTCTGATAAACATTTTATTCATTCTGTTTCTGTCTTCATGTCTTCTTTGTGTTGCTGTTCACAGTTCACTTTCTGGTCTTCACAATAGTTAATTTTCACCAGTCTTTTCACTTGTCAAAAGTACAGTTATAGTGAATCATTCCATTTTATTTAGCTTTGACACTAAAAGTTTCTTTTTTACATTAAATTGTACCAAATTTTTTCAAGTTTACATAAGCAAACTATGATACAGAAAATTTTCAGTCATGTCTTTGTCTAGGCCATTTTTTCTAGGTAACTCAAGGAAGATTATTCTTAGTCTGTATTCCCCAGAAAATCTTCAGTATTCATTAAATCACCTGACAATGACAAGTCCTTTGCTTTGTGTCACTCACTCCCAGCAATGTTTATCTTTTATGGTCTCAGAGAAATGTCTGCTGCTATTATGGCCCTTCTTCTCCTCTTTCCTAATCTTCAACTTTATCACACTCCAATGCCTGATAATGTCCTTCAAACACTAATACAGGAATTAGTGCAGAAAATGTGTGCAGTGCTCAGGGTGCAGGTCAGTAAGTGATGGAGAGATTCTTAGCATCTTAGCACACATGTATCCAGGGTTTGATTTTAGCTAGAAAGAAAGAAAGAAAGAAAAAGAGAGAGACGAGAGAGAGAGAGAGAGAGAAAGAGAGAGAGAGAGAGAAGAAAGAAAGAGCAAAAGGAAAGAGGGAAAGAGAAAAATAAAGACAGACAGAGAGAAAGGGAGGGAGGGAGAGAAAGAATGAGAGAGAGAGGTAGAGAAAGAGAAAAAAAGAAAAAAGCAAGTGAAGAAAATGTACAAAATTTTGCATGCATGAACATAATTGAATTTTCTTGGAGGACTTTATTAGGTTTTAGGAAGTATGAATGATATTCACATTCTATTGCTATGACCAGTTTTTTCCACTTAGCACAATTTTTCCAGGTAGCACAATCAGGTTAACATATTAAATATAATTCACCAATCTGATTAATGTGCTTGGTATAGAGAAATATCTCTGTGAATTGTTTATTGGAAATACAGGCCAAAACTTCATGTGGCCTATAAAGGGACAAGAACCTCTTCATTTTAAATTAATATATTTTAAATAGTATTAAAAATTTTTAATTAGAGAGGGTGGTATAGTCTGAAAAATACTTGACTCCATATACACAATATAAATCCATTGTATGATCAAATTCTATGACAAATGATTTCTCCACTTCTGAAACACAATTTATTTCTACTTTAAGAATACTATAGAGGTGATTCTTAAATCATAATTGAAATTCTGTAGTGAAATACACTCTTTAAAAAGTTTTGACTCAGACTAAAACATAAAGGTGTTATTATGCTATACATAATTACTAGGATAGCCTTCTTGCCTAAGGTATTTTATCTATTAAAATAGAACAAATGTTATGAAGTAGCATTCACATGAGTAGTTGGAGAAACTTTCATTCATTTTGGAAGTTGGACACAACATTTTTTTTTACTTATACAATATGATGTTTTAAATTGGAAAAATGAGTCCTGGTGAAACTATTCAAAGAATTATGGGAAAGGGGGGTGAAGGAAAATGGTGGAGGGGGTGAATTCAAATTGATATATTGTAAGAAGTTTTATAAATTCGACAATGTACTCTTACTCAGCAGAACAATAAAGTAAACAAATAAAGCATGAAAAAAGAAAAAAATGATGTTTTAAAATAGTTTGTATGCATTGTGCTGTGACAAATTAAATGATCACATTATTAGAATATTCAAGGGCCATCTGAATAACACCAATAACTGGGTGTTATTGAGTAGTTTGGTAAATGCATTCATTCCACTTAATTCCGAAATGATTACTGGATTTATTATTCTGTTGTTTTAAAAATATGATGATGGACTTTTGTTATAAACTGATACCTGACAGTAATTATAGTTTATTAAAAGTTGGAACATTTTCTGATACTTTGAAGTGGACAGTTTTTTAAAAACTGTATAGTAGATCTTTGGTATGAGTGGGAGTGTGGTCCTAAGGAGAACACCATTGGGGTAAGCTGGGTGCTCAGGATGCATAGAGTTCAGTGTTGTACTGTGGATGCACAAGTACTTAAACTACAGCATTCTAAGCACTTTTTACTATGAATAAAGGGAGAAACCTTTCACATAACACAATAACATCACTTTTGGGTCTTGGAAACAGAAGAAATGAGGTTCCTTTCAGAGGTATGTTCTAAGTGGAATTCCCCTCCAAAACAAACTGAAACACCCAAACATATCTACATTTTGTAATATCCCAGTTAAGAAAAATTTCCCTGTAAAATTCTGCTGCAGTAAATTTCTCCATATGTTTGCTTAAAATACATAATTTCAAATGGGACTGTGAATATTTTGCTGCAGAGGATAATAAAATTATTGGACAAAGGCAATAGAAAATTAAAAGTTAAAGGGGCAGAATTTTAATGTTAGAGAAATATCAGGTATACTTACCAGGAGAAATTCTAGAATATCCAAAAGATATTTGGAAATTGACATAGAAACAGAGACTTATTTTGAAGCGACTCACATTTTTGATATATACATTCTTTCTTTTTAGTTTATGATTGAGGAGAGAAAAAACGGTGGTGATTCTGGAGATAGGCTACTAAGATTATCTACCTTCAGGGTCTTGCAATGCAACCTTGAGATGGAAAAGGATACTGAACCTAAAAGTATGCATGTGGTATTGGGGCTTTAGAGAAATATATCAGGTCAAGACAGTATCTTCTGCTTGGCTGTATGGTTTCTGGAATAACCCTAAAATAAGATCTATGCATTGGCTTGCTTTGAATGACATTTCAGAACTCCACCCAAATAGCTAACATTGAAGAGAGCCATTCCTATCCACCTTCCTGTATGTCATCACTCTTTCACATTGAAAATTTGATGAAACCCCAGGCATAGAAAATCAGTTGGCAGTAAGGTAGAGAATTGCAATGAACAAACAAAAAACAAAATATGAAACAAAGAACTTACTTCAAAAGAAACCATAGAAACAATTGAAAAAAAATTATAGTTATTTTTAACAGATTTTTCTCCTTAACTTAATATATTCAAAGGAAGTTGAAGGAGAACCATGTTTAGAAATACAGAAACAGTTGCTATATTTAAAAAAGACACATTCAAGAAAAAGGTATGAATTTTTAGAAATTGAAAAGAAGATTGCCAAATTTAAAAGCATGTAAAAAATATGAAAATAAAGCACATTTAGAAAATATCCCAGATCATAGAGCAAAAGCACAAAACACACATAGAAAATGACAGAAGATAAAGAACAAGGTATGCCAATCCCAAAAGGCCATTATCAAAACAGCCCGGTTTCCTTTGCAATAGAGGGTAGGTAATAAAAGAAGAAATTTCTCAAAGTTGAATATATACATTCAGATTTTAAACAGCTACTTAATGATCAGCATAATAATAGAATATAAACATTTATTCACATCATAGTGAAACTTCACAACACTAGGAAAACAAGCCAAACTAAAGTAGACTAATCTAAATAAAACTAAAAAAAATTCTGGAAGGTAATAAAACTAGGCTTATACAAGTCTTCTCCTTGAGGTCATTAGATGTTAACAGATGTATAGGAGTATAAATAGTTGATTACTTTGATTTTACCTTGGTTAAAATAATAGTCTTGAAGTTATTTGACATATCTTGGGAATTAAATATTATCATGCTAGTAAGATAAAGATACTTAAAATCTTGAACTTTGGGAGCATGGAAAAGCACAATTGACTATTGATGTATCAGACAAATGTAAAAAGGGTCTTATTTAAATTGTAAAACATTCATTGTTCATTTAATTTATTCACTATTGTATTAGAATAAGCTAATGAACTGTGTTAATCTTACTTAGGTCTATAAGAATACTTTAGGCTTTTCTATTAGTGGAAAAATATCAGTCTCTTGTGTCTAGTTTTTCTCCTACTGGGATGTTCAAGAGAAACAAATGGTGGTTTTGGCAGACTTAAATCTAAGCACAAAACAAAACTCCTTCTTAAGCACAGTGAAGCAGATTTTCAAAAATCATTTAAAAAATGAAATTTTATCTATATTTCATGCCTGAATAATCTATGAATTAATAGGTAGGATATCATAAACATAATCTTAAAGACTTGTGCACTTAGTACTTTGCCCTGACAAAATAGTTTCATAGGAAGTATTCTGGGATGTACCCCAGGAAAACAAGAGAAAAAAAAAAAAACAGGTACACTTTGCAGAACTTTGGCACAGACAAGTAAGATTGGAGGCCAGTAAGAGGACTCTGGCACAAAAAGTTGTGGATCTAATTTGGAAGAGTAGTAAAAAGAAGGCAAGAGAGTCTCAAGTCAATAGAGTCTTGCAGGCTTATTTTGTGAAGTTTGTTGATTGGAGCAGCTAGAGAAAGAGCTTGAAGAGGGAGCTTTCCAGAGGTAAGGGGGTTGGGGTAAAAGGTCAAAGATCTTTAAAGATTACTTGATCTGGCAATTTATGGTCAGGATAGCAAGGTTTATTTAAGGTCATCACCTCTATAGCTTGTGTTATTGTTATCATCTGTAACCCTATGACTCTTTTTTTCATTTGTCTAATCTGGATAATAAGGTTATGGTAAAAAATGAAGTCGTATAAATAAATCCAAAAGAATGATGCATGACACATCTGGAAAGAAACATGCAAAACCTGAAAAATAAGGACATGACAATAAGAAAAGCAAATAATTCAGAGAAACTAATTATTGGGCTTAAAGAGCATAACAAAATTTCTAGTTGATCTTGATCCTGGGTACAGTGTCCTTTCAGAACACCACACTCAAAATATTTATATATGGTTAAAGAAAATGTAATTTCAGCTCACAGCTTAATAATGGTTTAAAAAGTATAAGTATATAACTATAATTTACACACTGACTTCTAAATATTTGAATAAGCCTAAGAAAAAGTAAGTGATGAAGAATAAAAAGTAAATAATTATGACAGTGAAAATGTAAAATTAGAAATGAAAATAGATGCATTACTCAGAAAGGAGAGCAAGAAAAGGGAGACAAAGGTAATTTTGTTTGCCAATAACTTTGCTTGACAAAGTAGAGAGAAAAAGGAATTTTTTAAATATAGGTGAAATTTCAATAATGTAATTTATACTTATAGAGATTATCAATAGGGAAAATGATACCATGTATATAAATACTTATTTAAGGGTAGTATGTTTAAATTTTTTTTATCTTCATTTATATTTTTGGCAGTACAGAAGATTGAACTAAGCACCTCATGCTTGCTGGACAAATTTTCTACCACTGGAGCCACACCCCAGTCCTGCTTGCTTTTTTAGTTTGTTTTTCAGATAAGGTCTTGGGATTTTGGCTGTAGATCGCCAAACCTCTGCCTCTCAAGCAGCTGGTATTACAGATTTACACCATTATATCAGGACCTAATGGCATTAAAATTTGAAGATAGCAAAATCCTTATCATTCCTAACTGGGGTAAATAGGTACTGTCTTGATTTCTGGTTTATCATAGAATAATGGTAGTATAATCTAAATTCAAATTTCACCAGAAAACAAAATAGCAACTAATATCTTCAGTATTAGTATAAGACAGAGAACACTATCAACTTTAAATTGTGATCATATGGTAAATGGACACCTCTATCCATGAGAAAACAATTCCACACATTACACATGGGTGTGTTGGGACACAAGCACAGTCACCTTGGAAAGACAAATGCCACAATGGACAGTGAATATTGAGAGCAAATTTGATCTGTAGTGGATCATAAAAATAGCTTCTGAGAAATCAAAGATAGGAGTTTATTGGATGTGTACTTGGCAGGCACAGCTTCTCAAAGATAAGGAAGTCACCTGCAGAGAAGAATCTTCTCTTGAAGATTTGGTAGAAAAGAAAAAGAGAGCAGGAAAAGAAATTAATGATTTTATTGAAACATAAGCAACTTATAAATCCATCCTTTATTAGTTTCCTATTGTACTGCTGATGCATTAAATTACCTAGGTGTCTTAAACCAAGTGTTTCTATTTATAGTTCTGGAGGCTAAAGTTTGAAATCATTCTCAGAGGACTGAAGTAAAGGTGTCAGCAGCACTGCTTTCTTACAATTGTTTTTAGGGGAGAGTCTGTTTATGGTCTTTCTAAGCCTCTAGTGATTGCCTAAGGTCTTGATGTGTGGTCCTTTCTTGCATGTTCAAATTTCTCCTTTCTAAAAAGGATCATTGTTGATTGCATTGGTTCCACCCTCCTAATGCAAGATAATCTTCCATCTCAAGCTCATCAAAGCAATCACATAAGTCCTTTTTTCCATATAAAGTTACACACACACAGATTTCAGGGATTAAGACAAGGACATATTTGGGGGTCATAATTCAAATGCACTGTAGTTCCTCCTTATGCAAATAACACTATAAATAAAAAACCCTGCCCTTTTCTATGCCAATGGAAAATGGCAGTCTTGAACTAAGAAACCTAGTTAGATGCTTGTACATTTTCTCATGTGTGTACACACAACTGTGATCACTGGAGTTGGAGTGTATGTGTGTGGGGGGGCAGTAAATGGACAGAGAATGGATGATAACATCCATAAAATGCTTCAGAAAGAAAAATACAGAAACCTAATATAAAATATTTAAAAGTAAAATAAAAATTCTCTTACCAGACACAAATTCAATGCAGAACACAGCTATATCACCACACCAAACCTATGCAAAATATACTTAAAGAAGAGCTATCAGATAAGAAAAATATCTAGACTTGGGAATTCAAAACATCAGGACAAAAATGTATAAATACTAAAAAGAGGTAAGCAAAAATTAATTATACTTAGAAAAAAATTCTGAACATAGACACCACAGTATTTTAAAAATAAAGACTAAATTACAAGTCAACCAAAGAAGAGGGTACTCATTGAAAATTTAATGAAGGACATTGAAAAAATGCCAGAACACAGGTAAGAGAATAAAGAGTACACTAACAGAATACAATGTGCTGTATCCAGGAGTATCTCCCTGAATAAAAGGACATATGAAGCCTAAAAATAAAAAAAGCAATGGTATAATTGGAAAATGTTTAAACATGAGAAAGTAAAGGTCATATTTCAATACCACACAGGAATTTAGGACAAAAAAATCCCTAAACATGTCAAGTAAGATGATTTGAAATTCTGAGTGCCTCTTTTGACTTTGAAGCATAACTACTATCAATTACATATACAATAACAAAATAATCTTCATAAACAGGAACTACAGGTAATACAAGAAGAAACAAACACAAATATAAGAGACTTTTACACAACATGGCAGTTGACTATAGGCTGAGTGTGGGAATATAAAAGTCATAAACAGCATAATCCTCAAGACAGATTTCGGAGGCAAAATCTCAAACATTATACCCTGAAGACAGAAAACTTTCACAAAAAGTTTTACAAGTATTACATGTTAAAACAACATTATCAAATTAAATACCATAGAAAAGTGAGACTCTCTAATAAAAATATTAGAAGAGCAGAACAAAATTCCAGGAAACCTTTTCACCTGGAAACTTTAAAATTCATCATTGAAAAGCTTCTGAATGAAAGGGGGAAATACAAATCCAAACCCTAAAACTTGGGGCAAAATGGCAGATTGTTGACATCTGTATAGCCCAGCAGTGACTAACTGCCCATAAAAAAGATTGGAGGGTCCCAAAATTCACCCATGGGATCCCATAATCAGCAAGAAGAAAAGTCTTCACTAAATCTGCAAATAGAGAAGAAACTAACCATGGGAGGAATGGGAAGACCAACTCTCAGCTCAACACTCCTGATACCCCATCCCTGAAGTCACTGCACAGCTCCAGGCTCCATCACTTCATGCTCCCTTGGCAGGAAGTCCTTTTTCCCAGCATGCATAGGAACTCAGAGCTCCTTGCTCCCTGCTACCACAAGACCTGCTACCTTCACCCTGAAACTCCAGGGAAACTGGCACCTCTAAGCAAGCAGGCCTCTTGGCTCCTGCTGCTTCACAGGTAACATAAGGCTCAAACCAGCAAGATTGGTTTCCTCAAAAGCAACACCACAGAACTGAGCTCCCTGAAGCCCATGCATGAGATTGGCCCAGGAACTCCCATTGCTTGCAGGCTTGATTCTTAGGAGCTGAGCTGAAAGCAGCACCACTCAACTGTGCTCCTTGAAACCCATGCTGGAGATCAGGCCCAGAAACCCTGCTGCTTGCAGACTTGCCTCTTCTGTGCCAAGCTGGCAGCAGAGCCACAAAACTGAGATCCTGGAAGCTTGTATGAGAAACCAGGCCCAAGGGCTTAGTCTCTCTGTGCTTGAGTATTACTGTACTACCCTCCTGGAGCTCATGATTGGAAAACAAGCTCCAGAACTCCTGCTGTCTTAAGGCTTGTTTTCCCTATGCCTCCAGCAGTTGCAAAGGTGCCAGGTAAACCAGTGACAGCAAGCATGCCTCAGATCTTGTGCTACCTGCAGACTTGGGTCCCCCATGCCTTCAGCAGCTGCTGTGGCTCCTGGAAGCTCACATCCCAACACAAGTAGACCTCAGGGCCTCTGCTGCCTTGTGGACATCAAATGATTCAAGCCCACCAGCTCTGCTGCCCCACAGGAATCCTCAACTTGCTACTCAGTGCCAGGAGCCTGCCACCACACACCCAAATGAAATTCATGCTCTAGGCTTTGCTATTTTTTTGGCACCAGGAGGCTTCCCTCCCCACAGAGCATGGAGGCCCAGAACTTCCCACTGTCCTTGACAACAAGAAAGCCTTGCTCCTCTAACAAAGAGCAAGAATGCCAGATTCCCCACTGAAGGAAGGAAGGCTATTACCTGCCACTATGCAGGCAGTACCAGAAACTCTGTTCCTCCAAGGTACATAGAAATCCAGCACTACACACTGCACCTCCCTGCAGAAGAGTCACATCTCTTCTGTCCAATAGCTGGAATCCCAGCTCTTCCACTGAGTAGCAATCTGCTACTCTGCTGATGCTAGGAAGCCTGCCCCCCACAGTGCATAAAGACCTAACACTCCTGTGACTGCAAGAGAACCCCTATCCTCCAGCCACCTTAGTGAGGAGAGAAAATAGGAAATCAGTACCACAACAAGAACACTGCAAGGAGTAACATATCAAGCATACCCCTCTCTGAAGAACACTGCTGGAGCACTAGGAGAGAAAAAACACAAAACCCCAAATTTAGGGGCATGAGAGAATAAAACCCTAACCAAAAAATCAACTCCAGATGCATAAATCTGCACAAAATGAAACAGCAAGACAATCACCTTCAGTCAAAAGCCAATTCCACCACTAAGGATCCAAACACCTGAGTAGAGGAAGAGCTATCAATAATGAATTCCAAAAACAATAGTAAAAATGATTAATGACCTCAAAGAAGAAACACAAAAGTTAGCATTTGATCTCAAAAAGAACATGAATAAACAATTAAATGAGTTCAAAGAGAGTACAAACCAATGAATATAATTAAGAAGACTATCAAGGATATGAAATGGGAAATCAATAAAGATACAGAAACCCTGAAAATAATCAATCTGAAATAAGCAATACAATATCCCAAATAAATATTGCAATTGAAAGCTTGGCAAACAAAGTGGAGTAAGATGAAAACAGAGTACCAGGAATGGAAGACAAAGTAGAGAAATTAGACCAAACAGTAAAAGACCATGCAAGAATGCTAAGAAAATACAAATGGAACATGCAAGATATCTGGGACACCATGGAAATACCAAACCTATGAATTATGGGTGTAGAAGAAAGAGAGGAGATATGACCTAAAGGCATTAACAATCAATAGAGTAATAGCAGAAAACTTCCTTAACTATGAGAAAAAGAGAGTCATCCAGGTGTAGGAAGTGTATGGAAAACCAAACTGACAGGACCAAAAAAGAAGCACCCCAAGACAAATCATAATCAAAACACTCAGCCCACAGAACAAACAATTCTGAAAGCTGAAAAAGAGAAAAGACAAGCCACATATAAAGGCAATTCCATTAGAATAACAGCAGATTTCTCAATTCAAACTCTAAAGGCAAGACAGTAATGGAAAGCCATAATTCAGGGCCCTGAAAGAAAGCACCTGTCAACCTAGACTAATCTATCCAGCAAAACTGTCCTTCCTAATTGAAGGAGAAACTTTCCACAACAAGGAAAAATTAAAGAAATTTGTGACTACTAAGCCAGCACTAAAGAAGATAGTTAAAGAACTTTTACATATACAAAAAGAAACTAGAGTGAGACAGAAAAACTCAAGAAAGAATGAACCCTTTTGAGCAAGTGGACAAAAAAACAAGGAATAGGTAAAACTAAACAACAGGGAAACAAGAATGACTGGAAACAACAAGCACCTCTTAATGGCCTCAATATCCCAATCAAAAGACAGAGAATAGCAAACTGGGTTAAAAAACAAAACCCAACCATGTATTGCTTATAAGAAACTCATATCACTGAAAAAAATAAACACTGTCTTAGAGTCAAAGGCTGGAAAATAGTTTTCTGAGCAAATGGACCTCATAGACATGCAGGAGTAGCCATACTCACATATGACAAAGTAGACTTCAGACTAAAATCAATCAGAAGAGACAAAGAAGCTCACTTCATATTAATGAAAGGAACAATTTGTCAAGAGGAAATATCAATCCTTAACATATATGCACCAAACACAGGGGCACACATCTACATTAAAAAAATTTCTAATGGCCATAGAGCACTAATATACACTAACACAGTGATAGTGGGAGACCTAAATACCCTATTCTCATCAATAGATAGGTCATCCAGACAAAAGATCAGCAAAGAAAATTTAGAGTTACTCCACATATTATACCAAATAAACATGGTTGATATCGACAGAGTATTCCACCCAATAACTAGTTAATGCACACTGTTTTCTGCAGCTCATGGAACTTTCTCCAAAATAGGTCATATTTACGACACAAAGCAAGAAAATCAAAACAATCCTTTTCATCATATCAGATCATAACAGAATAAAACTAGATGTCAACAACAAAAGAATACCCGGAACATATTCAAACAAACGGAAACTGAATAGCACACTGCTGAAAAACCAATGGGTGACCAAAGTAATAAGGGAAGAAATAAAAAACTTCTTGGAATCCAATGAAAATAAAAATACAAAAATACAACCTAACCAGAATCTGTGGGACACAGAAAAGGCCATGCTAAGGGGAAATTTTATAGGTGTTAGGGTCTACAGTACAGAGACCTCTCATACAAACAATCTAATTATGCACCTTAAGCTCCTAGAAAAACAAGAACAAACCAAACTCCAAACCAGCAGATGGAGAGAAATAATAAAGATTAGGGCTGAGATAAATGAGATTGAAACCTAACAAACTATACAAAGAATCAATGAAACAAAAAGTTGGTTCTTTGAAAAGATTACAAGATTGATAAACCCTTAACCAACATGACAAAATGGAGGAGGGAGAAGAGCCAAATTAATAAAATCAGAGAAGAAAAAGGGGACATAACTACAAATATCAATGAAATCCAGAAAATCATTAGAGAGTACTTTGAAAACTTGTATTTAAATAAACTGGAAAATCTAGATGAAATGAATAAATTCCTAGATGCATATAACCAACCAAAATTTAATGAAGAAGATATTAACCATCTAAATTGTTGAATTACTTACAATGAAATTGAAGCAGTAATAAAGAGTCTCCATACAAAGAAGAGCCTAGGACCTTATGGATTCATGGCCAAATTTTCCCAAACCTTTAAGGAAGAACTACACAATACTTCTCAAACTTTTCCAGGAAATAGACAGGGAAGGAACACTATCAAACTCATTTTATGAAGTCAGTATTATACTCATTCCAAAACCAAACAAAGACATAACCAAAAAAAAGAACTATAGACCAATATTTTTAATAACATAGACTGATAAAGAAATCAGGGAAACAATCACATTTGCAATATCCTCAAACCCAATAAAAGTACCTTGGAATAAATTTAATGAAAGAAGCAAAGACCTTTCTAATGAAAACTATAAACCACTGAACAGAGAAATTGAAGAAGACAGACAATGGAAAGACCATCCATGCTCATGAATCAGTAGAATCAACATTGTGAAAATGGCCATACTACCAAAAGCAATGTATATGCTTAACATAATCCCTATGAAAATTCCAATGACATTCTGCACAAAAATAGAAAAATCAATAGTTAAATGCATATGGAAACACAAAAGACCTCAAATAGCCAAAGCAATTCTGAGCAAAAACTCCAACTCTGGAGGCATCACAAAACCCGTCTTCAAACTATACTACAGAGCCATAACAATAAAAACAACATGGTATTGGCACAAAAACAGACAGGAAGACCAATGGTTCAGAATAGAAGATCCAGATATAAAGCACACACATCTATAACCAACTGATTTTCAACAAAGGAACCCAAAACATCCTTGGTGAAAAGATAGCTTCTTCAACTAATGTTGCTGGGAAAACTGGATAGCAACATGTAGAAGACTGAAACTAGATCTCTGTCTTTCACCCTGTTCCAAAATCAACTGAAAGTGGATCAAAGATTTTGATATAAGGACTGAAACCCTGAAACAACTCTAAGAAGCAGTAGAAAATATTCTGTAAAGATAAGTATAGGGAACAACTTCCTAAACAGATCTCAAAAGGCTCAGTATCTAAGAGAAAGAATGAACAAATGGGACTGCATTAAACTAAACAGCTTCAGCACAGCAAAGGAAACAGTCATCAGACTCAAGAGACAGGCCACAGAATGAGAGAAAATCCTTGCTAGCTATCCATCCAGAATCTATAAGGAACTCAAAAAACTCAGCCCCCAAAGAATCAACATCCCAATGAGGAAATGGGCACATGATTAAACAGAAAATTCTCAAAGGAAGAGGTACAAATTTTCAGTAAATATGTGAAGAAGTGTTCAACTTCTCTGGTTATAAAAGAGATGCAAATCAAAACAACATTTAGATTTCATCTCACCCCAGTTATAATAGCCATCATCAAGGGTAATAACAACAACAAATGCTGGAAAGGGTGTGACAAACAGGAACTCTTATATGCTGCTGGTGGGAATGCAAGTTAGTACAACCACTATGGAAAGCAATATGGAGACTCTTCAAAAAACTAGGAATAGTACTATCATATGATCCAGTGATACTGCTCCTGGGCATCTACCCAAAAGAACATAAGACAGGATACAGTAGAGACACCTGTACATCAATGTTCTTTGCAACACTATTCATAAAAGCCAAGCTCTGGAAACAACCCAGATGCCCTACAACTGATGAATGGACCATAAAATTGTGGTACATATATACAATGGAGTATTACTCAGCCACAACGAATAATGATGTGGGGTTGAAAGTAAATGGATACAATTGGAGGAAATCATGCTAAGTGAAGTTAGCTGGAAACACAAAAGAAGCATGTTTTCCCTAATTCAGGGAAGATAGATCCAAAGATGAATACATATACAAAACCAAGCATGATTATTTACAAACTCAGTTGCAGAACATGTTTTTAATAGTGAAACTACTCTATGGAACTTGGGAAAAGAGGGAAAGGAAAAAAGAATGACAAAGCATCAGTAATATCGCATACCATAAGATATGAAGGTAGAGGATGTAAGGATGTATATTGAAAACTGTTGAAAACTGGGAAGAGGGAGGTCAAGGGGTAAGGGAGAGCAATTGAAGGGATTGAACAGACCAAAGTAAAGCACACCCACAGAGGGCTTACATTGAGACACCCCTTTGAATGTCAACTTAAATATTAATAATGAAAATCAGAACTGAAAAATAGGCACAGTGTGTGTGGTGGGGGGTACTAGTGGGGGGAGGAGGGCAAAGGAAGGAGATTAAGATGACAGTATATGGTTGATGGACTTCAAATACCTATATGAAACAGAATTAAAAAATCTCTTGCAAATGCTTTAAGTGGGGTGGGGAGGGGGGTTGAGGGGAAGAGATGATGAGGGCAATGAAAAATATAAGTCTAATTAGAATTTTCACTGCAAATTCTCCCTGTATGATGAATACTCCCTAATAAAAATTTATTAAAAAAACTTGTAAAGCTTGCAAACTATGATAATATAAGTATTCCATATCAATAAGATAAATGTAAAGCACTGGGCAGAGTGATTAACTCTGTTAGTTAAAATGAAAGAATGTGCCTGTGAACTCAACAAGAAAGGTATAAAGTCAATCAAAAGGAAGCAATATAGAGCAGAACAGATGAAAAGGAGAAATTAATAAGAAAGAGCACGCAGAAATATTATGATCAATTAATAAACCAATAAATAAATTAATAAAAGAGATAAACATAAATGAAAAATTGGGAAAAATAAATCTTAAATAAAAAGTTACAAAATAAATCTAAATGTTACACATGAAAATAAAGTTAGATATTTTCACAAATCTATTAGTTTTTTGACAATCTAGTTAAAATGGATGATTTTTTTTGGTAAAATAGATGGATTAAATTTGACTATGATTGAAGGAAAACACAGAAAAATTATATGGAAGAAATAATGAAAGCTATTAAAATATTCCTACAAATCTGTACTAAGTTCAGAAGGCTGGAATGGCTCAAGTGGTGGAGTACTGACTTAACACATCAGAGGCCCTGGCCCCAGTACAGCAAAACAAAATAACAAAGTGTCAAGCTCAGCTGATTTCATTAGGGAGTTAGCAACACTTAAAAGGTCAGGAAATCATGCTTTTGCCAAAATTGTTCTCCACTATGTATAAAATTTACACTAACTTATGCACGGATCTCCCAAAAGAAAGACTGTAACCAAATTTATTAATGAATATTGATGCTGAAAGCCTAGATAAAATATTAGCAAACAAAATTTAATGCCATATTCAGACAATAATACATCATGATGAAATCTAACATCTTCACTTACAGTTACTTTTCTCAGAATTGTTCAATGTTTATTTGTCAGCACCTAAAATGCATCCCCACAAAAGTTTCAGAAACATGACTTAATGCTGAATAACTTTTATAAGTGAAACCTTTGTTCCAGAAGTATCAACAACAACACTGAGGGTCTGGAACATCCCTGTTATACCTATTGTAGCTTTGACCAAAAGTTAAACCAAAAGTAGAGACAAAAAAGAAAAGGATCCTATATTCCTTGGGCAAGATGAGCTTCAGAACTCATCCAGACTTACAAAGGCATTTTGGGACACGTTTGTTAATTATATTGCCTTTTGAGGGAAGAGTGTTCTTTTTTTTTTTTTCCCTCAGCCTTAGAAGTGCATTTGTGTTGTTTCAAAGGCATCAGTAGTTACAGAATCTTTTTGATAAGAGTGAATCCACTACAGATTGGCTGACTTTCAAAATGTGAGGCAGTCACCAATTGATTTGCTTTCCGAAGAACGATCACTGCAGTGATCTGCCACTGATCAATTAAATGTGGAATCACTTATGGTATTGTTTGGTATAGCTAAGAAACTACAATTAATTACAAGTTTTAAAACTGCTTGGATATTCATTTATAATCATTGATATAGACTTTTTCCTTTTTTTTCCCTCTCCTAGCACTATACTTCATTGTTTTCATCATCTTGACCTTAATTTTGTTGTACATCAGAATGTGCTCTGTAGTCAAGCTGAATTAGTTTAATAACTTGTATTTTCTAATTCCTCAACTGCTAATCTATTAAGTACAGTGTAGGTTATATTATACAAGTGCTGGTCTCTTTTTACTCTAAAGATAGCATAGAACCCAAAATACTTTATTACAGTCATGTTCCTATTTCTGTTCGTATCGATTTCTCCACTCCCTTAACTTTTAATAAGTTCTCATAAAACCCTCTGCTTCGTATGTGTTTCACCATTCAATGATACATTTACTTAAGCAACAACCATGACTAGCTAACAACCATAGTTACAATTATTAGAAAGAGTGTATGCGTTTACTTCTTTTTGCTTGGTTAGACTAACTTATTTTGTATATATTAAGTTGTTTCACCATTGTGCAGCAGAGTAATAGAATACTGTGGTAGAAATTGAAAATTACCTACTTCATATTTATGTCCTCTTTTTTAAAGACAGAACTCCAATTTGAAGGGAAAACAATAAAATATATCTTAATTCTTCATAGTAGGTGCTAAGGAAATATAATTCATTCATTAGAATGGGCTTTAGGAAAATCCCTTTTAAAGTGTAATGTCTTCTGCAGTGACATGACTGTGCATCATACTGTCTCTTCCTGGTATCCTTGCTAGGATGGAGATAAGATGCTTGAAGTGGAGAATTATCTACTGAAGTGCATAATCTGAAGAAGCTGAACAGAAAAAATGGAAGATGTCTTGGACAATGATTACAAAATGAAACAACTATGCCTGCCTTGCATTGCCTTCTTCTAAAATTGTTAAATGAAAGTGGGAAAGTATAATCACTAATTTTTTTAAATGAAGCTGTATGTGTTTATATGCATGTACATGCACTCATAAGTTTGATAAATACATTCAATTACATGTTTTACTATATTAAATAATGCCAATTTGTACTAAATAATGAAGGACAAAAATACATTGTATCATCTTTTCGAGACTTAGTGTCACACATTAGCAGACACACTCAGATGCACTAGAAGAAGATACCAGAAATTAGGCATCCATAGAAGCAGAATTCTTGATATACATTGCAGAGAATCTTATTTTTCAAGTGTTCAAATATTTATTTTGCATTTTAGTGTCCACATAGGTGTCACTGATTATAACAGAGGAATAAAATTTGATTCATATTGGTGTTTCAACTGTTCAGACTATAAAGTAGACTAAACCTTTCACATTTGAAGACCATTTGGGCACTACGTAGATCTTGTGGATATTTATAGCACTATAGAAAATATTAACGATGTATTTTTAAAGATTCTCCACAGAGAGGACATTGGATTTGAAATAATGAAAAATTCAATCACCTTCTGAAATCTCACTATGACAAGAGATATAGGTTGACATTTATCATCCTTCTACCAAGTGAAAAATTTGTTCTTTAGTGTCTCTGGTTAACCATCCTTAAAATAATTTAATTTAGGGCATTAATTCCTTATTAAAGTACTAAATATAACAAAAGAGAGACAGATTTTATCAAGTACTAAGGAAATTTTGATTTTCCTGAGCTAGAAGGCTTCTGTCTCCTCTTTTCTTTGCCATAAGAATGCCTTTTTCATGATGCTAAGTTTGCTAAATTGGTTTCCAGTTTAGCCAAAGTATTACTTTAAGTTGCTGCACTGAAATTCTCAGGCCTCCTACTGCTTCTTCTCCATGAACTCTCAAAGTTGAAGCTATTTAAATTCTTAAATTTATTAAAAATATACATAAGTACTGAAGGAAATACATTTCAAGGCACATGAGTTTTCCCTGGGTCTAGTGCCCCATTAGGTTTATGTTCATTTAAAGAGCATTATGTTAACAAAATAACATTTTTTTTTGAAAATTCTGAGGCTTGAGCCCAGGGCCTCATGCTTGCTAAGCAGATGTTCTACTGCTTAAGCCACTCTTTTGGACCATTCTTCCACATATGAAGGAAAACATGTGCCTTTTGTTCTCCTGAGCCTGGCTTAACTGGCTTAACATGATCTCCAGTTCTATTCATTTGTCTAAAGACAACATAATTTAAAACTCGTTTATGGCTAAATAATACACCATTGTGTAAATATACCACATTTTCTTAATCTACTCATCAGGGTATCCATTGTAGGGTATCTGGAATGGTTCCAGAACGGCTATTTGTGAATAGTGCTGCAATGAACATGGGTGTGGAAGAGTCACTATTGTATCCTGGCTTACGTTACTTCAGGTATATACTCAAAAGTGTTATCACTTGACCATATAGTAGGAGTATTTTTAGTTTTTTGAGGAATATCCATACCGTTTTCCATAGTGATTTTATTAATTTGCATTCCCACCAGCAACGTATGAGGGCTCCTTTTTCGCCACATCCTCACTAGCATTTTTGTTTGTGTTACTGATAATAGTCAACTGTGGTGAGATAAAAGCTCAAAGTTTCAATTTGCATTTCTTTTATGGCCAAGGATGTTTGGCCATTTGTTCTTTTTTTAAACTTGTCTGTTCATTTCATTTGCCCATTTATTCACTGGGTCATTGTTCTTTTTTTTTTTTTTTTGTAGGGTTAGTTTTTTGAGTTCTGTATATTCTGGTTATTAATCCCTTGTCAGATGTATATTTGTGAAAATTTTTTTCTTGTTCTGTAGGCTGTCTCTTCAGCATGGTGTCTATTTCCTTTGCTGTACAAAAATGTTTAGTTTTCCATTGTCTCATTTGTCAGTCTCTTTTCTTAATTGCTGAGCTATTAGAGTTTTACTCAGGAAGTTATTGCCTATGCCTATATGTTCCAGAGTTTTGCCTACTTTTTTTGGTGGTAGTTTTAACAGCTTCAGATCTTACATTAAGATCTTTGATTCACTTTAAATTGATAATAGTACAGGGTGAGAGACTGGGATCTATTTCAATCTTTTACAGGTAGATATCCAATTTTTGGGTATTTTTGAGACAGGGTTTTACATTTATGTCCTGCCTACCTGGACTGTGATCTTTCTGTTTACGTTTCCTGTGTGGTTGCAATGATTGGTATATGCCACTGCATCCAGATTATATTGGTAAAGATAGGCTTTCATGAACTTTTTGTCCATACTGGCCTTAAACTGCAATCCTCCCAATCTCAGCTTCCTGAGTCACTAGGATTACAGGCATGAGCCAGCATGCCCTACTACAAATGAACATTTTCAATGTCAGACACAGTTTTTCCTAAAGGGGACATTCTTCATGCCACAGGTTTGACTTCAATTTGGTCTGTAGCATTCAGAGTCCAGTGTCTATGAAGGCAGAGCTCTGTCCCAGATTTTAGTCTGTGTGGTAGCTTTGACAACTTGAGGGAGATCCATGCCCTTTCTGGGTTTAGTTTCCAAAAAGTAAAAGATGACATTGACATAAATGATGTTCAAAATTTCTACTATCTCCGTAAGCAATGAAGTTTATAGGTAAATGGTAGGAAATAGTTTTCTATTTTTAATAAATTTTCCTTGCAGGCCATATTTGAGCTTCATCAGTTATCCCATTCTCACTTGTCCTGTTATAGCATAAACTGTAGGGAGGATATGAAGAATTCTGGCCTTAGTACCAGCACATAATACAAGAACTGTACTGAAGTGTAATTTACTGCTAACTCCCTGTGCAACCTTTAGCAAACCAATTAACCTCCAGACACTCAGTTTTATCATCTGCTAAATGGAGATGACTTCTCCATATACAAACACTGAATGAGATAATTTTAGAAGGCACATAATAAAGTGACTGCTATATTCTATGGTTAATAAGTACTAGACTAATTAGAATTTTACTTTAAAAACTTAGAGATAAACTCTGACATGTAACACAGGAGTTTATTAGGATTTATTACTACGTAGTCCAAATAACTCCATCAGTTTCCAGGACAACAAGAATCATGTTAGATCATATGACATCAGCATTGTACTTATCTTTAATAATGTTTATTGGTTGAGTTTATATAGTATTAACAAATCAACTTCTCCAAATGGATAAGTGGAATAGTTCTTATGTGTTGATGGAGGAAGTCTTATTAAAAGTTTGAACAATTTTGGAATGATTTTGGGATCATAGGAGGGGATTTGCCAAAGGATAAGTCTATGTTGGGATGTCCTGAGATCTGCATCAGGATGAGTTGAAGAGGCATATCTCAACAGAAAGGAAAGTAAGACAACATAAGCATAGTATACTAAGTGAAAACTTCCTTTTTTATTTCTGGTTAGCTAAACCAAATGGGCTTAGAGCTTTTGTTAGAAGATAGAGATGTTGTTACTGTTGTCTTCCATGGTTTAAATTCCATATACATTTTCATGAATCCAAGCCACAGGGTTTTTTTCCTAATAATGTTCTCTAAAATTTTTTGTGAAATTAAATACTATTTAAAATGTAGTCAATTTTTTGTACTGTTGAAATTAACTCACCTTTTGTTCTTTCATCATGATGAATTTATACCAAAATGTCTATGAGTAATTGATGAGGAAAGTTTTTAGCCATATGCTAATTCTGTGATCACTGTTTGCAAATCTACCTCTTCTTAGCTAGGAAACTGTATTTTAATATAGTTTACATTTTAATTATTATAACTATTTGTGATTCGCAAACCAAATATTGGCCTCTGTGAGAAGGTAAGTTTTTTGCTAACTGGTCTCTAAACATCAATGAAGTAATAGAACCAGTATTTTTTATTTGTTATCATATTATAGTTGTACATGGGAATATATTGTAACATTTATAAAAGTATTTACAACATATCTTAGTGGGATTTACCCCTCCATCTTTCTCCTTTATTCCTTCTCCACCCCTTCTTAGAATAGTTTCAACAGGTCTCATTGTTCCATTTTCATACATGAATACATAGTACTCCTACCATATATACCCTCCTTCACCCTTTCCTCATGCCCCCCCATCTCTCACTGGTACCAAATCCTAGACAGGACCCATTTTAACTTCTTATCTTTCATTTTTTAAAAACTACATTTTTGTTTATGGAAACAGTATTTTTGAAACTTTCCTTTATTGTTTGGTTATCATGGTAATCTATGCCAAGCCAGATTTTCCTGCTGTTCCAGAATCTGATAAAGCCGTTTCAGTTACCTACCGAGGAATCAAAATAAACTACTAATTCCACATCAAAATTTGTTTGTTTTCATATCTGGTTTAGCACAGGTTAGTGCCAGTTCTTTCTTCAGATATAGTTATTATTTAGGTCTCTTTCTTTTCTTTTTTTAAATAGGAGAAACTTTTACTCACCTATCCTAGTCTATTTTTTACAAGTGTTTGAAACTTTATGGTCTTATTAAGGCCTAAAATAAAATTTTAAAATAGCTTGTATATTGCAGTTAAATTTAAGTCAAATATTGCTACAGAGATACTTTCTTATTTTTAAGTACCTATTTTTTATAGAAACAATGTAAGGTAAAGAATGTTTTTCATTGTATTATATATCTGGGCAATGCCTATTAATTCTCTATGATCTCAATTAGATGTTTGTGGAAGACTAAATAAATGAGCAACAAGAGTCAGATCATAAATACAGGATTGTGCCCTACAATGTTCAACAACCAACCCTCGATACCATCCTATCAATCTGTAAGCCAGACTTGTAGGAGGTCACCATTATATTGAGAAAATTCAAGAAAGTCAAACAATTGCCCCTAAAACACTTGTCCCCAGGTGTCCAGGACTTGATTAAAAACTCACAGTTTCCCTAATTTGTGCCCCATTTCCAACTTAATATCAACCACAGAAAGCCAAATACACATCACCAACAATGACACAGATGTTCTACTTCTATCGAACGTGCTCACAGGTTCTTCGTGCTGACATCCTCTCCTGAAGCCATTCAGAAAGCTTCTCTCTTTTTCATCAGAAGTCTTAACCTTTAGGTCTTTGCCCTAATGCAGGAGGTGTTGGCTGACTTCCTTTACTGTAGCAAACTGTAAATTAAATAGCTTATGCCTATTTTCATTTTGTTCATTTTTGTTTATTACCATACTTGCTTAACTTACTTAAAATGAATTTAGTTAAATACCTTCAGTGTGACCTTTTATATGTTAGACTTTGTGTGAGGCACTGTAATCATAGCAGTGAAATTCATACTTTTACTAGATGTACAACTGGCAAAGAAAATGAGCAGTAAATGCAAATATTAAAATATCATGGGTTAACTTTGAACAGAAAACAGGCACAGGTTGTTATGGAAATGCAGAGTGACCTGAAAACAAAAGATTGTTTAGCTAAAGGAGAATACTACATATACAATGCATATGTAAACATTTAGTATGCTATTTGATAAATTACTACAGTAACTTTTATTTTTAATTAATTTCTTTTTACTAAAGGGTTGTCATTTTTATTATTACGGTTTAAAATATTTGCAATATACATTTCTTAAATAGGCTTTCAGATTTGCTTTTTGCTGATATATATCCTGCTCAGCACATCTTTTTTTCCTTCTGGATTAATAAAATTACACATATTACTGTAATAGATGTTTCCTCTTAGGTTCTCTTATGTTTTTTGACATTATACATAGATCAAATTGAAATTTTGCTAATATGGATTTGATAATTAGAATTCTCCAACTACATTACATTTAAATAAGACCATTTAATTTTATCTTATAAAATAATCTCTGCACAATTTTACGCATATTATTACACAATAACTTGCACCACTTTTTGAGGTTAAAATGAGATATTAGCTGTCCAGTCTATTGCTAGATTGCTCAAATATTTTAAAAATCCTAATACTCTTCATGAATTAAAATACCACCCCTCATAATGTGAAGTTTAAAACCTTAAACTACATTTCTAATTTTAAACTAATCTGTAATTATGTCCAAACCACAAATTTATTTTTAATCAAGTTGATTCAAAGTAAACTGCAACAATATGATTCTTTCCTCTTTTTCAATGTCTATCCCAATTATGTTATTTTTTCCATATCCTTATGAAAAAAGCAGTTGTAGCTGAAATTGGATCATATCCCTTTTAAATGATTTTTCTCTATTTTTAAAGAAGTGTTTATTTTTTAATTAGGATGTATTCATTGTACAGGGGGATTCATTGTGACAATTCCAAAAAGGCTTATATTGTACATTTGTTAGATCACCCACACGCTTTCTCCCACTCAGCCTCTCCCTGCCCCACTTAAAGCAATTGGAAGAGACTTCTTTGCTCTATTTCATATAAGTATATGAAGTCCATCCACCATATACCCTCAACTTAATCACTTTCATTCCTCCCTCCCAAAAATAACCCCCACACTGTACCTATTTTACAGCCTGTCTTTCATTGCTAATATTTAAGTCAGTGTTTAAAGGGGTTTCTCAATATATCCTTGCCACGAGTATACTTTTCTTTGGTCTGTTCAAACTCTTCCATTGCTCTCCCTTACTCTTTTACCTCCCAATGCCCATTTTTCAACAGCTTTCAATACATATCCTTATATCCTCTACCTTCACAGATGATAGGTTTTATGATATTGTTGATGCTGATTCTCTTTTCCTTTTCCTACTTCCCTGAGTTCCATAGTGTAGTTCTACATACTAGTTTGTATATGAAATTGCTTGTTTTTGTGTATATGTTTACTTTTTGGGTCTCTCTTCCACAAATGAGAGAAAACCTATTGTTTTGACTTTCTGAATCTGGTTTACTTCACTTAACATTACATCCTCCATTTGTATCTATTTGCATTTAATTAAATTGCATGCCATCATTCCTTACAGCTGAGCAAAACTCCATTGTGTACCAATACCACATTTTCTTGATCCATTCATTAGTCATAGAGCTTGGCTGTTATGAATAGTGCTGCAATCAACATTGGTGTACAGGTGTTTCTATTGTATCCTGACTTGTGTTCCTTTGGGTAGATGCTTAGGAACAGTATTACTGGATCATATGGCAGTTCTATCTTTAGCTTTTTGAGAAATATCCATACTGCTTTCCATAAATTGCTGTATTAATTCACATTACCACCAGCAGTGTAGAAAGGTTCTTGTTTTGCCATATCCTCACCAGAATTTGTTGTTATTTTTGCCCTTGATTATGGCTGTTCTCACTGGAGTGAGATGAAATCATAGTGTACTTTTGATTTGCATCTCTTTTATAGCCAGGAAACTTGAACACTTCTTCATGTATTTGCTGGGCATTTGTACCTCTTCTTTTGAGAATTTTCTGTTTAATTCATGTGCCCACTTCTTCACTGGGATGTTGATTCCTTGGGAATTGAGTTTGAATTCCCTATAGATTCTGGATATTAGTCCCTTATCAGATAAATAGCTGGCAAAGATTTTCTCCCATTCTGTGGGCATTCTTTTAGGTCTAGTGACTGTTTCTTTTGCTGTAAAGAGGCTTTTTTGTTTAATGCAATCCCATTTGTTCATTCTTTTTCTTAGATGTTGAGCCTTTTGCGATCTGCTTCATCTGCTTCAGAAGTTGTTCCCTATGCATGTCTCTTCTAGTGTATTTGCTATACTTTCTGCAGGTCTTTCCAAGTTTCAGCCTTATATTAATGTCTTTGATCCACTTTGAGTTGATTTTGGTTCAGGGTGAGACTCAGAGATCTTGTTTCAGTCTTCCACATGTAGATATTGAGTTTTCCCAGAAACATTTGTCGAAGAGGCTGTCTTTTCTTCATTGTGTGTTTTGGGTTCTTTTGTTGAAGATCAATCAGTTGGCTGTAGCTGTGTGTGTTTATGACTGCTTCTTCTAATCCATTGGTCTTTATGGCTGTTTTTGTGCCAATACCATGCTGTATTAATCATTATAGCTCTGTAGTATACTTTGAAGTCAGGTATTATACCTCCAGCATTGGACAATTCACTCAGATCTGTCCTCAGATCTCTATTTGAGGTCTTTTGTGTTTCTATGTATTTTAGGATTGATCTTTCTATCTCTGTGAAGAATGCCATTGAAATTTTGATGGGATTGTGTTGAACATGTAGATTGCCATTTTCATAATGTTGAAATCCAATCCAGTAGCATGAGAGAAATTTCCATTTTCTGATGTCTTCTTTGATTTCTCTCTTCAGTGGTTTATAGTTTCCATTGAAAAGGTCTTTGGTTTTCTTTGTTAAATTTAAAAAACTCTGAAAAAACTAAGAATAGAAGGAATGTTTCTCAACATAATAAATGCTATATAAGACAAACCTATAGTCAACCTTATACATGGAGAACAACTGAAACAATTCCCACTACTAAAGTCAGGACTGATACAGGATGCCTGCTTTCCCCACTATTATTCAACATAGTTTTGGGGTTTCTAGCTGAAGCCATAAGACAAGAGCAAGAAATAAAAGGGATTCAAATAGGGAAGGAAGAAATCAAACCATCCTTATTAGCTGGTAACATGATCCTGTACCTAAAAGACTCTAAAACTATGCCAAAAAACTACTGGAAACTATACATTCTTTCTGCAAAAGTAACAGAATGCAGAAATCAGTAGCTTTCCTATATACCAACGATGGACATACTGAGAAAGAAATCAGGGAAATAAACACAATTACAAAAATGAAGCTTTTTTTCTTATTGAGATGATCTCTGATTATAGATTGTATTTTCTCATACTGGTTGCTAAAATTTGAGGATGTGTAAAATATCTTGAGAACAAAGAGAAGACTATTAATAGCTTCATTTGAAAGAGTTAAGGAGAATTTAGAAAGATATAGCTGAATTTTGAATTTTAAGTTGATTTTGTAAGAGAAAAAACAAGAGAAATAAATTTCTATTCCTGTGATGTAATGTCTTGTTATCCTGACTATTTAGTAATAAAACACTTAAAATATTAAAATATAAACAAAATTACACATACACATACAATATTCTTAAGGTGGTGACAAAGCCTACAAAAATGAACAGGGATCTCGTAGAAGATGTGAACTAATCATAGACTCCAAGCCAGAGAGATCATATGGAATTGACCCTCAGTACTTTTGGAACTTATCTTTAGGATCAACTAATTTATCAGCTTCCAGAGAGATTGACTTTTAGCTGTGCTTGTCACTAAGCTCTCTCTGCAAACAAGGTTAACAAAATGTTTCTTAATCCAGATTCAAAGCAAATGAGAGAGATAATGGAAGGGAATTAATATTAAAAGAAGTAATATCAGGTATTTTTGCAAAATTGTTCACAAAGACTGATATTCATGACTGAAAATTTTATACTCAAGTTGTAAAACTTTAAACACTGAGAGAAATCCTTAAAGATAATCAGAAACAGTGGACAAATATAAAATTATTCTGGTAGAAATTCTCTTTTGTAGAGAATCAGTAGAATCCAGATAGAGGAATAGTGAAAATGCTGTAGAAAATTCCAAATAGGATTGTGTATCAAGTAAAGCTATTTTTCAAAAATAAGATTGCAATTATAAGTGAGTAGTTTACAACACTTCAATGTGAAATTCTTAAAGAAATTACTTTGACAAAAAATGATTTCAAAAGGAGGATCTGGGAAAAAAGAACAAATGATGAGTAGAGATAATGGTAAATGTATGAGTATATCTAAACAAATACTTTGTGCATAAGAAATAACTTGAATAATGTCTAATTTTACTGGTTTATAAAAGACATTAAATACTATGAATTAGAGCCTAATAAGCTGTGATGTATAATTGGCATTATGTAATTGTTGAGAGAATTATTAAGAGACAATTCGATGAAGCTAATATTTCAGATTAACATTTCAATGTTAACAACTTAGGGAATAGAAAGGAAATATATATCTTTCAAACCAGTAAAATTCAACCTGGGGATTAAAATTTGAAAAGCAGATCAAATCAAAGGTACTCACTAGTTGAGAAAATAGCCAATAAATAGAAAAATCTCATAAAAATCACAAAAAAAGATGACAAGGACAAACAGTAATAATGACAACAGTCATGATGTTTAGGTATGGATTTAATTCTCAACTTAAAAGTCATAGGTTATCAAATTATGGAACGAATGAACATGCGGTGTACATGCACCAAAGTGCCAACTATATGTTATTATATATGTTATTAAACTGAGGGCTGGCAGAATGGCTCAGGTTGTTAACAAGTACAAGGTCCTGAATTTAAAGCCCAGTAACACAATAAAGTAAGTAAGTAAATAAATAAAATAAAAAAGAGATACACAAAAGAAGAGAGAAGAAATTTTTAAAATGAAAGAATGTCTTAAAATCTGTCTTGTTTGGTCTTTATTTTAGCATTGATTCTAAATCCCCCAAGCAGTAACAGAAATCTGTATATCTGTGTATCATGGTTAAAGTTTCAATTCTATAGAAAGATATTAGCTATAACATATTTATATGAATCTAAATAGGGAAGCGTCAAAATATATAAGGTATGTATCATATAATTTCAATGATAAATTTATAAATTCACCATCATATCTGAGCACTTATGTATCTGTATCTATTTATCTATCATCTATCTATCTATCATTTGCCTATCTATATTATTTATAGTCATATAGAGCAAATACATATTTATTAAAATATAGAATAATCAACATATGTGATATAATTGATGTATAGAACCTTCAGCTGACAATTAGAAAATGCACATTTTAAAGCATACAGACTATGAAATTGAGTATGTATTGTGCATTAAAACAAGAGCTAAAAAATTCCAAAGAACAGATTTTACATATAAAAGTTTCTGAACCAAAATGCATTGTTATAAACAAAAAACAGGTGTGAAAATAGATTTTCAAAAATTGTTATTTTATATACCTAAGTAAAATTTGAGTCCAGATGAAAATAGGATGGAAATTCATCTAACATAATGACAATACAAATTTTTCTACTTGTGAAGCACCACTAAAGGGGTAGTTGGAAGTAAAGTTACTATTTATGATGCATATATTGGCTTAAGCAATAAGAAATGGAACATCAACTTAGACACAGAGAAAGTAGGAGGTAAATATTCAAATATTATAAAAGAAATCAAGACACAAGACTTAAAAATAAACTCAACCAAAAGTGGTCGTTTCAAAAGATTAATAAAATTAACAAAATTTTAAGTTGAATTAAGAAAAAAGAATACAAATTCAATGGCAGTATTAAATAGATAAAACATAAAGATATAAATAAAATCAGATAATTTACTTATCTTCCTAGAAAAATACAAATGACCAAATCTCACTTAAGAATGATGAACCCACATAATTCCTATAATCAGTAAAAGAATAATCCAGATGAATGTCATTGGGATTTTGATGGGAATTGCACTGAACACGTATATTGCTTTTGGTGGTATAGCCATTTTCACTCTGTTGATTCTACCAATCCATGAGCATGGGAGATCTTTTCCATATTTTGTAGTCTCATGAAATTAAAAAGCTTTTGCATAACAAAAGAAATGATCTCTAATTGAAGAAGCTTCCCAGAGAATGGGAGAAAATCTTTGCCAGCTATACATCAAACAAGGGACTGATAACCAGAGTATACAGGGAACTTAAAAAAACTAAACTCCCCAAAAATCTATGACCCAATGAAGAAATGGGCAATTGAACTGAAGAGAGTTTTTTCAAAGGAAGAAATCCAAATGGCTAAAAACACATGAAAAAAAAGTTCACCATCCCTGGCCCCAAAGGAAACGCAAATCAAAACCATGTTAAGATTTCACCACAATCCTGTTGAAATGGTTACTATCAAGAATGTAAACAACAACAAATGTTGGCGAGGATGTGGGGAAAAAGGAATCCTCATTCTCTGCTGGCAAGAATGTAAATTAGTACAACTACTATGAAAAACAATATGAGGGTCCTCAAAAACTAAAAATTGAACTGAGACATGATTCAGAAATTCCACTCTTAGGGATATATGTGAAGGAATTTAAGTTGGGGTACAATAAAGGCAATTGTGTACTCATATTTGTTGCAGCACTATTCATAAGAGCTAAGCTGTAGAAACAGCCAAGATGCCCCACTACTGACAAACGGATTAAAAAATGTGATATTTGTATACTATGGAATTTTATTTAGCCACAAAGAAGAAGGAAATTTTCTCATTTACAGGTAAATGGATGGAAACGGAGAACATCATCTTAAGTGAAGTTAGCCAGGCTCAGAAGAGCAAAAGCCATGTTTCTCTCATTAGTGGAAAATAAACCTAATACAAACATAGCAGTATTATGAAAAACAGGTCACACTAAGTGAAAGTCATATACAAGAGGGTAAAGGTAAAGAAGGAGTTTAGAAGGTGAATATAGTCAATGTACTCTTTATGCAAGAATGAATATAGAATGTGTAAAACAGTTGATACCACCATAAGAAAGGGACTAAAGTAGTGAGAAGAAAAATAGAGGTAATGAAACAATTCGGGCTATAATACATACATACGTACATGGAAGGGCCACAAGGAAACTTCCTGTGTATCTGTATGAAACACATAAAAATGTCATTTATTTTTCTTTTATAAAATCAAAGAACACAGAAAAGGCCCTTCCTGGGGGCATTGGTTCAAGGGAAGGGGGAGAGGTAGGGAAATGGTGTAGGAAGGTGAATATGGTGCAAATTCTGTGTACACATGTATGTAAATGAAAAAAATGATACCTCTGGAAACTATTCCAGGAATATGGGGAGAGGGTTGTTAAAGGAGAATAGTGGAGCAGGTGAATTCAAGTATGATATATTCTAAGAACTTTTGTAAATGCCACAATGTACCCCCAGCACAACATAAAAAAAATTAAGTCAGAAAGTTAAAATTTTCCCAGACAGAAAATATAATTGCTAGATGGTTTGGGATGTATATGGTATTCTATAAGACAATCAAGAAATAGTTACACTGGTGTTAATGTTTTTGTGTCCCACATATTCATGTGTTGAAGCTTCCTTTACAGTGTGAGGCTATATGGAAGTGCGGGTGTTTAGGAGGTGATTAGTCATAATGGCATAACCCTTTTGGAAGAAGTCTCCTGTCCTTATCACATAGTTTTATGCATAGGACTGTTGACAATAGAGCCACTTGCTTCTCCCTGAGGAAGGTATCTGAGAGAGACACACTCATGACTGCAATGAATATGCAAGCTGCAATATGTTTGGAACTTAATATTGAAAATAGCATCCCATCACTCTGAGATATTTTAATCTTTAACAACATTTGACTAAATGTAGCTCACAATCAAAGGAAAGTATTATACATGTGTGAATACCAGAAGTCAGGGAATTCAGAAGAGATAGTTTAAGGACTGCCCATGTAGCACATTAGCTAAAAAAATTGCTTGAAAATTGCAGGAAAATTCAAGTATATATAGGTGTAAAAATCCTTAATAAAAAGACAGCACTAAGATGTTACCAATGTTTTATTTTGTATAATGCACCCTAAAAAAAAAGAATTTGTCCAGGAATACAAAGGTGGTTTAAGATTATCATGCTGAGTCAGGTAAGCCAAGCTCAAAAGGCCAGATATTACATATTCTTATTCATTTGTGGAACCAAGACATAAAATGATGATGATGATAATAATAATAATAATGGGACATGAATGCACATGGGGCATGTTTTGGGAGGAAGAGTAGAGGGGAAGGGAAAAGAAATGATGTAGAGGGGTGAAGAGGATGGAAGTACGCTACATATATACATATGAAGACAACATAATGAAAACCAACAAACACTGTTTGGAAAGGGGGTAAAGAGGGAGGGGGGATAAAAATATAATGGAAGGGGTGAACTGATTTAAAGAACACTGTATGCACATATGGAATTATCACAATGAAATTTGCTCATATCATTAATGTATGATTACTCAAAAGTAAAATTAAAAAGGAAAAATAAATGACTACCTGTTCATTATATTACTGTACTTAATTGAATAAGTACAGAAATTGTTATGATAAAATTTCAACATAAATTGGTGAGATAAAAACAACAAATTAAGACAAGGGGTGAACTTTCATAACATTATAAATAATGTCAATCAGGAAACATAAAAAGCATTATGTTGAATAAGAAAGTGTAAACATACTATCTATAATATCAAGAAATAGAAAAGACTAATCACCATAATAATGTATTTTTCTACTATTTTCCTGAGGTCTTATCTAATTCAGTAAAATAAGGAAAAACCTAAAGAATAAGAACAGGAATATAAGAAAATAGTATTAATATTATAACCACTACCCTTGAACAATAAATATAAAAATCTGTATATAATTAATGTTTTAAAAAGGAATACATAGAAGCTCTAACAAAAAGTACAATTCTGATAAGGATTACATAAAATTGTCTGTATAAGCACAGATACATTGCATTAAAAAATGATCAGCAAGAAAATACAAATGTCAAGGAAAAAAATCATATCATTTAATATAGAAACACTTCACTGTTTTTCTCCCTTGTTCTATTTTGTTATAACATTAATATTAAACAGTCTATTTACAAAAATACATTCGTCATATAAATAAAAATAGTAAAAATCTAGTCATTTAAAGAGATAAATTTAAATTGCAAACACAGTGAGTGACATCTTAATGAAAAATAAGAATTGTTTGAATGCTGATTTCAAATATAATAATAAAGAAATATTAAAAGAAACCATGCTATTTATAATTCTCCAAAGGATCAAATCTTGTGCTAACAAACATTGCTTAATGCTGTCATAACATCCCTTGAGTAAATAGGCCAAATTAAAATCATACAACTTCCTTTCACTCTTAGTGTCCAATTGCCATCCAGTTTCCTTCTTTTGTATGACAACTATAAAAATAAAAAGAAATCTGGAATTACATTTTCATACTGCTAGCCTCCATTCGACTCAAGAAGTTAATCTCCTGTTTTGAATTTGGGTCCATTATTTTTACCCTCTACTTTTCTTTTTGTCCTTACCACTGTCTGTAATGCATTGTCACAGACAAGGGAAAAAAAGAAAAGCAGTTTGTGAACTGAAATGGAAGAGATTTACACTATTATATTTTAGGAAGTTTGAACAAAAAGATCTGTGACATATCAACCTCACTTTGCAGGTGACAAAAAGTGCATTTGTAATAATTATACAGAAAATTAATTAATGAAATTAAGGCACATTTTCTGTACAGATTTTAATTAAATTCTGATTTCTGTCTTTCTCTTGTTTGTTGTATGGACTTTTTCTTTAAGTATGTAACTGAAAGACAATAGTGTTGCTGAAGCCCAGACCTTAACGTATCTTAAGTGAAGCAAGAACAAGAAACTTCAGATAGACCCAGACATTTCTATAGAGGATTTTCTTACAGGAACTAAGTGCTTGTTATGCTGTCTTCACACTGATAATAAATTAAGATTGTACATTACTTCTCTTTTATTTTCATTGCCATATTATGATAATTGTTAAGATGGTAATTAGCAAATTGTGTGTTCACCAGTTTAATTTATTTTGGATTTTTTAACTACAGGAACAAAGTAGCATGGCATATGACACACAGTCACCATAACAGCATAACAAGCAAAAGAAAATAGGTGAATATGCACATATTTGAAGTTATTTGGAAGGCTTTATTTTAGTTTTGAGAAGGAAAGATTTCTCTACTGTTGTTGGAAATTTCCTTTAAAATGGGCAATGTAGTAGATCTTTCTGAAGGTACAATTGAAATTGAACTGACCATTACCATGAGAAAAAGGAATTATTTTTATTTTATGGAGGGTGTCCTGCATTTTGAATCATTGACTATATATACTATAAGCAGTTTGTCTGAATTAACATTCTGGAAACTCCTTGCCTACTTACATGTAGGATGTGCCTACACAGATTTTTCTACTCAGCATAGCTTAATCAAGTACTCTGCTAGTATATTATGTGTAAGGATAAAACTGCTAAAATTCTTGTAGAATAAAATGTTATTTTATTAAAATTAAAATCGAAGAACAACCAAACCATTTCCTTAAGATCCTTCTATGCAGTGATACTTGGCATATAGTATGTGTGCCATTAATAAAAAATGAATAAATGCAAAATAGATGAATATCATTCTAGATAACCACAAATGATGCTTCTTTACTGTTCTTAGATACAGACTGTTGCCTTAGCATACCTAAGGTCCATAGAGTATGCAGAATGACAGCTTAAGATTTTCATTGAGGTAGAATGTTGTAAAAGGAAAGTGTAATCTCTGGGTGACCAGTCATACATTATAATGGAATTGCATACAATGATACATAGAAATGAAACAAGGGTATTGGCATCCTGTCTGGAACATCATGTGCCAATTCTTTCTCTATATGGGTCTGTTTTCATATAGACCCATAACAAAAACTGGTGTTTACATAAAGACCCTTGGCACAGGGACACCAATCTTTAGAGCCAAACAGCCTCTGCAGCAAAATGGCTTTGAAAATGAAGAAAGAATGAGATGCTTTGTATTCTTTTGTATAGATCAAGATTATCTAAAGGGTAACTGATGCCTTTAAAAACATAAATGGTTTCCTACCTTGGATTGAATTTAGGTTTTGAGTGCAGTTATCAATTATTCTGTGAATTTATTCATTAAAATTGATTTCTTATTTTCCCTTCCACATGGTAGGATTCCATACCAACCATGCTTAAATTGTCATAGTTGGGTTTCTTGTGTTAAAGACAAAACCCAAACAGGACTAATGACTTACATAAAGCTTGAAATATCTTTTTCTGGAAAGAGATTAATGAATTATTAACAAGAGTTGTCTAACTCCTTTTCCTGTGAAAGTGAAAATGTTTTAGAGTTAGGTCATTTCAAATGGAATGTGCATGGTTTTCTCAACATAGTTTTTTCACTACTGCACTGAGTTGAATAGTGTCCCTATAAATTCATGACATTGAAATCTGTGAGTGTGACTGCTATAATTTAAATGCAGACTGTTATCCAAAGGCTTATGTGTTAAAAGATTGGTCTCCAGGGTGGAGATATTGAGAGATGGTTAACCTTAAGGAGGTGGGCCTCAGTAGGAGTATACCCCCAATGGGAATTGAGGGATCCAGGCTCATTTTCTTTCATCTTTTGTTTCCTGCCTGATACAATTTTCCTCTGCTATTCACTCCCACCATGTTGTGCTACCTTTCCAAAGGTCAAAATCAATGGGGCTGATGGATTATTCAGTGGAACCTCCAAAACTGTGAGACAAAATACATCTTTTCTTTTTTAATGTTAACTATCTCAGGTAATTTGTTGCAGTGTTGGGAAACTAACAAGTGATGTTATTTGGAAATAGGATGTTGGCAAATGGAATAATGATACGATAACATCATATTATATTAGGATAAGCCCTAAAACCAAATTACTTTTGCCCTTATAAGGAGAGAGTCATTTAAGCAAAAAGACACAGATACACAGGAAAGAATGCTGTGGGAAAGTGGAAATCTCAAAGTTTATCAAAGACCAAAAAACGGTAGAAGAAACAAAGGAAGAATTCACCCCTACAGTTATCATAGTTTTGTTTAAAAGTTAATTTTGAACTTGTACACTCAGAATAATAATACAAAAATAGTTGTTATTTAAGTCACCAGGGTTGTGGTAATTTGTCATGGTAGCAAATTCAGAATTTCAGAAGCTGATGCTGCAGTAACAAATGGTGAAAATGGATGAATAATTGTTCACAGTTTTGCAACAAACAAATGGATATTTTTCATTTATACAAAGGAACATGATTTTTCTAAAGTAATGAGTAGTCTAGACATGTTTGGAGGAACTTGAAAAAAAAAGTCTACATTGTCTTGAAAGTATTGGTAACCTCTTTATTTTTGTGGTACTAGGGTTTAAATTCAGGGCCTCATGCCTGGTAGGGAAGCACCCTACTACTTGAACCACACTTCCAATTCCTGAAGTGACTATTGCTAGAAATATGGGCCATAAAGTTAATTCTATTAAGGGCTCAGGAAAAAATAAGAGAAGATGGAAAGAAAGCTATACCATGTCAGAAAATAAGTTTATTGCCATGAATAGACTGTCGGTACAGATAAGAACAATGATGGTTTTCTAGTGAGATCTTGGAAAGAAAGGAGATGCCATTTGAAACTGGAGGAAAAGCTATCCCTGTAACGATGTGTCAGAAAACTTGATTGAATTATTTTCTGCTGTTGAATGAAAGGTAGAAATTATAAATGAATAACTTGGATATTTAGCTGAGGCAATTTCTAAGTGAAGTTTGGAAGGTACATCATATTTTTTTCCTGGGTTCTTATAGATTTCCAGAAGAAAGTTATAAATTAAGAATGAAATGTTAATTCAACAGGAAACATGATTTGGAAGCTCTTAATCCATCTAGACAGTATATCCTGGAACAGTCTAGTGTATAATTGAACAACGAAGGCAAAGGTTACTAATCCAACAATGCAACAATGTATCCAAAATAATCTAGGTAGAGATGGAGTTATCCAGGAAAGATTGGTCAAGAATTCTGGTGTTTTATATCAGGGTTCCCCTAGACCTTGACAAAAGACAAGGACAAGCACAGTTTTTGAGAGTTTTATACTGGCAGCCTGGACTGAAAATGGTGGATATGAACCCTACTTCTAATCTTTCAAACCACCAGTTTTGTGGTAATTTTTTGTGAAACATTAGGACTAAATCCATCATTTAAAAGAAGGAAAACTCAGTTGAGTGGCTTTGTACAGAAGGAAGGAATACAGAAGAGATACCTAAGATTAACTATGAGTAACTCTAGTGTCTTTTGAAATTTAGCTCTTTTTTTGTGGTACTAGGGTTTGAGATCAGGACCTCAGGCTTTCTAGGCAGGTTTTCAACCACTCAAGACAGTCCACCAGTCTGAAGAGTAGTTTTTATGTCTTAGTTATTAGAAGATCAAGAACAATCCATAAGTTACATCATAGGTAGACACAGTAACTGATAACTTACAGGACTATGGGCTTATATAGGTAAACTGAGTGAAACACATGATATGCTTATGTATGGCACACAAGGAGACTTTTATATTTACCCAAAGAAACAAGTTATATCACAATTTCTTTGAAACTGCTGTTTCAAAAAATATCTGCTTCCATCAAATAGCTTTTTCCTAATTTTCAAGGGGTACTGGTTTAACCATGGTCTCCCTAACAACTGCTCAACTTTGCCACTGTAGAGTATAAACAGCAATCAAAATACATAAATGAAAGGCATGGTTGTAGTTTCCTTATAGAAAAAGGTAGTCCACAGGTCTTGAATTTGTCCCATGGGCTTTAAGTGACAACAAAATTAATAATACTTTTGTGTATTGCAGGCACCTTTGTAGTATTTCATCTGCCCTTAAGTTCAAAGTGCAGGTGTCATGTAAAATGAATATGGCAGAAGTCTCCTTATGTGGTTGGCTGCAGAAAAGGATCTGTGTTCTGATCCTTCTGACATGCTTATGGTCTTGAAATACATTCTGAACATGTTAGTTTTCTGCACATATATCTTCTTAGGATTTTCTACTAATAATAGAATAAAGTTCAAATTGTAGTCTTCCAGGCTCCAGAATCACTAATGTTACATACCATTATGCCCCTTAACACATCATGTTAAATGAAATGTTTCCTATTTAAAGCCTTTGCCATTTGGTCATTCTATTCCTTCCTTGGTGCATATTCACAGTTAGCTGAAATGCTATTTTTCTTCTTTATTTCCTAATGGAAATGTTCATTTCCCTGTTAAAACTCCCTCATTATTTATTTCTTTTATGCTTACTTATGTCATATCATTGTTATGTTCAGCTCTTATTCTTTATGTAATGCATTATATTTCTTACTATAATAAGACTTTTGAGTATAGGGTTGATGTCTGACTCATCCTTGTTTGTTCCCAAACTATTTCACTAGGATTCAAATAGATGCTTATTCTTTGAATCAATGTGCAATGGAAAACTGTGAAGAAGATTTATTAGGAAGATTGGGTTATATATAATTTTATTTATAAACTTTAAAAAAATTACCACATTTGATATAAAAAAATAAATTCTTTCTACAACTTTTTTAGGATAACTATTATATGAATGAATATACATATATGCACCTGTCTGTATTGTTTTATATTTTAAAAATGATTCCAGCATAAGGTGAAATAATCTGTGTAGAATAAAATAAGGGCATATTCAAAAACAAGAGACCTGGGGATGTGGCCCCAGTATGAGAGGGTCTTACTAACAATCCTGAGGGCCTGAGCTCAGACACTAGTACTAGAGTCAACAATCTTGGCTTTCATCTTTACTCTGATACTCAGGTACTGGCCAGCCTTGTGGGTCTTTAATATCATTGATTAATAGTAAGTTAATAGTAATTAATAGTAAGTTATATTAGTATGTATCTAAGGAATGTTGTATGTCATTCTAAATTTGTGTACTCAACATTAATATCATTAGTGATTTTCATTTTTTAAAACAACTGAAAGTAGATATTCTTTTTTTCCCTTTTTAGTGAGTTCTAAATACATTAATATGTATACGATTTATGGTTAACTGTGCTATTTAGGAACAGCACAAGTTGCAATCATTCAGTATTACAATCAATTCAGTGTTAAAATCACTATTTATATTGAATAATTTACACTGAAATGAGAGAAATATTTAAAGACTGAAAAAATGATCAGACTCTATTGTGGATAATGAAACAAATTTTTAGTCTTTTGTCTTTTCCTTTTAAAACAGAACAAGTTTGGTTTATAAGCCTCTTTGACTATAGCATTTCAGAAATTGCAGACAAATGCTCAAATAAATGCTTAACAGATTAATTTTACTTTGATTCATAAACCATTGATATGCTAGTTTTCCATAGCTGTGAAAAATACCTGGGAAAGTCAACTTAAAATGAGGAAAGATTTATTTTTGCCCAGGACTTCAGAAGATTCCATCTATAGACAGTCAGTTCTGTGGCTTTAGACATGTGGTAAGACAGAACATCATGGGAAGGCTTTGTGGAGAATATTACTTCACCTCATGGTGGTTGGGAGGTAAAAACAGAGAGATTTGGGGCTCATGTACCAATATCCCCTTCAAGGGCATGCTCCCCAATGACATAACTTCCTTCCACTAGACTCCACCTCTTAAAAGTTCCACCACCTCCCAATAGAACCATCATCTGGGAATCAAGCTTTCAATGAACATACATTTGAAGGATATTTAAGATCCAGACTGTTATATTTTTCCTCTGTCCCCAAAAGTTTCATGACCATCTCATAAAATAAAATGCATTTAGGCTGTCTTTAATGGTTCCCAAAGTTTCAGCAGTTCCAACATTGCTCAAAAATTCAAGTCCAAAGTAACCTCTAAGACTCAAGGCAAACTCTTAGCTGTGAGACCATGTAAAAATGAAAAAGAAAGTTACATTCTTCCAAGATACAATGACATAAAGTAAACATTCCCATTCCAAAATGGAGGAATGGGAAAACAAAAAAGGAAGAATGAGAACAAAGCAACACCAAAACCCAGGAAAGCAAACATTAATTCCTATAGTTCCATGACCGTCATTGAGAGCACAGGTGGCACTGTGTGAGCTCTGAAGTGCTTGTGATGGCTCAGGTCTATGGCCTTGCTGGATGCAGATATACAAGGCCATTATCTTGAGGTGGCACTGCTTTCTGCCTTTAGTTTTTCTTGGCAGGCATTACATGTTTCTGGCATCACTAACTTCCTGGGGTCTCAGATGCAACAATAGCTTCAGTCTTATAGCTCTTCACATCACCCTCTCAGGAACTGTTTGTAGGGACTATCACACTTTCACATACTTCTTTTCCCAGACTTTCCTTTGAAATCTTGGAAAACTTCATGGCCCCATAACTAAAACTAACATCATGTGATGGTTTACTACTAGCTTGAACAGTAGCTGGGCCTGTATGGACTATGGCTGCAGCAACCACTGAGTGTCTTCATTGGCTGAACATGGGGAAATGATTCCCTTGGATGCAATTCCCCATGTGGGCCTGTGGGAACAAGGAGCTAGGGGGTCTTTTCTCAAAGCAAGGCCTTTGAAGTGAGTTTCAATATGTATACCTTTGAGCCTGTATTTTGTGAAGTCTTGCATATTAATGAGATTCCCACAAGATATCTTTCTTGCTGGAGGTGTGGCTCAAATAGCAGAGCCCCAATACCACCAAAAAAAAAAAAAAAGGCTCTTCTTTTTAATGGTGGTAATCTCTTTTAGCAATATTGCCTTCCTTGGCCACAGATTTGAACCACCTCTTTTTCTTTCAAAACTGCAAGTTTGCCAAATCTTTCTGCTCTTTATTCTCACTATAAATCTGGCTTAGCACAACCATTAATTGCTATGTCACAGTCTGAATGTTTTGTTGCCTTGAAATTCTCTAGTCACCTATAAACTCAGTCTCCCACTAAATCTAGACATGTTCTTTGTGAAAATTAGGCACAAATGACTTTCAGTCTAATGCTCAGTAGAGTCCTGACTTCCATCTGAAATCTCATGAGCCTGACATTTACTATCCACATTTCTGAAGCATTTTGATTGTCTAAGCTCCTACCAGATTACCCATTTAGCTTTGCTTCCAGCATTCTAACTTTTCTCTGGGGTCATTATCTAAGCTTTTCTGAGTTCTTCCTACTAACTAGTTCTAAAGCCTTCAGAACCACATGGTGGTGTACTCAAAGCAATAACTGTACTTCTAAGTAACAACTTTGTGTGTTTTCAACTCTCCATTTGCTATGACAAAATACTTGAGAAAATCAACTTAAACTAAGGAAATGGTTTATTTTTCTTAATGATTTTTAGTCCATGATCTCCTGGTTCCATTTTTTGGGGCCTGTTTGGTAAGACAGAGCATCATGGTAGGGATATCTATCAAGAAGGTCTGTTTACCTCAAGGTACTTGGCAACGAAAAGAGAAAAAGACTGGCAGGGGTTCTAATGTATCCTTTTTTTCTGAGCACCCTTTTATTTGTTTACTTTTCTTTTTTTATTATATTATTATTTTACTACAGTACATTGTGACATTTTAAAAAGTTCTTAGAATATAACATAGTTGAACTCACCACCCCTCTATCATTCTCCTTTATCCCCCCTCCCAAATTCCTGGAGTACTTTCAATGTGTCTTATTTTTCCATTTTTACACATGACTACATAGTATTTCCACTATATTCAGCCTCCTTCATCCTTTCCTTATATCCTCTCCCCTACTACTGGTGCCAACCCCCAGATAGGACCTGTTTTACCTTTTTGTTCTCCGTTTTTTTTAAAAAAGGCATTTTTGTTTGTTTAAGCTAGCTCTATAGGGAGTTTCCTTGTGACTTTTCTGTGGATATATATATTATAGCTCAAATTGGTTCATGCCCTCTATTTTTCTCCTGTGTACCTTAGTCCCTTAGTCAGGTCTTTCTATCTGATTTCAACAGGTTTAAAAACTCTATTTTCATGCTTGTATAGAACCCACATTCATCTTTTTAACTTTCTTCTTTTACCCTCCCTCACTTGTATATGACTTCCCCTTAGTTTGACCTGTTTTTCATAATATTTCTTATATTTGTATTGGATCTATCTCCCACATATGAGAGAAAATATGTGGCCTTTGTCTTTCTGAGCCTGGCTAACTTCACTTAATATGATGTTCACCAATTCAATCCATTTACCTTCAAACTGCAAAGTTTTCATTCTTCCTTATGGCTGAATAAAATTCCATTGTATGCATTGTATACACACACACATATGTGTATATATACATATATTGTATATACATCATATCACATTTTCTTAATCCATTCATCAGTTGTAGGGCATCTGGGTTGTTTCCATAACAGTGCTGCAACAAAAATCTTCATGCAAGTGTTTTTGTTGATCTTGACTTACATTCCTTTGATCCTTGACTTACCCTAGGAGTGGTATTGGTGGATCATATATGGAAGTTCTGTTTTCCATTTTGTGAGGAACCTCCATACTGTTTTCCACAGTGGTTGTACTAATTTACATTCCCACCAGCAGTGTATTAGGGTCCTCTTACCCCACATCTTTTACAACATTTGTTGTTACTTATGTTCTTGATGATAGTCATTCTTACTGAAGTGAGGGGAATCTTAATGTGGTTTTGATTTGCATTTCCTTTATGCCAAGGTTTCTCGAGTATTTCTTCATGTGTTTTTTAATCATTTGGTCTTCTTTTGCAAAAGCTCTGTTCAGTTCATTTGCCCATTTCTTCTTTGGTCATTGATGTTTTTGGAAGTTTAGTTTTATGAACTCCCCTTTATTAATCCCTTGTCTGATTTATAGCTGGCAAAGATTTTCTTCCACTCTGTTGGCTGACTCTTCAACATGGTGACCATTTCTTTTGTGGTACAAAAGCTTTTTAGTTTCATGTAGTCCCATTTGTAGTCCCATTTCTCTTAATTGCTGAGCCATTTGTATTCTATTTAGGAATTCTATGCCTATGCCTATTAATTTCAATGTATTCCCTGCTCTTTCTTGCACTAACTTCAAAGTTTGAGGTCTTATATTAAGGTCCTTAATCCACTTTAAGTTGATTCTTGTACAGGGTGTAAGACATGGATGTAATTTCAGTTTTCTGCATGCAGGTATCCAGTTTTACCAGCAACATTTGTGAAGAGGGTGTCTTTTCTTCATTGTATGCTTTGGGTTTCTTTGTCAAAAATAGGGTGAGCATAGCATGTAGCCTCATTCCTCGGTCTTCTATTCTGTTCCTCTGTTATTCATGTCTGTTTTTGTGCCAAAACCATGCTGTTTTTATTGCTATGGCTCTGTCGTTGAGTTTAAAGTATTGTGATACCTCCAGCATTGCTCTTTTTGCTCATTATTGCCTTGGCTATTTGTAGTCTTTTATGCTTCTAAATAAACTTTAGGGTTGATTTTTCAATTTCTGTGATGAATGTCATTTGAATTTTGATGGGGATTGCATTGAACATGTAGATTGCCTTTGGTAGTTCAGACACTTTAACACTATTGATTCTGACAATCCATGAGCATGGGAGATCTTTCAATCTTCTGTAGTCTTTTTCAGTTTCTTTCTTCAATGATTTATAGTTCAATATATCCTTGACAGAAAAGCTGAAGACTTAACCTCCTTCCAGTACACCTGACATCTTAAATACTCCACCATCTCTCAAAGATGCCATGAACTGGGGACCAAGTCTTAATATATGAGCTTTTGGGGATATTTAAGATCCAACTATAACAGTTGATAATTAAAATATCATAGGTTACAACAATAAAGACATAATACATGTTTAAGGCATGATGAATTATTCCATCATTCTGCTATAACTAAAGAGCATGTGATCTCAAGAGAGGACTGAACTCACTTTTATAACAAATTCCTTATTCTGATAGGTAACCATTTCTGGAATGGGAAGAATCTCTCCCTCCACAGCAGCATTAATCTATGCAACAGAGCAGAACTTTCATGATTTAATCACCTCTTAAATGTTTTACCTTGTGAAATGTTCTTTTGGAGATGAAGTTTCCAACACATGAACTTTGAGGGGTATATTTAAAATTGAGAAAAGAGTAAATCAGCTTCTCCAGCATATCAAAATAAGAGAGGTTTATCGTTACATGGTATAAATAAACAAATGGTTCATAAGTTAGTTTTACCAAATAGCAAACTTAAATAGAAAACTTTTATCAAACTGTTGCTATTGAGCAAGCTAGGCAATAAGCATTGATGTTATAGAGCCTCAAGTTTTTTAGTGGAAGAATAGATACAAGCTAAAGGCAACACAGTTAGTAGTGTGGTAGGATACTGTGAGACAGACACCCTGAAATTAAACAGTAATCCACAGTTGAAGGAATAATAGTATCAAGACCTAGAAGAACAACTTTAAAGACTGCTAGAATGAATCATAGACTCAAGTCAAATATAAGTATAAACGCAACAGCCTTCCTAAAGCCTGTAGCATCATCAGTCAAGAGACCTCATGTCTAAACTAAATGTCTTTTGTTACAGATATTTTCCTTTAAGCTAGTCAGAATCTGCCTATTTACCCCTATCATTAATATTAGCTGCTTAAGTGGTTCTCAGCTGTCTTTGATCTATTGGAAGGCCTGAGTGTCCAGAAGGTTAGGCATTTGCTCTTACAGAATTCTCTCCACTGTTGTCACTTTCACAAGGTTTTATACTGTAGTGATCCTGATAAAACTCCAGAAAAGAAATTCAAAATCAATTTTAAGATAAGTTTGTGTGTTTATAAAAGTATAAATTCATAGTAAACATCCCTAAGACATCATTTAGTACAAAATGTTTACAATTAAATAATATGAAAGCAACTGTTGCAGTTTCTAAATGTTTTTCAATTTGTCTAATGTATATAGAGCAATCTTACTTAAGAAACCATGTCATAAAATGAAGAAACTCATTCACTTTAAGATATGAATGTCTGTGAACTGGAAACAGCTAAGAACATATGCTTTTGTGATGTATGTTCCTTTGCTTCAAATAAAATTTTGGCATTATTAATAATTGTGGGGAGAGATATTCTGAGACAGAGAGAGAGAGGGAGAGAGAGAGAAATAGGCTTGTTGAGACAAAACAATAGTATAGCGGGGGAAAAATATCTTAAAAACTACTAAAAGAATATGAATTTTTTAGTGTAATCACAATAATAATTAGTTCTAGGACTTCATTACTATTTTTATTATTATAAGTCACTTCCCATTAGCTTAAATTTCTTCATTAATGACCTAAGAGTTTTACTTCTATTTGGAATTCTTAAGTCAGAAGATTTCTGGAGTTTAACAAACTTTGACTAAATCTCACTTCCTTCACTTAAAGTTTTGTTTGTGTTTGACTGGGTGTAAAACTACAATAATTTTACTTACCATATAGAATTTTTGTGAAAAGTAAGTGGAAAAACTGAATATGAAAGCTCTGGTGCAATTAACACAGTGCTTAGTATGAAATAAGTAGTTTTAATTTGGGAGGTAGCAATAGTAGGATTTGAACTCAGGGCTTCTTGCTTGCTAGGCAGATAATCTATCACTTGAACCATGCCTTCAGCCCTGGAACTTTTATTCATTTCATCATTTTATAGGAACTGTTTATTTTGTTATTATTTTTTGACTTTTTTTACTTTATTGTTGTGCTGAGTCGGGTACATTATGCCATTTCCAATGTTTTTAAATTATATCAAATTTATCATACTTCACCACTCTCTTTTATCCACCCCTCTCCCCTTTCCTGGAAAAGTTTCAACAGGTATCATTTTTGCATTTACATATGTGTGTACTCCAGATTTTCACCATATTCACCCTCCTACTCCTTTTTCCACCAACCTCTCACCTCTGACTGGTGCTAAGACCCCCCACCTGGGAAGGACCTATTTCACCCTCCTGTTCTCCAATTTTGTAGAAGAAATAAGAGAAAAGATGAAAAGAAAAAAAAAATACCATTTTTTGCTTGTTTTAGATAAAGGTAGCTATATAAGAAGTTTCCTTCTGATATTTCCATGTGTATATGTATTATAACCCCAAATGGTTTATCTCTTCAATTTTCTTCATTCTACCTTATTTACTTGCTTATGGTGGTTTGAGCAATTGTAAGATTCCTATATTCAGTCTTGTATAAGAGTATATCAACCATATTCAAATTCTTAGTTTCCTTATTTTACTGTACTCTTCCTGTGTATAACCTCCCCTCAGTGTGACCAGTGTTTCATAATAATGTTGTATTTGTATGAGGTCTGTATTCCACATATGAGAGAGAACATGTGGCTTTTGGCCTTCTGAGCCTGGTTACCTTCACTTAAGATAATGTTCTCCAGTTCCATCCATTTAACTGAGAAGGAAAAAAATTTATTCTTTTTTGGGGTTAAGTAAAATTCCATTGTATATAAATACCCCTTTTTTCTTAATTCATTTGTCAGTAGTGGGGCATTTTGACTGTTTCCATAGTTTAGTTATTGTGAATAGTACTGCAAAAATCTTGGCTATGCAGATGCCTTTGTAGTAACTTGACTCATATTCCTTTAGGTATATCTCTAGGAGTGGTATTGGTGGATCGTATTTCAAATCTACTTTTAGATTTTTAAGGATCCTCCATGTTGTTTTCCAATGTGACTGTATTAGCTTACCTTCCCACCAGCAGTGTATGAGGATTCCTTTTCCCCTGCATTATCACCACCATTTGTTGTTGTTTGTGTTCCTGATGGTAGCTATTCTCCACAGAAGTGAGGTGGAGTCTTAATGTGGTTTTGATTTGCATTTCCTTTATGGCCAGGGATGGTGAGTATTTTTTCATGTGTTTTTAAGCCGTTTGGACTTCTTCCTTTGAAAACATTCTGTTGAGTTCATTTACCCATTTCTTCATTGGGTCACTGATTTTTTTAGTTTAGTTTTTTGAGCTCCATTTATGTTCTGATTATCAGTGCCTTGCCTGATGTATGTCCGGCAAAGTTTATTTCCCATTCTGTGGGCATCCACTTCAATTTATAAAACATTTGTTGCGCAGAAGCTTTTTATTTCATGTAGTCCATTTGTGGATCTTTTCTCTTAATTGCTGATCCACTTCATTTCTACTGAGCAAGTCATTGCTTATGCCTATTGATTCCAAAGTATCCCCTGCTCTTTGCTACACTAGCTTTAAAGTTTCAGGTCTTATATTAAGGTCTTTAATCCACTTTGAGTTGGTACTAGTATGGGGCGAGAAGCATGGATGTAGTTTCAGTTTTCTATGGGCAGCTATCCAATTTTCCTAGCAACATTTGTTGAAGAGGTTGTCTTTTCTCCATTATATGTTTTTGGTGTCTTGGTCAAAAAAATAGGTGGGCATAGTTGAGTGGATTCATATCCAGGTCCTCTATTCTGTTTCTTTGGTCTTCATATCTGTTATGAATATTTAAAAGCCCCAGTACTTTTAAATATTGATGTGCCTTCCCTATATTTTTCTCTTGGCATATAGTAATTAGGATTATACATAGAATTAAAGACTTAATTTCAATAGCCCATCATAGTGGTTGTTATATTGTTGATTTGTATACAAATCTTACTACCAGCAGGATAGAACTGTGATTTGCAGCTGACCTATGTAATGCTTCTTCCTATTTATGTACTTAAAGAAACTTCACTTTTTTTCACAAGAATAATAGGAAGAAGTTAGTGTTCTCTGTATCCTGGGATGTTGCTACTTAAATATGTAATTTACTACTTACAATTTCATTGTTTCATGTTTACATTGTTTTGATGACATATTAAGTGATTTGCATTTTAATTGTACCTTCTTTTCAATTAGTTTTACCCACAAAAGTGATGAGTAGGCTACTTATTGTATAGAATATACAAAATTGTATCATAGATATTTCCACTGGATGATGCCATATGTGCTAGACTTAGTTTTTCTTTAATCTAAGTTAATGTCTGTGTTATTTCTAAGTGGAGTTTCAAACTTTGCCATCACCCTTCTCAGAGAATTCACTCTGTGTGTGTGATTGCCATGAGACATTGTTAATATCTTGTTAAAATTTTGAAATTCTCTGTGGATAAGATCCACCTGGAATCCTAATGTATGAATAAATAAAGAATTGATGTCAATCTTACGTGCCTCATGTTGAGCCATTACTTATTTCCTTTCCAAATATATATAAGCACTTCTTTAAACAATCCTTTTAAAAATTTGCCTTGATTACAGGTTCACTGATCTGTAATTTTTCCACAATTTTTGCTCTTTCAAAAGTTAAAATCATCCCGTATCTTTCCTTTATCAGTTTTCACCTAGCCTTGATCACACACACAAAAAAAATTACTAACAATGCCAAAATACTCTTGCTCCAATTTTTCTCAGTAGCATGGTAGAAACTGCATAGCTGAACTTTGCTATAAAGCATATGTGTGTTCTTTCACTATTTCCTCAAACATCATTAGCTTCTGTTCTATATAAAACATTATCCTGCCCCCCCTTTTTTTTTTAAGCTAAAGATGCTTCTTCTTGGGAGAGAGAAGTTTTCATAATTACCTCTTTTGCTAAATTTACTTCTAAGTTGTCCTTTCTTTGTTCTTTCACTAGGCTCGCCAGCAACATCTCATTCCTCTCCTTTTTGACTTTGTCATTTTTTTATAAGACCCAGGGCACTTTAGGTAGTTAATCTTGACCTTGTGTATATATCATACTTCCTTTCATAAAGGAGTCAGTCCTTAAGCATAACCACAGGTGTTTTGCATCTGATTGTTTCCTAATGATGGATATGTTGATTAAACTGTGTCAAAGAAAATATTTGGACTAGTTCCTCAAGTATGATTTGAGTGTGTGACTATAGAAAAGATTTTTAATGCCTTTAAACTTTGGTGTTTAGAGTCTACTCAGCTAAATTGTTTGACAGTATGTCCAAAAATATTATAAGACTTAGAAAGTAAAAATAAATAACCCTTGTCTTAAGTTGGGTTTCCTGGGAAACAGACTCTGAAATTGAGATTTCAGCCTGCAGTTTACTGGGGAATGCTCTCAGGTTCAACAACTGTTACATAGGAAGAGAAGAAGAACTGGGTGCCGTTAGGTCTCCATTTGAGATGCTCATATTTTTAGCAAGGGGGTCTGGATTTCATGTCACAGTCTTGAGCAGACACTGGAGGAACTGCCCTGGAGAAGAGGGCATAGCCTTGGGTTAGGTGATTCCTTCAGGTTGAGAGTAATTTTTGAAGAATGAAAGTTTCAATTCTTAGGGGTAGCTGAGGAAACAACATAGTTTCTCCTACAGTTCAACTCCTGTACTGCTAAGATCCATTCATTTCATATAATAGATATTCTTGGGCTCTGAAGATTCTCTGGTATTCACATTAGTCTCTACTCCTGTAAAAATTTACATCCTCCTATAGGAGGATAATCAGTTTATGACCACCTAAGGTAGTTGTTCTTAGGATTTCAAAGTATAATCATTACTTCTCTCTCCTACTAACAAATCTAGATTCTCCTCATCTTTGTTTGGAAACTGATGGTCTAGGTGCTTTACTTGGTAAAGTAAATCAGACTCATCCCTTAAGGATATCATCATGTACTACTCATTCTGTTTCTGCTAAATTTTGCCTATCTATGTTAAAATTTGGAGAGGGGGAACACTGCCAGATGCTCCAGTGAATCACCTACATGGCAAACATGCTCTTCCTTGCCACCATGGCATAAGAGCAACCTCCCTTCTCATGAAACTTCATGTCACTTAGAATCAATTTCAACTCAGACCTTGTATCCACCAGTCCTGTGAATGTGAGAGTATTCTCCCAACCTTCTTTTTCAGTATACATGATCAAATTATCCATAAGTCTCACCAGGAATATAGAATTATGACCTTGTATATTTGCTGTGTTTTCACAGAAACCTTGTTCTTTGGAAATCTGGTCTTGTTGTGAAAGAAATCTAAGTCTGAAAACTTGTTCAGAGTCTTTGATATTTTGAAAGGCTAGCTGTGTTAGGGGCCTTGTTATTCAACCTTGATTTCTTTTTGTTGGGTAGATTAGCATGTGTTGTTGCCCAGCTATGTTGTCCTGAGGGTTTCTGTATTCTGTTAATCATCTATATACTTTGTGTGTCTCAATTTACTGTGGCTGACATCTAACCCAACCACTCATCCATTAAGCATGTCTGTTTTATTCCTCCACTTGTTTCTATTGTTAGGAGACTCAGTTCTAAAACAGCAAACTTCTACCCTGAGTTTTAGTCTGCAGTGTTCAGCCCTTATTGATTTTTCTCAATCAAGTGTTGCATTCTCTTTGGAAAGGATTGTCTAGCACTTTTATGGCTATTAGTCAGTTGGTAGATTTTTCTGACCTTATGCTTTACATCTATTCTAGATTTCTGCTCCTGTAAACTTACTATTTCTTTCTCCATTCTCTGCCAAAGAAATACTGGTATATTTCTTTTTCACATAGTGTAGGTCTATCTCTATTTGCTTCTCCCAGTCATTCTAGAAGTTTATTGCTTCTAGGAGTCATTCTAGAAGTTTTAGCCTGGGGCCAGACTATTCAATCCTGCATTATGGGAGAATATTCCCACGTTGATAAATTCTCACTTGGCTATTGTGAATAGTGCCGCAATAAACATGGGTGTGCAGGTGCCTCTGGAGTAACCTGTGTCACAGTCTTTTGGGTATATCCCCAAAAGTGGTATTGCGGCACTGTTCACAATAGCCACATTATGGAAACAGCTAAGATGCCCCACCACTGATGAATGGATTAAGAAAATGTGGTATCTATACACAATGGAATTTTATGCAGCCATGAAGAAGAACGAAATGTTATCATTCGCTGGTAAATGGATGGAATTGGAGAACATCATTCTGAGTGAGGTTAGCCTGGCCCAAAAGACCAAAAATCGTATGTTCTCCCTCATATGGGGACATTAGATCAAGGGTAAACACAACAAGGGGATTGGACTTTGAGCACATGATAAAAGCGAGAGCACACAAGGGAGGGGTGAGGATAGGTAAGACACCTAAAATACTAGCTAGCATTTGTTGCCCTTAACACAGAGAAACTAAAGCAGATACCTTAAAAGCAACTGAGGCCAATAGGAAAAGGGGACCAGGAACTAGAGAAAAGGTGAGATCAAAAAGAATTAACATAGAAGGTAACACACATGCACAGGAAATTAATGTGAGTCAACTCCCTGTATAGCTATCCTTATCTCAATCAGCAAAAACCCTTGTTCCTTCCTATTATAGCTTATATTCTCTCTACAACAAAATTAGAAATAAGGGCAAAATAGTTTCTGATGGGTATTGAGGGGGTGGGTGGAGAGGGAGGGGGCAGTGTGGGTGGTAAGGGAGGGGGTGGGGGCAGGAGGGAGAAATGACCCAAGCCTTGTATGCACATATGAATAATAAAAGAAAAATAAATAAATAAATAAATTCTCACTTATCCAACTTTATTTACCACCCTCCTTGTCCAAGCATTTTGAGGGGCCAACCCAAGAACAATGTCTTTATTTCTGCTGGCACATATATTGCAATTCTAACAGAGAATGGTCCCTTTCTTCCCCTAGCAGACACAACATCTTCCTGAACAAACTATGTTGCCACTTAGTTCTAAGAATTGGTCTAGGGGTCCAGTGGGAAAGTGATGGTAGAGCCTGAGGGGTATGATATGGAGTCTCTTAAGACAAGGTCCTCTGCATTATCGCCAAGGAAGGACAGAATAGGAATTCAGAGAAATGGTTAATTCCACAGTTCAAGAAGGTTCAAAGTGACCTGGAATTTTATAAATTTTCTATATGATAATTCTGATATCTCTATCCCAAATCTCAGGAACTCATTCCTTTCTACTTGGGATCATGATAATTATTTACTAGCTCCATGTCTTTAATATTGTGAAAGTTCTTCTGGTTCCTACAGTGTGACAAAAGAAAATTAGTTTCTTTGATAGGGCTCCAAAATAATCACCCAATTCCACAGACATTGTGAGTACTTTTGTTCCCCTAAACTCACAAACATATGAGACATTATACCTGTCTGTGCCTTTCCTTACACTAGTACGTGTAAATGAATGCAATTTGTCATCAGGAAAAGCTTCATCCACTTCATCATTACTTCTTGCTGAGGGCCATTTAACATTCCACCTTTTACTGAGGCAATTCATTTTGAGCTGACTGATGGAAAATCCAGTTACCAAATCCCAGTTTAGACTCTGCTTCCTAGGATGGCACTGACTATTGTTGATTCTAGTCTTTATGAATCAAAATCTGCAAATAAGTGGACAATTCAAGTGTGCTCTTAGAAACAACACCTGTAAGAGAGTGAGGAACTCAGGAGTGAAATGAAGAAGAAACTTAATTTTAATGCATTAGCTGATTCCCCCAGAAATCACTGAAGTTGAGATGGCACTTCAGAGATGCTTTATATCAAATCAATGGATTCAAGCTACACTTTAGTGATGGAGCCTGCCTTAGAGAAGGCAGCTCCCTTTGGCCAAGGGAGATTCTCAGCTGTGATCTGCCAGCCTGCAGCTTTCCCAGCAGCTGGGAGATGAAGTGTCTTAAGTCTAAGTGTCAACTGTGTGGGGTACCACTACACCTACTCTCTTCTTGATGTCCTGAAGTTTACTAGATAGCAAATTAAAACTTATTCCCATGGACAGTGGAGAGAAATGTGACTTAGTTGAGCAATATAATAAAATGTTACATTATCAATGATGTTTTCAGCCAGCATAATGGCATACCAAATGAAATGTTTGGGATTTTCATAAAAATAATTATAAACATATTATTTTATTAACAAAAAGTTCTCTTTCCCATTCAGCTGTTTTTGAAAGGGTAATGAAATAATATTATTTATTGTGTGTTTTGAGCTTTGGGAAACAGGCTACCTCAAAAGCGACTTAAATTACACAGATGCATCTGGCTTCACTTAACAGGTAATTGTGAGGTAGGCACGTTATAGGCTTCATTCAGAAACACAAATTTGTTAACAGGGCACTAGGTTCTCCTATATTTTCACTCTTTTCTCAGCAACACTCTAAGCACTGCATCCTAACAAAATTATTTCATAAACAGAAAGAACAGAGGGAAAATAGTTTGTCTTTCTGTTCTCCATTTATGTTAGAGATAATAACTTTTCCTAAGTAAGCCTCTTTTCCTGGAAATCATTCACTTGATTGTTCCTAGAATCACAAGGATGGATAAAAATACTACAGTTGGATAGTTCAGTTGATTCATCATCTGATACAGGATACATTGTCCCCATGTTATTGAAATCAACACCAATAAGCAAGATAAAAGGAGTGGGTATTGGAGAGGCAATTGGTTTATAGTGCCACAGTTGGTGGGATTAAGCTGATGTGTAAATCAGGATGTGGAGGATGAGATATTCACATTTAAAGAATGATGGAAAAGTGAGTGTGATCATATTAAATATAATTTTACTAATTCATTCAGAAGAAGTTTTATAAATGTTAGAAATACACTGCCTCTGGAGAGTTTCAGAAAAAACAAGGTCTTGATCACCATTACATGCCATAATATGTATTCTTTTGCATTAAATATAGTCCTAGGCTTGTCACTATATCAGTGTAAGGCACACCAGTGTGTCAAATGAAAATGAGGACAGGTAAATCTTCCCTTGATATTGTTTTTCTAATGAAAGGTTTAAGATATTCTGTTATTTTAGGAAGATAAAAGACTAAACTGAAAATATACAATCCTTATTTTTACCTTTCCAACCACACACAAATTCATGAGCACACACAATTTTACCAGTGCCTTCTGACAGAAGTATTGCCTTCAGCCAGGGTATGTATTTTTAAGAAATTATTTTTGAATGCTTTTATGAATGAATGAGTGTTCAGTCTGCTTTTTAAAGTGTTTTTTTCCCCACCTTCTTGTTACTCTTCTCTCTCACAGCTTAGTTCTGCTTTCTGAGAAAGGTTTGTAGCATTTGGTTTCTGTTGTTTAATAACTCTCCTTACTTGTAATGTTGCTCCATGTTTTTCTCCTTACATTTGGCTCCAGTTTCTGCTTTTGAAACTAAAGCAAACTTGCTGGACTGTAACTCAGGTTCCTCAGTATGACCACCTTCTCTCAGTTCATTTTGTCAATTGAGCAGCCCACAGATTCAAGTTTACTTCTTCTTACTCTAAGCTTTTAAGTTTTTCCTTCTATATATTTAATACTTTTACCAAATAATCTAAATATTAAAAGATTAAACAGTCTAAGATTGATCAGTATTTTTTTCTGAGAAGTTGAAGAGAGAAATACCTACATATGTTAGAATTTCATTCCACCATTTTTACTTTTTCCCATTTTTCCTTCAATAGTAAATCTTTCAATATCACTTGTAATTTTTAAAGACATTAACAATTACACTTCATCTCATAATATTAAGATGCAAATATGGATATGGACATACTGTATATAATCTAAATAAAAAACATGAAATTTAAAATATATCATTTAAAAATAATTACAATAAATTAATTGTACTAAGTGGTTTCATTGTGTTATTTACATATATGCATATACTATATTTTGATCAAATTAATCCTGTCTATATTACTCTTTCTTAAACTCCTCCCTCTTCTCCCCAATTTTTAAAGGTTTTAGTGGGCTTCATTATGCTATTTTAATATATATATTATATATATATGCACATACACACACATATGTATATATATTACTTCTGTCATATCCACTTGTCAGCCTCTCCTTCCCCTTCCTGCAGCCTCTCCCAACAATCCCCCTTTTACAATCATGCCATATAATTATTATGTTTTTTTAGGTCTAGATTTCACATATGAGATAAACATGCTATTTGTCTATCTCACTTAAAATAATGCTGTCTAGTTCCACCCATTTTCTTATGAACGACATTCCATTCTTCCTCATTGTTAAAGATTACTCCACTGTCTATGTGTACCACTTTCTCTTTATCCAATCATTGGTCTTTGGGCACCTAGGCTGATTCCATAGCTTGGCTTAAAATACATCATGTTTTAATTCATTTTTCATGTTATTCAAAACTCATGCATGATGTGACAATTTGAAATACAAGGGAGAAATTTTAAGTTCAAGTTAATGTGGAAGATTCTGTTGTTTAGAATCATCAATTTATCTGCACTCTATCTAAGTAGTCTTATATCAATTTAAGTTTACAAAACAGTTATTTCCAGGAAGACAGAATACCGTGTACAAAGTTCAGCAGTGTACTCTTGAAAGCATTGCAATTACTTTCATTAAGACAAACTCATTCTATATTGTTTTTATAAACATTAATGGGATTCATTTAAGAATTTAAACAAGAATATCAGAATCTGTTAATACTTTCTGTTCTATGAATCAGAAAATAAGGGGTGCTTCCAGCAAGGAAAATAGGGAAGAATGCTAGCCCAAAAATGGCTGCATGATCCGAAATTTCAGTGCCTGCTGAGGAGGTCCCTAAAACTTCCTTAATTTTAAAACTTATTCTATAAAAAAATGTAGCTTTAGAGTAAAATAAACAAGTTGAGGAAGTTCCTCCATAACAGAGGGATACTGCAGTGACTAGAGGGCAGCTGGGGACAGAGCTGGTATTCAATGTTTAAGAACAGGACCTTCTGGCATATTTTATAATTCAAAATGATTGTTTTGCTCCTCCCCCTGCTTGAAATATAAGGTAATGTCCTCTATAATTGAGAGAAATTGGTTGATCTTCTTGATGCAAAAAAATCACAAGAATGAAATCTTATCATTTGCAAGTAAATGGATGGAACTGGAGAACATCATTCTGAGTGAGGTTAGCCAGGCTTAGAAGACCAAAAATCATATGTTCTCCCTCATATGTGGACTTTAGCTCTAGATCAAGTGCAGCAATGTAGTTGGACTTGGGTCACATGATAAGGGGTGAGCACTCACAGGAAGTATGGGGATAAGTAAGAAATCCAAAACATGAATAGTATTTGATGTCCCTGCTATAGAGGAATTAATACAGGAACCTTAAAGTGACAGAACTCAACATGAGAAGGGGATCAAGAATTAGTGAAAAGGTCAGTAAGAGATGAATTAACTTGGGATGTAACACATTACTATGTGGAAGCAATGCTAGGAATCTCTATGTATAGCTTTCCTTACCTCACCTAGCAAAACTGCTTTGTCTTTCTTATTGCTTTTGTTTTCTCTCCAACAAAATTAGAGATAAGGGCAGAACAGATTCTGCCTGGAAGTGAGGGGGGTAAGTGGGGGAGAGGGAAGGGGTGGGTGTAGGGGGGAGCAATGACTTAAACAATGCATGCACATGTGAATAAACAAATAAAAAAAAAATCACAAGCCTCTCCTTCATCTATATCCCTGTCCATGGCTGGATCCCCTGGAGCTTTACTATTTCAGAGGTTGTCCTCAGGAAGCCCCAGTGATTTGTCAATTCTAGTTCAGTTTTCTCTGTCCCTGACCCAGTTCCCCCAAGCAGACTCCAGGAAAATGTCATTTCCTGTATCCTCAACCCCACTGTCTCTCTTTTGGCAGGTGGTGGCTTATACTGTGACCTCATTTCTCTGAAGAGATTTGTTGATTTTTCCGTTTGCTCAGTAGTTACTTGATGTTAGAATGAGTGATGACATCTAAGCTCCTTGTATGCCTGATGTGAAACTGGAAACTCATCTTTTTCCTTTCCTCAATTATGATGAGACCTTGACACTTCTCCATCTGACTGGAGTTTAGGTAGGAAGGCAGAACAGAAGTTAACTGAATTAAACAAACAGAAAACTTGAAAGGTATTTTTCAGTTGATAACACAACATGAAAAGATGAAGCCACAAAGCATGTTCAAACCAAAAACCACATGAAAAAATGCTCACCATCTTTAGCCATAAAGGAAATGCAAATCAAAACCACACTAAGATCCCACCTCACCCTTGTTAGAATAGCTATCATTAGAAACATCACCAACAACAGGTGTTGGCAAGGATGTGGGGAAAAAAGAAACCTTTTACACTGCTGGTGGGAATGCAAATGAGTACAACTACTCTGGAAAAAAATTTTGAGGATTCTTAAAAGTCTATGGTAGATGTTCTAAGACATCTACCATATGATCCAGCAACCCCACTCCTGGTGATATACCCAAAGGAATGTGACACAGGTTTCTCCAAAGGCACTTGCACATCCATGTTTATTACAGCACTATTCATAATAGCTAAGATATGGAAATAGCCAAGATGCCCGACTACTGACAAATGGATTAAGACAATGTGGTATTTATACACAATGGAATTCTACTCAGCCATGAAGAGGAATGAAATCTTATTTGCAAGTAAATGGATGGAACTGGAGAACATCATCCTAAGCGAGGTTAGCCAGGCTCAGAAGACCAAAAATCATATGTTCTCCCTCATATGCAGACTTTAGATCAAAGGCAAATATAGCAAGGGGACTGGACTTTGGTCACATGATAAGGCGAAAGCACACAAGGGAGGTATGAGGATAAATAAGAAACCCAAAAAAAAATGATAGCATTTGATGTCCTCAATGCAGAGGAACTAATGCAGAAACTTTAAAGTGACGGAGGCCAATAGGAGAAGGGAACCAGGAACTAGAGAAAAGGTCAGTGTGAGAAGAATCAACTTAGAATGTAACAGATATGTACATGAAAGCAATGTGAGAGATCTCCCTGTATAGCTATCCTTATCTCAACTAACAAAAAGCCTTTGTCCTTCTTATTATTGTTTATACTTTCTCTTTAACAAAATTAGAGATAAGGGCAGAACAGATTCTGCCTGGAAGCAAAGGGGTGAGGGAAAGAGGGAGGGGATGGGGAGAAAGGGAGGAAGCAGGGATAGAGGGGAGAAATGACCCAAAATTGAATACACAAATGAATAAAAGATATATTAAAAAAAAGCATATTCAGTGTAAAAGGATTAGGAAGAATAAGAAAGCCATGCCTTGAGGTTCCTCATGTAGTTCCCACTATAAGGACAGTGGTGAAGGATCATAGTTTAATGCTGGCAAAAAGGGTGAGAACCTATCTGAAAAATATTAAAGAAAAAAGGGCAGAGAGCATGGCTCAAGTGGTAGAGCACCTGCCTCGCAAGTGAGAGTCTCCCCTTTCCCCCCCCCAAAAAGAGGAAACTTCAAGTCCTTGAATTTGTTCTTGTTAAAATAATCATTATGCATCAAGCCATTCATTTTGGCCTATTGCTAGGTCATAAAGCACACTTAATGGATGTCTACGATCATTTAAACAAAATTAAAAAATGGAGAAGAGTACAAAAACCCAAAGTGCATGCAGTGAGTTTAAATGTTTAGAAACTTTTATTTCTCTCTTTGAACACATTATGATTATGCATGTATGTGCATGTGCGTTTATATCCTGCTTCAGTATAAAAATGTATTTCTTATTTATAGGACACGATTAAGAATTTTTGAAATCATTAGAATAAATTACATACTGAAAGTTTTAAGTTTATTTAGCATCCAGTTCAGAAATAATTTGAAGATATTTAGGTATAATGCTATCAGAATAGTATACATGGGAGGAATTTCATGTGACTAATTTGCCTCTACCAACATTTGTTGAAAACACTTAAAATGCATTAACTAAAGCAAGAGAGAAAGTTTAAATATCATGTTAAAATTTAACTCTATGACTGAGGTATTCTAACATTTATAATATTTAATATTAAAATTATAATAGCCAGCAAATAATCACATGCAAAATATCCAAATGCTTTGTTCCAATGTAAATTAATTACATTGATAATGGTTCAGCTAAGAATTAAACCAAAGACTTAGATAGTATTATTTAAAATAATAAATTAGTACTAAGTTGTTTTTAATATTGTGTGAATGAGCTACCCGAAATTCTCTAAAATGTAAGATAATACTAAAGCTCTGAAAACTTTGCATGATTTTTTGTTTTACTTACAAGAAGCACTTATTTTTTGACTTCTTGTTTTTGGAACTTGAAATACTTTTTCTTTATTGTATGGTACTAGTGATTGAACCCCTGAACCAGGACCTTGAACTCGCTAGGCTAGTGCTCTGCCACTTATACTGTGCCTCCAGGTCTTTTGTTTTTACGTTGTTTTTGAGATAGTATTTTTTTTAACTTTCCCTGGGCTGCCCTGGAACCTGCAATCCTCTTGCCCCTACCTCTGGAGAGGGTGGGATTATAGGTGTGTACTACCACACATGGCCTCTATCTTTTACTTGCTAGATAAATTATTAATTAAATGGTAAGTATGAATTATTAACAGAATTTTCTTGACCCCTTATTTCCAAATACTCTTTTATCACATTGGCAAGGTTAATTTTATAATTCTTTACATGTAAATTGTTTTGAGATGCTTAATTGGAAGAGAAATTGACCTATATTGAATGTGTCAAGGAAAAAAACGTATGAAGTTAATTACATAATACTTTTAAATTTTATTTTAAAGAACAATACATAGTATGTAGCAAATTTGGCATTCCTTGGAAACCAAAGTATTATCTTTACCAAAATGCCCATTTAACAAGAAGTCAATATGAAGTTAAGCATGCGTTTTCATAATGATTTTCATTTTTACAAGGTACAATAAGCAATGCTACCCTTTAAATAGTAATTTAGTTTGTTCACTTAATTATCAAATATGTAATTATATTTTTAAGTCAAGAGTTCATAACTGAGTTGTAGTGGCACAGCTAGAAATAGTAGATGCAGAAGACAACACCAAATCCAGACATGAGGATCAGCCAGGCTACTTTTTGAGCTCTGTTGGCCACATGCCCCACTTTCCTATCACCGTGGGCTTTCACACACCAAGCATTGTAGCTGTTGCCTATGATACAGATGGAATGCAGAGCAATAAAACGAGGATTGCTAGTGCAATCTTAAAACAATAGATATTCATGCCAGTACTTTGTATCCAGCTGAAAGAAACTGAATATAGTTCCTAATTGGACTGACAGAACACATGAACACATGACTCTGGTGTTTACAGGCAAAGGCATGCACAGTTTCATAATAGCCACTTATTCAGAGCATTTTTGGTAAAATTGTATGAAAGCCTTTTAAAAAGATACTTAAGGACAGATTCTTACCTTATTTAAATTTCTTTACTTCATTGAGAACAAAGTTTAAAATAGACAATGTGATCTTACATTTCCTTGGAATTTATAAAAGAATTTAGGAGTAGTATTTTTACATTAAAGTTGGGAAAATGTTGATAATTAAGTTTTGGAAGAAATAGAAACTATAAAAATATTATCCACCAATTTTTTAAAAATCTTAATGTATAAATTATAGGAAATAAATTTATATGGATATAGATAATTCTCATGAGAAAAATTCAAATAAAATAAGGAATGTTTGTCAAATGAGTTTTCTCTAGGAAAAAAACCCTAAACAGTATTTAACTTATAGAGATTGCTGAAAGGTGAACCTTAACTAAGAATCTTATCATCTTAAAAGGTAAAACATAGTTTTGACATTTCTGTTAAATGGTTATGTGGTTGATGCATAAGGACATGAAATAGATACCTTTTGTTTATCAGAGTACTTTAATAAGATTTTTAGCAAATGTATACACACGTAGTGCCTGCTTTATGTTATAGAAAATTAACGCACTAGAGTATTATGCACAATGAAGATTTAGAAATTAATACATCAGAAACTGGATTATCTGTTAACTTTCACTCTATAATATGATACTAAAACTCTAGAGGCTTAAAAACAATTATATTTTTCATTCACATTTTGCAGATTGTTTATTAGTGTTGGAGACCTTTTTATTTTTATTTATTTATATCTAGGCTGGTCATTATTAATCTTGCCTGAACTTGCCCACGTATCTTTGGTTAAGTGCTAAGGCGAGCAGGTCTGATGGGTGTATGATGGTGTGTCAGGAAGACAGGACAGGGAAGAGAGATTAATGTGTGCTACAGTAAAACAAAGGAAAATCAGAGTTGGGGAGTGTTATCTGGAGGCCAGAGGAGGGTCACCTTGCCCCAGAGGTTAAAACAGCCAATGAAATAACAAGTGATTACAAGCCGTACCCCCCCCTCATTTCTATAACCAGCCCTAAATGGTATATAAGAAAAGCCCCCTTTATTCTTTGTGCTCAGCCTTTGGACATTAGTCCACTGAGTTGCTGCTGGCTTACTTAATAAACTTGCTTCCTGAAAGATTTGGTGTCCTCTCAGTCTCTGAGCCCTCCTGTAGCATTTCTTGGGGTTTATCTGGGGTATGGAGGGTGGTGTTTTCACCTCTCTGTCATCTGCTCAATGTCCCTGGTCCACCATGAGGGCTGCCCATGTCAGGCGCCACCAGACCATGTTGATCCAGAGGACCTTGAAAGGTTGAGGAACCAATCTGGGAGCCCCACTCATCAGAATGGTAAGAACCCGCGTTCAAATTCAGACCTTCTTCAGGAGACAGAAGCAGAGTCTGATTAATTCTCAAAAAGCACCCAAGTAAATCCCTTTTTGGGAATGAAACCATGTCTTTAAGGTTCAGGGAGACAGGGGAAGTACTGTGCTGTGGGAGAGTGTGTGAAAGTGTGAACCTGAGATGTAGCCTGGTTACAAAGTGAGTGTGCAATCCTGATCCATGGGTCTGTGGAAAACTCATGTGGTCTACGGTGAACACTAACAGGTCCTCCAGTCTGAGAATTATATGGACTCACTACAGCCAAGAGATGCCTAAATCCTTGTGAAGAGAGTGTCCAAGGATGGGCAAAGTGGGTTTTGTTATTTTTTTTTCCCCCTTTGTTCCAGAGAGGAGGATCCCTTACCTCCTGTTCACAGCCCTCATCCCTTCTGTCTTTGTCTGTGCCTAGATATCCAGCAAATGGGAGGAATAGGAGGTCAGAGTAAGAACACCCCCACAACTGTAAGAGGGGATTTAATGGAGATTATGGGGTCAAACTGACTCCTGACAAGCTTAGGACCTTCTGTGAAATGAACTGGCCATAGTCACTACAATTTTCTTAAGTGATTGTAGGGCAGACTGAAACAGCCAGATGGTTCCTTATATTGACTGCTGGCAGGATCTTAGTCTTCTGTCAGCCCACATGGCTAAAGCCCCATCTAGAGAAAGCATGTAAGGTTATGGTACCAAGGCAGCAGCAGCTTCCAAGTACAGGGAAAAATGTAAAAAGCCAGAAAAACCCATATTAGTGTTTAGGACCTAACACTAATATTATTAGAACCATTAGGAGTCCCTGCTCCCCCAGGTGCCACTGTGCAGATTAAAGAATTTCTAGGAGCTGCAGCTTTCTGCCAGATCTGGATCCGCAATTACTCTCTCTTAGCAAAATCCCTTTATGAAGTCACAAAGAGGGGAGGACGAAAACCCATGGTATGGGGAGAAAAGCAAAAAGAATGATCTTTAAAAAGAATTAAGAGGGGACTTACAAACACCCCTGCTCTGTGCCTTCCAGATATGATAAAGCCCTTCTTCCTATATGTACATGAGAGACTGGGAGCTGTAGGAGTCTTAACCCAGCTGCTAGGTTCCTGGCACTGCCCCATGGCCTATTTATCAAAGCAACTTGATGCAGTTTCCCCAGGCTGGCAGCCTTGTCTCAGAGAAACTTTGAGACAAAAACTCACAGTGTGAGTTCCCCACTCTATTGAACTCTCATGAAATATAAAGAAAATTTTAGGTTAACAAATTCCCAAATGATCAAATATCAAAGCATGTATGTAAAAAGCTGCATGTCTAGCTAGAGGTTGTTAAGACAAAACCCAACCACCTTATTATAGGTTATTTCAGGCCACTGGAGCATGACTGTTCAGAGATTATGGATGAAGTATTCTCCAGCCACCCAGGTTTGACCAACCAGCCCATTGGTCATCCCGACATTGAGCGTTTCATGGATGGCAACAGCTTTGCCTGAAAAGACACATGTTTTGGCAGATATGCAGTAGTGACTCTGGACACTGTCATTAAAAACATGACCACTGCCAGTCAGGACTTCTAACTTGGGAGAAAAAGTGTTAAATATGGACAAAAATTTTTTAAATTAGTAAAAGCTATATGGGCCCCTAATCAAGTAGCAGTCATGCACTGCTGAGGGCACCAGAAGGGAGAGATAACAGCTGTTTGGGGATATCAAAAGACTGATAGGAAAGCCAAGCAAACAGCTTTTATAGGAGGACAAACCTCAGTCTCACTGGCATCTGCCTTATTCCTGTGTCCCTTATCTGAATGGGATCCATGGCATACTTCACAAGAACAAGCTTGGTTTGAGACTGAAGGAGAAAATTTTCTACCATACAGATGGTGGAAGTTTACTGATGGCCACATTGTCATACCTGAGTCACTGGCTCCCACATTTGTCAAACAGTTCCATGAAGGAACTTATTCAGGGCAGACAGCTCTCGAGACCACTTTGGCCCAGCATTTTTATGTCCCCAAGCCCTCCAAGGTAAGTAAGACAGTATGAAAAAGGTGCGGTCTGTGTGCCAGAAATAATACCCTATGTTTGCTGGTGTTTGTCTACACCTTCTCAGGATGGATAACAGCCTCTCCCACTTGGACTGAGAAAGCCCAAGAAGTGGCCTGTGCCTATTAAAGGAAATCCTTCCTTGATATGGAATACCTGTGTCTATTGGCTCAGACAATGGGCTGGCCTTTGTGGCTACGATGGTACAGTTAATGGGTAAGAGATTAAAAATAACTTAAAAGCTACACATGGCCTACCACACCCAGAGTTCAGGACAATAAAATATATACACAGGACTCTAAAAAATTACAATTAAAAAACTATGCCAGGAGACCCACCTACTATGGGATCAATTACTGCTCATAACCTTGTTTAGGGTTAGGCAAGCACCACCAAACAGAAGGGTCTGTCCCTTTTAAAAATATTTTTAGACGTCCACCCACTTTAGTCAAGGGCCTGTGAAGGGGCCTCAAGAAAATAGATGACTTCACACTGAGACAACAAATACAGGGCCTTGATTTGACTTCTCAGAAATCAATTACTGGGTAAGAGAGACGCCTGTTAACCTGACAACCCCCATACACCCTTATAAACCAGTAGATGCTATTTGGGTAAAGAAATGAAATGTTCAACCATAAAGATCCACTGGAAGGGCCCTTTTGTTGTTGTTTTGTCCTCTCCCACTGCAGTTAAGGTAGCAGAGATCATTCCCTGGATCCATCACAGCTGAGTGAAGCCAGCTTCCTTCAAATGGAAGTGTATCCCTGACCCAGCCTCACCATACAAGATCATGCTTCAAAACACCAGTGCCCTTCCCCAACAGAACCCTGCTTTCCAGGAGACAACAGGAGACCATGGACGAGACATCACTCCTGCACACTAGTCACTCTGGAAGTTGATTAATCTATGCACAGCGGAAGCTTGAGGAGTCACCCATCTCACCTTTTAGGATAAGTCCATTTTGTGTATTCTTCTTGCTAATCTTTGTCAGTTCTCTACCTGAGGACCCTCAGGCTTTGGACCATGACTCTTGTATGCACACTACCTAAGCAGGTAGTGCTGTTATCAAAACTCTGATTTTCCATACTTATTATTCTTGTGCAGGCACCATTGTTGGGTCATGCACCCACAGCCATATTACTTACTCATGTGCTTTCATGATGGTCAGTATATCTGTTTTAACCCCATCTGTCATCCATGAAAGCAATGGCTAGAGGTTGAAAGCTTCACCAGCATTGGGAAGTTTGTTAATCGCATGCAGGTTAATGACCCCAACAAACCTGTGTCCATATACTTTGATTGATGTGTGTGCTAAAAACACCGGGCCTTAAAAACACTGGGAAAGGACCTACAGGTTAAATGACAAGTATATATGCCCAAAGGATAACAGTGGGACATCTGTTTGTGCCTCCTATGAAGAACTGTATTGCCCGTTTTGGGGGTGTGAAAGGTGGACAACTTGGCTAAAAGGGGACGTCCATACCTCACATAAAATTGCCACTCTTTTACACAAAGGAAAGCAACCCCGACTGCACTCTTGGTGCCTGTAACCCTGTAAATTTCACTATTTTCAACCTCAATGAAACAGGCTGGGAAGTTGGGAAAAAATTTTGACATTTTAATGTATGAAAAGGAAACAGACCTTGGTACTTTGCTTCATTTTCAACTTATCATGATCACTCATTAGCTGCTCCTCATACAAGGCCTTTCGCTCCTTTTACTAAGAGACACAAAGTGAGTTTCCCATCTCACTTACAATCAAAAACCTGTTCCTCTCACTAGCTGAGTCCATAGCACAAACTCTGAATGTAACTTTGTGTTATGTTTGTGAAGGAATGAATATCAGAGACCATTGGCCATGAGAGGCAAAAGAGCTAAGCCCACAAGAGCCTTTGAATAAAACCACTCCCCCAGCCACGAGGAGAGCATTTGGCTCCTAAAAACCTCTATTATTGGGAATTACTGTGTCTTCCATCCAAAAGGCCAATTCTCCACCCCAGTAGGGGGTCTTGATCTGCTTGGGACAAAAGTTTTACAAAGATGCTACTCAGGAAATCAGTGGTGGGGGGCTCCCAATCACACAGAGCCCCAACCTCACCTGCTGGCTACGATGACCTGGAATAATCTCAATCTGAGTAACTGCTGTTTACAGATTGATGATGAGAAGATGGTAATTAAAGAGATTACCAAAAAGATAAAAAAGCTTGCCCAAGTCCCTGTGCAGACTTGAAAGGGACAAAGTTCCAATGGCCTATTGGGAGGTGGTTCTCAACCCTAGGTAGGTTCAAGACTTTGATCGGAACAACATTCCTTGTCTTAAGGATATGCCTGATATTACCTTGCCTAATCCCCCAGTATTGCGGTATTTGTCAAGATGATGCTGTTTGACCCAGAACTGAGTCCCAGCGTCAAACTGCGGAATATGGCAGGAAGGCAGGGAGGGGGAAGAGAGATTAATGAGTGCCACAGTAAAAGAAAGGAAAACCAGAGTTGGAGGATGTTACCTGGAGACCAGAGGAGGGTCACCTCTGAAATAGACAATGAAATAACATGTGATTACAAGCTTTACCCCTTCCCCCCAATTTCTGTAACCTGCTCTAAATCATATATAAGGAAAGCCCCCTTTGCTCTTGGTGCTCAGCCTTTGGATGTGAGTCTGCTGAGTCGCTGCTGGCTTACTTAATAAGTTTGCTTTCCGACAGCTTTGGTGCCCTCTCAGTCTCTGTCTGAGCCCTCCTGCAGCAATGGTTTTAGTTAGGAAAGCTAGAAAGACTAAGATGTCTGTCTAGAATGTTATCCTTGGAAAAGGTCATGGAGTTACTTTAACTGCAAAACGGCAAGCCTCTATACACAAGTCCTTAATCTCTACTTGCTTTACATTGCTACTTCTTGAGGCATGTAGCATAGAATTGTCTATAGAAATCATGGTAGAGCATTATATAAGGAACACAGTTACAAGAGATACTAGAAGTTGCCACTGAATGTGTTATGGTTTCAGTATGGAATGTCCCCGCAGGCTTATGTGTTGGAACACTTGGTTCTATATGGTCATGTTATTTTAGGAGGTGGTGGAAACCTTGGAATGTGGGGCCTAATTGAAGGAAGTAGTTCACTGAGAGCAGGTTCTTGCAGATATATCTTACCCTGGCCTGGATCCCGAATCAATCTGTTTTCTGTCTGCCATGAGGTGAAGAAGTTCCTATGTCTCATGTCCTGCTGCCATGATATTCTGCCCAACTACATTGATCCAAGCAACCATCAGCCAAAATAAATCTTTCATCCTTTACATTGCTTATGTCAGGTATTTTATCAGAGTGATGAGAAAAGTAAATAAAATGCTGTAATCAGTGCACTTCACAGGGCTATTATTTTGGGTGTGAATAAGAGATTAATGACCACAGCAAGCCAAAATTGAGCTGAGATAGACATATGTATGTGTTACTACAACGGGCACAGAAAATTTATTTTGGAATAATGTGATACTATTTTAATTTGGATTTTAGCCATTCACTTGGTATGCTATTATCTCACTGATTCCCTCAAATTTCGATAAAAGTTTGTGTTTTTCTTTTCCCCCTTTTTAACCCAGTGACATTTTGTTAGTGTGTACTCGGATGAACTGAATAAATATGATGTTACTCATTATGAGGTTAATAGGAGTAAAAATGTGATAGAAGACGGCAGATGCAAAAGGAAATCTTCATTAAGAACAAGAATTGTGGGCTGTACATTCTTGCATGTATGTATGGCTACTATGTAAGAGAAAACATTTGTAGAAAAGGAACAGAAAACTTACCTTCAAAATATTTTAGATGTATTTTGTAAAACAGAGTAGGATTCTTTTCTTTTTTTTTCCCCAAAGCAGAATTTGGGTAATCTGCTGGAAATATGAAGTAGGGACATTGCAGCTCAATACAAATAAACATGTATTCCAGTTAGATTATGGGTTTCTTTAAGAAGTGGTGAGGTTTCCATCCCTCCAAGTGTTTCCAGCAAAGGGCAGACCTCACTTTTTGGGATGTGGCAGGGTGGAAGGTTGGTCTATGTGACTTTGAAGATCAATTCATTTCAGCTTCTAAATGCTAATCTTACTTTTTTTAGTTTTTGGATTTTCCTGTGTGGGTCATAGTACTCCTACAAAGAGGAATTTCAGCACAATGAAAGAAAAAATTCAGGTTTTGTAGGGATAGAGAGGGAGGAAATAATTTTAAGTGAAAATTGATATCATTTCTTGGATTAAGGAATATTCTTAGAGAAAGAAAGCAACTAAATGGTAATTATGATGATCTTCAGGTATAAATAGTTCTGGATGTAGGAGACGTGCATGTGCAGAAAGCCAAAGGGAAAGGTTGGAGATGGCAGTTAAGTGAGAGGGAGTGAGATCATTTGGAACACTGCAGTACAGAGCGAGACTGAGATGTTTTTGAACTCAGTCTAAATTGAGTCAAGCTTAGCAATTGTCAGTAATTTGTTTGAGAGACTCTTTATCACATATTCTTTAAAATTGGATTTAATATTAAGATTAACTATGCATAATGGATTTTTGATAGGACCTACAGGATAATTGGTTGGGAGAATAATTCTGAGACATCAGTGATCAACTGGGCTCAAGAATTTTTTTTTCCTTTTAGGAACAAATTGAAACCAGAGCTAAGTCTATGCATATTAAGTATGTCTTGATATAAACTGAAAATCTTCAGAATCCTGAATAACCTCTGATTTCTCCAGGGGAAATTAACTTTAATGCTTCTTTCTACATTTCACTCAAAATATTAGCTCCCCTAAATTAACATATTAGGCACAATTCTCAGGTTTTATTTTTCACATATTACTGTAATGTTTCATCAGTTTTATTGTTAGAATTTTAAATTTTGTATAATTTAAGATAATTTTAATTTCACAAACAAAATATTGCCCTTTCTTGTTCATGGCATTACTATTTCAGTTTGGTTTATCCATCAATTCATTTTCAGCTATTATTAGGCATAATTAGGATAATATGTATTGCAATAACAACCCAAAATCTCAGGAATAAACTGCTGGTAATATTGTATTCATCTCAGGCTTGGTGCATCTCCTTGGAGTCTTCCCTCATAGGGAGATCCTTAATGTCCTCAATGGTGTCCTTGGTTCTGTGATGTTGCCTTCTTTAGTATTTGCTCCAAGAGGCATGACAGAAAAGGGGATGCAAGGCACATGATATAAATGTCCCACAAATATGTCATTGCCCAGAACTCTGTTATGCAGCCTCAATCTTACTGCCAGAATCCAGCAATAGTCTTCTGTAAGCAGAAAGAGACAAATGTAGTAAGAACTGGTAAAAGATATTGTCTCTACTATGATACTTAAGGATATATTCTGAGAAACGTGGAAGAAGTAGGGAGGCATGTGATCTAAAGAGGCAGAGACTGATAGCGTCAAAGTTATAGAGGAGACTAAAATTAAGGAAACATAGACTGATGAGAATCTAGCAACAACCTCAGTCTATTAAATCAGAGAAGGAATGATTAATGGATTAGTAAAGTTGAGGTAGCAGACAAGTTGTTAAAAAGTGATATAGGGCTCAAGTAATTGAAAAAAAGAGGAAAATATGTGCTAAAGCATGGTGTGTAAGAGAGTCAAATGAGGGAGACTATTAATTTTTCAAAGACATAGCTTGTGCTTTCCCTGAAGAGATATTACACATTCCCAGGCATCTGAACCCTGGAATAGAAATATAACTTACTTTAACCAATGAAATATGAAAGCAAATAACAAATTCTCTTTTAGGTATAAGTCTTAAGAGATGTTGTGTAGTTTTTCACGAGGTCTTCCCTCCATTTTGAACACAAAGTCTTGTGTTGAAACATAAACTGTTAGCCTGATGTTTTAGGTGATTGAAGCAAGAAGATCTGCCTCACCACAAAGTAAATACAAGCAATGTAAACTAGAAATGAACATTGTAACTTTAAGCAACTAAGATATTCAGGCTGTTGGTAATTGCACAATTGCTTATCTTCTAACTGAAACAGAAATTGAGATGAGAAATAGGGACCTGATATACCAGAAAACTGCATTGTGTTTTCTGTAACTAGGTAGTACACAGAAAAGATTCCTATATTAGGGGTTGGAAAACATAACTTGCATTATGCAAAAGCAAAAATTGCAGCAAAATATCTCCTTGGATAACTTGCAAGGTATAGAAGCTATTTAATACTTTGCACCTTTTACAGAAGATGGACAACTAACAAAAGAAACCAACTCACAAAAGCCCCATAAGCTCAAAGTACCCAGCATTAATTCCCAAGTGAAAGTGTGTTATAGACACAGTAGCTCTGCAAGTATGGACAAAAATTCTGCAATAAGGTATACACAGATGATATACATAGATGACTCTATTTATCTTGTTGGCTTCTATTATTCCAAGTAAATGGTTGGAACATAGTAGTGTTGCCATAAGTGTTGTGCAATAATTCCAGTTTGTAATATTTTCTCTCTCCAGAGGAGAAAAAAATGAAAGAAATAATGTCATACATTATTATGTGTTATACTTGTTATTCATCCTTTTTCTTGTTTTTTACATTTTTATTGCTTCCTTTTGCTACCAATAGAAATAAAAGAAAAAAAGCTTTACAAATACAGCTCCTGAGTATTGTAGACTCCAGAAACACTTATTTCCTGGAATTCACTGCCTACCAACTGAGTTGAAGTCTCTCCAGATTATGATTCTGGTAATAGCTATAGTTCCTGACACTGTTCTTCATATATTTATTTTTCTTTTTCCTGAAACTCATCCATACATAATGTAACCATTATTGGTAGTTTCACAAATTTACTAAATATTTTCTCCTGGAAATTCACCACCACCACAACAACCCTATTCTCTTTCTATATCATGGAAAGACTATTATTTATAAGGATTTTTAGACAGGTTTGGATTTCTGTATTCCTGATATTTAACGAATGTCTTTTAATTCATTTTCTGTTTTATGTCTATTTTATTCTCTCATTTAAAAACTTTACCTTCCCTTACTAAAAGAAACAAATGCAATGCCATCGTTTGTTTGAAATCTTGTTCTTGCCAACTTCTGCTCAAAAACTGATTCATATATGCATTGCAACCTGTTATTTTATGGGCCTTTGAACAGACAATTACATGCTTTCTTTACATAAAAAAAAGTGTTCTTTTTTCAAATATCCCCAAATTATTCAAGCTTATTTATTTATGTATTGACAATAGTAGAGGTTTTTTTTAAAAGGCCAATAATGTATTTATTTTTTCTTCTTCATTTTCCACATTAGTTTGGAAAGAGGCACATCGCACACAAGGCATGAAAACCTAACCATATGCTTCTAAACCACAAAAGGATTTAATAAGATTTTATAATCAATTTTAGGCATTTTTTTCCAACTCTGTTGATACATTTACCTCTTTTGTTGTTGTATTGTATTGTTAGCAATTGTACTCAAACACATTTATCCAGCCTTTATTCTTATTGAATTCTCTGCTATCTGATACAATAGGCTTTTATTTACCTTTTACTCTTATCTGTGTTCTACATTCAGTTGAAATCCCGTTTTTATACATTGACTCTGTTTTTTGCAGAAACAGCATCATGTCCTAAAATTTTCTTTCACATCTGTTCCTGATGACATACAAATTTAGAACCTAGATATTTTCCCAACTTTTTAAAAGTTTCACAAAATTCCAAACATTTTTTGCATATTCCAAACTACATACAGTAAAATTACTCTGAACTAAAATTATATTCACACTGATAAAGCTATATTCATAATGATGACTCTAATGATGCAAGGCAGAGAGGTAACTCAGAAAGAAGGGTATTTAAAGTGCATTCAGGAAGGATAAAACAAACCACTTATCTAGCCTTTTATCATTTGACACATGATAATGGCCTTTACAAAAATCCCTTTTCTCCCATGAAGCCAATGGAGGCAAGACCATGTTTGTCTTACTCTCCACTCTATCCAAAGTATCTTGTACATTGTCACATAAAATTTTTTTTGAATGAAGAGGAGTTATTCAGGGACTGAAGCATGACACTTCCATAGAGAGGAAACAGTGTTGAGGTGGGCTGTGCATGACACATTCCCCAAGTCTGTTCAGTGATGGCACTGAACTAGAGATCTTTAATATGTTCTTTATTCATTTTGATCATGCATGTGATGTACTACTGAGTTTCTAGTCAATTAAACTTACACTTAGTTGTTTTTCTTTCCATACATTGCACACAAGCACTTTAAGTTGTAATTATGGCTACATTCCAATGTGTTTTCGTTATTTTTCTTACACCACACATCCCTAAGGGAAGTAACTGTTCCTACCTCATACGTTCCTTTTCTGATGACTCAAATCTGACTCTAGTTCTCTTGCCCTGACCTGTACACCAGACTCATAAATACAATCAAATCTTAAACACCACCACTTGACTTTCTCAAAGATCTTGAATTTGGCCTCATCTATTTTATTCTGTATTTCTTTGAATGGCACCAAGGATCACCCAATTTCTTAAGCAAGTAAATTTCTTCAGCTTTATTCCTTTCTTCTCTTTGCTTCACACTTTTATCAGTTTTCATTCCTGTATATTCTGGTCACAGATGGCAGCTGAAGTTGTCACTTTATTCTATGTGCATTGCCAGTTTTCTTTTAGTACACCTTAATTCCAGACAAGATTACTTGAAAAGAGTAGCATTTTTGTCTTAAGTTTTATTCTCTTCCACATTTCTGCCAGAGTGATATTTATAAAATGCAAAGCTGATCTTGGCATTCCCTGTGTAAATTCATTCAATGCCTTCCTGTATGTGAATTCATTGACTATAAGCTACTCATTACTCACTTGATACTTAAAAATCTTAAGCACATTTTATTAGACCCTTAGTACTCTGGCATTTGCTTGCTTTTCCAGACTTTTCTCTCAACACTGGAAATATATAGTGCAATCATACTGAACTATTCTCAGTTTCCTTATATCTATGGGTAGTATCTTATCTACCAGCCTCACCTTATGTTCTTCATCCAGCTAATGTTCACTCACTGTGATTGTCTCAGCTTTGAGGTTGCTTCTTACTGGGAGACTTTCCCAAATTTCCAAGGCTAGCATAGATACACCTAACATGAACTTCCATTGAAATTTGTACTCTTGACTTATATACTCATAAAATATAACATTATTATTTATTACACTGTAATCTCAAGTTGATATTCTTAGTAGTAAATAAAGAATCTGGAACATACAGACTGCTCAAGTATTTACTATTTACTATTGAATGTTGAATGAAAGATACCTTTTCAAAAATGGGAGTTTCTGAATTTTATTTCTAAGAAATCATTCTACATTTTTTTTCAGCAGACAAAACTGAATATTGAGGATAAAGTAGTAAAGCAGGCACATAAAACTTTTCAGCCTTTGAGAAGTGGTGTGCTAAATGTCAAGAAGTTCATTTTAAATATTCTAAGTCTAATGGTACACAGAAGATACCCAATTCTCAAGTGAAACATTTAATATGCAGAATGTCATAGCTCATGAGGCATTGGACATCTAAAGCAAAGAACCAGGACCAGTATTTTTTAAAGATGGCATAAAATTAAAACAATGTTCAAAGAGTTCTTGATTCCCATATTCATTTAAGAAATGCTTTTAATCTCTTGAAGTGTTCAGTCCATGTAAGTGTATGTGTGTGTGTGTGTGTGTGTGTGTGTGTGTGTGTGTGTGTGTGTGTGTGTGCCTGCCTTGAAAAACATATGGTAAACTGTACTAGGTGGAAGGTCTTGTGGGAACCATGAAAGGCTGTGTTTTTTCCCTGATACCAGACATAAGAATCAGCAATTATAGATCAAAAAGAAATCAATTCATCTGGTAAATGCCTTACCTTTTACAAGTGTATGGAAACTGTCCTTTTAGTCTAGGTATGTATGATGATTATTTTATAACCTGAAGTGACCACTTTATGACATAAAATACTAAATGCACCATGATTTACTGGATTGTTTATACCTATCAAAAGAATTGGTCTTAGCTAGAAAGTACAGGAATTTTATCTGTCATTTATATATAATGTTAGCCACAAGGCAAGCAATTTCAGGGCCAAAATCCAATACTTCCCAGGGAAAAAGCTGCTATCCCTGTAAAGGACTGTTAAAGAGCCTTTAAAGTTGTTTGTTTCTTTGTTTGTTTCATTAAGGCCCTTTGGAGAAACTTGAAAGCAACCAGTCACATGACTGTGTCACTCTGACTCTCTTATTTTAGGTGTTCCAGAATAAACTTTGCCAATGATAATGCTAAATTTTCTACTCAGAAGAAGTAGTATTTGCCATTTTTTTAAAACATGTGACATTTAAAACTGAGCATGCTCAGGAATGTGTTCACCTCTAAATTAATACTGAGTCTTTTCTATGTGAATGCGTGTTAGGTTTCCCCTGTAAAAATCCCTTGCTTTCTTTGTTCAGGGAGAACCCTGCCTTGAGAATTATCCCCTTGCTTGTTGTAAGTAATAAAGCTCTCTCCACTCTTTTATCTCCTGGTTGCACTTACCAGCTTTGCACTTACCAAGAGGTTGACCCATTGTGATTGGCTACAATCACATGTAGGCCTCTGATTTCCTGGAATTCATAATGAAATTTCAAATCTCTTTACAATAACTACTCCTATTTATGGAGTGGAGCCTTGTTTTCCTGTGTTTAGAATTTCACCTCACATATTCTCTTTACCCATTGACAATCCAGAATAATGTGGTTTTTTGGCAGACATGCCACTCATTTTCATTCTTGCTTAAGCTCATGCTTTCTTTCTTTCTTATATTGTATTTATTCTTTGCTAGATTGTTCTCACTCACTTCTCCCAACCACTTTTGGAAATTTCCCTGCTATTTGATCTTTGCAATTTCCCCCTCCAATCCCAGGTTATCTTTGTGACAGGTAAGCAGAGTCATATAGAAAGATTTAGACCAGAGATTGCTATATTTAAACAATCTTGTTTCTTGCTACCTGTATAGCCCTGGGCAAATAATTTGTTCCCTCTGAGGCTCAGTTTCCTTCTCAGTTTCACTGAGAAGGATAATAATCACCTACTAAGATTGTGTCAGAATTAGAGATGATAAAAGTCAAGTAAGAACCTGGTGGGTCCTCTACATCTTCTGGCTTTCATGCTTGTTTCTGCCCAGTAGGGTTACTATACTCATTAGTGTAGACATTAATACTTTTGTTGATTCATTTTTCCTCCAAATCTACACTTGAAGTTAGGCAGCTGGGCTTGCTTCTATTTTAATTTGACATGTTTTAGGGGCAGTTTGTACAGAAAGAAATTTATTCCACATGTTACATTTAGTCATTTTTTTCATAAATAAAATATCATATGTACTTTTCCTCTATAGACAAAATATGATGTCTAACTATCTTTGCATTTTGGGCTGCCATTAATTAGTTCCAACCCATTTCTGTCCTTAATTATACTTATACAATTAACTAACAAACTTTCTTGAAATAGTATTTTATACTTTTGCTTCATATTTTAAACTAGAAGTAAATATATTTACTTTTCCTACAATCAGGATTATATTATTTTTAAAATTAATTCTTCAGTCTGACAGGGTAGCTCAAGTGATAGAGTATCTGTCTAGCAAGCATAAAAACTTCAAACGCTAGTACTACCAAAGAATAATTAATTCTTAATACTTGCCACAACTATGTATATAGTGCTAAGAGTTTCTATTGTTGAAGGACTAAGTTCTTAGTTTGAATAATTTAAGAATGGATATACCCACCAAGTAAAGACATTTAAATCTATTTGAATTGATTTATAACACTTAATCCAGCAATCAAACACACACACACACACACAAAACAAAAACAAAACTGCCATGTTTTCACCTTCCTCCTATCAAAAATGAGCTAAGAGCTTGTTGGAGTCTTTCATATTAAGAAATTATCTGCTCCACATGGGCATATTCTTTAATCCATTAGGTAGGCTGACTCAGAAGTAGCAAATTTTGAGTACAACCCAAATGAGCAGCCTTCAGGGAAATGACTTCACTGAGGCATGGCACACTCTATACCACAGAGTATACAAATCCCCTAAATAATCTCATGAAAACACAGGTCCTCTGACTGATGATTTTTGCAAAGGAAATCTTTGGAAAAACCATGCAGCCTCAAGCCAGAAATGATCCTTAGCATTTTGAATTCATCACATCCCAAAGAGATTATTATTTTCCATTAGCTGTGCTTATTTGGACAAGTAGGTATCACCTATACGTTAGTCAGCTTAGGCTACCAACAACCAACAACAGAAACAAAAAATACTCAGAGTGGCTTAAACAACCGAAAGTTATTGTCTCCAGGATCTGAAAACTGAAAGTCCAAATTTGAAATAGCACAATGGTCAGTTTTTGGTGACGATTCTCCTTTCTCATTGTAGACAGCCACCTTCTCACTATGTCCTCAGGCAATGGAGAGGGAAAGAAAGCAATTCATGAGCATTATCCCATCTCCCCGAGACTTTTCTAACTAATTATTTTCCAAACACTCCATCTCCAATGACTACCATACTGACATGAGTTTGGGAGGAATGGAAACATTCAGTCCATACTGGGCTCTCATCAAAAATGAATGGCTGGCCCAATATTATGTTTTATGGTGTAGAAAATGGTTTAAATCAGACTGAATGCCCCCAGGTAGTCCTTTATTATTCATCTTTGTGTCATTGTCATGAAATGTTTGACAAGGTTACTTATGAAGTTAAAGGAAGCTTATTTATCTTCCTTTGGAGATTCAAAGTTCAAGATCAAATGGTCTCATTGGCTTGGCCGCTGATAAGGGTAGCATATGGTCCTCATCATGGTGGGAACATATGTAGGAGCAAGTAAGCAAGTACATTTTGGACTAGGAATAGACAAAGAGAGAGAGTGCAGATCCCATAATCCCTTCTGAGGGCACGTCCACAATGAGGACATATTAGGCCCTACTTCCCAAGCTTCACCTGACTCCCAAGAGTGTCGCTCTAGAGACCAAGTCTTTTTTTAAATTATTATTTTTATTCTTTTTTATTTCTTTTATTCATATGTGCATACAATGTTTGGGTCATTTCTACCCCCTTCCACCCCCCCTCACCCTCCCTTCCCCCCACTCCCTCCCTTCCTCCCCCTTCCACCCCCACCCCCTCGCTACCAGACAGAAACTATTTTGCCCTTATAGAGACCAAGTCTTTAATCACAATGGGACCTTGGGGGAAACAAGCCATATACAAACCATGCATCTTCCAAAGACAAGGACTAGACCCAATTTCCCAAATAGTGATGGGCACCCAAAGGCTTATCAGCTGTCCAAGACGCCATGTTGAAGGGAATTCAACCTGAGGGCCCCAATTATCCTGAGTCCCATGTATTGTGAGGGTCAAGTAATTGTAGCAATATTGTCTTTTCAGGGAATCTACATATGCATTTGGGACTGTACATCTTGTGTACAAGTGAGGCATTATCCTGTCTGTCTATAAGTCCATGGTAGATTTCGTTAAGAAACTTGGGTACTGGGTCTTCAACTCAGGTGAATACTGGAAAGGCATACTACCACTTGATCCATGCCCCCATCCTTTTTTGCTTTAGTTATTTTTTTGAGAAGGCCTCAGACTATGATCCTCCTATCTATATCTCCTGAGTAGTTTGTCTATTAGGCTTGAACCACCATACCCAGCTATTTGTTGAGATGTAGTCTCCTTAATTTTTTTGCCCTGACTGGCTTCAAGCTGCCATACTCCCAATCTCTTGTTGGGCTTACAGGCATGTACCATCACTTCCGGACTTAAACACTTTTGTTGTTATATTTTTATTTTTTAAGTTTTTTATTGGAGTACAGTAGACCGATACTATCCATGGTTATATGGTTCCAAGGAGATCACCCTTGCAGAAAAACTGTAAATGCTCATGGTGCATAGAGTTCCATGCTATACTGCTATGCTTTATGCATCTTTCCCCATAACACCACCAAAATTCCACTGAAGACATGCTGCCTTCCAACAAATCCAATTTTCACTTTATTCAATTAAGAACACGAAATTTTACCTGGCTTTTTGAGTCCCATTTCCTTTTATGGAAGAATATTTTCAGTAAATTCAGGGCAAATCACACTCACAATTTAAACATAACTGAAAATAACATGGTACTGACTGGGCTTCTTTGAATCAGTTGAGCTGCAAAATAAAAATATGGGAATTTAAAAAAAATTGAAATTTCTTTTGATTTTTTTGAATCCATGTTTTTGAACATACTTTGTCAAAACTATACACAATAGGTCCACAAATAATGTGGGCTTACAGTATATCAATTGAACAAAGTGAGGTTTTCATTGTAGTATTTCCACACATGGATCATAATGTATTTTGATCATATTCATCCCTCTCTTACTTTTTCTTACTCCTGTCCTCCTCTTAGTTTTTTTTTTTTTTACAATTTTTATGTGTTTCATTATTCTATTTTCACATATGCATACAATGCATTTTAATTATATTAACTCTCCATCAGTCTCTCCTCTCACCTTCCTCCGTCCCTCTGGTTACCTTCCCAAGCAATGGTCTCTTTTTATATTAATGTCTTTATTTCAGGTCTAGATTCCACATATTAGAGAAAACATATTTGCCTTTCTGAGTCTGGATTATTTTCCTTGACATGATGATATCTAACTCCATTTTCCTAAAGACGACATGGTTTACAATAATACTCCATTGTGGATATCAACCACATTTTCTTTAGCCATTCATTGGTGCTTGGTACCTAGGCTGACTCCATAGCTTGGCTATTGTAAATAGTATGTATCTCTACTATGTGTTACATAATCTTGCATCTCTTTGGATATATGCTCAAGAGTGGTAGAAGCAGAATCATGGTAGTTCTATTTTTAGTTTTGTGAGCAACCCCTATATTGATTTCCATTGTAGCTTCCTAATTTACAACCCTGTCAACAGTGTATTGGGTACCTTTTCCCCCATACCTTTGCCAGCATTTGTTGTTCTTTGTCTATGCCTATGTCTTCAGGTGTTTTTCCTATGTTTTCTTATAGTAGTTTCAAAGTTTCAGAACTTCTGTTAAGATCTTTGATATACTTTGAATTAATTTTATACATGACGAGAGATAGGGATCCTTACTTTCTCAGTCTAGTACATTCTAATATATCCTTATAATAATTTTTACATGGTGATTATGTATGTCTCTATCCTTCTAGAGTTTGAGCTCACTAAGGATACGGACCTAGTTATCATTATGGTCTTGATCTGAAAACAACATAAGTGTAATATAGTTTATTAAATAAATCAAGTAATTTTTTTGGGGGGTTTAGCTTTGGGAAATGTGTTAACCATACTTTTGTTTATGTGCTGTTAAGCAAAGCTATTATTTTCTCTTTTTGTGTTCACTTGATAATGATGTTTATGCTAAAATTCCCTGAATTTTCTTAGTTACTGAGATTCTAGAGATATGTAAGCATTTTAATCCTTTCTTTCCCCATGTTTGAAGTGAGCAAAGCCAAAGCTAGGTCTGTATTAAGCAAAATGCTAGGTTTCACACAGCTCAACTTTCCATCATGCTCTTGGGCTGTTGGCCTCATAGACACAAATGCAGAAATCTCATGTATTGTGTAAGAGAACATGAGGTCAGCAGCAGACTGATAGAAGTTTTAAGCATAATGCTTCATCTGAGATTGAAGCCAATTAATACTACACAGAAAGACACAAATATCCAGATCAATCAATTTCATCTTAATCTTATTAGTTGCCTCTATTAATGTGTGAACATTTTCTGTTAAAGTTTTTTCATGGTCCAACACTAGAAATTTCATTAACATACTTTTTTGTTGTTGTTTAAAAGAGTTTTAGTGATGCTAATTCCAGCTGGTCCTTTCTGCATTATGCCCTGGGATAGACATGCATTTCATGACAGAAGCAGAGAAATATAAAACATGGGCTCTTGATACTGAAGGATTGCATTTTAATCTTTTTCATTTCCAATATTTTTATCCAGAGTATTTTTAAATCAGTCTTCTCAAACACAATACTTTAACAAATACTCTTTCAGAAATGACAGATATTAAGATCACTTTGGGGAATTTTCTGGAAATTTCTATTATAGTTTTTAGTGAACAGATTTGAAACTTACTACCCACACGTTTCTTCTACAGAATATCTATATTCAAAATGAAATACAAGCATTTTTGTTTCAACATATTGCACTTGGACTATGAAAGTTATTTTTTCATCCTTGTTTTAACACATCTTAGAGTATCCTCACATAAATAGATAACATTTACACTAATTATATGAATTAAATAAACCAATCAAATTTTTCTCAGAAATCTAATCATTCAGAGAACAGCTAACTGTTCACATATGTTTTATCTATAAGGATTAGAGCCAATTGATGCTTTTATTATAATTAATTTATTTTACATATAAATTATTTTTATAGTTTACTCTGAGAAATAAAGTTAAATATGCATATGATTTTACTTATAAATATGAATTACACACTCAAGTTTCAAAAAACTTTTATAATAAAAACTAAAAGTTTTGGAAATAAAAGTTAACTTCAAATTTGATGTGAAAATCAGTTATTATGTTTGCCTTTGTGCATTTCATAGAAACCCCTAGTACCACATAACCATTCTGCATTATTCTTTAGGTAACACTATGGCATTAAAATGGAGTTTTCACAGGGTAGGAATTTTTATTTGCCGTTATTCACTGTTGTAAATGTAAAGGATCTAAATATGATAACTGCTATCATATATTAGACTCTAAAAAATATTTGTTGAAAAAATAAATATAGCATTACTTCTTAACTATCAGCTCAATAGACATAAAAGTTCGGAATGTCAGTTTTACAATTCTCCCCTTTGCTCTTTATTAACTATATAGTCTTTTCAAGAGATAGAAGTTGCTTCATTTTCATTCAAAGAAGAGAAAACATAAAAACATTTGACAAAGATTTCTTATGTGAGGACAAAACATTGAGGAGGGACCAATTTTAGAAGATAAACTTGGTTGACTTTATTGAATTTTGGATACCAGAGGGAACGTAAGACAGCATACAGTAGGGATACTTGCATATCCATGATGATTGCAGCACTATTTACGATAGCTAAACTATAGAATCAGCCTAGATCCCCATCATCAGATGACTAGATAAGGAAAATGTGGACTATTTCCATAATGTAACATTATTTAGCCATAAAGAAGAATGAAATTATGTCATTTGTAAGAAAGCAAATGGAGCTAGCTATCACCACGTTAAGAAAAATAAGCTAGACTGAGAAATAAAAATCATACCTTTGCATGAATGTAGATCTAAAAAAATGCAGAATCTAGATCTAAAAATAATAATATGTTTAGGTTATAAACATAAATGTGTAAATGGGGGACTATAAGAGGGGAAATCAACAGAAAGTGAAAGGAGAAGAAAGGATGTGGGGTGGGGAGAATGTGATTAAACTACATATATATGAAAAGATCATAATGAAACCCTCATAAAAATTTATAAGAAATTTTAAAAAAGGAGGACCCTGGTGGGGCAAGGGTACTAGGATAAGAAAGAACATTCATGCTGGTGAATGTGACCCAATTACATTATATGCATGTATGAAAATATCAAATGAAATGCCTCACTTTGTGCAATTAATGTATGTGGATTAAAAAGAAAGTTGAAAAAGATTATTATGGTTATTCTATTTCATTATTTTTTCCTCAAAAAACTAAATTATAAAATGACCAAGACCAAACAACCCCCTCAAACAATTGAAGTAAATATCTAGGTACTCTCTTGGAATGGTTTTGAGGACAGTGTAGAAGTTCAATCTGAAGCGGCAACCTGAAGAATTCCCTGGACCAGTTATTATCTACTTACTTTCTTGTCCTTTGCATTGTATTCCACTCTTAAATGTCTCTAACCTCCTTCAGACCAACCAAAATAGATATAGACTTCACTTCATACTCAACTCTTCCAGAAATATCTTTTAGTTTTTAATCTCTAAAATTGATCTTAAGATTTATATCTGTCTTAATGTTGAAATTTGTCTACTTCCACAAATCTAAAAAATTCATGGAAACTTTTTACACAACTCCTAATTTAACTAAGATGTCTTAGAATGTCAGAAATCGGAATGCAAAAATAAAAAGTTCTATAGCTTAATTGATGTTTAAATGCCTTAAAGGTGACTTCTGATACTGCTGACCAGGTTTAAGGCACTGCCTGGACATAGAATGAGTGTTCTCATGTCCTGACAATGAAATAAAAAATTCAGCAAAATCTTTTGTTATCTTTTGTTGCTCTTAATCTAACCAACTGTCACAAATCATTGTCTCTTAAGCCTGGCAAGTCATAAAACACTTGGAGGAACCCTGTTTTATAGTGATCGGGCAAAACAATGATTAAAATAATGATAGTTTTACTAGGCAATATATGTGTAAACCCATTTTAAACTCTGTGGTCCTCTATACATGCGAGCTGTTTTCATTACCTGTAATTGAAGTTGTCATGACTTATTGTTTTCTGTTCTGGGTGAGAAAGTCTTTATTTATCTCAGGCTTCCTTTGCATTGGCTGAGAATGTATGTCTCATGGACATTAAATGTGACAGGTTTCCGAAAAGCTTCTTGTGGCTTGCAATATCTTTGTGGAAGATTTTTAAGGTTACGTAGCTAGTTTCAGAATTTGGCATTTCAGTTGGTAAATGAATTATTTGTGAAGGAAGATCACTGTGGAATGTGTTATTGAAAACAATGAAGATGATGCAGCTTGATGACTTTTTCAGAAAACAGTGATTTCTGCATATTTTAGTATTAATTGAACCTCGAGTTTGTAGTGCAAAGGGTTCAGAAACTGAAAGAAAAGAACTAGGGTCTAATGAGCAAATGCTAGAAGGCATGCTCATTAGTACCCATTGGAACTTTCACCCGAAAGAGTACAAGTGCCTGTTCTCTGTGTCAGTACTAATTCACATATTCATGCCTGACTTACAAGAGGACAGAAAAAATAAGTCACCTTCACAGTCATTCTCATTTTCCTCGGTATCTTTCTCTTGTATGTGCATGTATCCTATGTGTTTTCAGAAGTAGTCACTTGGTATTTGAGTATATCCACTGATAATTTTATTTTAATTTTTTAATTTTTTCTTTTTCTTTTTCTTTTATTATTCATATGTGCATACAAGTCTTGGTTCATTTCTCCCCCCTGCCTCCACCCTCTCCCTTACCACCCACTCCGCCCCCTCCCTTTCCACCCCCCCTCAATACCCAGCAGAAACTATTTTGCCCTTATTTCTAATTTTGTTGTAGAGAGAATATAAGCAATAATAGGAAGGAACAAGGGTTTTTGCTGGTTGAGATAAGGATAGCTATACAGGGCATTGACTCACATTGATTTCCTGTGCGTGGGTGTTACCTTCTAGGTTAATTCTTTTTGATCTAACCTTTTCTCTAGTACCTGTTCCCCTTTTCCTATTGGCCTCAGTTGCTTTTAAGGTATCTGCTTTAGTTTCTCTGCATTAAGGGCAACAAATGCTAGCTAGTTTTTTAGGTGTCTTACCTATCCTCACCCCTCCCTTGTGTGCTCTCGCTTTTATCATGTGCTCATAGTCCAATCCCCTTGTTGTGTTTGCCACTGATAATTTTAGATGTGAAAAGTTAGCATGTGATCTATGAGCAGTTGAAAATTTTCCAGTCATTCCTTCAGTTCCCACTTTTATTAAACTGCAAGTTTCTACTTCTAAGGCAGTTACTAATGAGAGGGAACCACCTAGCAGGAAATAATACAGGCAGGTGGGAGAAGTCTTGCTTCGTGATCTTCTCTTGTTGACTATGCTTAAGTCACTTAGCTCAATGACTCTCTGCCACCTCCTTGGCAACAGAATGAGCATTAGTTTGTGTGCTGGGTGGAGGAAATAAACTAAATTCTTCTAGACAAAGTTATGTTTAACCCACAGAGCAGTCATTCTCCAGGTATGTGTATTGATGTGTTAGAATGATCTATTTTTACCTAATTTTTGTGTAAACTTTGAGAAGTGTCATATACACTTGTTCTTTTCTGGAACAGTTATGTAAAGTTATATCATTTTATAATCATCCTGAAATTTTAGGTTTGCATATTTTGTTAGAGGACAGAGTAAATAGGGCATCAAGCCAAGACTTTTGTTTAGTATGAGACAGTTTTCCCTCAAATATCTGTTGACAAAGATATGTTGTACAGTTTTGTAAACTGACCATATCAGGTCTGTAAAGACTACATTTCTTTTCTAATCTGCCTTGTCCTCTGAGAACAGATCATTCAAATCATAGGACTTGACCTTGTTGAAACAGTGATTTTTCAATAATTTCTGCACATTTACATGAATAGACTGGTTTTTTGGTTAGCAAAAACACAAGTTTCTAGCCAAAATTTAGGACCTCAAGGAACTTGTCTCCTCTCATGTTTCAACATTTTTAAGGATGGCTACAGCTCCAGGCATCACATGGTAGGTTCAGGCATAAGACAAAGATATAAAGACGCAGATCTGTGTTTCATTTACCAGGACTTGAATGTATGGTCATCAAGGAAATAATGAAATTCAATTTTAGCTTTTATAACATCGACTCATACATGTGGGGAAATTTCTGTCTTCTAGAAACCAAGATAACTTTCTTCTCTTTGTTTTATTGAGAGGTACCAACTCATGTGGAAAACAGGAGTTGTCCTTTGGTGGAAATGCCCAGGAAAATTTGAATACAAGATACTGAAAAACAACACACATACCATGATCTCATTTATGAAAATGAAACATTTGTGGGACAAAAAGAAAGAGGATTCTGCGATATCAAAAGCAGTGGAATATGCATAGAGAGTTTGTATAGTCTGAGGCCACTTGTCCCCAAAGGCCTGTGGAGCAGAAGTCTCAATCTGTGTCCTTTCTCAGTCTATGGTTAAGACCACTGACGCACCTTCAAGCCAATGAAAGTATTACATTCACAAGAAGCAGAGAAGAAGGCTCTTTAACGTACTTACAAGACTTAAAAAGGAGCCAACAATGTGTTTCCATTTCTCCACTGAGAAATCCATGAGCGCTTTTTGTTCAATAGCTCAATTGCTTAAGTCCTTTTTTCAGTCAATTTCTGAATGTTAGTCTCTTCACAGTGATAAAAAAATAACAGTTGGAAACATTCCTCTAAAATATTTACCCTGTCAATTATTATTGTCTGAGGCTTTAAACATATTTTTACTTTTGTGTTCCTTTTTAATATAGTATACTTTCCTAGTATCCTATAACTGTGAAGATCTATGTAATCTTAAAACAAAAATTTTCAAAGGTAGAATAAGCTTTAAAATAATTTTTAAAGGCTCCTTTCTTTAGGTAGGCAAGATAACACTATACTTATTTCAAGGAAGACATCCTAAATCCAGAATGACTTTTATACTTGGTTTATTAAAGAAAAAAAATCAAGTAAGTGTAGAGAAGTGATAGTATTCAGTCTAGGAAACCAATCAGCAATGAGCTAGCTGCCTGGTTTCTAGGTAGGACTTATAGAAGCAAATATTTTATAGTTCCCCTTTTAAAAAGAATGTGGGCCAGTAGTTATTAGGTGTAACAAATTAGCTGGTATTGTGTATTGTATGAGTCACAAATGACTGAGTGAAATATTGGTGACTGACTCACTGAGTGACTGAATAATGAGTGGTGACTCCAATTAGCAATAGTTCAAAAGAAGATCCCCACTTTAAGTGCCAAGAATGAACAATTGCTGAGTTTACGTAACTAATGTGTAGACAAGTAGGAGTAAGACAGTGACCCACTTACTCAGTCTTTTCATTTGTTTTTAGTTGTGAAGATTTTATGATTCAGAAGAGTGATACAGAGTCATGTTCCCAGTACTAATACAGGGTGCCAATTCAAACAAAAGATTACTATGCTGTTCCTAGCTTCCAATGCTGGTCAAATTCCTAATTCAAAAAAAGTGTGTAAGATCTATTTTGTCTAAAAGAGGATCAAAGGATGTCATCTGAAGCGGACGAAAGGGTGAAAAGCTAATGAAACCAAATATTGATTGATTCTGCTTTAGAAGACTTAGGCAAGGACGAATGGACTAGAGTCTTGGGCTTGGTCCTAGCAACCAGGTGAAATCATCAGGAAACAGAAGCAGCTCAGATCAGAGCTGGCTTTGACTAACTGCCAGATTCTTTCCTTCATAAATCACTTTTTTTTTGTCAAAAAAGTCTAATGTTCAAGGTCTTAAAACTTAAGATTTTTTGCATATTTATAATAGCACTGTAAAGAACGCCTGCTCTATTGCTCTCCACTTCTGATCCTTGCGTCATAGAAGCAGCTGTTATAAACATTTCTCCTTGCATTCACCTCTGTAGGTTTGGATAGAATGTTTTCTTGATGTTCTTGACTAGCAATTCTTCCTATTCATTTTGTCTTTTCCTACACTCCCAAAAGTTAGTACATTAAAATTATTATCCAATGTATTCATCATTATTTCAATGCAAATATCATCGCAATTAAGAAATTTAATTTGCAAAAATCCCATTTCCATTTTTAATGAAACATTTCTGCTATAGTAAAAGATATCCTGAATTTTCATTTGTTTCATCTTCTGTAAATCCTTTAATTTACTCTCAAACTGAAAGGTTAGAGAAAAACATAAATAATGTCTAAAAGAAACATTGCTTTTGATTTCTCTTCTCTCTCTCTCACTCTTCTCTCCCTTTCTCATGCATGCATTTTGGCAAGCCCAATTCTACTGAGCTATGTTCCCAGCCTTACTTTCACTTCTTACTGACATCCTTCTTTATTGGAGCCTTCTCTTCCTGTTATGGCATGCCTTCATTTTTCTATGAACTCTTCACCAACACCCTGAGAATTTTCTTCATGTCCCTCCTGGGCTAAATCTCTATTGTCCTCAGCACTTTGTTGTTTTCTTTCTTGATTATCTCATTGATATTGGTAAAATATATCTTTCATTATGTTCTTGAGAAGGAATGAATACGGCGGGTAAATACTTTGAAGCTGGGCAATTCTTAAAGTTTCTTTTCTCCTTGAGTGATTGGATGGATGGATATAGAATTCTCCCTCAACCATATCCTCTGGTCCACAGCTGGTTTTTTTGAGGTAAAAGTGTTGGATTGTTGATAATTGGTAAAACCCTCTGTTCTTTTGTTTTGAAATTCTTATTATATGAATGCTAGATTTCTTAATTATCTAGTTCCCTAATATTTTCTTTGTAATTTGTTTACCTTTGTATTTTTATTTTCCTTTCTTAGTAGAGCTTATCAGCTTTTTCTGGAAATGTATTTTATTTTCATTTTATAGTTTTACTTTTTAATGTGTTTGGTGTTACTGCTTCTTTCATTTAATAATTTATCTTATCCCCATAATATCATGATGTAATAAGCTTATAACAATATTATCTTCTCCTCCTTCCCTTACCTCTCATTTCCTCCACCACTTTGTATCTTAGAGTTTTTTCTCAGATGATTGGTGGTCTTTGAATGTCCACTCAAATATAAGAGTGATGCTCCATAAAGATTATTAGAAGTTTTCTATCTAATAGTGAGTCTTATCAACTACTTGTTTTACTGTGGAATCTTCTTTCCTTGGATAAAACAAACTGCTAATATTTACAAACTATATCTTTTATCTTCTCCATAGAAACGAATCCTATTGTTTCTTGACCATCAGACAAAAAACATAATTCTCAGTAAATTATGCAACAGATGACTAGATACTCTCCAGGAATACACTGTCACTTCATCTTCTTTCTTTGTATCTTGGACCTCTACTCTCAGCTTTTCTTATTATTCTTTAGTACAGAGTACCCACAGATCAATCTCTTCACAATAAACTATTTTTCTGGAAGCTTATAAAACTTAATCTGAAAGACTAATTGCTTCATTCAGTTTTTAAAATCTTCCTGTCTGACTTTTTCCTATTATTTTGTACTTCATTAATCTTTATGTATCATTTCACTGAGTTTTTCATGAAAAAGTGGAGGAAAACATGCATGTTCATTCTTGACTCATGCTCTGATTAGGAACAAGAGTACTCCAGAGAAGTGACTCTCAGCCAGGGTACTTCCAAATATTTGAGTTTTTTTTTTTTTTTTTTTTGTGGAACTGGGTGGGTTTTAAACTTGGTGCTTCTCCCTTGCAAAACAGGTGCTCTATTACTTGAGCCACATCTCCAGTCCAAGAGTTATTTTTCATTGACAAAGAAAAGGTGCTATTTATCTCTACCAGAGTTTCTGCTAAATATCCTACGATGCACTGAACAGATACTTTCCATTCTAAAAATAAGTTAATTCAGCCCAAAAGGAGAGCTGAGGTTGAGAAAAAGTTTTTAAAAGTTTGCTTGTAGGGAGAGTTTAAAGTTATTAAGCATTTTAGGGATTTGTGAATGAAGAATGAGTCAGATCCTAAATACACCACAGTAACTGATGGGCATATTGTATTCAAAAGATGGAAACAACTGCATTTGTTTAAAAATATCTTAGAAAATATTTAGACTATTTATTCTGAGATAACAATTTTGAAGGCAATAAAATATGTATGCCTCTATGTCATAGATAGGAAAATGAATCTACCATAGTAGTTCTCAGTCCTGAGTGCACATTAGGCCACCTGCAGAACTTTGAAAAAATACATATGTCTGTGCACTATACAAACAAATTGAATTAGAATCTCCAGGGCATAGACCCTAATCACATTATTTTTATAAAGGTTCCAAGTGATAATAATGGGCACTCAGCTTTGAGAATCACTAACCTAGAGCAGATATTCAAGCAATTTTCAGGTCAATACAATGGTTAATTGATTTTTTTGATATATTGTTTTCTCTTATATCATAAAAATTAAACTACTAAACACACATCATGATACAGGCACATAGGTATTTAACTTTTTTTAAAGCCCCCCACATAATTATCTCTATTTAATCTGTCCTTCATTGTAATATATTCTTTACATTTTCATTAAAAACTAAAGTCATGGTCATTTTAAGAAGCAGGTTATTTTTAAAATCTCTGTGCAGTTCTATGATTTATTTCCTGTCCTTTCAATAATGCTTACATAATTCTTGCTTAGTAGTGAGTCATCTATCTCAATTTCTTTGACCTTCTGTTTGGTTTTCATCAGAATGACCACATTCCTTCCTTGCATAGTGTCTACCTGACTTTTATACCACAGTTACTGGTGGCAAAAGCTTAAAAGAACTTTTAATGGTGAGTTAGAATAATTAGCACATTTTTCTGATTTGTTTTAATAAGGTTATGAAAATTGTAAGCTTTAAGAATGTATTTTTTTAAGACTAAATATATAATAATATATCAAAATTTAAAAACTACACATTATGCTATGTACTGTGTGAGAGTTAATAACAAGATATCTATCTGCCATTTATTGAAAATTTATTATGCATAAGGCATAAACTGCATTAATTTATGTAATGTAAATTAATCTCCCTGTATGATGGGTTACATTTTAAGAACAAGGAAGCAAAGATATAGAAAGAATAAGTACATTGTCAGAAGTTATGCAGTTCGGAAGAACAAAACCCAAGAAGTGTACCTAAAGAAATATAATCTTGATCACAATATTACTAACTTGGATTTCATAAATGCATAAAAGCATACAATAAAATTACTTAAATGTACAGCCAAAGTAGATACTATTTGTTTTAAATATTCTACATTTTTCTTTATTAAGAATTTCACATTTTATATTGGGAAATAATTGACATGATTTATCTTAGATAAATTAAAAACTATATAACATCTATTTTAAAATATGAATGCATTGCAATTTTTTGTTTGAATATACCTTCATGTATGTTCTTATCTTTAGGGTTTCTCATCAATTGCTTGGAGATGAAAATGTATAGACATGGAGCCTTAATTAATTTATTATTTTTATTTTTCTTATTTATCATTAGGATATCCAGACCATTTTAATATTAACTGACTTTAGTTATTAAGTATTATGTAAGTCTCTATTACTCTGGCCAGTGTGGGAAGATCACAGTTACCTTTCCAATAGTCTAACATGCTAAAATCTTGTCTTTCTTGGGCCATCTTCTGTCTTGTCAAAGTATAGTGGAAGAAAGGATACTTGTAGGAAAGACCTATTCAAGATCCAGTGCAAGATCAACATTTCTTAGCTTTATACTGTCTAGCAAGTTAACATCTCTGAGCTTCAAATTTTGTCAACTTAGACATAAACATAACAACCTAAATCATTGCAGAGGATTATAGTAGAGTGGGAAAAAGGCTGAGTGTATGTTCCCAACAAGTTGCATCTACTGGAACCTCAATCTCTTCAATTCTACCCCCATCACCAGCAACAGAGTCTCATTATTAGAACAAAAATCCACCACATTCTACCACTCTGATTTAGCTTCTGCTAACTTTCTTGGCCAAGAGACTACAAAATACCCACTTTCAAGAAGGCTAGAGAAGATGGGATCAAAGATTGTGCAGAATTGATGGATTAAAGATTGTGCAGAGTTGTTTTAAGTGGTTTGAGAGAGGGGTTGAGGTGTCTAAAGAAGCAAGTGGTATAGACTGATTTTGATGATTTCTCCGTTGCTATTCCTTTTACTAGACAGAGAACATAAAGTGTGTTCACAGGCACACACAATGAGCTCAGAGGAGCTAGATGACCTGCTCAGTTTTTATACTTCCTCTTTAAATAGAAAATGTTTATCTGTACTTCTCAGTGGAGTGTTTCTCTTTACTATAATACCTTTAGCTTATGTGTACTTTGTACATTATCTTTGAGATGATCAGGCATTTATGACAGCATCATATACTCAAATTTCTTCAAATAGGAGCCAACATTAGGAAATGTCTTGTCATAGTCCATTTTGTGCTGCAATCATTAAACACTTGAGACCAAGCCATTTATAAACAATAGGATTTATATTTTATAGTTCTGGAGGTTGAAAAGTTCAAGATCAAGTTTCCAGCAAGTTCTGTGTCTGGTGGGAGTCTAGGTAGTTCATCTAGGTTTCCTTACATGGCAGAAATAATCAAAGGGCAAAAGGGACTAGGTAATTCCTTGGAGCTCTTTTGTAAAAACATAATTCATTTATGAAGGCAGAATTTCATGACCTAATAAGGTCCTAATGATCTTTTCCAATGACTTACTTATTTAATTCAATAAGTTATTTGGATATTTAAAAAACTATCCAAAAAATATAACCACAACTTTTGACTACCTCTGAAAAAAATCTCATAATAGTGATGCAATATGATTTTAGTGAAGTTTGCAGTGTGTTTTGAAATTATTATTTTTCAATCCCTATTGCATTTGTATTTATGTAAAAATGCATAGAAATTAACATTTTATAAAACATAAAGCATCACCTTGGATTTTAGAAATGCTTTAAATAAAGTAATATGAAGTTATAAATACTTTAGGAGTGAACTAAATTGTATAACTGTAATTATGCTTAGCCTATGATTGTAAATTCATTTTGTATTCTTCCATTTAATATTTAAAATTGCAGAATATGATTAAAATATGTCAAATTTTGAGAAAAAATTAATAGGGAATTGGTAAATCCAAATGTATTTTTATTAAATATCATGGGGTTTATCTTGGTAATTTGATATATGTGTGCAATGTATAATAACTGACTCATGGTAATTAGCATTTTCATGTCTTCAAACACAAATTTGTTTTATATGTTGGGAATACATTGTATTTTTAAAGTTAATAAACAATAACAGCATCTATGTGAAAAACTAATTTAAAAAATAGTGGTTCATGTTTACATTTAGTTCATTGTTTAACACATTTTAGATACAAGTTTTTCACAATGCTTTCTGCCAGTTTTAAAGCATAGATCTTCTAGTTTTACCAGTGGGCCAAATGACCAAAATTATATTTTGTTATCTGTCAAATAAACACCTCATTACAATGTTTATACTTCTTTTGTAAATTCTTACCTAACAAATTCTACTTCCTGTCTTTATCTGAATAATTATTTTACAATGAAGGAATATTCATCAACAACAGATTATCTCCAGATTATGCTAAAATCTAATATATTAGATTCTTTAAGAAAATTAATACAAATTAAGGTATATTTAAGACATAAATTTATATTTGACAAAAAATAAGATTTGTAGTTTCCTATATTGCCAAAATCTTTTAACAAGTTAGCTCACTGATGATATTGGAAAAGGATAATTTTTCCTTCTTACTGTCGTGTTCTTTCTATAAGGAAAGTAGCGTTGACTTACACAGTTCAGAATTTTGCATAACTATTAGGTATTTTTTCCTGAATTCTTGGCATTTATATTTTGAAGATTGAACAAAAAAGAATAAATAGTTGGAAATTCCCATTCTTGCTTCTTAAACTTTTATCTTCATAATAAAATATACTTATCTTAAAACTAAGAAACAGAGTACTATTTAACTCTTTGGTGTAGAACACTGACAGGTATCCAGAACAAAATAGTCCTTAATGATGCAAAAATTGAACAAGAGCGAGGAAGAAAATAGGTGTCAGTTGGATATAGTGAAGAGTACTTTCCTTTAAAAAATTTTAAAGTCACCACACATCCATGCTTATTGCAGCATTATTCATGATATCTAAGCTATGGCAACAGCCAAGATGCCCCACTACTGCTGAATGTGTCAAGAAAATGTAGTATTTATACACAATGGAATTTTATTCAGTCACAAAGAGAATGAAATTATGTCATTTGCAGGTTGTTTTCTCTCATATGTAGAGTAGAGAACTAATACAAATACAGCAATTTATAAAAAACAGGCCATGTAAGCAGAGGTCACATATGAGAGAGGGAGGGTAAAAGAAGGAAGTTAAGAAGGTGAATATGGTTGAAGTACAGTCTATATGAGAATGACTATAGAACTTTTAAACCTGTTGAAATCACCATGAAAGAGAAAAATAGAGGAGATTAACCAATTGAGGTTTTATATACATAAATATATTATAATGTCACAGGAAAATGAAACTCCCTGTGTAGCTGCCTTAACCAAAACTGTCAATTTTTTTCTTTTACAAAATTGGAGAACAAGAGGGCAGAACAGGTCCTATCTGGGAGGGTTGGTACCAGTGGGAGGGGACAGGAGGTGGGGAAAGGGTGTGTCAATATAGTTCAAATACTATGTATACATATATGTAAATGGCAAAATGAGACCTGTTAAAAATATTCCAGAAATTGAGGGAAAGGGGATAAAAGAGAATAATGGACAGAGTGAATTTAAGTATGATATATTTGATATATTGTAAGAACATTTGTAAATGCCAGAATGTACCCCCATCAAACAATAAAAATAGAGAAAAAAATTTTCAGGCAAGGAAACATAATGCTATATATAACTAAAAATGTTTGTTACAAAGCACTTTTTATTTTTCTACTTTTGTGACTGGTACCTGGAATTTGAAAACATTCTGTATTATTATTAAGTAGAAAGACACTCTTTTACATGAGTTAGCAATGAAAGTTGAGTAATAGAGTCCAGCAAATGATGGAGGGGTGGAGGACAAGAGATTGAGAGAGAGAGAAAGGGAGAGAGGGAGGGACAGAGAGAGAAAGAGAGTGAGAGAGAGAGAGAGAGAGAGAGAAAGAGAGAGAGAGAGAGTTAAATTCTAAAAGGCCAAGTTCCATACTTTTACTGAAATAAATGTTTTGTTTGAGACTCTTTTCTTTCTGTGAGCCTGCCAGAGCCTGTCTATTGCATCTTGATTACAAGGATATTATTTATATGGCAGCTATTAAAAATCAATGACATGTAGCAACTTATGTTTTAATATACTTTTGCTTTTTTTTTTTTTTCATTTTTCTTTTATTATTCATATGTGCATACAAGGCTTGGTTCATTTCTTCCCCCTGCCCCCACCCCCTCCCTTACCACCCACTCCACCCCCTCCCGCTCCCCCCCTCAATACCCAGCAGAAACTATTTTGCCCTTATCTCTAATTTTGTTGTAGAGAGAGTATAAGCAATAATAGGAAGGAACAAGGGGTTTTGCTGGTTGAGATAAGGATAGCTATACAGGGCATTGACTCACATTGATTTCCTGTGTGTGGGTGTTACCTTCTAGGTTAATTCTTTTTGATCTAACCTTTTCTCTAGTTCCTGGTCCCCTTTTCCTATTGGCCTCAGTTGCTTTTAAGGTATCTGCTTTAGTTTCTCTGCATTAAGGGCAACAAATGCTAGCTAGTTTTTTAGGTGTCTTACCTATCCTCACCCCTCCCTTGTGTGCTCTCGCTTTTATCATGTGCTCATAGTCCAATCCCCTTGTTGTGTTTGCCCTTGATCTAATGTCCACATATGAGGGAGAACATACGATTTTTGGTCTTTTGAGCCAGGCTAACCTCACTCAGAATGATGTTCTCCAATTCCATCCATTTACCAGCGAATGATAACATTTCGTTCTTCTTCATGGCTGCATAAAATTCCATTGTGTATAGATACCACATTTTCTTAATCCATTCGTCAGTGCTGGGACATCTTGGCTGTTTCCATAACTTGGCTATTGTGAATAGTGCCGCAATAAACATGGATGTGCAGGTGCCTCTGGAGTAACAGTCTTTTGGGTATATCCCCAAGAGTGGTATTGCTGGATCAAATGGTAGATCGATGTCCATCTTTTTAAGTAGCCTCCAAATTTTTTTCCAGAGTGGTTGTACTAGTCTACATTCCCACCAACAGTGTAAAAGGGTTCCTTTTTCCCCGCATCCTCGCCAACACCTGTTGTTGGTGGTGTTGCTGATGATGGCTATTCTAACAGGGGTGAGGTGGAATCTTAGTGTGGTTTTAATTTGCATTTCCTTTATTGCTAGAGATGGTGAGCATTTTTTCATGTGTTTTCTGGCCATTTGAATTTCTTCTTTTGAGAAAGTTCTGTTTAGTTCACATGCCCATTTCTTTATTGGTTCATTAGTTTTGGGAGAATTTAGTTTTTTAAGTTCCCTGTATATTCTGGTTATCAGTCCTTTGTCTGATGTATAATTGGCAAATATTTTCTCCCACTCTGTGGGTGTTCTCTTCAGTTTAGAGACCATTTCTTTTGATGAACAGAAGCTTTTTAGTTTTATGAGGTCCCATTTATCTATGCTATCTCTTAGTTGCTGTGCTGCTGGGGTTTCATTGAGAAAGTTTTTACCTATACCTACTAACTCCAGAGTATTTCCTACTCTTTCTTGTATCAACTTAAGAGTTTGGGGTCTGATATTAAGATCCTTGATCCATTTTGAGTTAATCTTGGTATAGGGTGATATACATGGATCTAGTTTCAGTTTTTTGCAGACTGCTAACCAGTTTTCCCAGCAGTTTTTGTTGAAGAGGCTGCTATTTCTCCATCGTATATTTTTAGCTCCTTTGTCAAAGATAAGTTGCTCATAGTTGTGTGGCTTCATATCTGGATCCTCTATTCTGTTCCACTGGTCTTCATGTCTGTTTTTGTGCCAGTACCATGCTGTTTTTATTGTTATTGCTTTGTAATATAGTTTGAAGTCAGGTATTGTGATACCTCCTGCATTGTTCTTTTGACTGAGTATTGCCTTGGCTATTCGTGGCCTCTTGTGTTTACATATAAATTTCACAGTAGATTTTTCAATCTCTTTAATGAATGTCATTGGAATTTTGATGGGAATTGCATTAAACATGTAGATTACTTTGGGGAGTATCGACATTTTTACTATGTTGATTCTACCAATCCATGAGCATGGGAGATCTCTCCACTTTCTATAGTCTTCCTCAATCTCTTTCTTCAGAAGTGTATAGTTTTCCTTGTAGAGGTCTTTCACATCTTTTGTTAGGTTTACACCTAGGTATTTGATTTTTTTTGAGGCTATTGTAAATGGAATTGTTTTCATACATTCTTTTTCCGTTTGCTCATTGTTAGTGTATAGAAATGCTAATGATTTTTCCATGTTGATTTTATATCCTGCTACTTTGCTATAGCTATTGATGATGTCTAGAAGCTTCTGAGTAGAGTTTTTTGGGTCTTTAAGGTATAGGATCATGTCGTCTGCAAATAGGGATATTTTGACAGTTTCTTTACCTATTTGTATTCCTTTTATTCCTTCTTCTTGCCTAATTGCTCTGGCTAGGAATTCCAGTACTATGTTGAATAGGAGTGGAGATAGTGGGCATCCTTGTCTGGTTCCTGATTTTAGAGGGAACGGTTTTAATTTTTCTCCATTAAGTATAATGCTGGCTGTAGGTTTGTCATATATAGCTTTTATAATGTTGAGGAACTTTCCTTCTATTCCTAGTTTTCTTAGAGCTTTTATCATGAAATGATGTTGGATCTTATCAAAGGCTTTTTCTGCATCTATTGAGATGATCAAGTGGTTTTTGTCTTTGCTTCTGTTAATGTGGTTTATTACGTTTATTGATTTTCGTATGTTGAACCACCCCTGCATCCCTGGGATGAAGCCTACCTGGTCGTGGTGGATAATCTTTTTGATGTGTTGCTGAATTCGATTTGCCATTATTTTGTTGAGGATTTTTGCATCAATGTTCATTAAGGAGATTGGCCTATAGTTCTCCTTTTTGGAGGTGTCTTTGCCTGGTTTTGGGATAAGTGTAATACTGGCTTCATAAAATGTGTTTGGCAGTTTTCCTTCCCTTTCTATTTCATGGAACAGTTTAAGGAGGGTTGGTATCAGTTCTTCTTTAAAGGTCTGATAGAATTCAGCAGAGAATCCATCAGGTCCTGGACTTTTCTTTTTGGGGAGACTCTTGATTGCTGCTTCAATTTCATTTTGTGTTATAGGTCTATTCAGGTGATTAATTTCCTCTTGGTTCAGTTTTGGATGATCATATGTATCTAGAAATCTGTCCATTTCTTTTAGATTTTCAAATTTATTTGAATATAGGTTCTCAAAGTAGTCTCTGATGATTTCCTGGACTTCCATGGTGTTTGTTGTTATCTCCCCTTTTGCATTCCTGATTCTACTAATTTGGGTTTTTTCTCTCCTCATTTTAGTCAGGTTTGCCAGGGGTCTATCGATCTTGTTTATTTTTTCAAAGAACCAACTTTTTGTTTCATTAATTCTTTGTATGGTTTTTTTGGTTTCTATTTCGTTGATTTCAGCTCTTATTTTTATGATTTCTCCCCTTCTATTTGTTTTGGGATTTGCTTGTTCTTGTTTTTCTAGGAGTTTGAGATGTATCATTAGGTCATTGATTTGGGATCTTTCAATCTTTTTAATATATGCACTCATGGCTATAAACTTTCCTCTCAAGACTGCCTTAGCTGTGTCCCATAGGTTCCGGTAGGTTGTGTTTTCATTTTCATTGACTTCTAGGAACTTTTTAATTTCCTCTTTTATTGCATCGATGATCCATTCTTCATTAAGTAATGAGTTATTTAGTTTCCAGCTGTTTGCATGTTTTTTGTCTTTACTTTTGTTGTTGAGTTCTACTTTTACTGCATTGTGGTCAGATAGTATGCACGGTATTATTTCTATTTTCTTATATTTGCTGAGGCTTGCTTTGTGCCCTAGGATATGATCTATTTTGGAGAAGGTTCCATGGGCTGCTGAGAAGAATGTATATTGTGTAGAGGTTGGATGAAATGTTCTATAGACATCTACTAGGTCCACTTGATCTATTGCATATTTTAGATCTTGGATTTCTTTATTGAGTTTTTGTTTGGATGACCTATCTATTGATGATAATGGAGTGTTAAAGTCTCCCACAACCACTGTGTTGGCGTTTATATATGCTTTTAGGTCTTTTAGGGTATGTTTGATGAAATTGGGTGCGTTGACATTGGGTGCGTACAGATTGATGATTATTATTTCCTTTTGGTCTATTTCCCCTTTTATTAGTATGGAATGTCCTTCTTTGTCTCGTTTGATCAATGTAGGTTTGAAGTCTACTTTGTCAGAGATAAGTATTGCTACTCCTGCTTGTTTTCGGGGGCCATTAGCTTGGTAAATCTTCTTCCAGCCTTTCATCCTAAGCATATGCTTATTTCTGTCGGTGAGATGAGTCTCCTGTAAGCAACAAATTGTTGGATCTTCTTTTTTAATCCATTTTGTCAAACGGTGTCTTTTGATGGGTGAATTAAGTCCATTGACATTAAGTGTTAGTACTGATAGGTATGTGGTGATTCCTGCCATTTAGTTATCTTAGTTGTTTGAAGGTTTGATTGTGTGTACCTAACTTGATGTTACTCTCTACTGTCTTGCTTTTTCTTATCCTGTGGTTTGGTGCTGCCTGCCTTTTCATGGTTAAGTTGGGTGTCACTTTCTGTGTGCAGGATCCCTTGCAGAATCTTTTGTAATGGTGGCTTTGTGGTCACATATTGTTTTAGTTTCTGCTTATCATGGAAGACTTTTATTGCTCCATCTATTTTGAATGATAGCTTTGCTGGGTAGAGTATCCTGGGGTTGAAGTTATTTTCATTCAGTGCCCGGAAGATCTCACCCCACGCTCTTCTTGCTTTTAATGTTTCTGTTGAGAAGTCTGCTGTGATTTTGATGGGTTTACCTTTGTATGTTACTTGTTTTTTCTCTCTTGCAGCCTTCAATATTCTTTCCTTAGTTTCTGAACTTGTTGTTTTAATGATGATATGTCGTGGAGTAGTTCTATTTTGATCTGGTCTGTTTGGTGTCCTGGAGGCCTCTTGCATTTGTATGGGAATATCTTTCTCTAGATTTGGGAAATTTTCCGTTATTATTTTGTTGAATATATTACGCATTCCCTTCGCTTGCACCTCTTCTCCTTCTTCGATGCCCATGATTCTCAAGTTTGGTCTTTTGATGGAGTCGGTGAGTTCTTGCATTTTCTTTTCACAGGTCTTGAGTTGTTTAATTAATAGTTCTTTGGTTTTTCCTTTAATTACCATTTCACCTTCAAGTTCTGAGATTCTGTCTTCTGTTTGTTCTATTCTGCTGGATTGGCTTTCCGTTTTGTTTTGCAGTTCTGTTTCGTTCTTTTTTCTGAGGTTTTCCATATCCTGGCTGTTTTCTTCTTTATTGTTGTCTATTTTTGTCCTGAGTTCATTTATCCATTTATTCATTGTGTTCTCTCTTTCACTTTGGTGTTTATACAGTGCTTCTATGGTTTCCTTTATTTCTTCTTTTGCTTTTTCAAATTCTCTATTTTTATTGTCTTGGAATTTCTTGAGTGTCTCCTGTACATTTTGGTTGACCCTATCCAGTATCATCTCTATAAAATTCTCATTGAGTACTTGTAGTATGTCTTCTTTTAAATTATTCTTGTAGGCTTCATTGGGTCCTTTGGCATAGTTTATCTTCATTTTGTTGGAGTCTGGCTCTGAGTTTCTGTTCTCTTCATTCCCCTCTGGTTCCTGTACTAATTTTTTGCTGTGGGGAAACTGGTTTCCTTGTTTTTTCTGTCTTCCCGTCATTGTCCTTGGTGTTGTTACTGTCCCTGTACTGTGTGTAATTAAGTATTTTCTAGCTTGTAATAATAACAATGGTAATATTGAGAATGGAAGAGTGAGCTGAGATGGAAAGCAAGAAGTTAAAGAAAAGGGGAAAACAAATATACCGACAAGAGGGAGAAAGCAGAAAAGGTATCAGACAAGAGAGTTTCAAAGGTATAAACAGGGAGTGTTAGTGTACTAATCGACAGTAAGCTGAACAGACAATAGAGAGACAGAGAGAGGATTGAAAATCAAAGATAAAAAAAATAAAAAATAAGTATATGAAAGTAATATCTATTTATAAAAATGAATTAAAATAAAATGGAAAATAGGAAATTAAAAAAAAAAAACCAAAAAACTTCCAAGTTTATATGCAATGCAATTTCAGTCTTAATAATTTGGATGTCCGTCTTAATCTCCAGTCCTGGAGTTGGTGCCTCAGATGTTGTTCTGTAGTTGTCTCATCAAAGGGGATGCATAAAGTAGAACAAAACTACACTCACACACACACAGAAGAAAAAATAAAAAAAAAAGCCCCACCAAGTGTCCCCAGTTCAAATGCAATACAGTTTCAGTAAGTTTTTCGGCTTGCAGGTGTAATTCGGTTGTTCTCTCATCAAAGGTAGGGAGAAAAAGAAAAAAAAGCATCTGGAGACAGTTCTTAGAGTGGTATCTGCAACTGTGGCTTGCCTGCCTGCTGCTCTCAGCCTGTAGCTGGCGGCATTATTTATGCAGATCTCTGGGGTGAGCTAGCACTCACCTGGTCCCACAGGCTTTGTTTGCTCAGAGTTCTCCTGTGCGGGGGAGGGGGGCCTCTGCTACAGGCTTTTCCCTTTCCAAGCACTGGGAAAGGTGACACTGCCCCGCGTTGTCAGGCCTGCGTGTTTATTTACAGTTCACGTGGGAAGTGGGTCTTCCCTCCTCTCACAAGCTTTCCTGCTCCTGGTTGCTGGGCGCTCCCCGCTCCCGCCAGAGCCTCTCCGGCCCGCCCGGCTCGTTTATTTACAGTCCCGGGAAGGATTCCCTTCCCCCAGTCTTCAGCGCTCAGGGTGCCCCACCCTCTTTCCAGCGTGTCTTAACTGTTCTTATTGCTTAGTACTCAGTTTCTCTTTTTTTCCCGGGTGGAGGTCAGTCTGTCCAGGGGGCTATGCTGCTCTGGCCCAGGCTTGTCTGTGGGGGAACCGCAGTACCGCGAAGCTCACCTGGTCCGTGTCTTCCCAAGCCGTATGGGCGCCGGCCACTGGCGGCCCCGGGGGCCTCCTCGGTTCTCCGTTTAACGTGAAGTGGAGATTCTCTGCGCCGGCTGAATTGGCCGGTTAAATTCTAAAAGGCCAAGTTCCATACTTTTACTGAAATAAATGTTTTGTTTGAGACTCTTTTCTTTCTGTGAGCCTGCCAGAGCCTGTCTATTGCATCTTGATTACAAGGATATTATTTATATGGCAGCTATTAAAAATCAATGACATGTAGCAACTTATGTTTTAATATACTTTTGCTTTTGATTGAATTTTGCTCTGTATGGAGATGGATGGTGATTGGCTTACTGGCTTTACTTTTCTGGAGAATGCTGTGTCCAGCATTCTACTTATTTGCCCTGTCCTCACACTCTTAGTATTTTACAATAGCAATATATCTTGGTATATTTGTGTTGTGTTTCTTTTAACTGAGGAAGAAAAAAAGATTTCTCAGTCAGATATACCGGCAGTTAAATCCTCCCCACCCGAGCCCCAGCTTTCTTCGAGGAAATGCTGTCAGTGGTCATCTATCATTTCCAGCTTCCTTTCTTATATGGCTGTCAGAATAATATAGACCAGCATAGGTTTGAAATTGGTATTTTACCTATTAATTTTTTGTATAAGAATATTAAGTTGAAACTATTCCAGTAATGGAATAAAGGGGAAGATAAAGGAGAATGATGGAGGGGGTCAATTCAAATATAATACGTTTGATATATTATAAGAACATTTGTAAATGCTACAATGTACCCCAACACCAGCAAGGCAATTAAAAAAAATAATATTCAGGCCTCCATTGAATTACTATGCCCCATGACTTTTGTAACTACAGCCATGCTTTTAAGGTTCTTTTATCTAAAATTTTAAGTAGAATGTATATCCTTAGTATTACTCTAGCCTTTCCCTAGGCTGTCTTCTCTCCATAATTGCCAGAGTGGTTGTGGACTAGAAGAACAAAAAATATTGAGATGTGGACAGAACTAATTAGCTCTAGAGCCCTAGTAAACCTCCTTATGTGAGAGCCATAATTGTAAATATAAGCCTGCTTCAAACTACTCTTTTATTTGAAAGCAATCATAATGAGCACCATCTGCCAAAGGGGAGAAAAAAGGCTGCTTGGAGCAGTTGGTTTGTAGGAAGAATTGCTCTTTGTGTCCCTGTGTTCTGGCTCTTTGTTTCAAGAAAGTATGTTTGATTTGACAATGAGCTCTTATGCTTTCTTTTAAGTATTGTTTACATGGGAGTTAAACATCAAATAAACAACAGGCATTGAAGTTAAGAGACTTAGAGCTGATTTCCTTTACATTTCTCTTTCATCTAGTAGAGGATTATACTCCATTGTTCCTATTTGAATTCAAATCATTTACATATGTTGTAATTAAAATTTTTGAAGTTTACTGATTTCTAATATGTGTAGAACAAAATATCATTTTTACTCTATATAAGCTGTGCAGATAGACAAAATGAACAGAGAATCCTGCTAGGCATTGATGATGTATAATAAAATTGTTGTATATATTTTTGTATTATTAAAGGGAACTTTCCTGTCCAGTCAATGAAGCAGGTTGCACACATAATAATGGTTATACTTAACATCTTTGGTATGCATTATAATTTAGGAAGCTGTTCATCTGGACATGTTTCTTTTTTACAGTCACACAATAGATTTAATTATAATTCAAGACATAACATAATTCAAGGGCAATGTCTATTCTATTTCAAAACAGGTGCTGCTATTGAGAAAATAGAAAGTATAATGTTGACCAAATGGTAAAGACGGACATTAGTGATGGTGCATAAAGTTATTACCAATAATATATATGAATGAATTAAGGGTAGACAAAAACAAGGAAGTCAGACGTGGCCCCATTTTGTAAAAGATTATAAAAAACATGGTCTGGTTTAGAAAACAGAGTCTAATAAAAATAAAAAGAAGAGCCAGATTGAGCAAGTGAGACTAAAACTGAAGTGCTGGTTTATATAATAAAGTCACTATGAGTCTGTGCTAGATAATGGAAGAGGAATCATTTTGGCTTAATGTCAAGGTCTTGGGATACAAGGGAATTCTCTAGGTCATCTGAGGTTAGTTAAGAATAAATGTAAGAGAAAATAAGAGATGAGTTGCAAACATAATGAGAAATTTGGCTAATAAAAGAAAGATATTGGAGGGTAGCCAGAAGGACCAGTGGAATCAATGAAATTGATCACTAGGAAATAAGGCTTATTTTTTTAATGACTGAATATATGGCATTCTTTTCTATTAGCACTGCCCAATAGAGAGTTCCACAATAGTGAAAATCCTTCCAAATTTATAGCCAATAGATGCTTGTGCTTATTTAAAGTATGCATGATACAATTTAGGAACTGACTTTTAAATTTTATTTACTATTAAATTATATAGTAAACATGTGACTAATAATAGTTGCTGTTTTGCATGACCGATCTAAGTAACTCCTACTATTATCAGAAGCAGAATCTAATATCATTGTGTTAGTCAGGTTTCCATAACTATTGCAAATAACTGAAATGTTCAATATGTAAAGAGAAAGGTTTATTTTGTCTCAGTTTTGGAGACTTCATTCCATGAGTTGGCCAGGTTACTTTGGGACTGTGGTGACACATCATGGCAAAAATTTGTGGTACAGCAAATCCCCTACTTCATGGCAAATGGAACAAAAGAAAGAAGAAGATAACCAAGTCCCACAACCCATTTAAGGGCACACTCCAATGACCTGAAAACCTCCCCCTAAATCCCATTCTTCAAGTTTCAACTACCTTTCAATTGTGCTAAGCTGGAGACCAAGCTTTTCTTTTTTCTTTTTTTTATTGTTTTATTATTCATATGTGCATATAATGCTTGGGCCATTTCTTCCCCCTGCCCCCACCCCCTCCCTTACCACCCACTCTGCCCCTTCCCTCTCCCTCCCACCCCCTCAATACCTGGCAGAAATGATTTTGCCCTTATCTCTAATTTTGTTGAAGAGAGAGTATAAGCAATAATAGGACGGAACAAGGGTTTTTGCTGGTTGAGATAAGGAAAGCTATACAGGGAGTTGAGTCACGTTAATTTCCTATGCGTTTGTGTTACCTTCTAGGTTAATTCTTTTTGATCTAACATTTTCTCTAGTTCCTGGTCCCCTTTTCCTAATAGCCTCAGTTGCTTTTAAGGTATCTGCTTTAGTTTCTCTGCGTTAAGGGCAACAAATGCTAGCTAGTTTTTTAGGTGTCTTACCTATCCTCACCCCTCCCTTGTGTGCTCTCACTTTTATCATGTGCTCAAAGTCCAATCCCCTTTTTGTGTTTGCCCTTTATCTAATGTCTGCATATGAGGGAAAACATGATTTTTGGTCTTTTGGGCCAGGCTAACCTCAATCAGAATGATGTTCTCCATTTCCATCCATTTACCAGCGAATGATAACATTTTGTACTTCTTCATGGCTGCATAAAATTCCATTGTGAATAGATACCACATTTTCTTGATCCATTTGTCCATAGTGGGGCATCTTGGCTGTTTCCATAACTTGGCTATTTTGAATAGTGCTGCAATAAACATGGGTGTGCAGGTGCCACTAGAGTAACCTGTGACACAGTCTTTTGGGTATATCCCCAAGAGTGGTATTGCTGGATCAAATGGTAGATCAATGTTTAGCTTTTGAAGTAGCCTCCAAATTTTTTTCCAGAGTGGTTATACTAGTTTACATTCCTACCAACAGTGTAAGAGGGTTCCTTTCTCCTGCGCATCCTCGCCAACACCTGTTGGTGGTGGTGTTGCTAATGATGGCTATTCTAACAGGGGTGAGGTGGAATCTTAGTGTGGTTTTAAGTTGCATTTCCTTTACTGCTAGAGGAATAAAGGAAATGCAATTTCCTTTGGCCATTTGAATTTCTTCTATTGAGAAAGTTCTGTTTAGTTCACTTGCCCATTTCTTTATTGGTTCATTAGTTTGGGGAGAATTTTGTTTTTTCAGTTCCCTATATATTCTGGTTATCAGTCCTTTGTCTGATGTGTAGCTGGCAAATATTTTCTCCCACTCTGTGGGTGTTCTCTTCAGTTTAGAGACCATTTCTTTTGATGAACAGAAGCTTTTTAGTTTTATGAGGTCCCATTTATCTATGCTATCTCTTAGTTGCTGTGCTGCCTGTGTTCCGTTGAGAAAGTTCTTTCCTATACCTACTAACTCCAGAGTATATCCTACTCTTTCCTGTATCAACTTTAAAGTTTGTGGGGAGACCAAGCTTTTAACACATGGAGAACATGTGTCTAAACTATAGCGATCATCTTCTTTTGATGTTGAAGTATGATTAACACACAATAAGATGAACATTTCCTATGTGTATAATTTGATAAGGTATAAGAACTGAATAAATTCAATCGACATTAGGAAGAGTTCACATGAAGAACTAAAAATTAATAGGGTCTTTAGTGGTGGGGATGTGGAGAAAGAGAAAGGGGAAGCAGATAAAATGATGAAAGGGAGGTTCAAGATTCTGGTTGTTTGCCTAAGGCTTTTTCCTGATTACTAATACTGTACCTATGATTTAATTTCATACTTTTAATGAGATCACTCCAGGAGAAGTAAATTAGCTTGTTTATTTGTAAATATAATTATTTTTTTTCTCAGAGAAAAAATAAAGATACAAAGAGGTGAGGAATTGAAAAATGCTTGGAAAAAAAATGAAGAATGGTTCTAGTTCTGGTTCTAAAACTGACTAGTGCATGAGCTTAGAAAATTCACGTAACACCAGACATCTTGAGACCCTCAAATAGAAAATAAAAATTTTCTAGTTGTCTCAATTTCTGTATTTATAAAAGTCTCATTGAGCATGCTTATGTTAATTATTATAATACACATTTATTAACGATCTTGTGCCAAATACTGTGCTAAGCATTTTGCCTAATATATCATTTTATCTTTACCACCTACCCATGTTCTGAATTCTATAAACTATGCAACCAGGAAGGTGCTCTTAACAGATGGATTTCTGTAACTAACAACCACATTTGAGAGGATTGTCAGTCTTTCTGGAGGTTAACCATGATATCATTTCTTTTCTTACCACCACCAATCTTCTCCATTTCTACTTCTTCCTGCAGATTAAACAAGGTATATGCTCTTGTGTCAATGAATTTTTATAGCTTATTGTCAAAAGGAATGCCAAGAATAATTGGAGGCAAAAACAAAGAAGAGAAATATGAGAGAATAATTGCCATATTTCAAATACATTTAGTTCAATTTCTTCTGTTCCACAAGGCTATTGTATTTGATAAGAGGCTTTTTTCCTACAAGGTGTTTCTTTATACTAAAGAAACAGAAAACAGTATGGGAGATTTGTTGACTTTTGGTGAAAATTGCCCTCCTGGTGACATTCCCCAGTCTTTTTCTTTTCTAAGTACTTAGATGGGAGTTTCCTGAAAGGAAGATAAATAGCTTCTTCTGTGAAGCTGAGCAGGGATGATTCTGAGAGGACTTAAGGACATAATTTACAGTCTTTCATATATAAAGAGATGTATGGACATGAAATGTGGGCAGGATGGAAATTGTATGAGAAAATGAAAATAGAGAAGTTCTAACAGGTGAGTTTGATGAAAATGAGGGAAAGGAAAAAATTCATGGCAAAAAAAGAAGAGAAAGAAGTAATAAAACTTGTGTGATTCAGCAAAAAAAAAGAGGAAAAAAGAGCTGAAAGAAGGGGACAAATCAGAGTTGTATGGATGTTAAAAGCAAGTCCAATTTATGATAGTAACAAAGTTAACAGTGACATTTGCAGTGGGAATCTGTTTGATTCTGCAATGAGTGCTATGAAATTAACAGAAAGAACAATCACTCAAGACCACAAGGTATACTGAGGTATAGAGCTAACATCCCAGACTTTAGAAACCTATTGAAATTCTCTAGTTAGGGAGAAATGGAAATTTGGTTTATATTTTTAACATCAATCTGTCAGTGTCTGTGATTATGTTTTTAATTTAACTGATTGATAAATCTGGTTATAATTTTACTCATTTATGCTGATTGAGCTGCATTTAAATTGTCTTTTGATTTTGAGATATGAATATGAGAATCTTAACCAAGACCATTTGAAGTTGAATCTGTGCACATTGTACTGACACTTTTATATTTTATTGACTCGGTTGGAAAAATCATTAACATCTGACTAGACTATTATTGCTTTAATATGGAAGATACCTAGAATAATTATGTTCTTGATAGAAAAGCCACCTAATTTACCCTACTCACAATAAAATCTGGAGACACTGTCCAGGAAAACAGAACTTTATAGCAGTGTGGGGCAACTTCACTGGAAATTATTATATTCAGTTCTCTACTTGCATAAAATTTCAAATATTTTTAAAATAGTTGACATGTATTTTAGGTAGAGGTAGATATACTTTCTATAATAAATACTATTTCCAATTTACCTTAAATATATTCATTTATTCTTTGAGTACTTGGCATTACTGATAAAATATGATCTTACTATCCCTATGTGTAGCATTTTCTATTGAGTTTTCCTATAATAAATTGCAACACATTTCCCTCTGTGTCCAATTTTGCTGTATTCTATTTGATTTTTGAGTAATCTGTGCATAATTCTGTCTTTGGATATTGTTTATATTCTTAAGGAGACATCAATACCTTTTCCCAAATGGCTTTTAAGTCAACTTCAGTTAAAATTTTACTGAAAATTCTTTGAATAAGATTTGCTGGAGTCCTAGGCATAGGACCATACTTTTCTTTGTCAATCATTGATTTGGTTTTATTCCTCCTTGTTATCTTCCAAGTTATTTGGAAGTCTATGTCTGGTCAACTGATTCTTTCTTTTATTTCCTAGCCTTTTTGTTTCTCTTCCTTCCTTCCTCCCTCCCTCCCTCCCTCCCTCTTTCTCTGTCTCTCTCCCCCATCTCTCTCTCTGTCTCTCTCCCCCTCTCTTCTTTTTTATTATGTTATTACTGCACTGAGATTTTGACCTCAGGGATTCATGCATGCCAAGCAGGCACTTAACTCTTCAAGCCATGC